>NC_091066.1:151849207-153129832 GCF_000393655.2 Nicotiana sylvestris | reverse complement strand
TTTACGTTAGGCGCCATCACGACTGGGTCAGCTTTTGGGTCGTGATAGTTAGTATCAGAGCCTAGGTTATATAGGTCTCACGAGTCATGAGCAGGCTTAGTAGAGTCTCGCGGATTAGTACGGATACGTCTGTACTTATCCTCGGGAGGCTGTAGAACCCCTAGGAAAAACTTCATATTCTTGAATTCTTGTCGTGCGAATCTGTTGATTCTAGTATTAAACTTTTGTTATTCTATTCCTTCATAGATCATGAGGACTGTTACGCGGCGCCTTCCTGATGTTCCTTGGAAGGGCAACGTAAGGCCAAGCAACCGATGTCAGTGCAGTTGTTGTCCACCAATGAGGTCCCCTCTGCACGCTAGACTAGATTGTCAGTGTTGTGCGGGAAAATCAATGTCACGAGCAATTGCGGGAGCTGAGAGAGAATTGAGTTTTGAATGATGATGATGATTTTATTAATGAATGAAAGTGGATTACAAAAGATGTGGTGTTGAGGGGGAGAGACACACCAGTACAGAAAATTGATTACTTGAAAATGTTTGATTGCTTGATCCCCCCTAATAATGCTTAAAAAAATAAAACAAAGTTACGTGACTTGCCCTAATAAAGCTGTAGAAGCACACTTAATGAAAATAATGTAAACTAGTCTATAATTACAATGAAAAGGACTTAGTATAACAATGTAGAAACAAGTCCGATGGCAGCAACTTTGTCTTGCGGGTCAGGGTCTGCGCACGCGGTGCTGTTGACGCGTACGACACTTGTTGTGTTTGCTTGAGGTTGGGCGCTGGTGCTTGGTACTAGGGTCTGTGCGTGAGGTGCTGCTGGAATGGGCCTGCAGCTGGGTGTTGGCGAGGCATCAGGATCTGCGCGCGCGACATTGTTAGTGCGTGCGGCGCAGTTGTCATTGGCCAGCCGATGGGTGCTGGCGAGAGGCATCGGTGGGGCGACAGAGGCGCATGCGCACTTGTCACTTGGCGCAGCCAAGACCACGGGGCCAACCATGGCATTAGGCATTGTGAGGCTTGCTAGGCCGCCATGGGGCGTGACCAAGGGGTCATGGGGTATGTCTAGAAAGCATCCCATGACATTCTCCCCCACCTGAGTTGGCGCTGTCCTCGAAGCCTTATGATGATGATGATTGTTCTAGTGGTTGATGGTTGGGAGGTCTGTTCCCCTCTATTCTTTGAGCTTGTTGTTGTAGCGATGCAATGATTTCATGCGGCTGACATGGAAAACTGGATGGATCTTCCACCAGGATGGAGTTTTCACCTGGTATGCGGACTTCCCAATGCGTTTTTCAAAGGGCAGAGGCCCGATGTATTTTTGTTGTAGGCGAGGGTCATGGGTCCTCTCTGCAAACAAGTATCGTTTTGGGATGCATAGCATTACCTTGTCCCCTGCTTGATGTTGGGAAAAGCAAAGATTTTGTTCGGTGAACCTTTTTGCCCGCTCTTAGGCTTTGATGAGGTAGCTTCGTACTATCCCCATGTTACGCTCCCATTCGCTCGAGAAGTTGGCAGCTCGAGGAGATTTCAGCATAGTTAATGCATTCACCGTTTGGGGGAGAAGCGGTTGTTGTACGGTAACAATTTCAAAAGGGCTTTTGTTTGTATGATGGCTCTTTTGAGAATTGAAACACATTTGAGTAGCATCCAAGAGCTTCACCCAATGCTTCTATGATCCGGTTGCAACGTTGCGGAGATATTCCTCCAGCATGTCATCAAACCGGTCTGTCTGGCCATCCGATGGTAGATAGATGTCTGACTTGTGACTCAATGTTGACCTAAAACACCTGAAGAGATGGGTCTAAAAGTTGCTAGTGAAGTGTGGGTCGCGCCTACTAACAATGTCTTTGGGCAGGCCCCAATGTTTGACAATGTGCGAGAAGAAGAGTCGAGCTGTATCGTTTGCTGAGATGTTTTGCGGGGCTGCTACGAAGGTTACATAGTTTGAAAACTGATCTATGACAACCAAGATGGATGCAAGATTATCGACTTGGGGCAATCCCGTAATGAATCTGAGGGAAACACTTTCTCATGGTCTTTGTGGGACATGTAATGGCTGCAAGGGTCCCGTCTGTGATGAGTGATCTGACTTGTCCTTATGGCATGGCTGAAAAATCTTCACACGCTGAGGAGCGTCACCAGTCTTTTGAGGCCGATGACATGATGGTTGATTGTTGCTGCGAAGGGTAGCCGGAACCAGGGGTTCATGTCTGTTGACTACCTTCTCCAACTACATGGCCGAGATGTTTCCAGTGGCTGTCTTTAAGGGAATGCATGGTATGGTGCAGGGTTTGGCCCCATTTTCTCCCAACATTAGGAGCATGTTGGCATATGGTATCGGTATGGTGTTGGTTTGCCTCATGAACTCCAAACCCACTATGATGTTGAAGTCATCTATGATTGTTATGCACAGGTCGATGCTTCCTTTGTATGGGCCAAGTTTCACTGGGACATTTGTAGTCATTCCACCCAATGTCTGGGGTGGCGAGTTGATGGCCTTGATGTGGCCTTTTCTCCTTTGCACAACTAGACCCAGGCGCTCTACCTGAGTTAAAGTCAAGTAGTTGTGGGTAGTACCCATGTCTATCAATGCGTGAATGGGCTTGCCGTTCACTTTCAATTCAACAAACATTAGGGTCCTTGCTTGCTTTGGAGGCCCCTCGTCCATCTTTTCCTTCCCTTTCTTGGTGATGGGCTTGAACTTTTCGTAGGAGGACATGCACTGGTCCCCGCTAAGGCATGTGGGATAGAGCCAACAATTGCATTGAAGGCGCCTACCTGGTCTGATTCTGATGTGCCTGATGCATCTGACTCATCCTCGATAGTTTGATGAGCATTGATGTTTGGGCATTCATTGTTCCAATGTACCCCGCCGCAATGACGGCATTCTGAGGGAGGCTTTCTCCCCTGATTATTGTTGATGGATGCAGCATTGTTGCTGCTGGATGGAGAAGTCTTAGTTTTTGATTCACTCCGATCTCCCCCACTTTTGCTTGGGCCACCGTTGCTAGGATGGTTCCTGTTGAATCCCCCTCGGACAGGCGGCTGGGTCCTGTCGTTCTGAGTTCTCAAGTGATAATCGCCAAGGCATTCTGCAGCTTGAATGGCCTTGGCTAGGGTGTCTACCCGTTGTCTCTGTAGTTCTATACAGGCATGAGGTTTCAAACCTTCTATGAATGTGAAGAGCTTGCCTTTGTCCCCCATGTCGCGTATGTTTAGCATGAGTGCAGAGAATTCGCACACGTACTCCCGCACTGATCTGGTATGGCGGAGCTCCCATATCTTTCTCTTTGCATTGTATTCCACATTTTCGTGGAAGAACTACAGGCGTATGGCTGCCTTCAGCTCATCCTATATCTGGAGAGTATCTTTACCGGCTCGGATGGCTTTGTATTTGACCCGCCACCAAAGTTTGTCATCACCCTGAAGATACATGGCAGCAGTTTCAACCTTTTTGGATTCTTCCAAATGGCACACGGCATCGAAGTATTGTTCGACATCGAAGATGAAATTCTCCACTTCTTTAGCATCCCGGGATCCGTCGTATGGCTTTGGCTCCAATATGTTAATTTTTTGTGGAATGGGGGTTAGGTTTGTTGCACCCCTAATGTGGTTGTCACCTCCTCGAAGAAGGCTCTATAAGGCAGCATTGACAACATTGAGCTTGCATGTCAAGTCGTTTATGGTTTGCTGCATGGCAGTTAGTCTGTCTGCCTCTTGTTCCCGATGGGCTAAATCATCGGCACGCTCCTGTTGGAGGTCCTCAAAGTTGCCATGAATATTGGCAGTTTCAATGGCTGCCATTTGCCGGTCATCCTCAAAGTCACGACTGATGTTTGCAATGTCATTTTTCGCCTGCCGCATTCTGCGGTCTAGGTCGTCCAACCTTTGTACTAGGTTGTTGTGTTGATCAGGCACCGTATCCACGATGGGTCGTAATCGGTCAACCATCTCTTCTAGGGATGCTATGCGCTCCCCATGATTCACCATGGTCAGAAATGGTGATGATGGCAAATGTGTTCCCTCATCCGATGTCGAGCCTAGGCTCTAATACCAACTATTACACGGCGCCTTCCTGATGTTCCTTGGAAGGGAAATGTAAGGCTAAGCAACCGATGTCAGTGCGATTGTTGTCCGCCAATGAGGTCCCCTCCGCACACTAGACCAGATTGTTAGTGTCGTGCGAGAAAACCAACGTCAAGAGCAATTGTAGGAGTTGAGAGAGAATTGAGTTTTGAATTATGATGATGATTTTATTGATGAATGAAAGTTGAATACAAAAGATGCGGTGTCGAGGGGGAGAGACACCAGTACAGAAAATTGATTGCTTGATCCCCACTAATAATGCTTAAAAAAAATAAAACCAAAGTTACATGACTTGCCCTAATAAAGCTGTAGAAGCACACTGAATGAAAATAATGTAAAATAGTCTATAATTACAATGAAAAGGACTTAGTTTATTACAATGTAGAAACAAGTCCAATGGCAGCAACTTTGTCTTGCGAGTCAGGGTCTGCGCGCGCGGTGCTGTTGGCGCGCGTGACACTTGTTGTGTTTGCCTGAGGTTGGGCGTTGGTGCTTGGCATCAGGGTCTACGCCCGAGGCACTGCTGGAATGGACCTGCAGTTGGGCGCTGGCGAGGCATCAGGATCTGCACGCGCGGTATTGTCAGTGCGCGCGACATTGTCAGTACGCGCGGCGATGTTGTCATTGGCCAGCCGATGGGCGCTAGCGAGAGGCATCGGTGGGGTGACAGAGGCGCATGCGCGCTTGTCACTTGGATCAGCCAAGACCATGGGGCCAACCATGGCGCTAGGTATTGTAAGTCTTGCTAGGCCAGCATGGGGTGAGGCCAAGGGGTCAAAGGCGTGAGCAGCCCATACAAGGACACGTGCTACCGGTCAGGACGGACGACCACTAGTACCACGAGCTGGGGCCACAAGATGCCGAGGACGTAGTCGAAGCCATGGTAAGGGCAGTGGTGTAGCTCGCATAGCAGCTAGGGCAGCACCTGCAGATCCACCAGCCGCCCCAGTTTATGATCAGGTCCCAGTTGTGGACACTCCAGCAGCACCTACTCAGGCACCGGCTGTGCCTATTGTAATTCCAGGCCTTCAAGAGGCCTGACCTAAATTCTATCAGTGTGTACTAGCTTAGACCATGTGGTCTCAGTTACTACAGTCGCAACTACTTCTCAGGCCGGGGGAGGCACTCAAACTCCCGCCATTTACCCACTTGAGCATGTCGTGCAAGGACTTCAAACACCGGGGGCACCTCCTGCCCAACCGATTGTAGCTGCTCAGGACTATGTAGCTCCTATATTTCAAAGGACGAGTAGCGCATATTGGAGAGGTTTGGTAGACTTTAACCTCTGACTTTCAGTGGTGTAGAGGGTGAGGATGCCCAGGGTTTCTTGGATAAGTGTCAGAGGATGCTTTGGATTGCAGGTATTCTAGAGACCAGTGGGGTCGCATTCACTACTTTCCAGTTCTCCGGGGCTGCACTCAGTTGGTGGGAGGCTTACGAGAGGCGTAGGTCGGTTGGCGCAGGGCCTTTTTCTTGGCAGCAATTCTCCATTCTCTTTCTGGAGAAGTTTGAACCTATGTCTGGACAAGAGGAGCTACGCAGGCAGTTCGAGCAGCTTCGCAAGGGTGACAGATTTTGTTACACTGTATGATATGTGGTTCTCTGGGTTGGCTCGTCATCCGATCTGGTTGGTTCCCACAGATCGAGAAAGGATCAAGAGGTTTATAGATAGCCTCGATTTTCAGCTTCGGTTGCTTATGACCAGAGAGAGTATCCAGTGATACATTTGATGAGGTTGTTGACATATCTCGACAAATTGAGATGTTTCGTTATCAGGAGAGGATTGAGAGGCAGGCTAAAAGGCCTCGCGATCAGGTTGGATTTAGTGGTACTCCTCATGGGGGTCAGTTTCAGCACGACAGATGTTGTCTAATCAGGCATGCTCAGTCAGCTCACACAGGTTATCATTCGGCATCATCGGACTATGGTTCTCACAGTTCTCATCAAGGCCATTCATCACTTAGTGTTCTTCCAGCCTACAGTTCGTCCCGTGCTCCATCAGTTCGGGGCTCTTCTATGCTAGGTTCTTCTACTAGTCATCCCGGTGCTAGCATTTCCTTTCAGTCCCCATCTCCAGCACTAGGGGGTTGTTATAAGTGTGGAGAGTTGGGGCACATGTAGAGGTAATTTCCTTGTCGTCTTGGGGATTTATCTCAGTAGAAGGGTCAGCCATCAACTTCAGCACCAGTTACTTCACCACCCACTCTGCCAGCTAAGGGTGGAGGACAGTCATCTAGGGGTTGCCCTAGAGGGGAAGGTCAATCAGGTGTTGGTCAGGACTGTTTCTATGCACTCCTAGCTAGACCCGATGGTATTGCTTCAGATGTTGTGATTACAGGTATTGTCTTAGTCTGCCACAGAGATGCCTCTGTGTTATTTGATCCTGGTTCCTCTTTTTCATATATGTCATCACCTTTTGCTCGTTATTTGAATACGCCTCGTGAGTTTCTTATTTTATCTATTCTTTTATCTATTCCTGCGAGTGATACTATTATTGTGGACCGCATATATCGGTCGGGTGTGTGTTGACTATTGGAGGTTTGGAGACTCGAGTGAACCTTCTGCTTCTTTGTATGGTGGACTTTGATTTGATATTTGGCATGGATTGGCTATCTTCGTGTCGTACTATTTTGGACTATCATGCTAAGACATTGACATTGGCTATGTCGGGTGTGCCACAGATTGAGTGGCGAGGTTCAACTGATTTTGTTCCCAATAGGGTGATTTCATTTCTGAAGTCCCAACGGGGGGTTGGGAAAGGTTGTCTTTCATACTTAGCTTTTGTGAAGGATGTCAGTGCAAAGGCTCCTACCATTGATTCGGTCTCGGTAGTGAGGGACTTTCTGGATGTGTTTCCTGCAGACCTGTCACGCATGCCACCGGACAGGGATATTGATTTTTGTATTGATATGATGTCGGGAACTCATCCCATTTCTATTCTACCGTATCGTATGGCACCAGCGGAGTTGAAGGAGTTGAAGGAGTAGCTTTAAAAACTCCTTGATAAGGGGTTTATTCGGCCTAGTGTGTCGCCTTGGGGTGTGCCTATTTTATTTGTGAAGAAGAAGGATGGAACGATGAGGATGTGCATTAACTACAAGTAGTTGAACAAAGTTACAATCAAAACAAGTATCATTTGCCTTGTATCGATGATTTATTTGACCAGCTTCAGGGAGCGAGAGTGTTCTCCAAGATTGATCTCCGTTCAGGGTATCACCAGTTGAAGATCAGGGACTCAGACATTCTTAAGATAGCTTTTAAGACTCGGTATGGTAATTATGAGTTCCTTGTGATGTCTTTTGGGTTGACCAATGCCCCAGCAGCGTTCCTACATTTGATGAACTGCGTGTTTCGGCCTTATCTCGACTCGTTTGTGATTGTTTTCATTAATGTATACTCGCGTAGTCAGGAGGAGCACGCAGAGCATCTGAGAGTTGTATTGTAGAGATTTAGGGAAGAGAAGTTTTATGCAAAGTTCTCCAAATGTGAGTTTTGGCTCAATTCAGTGGTTTTCTTTGGGCACGTGGTATCCAATGAGAGTATTCAGGTTGATCCAAAGAAGATAGAGGCAGTTTAGAGTTGGCCCAGACCGTCCTCAACCACAAAGATTCACAGCTTTCTTGGGTTGGCGGGTTATTACCGTCGGTTCGTTCAGAGATTTTCATCCATAGCATCACCTTTGACCAAATTGACTCAAAAGGGTGCTCCATTTAGGTGGTCGGATGAGTGTAAGGCGAGCTTTCAGAAGCTCAAGACTTCCTTGACCACATCTCTAGTATTAGTTTTGCCATCAGCTTCAAGTTCATATACAGTGTATTGTGATGCTTTGAGAGTTGGTATTGGGTGTGTGTTGATGCAAAATGGTAGACTGATTGCTTATGCTTCTCGTCAGTTGAAGCCCCATGAGAAGAACTACCATGTTCATGATTTGGAGTTGGCTGCCATTGTTCACGCATTGAAGATTTGGAGGCATTATCTTTATGGTGTGTCTTGTAAGGTGTTTACGGATCATCGTAGCCTCCAGCACTTGTTCAAGCAGAAGGATCTCAATTTGAGGTAGCGAAGATGGTTGGAGCTGCTAAAGGACTATGATATTACTATTTTGTACCAGCCGGGGAAGGCCAATGTAGTGGCCGATGCTTTGAGTAGGAAGGTGGTGAGTATGGGCAGTCTTGCATTTATTCTTATTCGGAATAGACCTCTTGCAGTTGATGTTCAGGCCTTGGCCAATCGGTTTGTGAGGTTGGATATTTCGGATCCCAGTCGGGTCTTAGCTTGTGTAGTTTCTTGGTCTTCCTTGTTTGATCGCATCAGAGAGCGCCGGTATGATGATCCTCATTTGCTTCCTTAAGGACAGAGTTTAGCAGGACGATGCTAGAGCTGTGACTATTGGTGATGATGGGGTATAGAGGATGCAGGGCCAGATATGCGTGCCCAATGTAGATGGGCTTTGGAAGTTGATTCTAGAGGAAGCCCATAGCTTACGGTATTCCATTCGTCTGTGAATGTATCAGGATCTGAGACAACATTATTGGTGGAGGAGAATGAAGAAGGATATTGTGGGGTTTGTAGCTTGGTGTCTCAATTGTCAGCAGGTGAAATATGAGCATTAGAGAGTAGGTGGCTTGCTTCAGTAGATGGATATTCCAGAGTGGAAGTGGGAGTGGATCACCATGGATTTTGTAGTTGGACTCCCACGAACTTTGAAGAAGTTCGATGATATTTGGGTGATTGTGGATCGGCTGACCAAGTACGCTTACTTCATTCCTGTGTGTACTACCTATTCTTCAGAGCGGTTGGCAGAGATCTATATCCGAGATATTGTTCATTTGCATGGTGTCCCAGCTTCCATCATTTTAGATAGAGGTACTCAGTTTACTTTGCAGTTTTTGAGAGCCGTGTAGAGAGAGTTGGGTACGCAGGTTGAGTTAAGCACAGCTTTTCACCCTTAGACGGACGGGTAGTCCGAACGTACTATTCAGATATTGGAGGACATGTTGCGCTCTTGTGTCATTGATTTCGGTGGTTCATGGGATCAGTTTCTACCGCTCACGTAGTTTGCTTATAACAACCGTTACTAGTCGAGTATTTAGATGACTCCATATGAGGCTTTGTATGGGAGACAGTGTAGATCTCTAGTTGGTTGGTTTGAGCCAGGTGAGGCTAGGATTTTGGGTACAGACTTGATGCAAGATGCTTTGGACAAGGTGAAGGTGATCCAGGAGTAGCTTCGTACACCGCAGTCAAGACAAAAGAGTTAGTTGATAGGAAGGTTCGTGATGTGTCCTACATGGGGTGGGAGAAGGTTCTATTGAATGTTTCACCCATGAAGGGCATTATGAGATTCGTGAAGAAGGGTAAATTGAGCCCTCGGTTCATTAGGCCTTTTGAGGTGCTTTGGAGGATTGGGGAGGTGGCTTATGATCTTGTTTTGCCACCCATCTTATCGAGTGTGCATTCGCTATTTCATTTTTCTATGCTCTTGAAGTATATTGGCAATCCGTCTCATGTTTTGGATTTTAGCACGGTTCAGTTAGACAGTGATTTGACTTATGATATGGAGCCAATAGCTATTTTGGAGTGTCAGGTTCGAAAGTTGAGATCAAAGGATATAGCTTCAGTGAAAGTGCAGTGGAGAGGTTGGCCCGTGTATGAGGATACCTGGGAGACCGAGCGAGAGATACGGAGAAGATATCCTCACCTAATTGAGGCTTCAGGTATGTTTTTTGACTCGTTCGAGGACGAACATTTGTTTAAGAAGGGGTGGATGTAACGACCCAGCTGGTCGTTTCATGAGTTACCGCTCCGTTTCCCCATTTCTGCTTCTTTATGTATTGTTCAACTGTATTGTGTGGTATCGGGTTGGTTGGTTTGGGTTCGGAGTGGTTTTGTAGAGAAATGAGACACTTAGTCTCTTTTGAGTAAACTTAAGTTGGAAAAGTCAATCGGATGTTGACTTATGTGAAAAAGGACTCAGATGCGAATTTCGATGGTTCGGATGACTTCGTTAGGTGATTTGGGACTTAGGAGCGTGATCGGAATGTATTTTGGAGGTCTGTAGTAGATTTAGGCTTGAAAATTGAAATTTTGGCATTTTCTGGTTGGTAGTGGAAATTTTGATATAGGGTTCGGAATGAAATTCTGAAAATTGGAGTAGGTTCGTTGTGTCATTTGTGATGTGTTTGCAAAATTTTAGGTCATTCTGACGAGGTTTGATAGAATTTTTTATCGAAAGCGGAATTTGGAAGTTTTGGAATTCTTAGGCTTGAATCCGAGGGTGATTTGATGTTGTTGTGAGCATTCTGAATGTTGGAACAAGTTTAAATGATGTTATGGGATGTGTTGGCATGTTTGGTTGAGGTTCCGAGAGCCTCGGGTGAGTTTCGGGTGGTTAACGGACCAATTCTTGGTTTTGGAGAGTTGCAGATTTTCTAGTTTTTGTTACAAAGGAAATTGTTCTTCGCGTTCGCGAATAAGAGCTGGAACTAGAAGGGAAATTATTCTTCGCGTTCCCGAGCCTGGGTTTGCATTCGCGTAGGTTTGGATTCCAGTGAATCGCGAACGCATGAGAGAAGTTGCGTTCGTGTAAGGTAATTGGAGCAGCTGGACCCCAGGAGTTTGTGCTTCGCATTCGTGTAGGTAAGGTCGCGTTCGCGAAGGCTTGGACGGTTGAAGCATCGCGTTCGCGTGAACTATGTCTCATTCGCGAAGGAGGAATAATTGGTCAGTGGATTTTGTGCTTCGCGAACGCGAGACTTTGACCGCGTTCACGAAGAAGGAAATAATACATGGGCAGAATGTTTAAATAGTTGCCTTCGCGATTTTTTGGTCTATTTTCCACCATTGTTGGGCGGTTTTGAAGCTTTTTGAGAGGGATTGAAGAGGGAATCAAAAGAAAACACTTGGAGGTAAGATTTTTGAACTCAATACTTGATTCTATGCTGATTTCTACCTAATTAGACATGAAATTAGTGGGATTTAAAGCCTAAAATTGGGGAATTAGAGCTTGAAATTGGAAACTTTGATTTAAAGATTTGAGGGTCGTTTGTGGTCGGATTTTGATTTATTTGGTATGTATGAACTCGTGAGAGTGTAAGGATTCTAGATTTGTGATTTTTATTAGAATTCAAGACGTGGGCCCGGGGGTCGGGTTTGGCCAATTTCGGGATTTTTGAGTTAATTTGATTATTTTAGCTTGGGCTTTGTTCCTTTAGCGCTTATTAATGGTATGATTCTGATTTTGGTTAGATTTGAAGCAATTGGAGGCCGATTCGAGGGGCAAAGGCATCGCTAGCTAGAGTTTGGACCGGATTGAGGTAAGTAATGATTGTAAATGTTGTCTTGTGGGTGTGAAACCTCGTATTTCACATCGTTGTGATACTTTGAGGTGACGCACATGCTAGATGACGAGCGTGGGGTCGTGCACTATTGGAGATTGTGACTTGGTCCATCCCGTACGACTGTTAAGTAGCGTATTTGATTGAAAACTGTTTGATATCATTGTGTTTTGGAAAGTATTACCATGTTTGGGGCCGAATGCCATATTTGAGCCTCGTGCCAACTGTTTTGGACCCTTAGGGGATTTTTACTATTATTCCTCACTACTTTGATTTTATATCTGTACTCAGTCATGCTGTATTCTACTATTTTCATAACTCAGTCATATTTACTCTGTTTTGATACTTTAAATGATATATTGGGCTGAGCATCATGTTTTACTGTTGTCCGAGTGGCTTGAGAGGTTTCTGACTGAGTGAGGCCGAGGGCCTATGTTGTGAGGTAATTGTGGGATCGGGTTGCGCGCCACAGCATGTTGTACTGATTGTGATATATGAGAGGTCGAGGGCCTGATTTGTTATGCCACGAGATGGCTTATGATAGCGCTTGGGTTGTAAGAGCCCTTCCGGAGTCTGAACACCCCTATTGAGCGCAGGTACCCACTGTGAGAGATGTGATATTTCCCGAGAGGCTGTTGTTGTTTCATGTTGTTGCACGAGGGGCTGATTACGAGTGATTGTGAGGTATCCCGAGGGGCTAGTTCTATTGATATTTTGCCCGAGGGGCGGTTGTGGTACATGTTTTTCCCGAGGGACTGTTTACGTTTCTACCCTTTTACTCACTGTTTTCATCACTCGTTTGAAACTATTGAAAGATATTTTTAAAAGGTTTTACTGAACTGAGTCGTTTTTACGAGTTTTGTTGATTTACTGTATTGATTCTGCACATATACAGTTTTTTTGTGGTGCTATGACGTGAAATTACCTGTTTCTTACTGCTCAACCGCTTTTACTTTTATTACGTATACTTATTGAGTTGGTGTACTCACATTACTCCCTGCACCTTGTGTGCAGATCCACGAGTCACAGGGCGCGATAATGAGTGTTGATCAGTCTTCCAGCAAGTATCCGGAGTTGATTAGGTAGCTGTTTGGCGTTCGTAGCCCAGTATTTCTCCTTCCTATCTTATTCAGATTGTCGTAATATTTTATTTTCGGACTATGTTGTCTTTTCTTGTTCTTAGACGAGTTGTAGTTGCTCATGACTGGTGACAACTCGATGTCGGGCTTCTGTTATATTTTCGCACTGTTTATTCTAACTTATGTTATGAGATTTTAGGAAATTAATGGCTTAAAATGACTTATTATGAATTTCTGGTTGGTTTTGGGGTTTGTGTCGGCTGACTTAGTTTCACGTTAGGCGCCATCACGACCGGATCAGTTTTGGGTCGTGACAAGGAGCTCCAAAATAATAGCTATTATTTTTCAATGACTTTTGCTAACACGGACTATTTTTCGGTTACCAATTCGAAAACTTGCAAGCCATGCTATTTTCACAGATTAATTTGGGATCTAGTCTGAGGGCATTTGGTATTGTCGTTAACTAACACAGGGTTTCACTTTCAGAAGATATCGTGAATTATGTGCCAAGGTAATTTTGTGTAGTTAGTCAGTTAGTTAGAGTAACTAAGTACAATTAGAAGCTACTGTACAGATATAGATTTTCATTTCTCATTCTTCTCAGCTTATTATTTCTCTTCTTCTCAGAAAGGATACATACACAATGATTTACAATTGAAGTGTTGTTTGTTAGCGGGGAATGTTATCTTTAGAGAAGATGTGTTTCCCTTTGAACAAAGTCAGCTGATTCTTCTCCTTTATTTCCAATCCTATGAATGAGGGGTCTTCTCAACTTCAGAGTATGATAAATCAAGTCCATCCTCAAAGAGGACTTTTCAGTTATTTATTTGAGAATATTGATTGATCATATAGCACTTTTCAGTCATTAAACAATAATCAGAGTGGGAAGTGAATAAATCAAATTTTTTCATGATCTCTACTCGAAACAACCACCACCTAGAAGAGATGGAATGGTTTCAGCAAACGAACAGAACTAAATTTTTTTTTCCAAAAGATAGGCTAAAAATAATAGAGGTACTCATACAAATTTAGCCTCGGCTCAAGAAAATGACATAATAAAACTAATTATATATATTACTCCATAATATATGTGAAGGAAGTTCACAGTACAGAAGTATTAAAGTTGTGCTCAACAATTGAAGGAACTTGCTCTGAACCACACCTAACAGAAACTTTGGCAGGTAAGTTCCCTCTGGCACACCACTATGGCTATGGATTCAAAGAGTTGAAACACATGCCATAACTTAATTCCTCTCACCTAAATAACTCTTAGGCCATCTTCGACGCTAGCATCATTTCTTGCACCAAATTTCACACCAAAATAGTGTAACACCAAATTTTTCTCCAACCATTACACTATTTTTTACACCAAATCTTCTCTCTCTTCTATATTATATTATTATCTTCCATTTACTTTTCATTTTTTATTTCCTTCAAACTAATACTATCTTTTTTCTTTTTTCCATATTCATTATATATAATTCACATTCACCACTTATATAATCATTTATTACAAAATTATTTTAAATGATAAATTAACTAAAAGTGAAATCATCGATAAAAGATAATTAAATTAACTTATAATTTTATATAAATATAATATATACAAAAATTAATATATCAAAAAATAGGATATAAAATTAAAATTATAAAGATCTTAATATAAAAATTAATTATATACACAATATATGATAAATTAAAAGTCTACAAAATAAAAAGATTGAATAAAATAATATTAAACCAAATTTAGAGTGATGGGTGCAACACTATTCATGCTCTATAATAGTGCAAGAATTAGTGTTGCATTAGAGCAAAAAAACACTATTTCTTGCACCAAATTTGGATTTGAGGCAAGAAATGGAGTAGCCTTGGAGATGTCTTAGGGACTTAAGCAAGCGCTAGTTCAAAGACTAACTAAACACCTAAATAGACTAATAATATTTAGACAAATACCAGAACATAACGAGAAATTAAACCCTCCCATTGAGCAGGACTAACCTAATTAGATAGGTCATGAAATTTTTGGATGATACCAGAGGAAACATTTTCAATCAGAGAGCTACAGGTGGGGCAGTAAACCGGAGCAGTGGGTTTACAATCAGGCGTGCTCATCCAGGACAAGTCGCCCAACAGCTCAGTCAAATAACACCTGTTATGCATGGAATGTCCGCAAGGCGCAGCAATAATAAACCACTCGCGGCGGAAGTGTGGATAATCACAGCAACCAGAACGGAAATTCAGAAGCATCTCGTCGTTTTCCCCTAGAGGGATAACAGGTGCCAATGGCAACTGAGGATTAGGTGGTTCAACGCCAGCAGAAGGCGGATACATGCCATTGAAATAAATAAAACCAGTTTCATCCTCTAGCAGACGGTTGCAAGTAAAGCACTTTAGGTCAGTGCTTTTGTTAGCCCTCATAATACTGTCACGACGGTAAAAGAGGCAGTCCACATGAACCGGGTGTGCAAAACAATCCATCAGAAAGGTAATGCGGCCGCAACTATCAATCTCTGATGTGTATTGTGATATGTGGAAGGGTTCAAAGCAAATCGGGCAGCTTTTACCCTCAACAAGAGAATAGAAAGGAGGTGGATGCTCATGCGCCATTGCAAAATTAATTCACAAATTAAGAAGAAAGAGAACTGAACAGAAGAGAACACAAAAGAGAATAGGCAGGGACGACTACTTAATATACTTAAAAAGAGCTGCCTCCAAGAATCATATAGGTTGTAATTTTGAGAATCTCATGTGATGATCGGAAAAGAAAAGAATCCCGTCTGATTATGGAAGGCTGCCTACACAAAATCTATTTGTGGGTCCCACTTAATTGCAACATTTTTAAGTCTATAGTAACTTCTTTTTTTAAAGTCTAATTCTTTCATGGTTATTATGGGTAAAAACTTACCTAGTTTAGGTCAAGCAAATTGTTATAAATAGAATTTTATTTATGGTGAATGTCTATATTTAGATAGATTCTAAGGTTTATTGCTTGGTGGCTAAGTCAATCTCTCCCTATAAATAGAGGGTTCTATTCCATTGTAATTCATCCTATATCAATAAGAATTTTCTTCTCTCTACTTTTCTCTGCAATACTCTTCTTCTTTTATTGTTTCATAACACGTTATCGGCACGAGACTCTAACCAATTGAGTAGAAGCTTTGGGATTGAGCATAATGATTATCAATTATTCTTTGAACTTCCTTCCTGATTAAATTCTGGATTTAAGGTAAGTATTTTACTTTTCTCTTTCAAATTCTTGACATTCTATACTTTGATTTTAAATACAAGCAAAGACGATAAAATTTGATTGCAACTCTAATAGAGTTTGAAAGAAATTATAACCACCCAAAGTGGTAAAATTTCTGTGTCTTGCCATGATCAAATTCATGTATGATTGTGGGTAAAGAATTGAAAACCCGTCCCATTGAATTTGCTCCATTCTCATTCCCTTTAGAGAATGTGATAGCAGTATGTGATAAGTCTGAAAGAAGACAAAATTACTACTATGAATGTATCAATGGATGTGGACGTAGCAATAGACGAATAAATTATAATCGTCATCATTGAGTAATGAGAATAATAAGGATTCTCAAAATAATCATTCACTCTGTGAAAGTAATGTTTGTCATCGATTTGACATAAGATTTTATAAAGCACATATAGATGATTATGGTCCGTTCATGATGTGAATGTGACAACATCTTATTTATGAATACATATTCATTCTTGGAAGAATATGAACGTGGTAGTGAATATACCATACTCACCTCTAGAAGGAGGTTTAAGATGATATAAGAAAATAATGTCATTATTATAGCATGAATGGTCATTGGTCACGTACCTATTGTACGCCAAAACATTTTGGCAATGTGATTATTAAAGGACAACAATAATGCAAGAAACATATATTGCATATAATTTTGACCATGACCATAATGGTATAACTTTCTCCTTGAAAGAGATATATGACCATTTGAATGTTAATGAATATGTGGTAGTACAACATTAATTAAGAGCTCTGGAAGAGCCAATTATACTATTTTGGAGAAATATAATTGATTACCAATAAGGTATTGTGTTGCAGTAAGTCTCAAAGAAAATTATTCAGTTTCTAAAGTATTCGCGAAAGCGGTTGGTTATATTGAGACTATAAAAAAAGGAAGATTTAATATCGTCTATTACTACAACTTGTAGCGGGATAATATTTATGTGAAAAGTTACCCATTTTATTCTCCAGCTTGTACTACACAAATAAAAGAATACCACAATAAAGTAGAACTTTATTGATATAAAACTCATATCATAATAAATTTGGAGTTTATTGATATCCGGCATAGTTGGTTTAGCCATATCAATTTAAGTATGATGTGGAAAAATAATAGAGAATTCACATGGGTAAATATTAAAGAACTAGAAAGTTCTTTACGAATCCTCTTATATTGCTTATTCTCATTAATTAATTGACCAACTAAAGTTAGGATTGAATCCCATGAATTCTGGAAATATCAAAGGTGAATATGGGCCCATTCACTTGCCATGTATACCACATAAGATGCATTTATGAGATAGTTACATGTGCGATTATTATTAACCCGCAATATGATGTTTTGCGAGGTAACTTGCTCAATAATTTAATTTCGAGCATAATTTCCACATTTTCTACTCAAGAAAGTTTATCTTGATAAGTTGGTTTATATCACAGTTGGTTTAGCAAAATAATTTATTGAGTGCCTCCACTTAATAGCTAAATTATTGCCTATGAGAACAAAGTTACCTATATCAGTTTGTATATTACATTCTCCTCTCACAAGTGGTTCGGGGTCATGAACCAAATAATTTCATCTTATTATTATTGATGTGCAGTGTATATTTTGATTAGCACCATGACACACAAAGATGGGCTCTCAAAGTTAAGGAAACAAGTTAGTTTTTCTAACATGAGGGGCAGACATGATAAACAGTTGAGAAAAAGTTACGTGGAACGGATTATCATTTGTATATATAGATCCTTGAATGTCATAATATGAACTTGAAGTTCATAAAAAGATAATTCGTTTGCAATATATTTCAAAGCATGCCATACGCATTTGCTGACCCAAAGAAAGTAACTATATTCTCATTGCAAATGCTCATATTAAGTCTTAAAATGACAAAGTCTATGGTACGCTTAAAGCGTATAGACAAATCGGTTTCAAATAAAACTTTTTGATAAAGAAGATGAGCAAATGATCAAACTGATCATAATAAGGAGGCAAGTGATCTAGAAGATCACATGACATAATACTTCATAAAATCTCATGAGAGATTCAGGTACCTGAATATATGAATGAAGGGATCTCTATGTTATGTCTTTATGAAAAATTATTGGAACCGATATAAAATGTTCGTCGACGACATCTATCATAGCGCTAAGTATAGATGAGGATCTTAAGTCTATCGAATATAGACACAAAAGTATTGGCCAAATGGAAGAGACATAATTCAATTAGAATTAATTCCATATGAAAGACATATAATTTTGTCTATGTTGTTCAAATACTTGAAAGTATAAAGTCAATGGTATGTGCAATCAGTTTTCGATATCTTATTTGTCTAGCATGACATGAAAACTTGATATGCATCTAATTAAAGTCTATTATATGACTTAACTTATATGACAATCCATGAAGGATTTAAATTGCTTGAAGCATATACAATTCTTGATCTTGAAGTACCGCTTCCTCAGTGCAATTTGTGCACAAATGTATCTTGCTATAACTATAAGCATGATAATATGATAGTAAGAGTTTTCACCTCTATGTGAAGATATTGAACTGACGATTCCAACAAGATCATATGAAGACAATACATCTATTAAGAATGATGATTTCAAGGTTCAGCATATTCATTCAAGTTAATATGGCTGATTTATTTATCAAATCTCTACCAAAGATCCTTTGAAGATGGTGCACAAGATTGGAATGCAAATGCTTAAAGATGTGAGGGTTCTATTCCATTATAATTCATCCCATATCAATAAGAATTCTCTTCTCTCTACTTTTCTCTGCAATACTCTTCTTCTTCTTTTATTGTTTCATAACACAAATAAATAAATGCCACTTGTCATTATATTTAACTATAATTGTTAGTACTTAATTATGGTTCGCTACCTTTTACTTTATAATGTTATACATATACATGATCATATATATATATATAGTTAGGCATAGACAAAGTGATGTAACACCCCTCTATGATTTCGACTAAGCTATGACAATGAAGGAGGGCAGCAAGCAAAGGCATACCTACTATTGGATATGCGCGATCTGGGGAACCTGATTGATGAAGTCAAGAGAGCCAAGCACGGGGAAGGTCCTTCTGGGACCAAGTAGATTAGGAAATGATGTTCTTTACTACTTTCTAGTTTAGTTTTAGATTTCAATTGTAATAAGGCAAATGTCATTAGTAACTTTCTTATTATTGTCGATTTAGTAAGGATCCGATTCATTTTCGCACTAATGAAATGACTGTCACGACCCGGATTTCCCTCCCTCGGGGGTCGTGATGGCGCCTACTATTGAGAGCTAGGCAAGCCAACCTTTAACTACCTTTTTCATTAACAAATTACTTCTTTTAACAATTATAAAGTGATAACATAAAAACAACGGAACTTTAAATAACTTAGCGGAAGATAACAATTAAACATCTGAATTCTACGTCTATTACAATTACTAAAGTCTCAACCACCCAAAACCTGGTGTCACAGTATCACAGACGGTCTAAGATTTACTACATACAAGGTCTGAAGAAATAATAATACATTGTCCCGAAATATAGGGAAAATGAAACAGGGATGGTAGGTAGAAGAAGACGCCAAGGCCTGCGGACGCTTGCAGGACTACCTCGGGTCACCTGATGAGCAAGAATCAGCAATCCCACTG
The DNA here is from genome assembly GCF_000393655.2 of Nicotiana sylvestris. Classification (NCBI taxonomy): domain Eukaryota; kingdom Viridiplantae; phylum Streptophyta; class Magnoliopsida; order Solanales; family Solanaceae; genus Nicotiana; species Nicotiana sylvestris. The sequence continues at coordinate 153,110,402 of NC_091066.1, read as the reverse complement.
CGATCCAAAGTCTACAACACCGGGGTTTGCACAAAAGAGTGCAGAGTGTAGTATCAGCACAACCGACCCCATGTGCTAGTAAGTGCCTAGCCTAACCTCGGTGAAGTAGTGACGAGGCTAGGACCAGACTACCAAATAAACCTATGCAGTTTAATTGTATACAAAAGAAAAGAAGTACAGAAAGAAACAGTCATATATAGTCAAGTGTGGGAGGGGAAAACATACTGTGGGGGAATCATCAAACAGTAACAGAAGAGCAACAAATAAATATGAGGATCACCACATTTCAATTGATAATAGGAAGGGGAAATCATGTTGCGGGGTACAACAAGTATCAACAAGAAATCAACCATTTAGTGTAGATAAACCGTGACACAATCATCAATAAAGATTGGGAAAATCAAAACAAGTGCACGACATCACTCTTCGTGCTTTTACTCTCTCTCTCACCAAAACAATACAGGGCATCACCCTTCGTGCTTTACGCTCTTCCTCACCCAAACATCAATCACAAGGCAATTTAGGGTAAGGGAATCTATAACCTTGAAGTAAAATCAAATAACAACAGGTAATGAAAGAAAAAAATATGTGTATATGGCAGAAAAGAAATACAGATAATAACCAGTCAATGTGGGAGGGGGAAACATGCTTCGGGGATAACAGATAAAGCAGAATATCAAGAAGAATATGAAACTACAATTTAACTTCTAACACACATAAAGGGGAAATAAAGGCAACTTTCACTTTCAGTTTCATCTTGTTGCAGGCGTGCAACCCGATCCCATTTCTCATATCTTGTGGTAGGCGTACCACCCGCTCCCATTTCATTAACTTTTGCGGTAGGCGTACCACCCGCTTCCATTTCATTAATCTCGTGGTTGGCGTACCACCCGCTCCCATTTCATCATATCTTGTGGTAGGCGTACCACCCGCTCCCATTTCATTAATCTCGTGGTAGGCGTACCACCCGCTCCCATTTCATATCTTATGGTAGGCGTACCACCCGCTCCCATTTTCAAGTTATCACAAAATCACAAGAAATCCCGGTAAGGGAACAAAACAATATAGTAACTTCCCGGCAAGGGAACAAAATCAATATAATAATTTCCCGAAAAGGGAACAACAATATCGAAACAGTCATCCCGGTGAGGGAGAATCATCTATAACCAACCTTAACTTAGCTTGTACTCAGTTCAATTAATGACAATGCTCAATCATAATAAGATCCACGAGAATAAACAAATCTTTGCTCAATATAAAGGGTCATTAATTAAATCATTCGAATGTCATTTAAGAACACAATAACTTTTCAATTTAAGACTCACGGTCATGCTTGAAACCAAAGTATAGATACTTGTCGCCAAGCCTATACGTCGTACTCGATAATTAGCACGTAGAAAATAAGACTCAACTCCTATTCCCTCAAGCTAAGGTTAGACCAAACACTTACCTCAAACTTCTACGGCCAATTCAATCCACAATTACCGCTTTCCCTCTTGAATTCGGCTCCAATTCAATTGTATCTATACATAAATGACTTCATAACATCAATACATGCTAAACAAATCGAATCCAATGCCTAATTATAGCTTTTCCATCATTCTTCCCAAAAACTCAAAAATCGACCCCGGGCCCGCTTAATCAAAATACGAGGTTCGGACCAAAATCAAATCACCTATTCACCCACGAGCCCGAATATATAATTTGTTTTCAAATTCGATCCCAAAAATGAGGTTTAAATCAAGAAAAATCAAAAAGCCCTAACTCTACCTAAACACCCAATTTTCTACCTTAAATCACATGTTTTATGCCTAGGATTTCAATAGATGTTGAAGGAAATGGAAGAAAATAAGTTAAGGATTACTAACCCAAGAGGTTTTGGTGAAGAATCGCTTCAATGGTAGCCTAAGAGCTTGGAGAAGAAATTTTTGTGAAATTTTTGGTGAATCTCGTATGCTATTGTTGCTGATGTTTTTAAAAATTTAACTGGGCGAAAATGGCCTATGTGATCGCATAGAGGAAGGGGAAAATGTTCACGGCGATCGTGAAGGGAGCACTGCGATCGCATAGAAGGAACAAGCAGGGCATTGCGATCGCATAGAGGAAAATATAGGGCTTCTCAGGCTAACACTATGCGATCGCGGAAGGAGCAATGCGATCACATAGAACAACTGGACCCCCTGAAGATTTACACTACGCGATCGCGGACATACCTATGCGATCACATAGAACAAACGACTGGACACCAGCAGACAGTAATTCCTGTAATTTTTCTAAGGCTAAAACCATTCCGAAACATATCCGAAGCAATGCGATCTCATAGAGGAAGGGGAAAATGTTCACTGCGATCACGAAGGGAGCACTGCGATCGCATAGAAGGAACAAACAGGGCATTGCGATCGCATAAAAGAAAATATAGGGCTTTTCAGGCTAACACTATGCGATCGCGGAAGGAGCAATACGATCGCATAGAACAAACTGGACCCCCTGAAGATTTACACTACGCGATCGCGGACATACCTATGCGATCGCATAGAACAAACGACTGGACACAAGCAATTTCTGCAATTTTTCTAAGGCTAAAACCATTCTAAAACACATCCGAAACACACCCGAACCCTCGGGGCTCCTAACCAAACACATGAACTAACTCAAAAACATCATACGAACTTATCCGTGCGATCAAATCGCAAAAATAACATCAAAACAATGAATCAAACCTCAAAATCAAGAGTTTTTCCTCAAACTTCATTAAGTTTCAAATTTAGAACTTTAAGTCCGAAACATGTCAAACAACGTCCGTTTTTAATCAAACTTTACAAGAAGAACTTAAAACATATATAAGACCTGTACCGGGATCCAGAACTAAAATACGGGCCCGCTACCATCACTTTCTAATCAATTTTCATTTCAACTTTCCTTAACAATTTCAGAAAAACAATTTCTTTCAAAAATTTATTTCCCGGGCTCGAGACCTCGTAATTCGATTCTGGGTGTGAGCACGTGATTTTTGCCTTAACGAAAACTACTCCAAAAATAAATCAAATATAAAATAAATTTCTTTTACTGTGTAATTTTTGAATTTGCGTGGTGTTAAATATTTGTGTTATGTCCGTAAATGTTTACTTTGTCATAAATAAAATGAAAAATAAAATAAAATACATGTTGCATGCATATAGGATTTAATTATGCATTTAAGAGATAATTTAAATAAAATCACAAAAATATGCATTGGTTTTATTTTAAATGTTTCACTGTGTGATTGATATTTTGTCTATGTGTTAAATAATTGTTATAAAATAATTAATATATTTTTGTGAAGTAAAACTTGTTTTATAATTAAAATTAGAAATTTAAATTAGAAAATAAAATAAAATAGAATGGGAAAATCGGACATGGATTTAAAATCCAGGCCCAAATCAAATTACACTTCCTCAGCCCAATCCAAATAGCCTGTCCGGTCCAGTCCCAAGCTAAGACCAAACGACGTCGTTTGGTCACCTCTCATCAAGGGCCGTTGGATTAAGTCCATCCAACGGCCAAGATTTCATCACCCTAACCCAAGACCCTTACCCGATCCAATACCCGGTTCAACCCGTCCCCCTAACTTAAACCAAACGACACCGTTTGGTTAAGTGAATAGATCTCAGCCATCCATCCAGCCTAATCCAACGGTCGATATCCACCCACCATTCCCCTATATAAACCCATAATCCTTTACCCGGCCCCCTAACTAAACACCCCCCCTCTCCGCTCCTGTTCATCATCGTTCCAAACAGACCCCTAACCCTAGCCGCCCCTATTCCCCTTCGCCTGAAACCCGGCGGCATCAACGCCGCCGGTCACCACCTTGACACCCCAGAACCCTCTGAACGTCCTCTACACAAATATGACCTTAGATTCCTTCGAATCAGGCCCCAACCCTTCGAATCTTAAATCGAAGGTTGGCCTGAAAACCTGATCTCAACCAATCAGCCCAAAATTAACACCATGGCTTCCCCTAACAACCCTTGTTATGGATCTGAAGTTAGTTTGGCTCGAATCACTTCAGAGCTTCTCGAATCTTCTTTTGAAGATTCGAGCCAAACAAAAATTACCTAGATCTGTTCCAAAGTGACACCAAATAACCCCTAGGCTTCCCTCACCCTTATATCATGTTTGGTTCCTTTCGAATCTAACCAGAAATGATTAGGTCCCAAATCGAACCTTCAGGAAACCTAGAAATACCAAACTTCTGGATTTTTGTCCAAATTGATTAAAGGATTGAGGTTTAATCGACCTTAGTCGAAGTATTTTCAGTGGAAAATACTTCGACTAAGGTCTGTTTGATTTCAAACAAAAAATCCGAAAGCCGAGTTGAGTTCGAGTCTAATTGAAGATTCAAAGGTATTTTTTCTATTTCTGTTTGTGATATTCTGTATGTATTTTCGTTTGTTTAATAACTTGTAGATTTTTTCATATTTTTGTTTTGATTAATTTTGTTATAATGTTCCATACCCGTCTACTTGATTTCTGAAGTGAAATGTTTCTGTTGGTTATGATTGTTTACAATGTGTGTAATCGACTCGATTAAGTTCGTCGATTAGTTATATTACGAATTTTCATTTCTGAAAATGCTGACTAAAACAGTCTGCTTCTATTGTTTTAGACTAATTATTGACAAATGTTGTAAATAGTCAACTGATTAATACTCGTCAATTAAATCATGTTTGTTTGTGAATCAGTGAATTCAAATGTATGCTGTATATGTTGTTTTCTGAACAGGGCATTGTCAGTATATTGACAATGCTCCTGTGTATGTTTGATCTTAGTTCAATTATAAGTTCAGTTTGCATTATTATGCTGAACCCAGTGTAATATTGTCAAGTTTGAGTTCAAGTTTACAAATGATGATTAGATGTAATTGTGATAGAATGTTTACATTCTTAGGATTCAGTCCAGAACCTAAGAGAATTGGTTATAGCTGTGTTAAATCAGTTTGATAATTAAGTTTGAACAGATTTTTAAATCTGTTTTGTAAATTCTGTTATGATTTTTGCATTTAAGGCAGTAATAACAGTAATTACAGTAGGATTTCTGGGTTAGAAACAGTAGGGTAATGTGATAACAGTAGTGGGCTGAAAGTGGAATGTAATGGCTATATTTAAGTAATAAAGGGGGAACAAAGGATAATGGGGCTGCTGAAAATCATGTTAGGATCACATAAAGTATTAAAAAGTAGTTTTTAATGGAAACTTTCTAATTTTTAAAGGGATAAAGGGTCCAGCCACCATGACAAAGGTGCAACCAGCCCTGTATAAATACAGGAGCTGGACAGCTTAAAAGGGCAGACTTTAGTCAGATTTTAAGAGAGAAAAAATCAGTTTTCATGAGAGGGGCAGTTTTTTTTCAGAAAAGCAGAGATTTTAAGGACTGAGATTTTGAAGAAAAGAAAAGAGCTCAGATTTTTTTTTTAAGAAAAGGAAAGAGAGGAAGAAAACAGAAAAAGAAATAGAAAAGAGAACATTCACACATACACACACAATCTGAAACAGATACAAAGTCAGAAACAGAAAAATCAGAAATAGGAGTTTGAAACAGATAGAGGAAAGAAACTGAAATCTGAAAAATGTTATTTTTCTAGAATTTGTCCGTTGTTTGCTTGTGAATATTGTTCGGTTCAAATTTGAAATTTTTCTCAAGCTTCTGTCACTATTCATCTGGGTTCCTCGGGTCTTATTATTGCTCAAATCTGTGGAAAAACTGGTATTCTGCTGATTTTGTTACTGCTGCTACTGCTGAAATTTACTCTTCCTACCTTCATTTTCAGGTACATGTCTTTTAAATTTTATGTTGGAAAGAAATTCAGCATGACGGATTGATGAAGATTGAAATGCAATTTTATTTTTCTAAGTTTGTTATTATAAATTTTAGTTCTCACTTCATTTTGCTTCATATAGAAGTATGCTTGACATGTTAATTATCAGTTGATCATTTTCCTTTGAAATTCATACAATTATTGTAATAACTTTACCTATTACAGAATTTCATTAAGGTATAATTATGATTGAATTGGTAAGATAAGGAACATGGCATGAAGTTGGTTATTAGTTAATTCCTATGACATGGTTAGCCAGATATAGAGAATTCTGAAATATCAAGAAATCGCATGGTTAGTGCATTTCGATTGTATGGTTATGGATTAAGGTTAGATATTTTTTTGAATAAAGAGTAATATAAAATGTCAAAAACTATATGTCTAGCTTTACCTGGTTTAGTTATGGGTTGAATGATGTGAATTATATGTTCATATATGGCGTGATAATAGGTACATATATAACCACTAATGGATGATGAGTCGTTGTACCTCATTATGATGTTAAAATGCTATGTATGTTTTAAATATACAACTATGTTGCATGTAAGGCAATATTATTAATCGATTTGCATAATAATTCCCTTTCTTAAGCAATTTGGTGCTTATCTGCCATCATAAACAATTTAATAAAAATAATTTCGCCTATTAGATTAAAAACAAGTACATGAGATGAGGCGTATAAGAACAAATCACGACACTTTATATCATGGTAAATAAAAGTAGAATTTGCATTAATTAAGATAAATAAAAATTGTTCAAAAATACTTCTTCCCTTCATAAATTATTTTCGTGAGTTTTCATATGGCATTCAACCTTTGGTGCATGTATATTGTATTTGTGAAGGATAGTACTAATCATGTTCTTATTTTACTTTGAATTTGAATAGTCTTGGGATGAACATAATTAATACTCGGAAATTATAGTCAACGATCAATATTTAATAAATCGTGATTTTCTTTTAAAAGAATTTAAAGATATCCCTTGAATATGAATTTCTAGTACTTTCATATAAAAATGTGTATATACAACAAACAAATTTGTGGAAAAATCCCTAATATCATTACAAATATTTTTGCGCAATTAGGGATACGTTCGCATACCCTGATTATATTTTTAAAAGCAAAATTCGGATTATGCGTACGCGCAATTTCGAGTGAATATTTAATAAAAGAATTTTTTCAAAGGCGTTAAATTAATTTCACAAAAACTCGCGATGTGCGGTTAAATATTTAAGAAAAACAAATATTCTTGATTCAACACAATTTCGAAAAAATGATTGCTTAATATATTATCAAAAGTTATTGTGTACATGTACGCGTGACACAGTTCAGCATTTTTTAATTTGTAACACGAATATACGTACGCGTAATTCGATTCAAAGAAGGGTCCTTAATCACAATAAGTAAAAGCGGTAGAAAAATCACGTAACAAAAAGTATTTAATAAAAATCAAGACAATTAAGCCAATAATAAAAACAGTTAAGCGACCGTGCTAGAACCACGGAATTCGGAAATGCCTAACACCTTCTTCCGGATTAACAGAATTCCTTACTCAGGATTTCTGGTTCGCAGAATAATAAACAGAGTCATATTCTCCTCGATTCAGGGATTAAAATTGGTGACTTGGGACGCCTTAAAATTCCCAGGTGGCGACTCTTAAATGATTAAATAAATCCCGTTTCGACTGTCCTTCGATTGGAGAAAACTCCCCACGCGCCCCGCGGGCGTGGCAAAAAGGAGGTGCGACAGCTCTGGCGACTCTGCTGGGGAGAAAAGTGAACTGTAACCCAGAACCATTGGTTCAGGGTTTGAAGAATTCGAGCTTAAAATATCTGTGTTAATTGGCTTTATTTACTATGAGATTTTCAACTGTTTATATGCTAATATGCTAAATGTTGCTGTTTACCGCTTTAATATTATTTGAATTGTGAATATATACAACTGCTACGAAACCCCCTTCTTTCTGAGTCTTCTGAATTTATGGTGTACACGTGCGCGTGACCCACCTTTCTGTTAGAGTCGTACCAAATAAGACGGAGTTGGGACAAGTAACTAGGCCGGGCAGACTTTCGTGCTCCCGGTACGTTGCCCCCGCTTCGGCTCAAACTGTCCGTTTGGGTAAGCCAGGTTTAGAACAATCAACCTAAGGTTTTACACTTAGAATAACTCAGCCATGTACCGGATCCCTAGTAGGAACGAATATTTGCATCATATGCATTTGGCCTTGGAGACTCAACACAGGGGTTGGGTCTGTCTAGGACAGGTGAACCCAAAATAAAAAGACCATCATGATGCATCCTACTTGTTACTTGTGCATTCATTTGCCTCGAACATGCTTGTTGACCAGTTTAAATAAAATCATGGTAAGAAGAAAGGAATAAAACTGGTTGTTTTAAATTTCGAAAAAAAAAGAGAAAAGGTTTTAAATCTTGAAATAAAGGTATTTAATAAATAAATAAATAATCGAAAATTATTTTTTTTAGTATAAATTTTCAAAAATGAATTTTGACTTTATCAAAATTAAATTTCAGATACAAAATGAGCATCACACAAAGCCCCTCATCCACAAGTACGGAAGAATTTCTATGTCAGCTTCAAATGTGGTGGTATGATTTAGGCGAAGACGGTCAAAAATGGGTCGTCAAGCATTTGGGAAATCTCACGGACATTATGAAAGTTAAACCCCGTGATGATCTGATTGCGGCGTTAGTAACTTTCTGGGATCCTGTTCACAATGTTTTTCGTTTCTCTGACTTCGAGCTTACTCCTACATTAGAGGAGATAGCTGGATATACTGGTTTTGAAGGAAGTTTAAGAAATCAAAGCTTGATATTCACAAAAGCTCCTTCAGTACATCGATTCTTCGGTCTTTTGAACATCAGCAGTCAAATCAGGAAAAGCAATGTCATCAATGGATGTTGTTCCTTCAACTTTTTGTATTCAAGGTTCGGAAAGTCAGATGGGTTTGAAATTCATGAAAAAGGCCTTACTAATAAGCAAAACAAAGACACTTGGCAGATTCACCGTCGATTTGCTTTCATGGTGGCTTTTCTAGGAGTCATGGTCTTCCCAAATAAAGAGCGAACAATTGATATTCGCACCGCAAAAGTTGTGCAAATCCTTACCACCAAAGAAAATCACACCCTTGTCCCCATCATTCTATCAGATATTTATCGGGCTCTGACTTTATGTAAATCAGGAGCAACGGTCTTCGAAGGATGCAAAATTTTGTTGCAAATGTGGGTGATGGAGCATCTCCAACAACAGCCCAAGATCATACAATATGGGTCAAAAAATGATAATTGCATCGAGAGCTATGAGGAAAGAACAAAAAATTATCAAGCTCCAGAAGGGATAGAAGCATGGGTATCTCATCTAAAGGCTTTAACGGCAAATCAAATTGAATGGACTCTGGGATGGTTCCCGATGAGGGAAGTAATACATATGTCAACCTCAAATAGTTATCTACTACTATTGGGATTAAGAAGCATTCAGCCGTATGCACCACTAAGAGTCTTAAGGCAACTAGGGAGATATCAAATAGTTCCTGATGATGAAGATTTGAGTATGCAAGTAATCGAATTACACCCAGAAGCCACTATTCCCGAAGCTCTACTTCAGCAGATGTGGAATGGATGTCGATACTTGAAAAGTGATACTCAAGTCCCAGACACTACAAAGGGTGAGATGAATCCTGGATATGCAAGGTGGTTCGAAAAACGGTCTCGCGTGGATGATGTACCAGAACCTGAGCTGAAAAGGCCAACAAAAAGACCCCATGTTCAAAACTTCAATGATAAAATCCAAGAGCGGTTGATCTGGGGAGAAAAAGAAAAAGGGTACAAAGCAACTATCCATGCCCTAAAAGAAAATCTAAGAAGCCTCAGTTTGGAGAAAGATTTGCAAGAACAAGAAGCCAAAGGCGAGAAAAAGAGTCTAGCTTGTGAGAATGAAAATCTTCATGCTCGATTCCAAAAAATGAAAAGGATTTCTGAAACGCCAAAGAGGAGCTGGAAGGATCAAAAAACCATCGCCAATCTCTTTGAAAGAATGCAAGATTATGATTTCATTCTTGCGGAAAATGAAAGGGCATTGAGCAAAGCAAAAGAAAAGATCCAACAATTAAACGAAGAAGCCAGATCTAACAAGGAACGCCAAGATAGGCAGTCCGAAAAAGACAAGGCACAATTCAATAAGGAAAAAGACTATTGGATGCGATCAGAAGACCAGCTTCGTGCACAACTAGAAGAGGCAAGAAGATGCAACAGAGAACACCAACAAGCAGACCTCGACAGGGAAAGAGCGCAAGCAAGATTAGAGCAGGCCAGACTCCGAGCTTTGTTAGAATCAGCTCTAGATCGTGAGAACCGTGTCAGAGATATAGCCACCACTCGTCAGCAGCAATTACAAGACCAAGACCAACGTCTCCAAGGTTTCAGGGCACAAATCCACGACCTGGCAGTCTTCACATCTCAAAGTTATGTAAACTGCCAAGGAATGGATTATGAAGCATTTACAGAGCATGCGCCCACTTTTGCTCGTCATCTAGCAATGGAGTTGGAAAGGATGTATCGAACGCTGGGAGGCCATCCGGGTCAAGCACCACATTGAGCAGATAACCCAATATTTGACAACAAAAGTGGAAAGTGGGGCACATTGTGAGATGTTAAGAATTGTATCTTTATTTTGATTTAAGTGTGTATGTTTTCAAGCCATTTTCTTAAAGTTTTCAAATGTAATTCCATCTTTGTGTAATGAATAAAAGTGATTGCCTTTGGTCCGAACTACGCAAGGTCTGATTCATGTTTGGCATGATACGTAGGCAATCTCTAAGATTCGACCACCACGATAAAAGATATATATAATAAATAAAAATGAATAACAATAAAATTTTCAAGAAGGCTGGGACGACACAAGCAGCCGAGCAAATGCATAATAGAAAGGGATTATTTGTCTAAGAGCATTGCATCTCAACGTGCGATTATATATGTGTTAAACTCTCACAACTAACAAGTTTGTTCATTTTCAGAATTCAAGCAGTTAGTTTCTCTAAAGAGTATACTGGCATATTATCACTATCACACAAGATCAAAAGGACCGATACCCGAAAGTATGTCTATCCCAGATGTTGACACAGGTATGGAGATAGAAGAGATGGATGTCGGGAAAATGAAAGAAGAGATGTTTAAGCTCAAGCAGCAAATGGCTGAGATGTACCAAGCTTGGTCTACAGGACAGTTACCCCCATCTTACCCAAATAACCCTGCTCCATCAATGACCCAAACTCAGGATAATATCACCACCGAATTATCCCCAAGTTTCCCCATTTATCAGCACTACCGAGGCACCACTTCTCAGACACCACAGTCTCCACCTCCAAAACCAGTTCCGTACTTTCCTCCGCCTATGACTCCTATTTTCGTAGCACCTCCCCCTGCTACATTTCACAAATTTCCTAGTGAGCCTACATTCCAGGCCCAAGACAACCAATATTACCCCCCGGAGCCTACCTTCAAAGCCTCCGAAATCAATTCAACTGCTCCTCGGTTTGATCTCCCAACCGAAATTGACAAGCCAGCCAAAAATGTTGAACAAGAAGAGATGTTCAGGAAGGTCAAAAGTCTAGAACAATCGTTCCGAGACATGCGGGGATTAGGTGGGCAAGTCAGTGTAGCATACAAAGATTTATGCTTATTCCCTAATGTGCAATTGCCAGTTGGCTTCAAGATGCCCAAATTTGACCTATACAGCGGGCACGGCGACCCAGTAGCCCACTTAAGGGGTTTCTGTAGCAAGATGCGAGGAGCTGGGGGAAAGGATGAATTATTAATGGCATACTTCAGTCAAAGTCTAAGCGGATCAGCTTTGGAGTGGTATACACGCCAGGACCATGGAAGATGGTACACCTGGGATGACCTGGCACAGGCATTCGCATACCATTTCCAATACAATCTGGAAATCATCCCAGATCGGTTATCTTTGACCAAATTTGAGAAGAAACACAATGAGAGTTTCAGAGAGTATGGTTTTCGGTGGAGAGAACAGGCAGCAAGAGTAGATCCTCCTATGAAGGAGAGCGAAATGGTAGACTACTTCCTCCAAGCCTTGGAACCGACTTACTATGCCCATTTGGTTTCAGCGGTTGGGAAATCATTCAACGAAGTAGTGAAGATGGGAGGTATGGTGGAAGAAGGCCTCAAGACAAATAAAATCATGAGCTATTCAGCAATTAAGGCAACTACTCAAGCCATTCAAGGCGGGGTAGGAGGAATCGGAAGAAAGAAGAGGGAGGAAGCAGCCGTAGTTGATTCAGGAATTTGGCCGGGACCCAGAGGTTCACCGCTTTACTATAATCAACAACGACCTCGCCCATCAGCTTACCACCATGATTCATCCCAAAACTACTATCACCCTTCAGAGCCTCATTTTTCCATTAACCATGCTCAAGCATACAATCAGCCGCCTGTTCACACCAATTGGCGTGCTCCTGTCACATCAAATACTTACCCACGAGCCTATCCCGGACCAAGTTTCAGGCCTAGGCCAGCATTCAGGGGAGAAAGGGAACAGAAAAAGAAAACTTACACTCCATTGGGAGAGTCTTACACTAGTCTGTTCCACAGGCTGAGACAGTTAGACATGCTGAGACCAATACAATCCAAACTACCCAATCCTCCACCAAAGAATCTGGATTACACCATTAGATGTGAATATTGCTCCGGTGCACCAGGCCATGATACGGAGAAATGTTGGCATTTGAAAAATGCAATACAAGAGCTAATTGATACTAATAAAATCGAGGTTCAAACCCCCGAAGCTCCAAATATCAATAGAAATCCAATGCCAGCCCATCAAGAGGCTAATATGATAGAAATCATACAAGCTGATGGGAAGTCAAAGAAGCCGTCACAAACTGTCATGATGATCAAGTCTCATGAAACCAAGCCAGATAAGCAGTTAACAAAGGAGAAGCCGGTATCTAAGCAGAACAGAAATGGTGATGGACCATCTATGATAATCGAGGAGGCATCATCGAGCAAAGTTGCCGCAAAACAAGAAAGGCCGAAAGTGGTAGTACCAGGGGTTGCTAACAAACCCATTATATTTGTGGAAGGAGCCCGTACAGATCAGGTTATTATTGCACTTGTAATCCAGCTGCCGATCATCAACAACAAGGCCATCCCATGGAACTATGAACGGGTGACTGTAATGTACAAGGGCAAAGAAATCAAGGAAGAAGTGTGTGAGGTGCAAGGCTTGACTCGTTCGGGAAGATGTTTTACTCCCGAAGAGCTGAGAAAAACTAAAAACAATCCAATGCCAACAAAGAGAGCTGTGACGGAAGAAGAGGCGGAGGAGTTTTTAAGAAAAATGAAACTCCATGATTATTCTGTTGTGGATCAATTAAAGAAGACCCCCGCTCAAATTTCATTGTTGTCATTACTGATCCATTCAGAGGAACACCGTCTGGCGTTGATGAAAATCCTGAATGAAGCTCATGTTCCTGAAAAGATCTCTGTAAATCATTTGGGAAAAATAGCCAACAGAATCTTTGAGACAAACAGAATTACATTTGCTGATGATGAATTACCTGTGGAAGGTACCGAGCACAACAGAGCTCTTTACCTCACCGTGAAATGTGAAAACTCCGTAGTAACCCGGGTATTGGTTGACAATGGGTCCAGTGCAAACATATGCCCTCTCTCCACTTTAAACAAATTAAAAATTAAAGAGGAGAGGATCCAGAAGAATAGTATCTGCGTACGAGGATTTGACGGTGGAAGCAGAGATTCATTTGGCGACATAGTGTTGGAACTAACTATAGGGCCAGTTGAATTCACAATGGAATTCCAAGTGTTGGACATATCTGTTTCTTACAACTTGTTATTGGGTCGACCATGGATCCATGCTGCTAAAGCAGTCCCATCAACACTACATCAGGCTGTCAAGTTTGAGTGGGATCATCAAGAAGTAGTCGTGTATGGAGAAGAAGGTTTAAATGCTCACAGCAGTACCATTGTACCGGTCGAGGGAACAGAAAATGACCAGGGACCATGGGTATACCAAGTGACAAACACAGTGTCGATAGAGAAAATTACAGAAGGGAAATACCTTCCGAATCCAAGGATATCCTCTGCATCAGTCATGATAGCTTATGAAATGTTAAAGAATGGCTTTATACCCAGCAAAGGTCTGGGCTTATTTCTGCAAGGAATTGTACAACCAGTATCTCTCCCCGAGAACTGGGGAACATTCGGTTTAGGGTTCATACCCACCACCAATGACGTGATAAGGGCCTGGAAGTTGAAACACCAAGCATGGATTCTTCCAAAACCAATACCACATCTGTCAAAGTCTTTTGTCAAGTCCGGCGCTAAAAATCGCCCGATAACAACAATTCCTAAATCCCGGGTCAATCCTGAGAAGGAATTAATTGAAAGGTTCGAGAAATTGTTTAGTGATGTGAATATGTTGGAAAGCGGAGAAGGGTGTAGCAACGCAGAAGTTCAATTCGTTGGGCCAGAAACAAAGCTCAATAATTGGAAAGCCACTCCTCTCCCAATTCGAAAGGAGTCTTGGTAGTTTATTTTGATTTTCTTTCAGTTTGTTTGGGTTATTTCAAGGTTGTAATCCCAAAGTTTATCTTACAGTTGGTTTGAAGTGTGCAAAACCTTGTTATCTTTCATCATCCAATAAAAAGCAGTTTCCTTTTTATTATCATTCCTAATAGCTTTCTTTTCTTTTTCTTCTTTTCTGTACAGTTCCTTTTACGCTGGCTCTAGTGATATGGCATGCATGAGGAATCTTCAGCCCAGTCTTAAAAATCAATCTGGTTACGAAATATTAATTCAAGAAATATATTGTGATTATGAATCAGAATATGATGAAGATGAGGTTTTTGAAGAGATTAGTAAAGAGTTAATTCACTTTGAGGAAAAAATCAAACCTAACTTGAGTGATACCGAGGACGTCAATATAGGGGACACGAGTAATGTCCGGGAAACTAAAATAAGTGTCCATCTCGAACCAAAGATCCGAGAAGAGTTAATTAAAGCACTCATAGAATTCAAAGATGTTTTTGCATGGTCGTATGACGACATGCCGGGCTTGAGCACTGATTTAGTGGTCCACAAATTGCCCACCGATCCAACGGTGCCTCCTGTCAAGCAGAGGCTGAGAAAATTCAAGCCTGATATGAGTATGAGAATTAAGGAAGAAATCACCAAACAATTGGAAGCAAAGGTCATTCGAGTCACTCGATATCCTGTTTGGTTGGCTAATGTCGTTCCTGTACCAAAGAAAGATGGCAAAATTAGAGTATGCGTCGACTATCGCAATCTCAACAAAGCAAGTCCAAAGGATAATTTCCCATTACCCAATATCCATATTTTGATCGACAATTGTGCCAAGCATGATATAGGGTCTTTCGTGGATTGTTATGCCGGGTATCATCAAATTCTAATGGATGAAGAGGATGCAGAAAAGACGGCATTCATCACACCATGGGGAACTTATTGCTACCGGGTAATGCCATTCGGTCTAAAGAACGCCGGAGCAACCTATATGAGAGCAATGACCACAGTGTTTCATGATATGATACACAAGGAAATTGAGGTGTACGTGGATGATGTGATCATAAAATCAAAACATCAGGCCAACCACGTTGGGGATTTGAGGAAATTCTTCTTAAGACTTGGCAGGTACAACCTCAAGCTTAACCCAGCCAAATGCGCATTTGGAGTTCCATCCGGAAAGTTGTTGGGATTCATAGTCAGTCGACGAGGCATCGAGCTAGATCCGTCAAAGATTAAAGCCATCCAAGAACTGCCACCTCCAAAAAACAAAACTGAAGTAATGAGTTTGTTGGGGAGGTTAAATTACATCAGCAGGTTTATTGCTCAGCTCACAACGACTTGTGAGCCAATTTTCAAATTGTTAAAAAAGGATGTTGCAGTCAAATGGACCAATGAGTGTCAAGAAGCGTTCGATAAAATAAAAGGGTACTTATCAAACCCACCCGTGTTGGTCCCGCCAGAGCCAGGAAGACCTTTGATTCTTTACTTGACGGTTTTGGAAAATTCATTTGGTTGTGTATTGGGGCAGCATGACCTCACTGGCAGAAAAGAACAGGCCATCTACTACCTTAGCAAGAAGTTCACAGCTTATGAGGTTAAGTATACTCATCTGGAAAAGACATGTTGCGCCCTAACATGGGTAGCTCAAAAATTGAAACACTATTTGTCATCCTACACTACTTACCTCATTTCTCGGTTGGATCCATTGAAATACATTTTTCAAAAGCCTATGCCAACGGGAAGACTTGCAAAGTGGCAGATATTGCTCACGGAATTCGACATCATCTATGTGACTAGAACTGCAATGAAGGCTCAAGCACTGGCCGATCATTTAGCCGAAAACCCGGTCGATGAGGAATATGAGCCGTTGAAGACTTATTTTCCTGATGAAGAAACAATGCATATCGACGAGGTGGAACAAATTGAAAAACCTGGCTGGAAACTTTTCTTTGATGGAGCCGCTAACATGAAAGGAGTTGGGATAGGAGCTGTAATCATTTCTGAAACAGGGCATCACTATCCTGTTACAGCTCAATTACGATTTTATTGCACCAATAATATGGCTGAATATGAAGCTTGCATTTTGGGGTTAAGGCTAGCTGCAGACATGGGTATCCGAGAAATCTTAGTCATGGGAGATTCGGATCTTTTGGTACATCAAATTCAAGGAGAATGGGAAACCCGAGACTTGAAGCTCATCCCATACCGACAATGTCTACATGATCTTTGTCAGCGGTTTCAATCAGTGGAATTCCAACATATTCCAAGAATCCATAATGAGGTGGCCGATGCATTGGCTACCCTGGCATCAATGTTGCACCATCCGGACAAAGCTTATGTAGATCCGATACATATTCAAGTCCACGATCAACACGCTTATTGCAATATGGTTGAAGAAGAATTTGATGGTGAACCATGGTTCCACGACATCAAGGAGTATATCAGAATGGGGATATATCCCGCACAAGCCACAGGAGATCAAAAGAGGACCATTAGGCGATTAGCAAATGGATTCTTCTTAAGCGGAGGAGTTTTGTATAAAAGAACACCAGATCTTGGATTATTAAGATGCATAGATGCCAGACAAGCTACAACTGTCATGTCTGAAGTACATTCAGGAGTTTGCGGACCCCACATGAGTGGATATGTGTTGGCAAAGAAAATCCTCCGAGCTGGTTACTATTGGCTTACCATGGAGCGAGATTGTATCAGTTTTGTGCGCAAGTGTCATCAATGCCAAATACACGGAGATTTGATTCATTCTCCACCATCCGAGTTGCACACAATGTCGGCACCATGGCCCTTCGTTGCCTGGGGCATGGATGTAATTGGACCAATTGAGCCGGCAGCATCCAATGGGCACAGGTTCATTCTGGTAGCTATTGATTATTTTACCAAATGGGTTGAGGCCAAGACATTCAAATCAGTGACCAAGAAAGCTGTGGTCGATTTTGTCCACTCAAATATCATATGTCGATTCGGAATCCCGAAGGTGATCATCACAGATAACGGTGCTAATCTTAATAGCAACCTAATGAAGGAAGTATGTCAACAGTTTAAGATTACACATCGCAACTCTACCCCATATCGGCCCAAGGCGAATGGAGCAGTAGAAGCAGCCAACAAAAACATAAAGAAGATACTTCGGAAAATGATAGAAGGTTCAAAACAATGGCATGAAAAATTACCATTTGCATTATTGGGATACCGCACTACTGTTCGCACTTCAGTAGGAGCAACTCCCCTATTTGTTGGTATATGGCACTGAAGCAGTAATTCCTGCAGAAGTTGAAATTCCTTCCCTTCGGATCATCGCCGAAGCAAAGATTGATGATGATGAATGGGTCAAAACCCGTCTGGAACAGTTAAACTTGATTGATGAAAAACGATTGACCGCAGTATGCCATGGTCAATTATATCAAAGAAGAATAGAAAGAGCATACAACAAAAAGGTGCGTCCTCGGAAGTTTGAAGTAGGTCAGCATGTGCTGAAACGTATTCTTCCACATCAGGTTGAAGCAAAGGGCAAATTTGCCCCGAATTGGCAAGGACCATTCATTGTGACCAGAGTATTATCGAATGGTGCACTATGCTTAACAGACATTGAAGGCAAATGCATAGATATGGCGATCAATTCTGACGCGGTAAAGAGATATTATGCATAACTTTTTGAGTGTTTGTATTTAGCATTATTTCGAAGATTGGAATGACAAAGGCAATTTATTCTGCTATCCAAACACTATACCATTTGCTTCCCCTTTGAGCCATACTTGTTTCTTTCCTACCCTCTCTTGGAATCAATAATTAAAAAAAAAAGGTTTGAAAAAAAATCATCACTATTATTGGGTGAACTACGTTTGACCTAATTCCTCAAAGAAGGATACGTAGGCGCTTCACGGCTCAGTCATAGGGTGCACAATATACATAAAATGTGCCCAAAAAGAAACATCAAGCGACCCCAATCAAGGAACTGGGGCAAGTTGTATTGGAAATAAGAAAAGATTCCAAGAGTTGTAATTTTAAACACATACCAAAACTGTTTAGCTTTTAATACCTTTTCCATTTCTAACCCCATACCAGAAAGACCTTTCGACCAATCTTAGAAAAATGCTGAGTCAAGCAAATGAAGATGGTTCATAATACTCTGGTACAAACAAGAAAAGAAAGTAAAAATGAGAGAGTCTTATAGGTGAAAACCCACACGGGCACCATAAGGCGACGGAAGTTGAGAGAAAAGGTAAAAATGAGAGAGTCTTATTGGTGAAAACCTTTGTAGGCACCATAAGGCGAAAAGGAAGTGAGAAATGAACAAATGAGGAAGGTTTATCGGTGAAAACTCTTTGAGACGTTACAAGCCCAACAGGCCTGTGAAATGAAAAATGAAGTTGGATTATGGAAATTTTGGGGGAAAACGAAAAATAAGACAATTGAGAGGAGATTGATTAAAAGACTGGGTTGATTAATTCGAAATGCATACCTTGATCATTGGTGCCAGTAACTCCAATCAGATAAGTTTTCATTCTTGCTCCAACAGTCATCCAAAATTGGATTTTTCTTTTTACTCTATAATTGTCGAAATCAACGTGTTTCGTCACTAATAATCTTACTTTTCTAAAAGCTTTGAAATAAGTTTTATTCCAAACAAATAAGAAGGAATGTCAAGGTATACTACCAAGATTCAAGGTTACATGATGCAAAATACGGCCACAAAAAGTGGAAGATAAAATATGGGTGTAAGAAAGGTGAAATCAAAAATGGATCAGCAAAGTCAGAAGGGGCATATGACTACAGTTAAAAGGTTTTGAAGGAAAACATACAAAAGGGGAATCCTATAGTCAAGGATCAATTACAAGGACAAAACAGTCTTTTCAACCATTCCAAGGCAATAAAGAGAAACGAAGAGAAGCATCACCATCGGCAAGAATACCCCAGTCAACCACCCTGCTTTAAACTAACGAAGTTTTCTTTGATTTAAAACAGGGGCAAATACAATATTTGTGTCAGGAAATACCTGATGAAGAAATTAAAGAAGTCAGGCATCCACCTGGAGAATGAGGATGAAGAATTTAAGAAGTCAGGCATCCACCTGGAGAATGAGGATGAGAATTAAAGAAATCAGGCGTCCACCTGGAGAACGAGGATAAGAAAAGAAGAAGTCAGGCGTCCACCTGGAGAATGAGGACAGAGAAAATTAAAGAAGTCAGGCGTCCACCTGAAGAATGAGGACAGAGAATTAAAGAAGTCAGGCGTCCACCTGGAGAATGAGGACAGAGAATTAAAGAAGTCAGGCGTCCACCTGAAGAATGAGGACAGAGAATTAAAGAAGTCAAGCGTCCACCTGGAGAATGAGGATGAGAATTAAAGAAATCAGGCGTCCACCTGGAGAACGAGGATAAGGAAAGAAGAAGTCAGGCGTCCACCTGGAGAATGAGGACAGAGAATTAAAGAAGTCAGGCGTCCACCTGGAGAATGAGGATGAGAATCAAAGAAATCAGGCGTCCACCTGGAGAACGAGGATAAGGAAAGAAGAAGTCAGGCGTCCACCTGGAGAATGAGGACAGAGAATTAAAGAAGTCAGGCGTCCACCTGAAGAATGAGGACAGAGAATTAAAGAAGTCAGGCGTCCACCTGGAGAATGAGGACAGAGAATTAAAGAAGTCAGGCGTCCACCTGAAGAATGAGGACAGAGAATTAAAGAAGTCAGGCGTCCACCTGGAGAATGAGGATGAGAATTAAAGAAGTCAGGCGTCCACCTGGAGAATGAGGATGAGAATTAAAGAAGTCAGGCGTCCACCTGGAGAATGAGGATGAGAATTAAAGAAGTCAGGCGTCCACCTGGAGAATGAGGACAAAGAATTGAAGAAGTCAGGCGTCCACCTGGAGAATGAGGATGAGAATTGAAGAAGTCAGGCGTCCACCTGGAGAATGAGGATGAAGAAATTAAAGAAGTCAGGCGTCCACCTGGAGAATGAGGACAAAGAATTGAAGAAGTCAGGCGTCCACCTGGAGAATGAGGATGAGAATTAAAGAAGTCAGGCGTCCACCTGGAGAATGAGGAGAAAAAATTGAAAAAGTCAGGCGTCCACCTGGAGAATGAGGATGAAGAAAGAAAAGAAACAGTCAAGGCACCCACCTGAAGAACGAGGGAATGAAATTGAAATGTTGAAATCAAAAGCCCGCTCATATGGAAAAGGAGCACACTTAGAATCAATAAAGCAGAGAAGTCCAACAGAATCCCCAGCAAGAAACAACAAGAGTTCCAAAAGGAATACGGAATAAGCCAAATGCCCAAGATTCACCAAGATATCAAGACAACAAGAAACGCAAGGGCATGATCTAGATAAGATTTTTATAATTCATGTACCATAATCTAGTTTAATTTTTGTATTACCTTGGAAGTAAGGTGTAATAAGGAGGTCAGCAAGCAGTAAAAAACAGCACGAAGCAGCAGTAACATCACAGTCCCACGGTAGTCCCAGCTACCCAAAATATTCCCGAACTACACTGACCTGATTCCTTTATAGCCAAGGATATGTAGGAAACCTTTGAAGCAGAGGTTCGGTCAAATCTTTCTAAAAATGCTTCCCACGGAGTATTCGAACGGGCAAAAATCGCTCGTATCCGCTCACTTTATCTTTGCACGAAAACTCTTCGAGTTTCCGCACAAAGAGGGGCAGCTGTGAGCACGTGATTTTTGCCTTAACGAAAACTACTCCAAAAATAAATCAAAAATAAAATAAATTTCTTTTACTGTGTAATTTTTGAATTTGCGTGGTGTTAAATATTTGTGTTATGTCCGTAAATGTTTACTTTGTCATAAATAAAATGAAAAATAAAATAAAATACATGTTGCATGCATATAGGATTTAATTATGCATTTAAGAGATAATTTAAATAAAATCACAAAAATATGCATTGGTTCTATTTTAAATGTTTCACTGTGTGATTGATATTTTGTCTATGTGTTAAATAATTGTTATAAAATAATTAATATATTTTTGTGAAGTAAAACTTGTTTTATAATTAAAATTAGAAATTTAAATTAGAAAATAAAATAAAATAGAATGGGAAAATCGGACCTGGATTTAAAATCCAGGCCCAAATCAAATTACACTTCCTCAGCCCAATCCAAACAGCATGTCCGGTCCAGTCCCAAGCTAAGACCAAACGACGTCGTTTGGTCACCTCTCATCAAGGGCCGTTGGATTAAGTCCATCCAACAGCCAAGATTTCATCACCCTAACCCAAGACCCTTACCCGATCCAATACCCGGTTCAACCCGTCCCCTAACTTAAACCAAACGACACCGTTTGGTTAAGTGAATAGATCTCAGCCATCCATCCAGCCTAATCCAACGGTCGATATCCACCCACCATTCCCCTATATAAACCCATAATCCTTTACCCGGCCCCCTAACTAAACACCCCCTCTCCGCTCTTGTTCATCATCGTTCCAAACAGACCCCTAACCCTAGCCGCCCCTATTCCCCTTCGCCTGAAACCCGGCGGCATCAACGCCGCCGGTCACCACCTTGACACCCCAGAACCTTCTGAACGTCCTCTACACAAATATGACCTTAGATTCCTTCGAATCAGGCCCCAACCCTTCGAATCTTAAATCGAAGGTTGGCCTGAAAACCTGATCTCAACCAATCAGCCCCAAATTAACACCATGGCTTCCCCTAACAACCCTTGTTATGGATCTGAAGTTAGTTTGGCTCGAATCACTTCAGAGCTTCTCGAATCTTCTTTTGAAGATTCGAGCTAAACAAAAATTACCCAGATCTGTTCCAAAGTGACACCAAATAACCCCTAGGCTTCCCTCCCCCTTGTGTCGTACTTGGTTTCCCTCGAATCTAACCAGAAATGATTAGGCCCCAAATCGAACCTTCAGGAAACCTAGAAATACCAAACTTCTGGATTTTTGTCCAAATTGATTAAAGGATTGAGGTTTAATCGACCTTAGTTGAAGTATTTTCAGTGGAAAATACTTCGACTAAGGTCTGTTTGATTTCAAACAAAAAATCCGAAAGTCGAGTTGAGTTCGAGTCTAATTGAAAATTCAGAGGTACTTTTCTATTTCTGTTTGTGTATTCTGTATGTATTTTCGTTTGTTTAATAACTTGTTAATTTTTCATATTTTGTTTTGATTAATTCTGTCATTTCTGTCTCCTACCTATCTACTTGATCCGAATGTGAATTGTTTCTGTTGGTTGTGACTAATTACAATGTGTGTAATCGACTCGATTAAGTTCGTCGATTAGTTATATTACGAATTTTCATTTCTGAAAATGCTGACTGAAACAGTCTGCTTCTATTGTTTTAGACTGATTATGGACAAATGTTGTAAATAGTCAACTGATTAATACTCGTCAATTAAATCATGTTTGTTTGTGAATCAGTGAATTCAAATGTATGCTGTATATGTTGTTTTCTGAACAGGGCATTGTCAGTATATTGACAATGCTCCTGTGTATGTTTGATCTTAGTTCAATTATAAGTTCAGTTTGCATTATTATGCTGAACCCAGTGTAATATTGTCAAGTTTGAGTTCAAGTTTACAAATGATGATTAGATGTAATTGTGATAGAATGTTTACATTCTTAGGATTCAGTCCAGAACCTAAGAGAATTGGTTATAGCTGTGTTAAATCAGTTTGATAATTAAGTTTGAACAGATTTTTAAATCTGTTTTGTAAATTCTGTTATGATTTTTGTAATTACAGTAGGATTTTAGGGACATTTCTGGGAATGAAACAGATAAAACAGTAAGAGTAATATGATATAATAGTGGGCTGATAATGGAGTGTTAATGGCTATATTTAAGTAATAAAGGGGGAACAAGGGATAATGGGGCTGCTGAAAATCATGTTAGGATCACATAAAGTATTAAAAAGTAGTTTTTAATGGAAACTTTCTAATTTTTAAAGGGATAAAGGGTCCAGCCACCATGACAAAGGTGCAACCAGCCCTGTATAAATACAGGAGCTGGACAGCTTAAAAGGGCAGACTTTAGTCAGATTTTAAGAGAGAAAAAATCAGTTTTCATGAGAGGGGCAGTTTTTTTTCAGAAAAACAGAGATTTTAAGGACTGAGATTTTGAAGAAAAGAAAAGAACTCAGATTTTTTTTTAAGAAAAGGAAAGAGAGGAAGAAAACAGAAAAAGAAATAGAAAAGAGAACATTCACACATACACACACAATCTGAAACAGATACAAAGGCAGAAACAGAAAAATCAGAAATAGGAGTTTGAAACAGATAGAGGAAAGAAACTGAAATCTGAAAAATGTTATTTTTCTAGAATCTGTCCGTTGTTTGCTTGTGAATATTGTTCGGTTCAAATCTGAAATTTTTCTCAAGCTTCTGTCACTATTCATCTGGGTTCGTCGGGTCTTATTATTGCTCAAATCTGTGGAAAAACTGGTATTCTGCTGATTTTGTTACTGCTGCTACTGCTGAAATTTACTCTTCCTACCTTTATTTTCAGGTACATGTCTTTTAAATTTTATGTTGGAAAGAAATTCAGCATGACGGATTGATGAAGATTGAAATGCAATTTTATTTTTCTAAGTTTGTTATTATAAATATTAGTTCTCACTTCATTTTGCTTCATATAGAAGTATGCTTGACATGTTAATTATCAGTTGATCATTTTCCTTTGAAATTCATACAATTATTGTAATAACTTTACCTATTACAGAATTTCATTAAGATATAATTATGATTGAATTGGTAAGATAAGGAACATGGCATGAAGTTGGTTATTAGTTAATTCCTATGACATGGTTAGCCAGATATAGAGAATTCTGAAATATCAAGAAATCGCATGGTTAGTGCATTTCGATTGTATGGTTATGAATTAAGGTTAGATATTTTTTTGAATAAAGAGTAATATAAAATGTCAAAACTATATGTCTAGCTTTACCTGGTTTAGTTATGGGTTGAATGATGTGAATTATATGTTCATATATGGCGTGATAATAGGTACATATATAACCACTAATGGATGATGAGTCGTTGTACCTCATTATGATGTTAAAATGCTATGTATGTTTTAAATATACAACTATGTTGCATGTAAGGCAATATTATTAATCGATTTGCATAATAATTCCCTTTCTTAAGCAATTTGGTGCTTATCTGCCATCATAAACAATTTAATAAAAATAATTTCGCCTATTAGATTAAAAACAAGTACATGAGATGAGGCGTATAAGAACAAATCACGACACTTTATATCATGGTAAATAAAAGTAGAATTTGCATTAATTAAGATAAATAAAAATTGTTCAAAAATACTTCTTCCCTTCATAAATTATTTTCGTGAGTTTTCATATGGCATTCAACCTTTGGTGCATGTATATGTTGTATTTGTGAAGGATAGTACTAATCATGTTCTTATTTTACTTTGAAATTGAATAGTCTTGGGATGAACATAATTAATACTCGGAAATTATAGTCAACGATCAATATTTAATAAATCGTGATTTTCTTTTAAAAGAATTTAAAGATATCCCTTGAATATGAATTTCTAGTACTTTCATATAAAAATGTGTATATACAACAAACAAATTTGTGGAAAAATCCCTAATATCATTACAAATATTTTTGCGCAATTAGGGATACGTTCGCATACCCTGATTATATTTTTAAAAGCAAAATTCGGATTATGCGTACGCGCAATTTCGAGTGAATATTTAATAAAAGGATTTTTTCAAAGGCGTTAAATTAATTTCACAAAAACTCGCGATGTGCGGTTAAATATTTAAGAAAAACAAATATTCTTGATTCAACACAATTTCGAAAAAATGATTGCTTAATATATTATCAAAAGTTATTGTGTACATGTACGCGTGACACAATTCAGCATTTTTTAATTTGTAACACGAATATACGTACGCGTAATTCGATTCAAAGAAGGGTCCTTAATCACAATAAGTAAAAGCGGTAGAAAAATCACGTAACAAAAAGTATTTAATAAAAATCAAGACAATTAAGCCAATAATAAAAACAGTTAAGCGACCGTGCTAGAAACCACGGAATTCGGAAATGCCTAACACCTTCTTTCGGATTAACAGAATTCCTTACTCAGGATTTCTGGTTCGCAGAATAATAAACAGAGTCATATTCTCCTCGATTCAGGGATTAAAATTGGTGACTTGGGACGCCTTAAAATTCCCAGGTGGCGACTCTTAAATGATTAAATAAATCCCGTTTCGACTGTCCTTCGATTGGAGAAATCTCCCCACGCGCCCCGCGGGCGCGGCAAAAAGGAGGTGCGACACTGGGCATATGCTCGAGTCCCATATTTTCCTACGGACTCTCCGGGATCATCAAATCACGGGTCCGGATCCGTTTACCCAAAATATTGACCGAAGTCAAATTTATTCATTTTAACATTAAAACTTAGCATTTTTCATAGAAATTCCAAATTTAAGCTTTTCGGTTACGCGCCTAGACTGCGCATGTAAATCGAGGCAACCCTAAATGAGGTTTTCAAGGCCTCAGAAGCACAGGATGGATAAGAAAACAGGTAATGACCTTTTGAGTCGTCACAATGACGCAATTATTAGCTTCAATTTTCTCCATGTCTATGTTTCGCTTATGCCTACTTCGAGCACAATGAGGTCCCCCAAATTAGGACGCGATTTATTATGTGATTTTGCAAAACATAGTTAATATCGCAAGCATTCTTACAATACATCTTACTGACTTGGTTACCTTTTGTTTGTTTTTCTTTCTTTTGATTATTCACATTCCCCAAGGTTGGTTCGTGCATACTGGCATTATCCGCATATCGTACTAGATCCAGAGGTCCTCCACCTCCTCCTCCACTAAGTGATCCTAAAAGAAGAAACAAAGGAAAATGAAAAATGAACGACTTAAGCAGTATCAAGAAAGACAATGCTACTATGGCAGAAAACGTTAGAAACTTCAGATGGCCACCATAAGAAGCTTTCTACACTTGGTCCAGGGGTGAAGATCACCTTCAAGCCTTTAAGATAGACAGATTCTTGATCTCAGAATGACAGTTTCAAAGTAGTAAAGCAAATAGCCCTTCTAAAGGGCATCTCAGACCATAGGATAATTAAAGATTATCAAATATGAAATAGCCAAGCTCAGAAGAATAATTAAAACTAAAAATAGTTTAAATGTGTAACGAACAGTTTTTCTAGATGCTCATTTGGATGTGTAGATAATAATTCGGGCTAAATTTAGGGGTTTACATATTGTGCAAAAAAGAAAAGAATCTCATGCCACTATGGAATGCTGCATATGAAAGATCTATTTTATGGGTCCTACTTGCTTGCTTTAGAATATAAAAGCAAAAAAGGCAATTTTCAAGTCTACAGTTTCCTACATAAAATACTTAACGAAAGGAACCTTAAAAAAAGCAATTGAGAGTCGATGTAACAATCAATTTTAGATAAAAAGACTTTTATTACGTGAGTATAATTATAATGTTGACTACACTTATGCGTGATACGGTGTTCATCTCATTCAAATGATTTGGTAGCCAATTTTATTGACTTGGTTTGGTTTGGTAGTCAACCTTGTTGAATTAGTATAATTTGGTAGCCAATTTTATTGACTTGGTTTGGTTTGATAGCCAACCTTGTTGAAATTGTGAAAAGGGTGTGCAAATTGTCAAATATTATAGGCTTTAGGGAGTAAGGTTTTTGGCTATAAAAGAAGAGCTTTAACTCTCATTTTTACACACCAACAAAGAGAGAAAAGAGAGAGCAAGGTATTCCATAAACTATAAGAAAATAGTTTGTGAAGAAAAATAGAGTGTGAGAGATATTGTAGTGAGGTGGATAAAGCAAAAGAGTATTTATTTCTTTTGAGGGTGTAGTGGTCTTAGGAGTATTTTTACTCGTTACTACACAGTGTAAAATTCCTCGCTATAGTGATATCAGTTGCTCCTCTTGCCCGTGGTTTTTTCTTATTCAGAAGGGTTTCCACGTAAAAATTTGGTGTCATTTTTGCAGCATTTTTATTCTTGCTGATTTACCCATAACTTAGTGTTCCGCGTTTACCACTAATATCGTGAATACTATTTTTACGGGGTTTATTCCCAACAATGCGGAGGCATTTATTAATACTTATTATGTCAAGTAGAAGAGTTAAAACAAGAAAAGAGTATAAGGGCCGGTTAAGTATTCTATTTCTACCATTATCAAAGTTGCTTCTTTAAGTATATTTTCAGCAACTTACCATATAATTATATTTTGACAAAGATTATATGAAAAATACACTATGCCTAGAGAGTAATGCACATTTATAAACCAGAACATAGTATAAGAAATTTAGCTTACAAAATTAAAGACAACGCAAACGAGTTTTGTAAATATTACGTATAATTTACAGCGTAGTTAACCTTTTTTTTCAATTCCAGTAAATTTTGGATAATAATCAGTCAGATTATATGTAAGAGGGTACTGGACCTTAAGGACATTAAACAATAGAATTACATTCCATTTACTTCGTGTGATAAAGCAACATGAAGTATAATGCATGGGATTTTCCCCTCATCCCGGTCCAGATCAGGGGCGGCCCAAAGGTCAAGCCACTAAAGCAAAGGCTTTAGGCCCCAAATTTTGAGGGCCTCAAATTTTTCTTTTTGTTCTCTACTCGTATTTGTATTGAGACCCCGATTAATCTAGATTCGCACCGCGTACGGCCTAGTAAAAGGGAGAACACATTTTAATAGGATTTATTTTAACCACAACCCACAGGACTCGAACCCATTATATCTAATTAAGGTAAGTTGGATCATATATATCTCACAACAATCTTTAGAGGTAAGGTCTAAATATATTAGGTATGTTAAAATAAAAATAAAAAATATTTTATAAAAAGTAAAAAAGGGGAAGTTACATGATATACCCATTTATAAAACTCACTTTCATGGTATACCTAAGTTTTGAAATTACATCAAATATCCCAAAAAAATTACACGGTATACCTCCATATATTCTAAGATATATCACGATATTCTACTTTGGAATACAATCCAAACCTAACTTACCATATGTTCTAATTTAGAATATAATATTCTAATTAAACAGACCATAATGTTTTAATTTTGAATATATTATTCAAACTAAAGATACCACAATATTCTAATTTGAAAAATCCAAATCTAGCTTACCCTAAAATTCTAATGAAAAATACAATATCCAAACTAAACATACCATAATATTTTAACAAAACATACTACAATATTCTAACTTAGAATACAGTATCCAAACCAAATATACTACAACGTTTTAATTTGGAATACAGTATCCAATGCAAATATACAATAGTTTTTAATTTAGAATACAATATTCAAACTAAACATGCTATAGTATTCTAACTTGGAATACAATATCCAATTTAAATATATTCTAACAAAACATACTACAATATTCTAATTTGGAATACGATATCCAAATCAAATATAACGTTTTAATTTGGAATACAGTGTCCAATGCAAATATACAATAATTTTTAATGTGGAATACAATATTCAAACTAAACATGCTACAGTATTCTAATTTGGAATACAATATCAAAATTAAATATATCACAATATTCTTATTTGGAATATACAATGTTATATTTTAGAATACAGTAGGTATACATAGTAAAATAATTTTATAAAGTAGGTATACATAGTAAAATAAATATTTTAATTCTATATGGTGTTAACTGATATTTTCAATGGGTATACCGCATAGATTATCCAAGTAAAAATAATTTTTAATTTAGTATTGATGTAACCGTTTAAACAAAAATTGGAGAAAGAGAATCACTCCTCCTAAACCCTTATCGCGGATATACAACTTTTCATTATTTAAATTTTATGATTGACATCATTAGTGAGGTACCTATATTATTATTATTCTCATTTTACATTTCTCACTAAAAACGTGTAATAAACTTTAGAATCCGTTTTTTGGTACATTCAATAGTCCAAGTCTTATTTTTTATCTTTCTCATCAGAAAATGGGTACTACATTCTTATATTTTCTTCTTGGTTTCTACAAAAAAGCTTAAGTTCTCGATAAGTTATATTGTTCTCTATAGAAAGAAAAGAGTTTTGTTTTTTCTATAAAAAACAAGAGTTGAAGAGTACCGTTGAATAAAACTATATTGCGTATTCTTTTTTGTTTTCCTCCCTCAGGTTTCAAGTGTTTCAACAAGTATATTAGAACATCAACAATTATTTCGATATCAAGTTATAAACTTCTTGAATCTGGTTCTATTATTTAAGATCAACAATTCTTAGGAGAGATTAAATTATGTATAAAAGAAACTATTAACAACTTTACATCTTAAAGGACTAGAAAAATAGACTTCAATTAAAAATATAGATGAATTTTTTTCCTTCTGAAAGGCCCTAGATTAAAAATTAGCTTTAGGCCACCATCTTGGGCCGCCCCTGGTCCAGATATTCTATGAAGTTTAATCCAGACACTTGTAGTTTTTAAAATACATTACTTTAAACCCCTCTGACTGTTAACCAAGCATATGTGATAATTTTTATTTTTCTATTTGGATATATATAGACTCCCTCCGTTTCATATTAAAAGAGGTAGTTTGACTCGGTACGGAGTTTAAGAAAAAAGAAGAAGACATTAGGAACTTGTGGTCTTAAAAGCTTAAAGGGTAAAAAGTTTGTGGGACCATGACATTTGTGTGGTTATAAAAGCTTCTCATTAAGGGTAAATGGGTAAAATGAAAGAGTTTAAAGTTGAATTATTTCCAAATTTAGAAATGTGTCATTTATTTTGGAACAGACTAAAAAGGAAAGTACCTCATTTAATATGAAACGGAGGGAGTATATATATATATATATCTGTTATATTGTTTCAATAGTTGTTTGAAGTTATTTGTGTTTCGTTTAGAATGATAGATGTGGTTTTTGGCAATGACATGATGAAGAGTTCCTTGATGATACGTTAATTGCAATTAACAATGTACAATTAGAAGCTGCAAATCGATAGATTAGTATGTTGAATATTTCTTTCAAAGATGTTAAAGCTGAAAGGGATGGCTTGAAGGAAAGGGTTGAAGTATTCAGGTTCTATATTTATGATTTCCTGGACTTCATGACGTCTTAAGCCCCTTACAAGCCAAAGGATGGCATAAGCATCATTTCTCAAACCAAAATTACACACTGTTCATCATTACTAAGAAAGTTCCCCTTGGAATAGGCTTTAAGCATACAAGTGAAGAATATTTGATTGTCTTGCCAGTTTCTAATGATGAAGCATGGTATGTAGGTTAACAAAATGGGTGGAAAGATTAAAGTTGTAAAGAAAAATGGACCAGGGACAGTCATGCGACAATACCTTCAACTAGAGTCACTGGACACCACTGCCAGTTCAATTTTGAAGAACATAAACTAGTAGAACTATGAAATGATGTGTCTGTAGTGCGGCACCTACGGAATGATGTATTTGTAGGAATACGTGGAGCATAACCAAATTATCTTAGGCTAACTTATTCATTTTATCATATACATTTATGTGAATTAGTTGCATTCCTTGTGAATGCAATCATCTCTAATCCTATATAATATGGTATTACCCATCATAACATTCAAATTTCTAAGACACCTAGGTCCAGAATTTACACACATGTGGCATTGTTGGTCTTCCAATTATTCTAACAAGTCGCACTCACTTTGCTAGCCCGCAAGGCTCTTCCATTTCAGTCATAATGTTTGAATTCTATGTATTTCATCTTCATCTACCATACCCTTCTTCTAATGACTGAGCCTGGATATCTAACTTGCCTTCATTTTAAGGACGCAATTTGGTGCACCTCTACAAGTGAAGTTGGCGGTTCAAATCTCACTCTAGATTATTTATTTGCAATTTTATTTAGCCAATTCATTTGCTTCATGTTTTTAGTATTCCAATTAGACGAAGGTGATGTAAATCTTATGTTATAGATTGAATTGCAAATTGCAGTCTTATATTATTTGTCATTTAATCACTTTTTTGCTTTCCACAAATTGCAGAGAATTTCTTGCAGACAAGTGCTATTCTTTCAGCGTTAGTTGATATCGTTGATGAAGTAAGGATTAAAAAAACAATTGCAAAATGTTGGATGATTTACTGGAGATTCGTCTTCTCTAGTAAATCACATCTATTCTTTAATATCGAATACGCTCCATATGCCACTAGCAGCTTTTGTGCTTACAAGATTTTAAGCAGACTATAATAGCCTTTAATAGAGCAGACTATAATGAAGTAGTTCTTATCCAATTTAACCCCTGATATTTGAGGTACTTAAAAATTCTATTGATGGTAATTCAAGTAAGTTGGTCGATTTATTTGATGAACTAATGCAGAAGCATACTTTAAGTCCTTATGGATTAGTTGGAGTATCTCTTTAATTTTCTTTTTGTTTTCAGCTAGCTTATTAAAAGGAAGTGGCAAGCCGTTGGATATATTAGCAAAGCTAAATGAGTTAGTTGATTTTTAGCCTTATGAAGAAATTAAACTTTTTGAGGTTAATTTTTTTTTCCTTCTTCTTCTTCTTCTCTCTTGCTACTAAGTTTTTAACTCAGCCCCTTTTTTAACAAGTCACTTAGGATTGGTAGTCCTTGGCAACAATAATATAGAGACAACTTAATGAAATTCATCTATTTGTTTTTAATTGTTTTGATTGTGATCACTAAATTTAATCTGCAATATACATATGTTTTTACTATCTTTCTTAGCTCTTTGTTTCTTTGTAATCAATCCGCGCATCGCGCGGCGGTGCGGGTATGTATACTAATATAATAAAAAAATATCAGTTCTTTCTTCTTTCCCCCACCCCACCCCCATTTCTTTTTCTCTTTCCACCCTTCCCCTTTCCCGTTCTTTCCCTCACCCATTTTCACAAACCTTCTCCATTTCCCCATCCATTTCCCGTTCTCCTTCATTTCTCTTTTCTCTTTCTCCTCTTATTCCTTTCCTGTTATTACCCTTCCCATTTTCACAAACCTTCCGTCCATATTTGAGAAAAAAGTAGTAAATCTTTTGAAGAATAACCACCATTAATGTTTTTGAGATGAAATTAGATCTATATCTATTGACGGTGTTAAATCTGGTTTGGGTAACAATCATTTCAGGACTAATAGATTCTCAGAAGCTCAAAATATAATTTTTTGGCCAACTTTATGGTGAGGTGCTGGAGATCCAGCGATTTTGGAGGGAGAAGAGTGGTTGATGGTCTTTGTGAAATTAGGTGAGGTGTATAATATATAATTGTGTGGGCATATGAAAATATTGAGCAATTTCAGTGGTGGTGCATTAGCATTAATGGAGGAAAGGAGTTCAAAGGTGATTTACATGGTGGATTTGAAGTAGTGGGCAGCAGCGTTTGACAAAAATCTCCAAAAGGGAGATGGACGATGGAAAATTGGAAAATGGTGGGTTTTAGTTGTCCACTGTGGTGTTGCCGCCGGTTTAGGCGGTAAAATCATAGTGTTGTTTCTGCTCTAAATAATAGAGATAGGTGGTCGAAGGGTGGGGAGGAGTGCAGTGAAAAAAAGGAAAAAATTAAATTTTTGAAATTAAAGTAAAAAAAAATGATGTGTCATTAAAAATCTGACGTGGACTATGATGTGTCATCCACATCGTGTGTTGTGTTTGAAGAACACGCGAGGCTGGAGGGGTTTAAAGTAATGTATTTTAAAAATTACGAGTGTCTGGATGAAACTTCGTAGAATATCGGAAACGGAATGACATATTGGGACAAGTAGAAGTGTTTATTAGGCTATTCTACCTTATATGTATTTGAAGGAAGTTCACATTATACTAGGAGCCCGTTAGGACATAAGAAAATTTTCTCTTTCTTTGAATTTTTTTTACCTTTTTTCGAAATATAGCGTTTGTTCATAAAAATTTTAATTTTCACTTTAATATGCATTTTGGAATATTTCGAAATTTTGAAAAACTCCAAAAAAAACTTTTTTTCATGTAAAGCACTTCAGGTCAGTAATATTTTTAACGTCATGGTAGTAAAAGAGGCAGTCCACATGAACCAGGTGTACAAAACACTCCATCAGAAAGGTAATGCGGTCGCAACTATCAATCTTTGATGTGTATGTTGATATGCGGAAGGTTTCAGAGCAAATTGGGCATCTCTTACCCTCAACAAGAGAGTAGAAACATGGATGTTCCATTGATAAATTAATGGACAAATTGGCTTGTTGGGGCGGGTTTGATAGTTGGAGTTCTATTTCTAGGAAGGAAGAGACTAGCGTGCAGCGAGCAGCAAGAAATAAGAGAATACTAGTACACAAGAAAGAAGAGAATAGCCACGGAAGAGTACTTAAATAGCCGCAAGAAAAGCGCTGTAGAATTAAACCGACTCCAGGAATCATATAAATTAATTTTGAGAGTTTCATATGATGATCAAAAAGGAAAAGAATCTCCTGTGATTATAGAAGGCTGCAGACAGAAAATTTATCTTATATCATAATCCTAAAAGAATTGCGGTATTAAGTCAATTATTTTCTTTATTTGTACTCCTTTTGTCCTAATTTATGTGACACTTTTTGTTTTTCGGGATTCAAACTTATTAAGTTTGATAGAGTATTTGAACAAAGAATACTATAGTCATAATAGCCATTAATTTATACTAATATTTAAAAGACACTAGTCTCTACGTTCGTGCGATGCACGGATATCTTATGTCAACTATTACCAAACACTTTTCAAATGTAATAAACATTCTAAAATGACATAATTATACAATTATAGTTGGAAATCGCTTAAAGAATGCAACAATACCTAATATTATTTTTGTGATTGGAGGATTTACTTTAATTTAGTTAAACCTTAATAATTCAGGTACATAGAAGTCATATTTCTTTAGATTAAGATATATTAATAACGAAGAATACAAGATAAAAAGTCATTAGGTAATAATCTAATCTCTAAATTCAACTTTAATTTTGATTGATTAAACTTCAATCATGTGTCTCATCCATAAGTATACATGCTCGTGCCTGAAATAGTTTAGTATATCCAAATATTGTTTATCACTCATGTACCTCGTGTTATTATTTGTTTTCCTCAAAATAATCAATGTGGTTATTCATTATTTGCATCATATTTGAACAATTTTTTTTACTTGTAAACTATTTTATAATATTATTAGTGAGTTGTGATTTTTGGTTGAATTTCGTAGTGGCTAAAGTTTTATATATTATGATCCATCCAACGAAAAATTATTTTCTAGAAGAAATATATAATTTAGCTTTTAAAGGGCATAAAAATTAATTTACTTAATGTATGACATAAAGTGCTACTTTTCTTTTTGTTTTTCATTTGTTGTTTTCTATTTGTTTTCGGGCCTAAATAATTCGGATTCTTTCCCTCTTCAAAACTTTGAAATTAACATTGAGCATAACTTTGTCTTTGCCACATAAATTAAGAGAAATTCACTTATAATTGAAGTGTACAACAAAATATTAATTTGAAATCGCAAGAAAAAGAAAAAGAAGAGTGAGTAGACAAAAATTTATTAATTGATGAATTTTTTTAATTTTAAGAAAGTTAAAAAAGATCACCAGACTAGTTAGTTGTGTACTTTAGCAGGTTGTATGAACAAACATTTTCCTCAAAAGTGTTATGCAAATCTATAATATGAATCACCTATTATCTAATTAAGAGTAGTATATATAGTAAAATATAGTGAGAATAGACAAAAATGTAAAATAAAAAATAAGCATATTCGTGATGGAAAAATGTCTAAAATAGATGTTTTGAACATTTAGCGTAAATATATAACTAAATGAAAAATAAAAAATGAAATGCTAATACATTAATATTCAAAAGACTGTGTATTGTACAAATAAAGTTAACCATCTAAAATATTGTACAATACTCTCGGAAGTTAAAACCAAGTTACTCAATAATAAAAGAAAAAAAGAAAAAAGGTTTTGAAAACTACTACTGCACTATTCGCAGAATACGAGAAACAATCACAAGAGTTATTTTATACTCCTACTTGAAAAGTTATCGAAAACTTATTTTTTTTCCTTATATAATAATTACTGTTGCAATTGATTAATAACAAAACATATGGGTCCGCTTTCACAAATTGGTAAAATTGAACGCAAAAATTTAGTTTACTTGTATCTATGTACCAATTTGACTTGAACTCTATAATTAATGAGTTACTTTTACGTTTTTGTACAAAAATAATATAAAAAGTCAAATAATATTTAGGGTTATTTTGGTCTACCAACATTGTATTCATGTTTTTATAATAATATAGATAGATAATGAAATTACATTCAAAGAATAACAGTTTGAATATCGAAATTCAAACACCACTATAAAAATATTAAAAAGAAAATAATTGAAACTTACATTAATATTCTTTAAAGTTACCTACTTGACGATGGTGGATATTAGTTAAACTCTTTTCCTAAATATGTTAACGAGTCTTGACCTAGTACTTAATTACTGGTCACACATAATTGAAAAGATCAACGGGGATTTTGTGCCGTCGAAGTTGGTATTTTGTTTATTGCACAACTAAGAGTCCGTTTGGCTTAGCTGATTTGGAGTAGCTGATAAGCTATAAGTGTTGAAAAATACTTTTAAGTGCTGAAGCTGATTTAAAAAATAAGCAATTACATGTTTGGATAAAAGTGCTGGAATTAATAATAAGCATCTGAAGATCTAGGTATACGAAACTTTTTGTTTTAAAAAGAAGTATTTTATGGATAAAATAGTAAATATTTTGGTCAAAGAACATTGATTGATTAACACTTTTTAGTCATTAATTTTAGAACATTAATGCTTAGCACTTTTGAGTCACTTAACAATTCTCACAATAATCAGTAGGAAGAAATCAAGTAAAGCACCAATTAATTTTTGGACTCTAAGGGCTCGTTTGGTAAGATGAATAATGAATATTTAATCCCAAAATTAAATTTAAATTGAGTGTATCACGTTTGATTGAGATAAAATTGCAGTCCTGAGATTGTAACTACTAAAAAATCTACTTTTAGCGTTGGATTTTGCGACAGATAGTGGCGACAGCGATTTTACCGACGGAATAAAGATTGAATTTAGCAATTAGGGACGGAAAACTTGTTTAGCGACAAATTTAGGTAGTTTAGCGACAAAATTATTCCGTAGCTAATTCAATTTTTTTTGTTTTTGTTTTTTGTAATAGTAGTATATAGTGTTATTTATATCCCTATGGTAGGGTGAGATAATAAATTTAATATGATGGATAAGCAAAAATAATACTAGGATAAAAATTTAGTACTGCCTTATTCCTTGTTTGATTACTAATCATGGGATAAGTTATCTCTGGATTAAAAATAGTATTCCCTCCGTTCCAGTTTATGTGAACCTATTTCCTTTTTGGTCCGTTCCAAAAAGAATGACCGTTTTCTAAATTTGGAAATAATTTAGCTTAAACTTACAATTCTGCCCTTAATGAGAAGTTTTTATAACCACACAAATACTCTGAGTCCCTTTTTAACTTATTTAAGACCACAAATTCCAAAAGTCTTCATTTCTTCTTAAATTTTTTGCCCAATCAAATAGGTTTACATAAATTGGAACGGAGGTAGTACGATATAACTTATACCTACCAGATGATGGAATAGTAATCTAATCCCCAAGGTAAAACAATAAAATTGACAATCTGAAAATTAATACAACATACCAAACAATTATTAAGAAATAATACCAACCAATTAAGCATATTCCGTAACTTCCTCTCACATAAAGTGACTACATATTCAATGAAACGGACCAATAATTAGGCCTAAACACCAGGAAAAGTTTTGGCAAATCTTGAAGAAACATATTCGATCAGAACTTGACAGGTAGGGCAAAGGCAATGAAGTGGAGCAGTGGAATTACGTTCAGGCGTGTTAATCCAAGACAAATCTCCCAACAACAGATCCAAATAACATCTGGTATGCATTGAATGTCCACAAGGCGCAGCAACAATAAACAACTCACCGCGAAAATGTGGATAGTCACAACAACCAGAACGGAAATTCAAAAGCAATTCATAGTTTTGCCCTAAAGGAATAACAGGTGCCAATGGCAATGGCGGATTAGGCGGTTCGCAACCAGATGGAGGCGGATACATGCTGTTGAAATAAATAAAACCAATATCATCAACTAATGGCCGCTTACACGTTAAGCAATTCAGGTCAGTAATATTTTTAACCTTCATTATAGTATGACGGTAGTGAAAGAGACAGTCGCTATGAACTGGGTGTGCAAAACAGTCAATTGGAAAGGCAATTTGTTTGCAATTATAATCAATGTTTGATGTGTATGGTGATATGCGGAAAGGTTTAGTGCACATAGGGCATCTCTTACCCTCAATAAGAGAATAAAAACGTGGATTCTCCATTGCGAAAATTAATGGACAAAAAAAGAAAAAGAGTGAACTAATGCTGTAAGTAAGAAGAGTTGTACACAATATAAGGAAGAAGGGAATAGTCTGTGATTCTGGGAAATAGAGTTAAATAGGTACTAGGAAAGCTGTAGTATTAATTGACGTACCCAAGGAATCAAATAGTAAATTAATGCGTAAATCCCATGTGATCAAGAAAGGACGAATTAAGGCGATTCATGAATCAGGCCATTCTTCTAATTTAGGTAAGGCATTTATTTTATGTATCCTTCATGGTCCCACTTACTTGCTTTGGAATATTTATTGTAGTAAAATTTTAGTTATTAAATTTTTCTTTATTTCAAAGTAGGACTTTATAATAAAACTACTAGTTTAGCACAATTTTCTTTTTGTATATGTCGTTAGAAGTCTATTATTAATTGTGATGAATTCTAATTACAATAAATTTATAAATCTTTCACTATGATCGGTAGTGGCGGATGCAGGATTTCGCTACGAGGGTTTACAAAAGAAAAAGTTAAAAAAATTAGAAGGGATTGTAGTCACTGGAAATTGAAGTAGCAACTTCATAAATGTTTTTGAACCACTTGACCTCTAAATTATACTTTTGGGGTATGGCAAGAGAATTCAAAATATAATATGCAGAGTACAAAACAGATTTTGCTATGTACAACATACTTTTTCGGCAAAAAGAATTTGGGTGAACTACCATCCGCCCCCTAAATCCGCCCTGATGATTAGTGCCCATCTTTGGGTATTGTGGTTTGCCAGTCATCATTAAAGAACAAAGCAAGGTCAAAGGACATTGTTCACGTAAACACTTAAAGTTGTCATGATTTTTCATTTAAACATCTAACTAGGCCTTGTACCGATTAAATACTTATAGCATATTAAAGTGTATCAATCACACATATTTTCTCTTAAAATGCTATTAAATATCTATTTGCATAATGATAGTCCTCTTCGTTTGTCTATGCACAAAATCAAGCAAGAACAATGAAGGTGTGAAATTATTTTGATCGAATAAATATACATATATGATTTAATGTAAAATTTGTAACCATTTAAGCATGAGCCTGATTAATTGAGGGAGGATGGATGCTCTAGTTAGACACTTGTTTCATCGTCACTCACATGTGAGAAATGAAGCTGAAGGAAGGTAGAAGTAGAAGGCCAGAGATGGAATTGGATTAGAACGAGAAGACAAAGAAAGAACATAAGATCGTCTAAAGATTGGAGTTGAATTTTCCCTTCTTAAGTTTATTAAAACAGAAAATTTGTGTTTGTAACTTTGAATGAATTTGCGATGTTATCAATTGAAGTTTGATTTAGTCGTTGTATACTTTAAATTTAAAAATTTTAAGAATTAAAAATAGAACTTGCAAACTGTATTAAAAAATTTCAAGTTTAAGGTACTATCTAATGAAATTTAAGGCTCTTAAGCTTTTGAAGTTTTTTCTGATATCTGTTAGTAGCTCTTACTTTCTTTTATGTTTGGTGCCTTTGTTCAAAGATCATCTTGTAGATTCAGATATTCATTTTGGGATCTTGTTCCCAAGGCTTTAATTCATTTGCTTCAGAGAACGAATCTGTTGGCAAATAAGGTAAAATCACGAATTTCCTTGTGTTTTTCGTATTCTTTATATTTTTTTTTTGGTTTTAGAACTTGAGACAGAGAGATGACAGGGATTCTGTGATGACCCAAAAGGCCATCTTCTATTTTAGAACCAGATTCCGTGTTGCGAGGCATTAAAAACCTCATTTTATCTCTCATCGATTTGTGTGCGCAGTACAGACTTATTTCCAGAAAGCCTTTATGTGAATGAAATAATAATTTTTGCCCTAAATTGATTTTCTTGACTTCGCTCAATATTTTAGGTAAACGGACCCGGAACCGTAATCTAACGGTCCCCGTGGGTCCATAGTAAAATATGAGACCTGGCGTATGCCCGAAATTAAATTCTGAGTTTCCTAGCCCGAGAAATGAATTTTTAATGAAAATTGTAAAACTAAAATTATAAAGCTTTTAAGAATTTGGTTAATAATTGTTCTTGTTGATACCGGGTCCGTATTGTGTTTCCGGAGCCCGGTATAGGTCCGTTATGATATTTATATCATATCTATGAAATTTGGTGAGCGGATTTATTTGATGTGATTCGGACCTTTGGTCGAGAAAATAGAAGCTTTGAAACTTACTTGAAAATTTCATGCAATTTGGTGCTAAATTCGTAGTTCTAGGTGTTACTTTAGCGATTTGATCGCGCGAACAAGTCTGTATGATGTTTTAAGACTTGTGTGCATGTTTGGTTTGGAGCCCCGATGGCTCGGGTGAGTTTTAGATAGGCTACAGGATGATTTGCACTTAGAAAATCTGATGTGTTTGTTGCTTCTGGTATGTTGATATTTTGTGCTTTGCATTCACGAAGCAATTCTCGCGAACGCAAAGTGCAAGCTGGGCTAAGGAGGGATTTCTTCTACACGAACGAGAGGCTTCGGTCGTGAACGCGAAGCACTTGGGGGTTAGGTCTTTGCGAATGCGACCGGCCTTACGCGAACACGTAGTGTATTGGAGGTGGGCGGGGAAATATCATGAGTTGTTCTTCGCGAACGCGGTCCTAGGCCCGCGAACGCGATGGTCAGGGGAGACAGACCATCGCGAACGCGAAGGCCATCCTGGCCGCAGTGCATCGCGAATGCGACAGGTCTCTCGCGAACGCGATGAAGACCTGTCCAGTGATTTTAAAACAGAACCAAAGTTGGGATTTGTTCAAAATTTCACATATTCTTCACTAGAACTCGACCTAGGCCGATTTTTAAAGAGGGATTTCAACACCAAATCATTGGTTTGTGTTATTTAACTCACTTCCTTCAATTTTCATTAACACCCATTAGATTTCTAGCCCTAAACCTTGTTCTTTCATGGTAGAATTAGGGATTTTGGAAAAAACTGGAGATTTTGCAAATTTGGGAATTTTGACCTCAATTTGGGGTCAAATTCCGAAACTAATTACATATTTGGGCTCGGGGGGGAGGGGTGAATGAGTGAATGGGTTTTGGTCCAAACCTCGAGATTTGACCAAGCGGGCCCGATGTCGGTTATTGACTTTTTGGGAAGAATGTTGGAAAATTTATAATTATGCATTGGAATTGATTTCTTTAGAGATAATTGATGTTATTAAGTTAATTATGACTAAATACGAGTGGATTGGAGGTGGAATCTAGAGGAAAATCGGTAATTGAGCTTTGAGTTGGCCGTTGGATTGAGGTAAGTGTTGTGTCTAAATTTGACTTGAGGGATTAGGAATCCCCGACTTAATTGCTATGTAAAAATTCATGTGTGTGGCATATAGGTGAGGTGACGAGTACGTATGCGCCGCCAAATTTATTTGTTAAGCATGTTCCCTTCCCCGCTCCATATATATTGTTTTCATGTCTTAACTGCTACATGCTTATTGGTGCTTCCGTGGTTAATTATTTTTTTGTTAGATTTTTTTTATTGAAGGTACTAATTGTTCCGTAGTTTTATTGTATTACATTATTCGTTTAAGTTGGTTTATTGGTGCTTCATGATACATTTTGATTGGTCTCGTTATGTAGTAGTAATTGAGTGAAGTTTCATAATCGTATGGATTCCCGTATGCTTTTGTTTGAGGCTTAAATATTCTGGAGGGTTTTGAGCTAAATTTTGAAATACTTGTTCTTATTGTGGGATTGGTACTAATATGGTGGGATTGGGTTGCATGCCGCAACAAGATGAATAAATGTGGTATATTGAGGAGGAATAAGGGTGAAATGTGATTGTCTGGTGGGATCGGGTTGTGCGCCGCAACAGGAGTAATAAGGGTGGACATGTGGGATCGGGTTGCACGCCGCAACATGAGGAATAATGGTGATATATTGAGGAGCAATAAGGGTGGTACCACGACCCAAGTTCTCCCTCCGTGAACTGTCGTGATGGCACCTAGTCTCTATGACTAGGTAAGCCTAACAAATTACGGAACATGAATTAAAGATGCAAAACTAGCCGACTAACAGGTAAATATGGTTAAAAGAGTTTAAAATGCCGCTCGGCATATACAATAACAACACTCTCGACTGAACATAACACTCCCAAAAATTCGGAATCTCATGAATCACAAGCTAAAGAAATACATAGTGTTCTAGCTCCAGAAGTCTAAACAAAAGAAAATACAAGAAGTTTATAACTGAAAGAAGAATAGAAAAGGGACTTTTAGGTCTGCGGACGCAGTAGATATACCTCGAAGTATCTGGATCGCCTTGCCTCACGGGTAGTATGGCTGAGCAGAAGAACCCGGATCTGCACACGAAAAACATATGCAAGAAAGGGCATGAGCACACCATAGTTGTACCCAGTAAGTGCCAAATTTAACCTCGATCGAGTAATGACGAGGAAGGTCAGGGATCTACTGGTTATATATATATATATATAACAAAGTAAAACAGT
Source organism: Nicotiana sylvestris (assembly GCF_000393655.2). Lineage (NCBI taxonomy): Eukaryota > Viridiplantae > Streptophyta > Magnoliopsida > Solanales > Solanaceae > Nicotiana > Nicotiana sylvestris. The sequence goes on along the minus strand of NC_091066.1, from coordinate 153,068,113 downwards.
ATGAAAGGTGACAATATAATTAAGATACTAACAGTCAATAAAGATGAAATCACAGAAAAAAATAACTCAGTAGACAGAGATAGCAACAGGGGATCTCCTAGGATAACGTCACGTAGTCCCAAACATAAATGTACAGAGGATCTCCCAGGAAACCGTCCCGTAGTTCAAATCGTATTGTGCAAGGGAATCTCCCGGAATACCGATCTGTAGTCCTAAAGTAAATATCCAGTACAAGGGGATCTCCCGGGATACCTTCCCATAGTCCCAAATATAAATGTGCAGGGGGATCTCCCAGAATACCAATCCGTAGTCCCAAAGTAAACATGTAGGGGGATCTCCCGAAATAACGTTTCGTAGTCCCAAAGTAAATACACAACCAAATCAATATACGTAACAGTCTCGAGAAGGAAATCTATAGTTCTATTCAAGTTCGTATCAAATAAACATGTAAATTCTACCCTAAACATGCTACACAGAATCCAAGTAAAACAGTTTCAGCAGATAAGACAGATAAACCATGTAAACATACTTTCCTAAGCTAAACAGGAGGCTTCATATACTAGTGTTGCTCAATTAAAGGAAAACACAGATATTTACTTAATGAAAACGAGGTTTTTCAACAATCAGTACATGTACACACTTGTCACCTCACGTACACGACATTCATATAACAACAATACCAAAATCCTAAGGGGAGTTCCCCCACACAAGGTTAGGCAAGTCACTTACCTCGAACCAACTCAAAATCAACCCGATATCACGCTCTTGCCACGAGTATCCAACTCCAAGTGGCCCAAATCTAATCAAATCAATTATATAACGTAAATAAAAGTACAAGAAACTAAACTAATGAATTTAAAGCTACGACGAGAAATTAGAAAGACGCCCAAAAATTCTCCCCGGGCCCATATCTCGAAATCAGGCAAAAGTTACCAATTTGGAGACCTCATCTTGCCCACTAGCCTGAGGATGGTAAGAGGTTAAAACCTTGTGATTGACACCATACTTCGCAAGCAAAGTGTCAAATGCCTTATTACAGAAATGAGAACCCCCATCACTGATGATTTCTCTAGGAGTGCCAAATTGAGTAAAGATATTCTTCTTGAGAAAAGTTACCACACTCCGGGCCTCGTTGTTGGGTAAAGCCATGGCCTCGACCCACTTGGAAACATAATCAATGAACACCAGCATGTATGTGTTGCCACATGAACTCACAAAAGGTCCCATAAAGTCAATTCCCCACACGTCAAATATGTAGAATAGTGGTGAGAGGCATTTCATCCTTCTTTGAAATTCCACCAGCTCTCTGACACTCATCACATCTCTTCACAAGCTCACCTTCATCCTTGTACAATGCAGGCCAATAAAAACCACAGCTAAGCACCTTTGAAGCTGTCCTTGCCCCACCATGATGACCATCGTAGGGAGAGGAATGACAAGCATCCAGAATACTCATTTGCTCCTCTTCCAGAACACATCTCCGGATCACACCATCATTACAAATTTTGAACAAATAAGTCTCATCCCAGTAGTAGTCCAAACTATCCTGTTTAAGCTTCTTCCTTTGGTTAGAAGAGAGCTTACACGGAACAATACCGGTCACAAGAAAGTTGACAACATCTTCGAACCAAGGCATGCTATTCACAGATATGAAGAGGAGTTGCTCATCAGGGAATAAATCACTAATTTCGAGGCCATCACGGGGCCTCCCTAGTGGTGTCGCCTGGACCTTTGGGCCTCGTTGTTAGGTAAAGCCACGACCTCGACCCACTTGGAAACATAATCAACGGTCACCAGATGGTATGTGTTTCCACATGAACTCACAAAAGGTACCATGAAGTCCATGCCCCGCACGTCAAATATGTCTACCTCAAGAATAGTGGTGAGAGGCACTTCATCCTTCTTTGAAATTCAATCAGCTCTTTGACACTCATCACATCTCTTCACAAGCTCACCCACATCCTTGTACAATGTAGGCCAATAAAAACCACAGCTAAGCACCTTTGAAGCTGTCCTCGCCACACCATGATGATCACCATAGGGAGAGGAATGATAAGCATCCAGAATACTCATTTGCTCCTCTTCCGGAACACATCTCCGGATCATACCATTATTACAGATTTTGAACAAATAAGGCTCATCCCAGTAGTAGTGCAAACTATCCCATTTAAGCTTCTTCCTTTGGTTAGAAGAGAGCTCACACGAAACAATGCCGGTCACAAGAAAGTTGGCAACATCTGCGAACCAAGGCATGCTATTCACAGATACGAAGAGGAGTTGCTCATCAGGGAATGAATCATTATTTTTGAGGCCAACACGGGGCCTTCCCTCCTCCTCTAAGCGGGACAAGTGGTCTGCCACTTGATTTTCACATCCTTTTCGATCAACAATCTCAAGGTCAAACTCTTGAAGCAATAGAACCCATCTCATCAACCGAGCCTTAGAATCCTTCTTTGTCATCAAGTAGCGGTGTGTTGCATGGTCAGTATGAACTATCACCTTGGCACCCATGAGATAAGGCCTAAACTTTTCCATTGCAAACACAATTTCTAGAAACTCTTTTTTCATCACCGTGTAATTTACCTGAGCATCATTTATTGTTTTGCTTGTATAATACACCGGGTGGAACATCGTATTTGCTCTTTGACCCAGAACTGCTCCTATCGCAACATCACTTGCATCACACATGAGCTCAAAAGGTAAGCTCCAATAGGGTAAGGTAATAATGGGAGTGGTTGTCAATTTGTACTTGAGAAGTTCAAAAGCCTTCATGCATTCATCAGTAAACACGAACTTTGCATCCTTTTCCAATAATTTGCACAAAGGATTCACTACCTTAGAAAAGTCTTTGATGAATCTTTGATAAAACCCCATATGCCCAAGAAAACTCCTAACCCCTTGACTGAAGCAGGAGGGGAAAACTTTCAAATCACTTCGATTTTTGCCTTGTCTACCTCTATACCGTTCTTTGAGATCTTATGGCTGAGGACAATGCCCTCCTCGACCATAAAGTGGCATTTTTCCCAGTTAAGCACAAGATTTATCTCTTCACACTGGGTTATAACTTTGTCAAGATTCTTCAAACACTCATCAAAGGAGTCACCGACAATACTGAAATCATGCATGAATACTTCCAAGAAGTCCTCCACAATGTCGGTAAATATAGCCATCATACACCGCTATAAGGTAGCCGGTGCATTACACAAACTAAATAGCATCCTAGAAAATGCAAAGGTGTCATACGGACATGTGAAAGTGGTTTTCTCCTGATCTTCTGGAGCAATCAAAATCTGGTTGTAACCTGAGTACCCATCCAACAAGTAGTATAAGGCACACCCAGTAAGTCTATCCAGCATTTGATCAAGAAAGGGCAATGGAAAATGATCTTTGTAGGTCACTTTATTCAGCTTTCGGTAGTCCATTCACACCCTCCATCTGGTGACAACCCTAGTGGGAATCAACTCATTTTGCTCATTGGTGACCACAGTCATATCACCCTTCTTCGGCACACATTGTACCGGCAAAGTCCAAGAACTATCTGAGATGGGGTACACAACCCCTGCATCTAACCACTTGATCACCTCCTCTTTGACAACCTTTTGCATAGCCTCGTTCAACCTCCTTTGATGTTCTATGGAGGGCTTGGCATCATCTTCAAGTATAATCTTGTGCATGCAAAAGGTGAGGCTTATTCCCCGAATATCAGCTAGAGTCCATCCAATTGCCTTCTTCCTTCTTTGGAGCACCTCCAGTGTGGCATCTACCTGCAAGTTAGTAAGATAAGAAGAAAGAATAACAGGTAGGGCCCAAGAATTCATACCTGAGGTATGAAGGCAAAGGCTTCAACTCCAAACTGGTAGGTTCCTCAATTGAGGGCTTTGTTGGTGGAGTTTTTTTGTTCTCAAGATCCAAAGAAAGCTTACGGGGCTCATAGGAATAAAAACCCATTCTGTGCAAAGCATTGACATACTCCACGTTACCTTTATCCTCATTCACATCAAGGTTCAACAATACTGCTTCTAAAGGATCCTCCACATTGATCATAGCACTAGTATCATTAACTATCATCTCCGTGACAAGATCCACAAAAGAGCAAACTTCAGTACTATTCGACTGTCTCATTGATTTGCACACATGAAAGAAAACTTTTTCGTCACCAACCTGGAAGGTAATCTCCCATGCTTCCACATCAACCAATGCCTTCCCTGTTTCAAGGAAAGGTCTTCCCAATATTATAGGCAACTCATAGTCCACTTCACAGTCTAGAATCACAAAATTAGCAGGCAAAATAATCGTGTCCACCCGCACAAGAACATTATCAATAATACCAAGCGGCCTCTTTATTGTTCTATCCGCCATTTACAATCTCATTGAAATACTCAGTTGACCAATACCCAAAGTTTTGAACATGGAGTAAGGCATCAAATTGATACTTGCTCCCAAATCACACAATGCCTTTGCAAATCCGCACTCTCAATGGTACATGGAATGGTGAAAGTGCCGGGGTCTTCAAGCTTTGGAGCCATCAAGTGCACAATTGCACTTACTTGATGTGTCATTTTGATGATCTCACAATCTATAGATATCTTTTTAGTCACCAAGTTTTTCATAAACTTGGTGTAACCCGGCATTTACTCAAGAGCTTCCACCAAAGGAACATTGATCGAAGAGCTTTTCATCATCTCCATAAGCTTCTTAAATTGGTTTTCATTCTTTTGCTTCTCAAGTCTTTGAGGGTAAGGTGGAGGAGGCCTTGGCAAGGGAGTCTTAGCCTTGGGCACTACCATTTCCGGTATGTCTATTACGTGTTCCCTAGATGGGTTCACGTCATTTTGAGTCTCCACCTCATTATCATGAATATCAATTCTCACTTCAGCATTCAAATTTTCTTCACTCACTTGCTCATCAACTATAAGAATATCATTATCTTGCACTTCAACCTCATCACTCACAACTTCCTTTTGCTTGGAGTTATTCACTTCACCACCTCTATCACTTCTTGTGATCACCGCCATTGCATGCCCGATATGGTTCCCACCCTTTGGGTTTACTACCATATCACTAGGTAGAGCCCCCTTAGGGCGAGTATTCAAAGATTGCGAAATCTAGCCAAGTTGAACCTCCAAGTTTCAAATTGAAGTATTATGGGTTGCCAACTGGGCATCATAGTCGGCATTCTTTTTCATCATTTGTTCAAACATCATCTCGATTCTCCCCATCTCATTGTTTGACGAGATAGGACCTTGGGACGGAAATGGAGGCAGGTTGTTTGGTTGTTGATACATCGGAGGTCTTTGAAAGCCTTGCCCCCGACTCCTTTGATTTCCATTATTCCAACCCCCTTGGTTGTTGTTTCCTGCCCAATTGTTGTTGTTGCCACTCCAGTTGCCCTGGTTGTTTTGGTTGTTCCAATTCTGATTGTTGTTCCCCAGTTTCTATTTCCCTATTGGTTTTGATTTCCCCAGTTTCTTTGGGATCTCCACTGTTGTTGTTGGTTAGGAGAATTTCCCCTTTGTCCTTGGTAATTGTTCACGTATTGGACTTCTTCACTTTACTTATCATACCCATCATCTTGGTTGAAACCACCACTACCCTGCTCATATTGATGCAGACTACCTTGACCTTGTTGATCTCTTTGTCGCCTCTTGTTGACCAACATGTTTACATCTTCCATAGCATTTACTTGTCTCGACGCTTGAACTTGCTACAATTGAGCTTTTGCCAACTGGTTCATTGTTGTAGTTAACTCTACTATTGCCTGGCCATGGTCATGGAGCTCTTTGTGCAGGTGAATGATAGTGGGATCACCCTGTGGCACATTAGCTCGACTTTGCCAAGCTGAGGAAGTATATGCCATCTCATCCAAGATCTCACATGCCTCAGCATAAAGTGTGTTCATAAAATTTCCCCATGCTAGTTGGTTCACTACACACTGATTGGTTGTGTTAATGCCACGGTAGAATGTTTGCTGGATCATTGCTTTTGTCATGTCATTGTTCAAACATTCTTTCACCATTGTCCGATACCTTTCCCAGATCCCATGACGTGGTTCATTAGGTCACTGTTTGAAGGCCAAGATCTCATCTCTCAATGTCTCCATATGCCCCGACGAGAAAAACTTAGCTATAAACTTGTCCGCTAACTCATCCCACGTAGTGATGCAATGGTTGGGAAGTCTTTCGAGCCAGTCCAAAGCTTTCCCTCTAAGTGAAAAAGGGAACAATCTCAATTGCAATGCATCCTCCAACACATTTTTTGTTTGCTTCCCCAACAGGTATCCACAAGCCTTTAAGATGTTTATATGCACTATGATGGGGAGCACCTGTAAAATACCCTCGTTGCTCCAATAAAATCAACATCACATTTATAATTTGGAAATTGCCTGCCTGGATTTGGGGATGGGACAATTGCACTTGCGTATGCTTCATTTGGAAGCACCCGAGGAGCGACTCTTGGAGGAGGCGGGGGAGGGTCTGGAATATTTTCATTGGCCTGGCGGCCTCTTCTTTGTCCTTGAGGTACTAGAGGTACCTCATCTTCACCGTTATCATCTACCTCCTCCCCCGGGAGAACATTTCCAAGAGGATCATTGTTTGCCATTTTGTACCTAAATCAATTGATTCACACAAGTTAGTAAAACAGAAGGAAAGAAAAACAAGACACAAAACTAGTCAGATAGATAGCCAAAACCATTTAGCTTCCCGGCAACGATGCCAAAAAGTGATCGGGTCCAACCCTATACCACAATAGAGTGACAAGAGATCGATGCAGCTTTTACCCGAAAGGTCGAGATCGAATCCACAGAGAGCTCATATTGGTTTGGAATTGGATTTCTATCTAATCTAGCTATGTGTGATGTTCTTAATTGCACTTCCAATCATGCTTTGTTTTGGTTACTATTCTACTTTTAACACTAATGAAGAATGAAAATAAGCTAAGTATGATATTTTTGTAAGGTTTTCTCAATTGGTAAAAAGGCACTAGTGAAGTGACTTACACCTAGGTGAGTATCTAATGGGGTCTAAAATGTTACATCTTGCGCTTTCGTACGTTAAAAGTTTTGTCTTCAGTTAATCGACGTAGTCTCGAATGTGAGGTTATCATGAGGTTAACATATTTACACTAATTATAACAAGTAATAAGTAAGTGTCAAGAATGATAAAAGGTACATGAATTAAAGAAAATGAGTTGGAAAGTGGGCAATTTGGGATAAAATATGGGTCAAGTGATAGTACCCGATAATTATGGACTAATACCATACAAGGTACCATATGGCCGTGATAGTATGATGTATAAAGTATATTAAAAATAAGTAAAATTTTAAGTAATTTGAGACAATTTTTTAAATTATACGGGTAATTGATTAATTACCGGATAGCGTGACATTACCCAGTTAACTAATAAGTGGATAAAAATTAATAAATTATACCCCAAAAAAATGTGGCAAGAAGCCACAATCTAGAAAGTTACTAAGTAGTCATAAAGTCCTATGTGGGTACCTAGGTCTTGTTCCATTCACAAAACAAAATCAAAATCAAAATCCTAAAGTAAGAGACCTATTCCATTTTCCTAGTTCAAAGGCTTCAAGGAGAAGAAGCTTAATTCGTTCCAAAAAACTCCAGAGAACAGAAGCTTGATTTCGTTCAAGACTTCAAGAACAGATGCAAAGTTCAATCTAATTTTTTTTGGGGTGCTAAATTCAATCCACAAAAGTTTCCAACGGAAAATTTTAAAATCGTAACAACGTAAAATTTTGCGGTTCTAAAAGAGTACGGTGCATTCTTCAAGAATATTATACAGAGTTTTTCCTACCCCAGGTATGTTAAGGCCATCTCTTCTTTATTTTTGGCATGGTCCAAGTTATACAGAAGAAACGAGCAAACACACAGTTTTTATAAACGACTCTATTCATAGAAATACTAGGGGTCTCTTTGTTCTTGGTTCCCCATGTGACATATTGTTATATCTTTTGTTCATGGGATAATACGCAGTTGATAAAGTTTATCCAAAAAGAATATTGAGATTTTAAACATATTTTCATGCATGCACGTACATTGACCCATGACCAGACGGCATTATATACGCGTATTTATATGTATATATTTATGTATACGGTATATGGGAAAAAGGTTACAGCATTATATATGCACCACCACTTGATTAGTTGGTATATGTTTGATGATGTTGCCCACAGTGGCCGAGACGATATGATGGGATGTCCTCAGTGGCTTGATGATATTATGTACACCCGTATATATGCATGACACGACATTTATACGCACGTGCATGACATTATAAATGTTTCAGAATTTACAAAGTTATTTAGATTTACAGATGGATTTCTTTATTCCATGTTTCATCTATGTCTTTTACGTACTGATTTTCATACCTTACATACTCAGTATATTTTTCGTACTGACGTCCTATTTCATGGGCATGCGTTTCATGCCTGTAGGTGCAGGTAGGCAAGCTGACGGTCCCTTTTCTTAGGATCCTTGATCAGCGAGAGTTGGCGTGCTCCACTTGATTCAGAGCTTCTTTTGATTTTGGTGCGATATGTTTGTATATATATATATGGGTGTGACGTGGCTCAGTCTCATCTTTGTACAATTATATTTCTATTAAAGGTCTGTAGACCAAATGTCTAGTTTGATAGTATGTGGCCTTGTCGGCTTCCAGTTTTGAGGTATATAGTTGTCTATAGCAGCCTTGTCGGCTCGCCCTACGTATGTTGCACGTATATGTATGTATGCCTTTTTGGGCAGGTTTTCTTATATATTATTCTCGTAATTCAGCAGATGCTATTCAGGTTTATATCTTAGACACATGCTTAAGGGTGTTTGACAGGTAGGACTCGGACACCCATCGTGGCCTATTGGTTTGGGTTGGAACAAAAGTGGTATCAAAGCAGTTCTGTCCTAGGGTTGTCTACAAACCGTGTCTAGTAGAGTCTTGTTTATGGGTGTGTTGTGCACCACACTTATAGACAGGAGGCTACAGGACATATAGGATGTTATCATCTCTTCTTATCTTAGATCGTGCAATATAAGGATTCATGTTCCTAACGATATGTTATATTTTCAGCGATGACCCCAAAGACTACAGCCGCCCAGAAGGGAAAGTCTGTGGCTGGCAAAATTACTAGTCGAGCACCACGAATTACCAGGGCTCGGGGAGAGTCTCATAGTGAGATTCCATCTGAGACTTCACATACCCTTCCCTTTCCAGAAGAGCTTCGAGGGGCACATGTTCCAGCGCCCACCCCTGTACGTCCAGCTCCTCAGCCAGATGCACCGGGTCAGGAGATGAGAGATGCTATTCAGCTATTAACCCGATTAGTAGCCACACAGGCTCGGCATCAGGAAGTAGGTATTGGTCATGCAGATTGGTCTATCAGTGCGAGGGTTCGTGACTTCATTAATTTAGACCCTACGGTATTCACTGGAGCAGATCCAAACGAGGACTCTCAAGTATTTATTGATAGAGAGTAGAGGACGTTAAGGGTAATGAAGGCTACTGCTACTGAGTCAGTTGAGCTAGCTTCCTATAGATTCCGAGATGTTGCAGTTAATTGGTACGAGTCTTGGGAATTGTCAAGATGTGAGGATGCCCCTCCAGCAGTATGGCAAGAGTTTACAAAAGCTTTTGTTCGTCATTATCTTCCACCAGAGCTTAGACGGGCTAAAGTTGATAGGTTCTTAACCCTTCGACGAGGTAACATGAGTGTTCGGGAGTATAGTCTTTAGTTTGATTCATTGGCTAGGTATGCACCCACTATTGTATCTAAGATGGAGGATTGGGTTTACCGGTTTGTAATAAGATTAGAGCCTCACTTGCTTAATGATTGTATGTCGGTCTCACTTCAGCCAAACATGGATATTTCTCATATTCAGGCCTACGCTCAAGGTATAGAGGAGTGTAAGCAGAAATAGATGCCCGATCGTGAGTATGATAGGGCCCAGAATAAGATAGCGAGATCATCAGGTCCTTCTGGTGAGTATCGAGGTGGTCATAGGCAACAATATCTAGTCCAGCCATCGGCTAGCGTGCCCCCTCAGTTGGGCGGTAAGAGATTTGATCGTTCCACATATTTAGGGTCTAGTTAGAATTTCAGGGCCTTAGGTTCTCAATATAGAGGTGAGTCAAGTCAGATAAGGCCGCCCTTGCCACGATGTGCTCAATATGGTAAGCAGCATACCGAGCAGTGCCGTATGGGATTAGGTGTTTGTTATACTTGTGGTTATCCGGGACACATTATGAGGGATTGTCTGATGAGAGGTGATGCAAGCATAGCTCAACCAGCGGGATCTGTAGCTGGTTTGTCATCATCAGTACACCCCCCTAGACAAGGTCCACAAGCACCAGTGAGTCATGGTAGAGGCAGAGGCGGAGCATCTAGATCAAGCAGTCCTCAGAACCGCATTTATGCATTGGCAGGATGATAGGACCAGGAGTCATCGCCTGATGTTGTTACAGGTATATTATCATCCTCCTCATATGATGTATATGCACTGATTGACCTAGGTTTCACCTTATCATACGTTACTCCATTGGTTGCTAGTATGTTTGAAATAAAACCTGAATTGGTTAAACCTTTTGATGTGTCTACACCTGTTGGGGACTCAATGATAGCTAAGCAAGTATATAGGGGTTGTATAATAGTAGTTCATGGTCAATCTACTGTAGCAGACCTAATCAAGTTAGATATGGTAGAATTTGATGTTATAATGGGTATGGATCGGTTGGCTTCTTGTCAAGCCAACGTTGATTGTAGATCAAAGATAGTCCGATTTCAATTTCTAAGGGAGCCTATTTTGGAGTGGAAAGGTAATACGGTGTCACCGAAAGGCAGATTTATTTCCTATCTCAAGGCAAGGAAGATGATCAGTATTTATTACTTAGTTCGTGTTCAGGATGCGGAAGTAAAGTCACCAACCATTCAGTCCATCCCAGTGGTTAATGAGTTTCCCGATGTTTTTCTCGATGAACTTCCGGGTCTTCCGCCAGAGAGAGAAATTAAGTTTGCCATTGACCTACTACCAGATACTCATCCAATATCTATTCCTCCCTATAGAATGGCCCCCGCAGAGCTAAAGAGTTGAAAGATCAACTAAAGGACTTGCTTGAAAAGGCTTTATCAGACCTAGTATATCCTCGTAGGGATCACCTGTGTTATTTGTGAGGAAGAAAGATGGTTCCTTACGGATGTGTATTGATTATAGACAGTTGAATAAGGTGACGATCAAGAATAAGTACCCGCTCCCGATGATTGATGATTTGTTTGAATAGTTGCAAGGGGCCAAGTGTTTTTCAAAAATAGACTTGAGGTCCGGGTACCATCAGGTAAGGGTTAAGGATAAATATATTCCAAAGACATCATTCAAGACCAGTTATGGGCACTTTGAGTTTCGTGTTATGTTATTTGGTTTGACCAATGCCCCAGCAGTATTCATGAATTTGATGAACCGTGTGTTCAGGCCCTTTTTTAGATCTGTTCGTAATTGTATTTATTGATGATATATTGGTGTATTCTCATTTAAAGGTTGAACATACAGATCATTTGTGTATTGTGCTCAGAACTCTACAAAAAGGGATGTTGTATGCAAAATTCTCTAAACGTGTATTCAGGTTGAACTCTATAGCTTTCCTTGGGCATATCATTTTGGGTGAAGATATTCAGGTGGATACACAAAAGATTGAGGCAGTAAAGACTTGACCTAGACCCACAACGCCGATGGAGGTTCGTAACTTTCTCGGTTTGGCAGGTTATTATATGATATTTGTAGAGGGATTTTCTTACCTTTTAACACCTTTGATAGAGTTGAATCATAAGGGAGAAAAGTTTTAATGGACTGATGCTTGCTAACGGAGTTTTAAGGCATTAAAGGACAGATTAACTTTAGCACCGATTCTAACGCTCCTAGAAGGGACTGATGGTTATGTGATCTATTATGATGCTTCAGGCATTGGGTTGGGTTGTGTGCTGATGTAGCATGGGTATTTACAGCTAGCAAGAGGGGAATAGCCCATGAGGTTCATCAGCTAGCTAGTCTCGGAGTTCGGTTGCTAGACTCAGGTGATATTGGAATTACTATTCAGGATACGACAACATCCTCTTTAGTAACTGAAGTAAAGGAACGCCAATACGAGGATCCTGTGCTAGTTCATTATAGGGATACCACCCCTCAGAAGGTGAAGACAACATTTGCAATTATAGAAGATGGGGTCCTCAGATATCGCGGACGATTATGTGTCCCTAATGTTGCAGGGTTACGTCAGCAGGTTATGGGAGAAACTCACTATTCTCGTTATTCTATCCATCTAGGAGCGACAAAGATGTATCATGATATTAGGAAAGTGTATTGGTGTGACGGAATGAAAAAGGATATATCGGAGTTTGTTGCTCAGTGTCCTAACTGTCAGCAGGTTAAGATTGAGCATCAGAAACCCGGTGGGTTATTGCAAGCTCTGGTGATTCCGACTTGGAAATGGGAAGTAATCAATATGGATTTTATCGTAGGCTTACCTCGTACCCAGCGTAAGTTCGATTCGATATGGGTGATTGTTAATAGGCTTACACAGTCAGCCCATTTTCTGCCCGTTAGAACTACATATTCCTCAGAGGAATATGCACGGTTTTATATTAAGGAGATAGTACGACTGCATGGTGTCCCTGTATCTATTATCTCGGATAGGGGAGCTCAATTTACAGCTAACTTCTGGAGGTCCTTCTAAAAAGGATTGGGGACCAAGTAAGTCTTAGTACAACATTCCATCCCCAGACAGACGGACATGCTGAGCGTACTATTCAGACACTGGAGGATATGTTACGAGCTTGTGTAATAGACTCCAAAGGTAGCTGGGATGATCATCTGCCGCTTATTGAGTTCGCATATAATAATAGCTACTATTCCAGTATTCAGATGGCTCCATACGAAACTCTTTACAGACGAAAATGTAGGTCGCCTACAAGGTGGTTTGATGTTGGAGAATCTGGATTACATGGGCCAGACCTGGTTTAGCAAGCCATAGAAAAAGTAAAGCTTATCCAGGATCGACTGGTGACAGCTCAGAGTCATCAAAAGTCATATGCTGACATGCAACGACGATATTTAGATTTATGGGTTAATGACTGGGTATTCCTAAAGGCGTCACCTATGAAGAGTGTGACGAGGTTTGGAAAGAAAGGCAAACTTAGCCCATGATATATTGGGCCTTATAGGATCATTCGGAGAGTGGTCCAAGTAGCTTATGAGTTAGAATTGCCCTCGAAATTGGAGTCTGTCCATTCGGGTTTTCATGTATCTATGTTACGGAAGTGCATTGTCGATCCTACCCGAGTGGTGCCCACAAATGATGTACAGATTACAGAGGGCTTGTCTTACGAGGAAATTCCGATTGTTGTCCTAGACCGACAAATCTGCAAGCTACGGAATAAGGAGGTAGCCTCCGTGAAAGTACTTTGGAGGAACAACAATGTGGAAGAAATGAAGTCTAGATATCCCTACTTATTTCCTTCTCCAAGGAAGGATCCAACTGAGACGTCATAACCTCAAGGTATGTGTATCAATTATTGTGTTAGTTATTTTCGTTGGTCTTGTGAGGCCATTGTCGTTATTGATGATTGTGGTCCTGTGTGGCATTGGATTATTAAGCTTCTACAAGGAGAGTTGGTAGTAGTGTTGTTACTAGGGCAACCTTGCCAAAAGGTATATAGATCCCAGGGAGTTGAACATTCCAGGACGAATGTTTCTAAGGGGGAAGGATGTTACATCTCGCATTTTCGTACGTTAAAAGTTTCGTCTTCAGTTAATCGACGTAGTCTCGAGGATGAAAATTATCTTGAGGTTAACGTATTTACACTAATTATAACAAGCAATAAGTAAGTGTCAAGAAGGATAAAGGGTACACGAAATAAAGAAAACGAGTTTAGTTGAAAGTGGCCAATTTGGGATAAAATACGGGTCGAGTGATAATACCCGATAATTATGGACTAGTACCATACAAGGTATCATATGGCCGTGATAGTATTATGTGTAAAGTATATTAAAAATAAGTATAATTTTAAGTAATTTGAGACAATTTTTTTAAATTGTACGGGTAATTGGTTAATTATCAGGTAACGGGAGATTACCCAGTTAACTAATAAGTTGGTAAAAATCAATAAATTACACCCCTCCCCCTCCCCCAAAACGTGGGAAGAAGCCACAAATCTATAAAGTGACTAAGTAGTCATGTATTCTTATATGGCTACCTGGGAATTATTGGAATTTAACAATTAAAAGGTCTTGTTCCATTCATTTGGACAAAACAAAATCAAAAACGTCAAAATCCTAAAGTAAGAGACTTATTCCATTTTTCCTAGTTCAAAGGCTTCAAGGAGAAGAAGCTTAATTCGTTCAAAAAAACTTCACAGAACAGAAGATTGATTTTGTTCAAAACTTCAAGAACAGAAGCAAAGTTCAATCCGATTTTTTTTTGGGGTTCTAAATTCAATCCACGAAGATTCCAACGGAAATTGTTAGAATCGTAGCAACGTAAAATTTTACGGTTCCAAAAGAGTATGGTGCAATCTTCAAGAATATTATACGGCGTTTTTACTACCCCAGGTATGTTAAGGCCATTCCTTCTTTCTTTTTGGCATGGTCCAAGTTATACAGAAGAAACGAGCAAACACACAGTCTTTATAAATGACTCTATTCATAGAAATACTAGGGGTCTCTTTGTTCTTGATTTTCCATGTGACATATTGTTATATCTTCTGTTCATGGATCTCAAAATAATACGCAGTTGATAAAGCTTATCCGAAAAGAATATTGAGATTTTTAACATATTTTCATGCATGCACGTACATTGAACCATGACCAAACGGCGTTATATATGCGTATTTATATGTATATATTTATGTATATGGGATATGGGAAAAAGGTTACGACATTATATGTCATGCCCCAAAACTGAGGAGCGCGACCGACGCTCAACTGAGTAAACCCGACTGAGCAAGCCTTTTAGGTTTCATTCTACCCAAACTAATTTATGAATAAGGAGGAGATGGACTACATTAATCATACTTTATAAATATTTCATTAACAACTTCCATTTTATTTTCATTATCCATTTCAACCATAGTATCCAAAATGTGAAAAGTTTTATAGAAATGAAGGAAAACATATTTTCCAAATACTAATATTTCTAATTTAATTTCCAATACCAAACACCACCCACAACCTATATATGGAGCCTCTAAATACAACTGAAGAATAATATAAAAATGCCGGAAACAAGGCTCCGACTATACCTATAAATACAAAGTACATGATAAACAACGGTAAAGGACCCCAAAATGAAGTGGGGCTCATCAAATCAGTTGAAAGGAAGATACGTCACTAGCTGCGACCAACACTACCTGCTATGGAACAACCTACATCTATTTCAAGATATAGCGCCCCAAAAGAGACGTTAGTTCCGTCGAATAACACTAGTATGTATAACTAAACACCATCTTATTAGAAAGAACTACCATACAAGAACAAAGAAATCATAAACACCATCTTAATAGAAAGAACTATCATACAAGGACAAGGAAGTCATAAGGATTTAACAAAAGCTTTAAACAATCACCACATAATCAAATAAAAGGGATCACATAGCTTTCACATAATTTCCATACCTCTAGGTTGCATTTCATTGCTCGTCCATAAGGTTCACATATTATACACCTATGCATTTCATAGCCCGTCCATAGGGTCCACATATTATATTTTATACCTATGCGTTTCATAGCCCGTCCATAGGGCTCACATATTATATTATATACCTATGTGTTTCATAGCCCGTCTATAGGGTCCACATATTATATTATATACCTATGTGTTTCATAGCCCGTCCATAGGGTTCACATATTATATTATACACCTATGCATTTCATAGCCCGTCCATAGGGTCAACATATTATATTATATACCTATGCGTTTCATAGCCCGTCCATAGGGTTCACATATTATACACAATAAACCTTTCATATCGTACTTAATTTCATTGGTACCTTTAGCTACTCTCAACATCATTAATTTATTTGCTCTTTTTGGCCATACATACGATTCTTCTTTCATGGCGCAATGGCCGTATTTCATATTCCACAATGCACTTATTTCACTTCCAAACATCTTTATACATTACCAATAACTAGACACAATCAATCAAATACATTTGGTACACATAAGAACAATTTGGAGGATCAACCATAATGAGTTTTCTCACACAATTTGGCATAACAATCTCAGTTTCAACTTGACTTGAAGTCTAGGCATTTCAACACATGGTTCACATTCTTCTCACATCCTTAAATTTCTAAGGATAACATATTGAACACATTGAGACACACCTTTCACCTATATATTTTGCAACACTAATCAATACATCAATCAGATTTTGGTCTTAACAACATTTGCATGGACACTATAGGAGCTCAATTTCTAAGAAGAGGGGTTTTTAGCCATACATACCTCAAAGAGCTTTTCCTTAAGTTACTACAACGTTCCGGAAATTCTAGCAATGCCAATCTACTTTGAGACATAACAAAATTGAACACAAATTAGGAAGATATTCATAATTCTAGCTCATTTGAGCATTTTATCAAACACCATATGTGCGTTAAATCTTTATGGTCCTTTTATAGAGGATTTCATCAACCCACAACCCATACTTTACCATCTTTAACTCAACAATTTTTCTACAACCTTTGACAACACATTCAAGCAAGATAACAACTCCAATACCCACAAACATTCTTGATAATTACCCATCTTTAGCTAAATTTGAAATTAAAGGTTAGGGTATAGAATCTTACCTCAAGGATGAAGACCTAGTGTGGTTTTCCTTGTTAATCCTTCAAGATTTGAGAAAGCGTTGTAGAAGAATTGATGAGGAACACTTTCCCACTCTAGGGCATTCTCTCTCTCTAAAATATCTGATTTTTGCTCAAGAAATGGTCCCTTGAATCTATTTGACGAAATGAGGTCGTTTTATAACAAAAAACTCGATTTTTATAGCTGCGCCGCGTGGGTCGCCGCATGGGGTGCCGTGGTTGTCAAAAATGAGCTAAGAAAACGTTTCTGGATGCTATCTGTACCTCCCCACAGGCGCACTGCATGGGGCACCGCATGGGGCGCCGCGGTAGTGTAAAATGTTGCGCTGCTTTTGGTAATTTGGTCATAACTTCTGGTAGGAGTGTCCGAATGACGAACGGTTTGAAGAGTTCGAAACTAGACTCAAATACCTTTAATTTGATAGGTTATTGATCACATAATACGTTACATATATTTAGATATGCTCGCTCAAAGTCTAGACTAGTGCAAGTACCTTTGGAATCTTAGGCCTCTCCTTGGACCCCACCTTACTTATTATATGACTCACATCATATCTATAGAATAACCAATCCAATTCACTTACATCATATCTATAGAACAAAAAATATTATAATTAGTCTACCTGGCACCCCGAAATCCTATATTGTTTCGCAAAATTTTCCGGGGCCTTACATTATATACACACCACCATCTGATCAGTTGGTATAAGTTGATGATGTTGCTCACAGTGGCCGAGACGATATGATGGGATGCCCTCAGTGGCTTGATGATTTTATGTACACCCATACCTATGCATGACACGACATTTATACGCACGTGCATGACATTATAAATGTTTCAGAATTTACAAAGTTATTCAGATTTACAGATGTGTTGATACTCAATTTTTTCTTATATATTTTTAATATACATAAATACTTTTAAAATAGCATATATACACACATATAAGCATGCACAAGGTTTTTATATTTTTTCTATAATTTTAAAAGATTTTAAATTGACTTATTTCTTCCTTTTTCACTTATAAAATTTTCAATAATTATCCTTCAAATTATTGTTGTGATAATTTAATTATCTAAATCCTATATTTATGCCAAAATATTGCTTCAATATTTTTTTGCATTTTCTATAATTGCATTTATATTTTTAAGCCAATTTGCAAATAATTGCAATATTAGGCTTATTAATGTATAATTACATTTTATATGCATAAAATGATCTTCTATATTTGTAAAATGTTAAATATCTATTTTAAATTATTTTAGTACATGAAATTATTTTTAGAAATCATTTATTATTTATTATAAATTATATAGGGTTAAATTGGCTATTTAAAACTTAGCCAAATTATATTTCAATTTTAACCTCAATTAAACCCTATACCCCAGCCCAATTTCGGATTAAAATACCCGACTCAGGCCCTAATTACACCTACCCAACCCAAAACCCATCAGATCCTGGCCGTTAATCTAAAAGATTAACGACCCTCGTTCATTCTTTCCCTTTTTAATTCTAAACAACCCCTAACCCTAACCATTTCTCTACACATCGCCTCCCTAAGATCCTCTCTGCTTTCAAAACACTCTTAATCTAACCCTAATCTTCAACCGCCGACCTCCCATCTCAGGCCATATCCGGTGACCTCTCATCGTCTCTTAAGCCTCCAATGGCTCCTCTCGTATCATGCTTGCCTTCTCTAAGGTCTTCAAGGGCCCAGGGCCATGCCGACTTGCATCTAGGGTTCGTCACCCACCTGTTCTTGGCTACTCCAGTGTGATATCAAGCGAAATCATGTTGTATTTGCTACGATCCTTGGGTTTCTAGACAGGTTTCTTCGTCTCTATATGGGTTTTTTTGAAACCCTAATTTCTTTTCTATGCCTTCTAGATCTCTACAGATCCAGGACGATTTGAGTTTGTTTCTTGAATGTTTTACACTGTCCTTGAGGTTCTTTACAAAAATCATGTGGTTTCAAGTGTTTTTCATCTTCTTCTAAAACTAGGGTTTTCGAAACTTCTTTTAAAACCTTGTTTAACTAATTCTTTGGGTTTAAACTTCTATTTCTTGCACATTTTGACGGATTCTATGATTTTACTACATCTTTAACTCGTCTATGTTGAAAGCCCTAATTTTCTAGGCTTCTTCGTTTGCTTCTGTGTATCAGCATGACTGACTGGTTCTCGTTTTTGAATTTCTGTGACCATCTCGCCTTGAATATATTTCTACTGAGTTTCTTAGTCTAGCTTACATCGATTATATGTGCTTATGTTCATCTTGACTATTCAAGACTTGCCTCTCTCCCATCGAATTAGTATTGTTTAACTTTTGTGCTTGCTAGAGTTATGTGTCGACCTCTGGTTATCCTTGTCTTACTTTATTTATATGCTAAATACTGACTCATGACTCTCTCTTTGATTGATTTTGAGTTCCCTATTTCATATCTTGGTTTGAAAACTTTTCTTTAGACCTTCGATTCTTCATGTTTAAACTTGGCTTAGTTGCTTATTCATGGGAACCTATGTTATTCTCCTTAAATCAGTATTATTTCGAGTCCTTGATTCACTGATTTGCTATATGCTGATTCTCGATTATTTCTATATTCTGCAACCTTATTTAGTTTTCTTACCTTATTTGGTTAATCGTGTTATTTGCTGATTCTTCACTAACTGTTTCCTTATGTATTTACCCCTAATTGTCTCTTTTGTACCTAATGCCTTACTTGATTTTCTTTCCTTAAACATGTCCTACTCTTTACCATTGGTTAATTACCCCTTAATTAAGAGAGTACTTGCATTGATTTGATTCTAATTAGTACATGGTTCCATAATTATTGCTGAACTTTGATTCTTGCCTTATTTTCTACCTGTTTTCAAACTATAAGTACCCTTCTCTTTCATTAACACATCACACGAACACATTGGTTCAAAACTCTCTCTTTCACACTCAAAGCTTTCTGCTCTCTTTTGTGTTAATTACTACTGTTCTAAGTTAGCCGGCTGCAAGCCAAGGCTAACTATTGGGTTCTCTTTCACTTTTTGTTTACTATCTCTTTACTGGTATGTTCTAATTTCAATTCAAGTCCCAAAACAATATGCTTCTCCTACTACTTCAATTTGTCATGTTTCTAATATGCTTCTATCTATGGTTTTGTTGTTCAACTTGCGACTAACATATCTATTTCACTGTCTTCTTTACTGCATGCTTCTGAATATACCCCCTTAGGATTAGCCTGCTCATGAATCCCTTTCTAGTATACCCCAATGTGACTATGTTTCTCTGATTTCTGGCATGAACCTTCCTGTGTAAAGTAATTGGCTATCCTAAGTCTGTTTGATTATGTATTAACTCTGAAGTTCATGTTGTACCTTAAAATCCCTTGAACCCCTTTCAAGGCTTCTCTAATTCTGTACCCATGTGCATCTGTGCTTACTATATGCTCTATACTTACCCTAAATCCCCCATTACCCCGGAGTGAATGTGTGTACCTGTTTGATTCCATGTATTGAAGTGCTGACGGACCTCTTCTGGTTCTGTATTTGGTTTGTTGATTGTTGATCACCTTACCCTTTTCAAAATTGTCTTATTTAATAACTCCCTATGTTGTTTTTACAAAACTATTTCAAGTAAATCTCTTTTAACACTGTTTTCCTACTGAAACCTTTTCAAACTATGTCAAGCACTCTCACTCTACTCCTAAGTCCCTAGGTTCTGCCCCCTCCAGTGTGTGTACTGCCTTGGGATCCTTTTGAAATTCCTCTGAACTCTGGCACACTGAGGCTGACCCTTCCACACTGCAATTACTCAATTTGGTTACAAAGTCTAGGTGTGAGCACTGCCCGGGATCCTTAAGATCCTTAGGGAACTCTGACGCACCTAGACAATGATATTATCTATGAAATTGGCATTTGAGGCTATTGGAGGTATGGAAAATCACTTGGGCCTGCTTCAGGCTCCCTATAGTGTAACTTCTTCCTTTTCTTTTATATATTTATGTAATTCATTCGTCTGGTTTGTAATAATTTGTAAACGAATATTGGGGTGATTAGTGAAAAGGGGTGGGTAGTTACATATTTGTGGGGTAATATAGGTAGAAACCATGCCTATAGGATTTATATTTGCTATGTTTGCCTTACCATGTTAGAAATCATGCCTATAGGTTTCAAATGGTTCCGATAAAAGAAATCATGTCTATAGGTTTTTAAAATCAACTTCATAAGTAAATACCATGCCTATAGAATGTGATCCAGTTCAACATCTTATAACGGGTAATTACATTTGTTTTCATAAAATATCACGCCTACAAGTTTCTAACATCAACTCTAAACAACTAGATATCATGCTTATAGGGAATAAAAATCAGGAATTTTGTCTATAAATCTAAAATCAGTTTAGTTTAAATAAGTCAGTTCAATTTATGTTAGTTTACTTTGAAACTGGTTTAATCAATGGTTTGTATTCCTGAAATGAATTCTTTCGAGTACTGCCCTAATTTACTATTAAAATCATGCCTATAGGAATTCAAGAGTCCGTTTTTAAAATCTTTACACTATTTTACTATATCAAACATAGTTATCATGCTCTTAGGACACAACTATTCAGCATTTAGGCAAGCCTATAGGGCGAGTTTGAATACTGCAACTCTGAAACTCTATTTCTACTACTTGAAGTTCAGATTTAATAGGTCTAATCAGTAGGTTAAATAGGATCCTTCACATATTGGCCTAATTCAGTATTTTATAACCTCTGCTCACTCAGATATCATGTTCTAGGATTTGTTTTCTTAATTGTTTGAATATTGTTTGAAGGTGTGCACTTATGTGATATGATTGAGGAGGTAACTGTGAGCCTCTAACTTGTTTTATATGCAGTCCTAACTGTTCTTTCATGTTGCCTAGAATTTTTTCCTTTTAAAACACCTTAGGGGTTGTCTAAAACTGCCCAGATTTAGAGGTCCTAAAATACCTCCAGGACCACAAGGAATGGACGGGTAGTGCACCCATAGGACATTGTCAAGGTTACTAGAATGCTTTAGGCTATGACTAAGGGGAGGGACTTGGCTAGAACGGGATATGATGACTATGCGCTAATGTCACGCGTAGCCACTCATTGAGGAGTGTTTACCGGACATTGCGTGGGGTAATCCTGTAGGCTAACCAACCTAGGACCCCTCTTCCCAAATCCCCTTTGTTTAAAAACTTTACTCTTTTATGCACACAACTTGTTCAAATTCTGTGTCTTATTATTTGAGTCATACAATGCCCAATATGCTTTATTTATTTGTTTCAACTACTTATCTATTAAAGGACTAATTCATAAATATAAGTTCGGCCAGGACCCGCAGTTGTGGACCAAGAGGTGTGCCTAACACCTTCCCCTTAAGGTTATTTTGAGCCCTTACCCTAAATCTCTGGTAACATAACCCAATCCAAGAGTTAATCGCTCTAGGTGCCCTAATGCACCATAATTCGTTAGGTGGCGACTCTTCAAAATACCCAATTTCCAAAATGAAATGAGTTATTACCTCCCATAAATGTCGAAAACCCGGAACTTTTCCTCCCCGTAAAAGGGGAGGGAGAAAAAGGGGACTCGACAACATGTCGACTCTACTTGGGATACCTTTATGCTCTTACCATAAAGAACTTATTCTTACACATTAGTCCAAGCATGCTTTATCCCGCACCCTTCTCCCTTTATTTGAATTTAATTGTGCATTTTCTTTTAAGCATTTATGATTCTGAAACTGACTTGTCTCTTTGTTTTCTTTTTCCTGTAACTGTCTTTCAATTATTCAAATACTGTATTTATTTTTCTACGTGCAAATACTTGAATACATGTTATTAATTGGTGCATAAATCATGTTCCACATCATATTCCACTCGTGCGTATCAAATCCTATAGCAACGCTTTGATGAGTGGTTGCGCTATTCCTATTTATTACCCTTAAATTCGGAAAGACTTATTTGCGGTAAAACCTGTCGATCAGCGGTGCAGTCAACGGTTCCGTACCTTCCCCCTCAAGTTGTCCGTTTGAGGGTACTAGTCTAAAACCCCATAGTAGCCTTACTCTTGTCAAAATTGTGCATGCATCATGGTCAAACCTAGTCGGATCAATATGCTGTCTACATAGTGATCCTTTTAAGATAAGCCTTATCCAAAAGACCATCGGGTTTTTCATAATCCCAACGGACACAACCACGCTCTGTGCATTAATTTGGAGAACTAAATGCCGATATGTTAATCGTAATTGTATAAATAGTCGAGTCTGGTGGGGGTAAGGACTAACCCTTTTATTTTGTAGAAAATGAGGCACGAGGTCCCCAGCTTCGGTATGGTTAGCACACTCTCACTCTTGCTAGACTGGTGGAAGAATCTTCCATCAAATGGGCAAATCAATGAATGGAAAGAGAGAGCCGCCAAATCTAGTGAGGGGCTGGAATATCTAGAATACAACCTATTGGAATTGGAAGGATAAGTGAGGAAGAGAATCACCGACTGCCAGAATGCTGAGGGAAACGAAGAAGGACATTTGGCAAAAGCATTCTTACTGGTAAACCTACGCGAACGGGAGGATTTGATCAATGAGAGCATTCAACTTGAGGAAGGTTCTTCTGAGACCAAATAGATTAGGTTTACTCGCTTTCCAAATGTAATAAGGTGAAGTGCCAGTAGTGACTTATTTTCTTATCTTAGTGTCGTTTTGGGAGTTGTCTATTTTTACATTATGAAATGAAGCATTTATTGGCATTAAAAGTTTTCCAAATTTATTTGTTGCTAGGCCTGCCTCGGGCACAACAAGGTTCCCAAAGTAGGACATGAATTTACATTTCTACAATATATGTTTAAATACTGCAAACATTTCAAAATTATCACTGACTTGTTACCTTTTTTTGTTTTTCCTTATTTTTATTATTCTCATCCCCTTAAGTTGGTCACTCATACTGGCCTCATCAGCGTATCATACTAGATCTAGAGGCCCTCCACCTCCTCCTCCTCCAAGCGATACAAAGGGAATAAGAAAAGAAAAAATGGACGACTTAAGTGATATCCGAAAGGAGAATTTGAGAACGCAGAAACTTCAAATGGCCGTAGTACTCCAGCCCCAAATGATCTAGTCTTGAGACTGGAACAAAAGATATTGGAACTACAAGTAGAACTTGAGAAGGTTCACAACTTGGCAAACCTGTCACTCACCTTAAATGTCCCCGACATCCACCAACAAAACACAAAGAACCCAATACCTCCTCAGAACACACAAAACCAACATCCACAAAATCCTACCGCGCCGAATCAATACGCAACTCTACCCCAAAATCTCAATCCACTGCCAATACCAACTCCGCCATAACATCATCATCAACCAATTCAGTACCCACCAACCACCACTTACCATACTCCCCAAAACACACCACCCATTCCCGATCCACAAAACTCCACCAATGACCATCACTACACCCAAGTTCGTGGCACCCATCAAAGCAACCCTATATATGTGGAAACTATACCTCATTCTACCCAACCAATCTCCTGTACACCGGAATCCTCCGAGAAGGACCTACTCATTAAAAACATGGCTGAAGAACTCAAGAAGTTAACAAGCCGAGTTCAGGTTATTGAAGGCGATAAAGGAATAGAAGGTTTAAACTACGAAGACCTGTGCATATAGCCAGATGTGGAATTTCTTGAGGGGTACAAACCTCCTAAGATCGAGATGTTCGATGACACAAGTGATCCCAGGGCTCATCTAAGGACCTATTGTGACTAGCTTGTCGGTGTCGGAAAAGATGAAAAGATCCGGATAAAGCTCTTTATGAGGAGTCTTACTGGGGATGCTTTGTCCTGGTATATCAGCCAAAATTCCAAGAAATGGTCTAATTGGGTAAGTATGACGTCGAATTTCATGGACCAGTTCAGGTTCATCATAGAGAATGCACCAGATCTTTTTTACATCCAGAATCTTAAGAAGAAACCTACTGAAACATTCCGTGAGCATGCTACTTGTTGGAGGCCGGAAGCAGCCAAGGTCAGGCCATCTTTGGATGAAGAACAAATGAACAAATTCTTCGTCAGAACATAGGATCCGCAATATTATGAAAGGTTGATGGTTATCAAAAATCACAAATTCTCTGATATCATCAAACTTGGGGAAATAATCGAAGAAGGAATCAAGAGCGGAATGGTAACGAACTTCGAAGCACTACAAGCCACGAATAAGGCACTACAATCAGGTGGCATATAGAAGAAGAGAGATGTTAGGGCAGTAACGGTGGCCCAGGATCAAAAATATCCACTTGTCTATCAAACACATCCACCCACATATCAAACACCTCTACCCACATACCAAGCATCACCGCCTACATATCAACCTTCATCTCCCAGATATTTCCAACCAGCCATTGTTCATCACACCTATAATTCCCAACCATCCCACTTCCAATCACTACCATCTCGCCAAAATTATCCAAGACCAAGACCCAACTTCGACCGCAAACAACCCAGACAATACACCACCATTGCTGAGCCCATCGACCAGTTGTATGAAAGGTTGAAAGCCGCGAGTTACGTCACTCTTAGTCCCCCTGTGGCATTAGAAAATCCATCCCAATGGGTTAATCTGAACAAAACTTGTGCGTACCATTTTGGTATGAAAAGACACACCACTGTTGAGTGTTGAAACTTGAAAGATAAGGTCTAGACGCTAATTGATAACAAGATCATACAGGCGAAGGAAGCCGCACCTAATGTCCGCAACAATCCCGTAGCTGATCATTGAGGTGATGATGTACATATGATAGAGACGAATGAAGAATGGGACCCTGAGGGGTTGATAGGGCTTATTTGAGAAGGCGATGACTTTAAAGTTGCAGTCACACTTACCCCTATCATGGTACAGACTCAGTCACCAATCGAGGTTAAGGTAACTGCATCGGTTCCATTCGAGGTAGAGGTGGCTCCGCCCGTGGCCACCCCCGCTCCCTTTGAAGTAGAAGTGGTCACACTTTTCACTGTGAGTATCAACCAGACCCCCATTCAACTCAAAAGCAATACCCTAGGATTATGTTGCCAAGGCTCGGTGGAAAGGGAAGGCCAAGGTAGAGGAATCTGATGTCGCACAAGGAATGATTAGAACTGGAAGAGTCTATACACCGGAACATTTGGGAGGATAAAGCAAGGATGCTAGTACTAGGCAGCCTATCATTGAGACTGGGCCAGATGACCTGTGGAGGAAAGTACAAGCAAAGGAGTATTCTATTATTGACCATCTGAACAAAGTCCCTCCTCAGATATCTATCCTATCACTATTGCAGAATTCACAAGCACACAAGAACACTTTGATGAAAGTACTGAGCGAGGCTTATGTACCCAATAACATCACTGGTGGAGAAATGGCCAATATGGTAGGGAAATTACTGGAAAATCATAAGATTTTCTTCCACGAAGATGAGCTACTGCCTGAGGGATTGAATCACAACCGAGCATCGCATATTACAGTACAATTTGAAGATAAATTCATTGTAGGATCTTGGTTGACGGAGGTTCTGGCCTCAATATTTGTCCGTTGGACACTCTGGTTGGACAAAGGTTTTCATGAAATATGGGTAGGAAGCATGAACGTGAAAGCTTTCGATAGGTCCCAAAGGGCCACAATTGGGGAAATCAACATTCGCTTGCAGATGGGGCCAACTTGGTTCGACGTCGAGTTTCAGGTGCTTGACATACCAGCCTCATATAATATTCTATTGGACCGGCCATGGATCTATGTCGCTGGAGTCGTGCCCTCCACACTACATCAAGTTATGAAGTTTGAATGGAATATTCAGGAGATAATCATTCATGGAGATGGGAGTAACCCCATCTACACCAGTCAAACCATCCCAGCCATTGGACATAGAAGAAGGCTAAGGGGAAACCCATTATCACATTGAACGGGTCAATGTCGTCGAAAAGGATAAGTGGTGGAGTAACAAAATAGAAAGCATACTAGCATGGTCGGGATATGAATCCAGCAAAGGGTTGGGAAAGAACCTCCAAGGTATCACTAAACCGATATAGCTGAAAAATCATGGTACCACCTTTAGGATCGGATACCAGTACACATGGAAGGAGTACAGGGATTGGTCACCTCCATGGCGTGGGCCGTACTACCCTCTCGAGCAACCAGTGCCATGTTTGGAACAAGCCTTTCACAGGGCTGATACGATATGGGGGACTGCAGAAGAGGTAGCACTAGCTGGGTTGAAGAATTTGTTCTTGGAGGATGAGGACATGGACTGCAATGCCATAATTGAGGAGGAGGAGTAAGAAGGCCTCACTATTCAGACTATAAAAAAGGGACCCATTCTTAGGAACTGGACCGCCACACCATCCCGAGCCCGCTGAGTCCCTGGTAGTTTGGCAGATTTTTACTTATATATCTATTCTAAGCATTTAAGATTTCCCGTAATTTTGTTTTAAGATTCACTTATTTCAAAATAAATGCTCGATTCATTGAGCCGTACTTTGTTTGGACGATTTTTTAGTTTTAGTCAAATGCATTTTCTCTTTATTAGGCACTACTATCTTTACATTTTCCTTTCTACAGCGTTATTATTACTTTTCCTGATGAACCAGTGACTGTGACATGTAATGAGGCCACACAACATGAGAATAGTGGTTCAGAGGAAGACAATGAGATACCCAAGGAAATTGTCAGGGAAGTTGAAAATTTTGAGAATAAGCCCAAGTCCAATTTGGACGAGACCAAAGCAGCAAATTTGGGAGACGCCGAGACCGTCAAGGAGACCCGCATCAACATTCACTTGTCACCAACCGAGAAGGAAGAGTAAACTCTCTTTCTAAAAGAGTATGAGGATATTTTCGCATGGTCATATGACGATATGACCGGTTTGAGCACATATATAGTGGCTCACAAGTTGCCTACTAATCCCATGTGTCCGCCAGTCAAGCAGAAACTCCGAAAGTTCAAACCAAACATGAGCTTGAAAATCAAGGAGGAAGTTACCAAATAGATCAAAGCCAAAGTTCTCAGGGTAGTTGAGTACCTAACCTGGTTAGTTAACATTGTTCCAGTTCCGAAGAAGGATGGGAAGGTCCGAAAATGCGTTGACTATCGGGATTTAAACAGAGCAAGTCCCAAGGATGACTTTCCATTGCCAAATATACACATCCTAATCGATAATTGTGCCAAACATGAATTCCAATCCTTTGTAGATTGCTTCGCAGGTTATCACCAGATTTGGATGGATGAAGAAGATGTAGAGAAGACAACTTTCATCACACCGTGTGGTGTGCACTATTACAAGATGATTCCATTCGGTTTGAAGAATGCTGGGGCCACTTAAATGAGAGTCATGACAACCATCGTCCATGATATGATACACAATTAAATAGATGTGTATGTAGACGACGTAATTATCAAATCTAAGAGGGCCGCAGATCACATAGCGGACCTGAGAAAGTTCTTTGACAGACTAAGGAGGTACAATTTGAAACTGAACACCGCAAAGTGTGCATTCGGGGTTCCCGCAGGAAAATTATTGGGATTCATCATCAGTCGCTGGGGGGTCGAGCTGGATCCGTCCAAAGTCAAGGCTATTCAGGAGTTACCACCGCCTAAGAGCAAAAGGGACGTGATGTGTTTCCTAGGATGTCTCAACTATATCACTTGCTTCATAGCACAGTCCACAGTCATATGTGAACTCATCTTCAAGATGCTGAGAAAAGATGCAGAAACAAGCTGGACAGAGGATTGTCAGAAAGCTTTTGACAAAATCAAGGAGTACCTGTCCACACCACTGGTTCCGGTCCCACCAGAACCAGGACAACCTTTGCTACTCTATCTATCTGTATTAGATGGAGCTTTCAGATGTGTTTTGGGACAACATGACGAGATAGGAAGGAAGGAGTAGGCCATATACTACTTGAGCAAGAAGTTCACACCTTACGAAGCACGGTACTCTCTGTTGGAACGCACTTATTGTGCTTTGACCTGGAGAGCTTAGAAATTGAGGCATTACTTCTGTACCTATACTACATACCTCATATCAAGGATGAACCCTCTGAAGTACATATTTCAAAACCCATGCCTACTGGGAACTTGGCTAAATGGCAGGTACTATTAAGTGAGTTCTATATTGTCTATATAACTCAAAAGTCGGTCAAGGGACAAGCATTGGCAGATCATCTTGCTGAAAATCTGGGAGGAGGAGAATACGAACCTTTGAAAATGTATTTTCCCGATGAAGAAGTATCATTCGTAGGAGAAGACATTACCGAAGCGTATGATGAATGGAGGATGTTCTTTGACGGGGCTACAAATTTCAAAGGAGTAGGCATTGGAGCAGTTTTGGTATCAGAAATGGGTCAGCATTATCCGGTATCTGCTAAACTCAGATTTTCCTACCCCAACAACATGGAAAAGTATGAAGCATGCATACTATGACTCAACATGGCAGTCGACACGAACATTCAGGAGATGCTAGTGATCGGTGACTTAGATTTTCTTGTGCACCAGGTACAAGGAGAGTGGGCCACCAAGAATTCCAAGATATTGCCATATCTGCTTCATGTTCGAGAATTGAGAAAGAGGTTCACGAAGATAGAATTCCGACATGTGCCCCGAATTCAGAATGAGTTTGCCGATGCATTGGCCACTTTGTCATCTATGATACAACATCCAGATAAGAATTACATTGACCCTATTCTGGTGAGGATCCATAATCAGCCGGCATATTGTGCTCATATCAAGGAAGAACCAAATGGAAAGCCTTGGTTCCATGATGATGATAGGCTATAATTACGTATTTTAGTCGATTATTACACTCTAATTTAGTGCACTTTAGTTGAGTTTGCGCTTTAATCGCTAGTGTTTTACACTAACGGTGTGTTTTATGCCTTGTAGGAGTGATTCCGAGCTATATAGATGTTATGGAATGAATTTAAGTGGTTTGGAGCTTTGAAGTCTGAGTAAGAGCTCAAGGAATTAAGCCGGTATCGCGTTCGAGGATCAACGAATGATAAAATAACAAAACAAAAATTTGAAGAGGCATATTGCGCACTGTCTAGTAAAATAGACATAACGTTTTTCTCAGAACTCTATTTCGGATCCATAATATATGGTTGGAAAGATAACTCAATGATCTAAAACTTTTATGTTTTACGGTTTTCGAAATTCCAAACAGAACAAGGTGAAAAACCATAGTTACGGTAGGACCGCGGCAGAACCGCGGCAGAAGGCAGTCGCGGACAAATGAAGAATCTGAGAGGGTGTTTGGCCGCGGTTCCGGCGTAACCGCGGTGGAACCACGGTAGGATGGGTAAATTTCAGGGACTAAAGTGCAAAACACGGGATTTTAAGCCCTAAACCCTATATTAAACCAAGGAAGCCGGCCAAGAAAAGAATTGGACATATTTTTGACATAGATTTGACCTAAGGAGGTAGAGACACAATAGGAGCAAGGCTTGGGAATTCTTCCACGAGTTTTTCCTTCCTCTTCCTATTTTTTTCATTGTTGGTTATGACTTTTAGTATTGTAGTTTTACATACTATTATGAATAGCTAATTTGTTATCTAGAGTTTTGATAGAACCTTTTGTAGGATAAATTATTGTTATGTTTTATATAATTGAGCCGTAGTATAATCTCTATTTGTTCAACTATGTTCTTATTGTAGTTAATTAAAGAGCTCTTAATTAGCTGTGCCTATTTAGTATGCATAACTCGGGAGAGAGTGCATATTTAGGTAATTGTTGAACAACACCACTCCTAGAGTATATGAGGGATCAATAACCGAGGGTTTAAAGGCGAGATTAGGGATAACGAAGCCTTGGGTGCTATCTGAAGTGAGCTGTATCAAAAGACAGCTAGCGTAGCTCGGGAGAGTGCGTCTAGTAAATTGTCGTGATTACTCGGGAGAGATTTACGGTAATAAGAGTGCTCATGATCGGTAGAGAATACTTAGGTGAAATTATAGAAGACATAGCGGGAAGGATTCCGACAATTGGGGAAATCATAACTCTAGACCTCCTTAATCTTGTCTCTAACTCTTAGTATCTTTAGTTGTTAATTTATTATTTTAATTTGTTAATCAATTAGTTAAACACAAGAATCTAAATATCTATAAGTTAGGAACTGTCAAGCTTGGCTTCTTGGTGATAGTGAACAGCTGTAGCTAAACCTTAGTTCTCTGTGGGATTCGACTCCGGACTTGTAAACCGGATTATATTTGCAAACGACCGCATTGTTCTTTTTATAAGGCATAGTTGGGCGTGATCAAATTTTGGCGCCGTTGCCGGGGAACTAACGGTGTAGTTGTAGGTGTACATATTACTAGGTTTCAAGTTTGAACTTTTATTTTTATTATTTTGTATTTGATTTTTTTCTTTTATTTTTTCTTTTACTTGTTGATTAAAAAAAAACATGGCATCATGGAATTATGAAAGTTTTGATGTTGGTAATTCTACTTTTAATCCTCCTTATGCATATTGTGATGAAAACCACCCTTGGCAAAATTATCAAAATATATTTCCGAGAGCGAGTTTTGTGCACCAACTCAATCTTATGTGTGGAATGTGTGTGATATGTGTGGTGGTCAAGATGGTCACTTTCATGGTTGTGCCTATATTTCTTATCTTCCCCCAACCCCTTATTATGATGATTCTATGTTTTCTTGTGAGGATAATAGGAGCAAAGAACCCAGGTATGAGGACCTGAAAGAGATCGAGGATATGTTAAAGTGCCTTACGAAACAATATGATGAGATACAACTGCGGTTACAAAGGCAAAGGGCAACTATTCACAACTTGGAGGCTCAAGCGAATAAATTAATTGAACCTGGTAAAGCGCAACAAGTTGACATTGTGGATAGTAGCCAATATGAGCAAGAACGGGCTGTAGAAATTGCCATATTACTGGAGGATTTAAAAAAATACGAGGATGAGCTAGAGGAGGAGGCTAGAGTAGAACACCAACAATCAATCCATCTAGATTTTGAGGATGCCGATGTCGTAGAGGAGATACTAGAGTCAACCAAGGATATTGAGGATACATATTTAGTTGACTCTATTGTCATTAGTGTTGAGAATGTAGACTGTCCCAATGTTCATGTAGTTGAGCGCATTGGTCCTCACTCCAAGCATTTTTCCACATTGTGTTTAGATGATGATATGAAAATAGAGTCGTCCGAGCCACTTGAGGAGTCAAGGAATGAGAAACAAAGTGCTTACATTCTGGAATTCTTCTTTCCAGAAAGTCGGGATTACACACCTCATTTAAAGGCCAAGAAGTGCAGAATACTACATTATTTTATTGTGCCAGTCAGATTCGTTCCACCGCCCTATGACCATAATCATAAGCTTGAATCAAAACTTGGGGTTCAATTCATAAGCTCGAGGTGGAGGCAAAAAGTGATCCGCGTCGTGCCGCGATGTTAAATCAAGCGCTTGTTGGGAGGCAACCTAACTTTATTGCTTTCTTTTATTTATTTTTTATTTTTTTAATTGTATTATTTTTGTAGTGTCAATTTTTTATTTTCTAGGAGCATGGAAAGCAAAGGTATTGGAAGGATGCAACAACAAACCAAATGGTTGGAACTAAGTGTGAGGTACCCGCACAAAGGACCAAGCTTGGGAGAAGTCTGAGTACCCCATGAGCTGTTAATGCTTCGGCCTTTGGCCTACCAGGGAGTTTCTTTTACCCTCTTATTAGTATGGTGTGCATTCGGGACAATGCACAATTTTAAGTGTGGGGTGAGGAGATTGTCTGGGTGACTTTCTATGCTATTTTAGTTGTGTTAGTTTAATTGAATATTTTTTTTAAATAGAAAAGATTGGACTTTTCCCGACGATGGATCTATTAGACAATTTTCTTGAGGGATTTAAGTCTAAAGAAAAAGTACAAAAAGATTTTCTTTTGTTAGGAAGTGTAATAATCCCCCTTGGTTTTTCTTTAAACCACGGTTCTTTTCCAAGGGTTTTATTTGAACCGGGTGTAGTTAGTTTTTTTGGGAGTAGGAGCCATTGTGTTGTGTTTTGAATTGAAGCAATATCTCTTGACTTTGTTATGCCTTGAGAATAGTGAGTACTTTGGTTGTGACGCTTAAGCTCAGTTTTTGACTCTTGTAGAAGTACCTTAAATTGTATGATCTTAAAATTGCTTAACTGCTTTGACTAGAGTGTCCATGAATCCAATCCTGAGTGAGTTATGTGCCATGTGTCTGTGAGGTTTGTTGTATTTTGTGCATTGCATTTGATTCCTAGAACTTGCCCCGTGTGTTTGCAAAGCGAAATAGTAGTTTTATTCAGTATAGGAAGTGATATAGGCATTTCTTTGTTGAGCCAGATATGTATACTTTACCCACCTAATTGTTATGTATCGTAGTTAACCCCTTTGAGCCTGTAATCCTGTTTTTTTGGCAACCACATTACAAGTCTTACCCATTTGTTTGAATTAACCATCTATTTGAACCATTGTAACCTCTCATGAGCACTTGAATTGTTATGAACTTTGTAAAAGTTAAAGTGTGGGGTGGTTGGTTGGGCTTTTGAGTGGAACCAATGAAATAAGGAGAAAGGTGCACTGATTTGAAAGAGCAAGAGCCACTCGAATTGACAAAGAAAAGAAAAAAAATAGTTGCATTGCTGTGAAAAAAAATATAGTGGTGACTCTTGATATAATTGTGCTAAAATAATTTAGGAGTTGATGTATATTGATGTGAAGGTGGAGTTTGGCTTGACATAAGTATGAGGTTTGAATGTTAAAGTATATGTATTAAAGTGCTTAGGGAGGTGTAGTCACTCTTATATCTAAATGTATCCTACCCGTCCCGTAGCCTACATTACAACCAAATAAAGTCCTAATTGATCCAAGATTGAATGAGCTCGATTAGTGGAGTAGTACACTACAGGCAAGCTTATGGTGCATCTTTGTGGCATATGAATGTTATTTCTGAGCGTGAGTGGATTCTTTCTATCTTGAGTTCCTAAGTGTTCTTAAATTTTATTGTGTGGAACTACTCACTTTTGTTGTGTGAGGGCACTTGATTCACGAAGGAAAGGTAATGTTAGTGACCTCTATGTTAGAGTAAGTGGGCGAGTTGTAAATAATGCGTGGTACTTGTGAGTCAAATCTTGAGGTGAAGATGTTACGCTTTTGTGCTTAGTCTATTTTTTAATACTCTTGGTGTGATGAGTTAGGAGAATTGATTAAAAATGTTGTGTCTATAAAAAAAGTGTAGTTTGATTGCTCGAGGACGAGCAATGGTTTAAGTGTGGGGTGTTGATTATAGGCTATAATTACGTATTTTAGTCGATTATTATACTCTAATTTAGTGCACTTTAGTTGAGTTTGCGCTTTAATCGCTAGTGTTTTGCACTAACGGTGTGTTTTATGCCTTGTACTAGTGATTCCGAGCTATATGGATGTTATGGAATGAATTTAAGTGGTTTGGAGCTTTGAAGTCTGAGTAAGAGCTCAAGGAATGAAGCCGGGATCGAGTTCGAGGATCAACGGATGATAAAACAACAAAACGAAAACTTGAAAAGGCATATTGCGCACTGTCTAGTAAAATAGATATAATTTTTTTCTCAGAACTCCATTTGGGCTCCATAATATATGGTTGGAAAGATAACTCAAAGGTCTACAACTTTATTTTTTACGGTTTTCGAAATTCCTAATGGAACAGGGTGAAAAACCACGGATACGGTAGGACCCCGGCAGAACCACGGCAGAAGGCAGTCGCGGACAAATGAAGAATCTGAGAGGGTGTTTGGCCGCGGTTCCGGCATAACCGCGGTGTAACCGCAGCAGGATGCATAAATTTTAGGGACTAAAGTGCAAAACACGGGATTTTAAGCCCTAAACCCTATATTAAACCAAGGAAGCCGGCCAAGAAAAGAATTGGACATATGTTTGACATAGATTTGACCTAAGGAGGCAGAGACACAATAGGAGCAAGGCTTGGGAATTCTTCCACGAGTTTTTCCTTCCTCTTCCTATTTTTTTCATTGTAGGTTATGACTTTTAGTATTGTAGTTTTACATACTATTATGAATAGCTAATTTGTTATCTAGAGTTTAGATAGAACCTTTTGTAGGATAAATTCTTGTTATGTTTTTATATAATTGAGTTGTAGTATAATATCTATTTGTTCAACTATGTCTTATTGTAGTTAATTGAAGAGCTCTTAATTAGCTGTGCCTATTTAGTATGCATAACTCGGGAGAGAGTGTATATTTAGGTAATTGTTGAACAACACCACTCCTAGAGTATATGAGGGATCAATAACCGAGGGTATAAAGGCGGGATTAGGGATAACGAAGCCTTGGGTGCGATCTGAAGTGAGCTGTATCAAAAGCCAGCTAGCGTAGCTCGGGAGAGTGCGTCTAGTAAATTGTCGTGATTACTCGGGAGAGATTTACGGTAATAAGAGTGCTCATGATCGGTAGAGAATACTTAGGCGAAATTATAGAAGACATAGCGGGAAGGATTCCGACAATTGGGGAAATCATAACTCTAGACCTCCTTAATCTTGTCTCTAACTCTTAGTATCTTTAGTTGTTAATTTATTATTTTAATTTGTTAATCAATTAGTTAAACACAAGAATCTAAATATCTATAAGTTAAGAATTGTTCAAGTTTGTCTTCTTGGTGATAGTGAACAGTTGTAGCTAAACCTTAGTTCTCTGTAGGATTCGACTCTGGACTTGTAAACCGGATTATATTTGCAACGACCGCATTGTCCTTTTTATAAGGTATAGTTGAGCGTGATCACATGACATCAAAGAGTACTTATTAAAAGGAGAATACCCGGAGTATGCAAATCACACTCAGAAATGCACACTCCGAAGATTGTCAAATCACTTCTTCCACAGCAGAGGGAACTTGTGCAGAAGAACTTCTGATTTGGGTTTACTAATATGTGTTTACGTAAAGAAAGCTTCTAAGCTACTTGAGGATATTCATGTTGGGACCTGTGGCCCACACATGAATGGTTTCATCTTGGCTAAGAAGATACTCAGGGCAAGTTTTGGATGATCATAGAGACGGATTGTATTCAGTACATCTGCAAATGCCTTCAATGTCAAGTTCATGTTGACATGATAAAAGTCCCGCCAAATGAGTTCAATGAAACGAGCTCACCTTGGCCATTCGCCGCCTGGGGAATGGATGTTATTGGTCCAATTGAGCCCACTGCTTCAAACGGACACAGGTTTATTCTGGTAGCAATTGATTACTTCACAAAATGGGTAGAGGCTGCATCTTACAAAGCTGTAACCAAGAAAGTCATTGCAGATTTTGTCAAGGATTGTATTGTTTGCCGATTCGGGGTTCCCGAGTCCATTATTACTGATAACGCCGCCAATCTCAATAGTGATTTGATGAAGTCCATGTGTGAAACTTTCAAAATCAAGCATAAGAATTACATAGCCTACAGACCTCAGATAAATGGAGCCATAGAAGCCGCCAACAAAAACATTAAGAATATACTAAGGAAAATGGTAGAGAACCACAAATAATGGCATGAGAAGTTACCCTTTGCTCTATTGGGGTACCGCACCACGGTTCGCACATCAATCGGGGAAACTCCCTACATGCTAGTTTATGGTACTGAGGTTGTCATCCCAGCCGAGGTGGAGATTCTTTCTTTAAGAATCATACAGGAAGCTGAACTCAGAGATGCAGAGTGGATAAAGAGTCGTTATGAACAATTGGCCCTTATCGATGGAAAGAGGATGAATGCACTATGTCCCGGCCAACTTTAGTAGAACAGAATGTCTAGAGCTTTCAACAAAAGAGTCAAACCAAGATAGTTCGCACCAGGGCAACTGGTATTGAAGAAAATCTTCCCGCATCAAGATGAAGCCAAAGGAAAATTCTCTCCCAACTGGCAAGGTCCGTACATGGTTCACAGGGTACTAACAGGAGGAACACTCATACTTGCAGAAATGGACAGAGAAGTCAAGACAAAACCAATCAATTCAGACGTAGTCAAGAGATACTATGCCTAGATTATTTTATATTTCTTTTCGGATGTAATTGAACTATGCTTGACCTGATTCCCATTTAAGAGGGGATACGTAGGCAATCCTATAGGTTCGGTCATATCATAACAAAATTTTCATTTCCCCAAGATCAGAAACTGGGGCAAAATTTTGAGAAGGACCCTCAAAATTCCGGAGCAAGTCCAGCCAACGTCATCACATGCCAGAAAGTCAGTTAAGAAACGGGGGCAGAATTTTGAGGAGGACCCTCAAAATTCTAATATAAGAGAGCTGCAATGTTTTTGAGATATGTTAGTCACTGGTTAATCTAAAATTACTTAATGTATCAACATATTTTTAAATAACTCTATTTTTATCAATAATTTCATATTTTTTGAAAACTCTATTTCCATAACAGTCACGTTCCACCCAGGGGAATTCAAAAGTTTTTCAGGACGGAGCAAAGCGAAGGCTGGCAGATGAAGCATGAATCAAACTTCCCCCACAAAACTTACAATTTTTCTTTGAACGCAGGCACATCCGATGTAACGGTAACATCCACATAACAAGATCACTATCAATCAGGCCATCAGACACTGAATATATCTCCAGCTAAGACATATACTACTCTTATTTGCTATGTGCTCTTTGCATGAGGCTAATCCTTGCTTCCATAACTGCATGAGGCTAATCCCTGCCTCGATATTTGCATGAGGCTAATCCTTGCCTACTTATTTGCATGAGGCTAATCCTTTCCTCCATAACTCCATGAGGCTAATCCCTACCTCCTTATTAGCATGAGTGTAATCCTTGACTCCATAACTACATGAGGCTAATCCTTGCCTCCCTATTTGCATGAAGAGAATCCTTACCTCCATAATTGCATAAGGCTAATCCCTGCTCCCTATTGGCATAAGTCTAGTCCCTTCCTCTATCCTGCATAAGGCTAATCTCTGCCTCCATCCTGCATGAGGCTAATCCCTTCCTCCATCCTGCATGAGGCTAATCCCTACCTCCATATCTGCATGAGGCTAATCCCTGCCTCCCTATTTGCATGAGGCTAATCCCTGCCTACCTACCTGCATGAGGCTAATCCCTGCCTACCTATTTGCATGAGGACTAAGCACTGTCCCTTTTCGCACAAATTTTGCTCTATTTCTAACACTATCTATTTGCTCTTCTGTGGGGCTAAGCTCTGCCCTCCATTTCGCAAGACTAAGCCTTGTCTTTTTAACATCATATTATTGCATATCATGGGCTGAAATATCGCCAATCTATCCGAAGGTGTCATAGTCTAAAGGCATCATCCTCATAGCCGGAAGACACTATGACATGGCCTGAGGATCTCTCGAACTTGCATATCATTATTCAAAGGCGTCATGGTTCGGAGGCACCATCTTCATTGCCCGAGAACATCATTTCATGGCCTGCGAATCCCTCACTAAGGAATTCATGGCCCAGGATGCCATGGTCCAAGGACATCATCTTTAACCGTCTGAAGACAACCTTCATGGTCCAAAGGGAATTTGCATCATGTTTAAATTTTCACAAATACATGTTTGTAGCATCTTTTATCTGCAGGTAGCCAGTAATCAACCACTATCCTAGCAGGAGCGACCTCGCTCCAGTTCCTTCAAACTATCTTGAGCCTTAACCGCTCACCATAGCCGCTTCCACATCGAGTGTCCGTTCCTGCAATAATTTCATCAGCACATTCCGTAGATGAATCCAGAACTACACACGGCCTAATTCTTGTAAAACCATGGATATGTAGGCAGCTTGAAGACTAAATTTCGGCCTCTGTCTTTCAAAACATCTCGTCCGATCAAAATTGGCCATCATTTCTCTACCCAAAAACTCTTTCATCATTCCCGGGTAAAGAGGGGCAGCTGTTGATACCCAATTTTTTCTTATATATTTTTAATATACATAAATACTTTCAAAATAGCATATATACGCACATATAAGCGTGCACAAGGTCTTTATAATTTTTCTATAATTTTAAAAGGCTTTAAATTGACTTTTTTCTTCCTTTTTCATTTATAAAATTTTCAATAATTATCCTTCAAATTATTTTTGTGATAATTTAATCACCTAAATCCTATATATATGCCAAAATATTGCTTAAATAGTTTTTTGCATTTTCTATAATTGCATTTATATTTTTAAGCCAATTTGCATATAATTGCAATATTAGCCATATTAATGTACAATTACGTTTTATATGCATAAAATGATCTTCTATATTTTTAAAATGTTAAATATCTATTTTAAATCATTTTATTAAATGAAATTATTTTTTAGAAATCATCTATTATTTATTATAAATTATATAGGGTTAAATTGGCTATTTAAAACTTAACCAAATTCTATTTCAATTTTAGCCTCAATTAAACCCAATACCCCAGCCCAATTTCGGATTAAAATATCCGACCCAGGTCCTAATTACACCTACCCGACCAAAAACCCATTAGATCCTGGCCGTTGATCTAAAAGATCAACGACCCTCATTCATTCTTTTCTTTTTTAATTCTAAACGACCCCTTACCCTAACCATTTCTCTACACACCGCCACCCTAAGATCCTCTCTGCTCTCAAAACACTCTCAACCTAACCCTAATCTTCAACTGCCGACCTCCCATCTCCGGCCATCTCCGCTGACCTCTCATCATCTCTAAAGCCTCCAATGGCTCCTCTCATGCCATGTTTGCCTTCTCTAAGGTCTTCAAGGGCCTAGGGCCATACCGACTTGCATCTAGGGTTCGTCACCTACCTGTTCTTGGTTACTCCAGTATGATTTAAAGCAAAATCATGTTGTATTTGCTACGATCCTTGGGTTTCTAGACAGGTTTCTTCGTCTCTATATGGATTCTTTCGAAACCCTAATTTCTTTTCTATGCCTCCTAGATCTATACAGATCCAGGGTGATTTGAGTTTGTTTCTTGAATGTTTTACACTGTCCTTGAGGTTTTTTACAAAAATCATGTGGTTTAAAGTGTTTTTCATCTTCTTCTGAAACTAGGGTTTTCAAAACTTCTTTTAAAACCTTTTTTAACTAATTCTTTATGTTTAAACTTCTATTTCTTGCACATTTTGACTAATTGTATGATTTTACTACATCTTTAACTCGTTTATGTTGAAAGCCCTAATTTTCTAGATTTTTTCGTTTGGTTCTGTGTATCAGCATGACTGACCGGTTCTCGTTTTTGAGTTTCTGTGACCATCTCGCCTTGAATATGTTTCTATCAAGTTTCTTAGCGTAACTTACATCGATTCTATATGATTATGTTCATCTTGACTGTTCAAGACTTGCCTCTCTTTCATCGAATTAGTATTGTTTAACTTTCGTGCTTGCTAGAGTTATGTGTCGACCTCTGGTTATCCTTGTCTTACTTTATTTATATGCTAAACACTGACTCATGACTCTCTCTTTGATTGATTCTAAGTTCCCTGTTTCTTGGCTTGATTTGAAAACTTTCCTTTAGACCTTCTATTCTTCCTGTTTAAACTTGGCTTAGTTGCTTATTCATGGGAACCTATGTTATTCTCCTTAAATCAGTATTATTTCGAGTCCTTGATTCACTGATTTGCTATATGCTGATTCTTGATGTATTTACCCCTAATTGTCTATTTTGTATCTAATGCCTTACTTGATTTTCTTTCCTTAAACATGTCATATTCTTTACCGTTGGTTAATTACCCATTAATTAATGGAGTACTTACATTGATTTGATTCTAATTAGTACACGGTTCCATAATTATTGATGAACTTTGATCTTTGCCTTATTTTCTACCCGTTTTCCAACTATAAGTACCCTACTCTTTTGTTAACACATCACACGAACACATTGGTTCAAAACTCTCTCTTTCACACTCAAAGCTTTATGCTCTCTTTTGTGTTAATTACTACTGTTCTAAGTTAGCCGGCTGCAAGCCAAGGCTAACTATTGGGTTCTCTTTCACTTTGCGTTTACTATCTCTTTACTGGTGTGTTCTAATTTCAATTCAAGTCCCAAAACAATATGCTTCTCCTACTACTTCAATTTGTCATGTTTTTAATATGCTTCTATCTATGGTTTTGTTGTTCAACTTGCGACTAACATATCTATTTCAATGTCTTCTTTACTGCATGCTTCTAAATATACCCCCTTAGGATTAGCCTGCTCATGAATCCCTTTCTAGTATACCCCAATGTGACTATGTTTCTCTGATTTCTGGTATGAACCTTTATGTGTAAAGTAGTTGGCTATCCTAAGTCTGTTTGATTCTGTATTAACTCTGAAGTTCATGTTGTACCTTAAAATCCCTTGAACCCCTTTATAGGATTCTCTGATTCTATACCTATGTGCATCTCTACTTACTATGTGCCCTATACTTACCCCAAATCCCCCTTACCCCTGAGTGAATGTGTGTACCTATTTGATTCCATGTATTGAAGTGCTGATGGACCTCTTCTGGTTCTGTATTTGGTTTGTTGATTGTTGATCACCTTACCCTTTTCAAAATTGTCTTACTTAATAACTCCCTATGTTGTTTTACCAAACTATTTCAAGCAAATATCTTTTAACACTGTTTTCCTACTGAAACTGTTTCAAACTATGTCAAGCACTCTCACTTTACTCCTAAGTCCCTAGGTTTTGCCCCCTCCAGTATGTGTACTGCCTTTGGGATCCTTTTGAAATTCCTCTGAACTCTGGCACACTGAGGTTGGCCCTTCCACATTGCACTTACTCAATTTGGTTACAAAGTCTAGGTGTGAGCACTGCTCGGGATCCTTGAGATCCTTAGGGAACTCTGACGCTCCTAGACAATGATATTGTCTATGAAATTGGCATTTGAGGCTATTGGAGGTTTGGGAAATCACTTGGGCCTGCTTCAGGCTCCCTATATTGTAACTTCTTCTTTTTCTATTATCTATTTATGTAATTCATAAATCTGGTTTGTAATAATTTGTAAACGAATATTAGGGTGATTAGTGAAAAGGGGTGGGTAGTTATATATTTGTGGGATAATATGGGTAGAAAAACCATGCCTATAGGATTTTATATTTGCTATGTTTGCCTTACCATGTTAGAAATCATGCCTATAGGTTTCAAGTGGTTCCGATAATAGAAATCATGTCTATAGGTTTTTAAAATCAACTTCACAAGTAGATACCATATCTATAGAATGTGATCCAGTTTAACATCTGTTATAACATGTAATTACATTTGTTTTCATTAAATATCACGCCTACAAATTTCTAACATCAGTTCTTAACAACTAGATATCATGCTTATAGGGAATAAAAAATAGGAATTCTTCCTATAAATCTAAAATCAATTTGGTTTAAATAAGTCAGTTCAATTCATGTTAGTTTACTTCGAAACTGGTCTAATTAATGGTTTGTTTTCCTGAAATGAATTCTTTCGAGTACTGCCCTAATTTACTATTAGAAAGCATGACTATAGGAATTCAAGAGTCCGTTTTTAAAATCTGCCCACTGTTTTACTATATCAAACGTAGTTATCATGCTTTTAGGACACCACTATTCAGCGTTTAGGCAAGCCTATAGGGTGAGTTTAAATTCTGCAACTCTGAAACTGTAGTTCACATATTGGCCTAATTCAATACTTTATAACCTCTGCTCACTTAGATATCATGTTCTAGGATTTGTTTTCTTAATTGTTTGAATATTGTTTGAAGGTGTGCACTTATGTGATATGATTGAGGAGGTAACTGTGAGCCTCTAACTTGTTTTATATGCAGTCCTAACTGTTCTTTCATGTTGCCTAGAATTTTTTCCTTTTAAAACACCTTAGGGGTTGTCTAAAACTGCCCAGATTTAGAGGTCCTAAAATACCTCCAGGACCACAAGGAATTGATGGGTAGTGGACGCATAAGACATTGTTAAGGTTACTAGAATACTTTAGGCTATGACCAAGGGGAGGGACTTGGGTAGAATGGGATATAATGATTGCACGCTAATGTCATGCGTAGCCCCTCATTGGGGAGTGTTTACCGAACATTGCGTGGGGTGATCCTATAGGCTAACCAACCTAGGACCCCTCTTCCCAAATCCCCTTTTCTTAAAAACTTTATTCTTTTATGCACACAACTTGTTCAAATTCTGTGTCTTATTATTTGAGTCATACAATGCCCGATATGCTTTATTTATTTGTTTCAACTACTTATCTGTTAAAGGACTAATTTATAAATATAAATTCAACCGGGACCTATAGTTGTGGATCAAGAGGGGTGCCTAACACCTTCCCCTCAAGGTTATTTTTATCCCTTACCCTAAATCTCTTGCAATGCAAACCAATCCAATAGTTAATCGCTCTAGGTGCCCTAATGTACCATAAGAGGTAGCGACTCTTCAAAATATCCAACTCCCAAAAGGAAATGAGTTATTACCCCCCATAAATGTTGAAAACCCAGACCTTTTCCTCCCCGTAAAAGGGGAGGGAGAAAAGGGGGCGCGACAAGATGGATTTCTTTATTCCATGTTTCATCTATGTCTTTTACGTACTGATTTTCATGCCTTACATACTCAGTACATTTTTTGTACTGATGTCCTATTTCACGGGGCCTGCGTTTCATGCCCACGGGTGTAGGTAGGCAAGCTGACGGTCCCCCTTCTTAGGATCCTTGATCAGCAAGAGTTGGTGTGCTCCACTTGATTCGGAACTGCTTTTGATTTTGGTACGATATATATATATATATATATATATATATATATATATATATATATATATATATGGTATGACGTGGCTTAGTCCCGTCTTTTTACAATTATATTTCTATTAGAGGTCTGTAGACAATATGTCTAATTGGATAGTATGTGGCCTTGTCGGCTTCCAGTTTTGAGGTATATAGTTGTTTATAGAAGCCTTGTCTACTCGCCCTACGTATGTTGCACGTATATTTACGTATGCATTTTTGGGTAGGTTTCCTTCATGTATATTATTCTTGTAATTCAGCAGATGTTATTCAGGTTTATATCTTAGACGCGTGCTTAGGGGTGTTTGACAAGTAGGACTCGGGCACCCGTCGCGGCCCATCGGTTTAGGTCGTGACATAAAACTTAGGGCGAACTTGTTGTGTTTGGGATTATGATATAACCATTGCACATAGTTACTCATTCTATACCTCTCGATAGTTTGAGTGACTTTGCCCTAATTGGCTTTCTCAAGCCCAACTGGGTGTTTACACAATGCAAGCAAAATTGGCTCAAGTCGGGTATTACTATCTCTAGGTTTAACCCTTTAATTAGGGCTATCAATCTCTTGAATGCACCCCAATTCCCTATTAGCCTGAATTTCCTAGACTTAGTCTCTCTTTCTCAAGAAGAGGCTAAGTCAAAAAGGCACAAATCAGTGTTTGCAACCGCCAATTCAACAATTAAAGCATAAATCAAGTTAAATATCATTAACCCATAACATTTAAGCCCTAAAATTAAAGACTCATTAAATACCCACACTAGGATTGGGTCACAACCCTAGATAATAGGTTTAGCTACTCATAATCAAAGAAGAAATCAAAGATAGAGATGAATTATAAGCCATAAAAAGTAATTACAAAAGTAAAATCTAAGATTAATTGCTAAAGTTATTCTAAAATTACTTAAAAAGGTAAAAAGCGGTTGTTCACGTGCTCCACAAAACAACAAATACCCTAAAAATCTGAAAAAGAACTATTTATACACAACTAAATTTTCCAGACAAAATTTCCCCTATGGAGATTCCGCTGACAGCGGAAAATAGGTCGCCTTAGCGCTATGACTACCGCCGCCGCGCAAAATCAAGCACAGACCGCGGTTTTTCTCTTCTAAGCTGGATCTGAACTTGAGTTCGCCGGGAGTGGAAAAGTACCCACCTCAACGCTCCTTAACCACGGCCGCAAAATATGCTCGCGGACCGCGCCTCTTAATTTGAGCTCCCAACTCTAGTCCTCTGAATCTTAATTCCGCTGAGGGCGAGAACTGGACCGCGATCGCGTTAGATGATACCGCTGCTGCGCAATTTCACCGCGGGTAGTGGTGACTGTTAAGCCCAAAAACTGCCTCTCTGAACCTTGTTTCCGCTGAGAGCGTAGTTAAGACTGCCTCAACGGTGGACCCTTT
This sequence comes from Nicotiana sylvestris, assembly GCF_000393655.2. Taxonomy (NCBI): domain Eukaryota; kingdom Viridiplantae; phylum Streptophyta; class Magnoliopsida; order Solanales; family Solanaceae; genus Nicotiana; species Nicotiana sylvestris. Next base: position 153,023,165 of record NC_091066.1, on the reverse strand, counting down.
GCGTCTGCGTCGGCGTCTATTTCTTCGCTGTCAGCGCCCTTTTTACTCAGCTTTGAACTTGTGCAGGTTTCATTCCTTTATGAGCTGGTTTTGACTTTCTTGTGTCTTTTTGACCAAACAATGCAAAAAAGCACACTAAGTTAGCTTTCGGGAATACTTGCACACACTTTTAATCCAAAACCTAAGCAAAAAGGAGCATAAAATAGGCGAGAATCCCTAGTTATCAAGTAGTAGTAGCAGTAGGCGTATCAGGTGCCTAGGCTCCGGCTGCAGCTGCTGGTGGCTCCTCTGTAGCAGCTCACGCGGGTGTTCTGGCTGCACCACGTGTGTGTCCTCGGCCTCTACCCCAACCCCGGCCTCTAGCAGCTTTAGCAAGGGGCGAGGGTGCTTGGTCATCTTCGGTAGCGCGTGTTCTCACCATCTGTGAGAGAATAGAAGACAGGGATTTAAAATTTTGAAATCAATAATCTCACACGACAAGGAATCAAATGAAGTGAAATTTTCCTAATAGTTACATAGCTTCTCGAAGATAAGTACAGACGTCTCTGTACCAATCCCGAGACTCTAATAAACCAGCTTGTGATTCATGACTCCTATGAACCTAGAGCTCTGATACTAACTTGTAATGACCCAAGTTCTCCCTTCGTGAACTGTCGTGACGGCACCTAGTCTCTATGACTAGGTAAGCCTAACAAATTGCGGAACATGAATTAAAGATGCAAAACTAGCCAACTAACAGGTAAATATGATTAAAAGAGTTTATGATGCCGCTCGGCATATACAATAATAACACTCTCGACTGAACATAGCACTCCCAAAACCCGAAATCTCATGAATCACAAGCTAAAGAAATACACAGTGTTCTAACTCCAGAAGTCTATACAAAGGAAAATACAAGAAGTCTATAACTGAAGGGAGAATAGAGAGAGACTTCTAGGTCTGTGGACGCGGCAGATATACCTCGAAGTCTCTGGATCGCCTCGCCTCATGGGTAGTATGGCTGAGTAGAAGAACCTGGATCTGCACACGAGAAACATGTGTAGGAAAGGGCATCAGTACACCACAACAGTACCCAGTAAGTGCCAAGCCTAACCTCGGTTGACTAATGACGAAGAAGGTCAGGGCCCTACTGGTTATATATATATATATATATATATATATATATATATATATATATAAAGGTAAAACAGTATGAAAGGTGAAAGTATAATTAAAATACTAACAGTCAATAAAGATGAAATCACAGAAAGAAACAACTCAGTACATATAGAGAACAACAGGGGATCTCCCAGGATACCGTCTCGTAGTCCCAAAAGTAAATGTGCAGGGGATCTTCCGGGAAATCGTCCCGTCATCCAAATCGTAAATGTGTAGGGGAATCTCCCGTAATACCGATCCGTAATCCCAAAGTAAATATCCAGTACATGGGGATCTCCTGGGATACCGTCCCGTAGTCCCAAATATAAATGTGCAGGGGGATCTCCTGGAATAACGTTCTATAGTCCCAAAGTAAATACACAACCAAATCAATATACGCAACAGTCTCGAGAAGGAAATCTACAGTTCTATTCATTTTCGTATCAAATAAATAGGTAATTTCTACCCTATACATGCTACACAGAATCCAAGTAAAACAGTTTAAGTAGATAAGACAGATAATCCACGTAAGCATGCTTTCCTAAGCTAAACAGGAGGCTTCATATACTAGTGTTGCTCAATTAAAGGAAAACATAGATATTTACTTAATGAAAATGGGGTTTTTCAACATCAGCATATGTACACACTCTTCACCTCACGTACAAGGCATTCATATAACAACAGTACCAAAATCCTAAAGGGAGTTCCCCCACACAAGGTTAGGCAAGTCACTTACCTCGAACCAGCTCAAAATCAACTCGATATCATGATCTTGCCACAAGTATCTAACTCCGAGTGGCTCAAATCTAATTAAATCAATTACATAACGTAAATAAAACTACAAGCAACTAATTTAACTAATGAATTTAAAGCTACGGCGAGAAATTAGAAATACGTCCAAAAATCCTCCCCGGGCCCACATCTAGGAATCGAGCAAAAGTTACCAATTTAGAACACCCATTCACTCACGAGTTCACTCGTACCAACATAATCCCAATCAAATTTTTGTTCAAAACTCGGATTTCTCATTGGGGAACTTTTTCCCCCATTTCCAAACTTCTACCCTTAAATTCCTTAATTAGATGAGGAAAATAACAATAGATTAATGTATTAGAACCAAATTAGAGTTAGAATTCGTTACCCAATAGTTCTCCTTAAAAATCTCTCAAGAAATCATCTTCCACCGAGCTCTAAATCAATTTTTTGAAGTTATGAACTCAAACCCTCGAAATTTCATATTTCTGCCCAGCGATTACTGCATCTGCAGTCAAGGGGCCGCTTCTACGGTCCCGCTTCTGCGGCTAGGGATCAACACATGCGGAATTTTATTAAGCCCCCAGGCGCCGCACCTGCGCTACATTCCTCGCAGATGCGCTCCCGCTTTTGCGGTCCTTGAGCATCATCTACGACCAACAACCTTCAAGCCTTAGACCGCATCTGCGGTTGCCAAGCTGCTTTTGTGACGCCGCACCTGCGGTCCAAAATCCGCAGGTCTGAAAACAATAGGTTCAGCAATTTCAGAAATTGTCTAAGTCCAAATTCAATTCCGTTAAGCATCCGAAATTCACTTGAGGCCCCCGGGACCTCAACCCAAAATACCAACCAATCCTAAAATATCATATGAACTTAGTCGAGCCCTCAAATCGCATCAAACAATGCTAAACCCCCCAATCACTCTCCAATCTAAACCTAATGAACTTGAATTTCCAAAATTCTACAACCGATGCCAAAACCAACCAAACCATGTCCGATTGAACCCAAATTATACACACATGTCATATTCAACACTATGGTCCTATTCCAACTTCCGGAATCGGATTTCGACCCTGATATAAAAATTTCACTATGAGCCCGAAAACTCCAAAAATTCAACTTTCAAAATTTCAAGCCTAAATAAGCTACAGACCTTCAAAGCACAACCCGAACATGCTCCTAAGCCCTAAATCACCCAATGGAGCTAACGGAATCAATAGAATTCTATTCCGAACACGTCTTCATACTGCTCCGACTACAATCCAAATTTGTAAGGTTTAAGCTCTCATCTAAGGACTAAGTGTCTCAAAACACTGCGAAACTCAAGATGAACCATCCCGGCAAACCACAACAACAGAAATAGACATGAGAAAAGCATTTAATATGGGATCAGGGCATTAATTCACAAAACGACCTGCCGGGTCATTATAGGTGGACTGGTGGGATCGAGTTGCACGCTGCAACAGGAGTAATAAGAGTGAATGTTCATATTGTTACTGATTATATGGTGGGACGGGGATGCCACCGCATCATTTTGTTGTTTATGTATTCTTTTTCTGCTGTGATTTTATTCGGTAGCATTGTAACTCTCTTAAGGATTGGTTTAGCTGAGTACTAGCAAGATAATTGGGTTTCGTATTTATTTACTGCAAGATACTGTTCCATTTCGTTCCGTACTTCATTTTTGCTTTATTATATACTATATTTAGGTTATATTGTAAATGCCCCGCCGTGGCTTCGTCACTACCTCGTCTAGGTTAGGCTCGGCACTTACCAGTATATGCGGTCAGTTGTACTGAAACTGCACTCGACACTTTCTGTGTAGATTTCGGAGTTGATAGTAGTTAATCGAGAGGTCGGTTGGAAATACTTCATACAGGAGACCCAAGGTAGTCCTACTGGCATCCGCAGGTCCTAGCGTCCTCTCCTATGTTTATTCTTTTCTATTTCCTTTTTCTAGAAAAACGTACTTTCTTTTATACCAATATTTGTAGTAATTCATAGTATGTTTGTGGATTGTGACACCAGTTTCTGGGTGGCAACAGTTTCGCTATTGATAATAGTATAAAGATAACCGTCTTATTATGTACTTCCGTATTTATTTCAAATTAATTCAGCTTTGTTAATTTTATCTATAAAAATGTAAAGGAAAAAGGTGAATGGAACTCTAACTTTAGATTTCCTAGCGAGTATGATGTTAAGGTCCATCATGGTCCCGACGATGGAAAATCCGGGTCGTGACAGATTCTGTGAAATGAAATCATAGCAGTACCGAAGAATAAAATAGTATTGCTGGTGTTTTTTTATTATCTATATAAATGTGTGCTTACTATATATATTTCAATAATGCTAGCTGAGAAAGAGTTTTTTCTCTGTTCGGTGCTTTTATTCAAAGATCATCTTGTGGATTCAGATATCCATTTTGGGATCTCCTTGTTCCCAAGGCTTTGATTTGTTTTGCTTCAGAGAATGAATTTGTTGGCAAATAAGGTAAAATCACGGATTCCCTTGTGTTTTTTGTATTCTTTAAATTTTTCTGGTTTTAGAACTTGAGAAAGAGAGATGATGGTGATTCTGTGAAATGAAATCATAATAGTACCGAAGATCAAAATAGTAATGGTGGTGTTTTTTTCTTATTTATATAAATGTGTGCTTACCATGTATATTTCAATAATGCTAGCTGAGAAAGAGTTTTTTCTCTGTTTGGTGCCTTTATTCAAAGATCATCTTGTGGATTCAGATATCCATTTTGGGATCTCCTTATTCCCAAGGCTTTGATTTATTTTGCTTCAGAGAATGAATCTGTTGACAAATAAGGTAAAATCACGGAATCCCTTGTGTTTTTCGTATTCTATAAATTTTCTCCGGTTTTAGAACTTGAGAAAGAGAGATTATGGGGATTCTGTGAAATAAAATCATAATAGTACCGAAGATCAAAATAGTAGTGGTGGTGTTTTTTTCTTATCTTATAAACGTGTACTTACCATGTATATTTCAATAATGCTAGCTGAGAAAGAGTCTTTTTCTCAGTTTGGTTCCTTTGTTCAAATATCATTTTGTAGATTAAGATATCCATCTTGGGATCTCCTTGTTCCCAAGGCTTTGATTCATTTTGCTTCAGAAAATGAATCTGTTGGAAAATAAGGTAAAATTACGGATTCCCTTGTGTTTTTCGTATACTTTATATTTTTTCTAGTTTTAGAACTTGAGACAGAGAGATGATGGGGATTCTTTGAAATGAAATCATAGCAGTACCGAAGATCAAAATAGTAAAGGTGGTATTTTTTTATTATCTATATAAACATGTGGTTACCATGCATATTTCAATAATGCTAGCTGAGAAAAAGTCTCTTTCTCTATTTGGTGCCTTTATTCAAAGATCATCTAGTAGATTCAGATATACATTTTGGGATATCCTTATTCCCAAGGCTTTGATTCATTTTATTTCAGAGAACGAATCTATTGGCAAATAAGGTAAAATCATGGATTCTCTTGGGGTTTTCGTATTTTATACATTTTTCTAGTTTTAGAACTTGAGACAGAGAGATGGTGGGAATTCTGTAAAAATCATAGCAGTACCGAAGAACAAAATAGTGGTGGTATTTTTTTAACCTATATAAACGTGTGCTTACCGTGCATATTTCAATAATGCTAGTTGAGAAAGAGTCTTTTCTCCGTTTGGTGCCTTTGTTCAACGATCATCTTGTGGATTCAGATATCCATTTTGGGATCTCCTTGTTCCCATGGCATTGATTCATTTTGCTTCAGAGAACGAATCTATTATCAAATAAGGTAAAATCACGGATTCCCTTGTATTTTTCGCACTCTTTACATTTTTTTGGTTTTAGAACTTGGGACAGAGAGATGATGGGGATTTTGTGAAATGAAATTATAGAAGAAAAAAATACTAGTGGTGATATTTTTTTCTTATCTATATAAACGTGTCCTTACCGTGCATATTTCAATAATGAAAGCTGAGAAAGAGTTTTTTTCTCTTTGATGCCTTTATTCAAAGATCATCTTGTAGATTCAGATATCCATTTTGGGATCTCCTTGTTCCCAATGTTTTGATTTATTTTGCTCCAGAGAACGAATTTGTTGGCAAATAAGGTAAAATCACATATTCCCTTGTGTTTTTCGTTATTCTTTACATTTTTCTAGTTTTAGAACTTGAGACAGAGAGATGATTGGGATTCTATGAAATGAAATCATAGCAGTACTGAAGATCAAAATAGCAGTGGTGGTATTTTTTTCTTATCTATATAAACGTGTGCTTACCATGCATATTTCAATAATGCTAGCTTAGAAAGAGTCTTTTTCTCTGTTTAGTGCCTAGATGAGAAATAGTATTTTTGTTACGACCCGAATTTTCCACCGTTGGGACCGTGATGACGCATAATATTGAACCCGCTAGGCAAGCCAACGTTACTAATTATTTTATCTTTTTCCTTCATATTTAACAACTTACCAGATGATATAAGAAAATCAGCGAAAATCAAAATGCGGAAGAACAATATTTAACGGTTTAACTTAATACTAATACGAAACCCATAATAAAACTCCACCCAGAACTGGTGTCACAATTTCACAGACTATCTACAAATACTACAAACAGTGGTCTGAACAAGAAAATATAAATGTGTCTCAGAAATAGATAAAACAGAAAGGAGATATGATAGAATGGGACATCAAGGCCTGCAGATGCCTGCAGGACTACCTCGGGTCTCCACTGGACTAAAGGCAGCAACCTCGAACTATGGTCTATAGGGTCCAGTACTGGGATATGCACAAAAAGTGTAGAGTGTAGTATCAGTGCAACCGACCCCATGTACTGGTAAGTGTCGAGCCTAACCTCGGCGAAGTAGTGACGAGGCTAGGACACGACCAAACATCATAACTTGTGCAGTTTAATAATATCTAATGGAATAATAATTATAGAATCTAGACATAAATTAACGGGAAGGAGCAACATGCTATGGGGGATACCAAAATAAGGAAGAACAGAAGTAACGGAAACGAAACAATTAAGGCACTTGGACAGATAACAACAATTAATCTTAGCCAACAGAAAATGAATGCACGACATCACCCTTCGTGCTTTTACTCTCAATCCTCACCATGCAATCAACAATGAAAATGTGCACGACATCACCCTTCGTGCTTTATCACTCTTCCTTACCATATGAATATTAGAAATGTATATGGCATCACCCTTCGTGCTTTATCTCTTATCCTCACCATATGCATATTAGAAATGTAATTGTGCACGACATTACCCTTCGTGCTTTATCACTCTTCCTCACCATATGCATAAGTATGAATGTGCACGACATCACCCTTCGTGCTTTATCGGTCTTTCTCACCCAAACAGTAGAAACAACAACATCCCGGTAAGGGAATCAACAATAGAAATAAATACATCCCTGCAAGGGAATCAACTATAACCAATCTCGTTCCAACAGTTAACTTCACAAACTAAATCTCAATTCTAGTCAATACTCAACAGTGGACAAATACCAAGAAAATATCATAAGTCTTGTTCAACATGGATAATCATTAATTTAGTCATAGATAGTACATAATAAGAATCACAATGATCACAGTATAAGACTCATGGGCATGCTCGACACCAACGTATAGATACTCGTCACCAGACTTATACGTCGTACACAACACTAACACGTAGCAAATAAGGCACAACACATATTCCCTCAAGCTAAGGTTAGACCAAACACTTACCTCGGATTCCACGACCAAACTCAAGCCTCAAATACCGCTTTCCCTTTAGATTCCACTTCCAATTTACTTGTATCTAGCCATAATTAACTTAACAACATCAATAAATGCTAAAGAATTCAACTCCAATGCTTAATTATATGTTTTCTATCATTTTCCCCAAAAAGTCAAAAATCGACCACGACTCGCTTGGTCAAAACTCGAGGTTCGGACAAAAACCCGATTACTCATTCATCCACAAGCCCGAATATGCAATTAGTTTCAAAATCTGATCCCAAATCGAGGTCTAAATTTCAATTATACAAAAAGCCCTAATTCTACCCAAATCCTCAATTTCTACCTCAAAACCCTAGAGTTTTGGATGAAAATTGATGAAATGCAATGGGTAATTGAAAGAAAGTGATTTAGAATAATATACCAACACTTTAGGGAATAACTTGCCTCTTGAAAATCGCCTCTATGCCTTCTAGTTTTTTTGAAAATATGAAATTATGGCCTTATTCCCGTTCTGCTTCTGTTTTAAGTGTCGGGTGACAATGTTCATCGCGTTCGCATGAGCACTGTCATGTTCGCGAAGAGCACCCTTCTAAGGAATTACGCGATCGCGAGAAAAGCTATGTGTTCGCGAAGGTTTAACCCCGCACTGCCTTCGCGTTCGCGGTAAGAGGTTCACGTTCGCGGTAAGAGGTTCGCGTTCGTGTAGGTTTTCCCTAGGTTCCCTCACCAGCCCTCCTAAAGCTACGTGTTCGCTGTTGACTAGTCGTGTTTGCGTAGAGCAGTCCCCCCAATGCTCCACGTTCGCGACCATGGTCTCGCGTTCGCATAAAGTAAGATCCTCCCCAGCCCAGTTCCCCCTTCGCGATTGTGAGAGTGACTACGCGATCGCAAAGCACAGTGCAACAGATACCAGATACAACAATCTTACACCAGATTTTCTAAGAGTAAATCACTCTACAGCCTATTCGAAACTCACCCGAGCCTCGGGGCTCCAACCTAAACATGCACACAAACCCAAAAACATCATACGGACTTGCTCGTGCAATGAAATCGCCCAAATAACATCTTAAACAACGATTTAGCATCAAACTCAATGAAAATCTCAAGAACTCTTAAAGTTACTATTTTCACAACCGAGGGTCCGAATCACGTCATATGAATCCCCTTTCTTACCAAATTTTACTGACACAACATAAATGTCATATTAAACCTGTACTGGGCTGTGGAACAAAAATATGGGCCTGATACTAGCAAATTCAAACATTGTTCAATTTCTAAACTCCTTATATTTTTTAGTTAAACAATTTTCTTCAAAAATTCATTTCTTGGGCTAGGGACCTCGGAATTCAATTCCGGGCATACGCCCAAGTCCTATATTTTTCTACGGACCCTCCAAGACCGTCAAATCATGGGTCTGGGTCCGTTTACCCAAAATATTGACCAAAGTTACCATTTTTCTCAAATTAGCATAAGGGCTTTCCGGAAGCACGCCCAAACTGTGCACGCAAATTGAAGAGAAAGAAAATGAGGTCTTGAAGGCCTCGGAACCCCGAATTGGGTTATAAAACACGAGATGACCTTTTGGGTCATCACATTATCCACCTCTAAAACAATTATTTGTCCTCGAACGGACATAGAAAAATACCTGAGTTGGGGAAAAGATGGGGATATCGGCTCTGCATATTGGACTTGGACTCCCAGGTCGCTGCCTCAACAGGTTGACCTCTCCACTGCACATGAAATGAAGGGAAATTCTTCGATCTCAACTGACTAACCTACCAGTCCAGAATAGCTACCGCTCCTCATAGGTCAAGTCCTTGTCCTACTGGACAGTGCTGAAGTCTAGCACGTATGATGGATCGTCGTGATACTTCTGAAGCATGGAGACATGAAATACTAGATGCACAGCTGATAAACCTGGCGGCAACACAAGTCTGTAAGCCACCTCTCCCACTCGATCCAGGATCCTAAATGAACCGCTGAAACTAGGGCTTAGCTTGCCCTTCTTCCCAAATCTTATCACGCCCTTCATGGGCGACACCCGAAGCAACACCCGAAGCAACACTTTCTCCTACCATGAATGCCACATCATGATCCTTACGATTGGCATAACTCTTCTACCTGGACTAAGCTGTACGAAACTTATCCCGAATGATCTTAACCTTCTCCAAGGCATCCTGAACTAAATCCGTACCCAACAACCGAGCCTCTCCCGGCTAAAACCACCCAACTAGTGATCGACAACGCCTACCATATAATGACTCATAGGGAGCCATCTGGATACTCGACTGGTAACTGTTGTTGTATGTAAGCTCTGCTAATAGCAAGAACTGATCCCAAGAACCTCCAAAGTCCATAACACATACTCGGAGCATATCTTCCAAAATTTGAATAGTATGCTCGGACTGTCCATCCGTCTGAGGATGAAACGATGTGCTCAACTCTACCCGCCTACCCAACTCACGCAGCATTGCTCTCCAGAAATGCTAGGTAAACTGCGTACCTCGATCAGAAATGATAGACACGGGCACACCATGAAGACGAACGATCTCACAGATATAAATCTCTGCCAACCGCTCAGAAGAATAGGAGACTGCCACAGGAACAAAATGTGCTGACTTGATCAGCCTATCAATAATAACCCACACTGTATCGAACTTCCTCTGAGCCCGTGGGAGTCCAACAACAAAGTCCATAGTGATACAATCCCACTTCCACTCAGGAATCTCACTCTTCTGAAGCAAACCACCAGGCCTCTAATACTCGTACTTTACCTGCTGACAATTCAAACACCGAGCTACATACGTAAAAAAATCCTTCTTCATCATCCTCTACCAATAATGTTGCTGCAAGTCCTGATACATCTTAGTGGCTCCCGGATGAATAAAATACCAGGAACTATGGGCCTCCTCTAGAATCAACTCACGAAGTCCATCCACATTAGGTACACAAACACGACCCTGCATCCTCAAAACTCCATCATCTCCGACTGTAACCTACTTGGCACCACCGTGCCACACTGTGTCCCTAAGGACAAGCAAATGAGTGTTATCATACTGCTGATCTCGGATACGCTCAAATAATGCAGAACGAGCAACTGAGTAAGCTAGAACACGGCTGGGCTTAGAAACATCCAACCTCACAAACTGATTGGCTAAAGCATGAACATCCAAAGCAAGCGGTCTCTCACCGACTGAAATATATGCAAGGCTGCCCATACTAGCTGACTTCCTACTAAAAGCATCAGCCACTACATTGTCTTTCCTAGGATGATATAAGATGGTAATATCATAGTCTTTCAATATCTCCAAACACCTCCTCATCCTCAAATTGAGCTCTTTTTGCTTGAATAAATATTGCAAACTCTTGTGATCTGTGAACACCTCACATGACACACCATATAAATAATGCCTCCAAATCTTTAGCGCGTGAACAATGGATGCTAGCTCCAAATCATGAACTGGATAATTTTTCTTGTGAATTTTCAGTTGCCGAGAAGCATATGCAATAACCTTGCCATTCTTCATCAACACCATACCAAGTCCAATATGAGATGCATCACAATATACTGTATATGGCCCTGATCTTGTGGGTAATACCAACATCGGCGTCGTGGTCAAGGCTTTCTTGAGCTTCTGAAAGCTCGCCTCACACTGATCTGACCACCTGAACTGTGTACCTTTCTAGGTCAACCTGGTTATTGGGGTTGCAATAGATGAAAACCCATCCACAAACCGATGGTAATAACCCGCCAAACCCAAGAAACTCCGGATCTCTATAGCTGATGTGGGTTTAGGCCAGTCCTTGACTGCCTCAATCTTCTTAAGATCAACCTGAATATCATCTACTGATACGACATGACCCAGAAATGTTACTGAACTCAACCAAAACACACATTTTGAAAACTTAGTATATATCTGGATGTCTCTCAAATTCTGAAGAATGACTCGAAGATGTTGCTCGTGATCCTCCCGGCTGCAGGAGTAGATCAAAATATCATTAATGAAGACAATCACTAAGGAATCCAAATAAGGCTTGAACACACCGCTCATCAAATCCATAAAAGTTGTTGGGGCATTTGTCAACCCAAATGACATCACTAAGAGCTCATAATGCCCGTACTGAGTGTGGAAAGATGTCTTAGGGACATCGGATGCCCTAATCCTCAACTGATGGTATCCAGACCTCAAATCAATCTTCGAAAATACATTGGCACCCTGAAGCTGATTAAACAAATCATCAATCTTCGGCAATGGATACTTGTTCTTGATGGTAACTTTGTTCAACTGCCGATAATCTATGTACATCCTCATCGACTCATCTTTCTTCTTAACAAACAACACTGGCACACCCCAAGGCGAGACACTAGGTCTAATAAAGCATTTATTAAGCAGGTCCTGCAATTGTTCTTTCAATTCTTTCAACTCTAGTGGGGCCATATGATATGTCGGAATAGAAATAGGCTGAGTGCCCGGAGCCAAATCAGTACAAAAGTCAATAGCCCTGTCGGGTGGCATCCCTAACAGGTCTAAAGGAAATTCCTCTGGAAAATCACGAACAACGGGCATAGAATCCATAGAAGGAAACTTAGCACTAGAATCACGAATATACACCAAATAGGCCAAACATCCCTTATCAACCATATGTCGAGCCTTTATATATGAGATAACCCTACTAGTAGAATGACCAGAAATACCTCTCCACTCCAAATGAGGCAACCCCGACAATGCTAATGTCACTGTCTTGGCATAACAATCCAATATAGCATGATGAGGTGACAACCAATCCATCCCTCAAATGACATCGAAGTCTACCATATTGAGAAGTAGGAGATCTACACGGGTCGCAAGACCCCAATAGCGACAACGCATGAACGATAGACACGATCTACCCCAATAGAATCACCCACCGGTGTAAACACATATACAGGAACACTCAAGGAATCATGAGGCACAACCAAATATGAAGAAAAATAAGAAGACACATAGAAGTATGTAGACCGTGGATCAAACAGAACTGAAACATCTCTACTAATAACCAAAACAGTACATGTAATAATTGTATCGGAGGACTCAGCCTCAGGCCTAGCTGGGAAAGCATGATATCGAGGCTGAGCCCCGCCACTCTGAACTACATCCCTAGGACGGCCTCCTGTTGGCTGGCCTCCACCTTTAACTGCCTGACCTCTACCTCTAACAGCCTGACCGCCACCTCTAAAACCTCGACCCCTACTCTAGCTGGTTAAGTGGGTGGTAAAACACCCGGTGCTAGAACTATGGCACGGGGACCCTGGTGCTGAGAACTACTCAAGGCTCGAGGGCAAAATCTAGCAATGTGCCTCGTATCGCCACAAGTATAACAAGACTTCGGCTGCTGACCCAACGGCTTGAGTAACCACCTTGAAACCTCTGGAGCAAAGGTGCACTGATAGGAGCTGGTAGTGCACTGTAGGTCAACTGATCAGAATACTGCAAATGAGAACCACGACCACCTGGAGCACCATGAAAATCCTGAAGTGCTAAATGAAACGGCCTGGGAGGATGGCCTCTACCATAAGAATCCCTGCCTCCAAATGAGGCACCACTGAATCTACCAGAATGAAGAGGCCTCTTGTCAGACCCCTGACCGCTTCCCTGAGCTAGAACTATCTCAACTCGTTTGGGCTACATTGGCTGCATCTTGAAAAAAGATCTCGCTCCCAGTCTCCTTAGATATCTACAATCTAATAGGTTGAGCGAGTCCCTCAATAAACCTCCTCACCCTCTCTCTCTCTCTCTCTCTCTCTCTCTGTGGGGAGTATCAGAAGAGCATGATGAGCCAAATCAATAAACCTCGTCTCATACTGGGTGGCAGTCATAGAACCCTACTGAAGATGCTCGAACCGCATGCAGTACTCCTCTCTCTGAGTGATGGAAAGGAACTTCTCGAGAAATAGATGCGAGAACTGGTCCCAAGTGAGAGCTAGTAATCCAGCTAGTCTGGCCAAATAATAATCTCTCTATCATTTTTGGCGGAACCTGACAGACGAAAAGCAATAAAGTCGACCCCATTGGTTTCCACTATCCCCATATTCTGAAGAACCTCATGATAGCTATCCAAATAATCCTGGGGATCCTCTGAAGATGTACCACCATAGGCAGTAGTGAAGAGCTTGGTGAACCGGTCCAATCTCCACAAAGCATCTGAGGACATAGCTGATCCATCACCGGTCTCAGCTACAACACTCGGTGAAACTACCCCAACTGGCTGAGCTGCTGGAGTCTAAAACTGGGGAACCATCTACTCCGGAGTGCGAGTAGCGGGAGTCTGTGCTCCTCTCCAGCCTGAGAAACGGCTGGTGCTACAGGAAGTATGACTTCCTGAGTGACATCTCCATAAGACCCACTAGACGGACCAGAGCATCCTGCAGTACCGGGGTAGCGATGAACCCCTTTAGGACTTGAACAGGGCCTGCTGGAACTGTCAGGGCCGGAACCTCATCATCAAACTCTACTTGAGGCTCCACCACTGGTACTGCTGCTTTGGGTTAAGCTCTTCCCCTACCTTAACCTCTAGCACGGCCTCGGCCTCGTCCTCTACCCTCGTAGGAGCTGCAGCTGGGGGCTTGGGCTACTGATCAGCTGATGAAGCAGTATGTGTTCTCGCCATCTACGAAAGAACAGAGTAGAAGTTCAATTAGCATTGAGAAATCAAGCCGCACGACATAGATGAATAGAAGTGAAACTGTTCCTAACTCTGTAGCCTATAGGGGATAAGCACAAACGTCTCCGTACCGATCCCCTAGACTCTACTAAGCTTGTCCGTGAATTGTGAGACCTAGAGCTCTGATACCAACTTGTCACGAATCGAATTTTTCACCGTCGGGACCGTGATGTCACCTAACATTGAACCCTCTAGACAAGCCAACATTACTGATTATTTTATCTTTTTCCTTTATCTTTAACAATTTACCAGATGATATAAGAAAATCAACGGAAATCAAAATGCGGAAGAACAGAATTTAACAATTTAACATAATACTAATACGAAACCTATAATAAAACTCCAGCCAGAACTGGTGTCACAATTTCATGGACTATCTATGAATACTACAAACAGTAGTATGAACAAGAAAATACAAATCTATCTAAAAATAGATAAAACAGAAAGGAAATATAATATAAGGGGATGCCAAGGCCTGCGGACGTTTAGAGGACTACCTCGGGTCCCACTGGACTGAAGGTAGCAACCTCGAACTACGGTATGTAGGGTCCAGTACCGGGACTCTATAGTATCAGTACAACCGACCCCATGTACTGGTAAGTATCGAGCCTAATCTCGACGAAGTAGTGATGAGGCTAGGCCACGACCAAACATCATAATCTATGCAGTTTAACAATATCTAATGGAATAATAATTATAGAATCTAGACAGAAATTAACGGGAAGAGGAAACATGCTATGGGGATACCAGAATAAGGAAACACAGAAGTAACGGAAACGAAACAATTAAAGCACTTGAACTGATAACAGCAATTAATCTTAGCCAACAGAAAATGAATGCACTGCATCACCCTTCGTGCTTTTACTCTCAATCCTTACCATGCAATCAATAATGAAAATGTGCATGGCATCACCCTTCGTGCTTTATCACTCTTCCTCACCATATGAATATTAGAAATGTGCGCGGCCTCACCCTTCGTGCTTTATCTCTCTTCCTCACCATATGCATATTAGAAATGTAAATGTGCACGACATCACCCTTCGTGCTTTATCACTCCTCCTCACCAAATTCATAAGTATGAATGTGCATGGCATCACCCTTCGTGCTTTATCTCTCTTTCCTCACCCAAACAGTAGAAACAATAACATCCCAGCAAGGGAATCAATACTAGAAATAAATACATCCCAACAAGGGAATCAACTATAACCAATCTCGTTCCGACAGTTAACTTCACAAACTAAATCTCAATTTGGGTCAATACTCAACAACGAACAAATACCAAGAAAATATCATAAGTCTTGTTCAATATGGATAAACATCAATTTAGGCATAGATAGTACATAATAAGAATCACAACGATCACAGTATAAGACTCACGGGCATGCTCGACACCAAAGTATAGATACTTGTCACCACACTTATACGTCGTACACAACACTAACATGTAGCAAATAAGACACAACACCTATTCCCTCAAGATAAGGTTAGACCAAACACTTACCTCGGATTTCACGGCCAAATTCAAGCCTCAAAAACCGCTTTCCCTTTTGATTCCACTTCCAATTTACTTGTATCTGGCCATAATTAACTTAACAACATCAATAAATGCCAAAGAATTCAACTCCAATGCTTAATTATAGGATTTCTACCATTTTCTCCAAAAAGTTAAAAATCGACCACGGGCCCGCTTGGTCAAAACTCGAAGTTCGGACCAAAATTCGATTACCCATTCACTCACGAGCCCGAATATGCAATTAGTTTTGAAATCTGACCCCAAATCGAGATCTAAATTCCAATTATACAAAAAGCCCTAATTCTACCCAAATCCCTAATTTCTACCATGAAAACCCCCAGATTTTTGGATGAAAATTAATGAAATACAATGGGTAATTGAAAGAAAGTGGTTTAGAATCATATACCAACACTTTGGGGAAGAACTTGCCTCTTGAAAATCGTCTCTATGCCTTCTAGTTTTTTGAAAATATGAAATTATGGCCTTATTCCCGTTCGACTTCTGTTTTAAGTGATGAGCGACAGTGTTCATCGCGTTCGCGTGAGCACTGTCGCGTTCGCGAAGAGCAACCTTCTAAGAACTTACGCAATCGCAGGAAAAGCTACGCGTTCGCGAAGGTTTAGCCCCGCCCTGCCTTCGCATTCGCGGTAAGGGGTTCGCGTTCGCGTAGGTTTTCCCTAGGTTCCCTGACCAGCCCTCCTAAAGCTACGCGTTTGCGGGTGACCGGTCGCATTCGCGTAGAGCAGTCCCCCCAATGCTCTGTGTTCGCTACCATGGTCTCACGTTTGCGTAGAGTAAGATCCTCCCCAGCCCAGTTCCCTCTTCACGATCGCGAGAGTGACTACGCGATCGCAAGAGTGACTACGCGATCGCGAAGCACATTGTAACAGATACCAGATACATCAATCTTACACCATATTTTCTAAGAGTAAATCACTTCATAGCCTATCTGAAACTCACCCGAGCCCCCTGGGCTCCATCCCAAACATGCACACAAACCTAAAAACATCATACGGACTTGCTCATGCGATCAAATCTCCTAAATAACATCTTAAACAACAAATTTAGCATCAAAATCAATGAAAATCTCAAGAACTCTTAAAGTTACTATTTTCACAATCGAGGGTCTGAATCACGTCATATGAATCCCGTTTCTTTCCAAATTTTACAGACACAACATAAATACCATATTAAACCTGTACCGGACTTCGAAATTAAAATACGGGTCCGATACCATCAAATTCAAACATTGTTCAATTTCTAAACTCCTTATATTTTTCAGTTAAACAATTTTCTTCAAAAATTCATTTCTTGGGCTATGGACCTCGGAATTCAATTCCGGACATACGCCCAAGTCCCATATTTTTTTACAGGCCCTCCAGGACTGTCCAATTTTGGGTTCGGGTCTGTTTATCTAAAATATTGACCAAAGTCAACTTAAATTCAATTTTAAAGGTAAAATTAGCATTTTTCTCAAATTTTCACATAAGGGCTTTCCGGAAGCGCGCCTGGACTGTGCATGCAAATTGAAAAAAAGAAAAGAAAATGAGGTCTTGAATGTCTCGAAACCTCGAATTGGGTTATAAAACACGAGATGACCTTTTGGGTCATCACACTTTTTCTCTGTTTAGTGCCTTTGTTCAAAGATCATCTTGTAGATTCAGATATCCTTTCTGGGTTCTTCTTGTTCCCAAGGCTTTGATTCATTTTGCTTCAGAGAATCTGTTGGAAAATAAGGTATAATCACAGATTCCCTTGTGTTTTTCGTATTCTTTACATTTTTTCTAATTTTAGAACTTGAGACAGAGAGATGATTGGGATTCTGTGAAATGAAATCATAGCAGTACCAAAGATCAAAATAGTAGTGATGATATTTTTTCTTATCTATATAAACGTGTGCTTACCATGCATATTTCAATAATGCAAGCTGAGAAAAAGCCTTTTTCTCTTTTTGGTGCCTTTGTTTAAAGATTATATTGTAGATTGAGATATCCATTTTGGGATCTTCTCGTTCCCTAAGCTTTGAATCAGTATTAATGGTTGTTGTGTATGGTGATATGCGGAAAGGTTTAGTGCACATAGGGCATCTCTTACCCTCAATAAGAGAATAAAAACGTGGATTCTTCATTGCAAAATTAATGGACAAATAAGAAAAAGAGTGAATGTTGTCAGCAAGAAGAGTAGTACACAGAAGAGAATAGCTCTATATACAATATTAATTAACCTATATATAGTATAAATTATTTTTGAGAATCTCATATGATGATAAAAAAAGAAAAGAATCTCATGTGATTAAGGAAGGCTTGCACATATACTTAATATTTAATTGACTACCCGGTTCTCTAATCGATTGACCTGTAATAATATTGTAGAAACGACACCAGGTAGTCATTCTAATGGGCTTCTATTTAAAAGTTAGCAAATGCGTCTTGAATTTTTATTTTTCCAGTTCAAATTTTTAGGATCAAAATGTCCTCTATGCACTTGTTACAGCTTCCGTCAATTCAATCAGATCCTCATGAGTGGGAATTTGGGCATAATATAGTCGACAAATTCAAAATGGTAAATTACCAGCTATGTCTATTTATAAGTAGCTTATTACAAAAATTGGTCAATTGATAAAATATTATTAATATTAGCCAAATTAGCCAATTAGCTATTTGTAGCACAAAAATATCAAATTTTTTCTTTGTTTTGAGCGAGTGTTATTAGAATAGATTGGGCACAACTTAAGGAGCTTGAATCTCAGTTTTGGGATGATTTGGTGAAGTTTTGAGGTGGTTTGAATTAAAAATTCGAAGTAAAAGCTGAACATGAAAAAAATGATATGTGTATCATACTGTGTATCATTTGTGTATCACATATGTATCATATTTGTATCAATTGTGTATCACATGTATATCCATGTATACCTGTGTGTGAGTTACATGCGTGATACATGTTTGATACATGTGTCACAGAAGACTTTTTTGAACTCGATTTAATTACGAATTTTGATACAAAACCAGTCCAAATCACCTCCAATCTTCCTCAAATTTTGTATATTGATTTATCGATATATTTTCAATGAATTTCAACTATACCCATTGAAAAAGTTCCTTTTTGTTTAGATTTTTGGAATATTCTATAGATTTTTGTATTTCATCACATTATTTGCTACCTCGTCCATGAAATTTCCTTTCCGTCTTGTATGTAATGTTACTAATCATGCTTAGAAATATGGAAGGTGATTTTTGCATGTGATTCTTTGATAGAAATAACCCTATTATTTGGTTTTTCAATTTTTGTTGGCTAGTTTTGGTAAGTCTATGACTAATGGCTAGAGATTGATAAGTTGAGATTTATTTGGGATATTTGTGTAAGTTTCTCATTCAAAATATACTCTAGGGAGTTCGAATAGAGATAGACATAAAAACATAAATTCAATCTTTTTTTACTAGAGTTATGTACATTAAATTTTGATGAGTAAAATAAAGAGTTTAAAGTTGAATTATTTTCATTTCTACTCAATTGTAGAAATGTGTCATTCTTTTTTAAACATACTAATAAGGAAAGTGTGTCATCTAAATTGAAACAGAGGGAATAGTTATTAAATTTGTCTTTATTTCAGTGAAGGACTTTATAATAAAACTACTATTTTAGCACAATTTTCTTTTTGCATGTCGTTAGAAGAGGTCTATTATTAATTGGCACGAAATTTTAATCTATTTATATCTATATTTATATTTATTTATCTATCTATCTATCTATATATATATATATATATATATATATATATATATATATATATATATTATAAAAGTACGAATCTTTCAGGCTAAATGTTAAATGACCAAAATATCCCAAAATATTGAGTGACTTTTATAACTTTAAAAAGTCTAAATTTTATCTTACAAAATAACAAATAATGTACTGTATATAATTGTAATATTTTAAAAGCTCTCCTAATATTCAGGACTTCAAATTCAACTGAAAAATTAAAATACTAAATCTACGCACTTATTGGCTGAGTTTTTAAAATACAATTTAGTTAAGAACTCCTTCCTTATAGATAATTTGATATCAACTAAATCATTATTAATTTGAATTGCATAAGATATCAATAACTGAAAAGCGACGAGCGCAAAATACAATACAGAATTAATGCTCGCTAGTTAAAGATAGTATCGTTTAATTATCCGTCTTTACAGGGATTGGATTTAAAAATTGTTCAAGTAATTTTTAGCTTAACGCTATTTAGGATGATTAACACTTTAGTTGGGATGACTTCTAACTAAAATTAATTATGAAAACTAAAACAACAATTGTGTCACGACCCAAAATTTCCACTCGTGAAACCGTGATGACGCCTAACATTTCACTTGTTAGGAAAGCCAACATTAGCTATAATTATTAATCATTTTTAACAATTCAAATCAAATGATAACAATAAAGCTGAATTGTCTGAAATAGAGTGATAAGCTAATAAACGGTGTAATCTAAGTACAATCCGAGGAACTGGTATCACGAATACATGAGCATCTAGAGAACTACAGATAATAGCCTGAATAAATCATAATTGTTTGAATCAAGATAAATAGTTAACATTATGTAGAAGGAGACTTTAAAGTTGCGGACGCCATGCAGCTATACCTCAAGTCTCCACTAATAGCTAGATCTGAGCAATCTCACTCAGCACCGTTAGGACCAACTCCGGTATCTGCACAAGAAGTGTACAGTATAGTATGAGTACAACCGACCTCATGTACTTTGTAAGTGCTGAGCCTATCCTCGACGAAGTAATGACGAGACTAAGACAAGTCACTTATAATAACATGTACGCAATAATAATACAATAACAGGAAAGACAGGAAATGAAAGTAAAGCAGTTAATTCGTAAAAACAAATTTGAAAACCATCTACTAGAGAGCCCAGAATAACAAGTCTTATAAAGTCATTTTAAATAACGAGGCAAATCCAACAGTTACAAACAAATATAACACATACAATGTGTTGCTGGGCGCAACCCGATCTCACCATAGCATCATTTGTCAATATCTTAATTTGTCCTTGTTCCGCCATTTAAATTCATTACCTTTTAATTTCCGTTGCGGATACTCACTTCCCAAACAGTTTTAATCAACAATAGCAACTTAACAACCAAAATTTACAAAAATTTCAACATTTAAGAGAGTAAATGTACGAAGCAATGAAGAATCACATATACGATTTAATGTAAAATTTGTACTCAATCATTTAAGCATGAGCCTGAGTAATTGAGGGAGGATGGATACTCTAGTTAGACATTTGTTTCATCGTCACTCACATGTGAGATATGAAGCTGAAGGAAGGTAGAAGTAGAAGGTCAGAGATGGAATTGGATTAGAACGAGAAGACAAAGAAAGAACATAAGATCGATTTGAATTTTCCCTTCTTAAGTTTATTAAAATAGAAAATGTGTTTGTAAGCTTTGAATGAATTTGCAATGTTATCAATTGAATTTTGATTTAGTTGTTGTATACTTTAAATTTGAAAATTTTAAGAATTAAAAATAGAAGTTGCAAACTGTATTAAAAATCTTCAAGTTTACAGCTTGTTTGGATGGTCGTTCCCTATTGTGTTGTATCATATTGTTACTTTAAATACGATGTTTTTATTAATTCCTCAATTGACTGTGCCTATTTATTATGTATTGCTTGGGAAAGGGTACATATTTAGGTCGTTGTTGAACAACGTCACTCCTAACGTATATGAGGAATCGATACGGCAGGTTTAAAGGTGGGTTTAGGAATAACTAAGTCTTGACGTGATCATAGTAAGCGGTGAGATTGTGCCAGGTAGCGTAGTTCGAGAGAATATGCCTAGTAAATTGATGTAATTGATCGGGAGAGAATTACGACACCTGAAATGCTCACAATCAGTAGAGAATAATTAAGCGAAATTATAGGAGACGTAGCGGGAAGGATTCCGACAATTGGGGAAAATTATAAGTCTAGACCTCTTAATCTTGTCTCCAACCCTTAGTATCTTTAGTTGTTAATTTTTTATTTTAATTTGTTAGTTAATTAGTTAGACATAAGAATCTTAATATTTATAACACAGAAATTGTTCAAGCTTGTCTTCTTGGTGTTAGTGAACAATTGTAGCTAAACCTTAATTTTTTGTGGAATTCGACTCCGGACTTTTAGACCAGATTATATTTGCAGCGACTGCTTATCCTTTTTCGGACTAGAGTTGAGCGTAATCAAATTTTGCACCGTTTTTGGAGAACTAACGGTGTAGCTATAGGTATACATATTGCTAGGTTTCAAGTTTGAACTTTTATTTTATTTTTTAGTATTTGATTTTTTTATTTTAGTTTTATTTGTTTGTTGAGAAATATGGCATCATGGAATTATAAGAGTTTTGATGTTGGTAATTCTACTTTTGATCATCCTTATGCATGTTGTGGAGGAAACCACCGTGGCAAAATTATTAAAATATTCCCGAGAGCGAATTATGTGCACCAACTCAATCTTATGTGTGGAATGTGTTTGAAATGTGTGGTGGTCAAGATGATCACTTTCATAGTTGTGCATATATTTCTTAATCCTTTCTCAAACCTTTATTATGATGGTTCTACTTTTTCTTGTGAAGTTAACAGGAACAAAAAGCCCAGGGAAGATGACATGAAGGAGATCAAAGATATGTTAAAGTACCCCATGGAATGAAGTAATGAGAAACAACTGCAAATACAAAGGCTAGGGGATACTAACCAAAGACAATGGGATACTATTCAAAGGCAAGATGCAACTATTCTTAACCTGGAGGCACAAGTGAGGCAATTGGTTGAAGCTTTACATGCTCAACAAGATAATATTTTGAATAGTAGCCAGGAGCAGTATGCATTAGAGACAGAAATTGAGGTGCCAATATAAGGGTCCATAGTAGAACACCAACAATCTATAAAACTAGAATTTGAGGATGTCGATGTTGTAGAAGAGATACTAAAGTCAACCAGGGACATTGAGGATACATATTTAGTTGACTCTAGTGTGATTGGTGTTAAGGGTGTCGAAAATCTTGAAATTCATGTATTTGAGCACGTTGGACCTCATTCCAAACACTTCTCTACCTTGTGTTCTGATGGTGAAATGAAAATGGATCCTTACGAGCATACAAAGGAGTGAACGGAAGAGGTAGATGAGCCTTATATTTTGAAGGTTTCAAGGTCGTCTAGGCAAGGTGACACTCCTCGGTCGAGAGCCAAAAAATGCATGACAATTTATTTAATGTTTGGATAGCAAGAATTTGTACCGCCCCAGTAGCATAATCATAAACTTGAAGCAAAACTTGGGGTTCAATTCATAAGCTCGAGGTGGAGACAAAATATTATCCGCGTCGTGCCACGATGTTAAATCAAGCGTTTGTTGGGAGGCAACCCAGCTTTACTATTTTCTATTATTTTTATTTTTATTTTCATCTCGAGGTGGGAGTTTCTTTTACCCTTTTTATATTTATGGGTATGCATTGGGGACAATACACAATTTTAAGTGTGGGGTGAAGAGACTGTTTGGGTGGATTCCTATGCTAGTTTAGTTGTGTTATTCTATATTTGTTGGGGAAAAAATTGAAAAATAAATTTAGGTATAAATAACCCTCTTGGTTTTTCTTATGACCATTGTTCTTTTCTAAGGGATGACTCTTTGAACCGGGTAGTAATTTTTGTTTTTCAAATAAAATTTCAAAAAGGTTTGTACTTTTCCCAACGATGGACTTCCTAAACAGTTTTCTTGGGGGTTTAAAGTCTAAAGAAAAATATAAAAAGATTTTTTTTCTTTTTTTCAATTGATAATGGAATGGGAAGAACTTGAGTATCTATACTTTTTGACATGTTATATGTTGGGGCTTAGAGCTGGAGTATTTGCACTACGTACTTTCTTTTTTATTCGTGTGACTATATGCCTTGACAATATATGTGTTTCTTTTGACGCTTGGTCTCATCTATTAACTCTTGTTGTTACTTCCTAGTGTTTGGATTATATGATGACTGTGATAGTTGCTTTAACTTGAGAATGGGGTCTTAGCCGTCCTGAGTAAGTCATGTGCATTATATGAGGTGAGATTTTGGTTGTACTCTGTGTCATCCCTCGTTAGTCTAGAACTTGCCCCGTGTGTGAGTTGAAGCGAAATGATTAAGTCTTGTGAGTTTAGGAAATGATATAGGCATTTCTTTGATTGATCCTTCAGTCTATTTGCCTACCAGTGATAAAAATTATCCTTTGTCAGCCCATTTGAGTCTGTAAACCTTTTCTTTGGTACCCACATTACAAGACAAATCCTTTTGTTCTTAATTAAATCTTGTTGAACCTTTACCTCTGAAAGCACTTAAGTCGTTAGAAGTGAAGGGAAAGAGATTGAGTAGTTTTTGAGTGGAACCATAGAAAGGCCAAAAGGTGCATGTGTGAATAGAGAGAGAAAGGCCAAAAGGTGCATGTGTGAATAGAGAGAGCTATTAGCTGGAAATACCAATTGATGGAGGGTGTTGAAAAGATTTCGAACAAAAAAGAAAGTCCCTCCAATTCACTTTGATATGTGCTAGTGCTTATGTGGATGTGCTTAAAGTCAATTGGCTACGTTATTTACGGTGTCGTAGCGATATGTTGAGTGATCATGAAGAGGATGCGCTTAAAAGTTAAAGTGTATTGTATTAAAAGTGCTTAGGAGGGTTAGTCACTCTTATCCATATCTATTCTACCTGTCTCTTAGCCTACATTATAACCCATGAAGACCTAATTGATCCTAGACTTTACGAGCTTAAATGTGATGACCCAAAAGGTCATCACTTGTTTAAGAAATGAATTCTGCATTCCGAGGCCTTAAAAATCTCTTTCAGCATCACCTCAATTTGCGTGCACAATTCGGGCGCATAACCGAAAAGCCAATATGTGAAAATCTATGATAAATGATGAATTTTGATTTTAAAATGAATTAAGTTGACTTCGGTCATCATTTTGGGTAAATGGACCCGGACCCGTGATTTGACGGTCCCGGAGGGTCTGTAGGAAAATATGGGACTTAAGCGTATGCCTGGAATCAAATTCCGAGGTCCCCAGCCCGAGAAATGAATTTTTGAAAGAAATTATTTTGCTGAATTAATTATGAGTTTTTGAAAGTGAAATGTGTTTGAAACTATTGGGATCGGACCTGTATTTTGGTTTCGGAGCCCGGTACAGGTCTTATATTTGATTTGAGTCAAGCTTGTGAAAATTGGTAAGAAACGGATTTGAAATGATGTGAATCAGACCTTATTTGAGAAATTTGGCAAATTTAAAGTTCTTAAGAAATTCCATGATTTTGATGCTAAATTCATAGTTGTTGATGTTATTTTAGTGATTTGAATGCACGAGCAAGTGCATATGAAGTTTTTAGGTTGGTACACATGTTTGGTTTGGAGCCCCGAGGACTCGGGTGAGTTTTTGATAGGCCACGGGGTGGAATTTGGACTTAGGAAAATTGCAGGTTTTCAGCTGGTATGATCAGGTCTGCAGGCTTCGCAAATGCGAACAAAGGTTTGGGCAGGCCTGATCACAAATGTGACCATTTGGCTCGCAAATGCGGAAGGCCCCAATCGCAAATGCGACGCCTACTTCGCAAATGCGAACCCCTCAGAAATAAGGGGTGGTCGCAAATATTATAAATTTCTTCGCAAATGCGAAAGTCTCAGAATTCTGAAAGGTTCGCAATTGCAAACCCTGGTTACAATTGCGACATCAGAGACCTGTAAATTCATAACTTAGACGCATTTCAACCATTTTTTACACTCTTTCAAAATCAAAACACTCTAGGGCGATTTTTCAAAGGCAATTTCTTCTCCAAATCGATTGTAAGTCATTTCTAACTTATTTTCTTCAATCATTAACATCTTTTCACATGATTTCAACTCTAAATTAATGATTTTCATGGGGGAAATTGGTTGTTTTGGGTAGAACCTAGGTTTTTCAAAAATTGGGGATTTGAACCTTGATTTGAGGTCTGATTTCAAAACAAATTATATATTTGGGTTTGTGGGGAAATGGGTAATCGGGTTTTGGTTCGAACTTCGGGGTTTTGACCATGTGGGCCCGGGGGAGATTTTTGACTTTTTGGGTAAAACTTTGGAAAACTTATTTTCATGCATTGACATTTATTCATTTTGCATTTATTGATGTAATTAAGTAACTTGTAGCTAGATACGAGCGAGTTGGTGGTGGAATCAAGAGGTAAAGCGATAGTTGAGGCTTGTATTGTGTTTGTGGCATAGAGGTAAGTGTTTGGTCTAGCCTTAGCTTGAAGGATTAGGAGTCGCGTCTTATTTGCTACGTGGTAACTGTGGAGTACGATGTATAGGCATGGTGACGAGTATATATACGTCGGTGTCAAGCATGCCCGTGAGTCTTGTATTGTAATTGTTATGACACGTTGTGGTTTATTGCGTTTCATATGAGGATTATCATTATTGTTCCCTTGCCGGGATGTTATTATCATTATTGTTCCCTTGCCGAGATGTTATTGTTATATTATTGTTCCCTTGCCAGGATGTTTGTTTTGATATTATTGTTCCCTTGCCGAGATGTTATTGAAATATTATTGTTCCCTTGTCGGTATTCTTTTGTGATTGTTGTTGATTTGTAAGTGGGATCAGGTGGCACGCCGCCACGGAAAAATATGAAATGGAAGAGGGTTGCACGCCTGCAATAAGATATATGAAATGGGAGTGGGTTGCACGCCTGCAATGAGATATATGAAATAGGAGCGGGTTGCATGCCTGCAACGAGATATATAAAATGGGAGCGGGTTGCACGCCTGCAACGAGATATATGAAATGGGATCGGGTTGCACGCCTGCAACGAGATATATGAAATGGGATCGGGTTGCACGCCTGCAACGAGATATATGAAATGGGATCGGGTTGCACGCCTGCAATGAGATATATGAAATGGGAGCGGGTTGCACGCCTGCAACGAGATATATGAAATGGGAGCGTGTTGCACGCCTACAACGAGATATATGAAATGGGAGCGTGTTGCATGCCTACAACGAGATATATAAAATGGAAGCGGGTTGCACGCCTGCAACGAGATATATGAAATGGGAGCGGGTTGCATGCCTGGAACGAGATAAATGAAATGGGATCGGTTTGTTTTCCTTATCCCTGTTAGTGAATTATGCATTTGTTTTCTTTATCCCTGTTAGTAATTGGATTTGGTTTCTTTATATTCCTCTTGATATACTGTTGTTATCTGTTATTCCCCGAAGCATGTTTTCCCCTCCTATATTTAACTGTAATTATCTGCTTTTATATTTCTGTTGTATATGACTTAACTACACAGGTTTATTTGATAGTCTGGTCCTTGCCTCATCACTACTTCGTCGAGGTTAGGCTAGGCACTTACCAGCACATGGGGTCGGTTGTGCTGATACTACACTCTGCACTCATTTTTGTATATCCTAGTGTTGTAGATTTTGGACCGTAGTGAGGTTGCTGCCTTCAATCCAGCATGAGACCCGAGGTAGTCCTGCAGGCGTCCGCGGGCCTTGGCATCACCTCCTATCTTTCCTTATCCTGTTTCCTTTACTTATTTCAGAAACAGTGTATCTTTTATCTTTCGAACTTTGTATGTAATATTCTTAGACCGTCTGTGAAACTGTGACACCAAATTTTGGGTAGAGTTGTATTTAGACTTCCGCATTTTGTATTAAGATAAATTATCAGATTTTGTCTTCCGCTTAATTATTTCCGCTATTTGCATGATATCTACTCATCACTGTTAATGGTTTAAAATTGGAAAAGGTTAAGTAATTAGAATAATTTAGCTTACCTAGCTTTCACCAGTACGCGCCATCACGACTCCTGAGGGTGGGAAATTCGGGTCGTGACAAGTTGGTATTAGAGCTCTAGGTTACATGGGTCTCACAGTACACAGACAAGCTTAGTAGAGTCTGAGAGATCGGTACGGAGACATTTGTATTTATCCCTCAGAGGCTACAGAGTTAGGAAAAATTTCACATTTATTCCTTCATGTCGTGCGGTTTGGTTACTCAATGCTAATTGAATTTTTACTTTTTTCTTTCGTATATGGAGAGAACACACGCTTCCTCATCCACCGACTCGCAGCCTGAGCCCCCAGCAGTAGCTCCTACGAGGGGCAGAGGGCGAGGCTGTGCTAGAGGCCGAGGTAGGGGCAGAGCTCAGCCCAGAGCAGCAGCACCAGCGGTGGAGCCTCAGGTTGATTTTGATGATGAGTTTCTAGCCCAGACAGTTCCGGTGGGCCCATCTCAGGTCCCATAGGGGTTTATTGCTACTCCAATACTCTAGGATGCTCTGGTCCATTTTGTGGGCCTTATGGAGAGTGTCACCCGGGCAAGCTTGCTTCCTGTAGCACCATCCGTCTCTCAGGCTGGAGGAGGAGCCAAGACTCCTACTACTCGCACTCCGGAGTAGATGGCTCCCCAGTTTCAGACTCCGATAGCTCAGTTTGTTGGAGTAGTTCAGCATGGTGTGGTAGCTCAGACCGGTGTTTGTCGATGCTTTGTGGAGATTGGACAGGTTTACCAAGCTCTTCACTACTACTTTCAGCGGTGCATCTTCTGAGGATCCCCAGGATTATCTAGACAGTTGTCATGAGGTTCTCAGGAACATGGGGATAGTGGAGACCAATGGGGTCGATTTTGCTACTTTTTGCTTGTCTGGATCCGCCAAGACTTGGTGGAGAGATTATTACTTGGCTAGACCAGCCAAATCACCAACTTTGACTTGGGAGCAGTTTACTTAGCTATTTCTGGAGAAGTTTCTCCCTATCACATAAAGAGAGGCCTATCGGAGGCAGTTTGAGCGTCTTCAGCAGGGTTCTATGACTGTTACTCAGTATGAGACCAGATTTATCGACTTGGCTCATCATGCTCTTATCAAACTTCCCACAGAGAGAGACAGGGTGAGGAGGTTCATTGAGAGACTTATTCAGCCGATTCGACTTTAGATGGCCAAGGAGACTGAGAGTGAGATTTCTTTCTAGGAGGCGGCCAATGTGGCTAGGAGAGTTGAGATGGTTCTATCGTAGGGAGGTGGTCAGGGGTCTGACAAGAGGCCTCGTCATTTAGGCCGATTCAATGTACCTCGTGTAGAGGCAGGGATTCGTATGGTAGAGGCCATCCTCCTAGGCCTTTTCAGACAGCACTTCAGGTTTCTCACGGTGCTTCAGGTGGCCGTGGTTCTCATATGCAATATTCTGATCAGCAGTCCTACAGCACACCACCAGCTCCTATCAGTGCACCGCTACTTTAGAGTTTCCAGGGTCGTCATCCCTAGTAGTCGAGGGCTTGTTTTACTTGTGGAGACACGAGGCACATTGGTAGGTATTGCCCTACTATTCAAATAATTACTAAAATAAAACTAACCATTAAAACCAACCTATTTTTGGCATTTTCAAATATCATATTAAAATAAAACTACGATACTATTTTTATATATATTGTTTTAGGATTTTTTAAGATTAAAAATGACTACAAAACATTAATGAACCTATTTTTATGATTTTTGTTTTCTTGTGATAAAATAAAGTAAAAGAGTCAAAATTAGTTAAAATATATATATTATGCATAAATTAAATATTTTACGCTAATATATAAAAAATCTCGGGGAGGGTCAAAAATCACATATCTACAGCTGCCCCTCTTTGACTGGAAACATACAGAGTTTTTAGAGAAAGACTGACTAGACAGGTTTTTGACCCGACCCTTATTTGAGGAGACTAAAACTAAGAGAGATGGGAATGTGACCGAGCCCTGGTATCTAGGCTGCCTACATATCCTTGGCTATAAAGGAATTAGGCCACGTGTAGTTCAGAGATGAGTAAGATGATGGAGTATACCGAGGTGGAGAGCCGGTCGAGGTGTCGTTCCGTCAAGGTTCCGGTCCGCAGTTCTGCTATTACATCAAAATCAAAACATGAAAAAGACTAACTAAGCCTATCAACTACGAGTTACAGGATTCCTATCTATAAGTCTTCTGAAGCTTGATCTTGAGTCTTGAATGGTTCTTCATGCAAACTTTAGATTTGAACCTTGGCACTTGTTAGCTACAGGTGCTAGCTCGTTCTTCTATAGCTTTTGGGTCAGGACCGGACATGTAGTGCTTGTGACTTCCACCACGTCTTAAGCAGTTCACATCTTTCATCAACTTCTGCATTTGGATTCACTTCTTGCCTTTCTCTCTTTCCTTTATTGTGACTAACTTCTGTTGATCACCTCGGACTGTTAGCTCACATTCTTGCCGCGAGATTCTTTGGTTGCAGACTTGAATTGCAATCTGAGATGTTTTTCCTTTTCTTTAGGTGGACGCCTGACTATTGAACTCGAACCGTCTTCTCTTGTTACTTGACACTGTTTTCCTTTGCACCTTGAACCATTTTCCCCTGAAACTTGAACTGTCTTCCTTCGAAACTGATTTCCCTAGAAACTCGAGCTGTCTCCCCTTGTTCTCTAGGTGGGCGCCTGATTACAACAAAATAGACAAAATAAAGAAATTTTTCTGCATCAGTTTGCACTAGGAAGATTTGTGAGTTGTTAGCAAAATTGTAAACCACTTGTACTATTGATGCAATGATGAAATTAAACTAAAGAATAGACTAGGAAACTATAAACTAAGCTTGATTAAAGTAAAACCTGACCCTATTCTCCAGACGGGGCTCCTGACTTCTAACTTGAAATGTATTCCCTGATCTCCAGGCGGGCTCCTGACCGCTGAACTTGAAATGTATTCCCTACTCTCCAGGAGGGCTCCTGAGTGCTAAACTTGAATGTATTCCCTGCTCTCCAAGAGGGCTCCTAACCGCTGAACTTGAAATGTATTCCCTGCTCTCCAGGCGGGCTCCTGACCGCTGAACTTGAAATGTATTCCCTGCTCTCCAGGCGGGCTCCTGACTGCTAAACTTGAATGTATTCCCTGCTCTCCAGGCGGGCTCCTGACTGCTGAACTTGAAAGTATTCCCTGCTCTCCAGGTGGGCTCCTGACTTCAACTTGAAATGTATTCCCTGCTCTCCAGGCGGGCTCCTGACTTCAAATAGACAAAACAAAGAATTTGAAAGCTAAAACTTAAATTGTACTCCCTTGTTCTCCAGGCGGGCTCCTGACTGCTGCACTTGAAAGTATTCCCTGCTCTCCAGGCGGGCTCTTGACTTCAACTTGAGATGTATTCTCTGCTCTCCAGGCAGACTCCTGACTTCAAATAGACAAAACAAAGAATTTGAAAGCTAAAACTTAAATTGTGCTCCCTTGTTCTCCAGGCGGGCTCCTGACTGCTGCCCTTGAAAGTATTCCCTGCTCTCCAAGCGGGCTCCTGACTTCAACTTGAGATGTATTCTCTGCTCTCCAGGCGGGCTCCTGACTTCAAATAGACAAAACAAAGCATTTGAAAGCTAAAACTTAAATTGTACTCCCTTGTTCTCCAGGCGGGCTCCTAACTGCTGCGCTTGAATGTATTCCCTACTCTCCAGGCGGGCTCCTAATTGCTGAACTTGAAATGTATTCCCTGCTCTCCAGGCGGGCTCCTGACTGCTGCATTTGAAATATATTCCCTACTTTCCAAGCGGGCTCCTGATTGCTGAACTTCAACTACTTCTCCCTGTTCTCCAAGGGGGTACCTGATTTCGACAAAAATAGACAAAACAAAGAAAATTTTTCTTCCCCAGTTTGGTAGTTGGGCACATATGCGAGTGTTAAACTGAATCATATTACCAAATATTACTAAGAATTTGCAAGCTAGGTCCCATTGTTCAAGGGGGTCCTAATAACTCTTAACTAAACTATAATTTTAAATCTAAGTTATATCTTCTACAGGTGTGACTTCTGTTAAGTCTTGTTATCTAAGAGGATCTTTAAACTACTCCCCATTATCCAGGAGGGTCCTGAAAATCAAAGGTCAAATTTTATCTTAAGGGTGACAACTTTCATGTCTGAATTATACTGCCCTACAGCAGAGTTTACGCTAAATGTTGTTATCTAATCGAAATCTTAAAGCTAAGTCCCATTATTCATTAGGGACATGGAAACCCCTAATTGAATCCTATCTCGAACATACAAACTTCTAAGATAACTTATATTCCTTTGGGATAAATTTATGCTAGATTATGCTATTTCTGAACTTTAAACTAGGTCCCATTTTCCAGGAGGGTCCTGAAAATCAAAAATCAAACCTGTTTGGTGACTGCCTTTCTCTATTGAGGGTTTCTCCGAAACAACCGAAATTTCCTGCCCCTGTTTTAATCAAAGAAACATTTTGTCAGTTTAAAGTGTGGTGGTTGATTTGTGGCCTTGACTTTGAGGGAGATTGCTCCTTCACTTCCCATGATAACTGATTTCCACTCGAGGACCTTGCTTGCTTATGGACTAACCACTTTCTCTGTCATCCTTATCACAGAAAATACCCCTTCTCTGTTCAGACCCAATTCCCTTTATCTGTTGCATTGCTCATGAACTGACATTTACCAACCTTTGTGTTTTACCGAAAATACCCTTGATCCGTCCACCTAACACCCTCCATCTATTGCATCGTGCTCTTGAGTTGACATGTACTGCACCTTTGTATTTCTTATGAATTCCAAAGCACGTTAATTGCCATCCACTTAGTGTGCATGCTGTTTTTTCCTGACTTAAATCACTGGCCTTGGCCTTGAAGTCTACTGTTCCCTTACTTGTCATGATAACTTTGATTTCTGCTTGGAATACCTCGCTTGTCACTGGTTAACCACTTTCTTTGTTGATCTCATCATAGAAAATACCTTTGACCCGTTCACCCAACATCCTCTATCTGTTGCACTGTTCACGAATTAAAATATACCCAACCTTTGTATTTCTGATGGACCCCAAAGCATGTTGATTGTTACCAACTCAGTGCGCTTGTTGTTTTTTCCTGACTTATGACACTGATGTGCTGGCCAGATCCCGTTTTGTGTAATTAGAAAGTTGGTGGCAAATTTTGAAGTCATATCTCACTTATTTTGACCAAACAAACTCAGGAAGAGGAAGTAAACAAGACAAAAGGAATAGAGTAAAGGACAAAGGAAAGAGGTGATTCCTAACAAGAAAGCTACGAAGTAGAAACCTATCAAATGTGGATACCAACTCTAATGACCATGACATGCACCTGTGGCCTATTCTGTTAAGCAATCTTGATGTTCAACTCCTGTTATACCTTTCAACCGTGAAACTGGGCTTCAATGCTCCGATCATCTAATCAGATTCACAATCCTTATTCGACCTGTAGTGCCCAAAGGGTTTTCACCATCAAGCCTCTCTCATTTTGTTCCTTCTCTCAACTTACCGTCGCCTTATGGTGCCCGTGAGGGTTTTCACCAATAAGACTCTCTCATTTCATTATTTTTCTGCTTGGACCAGAGTGTTGCCCCCAATATGAATCACCTCTCCTTGCTCGACTTGGAATCTCTCGAAGACTAATCAGAAGGTCTTTCTTTGGACCAAAACGTGGGCTTTTGGATATGGTTAAAAAGAAAGGATATCAAAGGCTCGAAACAATTCACATGGGTTCAAAATTACAACTTTCGGAATCAGATTTCTTACAACAACAACAACTTCTGCCCCAGTTTCTTTGCTTAGGGACTTTTGGAATTTTTTTGATGGGGTCGAACCTCGAGGCTGCCTACGTATCCTTAAAAGGAATCAGGTCGAACGTAGTTCATGACATAGGAATTGCTCTGTTGTTGTGATTTTTCTTTTCTCTTTCTCTTTTCTTTTCTTTTCTGTCTTCCTTTTTCTTTTTTTGTTGTTTTGTTGTTTTTTCTTTCTTCTTTTTCCTCTTATTTTCTTTTTCTTCTTTTCTTTTTTTTCAATTTTCGTTTTTCTTCTCTCCGTTTTCATTCTATTCTTTTCTCCTTTTCCTTTACTTATCTTTCACGCTTGTGTTTCTGATCTTTGCTACTGATTCTGGAAGAGGTGTATGAAAGAAAATAAACAAAGCTCAAAGGGGTAACGAAGGATAAGGTGTTTAGATAGCAGAACAAAATGTCTTCGTCATTCCAATCTTCAAAACATGCCAAGTACAAACAACACAATTAAACAAACCAAGGAAAACATTCGTAACATCTTTTGATTGCGCCAGACTTGATGACCATATCCACACATTTGCCTTCTATATCTGTTACATACAAAACACCATTGGACAATACTCTCACTCTGATTACCACGAACGGCCCCCCACAAATTTGGGGCAAACTTGCCATTATCTTCACCTGATGTAGCATGATGCATTTCAACAGTGTATTTATATGTTCTACCTGCCCCCAATTTCACACAATTCGGGCCTGAAGTGATCTCAAATGCCTTTACTTATTTCCCTCAAATATCCTTACATCTTCAACATTGTTTCATTCATTGCTTCATGACTAAACTGACTTTTAAAACCAGACTGAGAATTACGCATGCATGCCATGTCACTATAGTCAATAGGAAAAGAACCATAAAAAGAAAGGAGAACTAAACAAAATGACTAGAAATTACAGAAAACAGAAAATTGCATTAAACGAATGGTGAAAGGGTTTGGACAACAAAACAAACAAACTAAACTGGGGTTATAAACCTAGAACAAACCTAGACAACACTAGACGGACTACTATGACTAAACAAACTAGGCAAAATAAAAGGATAGAAGGGTTTGAGTCACAAGACAATATCCGGATTATAATCCTGAAATAACCTGGACAACAGAAATGACCACAAAATAAACCACCAAAACTCCTCCCTAGCTAACCAAGAAAGGAGCGTCTTTCCAACTGCCAAGCTCGGCATCTTAGCCACTGAATTCTGCATCAACATTACTAGGACCTTCACAAACTTCCATCACATTGTTCTTAATAAATTGCTTTTGGGTTCCCTTTGCTGGCTCTTTCTTAAGATCAGCCTCTGATAGCACTGAAAACTTTGCAGCGCGTGGACCTTCGAGGATCTAAGAAGAATTCTCATATTCCTTTTCAAAATAAATCATACTCACCATATGCGTCTCATTACGAACAGACGATGGACTTTGGCTAGTATCTGCTGCATCTGGATTTTGCACGACAATGTCACCTGCATCAATAAGCTTTTGAATTGCTTTCTTTAGATTCCAACACTTCTCTATGTCGTGCCCCGGGGCATTCAATATGCGCACCTTTGAGAAAAATCAAACTTCTTTGACAAAGGGTTTGGCATTTTTATATGAATTGGCTTCAACATGTCCAATTGCTTCAACTTTTGGAACAAACTAGCATATGATTCTCCAATAGAGGTGAAAGCCTTTTCTTTTTTCAACAGCCTCTCATTCTTAAATGCTTGATTGGGCCAGAAACCTGATCTAGAGGGTTTTCGGTAGGCTCGTAGGGGTGGATAGGCATTTCGTGGAGCTGGGTACTGGGAAAATGATGTACGACTTTGGGAGTTCTGTAGAGAGAAGTGGCATTAGGGAGGATCATCTGGTGCACGAGGATATCCATGGGGATGATGTCGAGGCTGGAAGTGTTGATCGGGAAAGCCTATCGGATCATCTTTTCTATTTCTCTTTCGTCCACCCAAGCTTACTGGGATGTTTTGAATGTCTTTCAAACAACTCATGATTTTGCCTGACTTGTCTTCTACTGGCTCCCCCATTTTTAACACATCTTTGAAAGGCCTTCCCAAGGCCGGGATCAAATGACTGAAGTAGGTGGGCCGCTGGGCTTGTAGGAAAAGCTCAACCATTTCTTCTTCACCAATCGGGGTATTGACTCAAGCAGCTTGCTCCCTCCACCTGAGCCCAAACTCCCTAAAGCTTTCCTCCAGCTTCTTTTCCATTTTAGATAGGGAGGAGCGGTCTGGGGTAACACCCGATCTGTATTGAAAGTATCGAACAAAATCTTGAGCGATGTCACCCAATGTACGCCACTTACCAACATCTTGATGATTATGCCATTCAAAAGCTGCCCCAGTCAGGCTCTTATTGAAATACGCCATCAACAAATCATCTTTCTCGCCAACACTTCTCATTTCACTGCAATAATCCCTCAAATGGGATACCGGATATCCACACCCATCATACAAGTTAAACTTTGGCACTTTAAAATTCACAGGCCGACGAACATCGAGGGACATAGACAATTTTTTGTAAGACATGCTACCCCGGTTTCCCATTCCTTGCTTGTTCTTTAAGGACTGTTCTATACCTTTTGGCCTCCTGGGTATCCCATCTCGCCCTTCTTTTCCTGTAATCTTTTCATTTTTAGCGTGAAGTTCATCCCGATGGATCTCTTTGTATGAGTCATGAACCTTGTGGGTAACCTTTGAGGGGTAATATTGGGCATCATGAGCTTTGAATGAGTATTCATTGTCGGGTATAGTAGATGTGACAGGAGGGCAATTTTCGGGAAAGGTAATTGGAAGATGAGTGACGAAGCTACTAAGGTGGTTGGGAACGCCACGATAAGCGGGTGGATCTGGAGAGTATGGGGGATCATCTAGCACTGTGACCGGTGTTTGGGTAAGGGTAGCATTTATGAAGCTAGGAGGTGGCGGGGTGGTGCCTTCCCAGTCATCCAAGCATGATCCCCCATTCTTGGATTCAGACTCCCAGGTCGATGCCTCAGTAGGCTGACCTCCCCACTGAACACGAACAGAAGAGACACCCTTCGATCTCAACTGACGAACCTGCCGGTCTAGAATAGCTACCGGCTCCTCCTCATAGGACAAGTCCTTGTCCAACTGGACAATGCGGAAATCTAACATGTAGGATGGATCGCCGTGATACTTCTGAAGCATGGACACATGAAACACTATCCGCACGGCTGATAAACGCGGTGGCAATGCAAGTCTATAAGCCTCTTCTCCCACTCTATCAAGAATCTCAAACGGGCCAATGAACCTAGGGCTAAGCTTGCCCTTCTTCCCAAATCTCATCACGCCCTTCATAAGCGACACTCGAAGCAATACCCGCTCACCGACCATGAAAGTCAAATCACAAACTTTAAGATTGGTATAACACTTTTGCCTGTACTGAGCTGTACGAAGCCTATCCTGAATAATCCCGACCTTGTCCAAGTCATCCTGAACTAGATCTGTACCCAGCACCCGAGCCTCTCCCGGCTCAAACCATCCAACTGGCGACCGATACCGCCTACCATACAAAGCCTCGTAAGGAGCCATCTGGACACTCGACTGGTAGCTGTTGTTGTAGGAAAACTCTACTAAAGGAAAAAACTGATCCCACGAGCCTCGAAAGTTAATGACACAAGCTCGGAGCATATCCTCCAAAATCTAAATAGTCCTCTCGGACTGCCCATCCGTTTGAGGATGAAACACAGTGCTCAACTTAACCTATGTGCCCAACTCTCACTGAACTGTCCTCCAAAAACGTGAGGTAAACTACGTACGTCGATCCAAAATGATAGACACGAGCACACCATGAAGACGAACAATCTCCCGGGTATAGATCTCAGCTAACATCTCGGATGAATATGAGACTGCCACAGGAATGAAATGTGCTGACTTGGTCAGCCTATCAATATTAACCCACACTGCGTCAAACTTCCTCCAAGTCTGTGGGAGTCCAACAACGAAATCTATAGTGATTCGCTCCCACTTCCACTCAGGAAGCTCAATCCTCTTAAACAAACCACCAGGTCTCTGATGCTCGTATTAACCTACTGACAATTCAAACACCGAGTCACATACGCAACGATATCCTTCTTCATTCTCCTCCACCAATAATGTTGCCGCAGAGCCTGATACATCTTAGCGGTGCCCGGATGAATAGAGTACCGAAAACTATGGGCCTCATCTAAAATCAACTCTCGGAGTCCATCCACATTAGGCACACAAACTTGACCCTACAATCTTAAAACTCCATCATCACCTAAGGTAACCTGCTTGGCACCTCCGTGCTACACCGTGTCTCTAAGGACACACAAATTGGGATCATCATACTGCCGATCACGGATACGCT
This sequence comes from Nicotiana sylvestris, assembly GCF_000393655.2. Taxonomy (NCBI): domain Eukaryota; kingdom Viridiplantae; phylum Streptophyta; class Magnoliopsida; order Solanales; family Solanaceae; genus Nicotiana; species Nicotiana sylvestris. The sequence continues at coordinate 152,985,365 of NC_091066.1, read as the reverse complement.
CTAATAAAGAAGAATGAGCGACTGTGCAAGCTAACACACGACTGGGCTCAGAAACATCTAACCTCACGAACTGATTGGCCAAAGCCTGAACATCCAAAGCAAGCGGTCTCTCACCGATCGGAATGTAAGCAAGACTACCCATACTGGATGACTTCCTACTCAAAGCATCGGCCACCACATTGGCCTTTCCTAGATGATATAATATGGTGACATCATAGTCTTTCAACAGCTCCAACCACCTTTTCTGCCTCAAATTTAGCTCCTTCTGCTTGAACAAATACTGCAGACTCATGTGATCCGTGAACACCTCACAGATAATGCCTCCAAATCTTCAACGCATGAACAATGGCTGCCAGCTCCAAATTATGAACCGGATAGTCTTCTCACGAATCTTCAACTGTCGCAAAGCATAGGCAATGACCTTGCCATCCTGCATCAATATCGCACCAAGTCCAATAAGAGATGTGTAGACATGTGATTTTTGACCCTCCCCGAGTTTTTTTTATATATTAGCGTAAAATATTTAATTTAGGCATAATATAGATATTTTAAGTAATTTTGACTCTTTTACTTTATTTTATTACAAGAAAACAAAAATCACAAAAATAGGTTCATTAATGTTTTGTAGTCATTTTTAATCTTAAAAAATCCTTAAAAAAAATAAAATAAAAATAGTATCGTATTTTTATTTTAATATGATATTTGAAAATGCCAAAAATAGGTTGGTTTTAATGGTTAGTTTTATTTTAGTAATTATTTGAATAGTAGGAACAATTAACAAATGAGCCCGTATTTTTAATCTCGTTCGCAGCGAAAGAATAGAGCTTGGGCTCGAGCAACCCATCTTTAGGCCTAATTTTGGACCTAGCCCACAATTGCCAAACCCATAATTCCTAGGCCCATACCCCTTAACCTAAAACCCTACAACCTAGACTCATACTATAAAAGATTGCTTAACACTAAAGAAGAAGAAAAAGAGGGCTAAAAAAAATGCAAAGCTGCGCATGAAAAATGAACGAACAAAAAGATGAAAGCAGCAAAGAAAGCTGCGGAAAAACGAGCCCCTGCCCATCGTCGTTTTCACGACCCCCCACCCCCTCCTCGCGTCCATCTTCTCTAAACGACCCCCCTTTTTCGTTTGTTCATTTCTTCAGCAACAAAGAACCAAAAACTAACCTCCCTGTTCGTTTTCTTCTTCGCATAGCACCAAAGAAACGACCCCTGAACGTTAATCGTCAAACGACCCCGTGTTTACCTGAAACTCGTCGGAAAAATGAGCTCCACCAGCTCGTCGGATTAACGAGTTCCAGACACGACAAATAGAACCAAGCGACCTCACCCAGCTCACCATCGTCACTGGACCTCCGTTCACCGCGAAGCTGCCATTTCCGGCGAAGCTTCACGTCACAAATGACTAGCCAACACCATGAACAACCACACACAGCAGTAGTCGATCTCCTCCCTTCCATTCTATCACGAAAAACACGATACTCATCTCCCTCTCGCTCCTTAGTCTTTTCCGACTCACATCTGTTACCGGCGAGCTTCACCTTCGCACACACAGTCACGCACATGAACGGAATGAGGGAACGAGCGTAAGGCGGCTGAAGTTTGGAGTCGTTTGTGAGTTCGAGTCATGTGGAGGTTGCCGTACGTTGGTTCCGGTCTATGGTTATCGCTGCCCATTTTTTCCATTAAGCTCGAGCTGCTGAAACTCGACGTTGCTGTAAACCCAGGCGTTCCGATCGTACGTTGAGGTGACGCTGGTTACGAGGTCCGGTTAGAATTTCGTCCATGGTTCTAACGTTTTGAGGTCTATTCCTTCCTTCATTCTATTATTTTTGCACAATATCATGTTTTTATTGTTTTATCAAGTGTTCTTGTTCTAAATTTGTTGAGTGTTTTTCGATGGATGTGGTCCGCTCTTTCTTTCGATTACTGTTATTTCAGTCAATTTTCTCGTTGTTTATTTGTTATGTGTTTTAAAACCCTTGATTAAAACATGTATGTTTGGATTTGTAGTTTATCGATCTTGTGAGCATATAGTGTTGACCTATTGTTATTAAATCTGTCCTCCAAAGTTGAACGAGAAATCAATGAAACAATAGTGTTAAGTTCAATTGGCCATGGATTTTTAACTGCAATTAATAGAAGTTGGGTTTGGAACTAACTAATGGATAATGGTGATGCTTGATAGAGCTAATAAATAGGCTAGTGGTTAATCTTGTAAATTGTAGGCCGTGTGGATTTACATAAGGTCTTTAATAACTATAATTCTCAATCACTGCTAGTATGCTTTTGGGCACGTATTAATAAATCTATCATCATGGTTGCCTACACATTCGTGTGACATGATTATGATCTTAAAAATAAAATCGGAGTATGCATTCGCGCAACTTCGGCTAAATTTTCTTAATAATAATAATGCGTTATTAATTGTGGACACGTTCGCGTGACATGATTTTTGACGCGCCAAACAGGTGGGTACACGTATGCGTGACTCATTTCAAGATAATGGTTCTTTACTAAAAGCTGTAAAAGGTAAAAGCACAAATGTTCTAAAATTGAGTAATTGGACAATTTAATAAGCCAAGTATAATCAAAGCGACCGTGCTAGAACCACGGAACTCGGGAGTGCCTAACACCTTCTCTCGGGTTAACAGAATTCGTTACCTAAATTTTTGTGTTCGCAGACCGTAAATAGAGTCATCTTCCTCGATTCGAAATTTTAAACCGGTGACTTGGGACACCATAAATTATCCCAAGTGGCGACTCTGATTTTTAATAAATAAATAATCCCGTTTCGATTGTCACTTAAATTGGAATACTCCCTTTATATGCCCTTTACGGGGTGTAGGTAAAAAAGGAGGTGTGACAGCTCTGACGACTCTGCTAGGGATTCGAACCCAGAATCTCTGGTTCAGGGTTCAAGAATTCAAGCTTGTTAATATGATTTTGCTTGGTTTTATTTATTGTTGATATTACTGTATTCTATGAACCTTTTGCGCCAAATGCTATATGTTTACCGCTTTAATATTGTTTGAATTGTATATAACTGTCTTCTTACGCCGCCCCTCTGAGTCTTCTGAAAATGGTGCATACGTTCGCGTAGCCCGCTTTTTCTCTAGAAATTATACCAAATAGAACGAGGCTGGGCAAGCGACAAGGCCGGGTAGACTTCAGTGCTCTCGGTATGTTTCCCCCTCCTCGGCCCCAGTTGTCCGCTCGGGTACCCCAAGTCTAGACCAAAACCGCAGGATTTAAACCTAGAAAAACACAACCTCATGTCGGATCCCTAGTAGGAACATTTGTTTGCATCATGTGCATTTTGACTTTGGAGACTCAACACAGGGGTTGGGTCTGTCTAGGACAGGTGCACCTGAAATGAAAAGACCATCTTGATGCATTCTATGTGCTACATGTTGCATTTATTCAAGGGTAAAAGGGTCATTTGGCGGACCGATGATAGTTGAGGGCAAGTGAAAAAAACGAAAAAAAAATGAAAAAAGGGAAAAAAGAGAGGGTGAAGTGTGAGGATAAAGCAAGCAGGGCCTAATTATGTTTTCTGTTACATTTTTGTTTAAAAAAAAGAGAGAAGAGCTTGAAAATTGAAAAGATTTTGCACTTTTTATCATTTTTCAAAAATAAAAAAAAATCAAAAAGAAAAAGAAAAGAAAATCCAAAAAGATTTTATATGTTTCATCATTGTTTGAAAAAAAAAGAAGGAAAAATGTGTTTTCTATATGTCAGTTGTTTTTATTATTCTCGCCCGTATCCAATCTGCCCGAACTACGCATACCTGATTCTCGTCTTTCGGGGCGTGATACGTAGGCAACCCACATAGGGTCCGATCTGCCTAGTAAATCTTAGATTCTTGGCTTTGCGGGGTCTTAGCCAAATTTTGCACTTCTGGCCATTTTGCAAAAAATAGCCTAAATCATGTCTTGCATGTTTCCAATAGAAATGGGTTTTGTCTCACATAGCATTCTAGGACTTTAACCTATTTGGTTTTAATTTTCTCATACAGGTGTGGATTTATTTACCGGAGTTTAAACATGACAGATACCCCAGGATCACTGCATTCGGGAGTTGCCTGAGGAGGTTTTTTAATGTTTTAGAGTCTTTTGTTCATGTTTTACTTTCTAGTCCTGTATAGTAGTATTCAGTCATTTAGTTAATTTTTGAGCTTGCCGAGTATTTTGTTATTGTATTTGGAAATGTGTTACAAGTCAAGAATTCAAAAAAAGGGCAAAAAAAAAAGAAGAGATGTTGCATTTTATATTTCCGTTATAAATTTTATTTAGATTACTAATTCTAGAAATGGGAAAAAGAAAATTTTTTGAGGTTATTTTTCCTTTAGGCAACTAATATCTAGGACTTAAAATGAATTGTTTTTATGTTTCCTTTAGTATATTAGGACCAAAATTCAAAAGAAAAAGAAAATTTTCTTTTAGTACTTTAAAAGCTTTCTTTAAGGTGTTAATTCCAAAATCCAAAATGATTTTCTTTTGAGGTGTTTTTTGGGAAATTAGTGAAAAATAAAAAAAAAATTATTTTCATTAGAACTTTAGGATATTGTACATAGAAAAATAATATACTTTATCTTTTGTTTATCATTAGAATTTCTTCTTTAGGTAATCAAAATTGAAATCCAAAAATATTTCGTTTTATCTTTTTCATTGCTTGTGTTGCATCAGGATATCAAATGATAATTCAAATATTTTTTTTGTGGTTTAATCTTTAGATTTTCTTCCTAAAAAGAAAAAGAGAATCATAAAAAAAATTGTAAAAATAAAAATATGTTTCTCTTGTAGGATTTTTTCTTAATAGCGTATTTGTTTCAGAAGGAAAAAAAAAGAAAAGAAAAACATGCCCATTAAGCTTGAGTTTAGAATAGGTTATAGAGTATTCAGTCTAGAAAATTCAAAAAAAAGAAATTCGCTTCTTTTATTTCTCTTTTCCCATCGGATTAGTAACTGAGGTAAAAAGGAAAAAAGAAGAAGAAAATGAAAAAGAAAATGTTAGTTTGTTTACTTTATTCCCGATCTTCCAGAACTACTCAAAGATCTGATTCATGCGGCGTCATGATACGTAGGCAACCTATATAGGGTTCGATCGAATCATTTTGTTATTATTATTAAAAGAAAAAAGAAGAGGAAAAAAGGGGAAACGAAAAAAAAAGAGGCAAAATTGTGGGATATGAGATATGAGAGAAAGAAAGAGTGATGAAAAAAAAGGAAAGAAAAAAGAAAGAGAAATGAAGGAAAATGGGCAAGCCAGCAAGTACCAGAAAAATAAAGAAAAGAGAGGTTGAAATGAACAAATTGACCTTTGTACCCTCGAAGTCATTTTAGAACCGATAATTGTGACTAGGTGCATTGCACATAAAGTGAGAATATCTTATGTTAAATGCCCTAACACTAACGTGATGGCTTCATTTTGTTATATTCATAGCAGAAAGGTGGTTGGTTTGTGATTTTTAAAGTGGTAACTCTTCTCTACAACACAAAGTCAAGAGGCAATGGCAGACAACAACAGAACTGAGTTGGTTGATACCGGTGCCCGAAAGCAGTTGGTTGAACAGGACAATGGGTTGGTTGAAGAGGTAAAGATGTTAAGACATCCAAGAATTCTACATTTGTCTTCTTTATCCCTGTTTGTAATTGGATTTGGTCTCTTTATATTCCTCTTGATATTCAGTTGTTATCTGTTATTCCCCGAAGCATGTTTCCCCCTCCCATCTTTAACTGTAATTATCTGCTTTTATATTTCTGTTGTATATGACTTAACTATACAGGTTTATTTGATAGTCTGGTCCTAGCGTCGTGACTACTTCGCCGAGGTTAGGCTAGGCACTTACCAGCACATGGGGTCGGTTGTGCTGATACTACACTCTGCACTCTTTTGTGTATATCCCAGTGTTGTAGACTTCGGACCGTAGTGAGGTTGTTGCCTTCAGTCCAGCAGGCGACCCAAGGTAGTCCTGCAGGCATTCACGGGCCTTGGCATCACCTCCTATCTTTCCTTTATCCTGTTTCCTTTACTTATTTCAGAAACAATGTATCTTTTATCTTTTGGACTTTGTATGTTGTATTCTTAGACCGTCAATGAAACTGTGACACCAAATTTTGGGTAGAGTTGTATTTAGACTTCCGCAGTTTGTATTAGGATAAATTTTTAGATTTTGTCTTCCGCTTAATTATTTCCACTATTTGCATGATATCTACTCATCATTGTTAATGGTTTAAAACTGGAAAAGGTTAAGTAATTAGAATAATTTGTCTTGCCTAGATTTCACCAGTAGGTGCCATCACGACTCCCAAGGGTGGAAAATCCGGGTCGTGACATTAAATTAGTAGAGACTTACATTACGGGGCAAGCCTATGGTACGAGCTTTGGGGGCACATGAGTTTCTTTGCGAGAGTGAGTGAATTCTTTCTTTCTGTGAGTCCTTAAATTACTTGAATTCATATTTGAGTGTGCGGACTGATTACTCTCTTTGTTTTGTTGGTGAGGGCACATGCTTTACAACAGATTGGCAAGGAACTCGTATCTTTAGTTTGCACAAGAAGCGAGTCAAAAAGAGGAATATAGTGAAGTCAATTTTTGAGGCTAGGATGTTAGAAGAGTCACACAAATATTTTAAATAGTCTTGACATTGGTCTAAAAATAACGAAAGTATGAAGAGTCCTTATGCCGGGTTCTAAGCATTGATATAAACCATTGTCATTGGTGTGATGCTTGAGTATGTTTTGAAAGGTATTTCTTGCCTATGCGTTTAATATTAAGTTGCTCGAGGAGGAGCAAGAGTTTAAGTGTGGTGGTGATAAATGATGAAAAGTGCATATTTTTGAGTATGTTTGCATATTAATTCTTGTGTGAGTCGCGGGATATTACATGATATTTAAAGTGAATTATACTCATTACGTATTTCTTATTTGTAGGAGTGAGCTTGTAATGAAGCAAAAGAAATCAAATTATTGCAAAAAGGAGAAAAATTGAAGGATTGGGAGCTCGTCTATTCTCGTGCGTGGCACAAAAATGGACGCAAAAAAGGAGAAAAGTAAAGGCGAAAAATAGCGAAGCGAAGCAAAGGCACGGATCGCTTCGCGAAATGGAATAATTTCAAAAGCTGAATTCGCGTAAAAAACCGAGCGTTGCGCGAAGGCAGATGCAGATTTCAACTTCTCCCATCTGAATTTGGATTGAAAATTTCGCCCCTCATCAACCCTAAGTGATATAAATACATCCTAAAACAAAACTTTTGGAGGAGTATTCACTACTTTAGGGTTACACAATACCCTTGAAGGCAAGAATACACTAGGAGCAAGGAGGAAGATTCAACCACGAGTTTTTCCTTTCTTCTTCCTGTTTTCTATTATTGGTTATGAATTTTAGTATTGTATTTTCACATACTACTATGAGTAGCTAATTTATTAATTAGGGTTTTGATGGAACCTTTTAGAGGATGAATTCTTGTTAAGTTTAAATATGATTTAGCCTTTTAATTTCTTTACTTGTTCAACTACGTGCTTATTTATATTGATTGAATGGCCATCAATTGAGTATGCCTATTTATTATGTATTGCTTGGGAAAGCGTACATATTTAGGTCATTGTTGAACAACGTCACTCTTAACGTATATGAGGAATCGATACGGCGGGTTTAAAGGTGGGTTTAGGAATAACAAAGCCTCGATGTGGTGTCACAACCCAGATTTCTCACCCTCGGGAGTCGTGATGGCGCCTACTAGTAAAATCTAGGCAAGCTAACAATTCCAATTTAATTACCCTTTTCAAGTCTTTAAGTCCTTATAATTTCAAAACAACATATCAAAACAGCGGAAACAATGATATCAATAACAAAGCGGAAGACAAAACCTGATAATTTAACTTAGCACAAACTGCGGGAGTCTAAATACAACTCTACCCAGAATTTGGTGTCACAATTTCATAGATTGTCTAAGAATACTACAAATAAAGTCGGAAGAAAAAACACGAATCTATCTCGGAATAAGTAAAAACAGAAAGGAAATGATATGAGGAGACGCCAAGGCCCTCGGACACCTGCAGGACTACTTCGGGTCACCTGTTGGACTGAAGGCAACAACCTCACTACGGTCTAAATGCTCCGGTACCAGTATCTGCACACAGTGCAGAGTGTAGTATCAGCTCAACCGACCCCATATGCTGGTAAGTGCCTAGCTTAACCTCGACGAAGTAGTGACGAGGCTAGGACCAGACTACCTAATAAACCTGTGCAGTTAAATCATATACAGCGAAAAATAAAAGTAGAAAATCACAATAAAGATGGGAGGGGGAATAACGTGCTGCGGGGAGTATTGGATAACAACAGAATATCAAAGAGGAATGTAAAGAAACTAATATTCAAATACTAACAGAATAAGAAAAACAAGCACAATATTCACTTTCATCTCTTTCTTGTTGCAGGCGTGCAACCTGATCCCATTTCAATTATTCCTATGGCGGCGTGCCACACGATCCCATTTCATATATCTTATTGTAGGCTTGCAACCCGCTCTCATTTCATATATCTCGTTGCAGGCATGCAACCCGCTCCTATTTCATATGTCACCATGGCGGCGTGCCACCCGCGCCCATTTACAAATCAACATCAATCACAAAAGAATCTCGGCAAGGGCACAAAAGTACACAACAATATCCCGGCAAGGGAGACAATATCGTAAACAATAACATCCCGGCATGGGAAACAATATTATAAACCATAACATCCCGGCAAGGGAACCAACAATGATAATCAACATTTTAGGCATGAAAACATCACAACGGAGTCTCAACAATTACAATACGAGACTCACGGGCATGCTTGACACCGACGTATAGATACTCGTCACCATGCCTATACGTCATACTCTACAATTAACACATAGAAAATAAGACACGTCTCCTAATCTCTCAAGCTAAGGTTAGACCAAACACTTAACTCAAACATCCACGGCCAACTCAAGTCTCAAACACCGCTTTTCCTTTAGAATTCGCCTCCAAATTACTTGTATCTAGTCCAAATAAATTTAATAACAACAATAAATGCTAAAGAATTCATACCCAATGCTTAGTTATAGGTTTTCTATCATTTTCCCCAAAAAGTCAAAAATCGACCCCGGGCCCACTTGGTCGAAACTCGAGTTTCGGACCAAAACCCGATCACCCATTCACCCACGAGCCCAAATATGCAATTAGTTTCGAAATTGGACTCCAAAACGAGGTCTAAATCCCAATTAATCAAAAAGCTCTAACTCTACCATTCCTAATTTCGACCATAAAAACCCTTTATTTTTGGATGAAAATTGATGAAATGCAATGGAAAATCGAAAGAAAAAGGTTTAGAATCATATACCAATGCTTTGGGGAAGATCTTGTTCTTTGAAAATCGCCTCAATGCTCTCTAGTTTTGAAAATATGAAGTTATGGACTAAATCCCAATTTTGCTACTATTTTAAAAATGACTGGGCAGGCCTTCATCGCGTTCCCGATGGGCCTGTCACGTTTGCGATGGGTCAGGCCCAGATGACCATCGCGTTCACGTACAAAGGCTCGTGTTCGCAGAGCTTCAGCACCCTGAGCCTTCGCGGTTAGGTGGCCGCGTTCGTGTAGAACAAATTTGAAACCCTTCCCCCATGCCACTAACCCTACGCGTTCATGAGGGCCTGAATGCGTTCGCGAAGGGTAACTCCCCCACAACTTCGCATTCGCATCCTAAGCTCCACGTTCGTGAAGAACAACTGGCACTTGAGGAAGTTTACCTTACACGTTCGCAATTGGACCCACGCGAACGCGAAGAACAAAACCTCTGTGCACCTGAGATAGCAAAACCTTCAACTTTTCTAAGTGTAAAAACATCCTGAAACCCATCTGAAACTCACCCAAGCCCTCGGGGCTCCTAACCAAACATGCATACTAACCTGAAAACATCATATGTACTTATCCATGCGATCAAATTGCCAAATTAACACCCACACCTATGAATTTAGCATCAAAATCAAAAAAAATCTCATGAACTTTTAAAGTTTCAAATTTTACAACTAAGGTTCCGAATCATGTCATTTCAAGTCTGTTTCTCACCAAATTTTACTGGCTCAACTTAAATCATATATAAGACATGTACTGGGCTCCAGAACTAAATACGGTCCCGATACCATCAAATTCAATTACATTCAAATTTCTAAAAACTCTAAAATTTTCAGTTAAACAATTTTCTTCAAAAATTCATTTCTCGGGCTTGGGACCTCGGAATTCGATTTTGGGCATATGCCCAAGTCCCATATTTTCCTACGGACCCTCTGAGATCGTCAAACCACAGGTCCGGGTCCATTTACCAAAAATATTTACCAAAGTCAACCTAATGGCTTTCTATATACACGTCTGGACTGCGTACGCAAATCGAGGTAACACAAAAAGGAGGTTTTAATGACTTAGAACACAGAATTTAGTTATAAAACAAGTGATGACCTTTTGGGTCATCACATTCTCCACCTCTAAAACATTTGTTCGTCCTCGAATGGACATAAGAAGGAAGTACCTGAGTCGGAGAAAAGATGGGGATAACGGGTCCGCATACCGGACTCGGACTCCCAGGTCGATGCCTCAACAGGATGACCTCTCCACGGAACACGAACAGAAGGGAAACTCTTTGATCTCAACTGACGAACCTGCCGGTCTAGAATAGCTACTGGCTCCTCCTCATAGGACAAGTCCTTGTCCAACTGGAAAGTGCTGAAGTCTAACATGTAGGATGGATGCCGAGATACTTCCTAAGCATGGACACATGAAACAATGGATGCACGGCTGATAAGCTCGGCGGCAACGCAAGTTTGTAAGCCACCTCTCCCACTCGATTAAGAATCTCGAAAGGACTAATGAACCTAGGTCTAAGCTTGCCCCTCTTCCCAAATCTCAGCATGCCCTGCATGGGCGATACCCGAAGTAACACCCGCTCGCCGACCATGAATGTCACATCACGAACCTTACGGTCGGCATAACTCTTTTGCCTGGACTGAGCTGTATGAAGCCTATCCTGAATGATCCTAACCTTGTCCAAGGCATCCTGCACTAGATCCGTACCCAACAATCGAGCCTCTCCTGGCTCAAACCATCCAACCGACGATCGACACCGCTTACTATACAAAGCCTTATAAGGAGCCATCTGGATGCTCGACTAGTAGCTATTGTTGTAGGCAAACTCCGGAAAAGGCAAAAATTGATCCCACGAGCCTCCAAAGTCAATAACACAAGCTCGGAGCATATCCTCCAAAATCTGAATGGTACGATCGGATTGCCCGTCCGTCTATGGATGAAATATTGTGCTCAACTCGAACCGTGTGCCCAACTCACGTTGAACTACTCTCCAAAAATGTGAGGTAAACTCAGTACCTCGATCCAAAATGATAGACATGGTCACACCATGAAGACGAACAATCTCCCGGATATAGATCTCAGCTAACCTTTCAAAAGAATAGGAGACTACCACATGGATGAAATGTGCTGATTTGGTCAGCCTATCAACAATAACCCACACTGCATCGAACTTCCTTTGAGTCTGTGGGCGTCCAACAACAAAGTACACAGTGATACGCTCTCACTTCCACTCGGAAAGTTCAATCCTCTGAAACAAACCACCAGGTCTCTGATGCTCGTACTTTACCTGCTGACAGTTTAAACACCGAGCCATATACGCAACATATTCTGATACATCTTAGTGGTGCCCGGATGAATAGAGTACCAGGAACTATAGGCCTCCTGTAAAATCAACTCTTGGAGCCCATCCACATTAGGCATACAAACTCGACCCTACATCCTCAAAACTCCATCATCATCTAATGTAACCTGCTTGGCACCACCGTGCTGCACCGTGTCTCTAAGGACACACAAATGAGGATCATCATACTGTCGATCTCGGATACGCTCCAATAAAGAAGAACGACCGACTATGCAAGCTAATACACAACTAGGCTCAGAAACATCCAACCTCACGAACTGATTGGCCAAAGCCTGAACATCCAAAGCAAGCGGTCTCTCACCAACCAGAATATATGCAAGATTGCCCATATTGGCCGACTTCCTACTCAAAGCATCGGCCACCACATTGGCCTTTCCCGGATGGTATAAGATGGTGATATCATAGTCTTTTAATAGCTCCAACCACCTTCTCTGCCTCAAATATAGCTCCTTTTGCTTGAACAACTACTGTAGACTCTTGTGATCCGTGAACATCTCACATGCCACGCTATACAGATAATGCCTCCAAATCTTTAATGCATGAACAATGACTGCTAACTCCAAATCATGAACCTGATAGTTCTTCTCATGAATCTTCAACTGACGTGAAACATAAGCAATGACCTTGCCATCCTGCATCAACACCACACCAAGTCAAATACGAGATGCGTCACAATAAATTGTATATGGTTCTGAACCTGTGGGCAAAACCAACACTAACGTCGTATTCAAAGCTAACTTGAGTTTCTGAAAGCTCGCCTCTCACTCGTCTAACCACCTCAACTGGGCACCTTCTGAGTCAATCTGGTCATAGGGGATGCTATAGATGAAAACCCCTCTACAAACCGACGGTAGTAGCCTGCCAAACCCAAGAAACTCCAGATCTTTGTAGCTGATGCGGGTCTAGGCCAGTTGTTGACTGCCTCTATCTTCTTTAGATCTACCTGAATACCCTCTCTGATACAACATGACCCAAGAATGCAACCGAACTCAACCAGAACTCACACTTCGAAACCTTAGCATAGAATTGATTATCTCTCAAAGTCTGAAAAACCACTCTCAGATGCTGCTCATGCTCCTCCTGGCTGTGGAAATAAATCAAAATATTATCAATGAAGACTATCACGAATGAATCCAAGTAAGGCTTGAATACTCGGTTCATCAAATCCATAAAAGCTGCTGGGGAATTTGTCAACTCAAATGACATCGCCAAGAACTCATAATGCCCATACCGAGTGTGGAAAGCTGTCTTAGGGACATCGGATGCCCTAATCTTCAATTGATGGTAGCTAGATCTCAAGTCAATCTTCGAAAATACCTTGGCACCCTAAAGCTGATCAAACAAATCATCAATTCTCGGCAATGGATACTTATTATTGATTGTAACCTTGTTTAACTGCCGGTAATCTATACACATTCTCGTTGATTCATCCTTCTTCTTAACAAACAACATCGGTGCACCCAAGGTGAGACACTAGGTCTAATAAAGCCCTTATCAAACAAGTCTTTCAACTGCTCCTTCAATTATTTCAACTTAGTCGGGGCCATACCATATGGTGGAATAGAAATGGGCTGAGTGCCCGGAGCCAAACCAATGCAGAAGTCAATATCCCTATCGGGTGTCATACCCGGCAGGTCTAAAGGAAATACCTTAGGAAACTCACGAACAACAGGCACAGAATCCGTAGAAAGAACCTCAGCACTAGAATCACGAACATATGCCAAATATGTCAAACACCCCTTCTCGACCATATGCCGAGCCTTCACATATGAGATAACACTATAGGTAGAATGACCAGGAGTCCTTCTCCACTCTAAACGAGGCAACCCTGTCAAGGCTAAGGTTACAGTCTTGGCATGACAGTCCAAGATAGCGTGGTAAGGTGATAACCAGTTCATCCCCAATATGAAATCAAAATCAACCATATCAAAAATTAATAAGTCTACTCGAGTCTCAAGACCCCAATCACAACTATACAAGAGCGATGAACACGATCTACCATAATAGAATCACCCATCAGTGTAGATACATATACAGGAGCACTCAAAGAATCACTAGGCATAATCAAATATGGTGCAAAATAAGATGACACATAGGAGTATGTAGACCCTAGATCAAATAGCACTGAAGCATCCCTACTAGAAACTAGAACAGTACCTGTGATGACTGCATCGGAAGCCTTAGCCTCAGCCTCAAGCCTAGCTGGAAGAGCATAACATCGGGGCTGCACCCTACCACTCTGAACTATATCTCTGGGACGGCCTCCTGCTGGCTGGCCTCCACCTCTAATACCTCTACCTCCACCTCTAGCACCCCTACCTCCACCTCTAGTTGGCTGAGCAAGCGGTGGAACACTCAGTGCCTGAATCATGGGACGGGAACCCTGGTGCTGAGAACTGCTCGGAGCTCGAGGGCAAAATCTAGTAATATGCCTCGTGTCACGACAAGTAAAACAAGCCCTCGGCTACTAGGGCTGACGATCCTTAAAACTCTGAAGTGGAGGTACACTAATAGGAGCTGGCGATGCACTATAGGACTGCTGATCAGAATACTGCAAGTGAGAACCACGGCCACCTAGGCACCGTGAGAAGCCTGTAGTGCTGAATGAAACGACCTGGAAAGATGGCCCCTACCAAAAGAATCCCTGCCTCCAGACGAGGCACCACTAAACCAGAATGACGAGGTTTCTTATCAGACCTCTGACCACCCCCTATAATAGAACCATCTCAACCCTCCTGTCCACATTGGTTGCATCCTGAAAGGAAATCTCGCTTCCCGTCTCCTTATCCATCTGAAGTCGAATAGGCTGAACGCGTCCCTCAGTGAACCTCCTCACACTCTCTCTCTCTCTCAATGGGAAGTATAAGAAGAGCATGACAGGCCAAATCAATAAATCTGGTCTCGTACTGAGTAACAGTCATAGAACCCTGTTGGAGACACTCAAACTGCCTCCGATAGTTCTCCCTCTGAGTGATAGGAAAAAACTTCTCCAGAAATAGCTGAGAAAACTTATCCCAAGTCAAAGCTGGTGACCCAACTGGTCTAGCCAAACAATAATTTCTCCACCAAGTCTTGGCAGATCCATATAAGGGAAAAGTAGCAAAGTCGACCTCATTGGTCTCCACTATCCCCATGTTCCTGAGAACCTCATGACAACTGTCTAAATAATCCTGGGGATCCTCAGAAGATGCACCGCTGAAAGTGGTAGTGAAGAGCTTGGTGAACCTGTCCAATCTCCACAAGGCATCAGCAGACATAGCTGTTCCATCACCGGTCTGAGCTACCATACCCGGCTGAACTGCTACAACTGGCTGAGCTACTGGAGAGTGAAACTGGGGAGCCATCTGCTTCGGATTGCAGGTAGCAGGAGTCTAGGCTCCTCCTACAGCCTGAGAGACGGCTGGTGCTACAGGAAGCAAGCCTGCTTGGTGACACTCTCCATAAGGCCCACTAGATGGACCAGAGCATCCTAGTACTCGGGGTAGCAATGAACCTCTCTGGGACTTGAGTTGGGCCCACCCAAACTGCCTGGGTCGGAACCTCATCATCAAACTCAACCTGAGGCTCCGCCGCTAGTGCTGTTGCTCTGGGCTGAGCTCTGCCCCTACCTCAGCCTCTAGCATGGCCTCAGCCTCACCCTCTACCCCTCGTAGGAACTGCTGCTAGGGGCTCGGGCTGTTGATCAGTGGATGAGGAAGCGCATGTTCTTGCCATCTGCGAAAGAACAGAGTAAAAATTCAATTAGCATTGACAAACCAAACCGCACGACAGGAAAGAATAGATGTGATGTTTTTTCCTAACTCTGTAGCTCTGATACCAACTTGTCACAACCCAGATTTTCCACTCTCTGGAATCGTGATGGCGCCTACTAGTGAAAGCTAGGCAAGCCAACAATTCCAATTTAATTACCAATTTCAAGTCTTTAAGTCCTTATAATTTCAAAACAGCATATCAAAACAGCGGAAACAATGATATCAATAACAAAGCGGAAGATAAAATATGATAATTTAACTTAGTACAAACTGCGAAAGTCTAAATATAACTCTACCCAAAATTTGATGTCACAATTTCGCAGACTATCTAAGAATACTACAAATAAAGTCTGAATAGAAATACACGATTCTGTCTCTGAATAAGTAAAAATAGAAAGGAAATGATAGAAGGAGATGCGAAGGCCTGCGGATGCCTGCAGGACTACCTCGGGTCGCCTGTTGGACTGAAGGCAGCAACCTTACTGCGGTCCAAATGCTCCGATACCAGTATCTGCACACAGTGCAGAGTGTAGTATCAACACAACTGACCCCATATGCTGGTAAGTGCCTAGCCTAACCTCGACGAAGTAGTGACGAGGATAGGACCAGACTACCTAATAAACTTGTGTAGTTAAATCATATACAGCGGAAAATAAAAGCAGATAATCACAATAAAGATGGGAGGCGGAATAACATGCTGCGGAGAGTATCGGATTACAACAGAATATAAAAGAGTAATGTAAAGAAACTAATACTCAATTACTAACAGAATAAGAAAAACAAGCACAGTATTCACTTTCATTTCTTTCTTGTTGCAGGCGTGCAACCCGATCCCATTTCAATTATTCTCGTGGCGGTGTGCCATCCGATCCCATTTCATATATCTTGTTGTAGGCATGCAACCTGATCCCATTTTATATATCTCGTTGCAGGCGTGCAACCCACTCCCATTTCATATATCTTGTTGCAGGCATGCAACCCATTTCATATATCTCGTTGCAGGCGTTTAACTCGCTCCCATTTCATATGTCACCGTGGCGGTGTGCCACCCGCTCCCATTTACAAATCAATATCAATCACAAAAGAATCCCGGCAAGGGCATAAAAGTACACAAAATATCCCGGCAAGGGAGACAATATCGTAAACAATAACATCCCAGCAAGGGAGACAATATTATAAACCATAACATCCCGGCAAGGGAACCAACAATGATAATCAACATTTTAGGCATGAACAAATCACAACGGAGTCTCAACAATTACAATATGAGACTCACGGGCATGCTTGACACCGACGTATAGATACTCGTCACCATGCCTATACATCATACTCTACAATTTACACATAGAAAATAAGACACGACTCCTAATCCATCAAGCTAAGGTTAGACCAAACACTTACCTCAAACTTCCACGGTCAACTCAAGTCTCAAACACCGCTTTTCCTTTAGAATTCGCCTCTAAATTATTTGTATCTAGTCCAAATTAATTTAACAACATCAATAAATGCAAAAGAATTCATACCCATTGCTTAATTATAAGTATTCGATCATTTTTCCCAAAAAGTCAAAAATCGACCCCGGGCCCACTTGGTCGAAACTCAGGTTCAGACCAAAATCCGATCACCCATTTACCCACGAGGCGAAATATGAAATTAGTTTCAAAATTTGACCCCAAAACGAGGTCTAAATCTCAATTAATAAAAAAGCCCTAACTCTACCCAAATTCCTAATTTCTACCGTAAAACCCCTAGAATTCTTTATGAAATTTGATGAAATGCAATGGAAAATCGAAAGAAAAAGGTTTAGAATCATATACCAATACTTTGGGCAAGATCTTGTTCTTTGAAAATTGCCTCAATACTCTCTAGTTTTGAAAATATGAAGTTATGGACTAAATCCCGATTTTGTTACTGTTTTAAAAATGACTGGGCAGGCCTTCATCGCGTTCGCGATGGGCCTGTCACATTCGCGATGGGTCAGGCCCAGATGACCATCGCGTTCTCATACAAAGGCTCGCATTCGCGGAGCTTCAGCTCCCTAAGCCTTCGTGTTCGCGGTCAGGTGGTCGCGTTTGCATAGAACAAATTTGAAACCCCTCCCCCAGGCCACTAACCCTACGCATTCGCGAGGTCCTGAACGCATTCACGAAGGGTAACTCCCCCACAGCTTCGCGTTCACGTCCTAAGCTCCGCGTTCGTGAAGAACAAACTGGCACCTGAGGAAGTTTACCTTACGCGTTCGCGAGTGGAGCCACACGAACGCGAAGAACAAAACCTCTGTACACCTGAGACAGCAAAACTTGCAACTTTTCTAAGTGTAAACACATCCCGAAACCCATCTGAAACTCACCCGAGCCCTCAGGGCTCCTAACCAAACATGCATATTAACCCAAAAATATCATATGGACTTATTCGTATGATCAAATCGCCAAATTAACACCCATAACTATGAATTTAGCATCAAAGTCAAAGAAAATCTCATGAACTTTCAAAGTTTTAAATTTTACAACTAAGGTTCCGAATCACGTCATTTCAAGTATGTTTCTTACCAAATTTTACAAGCTCAACTTAAATCATATATAAGACCTGTACCGGGCTCCAAAACTAAAATACGGGCACGATACCATCAAATTCAATTACATTCAAATTTCAAAAAACTCTAAAAATTTTAGTTAAATAATTTTCTTCAAAAATTCATTTCTCGGGCTTGGGACCTCGGAATTCGATTTCGGGCATACGCCCAAGTCCCATATTTTCCTACGGACTATCCGGGACTGACAAATTATGGGTCCGGGTCCGTTTACCCAAAATATTGATCGAAGTCAACCTAAATTCATTTTAAAAGCAAAATTTATTATTATTCACAGATTTTCATATAATGGCTTTTCGGATACATACCCGGACTGCGCACACAAACCAAGGTGAGATAAAAAGGAGGTTTTAAGGCCTCGGAACACAGAATTTAGTTCTAAAATAAAGGTCATCACACGTGATCATAGTGAGCGATGAGATTGTGCCAGCTAGCGTAGTTCGGAAGAATATGTCTAGTAAATTGCTGTAATTGCTCGTGAAAGAATTACGACACCTGAAGTGTTCACGATCAGTAGAGAATAATTAGGAGAAATTATAAGAGACGTAGCGGGAAGAATTACGACAATCGGGAAAAATCATAACTCTAGACCTCTTTAATCTTGTCTCCAACCCGTAGTATCTTTAGTTGTTAATTTTCTATTTTACTTTGTTAGTTAATTAGTTAGACATAAGAATCTTAATATTTATAACTTAAAAATTGTTCAAGCTTGTCTTCTTGATGATAGTGAACAGTTGTAGCTAAACCTTAGTTTTCTATGTGATTCGGCTTCGGACTTTTAGACGGGTTTATATTTGCAGCGACCGCTTATCCTTTTTCGGACTAGAGTTAAGCGTGATCAATAGCTCATACTTTCTTTTATGTTTAAACTTTAAATTTAATTTTTTATTTAAGACTTTAATTATTTAGTACTCTATTCTACATATTTTTATTTATTTATAAGTTACAAGTTTATTAATAATCAAATAAAAATTACATTGTATAAGTTCTATTATATTTATAATAAAAAGGAAAAAATCAGAAATAGCCTGATCTACAACTGTAAAATAAAAATTAACCATAGTTGTAAAATTAGTCAGTAGTGGCTACTTTTGTCCAAATTTTATCTTCACATTAACTAGTGCCTACTTTTCAATAATTTTACAAACACATGTTATTTTTTAACTACCAATTAAAAACTAGTCGGCCCGTGTTATTTGCACAAAAAAGTTGAAAAATTTATATGGTGTAACTAACTTATACATCATATTTACCATAAATAAATACACACTTTAAAATAATTATATTTTATTGCAGATCTTTGTATTTTATAGTAAAACACAATTCAATGTGTTCTCCTCGGCCTTAAATTTCTTTGCCTTCTCCTCCTCAGCCTTCCATCTTTTACACCGCTCCTCCATCAACTCATCCAAGCTTATTTCCTCCTCCTCAACCTTCAATTTTGTTTTTTTCTTGAATCAATTCAATCTCCAATTCCACATTGATGAAGTTTTGAAGGTTCAAAGTTTAACTTGGATTTAAGAAATTAAGATAATTTCGAACTGGATGTGGTTCCAAAAGTTTAAGAAAATTTTGGGGAACTTATATCTCAAATTTCGGAGGATTTGCTGCAGATTTGATGTACATAAAGTGTATGTGAAGGAATACAGTTAATACAACTTTTCCTTCAAAATTGTATTTACTGATACAACCACTATGTGAAATTTTTGGATTGGATGTGGTTCTAAAAGTTCGAGAACATCTTGGGGAGCTTATATCTCAAATTTATGACGATTTGATGCAAATTTGATGTAGTTTTGGATAAATTTCAGAATAAAATTCGAGTGTATGAAAAGTGTATGTGAATGAATACAATTGATACAATATTTATCATTAAAACTGCATTCATTGATACAACCATTATGAGCGAATAAATACAATTGATATATCTTTCCATCAAAACTGTATTCATTGATATAACTATTATGCGCGAACGAATACAACTAATATAGTTTTTTCATCAAAACTTTATTCGTTGATACAACCTGACCGCAGATTGATATAGCTAAATTGAGTTCGACTGTATGTGTTTGATGCAACAAAAAGTGATATGAAAAATTGAAACAAGCGCCTAGCAACATAACTGTTGCTGCGAATGGTAATAAGTATCAATACACTAGCTATGTTTAGTAAATAGCTACTAAACTATGGTAGTTTCTAAATGTTTTCCAAAAACATTATACCAAACTAGCATACCAAACTATTTTTTGTTATCCAACCGGTGTTCGCTATACATCAAAACACAACTTATCTCATATTCATACCAAAGTCTTATATTAGCGGTAAAACTCTTCGGGACCAAAAATAACTTCATATCCAAAGTTCAAATCTAAGACCTCTGACTAAGGATAAATGTGTACTTACCACTCTACGATAAATTTTTACAACCCTTATTGGTAGCACATCAATCTTGTAATGAACATAATTTATATATACAGGGATAAAAAAACTGATAGGTTCGCATGAATATTAGTTGCTTAGATTGCATGACAAATGAAGCTTCTCAATTGTTATATTTTATTTACATTTATCCTCTTATTGTGATATCTTGTAAGTTCTTTAATATATTAATTATTATTGTAAATAAATTGTTTGGAACCAAATCTTGCTGGATACTCACAAAGATTGAATTTCTATTCCGGATAGCAGGAGCCTAGTTTCATTAGAAAAGGGAGAATAGGAAAGTAGTTGATTGGGGAGAAGTGAGGGTGTTCATTAGAAATCGATAAATCCCACCAAACCGATAATTTGAGTCAAATCGGAAAAAAAAAAATTGACTATTGTTTGGTTTGACATTGGAAAAAATAATCCAACCATAATTAATTTTGTAACGACCCGGCCGGTAGTTTCATAATTTATTGTCCCGTTTCCCCTCCCCCCCGCCCCCAATTTCTGCTTCTTTATGTGCTCCTCAGTGGTATTTCATCGAATCGTGTTGGTTGGTTTGGGTCCGGAGTGGTTTTGGTGTGAAATGAGACACTTAGTCTCCTATTTAGAAGTTTAAGTTGGAAAAGTCAACTGGATGTTGACTTATGTATAAACGATCCCGGATGTGAATTCTGATGGTTCGGGTAGCTCTGTTAGGTGATTTTGGACTTGGGAGCACATTCGGAATGTAATTTGGAGGTCTGTGGTAGAATTAGGCTTGAATTGGCGAAATTGTAAATTTGGCGTTTCTCGGTCCGCAGTGAAAATTTTGATATCATGGTTGGAATGGAATTCCGGAAGTTGGAATATGTTCGTAGTGTCATTTATGATGTGTGCGCAAAATTTCAGGTCATTCAGAGGTGATTTGCTATGTTTCGGCATCGTTTGCAGAATTCGGAAGTTTAGAAGTTCTTAGGCTTGAATCCGAGGGTGATGTGGTGTTTTGATGTTTTTTTTTTGAGTATTCTGAAAGTTCGACTAAGTTTGAATGTTGATATATGACTTGTTAGAATGTTTGGTAGAGGTTCTGAGGGCCTCAAGTTGATTTCAGATGGTTGACGATTCAAGGATGGGATTTGAGGAAATGATGAAGATTTCCTTCAGTTGTCATAACCGCACTTGTGGAGTCTGTGTGATGGACGCAGATGCGGAGAGGTACCGTAGATGCGAGATTTGGGAAGCTGAGGCAAGACCGCAGGTGTGGAAGGAGGAGCGTGTATTGGACCGCAGAAGTGGTTATGGGCGGTTAAGTGAAAACCATAGATGTGGTTGTTTTGACCGCAGAAGCGGTCCCGCAAATGCAGGAAAGGGCTGCAGGTGCGAGATGCCTGGGCAGAAAGTATATAAGGAACCCTTTGCGAACTTTGGCCATTCTTCACCATTTTTCTTTCGTATTTTGAGGTTTTTGAGGGGTTTTGAAGAGGGAATCAAGGGGATACTCATTGAGGTAAGTTATTTAAGCTTAATACTTGTGATTATGGTAATCTGCAGTTGTTTAAGGATGAAATTGAGGGGTTAGGGCTTGGAAATTGGAGAGTTTAAATTGAGGATTTGAGGGACCTTTTGATGTCAGATTTTGATGATTTTGGTATGCATAGACTCGTGAGTGAAAGGAGTTTCTAGTTTTGTGACTTTTGTCAGATTCCGAGACATGGTCACGGGGGTCGGGTTTGGGTAAATTTCGGAATTTTGGTCTAAATTGATAATTTTTCGTATGGAATTGGTTCATTAGCCTATATTGATTGCATTGTATTGCTTTTGGTCAGACTTGGGACGTTCGGAGGCCGATTCCAGAGGAAAGGGCGTCGCGGAGTAGGGATTTGACGATTTGAGGTTAGTAATGATTGTAAATCTTGTCCTGAGGGTATGAAACCCCGAATTGAACATCATTTCACTACTTTGAGGTGATGCACATGCCAGGTGACGGGCGTGTGGGCGTGCACCGTTGGGGATTGTGACTTGGTTCGTCTCGTAGAAACTATTAAGTTGTATATATGACTGAAAACTATATGATACTTATGCGTTTAGAAAGAATTTCTATAAATTGGACTGAATGTCATATTTGGGCCTCGTGCCAAAGCTGTTGGACCCTTAGGGGCATTTTCTTATTATATCCTCACTGTTTTGATTTAAGATCTATACTCAATCATTCTGTGTTTACTGATTTCATAACTCAGTCTTTATTACTCTATTTTGATGCATAAAATGATATTTTTGGCTGAGCCCCCTGTTTTTATTGATAGCCCAAGTGGCTTGAGATGTTTGTGACTGAATGAAGCCGAGAGCCTGTTTTTGTGAGTATATTATGGGATTGGGATGCACGCCGCAGCTAATAGTAGCCTATATTATACGATGTAGATGTTATTTATGCTCTAAGTTAACAATACTTTATTGATGTTTAGGTGCTAAATGATAACAAAATGCTCTAATTAGGGTTTTTATGCTTTGCAGGAACTACTCCGAGTTAGGAGAAGGATATAGAGTGTTTTGGGGTCAAATATATAGATACAAGGCCAATCGAGAAGATCCCGGATGAAAACGAGCAAGAAAAGGTGAAGAAAAATTGGGCAGCAGTCCACCGCGACCGCGGTAGGACCGCGGCTGGAATGCGGTGAAAGAAGGAAAAAAACAGAAAGCTTTGAAATGACCGCGATCGTGCCGCGACCGCGGTCGATCTAGAGAAAGCCAAGAAGTTTAAGGGCTAAAGTGTAAATCGTGGGAAACTTATCCTAACCTGATATAAACTCAACAAACTCGCCCAAGTTAAGGTTAAGTTGTTTTTAGACTCAATTGGAAGCAAGAACAAGTGTGAGAAGATCAAGATACCATTAGAATTTTTCATTCTTCTTCTTGTTATTATTATTTTGTGAATTATGAATGATTTTATGGTTTTATCTTGTTTTACCATGAGTAGCTAAATATTTAATCTAGGGTTGATGAAACCAATTGCTAGATGAAGTTTTGACTCAGTTTTGTTATAATCGATCCGGGTTTATTATATGATTGCTCAACTATGTTTTGTATGGTGATTAATTGAATGGTCTCTTGATTAATCGTGTCTAATTGCCTTGTGTTGCTTGAGAAAGAATACTAGGTTAGATTGTTGTTGAACAACACTACTTTTGGGTAATTAAAAAATTCATTACTTGAATTTAAAAGTGGGGTTAGAGATAACGAAACTTTGGTAGGATAATTCAGAGCTGCATAAATTATCAGCTAGAGTAGTTCGAGAGAATGCTCTAGTAAATTATCATAGTTGATCGAGAGGTAATTGCGATAACCCATAGCTCATAATCCTCATAGAGTATTACGGCAGGATTATAGCAAAGGAGTAAAGAATTAAACTAGCAATTGGGGAAATCAATACCCTAGACCTTTTTACCATTGAATTATCTTTAACTTAGAATATTGTTTGTTTCAATGTCATTTTACTTTAGTTAAACAAATCCCAATATTTATTGATAAAAATCTTGCATCCGGAAATTGTTTGAGCTTGTCCTAGCATCGCTAAGAGTTGTGATAGATAGGTTAGTTCCCTGAGGATTCGACTCCAGACTTGTAAATCGGATTATATTTGCAACAACCACTTTGTCTTTTATAAGGCATAGTTATGAGTGATCAAATTTTGGCTTCGTTGTCGGGAAACTAACGGTGTTATTTATTACAACTTAGAAGTAGTGCTAGAATTATTAGTTTAGATCAATTTTCTACGGTGTTAAATAATATTTTATTGAAATTCTTACGTTTGAACTCTTGTGTGATTCAGGTGTATGCCTAGAGATTCTTTGAGGACTGGTGAACTGCTTGAAGGACTCTCAGACCCCGAGAAAACATTCAGGGCGTTAAACTCTGCCAACAATAAGAACAAACAATCACAACAAACATACCAACTTGAAATTGAAATGGGTGATGTAGATAACATCAACAGGAACATCAGGAATGATCAAGATGACCCAAACATCAGAGTGGTGGCACCTCTTGTGCCAAAAGCTGCACTTTATGATTGGGCACAGCCAATAGTTGACAACCTAGCCACCGCCATTGTTGTGCCCCAAATACAAGCGGAGACATTCCAGATCACCACCAACATGTTGTACCTTCTGCAGAATAAGGGATTGGTCTCCGGGTCACACATTGAAGACCCTCAACAACACCTGAAAAATTTTCTGTCGATTTGTGTGACCCAAAGGCAGCCAAATGTGACCCCTGAAGCCATCAAGCTGTTACTGTTCCCGTTCTCTGTGACTGGGAAAGCTCAAACTTGGCTGAATTTGCTCCCAATAAATTCCATTGCCATTTGGGAGGAATTAGTCAAGCAGTTCCTGAACAAGTTTCACCCGTCCAACAAGACTACAAGACAGATTGATAAGATATTGCAGTATAAGCAGCAGCCCACTGAGACCTTGCAGGAAACTTGGGAAAGATTTAAAGGGATGCTAGTGAAGTGTACCCACCATGGTATTCCAGACCAGATGCTCTGCCAGAGATTCTACATGGGGTTAGCAGACAATTTAAAAGCTAATGTAGATGCTTCAGCTGGGGGTGCATTTCTGAGTAAGACATTCACAGAGTGTAAAATCCTTCTTGACAAGATGTCCCAGAATTTGGGATGGATGACGAGAGGCACAACCCTGACACCAATAGTGCATTCATTTCCTCTTAAACCAAATAATTCACATGCATAGAACATAGCCACACTCAGGATTCAGATGAGTATACTGACAAAGAAGATTGATGAGATAGGTACAAAGCAAGTGTATATCATTGACACAACAAATAGAGGACCGTGACACCTTGCATTAATCAGTCTTATGTGTGTTCATGGAGTGGAGAAGGTGACAACCAAGGGTTAAGAGAGGATATGAATTATGTCAACAATTTTGGGGGTCAGAGGAAAGGAGGACAACAATGGAGACCAGCACCCAACTAGCAGTATAGACCAAACATGCCACAATGTGGAGGTATGCATCCCCAAGGCCAAATGGCGCCATATTAGAGACAACAGGGCTATGAACAACAGCACCAACAACAGTTGGCATATCAGCCACCTCATCAGCAACAGGATGGCAACATGGTAGAAATCAGGGGTATGTTGCAACAACTCATTGGAACAAATGGTAAGATGCGGGAAAAGTTGGCAGCGCATGACTCAGCAATTAAGGGGATTGAAACTCAACTATGGCAGCTGTCCATGGCCTTAAATAACCGCCCCCAGGGAATATTGCCAACCGATACGAACATTAACCCTAGAAGAGAGATTACACTAACCATTTCAGTTCCATTAGAGATCAATGAATTAGCAGAACTCACTAAAGTGGTGGTTAAACAAGTTCGGGTTGATAAGGGTAAGGCTAAAGAAAGTGAACAAGTTGCAGAATAGGTGGTACCTCTTGTGCCACAAAATTCCAACAAAGAACAGCCAGCAAGTAGTGGACAAAGAGTGATGCCTGCACCATTCCCTCAAAGACTGGCAAAACAAAAGAAAGAAGATCAGTACAGGAAATTTATGGAGATGCTTCATCAGATTCAATTGAATATCCCTTTGATGGATGCTTTAAGGGAAATTCCAGGCTATGCAAAAATGATGAAGGACCTGATGTCACGGAAATTTGACTTTCAGGACCGGTCCACAGTAACTCTGACATAGACATGCAGCACGATAGTGATAAGATCTATGGCTCAAAAGATGTCTGATCCAGGTAGCTTAGCTATTCCATGTACTATTGGGAGTTATGATTTTGCAAAAGCATTGTGTGACTTAGGATCCAGCATAAACTTGATGCCTTTGGCAATATATACAAAACTGGGCATTGGCAGACTAGACCGACTTCGATGTTGTTGCAAATGGCTGATCGCATGGTTAAAAGGCCGATAGGGATTCTTGATGATGTGCTGGTACAAGTGGGAAAGGTTGTATTCCCTGCAGACTTTGTTATTCTGGATTGCCAGCTAGATGAGGAGATACCCATCATTCTAGGGAGGCCATTCTTAGCCACTGGGAGAGCATTGATTGATTGTGAAACTGGGGAATTCAAAATGAGGTTGAATGATGAAGAAGTAATATTCAACGTTCAACAATCCATGAGGAGACCCAGTGAATATGAAAATTGCTCACTAGTAGAAGCTGTAGATGTGATCCTGCATGAAGATGATGAGACCTTGAATGCCAAAGATCCAATTGGGAGCTTGTTTGACAAATTTAGAGGAGATAGATGGCGAAGGGTTGGAAGAATGGGTCATGGCACTTGAAGGACAAGGATTCTGGAAGATGGAACCTCGGTTCGACCCCCTTGAAATAGAAAAGAGAGCAACAGCACCTGCAAAACCATCAATAGAGGAACCACCACAGTTGGAGCTGAAACCACTTCCAGCCCACCTCAGGTATACTTTATTGGGTCTCAATTCTACTTTGCATGTTATTATATCATCTGGTTTGCTAGTTGTGCAGGTAGAACAATTACTGCAGGTGTTACAGGAATACAAAACTGTAATTGGTTGGACCATGGCAGACAAAAAGGGTATCAGCTCAGCCTTCTGCATGCACAAGATTCGTTTGGAAGAAGGGCACAACCTTCCAAGGAATATCAACGAAGGTTGAACCCCAATATGAAAAAGGTAGTGAAAAAGGAGGTAATCAAGTGGCTGGAAGCGGGCATCATCTTTCCCATCTCTGACAGCAATTGGGTAAGCCCCGTCTAGTATGTACCAAAAAAGGGTAGAATGATAGTTGTACAAAATGAGAAGAATGAGTTGATCTAAACTCGTACAGCGGATTTGTATAGATTACAGGAAATTAAACGCAACCACCCGAAAGGGCCATTTACCCTTACCTTTCATTGACCAGATGTTGGACAGGTTAGCTGGGCGATCCCATTTTTGTTTCTTGGATGGATACTCGAGGTACAATCAGATCTCAATAGCCCCGGAAGATAGAGAGAAAACATCCTTCACATGTCTGTATGGCATCTTTGCCTTTCGGAGGATGCCCTTTGGACTTTGCAATGCACCGACCACATTCCAGTAGTGTATGTTAGCCATTTTTACCGACATGGTTGAAGACATTATGGAGGTGTTTATGGATGATTTCTCTGTGTTAGGGGATTCATTCGAAGATTGTCTTCACAACCTTAAAAGAGGGCTGAAACGATGTATGGAGACAAATTTGGTGCTGAACTGGGAAAAGTGTCGTTTCATGGTGCAAGAAGGTATAGTATTGGGGATAGAGTGTCCAAAAGGGGATTGAAGTAGACCATGCAAAAGTTGATGTGATTGAGAAGCTCCCAGCACCTACTTCAGTGAAAGAAGTGAGAAGTTTCCTAGGGCACGCCGGATTCTACTGGCGGTTCATCAAGGATTTTTCAAAAATTGCTAACCTCTTATGTAAGCTGCTTGAAAAAGACCAGCACTTTATGTTTTCTGATGATTGCAGGTTAGCATTTGAGGAGCTGAAGAAGAGATTGGTGACTGCACCCATCATTGTTGCACCCAACTGGGAATAACCATTCGAGCTTATGTGCGACGCCACTGATTATGCTATAGGAGCAGTTTTGGGGTTGCGTAAGGAGAAAATTATGCACCCAATTTACTATGCAAGCAGGACTCTTAGTGGTGCACAGCTGAACTACACGGTCACGAAAAAGGAAATGCTCATTGTAGTGTTTGCCTTCGACAAATCCAGGTCATACCTGATTGGATCAAAAGTTATTGTTTATACTGACCATGCAGCCATTAGGTACTTGATAGCAAAAAAGGAGTCAAAGCCCCGCTTGATTCGCTGGGTTCTGTTGATACAAGAATTTGACGTGGAAATTTGTGACCGAAAGGGGACAGACAACCAAGTAGCAGACCGCCTCTCGAGGTTGGAATAGGAAGAAAAGAGAATGAAGGTTGAAGATATCCTTGAGACATTCCCAGATGAGCAATTACTTGATGTGACAATGGAGGAGGCACCATGGTATGCTGATATTGCTAATTACTTAGCGTGTGGTATTGTACCACATGATCTCTCCTCAATTCAAAAGAAAAAAAATTCTGTGATTTTTGGGTGTATTATTGGGATGAACCTATATTGTTCAAAATATGTGTTGATAACATAATTTGGTGGTGTATCCCTAAGAAAGATCAACCCTCTGTTTTGAAGGCTTGCCATGCTTCACCATGTGGTGGACACTTTAGAGGAATTCAGACAGCAGCAAAGGTGTTAGAATCAGGCCTGTATTGGCCTACATTGTTCAAGGATGCCCATGCTTGGGTCAAACGCTGTGATGAATGTCAAAGGACGGGCAACATATCCCGTCGCCATGAGATGCCAATGATCACAATCCAAGAGGTGGAAGTGTTTGACATGTGGGGTATCAACTTCATGGGGTCTTTTGTCAACTCATACAGTAACAAGTATATACAGGTTGCCGTTGACTATGTCTCCAAGTGGGTCGAAGCATTTGCTCTCCCAAAATGATGCAAAAGGGGTGACCAGCTTCCTAAAGAAAAACATTTTCACACATTTTGGCACCCCCCCGAGCCATAATCAGTGATGGTGGCTCTCATTTTTGCAATAGAGCGTTTGCATGCCTGTTGGAGGAGTATGGAGTTCTCCACAAGGTAGCCTCACCATACCACCCATAAACAAGCGGGCAGGTGGAAGTGTCTAATAGGGAAATCAAAAGTGTCCTCTCAAAAACAGTGAATGCAACAAGAACTGATTGGGCAAGGAAGCTGGATGATACATTGTGGGCATACCGCACAGCCTTCAAAACTCCAATTGGTATGTCACCATACAAGTTGGTATTTGGAAAGGCATGCCACCTTCCGGTTGAGCTCGAACACAAAACATTGTGGGCATTGCGGCAGCTGAACATAAACATGGAGACAGCGGGCACCAACAGAGTTAATGGGTTGCATGAGCTTGAGGAATTTCGATTCCAGGCATTCGAAAGTGCTAAACTATATAAAGACAGGATGAAACTGATGCATGACAAGTACATATTGAATCGGAACTTTGAACCCGAAGAATTAGTGTTGCTATATAACTCAAGATTGAGACTATTCCCGGGCAAGTTGAAGTCCCAATGGTCAAGACCATTCAGAGTGGTGCAAATGTTCCCAAGTGGAGTTGTGGAGATTGAATCTGAAGATGGGACGAACAAATTCACAGTGAATGGGAAGAGGTTGAAACATTACCTTGGAATGAGTGAAGGAAAAAGGGACAGCATGGTGATAACGTTGGAGGAGTCCCAATACACAAATGAGGAGTGATGATATGAGCCTACGTCGTGTTGCGACGTTAAATCAGGCAATGTGTGGGAGGCAACCCATGTTTTCTTTTGTTTATTTCTTTTCTTTTGTTTTGATGTGTATTTCATGTGTATGAAACTAACCCTCTCATTTAAAAAATCGGACGGCAAATTCGACGTATTATATTTCTGGGCCACCGCGACCGCGGTGAATCGCGAGTATTCTGCTGCCCAGGTAAGTCCAATTAATTTGGTACTTTATTTTTTCTCTTTCTTATTTTTCTAGTCTAAAGTATCCCCCCTCCCCACTCCTCACACTCACTCTAAACCCTAACCCAACGCCCTTTTCTTCTTCTTCTTCCCATCTCTCACAAACCCACTTCTCTCCCACACACACACATTTCCCTACTCCCCAACTTCCCTTACTCTCCACTTCTACAAGAACCAGGTATGTCATTCTTTCCATCTCTCTTCTTATACCCTTCTATTTTGCAATTTTAATGCTTGAATTGTTGTAGTATCTATGGTTAAATTTTTGGTTTTCTTTTCTTTTTTTTAGTGGGTAATGTGTAAAATGTTGTAGAGAAGGGAATGGTATTGTTGTGTGAAGTTAATTGTGGTAGAGTGGAGTTATGAAGTGATAATGGTTGATTTGGGGAGAGATTTTATGCCTCCATGGGATAGGTGTGTTAAATTATAGTCCATGCACACCATATGCTTGTGAAATTGCCCCAATGGAGCTATAATGGCTAATGTGACCATGGTGGTGGTGAAGTCTGAGTAACCACCCAGGGTTCACACAACTCAAACCATCACTAATAGCAGCCTTTATTTTGTCAGGTACAATGCATCAGTTAAGGAAAAGACGTGCCAGGGGTTCCTCCTCTAGTAGACCATGAGGTTCATCCCGAGCTCGAGCTCAGGCTAGTGCGGACCAGTTTGACCGCACTCGGTTTGTCTCCAAAACGGCTCAAGATAGGTTTAATGCAAAGGCATCCAAGAAGATGCTACCTGAAGTACACATTGACAGGCATGCCTTGCAAGTTGAATGTCCAAGTATCTTTGAAGAATTAAGGAGGCGTCAGCTGGACATCTTCTTTAATGAACCGGAAGAGGGCAATGTACTGATAGTAAGGGAATTTTATGCGAATTGCCCAGAGCATGTTAATAGGGTTGTCACGGTAAGAAATACCCCGGTGGATGCATCTCTTGAGGCTATCCGCCAAGTGTACAGGTTGTCGGTCTTCACTGGAGAGACAAATTATTACCAAGCTTATCAGCGCAAACTTGTCTGGTGGCAACCAATTTGTCAAACAATCTGTGTGGCTGGCCGGGATCCAATATGGAAAAAGCTGAGAATTACCCTAAACTCTCAATCTCTCACTTGGGAAGCTAAGTGTTCGCTAACAATCATCAATAGTCGTTTGCTACCATCCAGCAACACTACAGATGTTAATGGGCCAAGAGCAGCAACGATTTTCTATTTCGTCAACCACCACGATTTTGACGTGGCCCAGCTCCTTCAGGATGAAATGTTCATTCGCTCCCCAGAAATACTCAAAGGGTTCTACTTCCTTTCCCTAGTCACCGAGTTGTGTCGTGCTTCACAAGTTCCTGAAAATCCCATAGTAGATGGGAAGTTTCCATTAAAACCCCCATTCAAGGCTAGCAAAATCACAGTTAGGAAAGAGCAGGTTGTGGCGGATGATGATGATGATGATGCCGATGATGATGATGAGGGAGCTATGCATGCTGCCGACCTGCCAGGGTAGTGTGCTGATAAGGCGGGCCCATCACAGGCTCGCCAGAGTACCCAAATGACTACCTTGGAACAGGATATGGCTGGCCTATGCACTTCGGTCAATGACCTGAGCGCTAGAGTTGACACTTTGGCTACTCAAAATGCTAGGTCAGAGAAAAAGATCATGGGCTGGCTCCGGGCGCTAGGACGAGCGTGTCACCACGATCCTGGCACTGTCTCCGATCAGGACTGAGCACCAAGGAAGTCCCCTTACCTTACTCTACTTTAAATTCTTTGACATGGGGACATGCCAAATCTTGAAGTATGGGGTGGGGGATGGTTATTATTGTACAATTGTATAAATTTGTTTGGTGTTTTTGTTGTTTGGTGTTTTTGGTTGATGTTAATTAACTTCGACTTGGCCCAAAGACGGACACCTCTCGACGGGTCTCTTGAGGGACTTAAGTCGAATAAAGAAAAAAAAATTCTAGTACGTAGTGTATCAACTCCCCCTTGGTTTTTCTTTAAACCACGGTTCTTTTCCAAGAGTTTCCATTTGAACCGGGTGCAGTTAGTTGTGTTTTTTTTATTTTCTTTTTTTTCTTTTTTTTATTGTAGGAATTTTTGGGCGAAGAATAGAAATAGGATCCTTTAACTCCATGATACCTTGAATAGAGATTGTTTTAGTGTGACACTTAGGCTCATTAGCTGACTCTAGCAACAAAGCCTTAAATTGTGTGTCCTTGAGTTGGCTTAAGCACCTTGAGTAGAGTGTCTGATGATCCTAACTGAATTGAGTCATGTGCCATGTGTGAGTGAGGCTTTGTGTATTCTACGCTAACACTCAATGCCTATAACTTGCCATGTGTGTGTATGAAGCGAAATGGTAGTCTTAATTGGTCTGTAAAGTGATAGAGGTGTTTCCTTGTTGAACCTATCTATATATGTTTTCACCTACCTGATTGTGTATATCCTAGTTAACCCCTTTGAGCCTGTAATTTTGTTTCTTTGGCAATCACATTACAAGCCTTACCCAAGATGTGAATTGTCTATCTTTTTGAACCCTGTCACCTCTTAGAAGCACTTGAATTGTAATGAAATATGGAAAAGTTAAAGTCTGGGGGGGTTGGTTGGGCTTTTGAGTGGAGCTAATGAAATAAGGAGAAAGGTGCACTGTGTTAAGAAAATAAAAGTCACTTGAATTGAAAAAAAAATTCCTTGCTAAGTGGTGACTCTTGATGTAAATGTGCTTAAAGAATTAGGGGATGTAACTCAATGATGTAAAGGTGAAATGAAGGTTTGACAAAGGTATGAGCTTAAAAGTGAAAAATGTATTGAAGTGTTTATGGAGGTGTAGTCACTATACCCATATGTATCCTATCTGTCCCACAGCCAGCATTACAACCAAATAAAGTCCTACTTGATTCTAGACCAAATGGGCTCGATTAGTCGAGTATTATACTACGGGCAAGCCTATGGTGCGTTGTTTGTGGCATAAGAATTTATTTCTAAGGGTGAGTGAACTCTTATGTATTTGAATTCCTCAGAATTATAATGACATAACATAAGTCTCTTTTGTGGTGAGTAGGCATATGATTCATGAAGGAAAGGTAAGTCTGGACCTCTGACTGAGAGTATAAAATCGGGTTAGGGACATTACGTGGCTAGAGAGAGAGTCCACTCTTGAGGTTAGGAGGTTACGCTAAAGTAGTTTATCTATGTGAATTATTCTTGGTGTAAGGAGTAGGGAAGTGACCCAGTAATGATTAGGCCTATAGAGTGTGGTTTTGTTGCTAGAGGACTAGCAACAGTTTAAGTGCGGGGTGTTGATAGTTGCCTATATTATACGATGTAGTTGCTATTTATGCTCTAAGTTAATCATACTTTATTGATGTTTAGGTGCTAAATGATAACAAAATGCTCTAATTGAGGTTTTTATGCTTTGGAGGAACTACTCCGAGTTAGGAGGAGGATATAGAGTGTTTTGGGGTCAAATATGTAGATACAAGGTCAATCGAGAAGAGCCCGGATGAAAATGAGCAAGAAAAGGTGAAGAAACACTAAGCAACAGTCCACCGCGACCTTGGTGGGACCGCGGCTGGAATGCGGTGAAAGAAGGCGAAAAACAGAAAGGTTTGAAATGACCGCGGCCGTGCCGCGACCGCGGTCGATCTGGAGAAAGACAAGAAGTTTAAGGGCTAAAGTGTAAATCGTGGGAAATTTATCCTAACCCTATATAAACTCAACAAACTCGCCCAAGTTAAGGTTAAGTTGTTTTTAGACTCAATTGGAGGAAAGAACAAGTGTGATAAAATCAAGACAACATTAGAGTTTTTCATTATTCTTCTTGTTATCATTATTTTGTGAATTATGAATGATTTTATGGTTTTATCTTGTTTTACCATGGGTAGCTAAACATTTAATCTAGGGTTTATGGAACCAATTGTTAGATGAAGTTTTGACTCAGTTTTGTTATAATCGAGCAGGGTTTATTATATGATTGTTCAACTATGTTTTGTATGGTGATTAATTGAATGGGCCCTTGATTAATCGTGTCTAATCGCCTTGTGTTGCTTGAGAAAGAATACTAGGTTAGACTGTTGTTGAACAATACCACTTTTGGGTAATTGAAAAGATTCATTACTTGAATTTAAAAGTGGGGTTAGAGATAACGAAACTTTGGTAGGATAATTTAGAGCTGCGTAAATTATCATCTAGAGTAGTTCGAGAGAATGCTCTAGTAAATTATCGTAGTTGATCGAGAGATAATTGCGGTAACCCATAGCTCATAATCCTCACAGAGTATTACGGCGAGATTATAGAAAAGGAGTTAAGAATTAAACTAGCAATTGGAGAAATCAATACCCTAGACCTTTTTACTATTGAATTATCTTTAATTTAGAATATTGTTTGTTTCAATATCATTTTACTTTAGTTAAAAAAATCTCAATATTTATTGATAAAAATCTTGCATCCGGAAATTATTTGAGCTTGTCCTAGCATCGGTAAGAGTTGTGATAGATAGGTTAGTTCCCTGAGGATTCGATTCCGAACTTGTAAATCGGATTATATTTGCAACGACCGCTTTGTCTTTTATAAGGCATAGTTGGGCGTGATCAAATTTAGAAAAGTTCGGACTTTTCCCGACGATGGATCTTTTGGAGAAATTTCTTGAGGGATAAAGCCGATTAAAAACACCAAAAAAGATTTTTTTTTCTAGGATAGTTAGATAATATCCCATGATTTTTCTTTGAGCGCCAGTTCTTTTTCAAGGGTGTAGCTCGAACCGGGTACTTTATTTTTTATTTTTTTTTTAGGAGTAGTTTAGGAAGAAACTAAGTTGCTCTGAGATACTCATTGACATGGTTGATGCTGGCATATTTGGCTATGACATACATTCTATTTTCCTATGTATTTGGTTTGAATTGTGAAGCCTAAGTACAGTAAATAGCCTATTTTGTGACACCTTTTTTCAGTTGTTTGACTTGTATGACACATAGTGCAATATTGGTTAATTTTCTAAATTATGCGTGCTTGATTAACTTGAGAATTGAACAA
Source organism: Nicotiana sylvestris (assembly GCF_000393655.2). NCBI lineage: Eukaryota > Viridiplantae > Streptophyta > Magnoliopsida > Solanales > Solanaceae > Nicotiana > Nicotiana sylvestris. The sequence continues at coordinate 152,950,268 of NC_091066.1, read as the reverse complement.
AACCATTGTGATTGAGTCATGTGCAACGTGTGTGTGAGGAATTATGGTTTTCTGTGCTATCTTGTGTAGTGTAGAACTTGCCCCGTGTATTAATTGAAGCGAAATTGTAAGTTATGCTAATCTAGGAGATGATGTAGGCTTTTTCTTGCTTGGTCATGGATGTGCTTGTCACATAAAAATAAAAAAATTCCGTTGATAGCCCCTTTGAGCCTATAAACCTTTTCCTTGGCAACCACATTATAAGCCATACCCCTATTTTATTCTTAATTTCAGATTGATTGAATCTTTTCCTCCTAAGGCACTTAGTCGCTAAAAGAATTAAGGTTAGTGATTGGGGAGTAGCTTTTGAGTGGAACCATGAAAGGGACCATTGGTGCACTAAAGTTGAAATCAAAAGTCACTAGCCGATAAACTTTAATGTATGGAGTGTGTGAAGAAAAAAAAGAAAAAAAAAGAAAAAAATGATAGTTAAAGTATGTAGAAAAACATACACCTCCAATTCTTATTGATTTGTGCTAGTGGAAATATAGAAGTGCTTAATTGAAAAGAGTGTTATGTTGTATATTGTTTGTGTCATGTGAATTGGTTAAGAAGAATATGTACTTGAATTGTGAATGTAGTGTATTAAAGTGCTTAGGAGGGTTAGTCACTATTTCTAAATGTATCATACCCGTCCTTTAGCCTAAATTACAACCTTAAAGTCCTAACTGATTCTAGATTTGGCTAACTTAAATTAGTAGAAAAGATACACTACGGGCAAGCTTATGGTATGACCACGGGATGCATATGAATTTTTCTTTGTGAGAGTGAGCGAATTTTGTTCAATTGTGTGATGCCCGTAATCTATATTCAAAAGCATATTTGAATGTGTGGACTAATCTATATTCACTCTTTTATTTGTTGGTAAGGGCACATGATCTCATGAATGATTGGTAATGTTGTAAACTTTCTTGTTGGGTGAGTACATGAATTGAGGGTGCTTAGTGGTTACAAGTCGGCTTTTGAGATTGGGTGGTGACAAATAGGTTGTTGGAATTGATTGAATTGAAAGGTTATACTTAGGCATGCTTAAACGGGAAGAATGTGAAATTTTGTATATTTATGATTATGTGTCGGCACTGATCATAATCAAGGGTATAGTGTGTGGTTAAAAGTGAAAGTGCTCCTCTATAATTGAGACTTGTACGTAGTTGGGGGCTTATTTGATAGTCCCATTGCTTGAGGACGAGCAAGAGTCTAAGTGTGGGGTGTTAATATTTTGCTTAAAGTACATATATATTCGCATGTATATTGCCTCATATCTTACTTTTGTTTCGTGGATTTAGGATGTGAAACGTGTTGATTTATGTTAATTTGATGTGTTTTATATGTAGGAATGATCGGGGAGCAATCGGGGGTGGAATGTGCGAAACTAGAGCCAAAACGGACGAAAATAGGGAAGGGGCATATTTCAGCAACATAGGTGGCGCCCAGCCCTACTATGGCGCCAGAAATATAATCAAAAATATTGGAGCGCCTGGCGCTAGCCAGGGCGCTAGTGACGTGAATTTTCTCTAATTTCGCCCGGGACAAGGTTATTTCGGCCCTTGACCTACCTAACATGTATAAAAGCAAGATTAAACATATTTTTAAAGGGGGAAGCTACTTTGGAGAGATCTAACATACTTTGAAGGAGAGTTCACGTGGGGGAACACACACCACGCTTGGAGGAGGCTTCTAACTAGTTTTTCTTCTCTTCTTTTCTTTTAGTTTCATAGTTTATTTGTTCTAGAGTTTTGGAGTGTTACATGAACGTTGTAGTCTGAAGCTTGAATTGTTCTTGTAATTTTATCATATTGGTTTACTTATTCAATCTTATGCTTAATTATTTGATTGCTTGATCACCAATTGAATACTATCTACGAATCTAGGATTGAACTCGGGAGAGGGAATTCTAGATTGCATATAAGATTGAGTAGAGCAAGATCTTAACTCTGAGGGGGGCGGATTTGCGGTTACGATAGGAATATACCTAATCGCCTTGCTTGGTTACTATATAGGAATTATTAATGCGTTCTTGTTAATTCTAATTTCATAGGAATATAGGCGTTAGATTAGCTTGAATAGGCGAGTTGTACTTCGAGAGAAGGCTACAAGCAATATTAACCCTGTCAACCAATAAATCAGATAAATTAATTAGATGATTAAGTGAAAACTCAACGGGATTGTTATCTAGCCCATATCTCTAGAATATTCACTCACATTGAATTCGGCTTTAAGTTTGTTGTTGTTTTCTTTAATCTCTTAATTCTTTACTTTAGATTAATTTTAGTTAAATATTCATACGTTAGGATTCACTTGAATAGATTAATTATTTGGTTTAATTTAGTTGATAGTTAATCACAAGTCCTTGTGGGTACGATATCTGGACTTACAATCCTATATTACTTGTCGACCACGTATACTTGCGTGTGCGTTTGGGAGCAACAAGTTTTTGGCGCCGTTGCCGAGGACTTGAATATTAACTACTTTCTAGTTTTTGCTTTAATTGTTTGTTTCGTCGAGTCCAACGTTACTTGATTGTTGCTCGGATCTCACGAACTTTGATTAAATGCGAAGGGTCAGAAGACAGGACCGACTTCAAGGCTTTGACCCTGAACCTGAGAGAACATTTCACAAGAGGTTGAGGGAAGCAAGGACACGAATAATATTCAGGCACTTGTTCAATTTCCTGGGAACATGGTAGAGGAGCAACACATGGCTGTTCAGGAGGTGGCAATGCCCAGCATTGCTAATGTCACCTCCAGTATTGTGAAGCCCAGGATCATTGGGCACTTTGAGCTGAAACAAAGCATGATCCAGCTATTTCATACGAATGGGTAGTTTATGGGTCTTCCACACGCGGATCCACAACAGCATATCCTGAACTTCTTGGAGATTAGTGACACTTATATCACTAACGGAGTCACTCCAGACTATGTGAGGCTCATACTTTTTCCATTCTTACTGTTGGGCGAAGCAAAGCGATGGATGAAGGCAGAACCAGCTAATTCTATTACCTCATGGAATGATTTGGCAAGAAACTTTCTGGCAATGTTCTTCCCTTCAGGAAAAACTACAAAGATCAGAAATGAGATAGTTGCCTTCAAACAGAAAGCGAGAAAGTCTTTATATTCAGCTTAGGAGAGGTTCAAGGGGCTAATCGGAGACTGTCCTCATCACAATCAGACAAAAGAAGTATTAGCTCACACTTTCATAGAAGGTCTACATCCCGAAACAAAGATTGTGGTAGATGCTGCAACTGGAGGTCAAGTGTTGGAGAAAAGCTTTGACGAGATATATGTATTATTGAAAAAATTCTCCAAAAGCAACCCGGATTGGAAAGGAGAGAAGGGCAGACACATAGTACAAAAGTCTGTAGGAGTTCTTGAGTTAGATGTCGTCTCAGCATTATCAGTGCAGATTTCTACACTAACCAACCAAGTCAATCAGATGACCTTGATTATCAACAAGCAACAAGCACAATCAGTACAATAGGTTCAAGTGTTTTGTGAAATATGTGGAGAGGGTCACACGAGCGACTTATGCCCCGCTAGTCCAGAGTCTGCCTGTTTTGTGGGCAATACAAATAGGGGCCAAACAAACCAATATGGGAACACTTACAATCCCAACTGGAGGAACCACCCAAACTTCTCTTGGGGTAGAAACCAAGGTACTCAGAATCAATACAGGCCTCAAGCACCTCAACAACAATATAGACCACCTCAGGTTGAACAAAAAGCGAGTCCAACAAGTCACCTTGAAGACATGTTGAAAAAAGTGATGGCTGAATAGCAAGCCCTCGCTCAGAAATTTATGGTTGAGCAGCAAGACCAAACCGCAACAAATAGAAATTTGGAGCGCCAATTGGGATAGCTTGCTAGTGCTCAAAACATTAGACCAGTTAGAGCTCTTCCAAGTGATACTGAGCCTAATACTAAAGCTCAAGTCAATGTGGTTACCTTGAGAAATGGAAGAGCATTAGAAGAAGTTCCAAAGAAAAGGAAGTATAAGGCTATTCCTGAAGGAGAATTAGTTCCCAAGCCAATTGAGGAGAATGAAAAAGAGAGCAAAGGATCAGAGCCAGTAATTGTGACAAGACCACCACCTCCGTTTCCACAAAGACTACAGAAGTAAAAAGATGATGCTAAGTACAAGAAATTCTTAGATATTTTAAGCCAAGTGCGTGTGAATTTGCCTTTGGTGGAAATTTTGCATGAAGAGCCTAAGTATGCAAGGTATCTTGGAGATATTGTGGCAAACAAGCAAAGACATATAGAGTTTGAAACAGGTGCACTTACTGAAGAGTGCAGTGCTAGAGTTCAGAGTAAACTTCCTCCTAAGTTGAAGGATCCTGGGAGTTTCACAATTCATTTCTCTTGGAAAACAAGAAGTTGGTAGAGTGTATACGGTGAAAACGGAGGGTCCGATTTCTCGCCATTAAGGTATTTTCGGGGAGTCATATCGATATCTTGAGGTTGTGGGGTTGCGGCCGAGTTCTCTCCCTCAAAGTTCATTTACGCTCGACTCAATGATGATCCCAAGGGCGGGGAATTCCCGAGGCAAGCAGATAGCACCGGTAGAGTTTAATGTCATGTTTAGCTGTCCTATCTCCGTATCTTTACAATTAATATAGTCTATACTATGTTGTATTTCACCTCCTAGATAAAGGGGATCCTTATCACTTTGTTAGGGGCTGCTATTGCTCCAACTATTCTACATAATATCAATGACAACTCTCTCTCTCTTTTCTCTCTAACTTACTCGCTCGAGGCTGCCTCTTTCATTTATTGCTTTCATAGTTGTTCTTCTTTTATTGCTTGATATTGGCCATAAGGAGCCTCCTTTAATATATCCTAACTGTTAGTCCCTTCCCGATTACCCCGATAGCTCGAGCCCGAGCCCAGGCATCGACCTCGAGGCCCCTCATCGGTCAGTCCGAGGCACGGATAACAAGTCCTTCGGTTTGATTATAAATCTGTTTTAGTTCGTATTTCGTCGTTAAACTTCACATATCTAGCATCAACTGCCTTAACAACTAGCATAAAAATAGATCATGTATTTTTAGAGTCCCAACAACAAATATAATTGTTATTACCATTTTCACGATAAACAGTTTGGCGCCCACTGTGGGGCTAAAAATAATAGTGATTATTTTCTTGCTGGTTTCATTACACAACGCAAGTTATCTTTCACACTTTTTCTTGTCCAAGATCTTCGATTTCAAGTCAAAATGTCTGGCTCGGTAAACAGAGTTGAGAACGGCAACCTTGAAAACCATGGAGAAAATGGTGTGGCTGTTCCAGTCGTTGGCGCGCCACTACAGAACCTCAATAACGCACCTGGACCGATTCCAAGCGGACACGGATTCGCAAGACGCGCAGCAGGTCAACGAAACCTCACACACCGATAGGAGCATACGACATGGCGACCAACAGGAAGCCTAAAAGACCCCAGCTTGGGAAGAACAGGAAGTTAGTCTTCATGTTATTTTCGAAATGTTGCATGCACAACAGTTGGTTATCACTCAGTTACAAAGCCACCCCAAGACTCACAGCACAGCAGCACCGAAAATAGCTCCCCTAGCCGAATAGGTACCCAAGAGATCGAGCAATTACTGATCGATAGCCGACCCTGCCATCATTAAAATGCTTGAGGATCTCACCAAAAGGATCGAATCGGGCGAGAAAATGATAGCAGCCAATGACAAGAAGGTCGAGACCTATAACTCCAGGGTCAACCAGATCCTGGGTGCACCCCCGGTCCTCAAGGGTGTGGATTCGAAGAAGTTCATACAAAGGTCGTTCCCGGAAGAAGCGGCCCCCAAACCCATTCCAAAGAAATTTAGAATGTCGGAACTCCCTAAGTATAACGGGACCACAGACCCTAATGAACACGTTACTGCTTACACTTGTGCGGTAAAAGGCGATGATATAAAGAATGACGAGATCGAGTCTGTATTGTTGGAAAAATTCGGGGAAACACTCTCGAAGGGGTCCATGATGTGGTATCACAACTTGGATCCTAACTCCATAGATTCATTCGTCATGCTAGCAGACTCCTTTGTAAAGGCACACGCTGGTATCATCAAAGTAGTGACGAGGAAGTCCGATGTTTTCAAAATCAAGCAAAGGGAGAACGAGATTTTGCGGGAATTCGTGTCTCGCTTTCAAATGGAACGGATAGAGCTACCGCCAGTCTCTGACGACTGGTCAGTGCAGGCCTTCACTCAAGGCCTGAACGAACGAAGCTCGGTGGCTTCAAAACAGCTGAAACAGAACCTGATCGAGTACCAAGTTGTGACCTAGTCAGACGTCCACAACCGGTACTAGTCGAAGATCAGGGCCGAGGATGACCAGTTAGGAGCCCCTTCGGGCTCAGTATACCCAAGCAGGCTCCTGGAAAAGGAGCCAAAACCAAATAAAAAGAGGTACCAGTCGTACCCCGATGATAGGAGAAATGCTCTAAGATGCAATCCTCCTCGCAGCGATCGATTGGTGAACAGAGGACAGAACCATCGGGGACCCATTAATAGAGGAGGCTTCGACGGGGCCAATGGGGGCACCTCACCTATCAGAATACAACTTCAATGTCGACGTATCGTACATCGTGTTCGCCATCAACAAAATCAGGGATGCCAGATGGACCAGGCCTATACACTCATATCCTTCCCAACGAAACTACAACTTGATATGTAAGTTCCACAACTCGCACAGGCACAGAACTGAGGATTGCAGGCAACTCCTGAAGGAAGTGGCTCGACTGCTTGATAGCGGGCACCTTCGCGAATTCCTCAGCAACTGAACTAAAAGCCAGTCCTGGGAAGGAGAAACAACCAAAAAAGAACAAAGTAGAGGAACCCCAACACGTCATCCACACATTTTTTTAATGGGTGCCCTCGGCCGAATTTAAATGAAGAACCACGTCACATCCGCCAAACGAATGTCGGAACCTAAGAGCACCATCGCTACTAAGGCATAATCATCTCTCCCTTTTTCTATCTTTTATTTCACAGTAATTCCTACACAGGCCAGTGACCAAAGCAGTCGGGACACTGATCCGGCTCTAGGACCCTGAGGTTTCAAAGCGTCCTTTGCACTCTTTCCCTTCGACGAAGTTTTTATCCCGAAGTAGGATTTTGTCGGCAAGGTTTTTAATGAGGCAACATCCACGCGCTACCCAAGAAGGACTCAACAAGCTTACAGGGTTTTCTTTGCAATCAACCTTGTACCAGAAAATGATAAACGAGGTTCCAATAGGAAATGATGTACCAGGCCAAACGGTCAAATGAACCGTGTCCGCATAATTCGGGCTTACGACAACACAACGACATATACTTACGCTAAGAAATCAAAGAATATTTTTCGCCAAAAGCATCTCGTACTCCAAAGAAAATTCGGCATGTTCACAGCAAGGATCCCTCCATCGAATACATCCCGAAATATTCGGAGACTAGCGTCAACAATTTGATACCTGCATGGTCTTAGAGTCGGAACTCCATGCTCATAAGTCCTCAATGAGGCAATTCCGAGCTCACGAGCAACGGCCTTCGAGCCTAAGCAAACTCGATAACTCGGAGACTGTTGCCAATCGCAATTCACTAAAAAACCCGAGGCCGTAAGACCTCGAGCGGGCAAACTCGGCCTAGCAAGATCCATTTTATATAGCAACAAAAACTGTAAGACCTCAACAGACATGAAAAAACTATAAGACCTCAACAGACATGAAAAAACTATAAGACCTCAACAGGCATGAAAATTTTGTAAGACCTTACTACAGGCATAAAACTTGATCCCAAAGTTTGGGCTATATGTCGCATTTGTAAGACTCCCAAAAGGGCATACCCTCGATGTAGACGCCTAAACTACCACACTCGGGGATCAAAAATGGCTCTGACCAAACACAAATGACTATGGTCAATACGACTGCACCAGCTTAATTAACGCAACTCGGGGACGCCCGACCGTCGCTACAAAATCACAGGCCATTACTTTGAATCTACTTTGAAAAGAACCAGCTAAATAGGACACTCTCGACAGGCAAACGAGCTTCAACTATGTCAGCTCCAAATCACAAGGCTTCGAGCTACTCAACCTAAGAGCTAAACCTTCTGAGCTGCTCGAATATCGCCACCAATGACTTGAAATCGAGGTTCTTCTCGAACCGACGACGGGTCAGGAAAATCATTTCAAAAAGTCCTTAACGAGAGGAAAACAAAGCCTACATATGCCCACAGGCAAAAGCGTAAGACCCATTGTCGCCAGCCAAACGAGCCTCGGGCTATACACTAAAACGGTTGCAACGACCAAAAGTGTAAGAGCCACTGTCGCCAGCTTAAAAATTTAAAAGCTTGAGGGTTAAAGTGAGCTCGAGTCGTAACCCGAATCGAAGACCGGATCCAAAATAGTTAACTATACATGCCTAAGGGAAAAAGCGTAAGAGCCATAGCCGCCAGCTTCATGAGCCTTAGGGCCACAAACATAAAAGGTCGCTTTGACCCAAGGCGTAAGAACCATTGTCGCCAGCCCATGCAGATGCAAAACTTGAGGGTCGATTGAGCTCGATTCGAAGCCCAACTCGCAGACTGAACCTAAAATAGTTAAAATGTGTACTCTCAATGGCAAAAGATAAAAGCCGGTGTCCCTAGCCTAACGAACCTCAGGGCCGTATTACGGGTTCGGAGACTCCTACTAATTCAAAGGTTGAACCAACACGATTGAAATACTGGCGAATAGAAATACAGAAGACACAAATTGCGAGGTTTCCCCTTTTTTACATATAAGCGGTGAAATACAAGCTCCGTCTACAACATGTTATGAAAGTCTATGTACACAAGAACAAGTCAGGAAATAAACATTCCCCCTCAGGGACTATGGCCCGGTGGCCCCTTCCTCACCGTCTTCAACATCAGATAAAAGGAACTTGGCATCATACTCCTCCCCTTTGGCTTGCTCGATCTCCTCCGAGAGATCAAAGCCCCTGGCATGAATCTCCTCAAGGACTTCCCTCCAGGATCTGCACCCTGCGTACTCCTTTCTACTGCTTGCATGATCGAGTGTTCTCTTCAGTTCAGCTTTAGCAACATCAGCACTCTTCGAAGAGGCAGCCACTTTCTATCTCGCCCTGGTATTGCTCATCACAACCTCAGCCCGGACATTCACCACCTCGGTCTTCGCCTTCGAAATCTCAGACGAGAGCCTTACAATCATATTTATCCGAGCAGAATAATTCGCGGGAAGGATCTGGATTTGCGCCTCAAGAGCAGAAACCATGGCTAGAGCACTCTCTTTAGCCACAAAATTGGGCACTTACATACGCCTGCAGCTTGTTGAATTCACGTTTGGCTCGACCAACCTCGCCATAGAGCAGTCCTAGCTCCTCCGCCTTGTCTTCCAACTGAAATATCAAAACATCAAGACGCCAAGGTAAAAAGGGAGTGCAAGAAGCGTGAAATACAGGGTACCTATTTCTCCAGACAGATCTCACGGCCCCGGCTCCGGTCCACCTCACACCGCAGGGAAACCAGCTCTCTCTTTTTTCCACACAAAGAAGCTTAAGGGATTTCTCCCTATCCAAAGTTTCCCGCAATGGGGCCTCACCATGAAGCAGCTTGGATTTAAGCCTGTCAAAGGCCTATGAAAGAAAGCTAAACAAAAAGGGGGGGAGAAAGAAAGGCATGGGGCCGGAAAAATCTTACAGTAGTCAAAACTCACCATGAGGACAAGCCGCTGAGCCTCGCCGAAGGCCGAAGCAACATCCAATGGCGTACCATTTTTAGAAGGTGGCCGATCGACCGCGTCGCTTCTCCTTAACCGTTGAGAAGGAGTCGCCTCACTACAAGCCTTTTCGCACCCCGGAGCATCTTTTCTTTTGTCATCACTCCCCGATCCCGAGGCCAACAATCACTCCTCCTCCCCCGGAGGACATGACCTCATTTCAAAAGAACCCCCGGCACCTGCAACAATTGAGTTAAATAAGCCGGAAAGAAAAACGCCATTTTCTAGGAAACAAAGCGCTGGACACCTACCACGATGCTTCGCCTCCCATCTCCCTTTGGACAGATCTCGCCATCGGCGCCTATCATAAATCGAGAAAGCTGCTAGCTTATGAGACCACTCGACTAAATTGGGGACCTCGTTTGGCGACCAATAAGTTGCTACAAATATGGAACGGAAAGATATCATTACGGAGCCTGCCTCCGGTCAAAATGATGATAGTTCAGATGAGACACTTACGTGTGGAGTTCCATTTCTCAGGAAATGGCAAAAATTCTCTAGGAATGACATTGATCGTTCGAATCCAAACGAAACAACTCATCCATTCATGATCCTCGTCCTCCTCGCTACCGAAGATAGGAGCTCGAGTGGATCGACGCCGAAGAGAAATCAAACCCCGGTAATGCAGTGGCCGATATAACCTTACGAGATGGCTAAGGGTAAACTCTATCCCGGTCTTATTGGTGAAATATCTCATCGCCTGCACTATTTTCCAAAGGAAGGGATAAGCCTGCGCCAGTGTAACCTGATATCTCCGACAAAAATCAAGCACGACCTGGTCGGGGGAACCCGGTGCAAAAACATGCGTGTATACGCTCAAAAAATATGTCATAACGCTCTCCTCGGGAGAAGGTACTTGTAATACCACTCCTTCTCCCCGTCCACAATCTTTTCTGATCGTGTCAAGGTTTTCCTCTCCCACCGATGAGATGATCCTTGACACATGCTCCCGGTAACCTGGAACATTAGGAGGTCTCCCCGGCATGACAACTCTCCTCGAGGCAGGGCACCCCGAGCCTCGCTCACCTAACATCAGAGGTGAGCTGCTTGTGCCAAATGAATGCAGAACACATGAAGAACTCCCCTCCACCCGATGATCAGACGTCGACGTAGAAGTCATGGCTACGGTAGAATAGGAGGAGAAAGATGTGGGTCCGAGCAAAAATTTTGAATTAGGGGAGCGGAAGGACTAGCACAAAGCACCAAGCTCTGAGGAAGAGATAGTCTAACAAAACAGCAAAATCACCATTGGAAAAGTGGATGAATAAATATATAAGGGCAAAGCAACAACTGCGTGCCTACCCAAAAGGGCCAATTAATTCTGGCCGCATGAGCGTCACCCTCTCCTAAGGAACGTACTGGCGGAATCACCCCGGGCCCCCATTTATCAGATCAACCAAATGTTGTTACCCCATAGAACTCAAAAAACTACGAGGCCTCGGGGGCTCCCCGATGTCGCCAGCACCGGTCCGATGGAAGCTGTCGATTTAACCCCAGGGCATGGCCAATTTGAGGGTCCCGGTTGCTCCGAGAACAGATTCCAAAAAGCCAACATCGAAAGTCAAAATATATTTTACAAAAGCAAAGGAGCAAAGAATAAAGAGACTAAAAAGCTAACAGGAGGAAAATCCCTCTCTTTTTTTACATTACCAAAAAGTATATCCACAAAAGACATCTTTACAAAATACATCCCCTGGGGTCTGCATACAAAGGGAAAATGAGGGGATATAAAATGACTTGGAGAATACTCCTCATTACCACTATTTTCACCCTCATCGGGGCAATTAAAAGCGCCAGTTCTCTCTCCAATTTGCGGACTTCCTCGAGATCGGCTGACAGGTCGATACCTTTGGCTCTAATTTCCTCCAAGGTCTCTCTCCTCGCCTCCGCCTTAGCATGTTTAATAGCTCGAGTTAGCTTCTGCTCAGCTTCTATCAATATGTCATGAGCTATTTTATACGTCGTGGCTACGTCCTCCAGATAAGTGGCAGCGTTTTGTTCAAACTCGGACTTAGCCGCAGCCAAAGCAGCAAACTCCTCGCGAGCATCCTTGAGAAGATCCTGGGATGTCGCCAACTCCCCAGTCGCTACTTCATTCTACTTCCTCAGCCCATAGATCTCCGTGTTCGTTGGCTAATTTGTGAACCATTCTGCTCAACCTACAAAAGAAAGATAAGCCAATTTATGTCGGAATACGGGAGAAGAAGTCGGGTACAAGCAAGGCAAAATACCTGTGCAGCAAGGTCGGCCTTTTCTCGGAGTGCCACCTACAAAGTAGCTCGGAGCTCTCCCAGTTCTTTCCCTCACCGGGCAGAGCGAGCCTCAGAATCCCGCAGCATCGAGATAAGTTTCTTACACTCCTTTTCATGGTAAGAAAGCTCCTTACAGAGCCCAAGAAAGGCATAATCGTACATATCCTTGCACTGTGGCATAGCGGAAAAGTTAGAAAGACAGAGAATGACGCCCGAAGGATAATAGAAATGCACGAGAGATGGCTATCACCTGCCACATGAATTTCTCCACCGCCTTGACGGCACCGGGAACATCAAGATTGACATTATCACCAACACCATCAAAGATGTTGGCAATAGAGCCTCCCCCTTGGAGAGGAATCTATGCTTTGACGCCGATCGCTTTTGAACATCCCTCAGTTCCCCTGACGAGACCTGGAAGCATGAGAAGAAGTCGTTCATGTAGCCAACTTCTCCAAAAGGCAACCCCTGCTCCTAAAAAGCTCTGGGACCCGACCCTTCAGGATCGATGGCAACGGTCCTCCCAATGGAAACTGCATCAAACTCGGTCATGCAATCTGAAGCCGCATTAACACCTTCTTCAAGGGTCTCCGGTTTACGAGACCGACCAGAGTCAGCCATTCCGGACTCAGAAGCCTCTGATCGAGACACCTGCGAAGCTTTCGCATTCTATCTCGTCCTCCGCGCAAACTGGAATTCATTGTCATCCTCTTCCTTGGTGTTAGGATTCGCCCCTGAAGTTGAAGCAAAAGTCCCAGCAGTGGCTCGATGCTTGATTGATTTGGTTTTCTTTGCCGCAGGAAGGGCGACAATTGCCTTTCCTTTTCTCTTTTTGCCCTTGCCGGGCTCCAAAGCCTCCACTTCGTCTCCATGGGGTAGCCTCATCTGCATATTCTCTCCAAGACCTGCAAAAGCATAGTAACCGCAACATGTCATCACTAAGGGTGTAGGTAGAAACACAAATACAAGGCGTAGGCAGTAAAGAAATTCTACCATGATTCTTGGCCACCCATCGCTCCTTGGCCAAGTCGGTCCAAGACCAAACAAGATATGGGAACGCCTTGTCCAACCACTCGATCCACCCCAAGAAATCCAGAACTACCTCTGGGTACCAAACAGCGGTTATAGGAAGCGCAAAGAGGTCATTATTTCAAAAGAAAAGTAATAAAAAATGGCTAAGGGAAAATCGCTTACGTTGCATGTTCCATTTATCCGGAAAGGGCATCCTCCAGTCCAGGATGATATCCGAGGTCTTCACCCAGACAAATCTGCTCATCCACCCTCGATCCTTCCCCTCGTCGATGCTCGAGAAGAATGATTTTTTGGATCGATGATGGAGCTTGATCAAACCTCGATAAAATTGAGGGCTATACATCCTAATCAAATGGGTGAGGGTAAAAGTTTCACCCCCAACCCCTTTGGTGAAATGGCGGAGCATCAATACTATCCTCCAGAAAGAAGGATAGATCTGACCAAGCGTCACTTGGTACTTGTCACAGAAGTCAAGGATGAATAGGTCTATCTCCGGGGGAGAAGAATCAGAAGAATTGCCAGGACCTAAGGTGAATGGGTAGGTATACACGTAAAGAAAGCCGACCTTATGGTCCGTTATATTCTCGTTAGGACCGGGAATCTCCACCTCCACTACCACATTCCACCGACAGTTTGTCCTAACCATTTGTATGTTAGTCACGATGCTAATGTATCGAGACATGTGCTCACACTGGCCTGGTGTGGATGAAGTGGCATCCATGTTAAAATCCTTTGACATATCGAGATTAGGTGGGGTACATTGTTTCAAGGAAGGAATCACTCTGGCTTTCTCTTTGGATGATCAAGATGATGATGCAACTTCGTTCTGCCGAGGAACCATTCTAGAAGTCCTAGCCATATCAACGGTAAAAATTTCTCTAGAAAAAGATGAAATAGTATAAAAGGCAATGGGTTCTGACTCGTGAATTTGGGGATGGGGTGAAAGTAAGGAGTATCAAACAGTTTATGCATTTATAGGAACCGCTTGGGTAGGGAAAAGGACGAGCCAATGGCGGTTTGTGGGTTCCTCGATTATCGCATTTGATGGCAACCTTTGCACGGTTTTATGGAACATGACATTTAATGCTCTTATCGGTTGACGTCACGGCAATGATGTCCTCGGAACGATGGCTCAAAATCGTTTCCTATTACTTCATTCCAGGAAATATGGAGACTATCTGTATACGGTGAAATCAGAGGGTCCTATTTCTCGCCATTAAGGTTTTTTCGGGGAGTCATATCGATATCTCGAGGCTGTGGGGTTGCGGCCGAGTTCTCTCCCTCGAGGTTCATTTATTCTCAACTCAACGATGATCCCGAGGGTGGGGAATTCCCGAGGCAAGCAGATAGTACCAGTAGAGTTTAATGTCATGTCTAGCTATCCCATCTCGGTATCTTTACAATTAATACAGTCTCTACTATGTTATATTTCCCCTCTTATATAAAGGTGATCCTCATCACTTTGTAAGGGGCTGTTGTTGCTCCAACTATTCTATGCAAGACCAATAACAACTCTCTCTCTCTCTCTCTTCTCTCTAACTTACTCGCTCGAGGCTGCCTCTTTCATTTATTGCTTTCACACTTGTTCTTCTTTTATTGCTTGATATTGGCCATAAGGAGCCTCCTTTAATTATATTCTAACTGTTAGTCCCTTCCCGATTACCCCGATAGCTCGAGCCCGAGCCTAGGCATCGAGCTTAAGGCCCCTCATCGGTCAATCCGAGGCCCGGATAACAAGTCCCTCAGTTTGATTATAACTCTATTTTAGCTTGTATTTCGTCGTTAAACTTCACATATCTAGCATCAACTGCCTTAACAACTAGAATAAAAATATATCAAGTATTTTTAGATTCACAACAACAAATCTAATTGTTATTACCATTTTCACGGTAAACATAGAGCCCTATGTGATTTAAGGGCTAGTATAAATTTGATGGCATCCTCTTTGTTCAAGCAACTCAGATTGGGGGTGCTTAGACCTACTACAATCACTTTACAATTAGTAGATAGGTCACTAGTTATGCCAAAAGGAATTATTGAGGATGTGTTAGTTCGAGAGGGGAAGTTTATTCTTCCTGCTAATTTTATTGTTCTTGATTACGAGGCAGATGAGGAAGTGCCCATTATTTTGAGGCGTCCATTCTTAGCCATTGCTGGAGCGATTATTGATGTGAGAGAAGGGAAGTTGAAGATGAGAGTTGACGATGAGGAAATCACTTTTAATGTGTACAAGGCACTTAAGCTCCCTAAGCATTATGAGGACTTGTGCATGATTACCGTGGTAGAATCGAAGGGGATAGAGCAGAGTCCTTATGTGAATTGTAGTGATCCAGATGTGACAATTGAGTTAGAGGAGGTAGTGTTACAAGCTGAGTGTGAATAGATGATTGCAAAAAGAGCCAAAGATGAAAGAGGAGACCTTCAGAGAGTGTGCAAAAAGGCTAGACTTTATGGGAGAAATAAGAGGAAGAGAAAGCGCCCAGCCTGAGTGTGATGACCCGGCCAGTCATCTCATGAGTTACCGCCCTGTTTCCCCCATTTCTGCTTCTTACTACTTTGTCTACCGGTTCTATATGTGATCGGGTTGGTTGGCTCGGGTTCGAAAAGGATTTGGTAAGGTTTGAGACACTTAGTCTCTTTTGACGATGCTTAAGATGGAAAAAGTGAATCGGATGTTGACTTATGTGTTAGAAGGCTTGAATATGAGTTCCGATGATTTGGATAGCTTTGGGATGTGATTTGGACTAAGGAGCATGATCGGAATGAGTTTTGGAGGTCCGGAGTAGATTTAGGCTTGAATTGGCGAAATTAGATTTTTGGCGATTTTCGGTTGTTAGGTGAGATTTTGATATAGGGTTCGAAATGAAATTCTGAGAGTTGCAGTAGTTTTGTTGTGTCATTTGGGATGTGTGTGCAAAATTTCAGGTCATTCAGACGTGGTTTGGTTGGGTTTTTTGATCAAAAGCGAAATTTAGAAGATTTTGGAAATTTTAGGCTTGAATCCGATGCGAATTTGGTGTTTTGATGTTGTTTGGAGAGTTCTGAAGGTTGGAACAAGTTTGAATGATATTATGGGATATGTTGGCATATTTGGTTGAGGTCTCGGGGGCTGTTGATACCCAATTTTTCCCTAGGTATTTTTGTACCCAAAATATTTTCAAAATGACATATATATGCATATATAAGCACCCCAAAGGGTTTTGGCATTTTAACGATTTTAAACCAATTTATGACCTATTTTTACACCATAAAATCCCATAATTATTCCCAAAGCTTGCCATTTTGGAGGATAATTTATTTCATTCTCATATTTACATCAAAATATAGTCGGCATGATTTTTGCATATTTTTCCAAGTCCATTTGATATTTTTCAACTAAATTGCATATAATTGCAATTTTAGCCCACTTTCAGATTTGATAGCATTTTTTATTACAAAATCAATCCCAATATTTTTAAAATTAATATTACATATTATTTATTAATCGGTGTTTTTAATTTGATTTTAAACATCTTTCACTATTTTTATAAAATCAAAATGGAAAAACTGGCTATTTCAATTATGGCCTCAATTACTTTCAATCATAGCCTATTTGGTCATCCCAATTCTGACGCCAAGTCCAGCCCAAATTCCCAAACCAATTTCATTTCTACCCGACCCAGACCCAATTAAACGAACCCGCTCGGATCCCATTTTAAAATCGTGGCCGTTGATTGTTTTAATCAACGGCCCCCGTTTGCCCTTTCCTTTTTTAACCCAACTACCCCCCCCCAATCCCCTCTCATTCACTCACTTGTCTCTATCTCTCACTCTCTCTGGAACCTTCCACCTCCTCGCCTCTCTGATGAGCTCCCTTCACCATCTCCGGCCATCTCCGACTCATCTTCGGCGTGTCTTAGCCTTATGAGTCCATCTCGACTCGGACTAGCCCCTTTTCCAGGACTTTCTCATTTTCTAGGGTTTCTCTAATACCCTATGCCATTTCGAGGTTTTCTTGTTTCTCTCTAGATCTACTTTAGATCCGTGCTATTTCTGAGGTTTTTAAAGTATTTCTTACATCATTTCAAGTTTTTGCTTTCAAAACTATTCGTCTTCTCGAACCTAGGGTTTCCTTGATTTTTACTTGTTCTACTGTGATTTCTTACCGTATTTTGCTTTGATGTAACTCCTAAGTGTTTTCACTATGGTTTCTATGTATTTTTCTTTTACTGTATTTCCTCCTAGGGTTTGCTAGTGATTTCCTTTACTGTGTTTTCTTTCATTATGATTCCATGAAATGTTTATGTTCCTTGGATTTTCTGAGTTTACTTTGCCTGATTTTCTACGCTTTCGTCTTTACATTTAATCTGTGGAGGAAACCCTAGATTTTGGGGGTTTTCAAAACACTTGTGTGCGATTATTTTGCTTCATGTGTCTAAACTAGTTTGATTTCAAAAACCCTAATTTCTAAGTTCGTCTCATGTTCTCTGATTCTTGCTAAGCTTTGCAAGACCTTCTGATTTCTCTCATGCTATCTGACACTCTCTTCTAGCTATGTTCTTCTACTCTTGATTGCATGACCACTCTGTTTGTTTAATTCCAGCCTCGCATGTTTAAAGCTATGCACTCTTTATAGTCAGACCTTTCCCTCTCGAAATAACCCTAATTTTGGGGATTGATTTCAGACTACCATTATGTGAGCTTGTTTGATTCTTTCTTTGTCTAATTTGGACCTTTTTCTGACTTGGTTCATTATTGATTTCGAATCCTTGATTCCTTGATTTACTATGTACTAGTTGATTTACTTCTTACCTTATTTACCTAACCGTGTATTTTTAAACTTCCCTTATGTATTTACCCTTCATTGCCCAATGTGTTACTTGATTTTCTTTCCTTAAATAAAACTCTGCCCTTTTACCGTTCAAATTTGGACTCCTTAATTAAAGGAATCCCCTTCTCCTGATTGATTCTAATTGATACTGAATTATTCTTTGCCTTGCTTACTTGCCTGGTTTTTAAACTATAAATACCCTGCTCTTTTTTCTTTAAACACACGAACAATAGAGTTCAAAAACACACACACACTAAAAGCTCTCTTCTCTTTACCACTATTAGTACTACTGTTGTGTCTAGTCGGCTGAAAGCCAAGGCTAGACTATAGAATCTTGCTTGCTTTTCTCAAGTGTTTGTTGAGGCTTGAGTGGACTCTCTGGCTATTTTCTTGCTTTGTTTGTTCTGCTGTTTGAAAGTAGCAACTTGTATGTCTCCATAAGTTAAATAACATTCTCCAAAACTATGTGTTTACTTCTCCCTTTCACATGTCTCTCACTATATGTTTGTATTGTGCTTTCCTGCATTCTGTAGCTATACTTTAGTCTGTTATGTTCTTTCTTCATGTTTCTGCACCTTTAAGTTATGTTATGCTTTCTTGTCCTTCCTTGATGTTTTTCTATACATGCTTTCCAAGTGAACCCTTTCCCTTTGACCCCTTATGTGTGAGTACTATTCTAGGTTAGGGTAGCACCCCATTGCTATCCATGACCTGGGACCAGGTTCTCTTGAACCTTACTCAAATCAGTTCCATTCCCTTCTTCCCCCTTTATGTGTTGAGCCTTGACTAGAGTCTGGTAGTGTCATAATCACCATCCAGGCTCAAGTCTGACTTTAAAAAGTTTGCTCTTTATTTGTTTGGATCAAGTAAAGGGTCAGGGATGTGCCAGCCTATACTGATGGCTGGGTATGACCACCCTTTGCTCTGATTCCCTCAAATCCCCTCACTTTACACTTACTCCTAGTTCCTTAAGTTCTTCCCCCCTTTGGTGAGGCATGCTTTGGGACCCTTGAGCTCCCTCTGAACTTGGATGCCTGAGGGTTGGCATTTCCACACTGCACTACTCTGTTGCTATTATAATTACTCAGAATGTTAAGCATTGCCTGGAGTTCTTAAGACTCCTTGGAACTTTGAAAACATTCTGAGTAAGGAGAAGGCTTTGGAAATTCGGAATTGGTTAATCGCATGTTGTTGGGCATTAAGGTTGCATTGGGCTTCCTCGGATCTGTCTGTAGTTTTGATGTATTTATTTTTAGTCTTTACCTTCCAGTTCTGTAATAACTTTGTAAAAGAAACTCGGGGAAAATATTAGTAAAGGGTGAGGGGTTTATGTTGCCTGCATAAATCAAAGGGTAGAGATCATGCCTATAGGTCTTTTGTGCTTTAAATTTTACTAGAAATCCTGCCTATAGGTTTGTTTAATATTCCGAATTCAGTCACCTAGATACCATGCCTATAGGGTTTAACGTTTAATCATATTGCAAATCACTAGAGATCCTGCCTATAGGATTCTAACATTCATGTAATCAATTGCATATAGAAACCATGCCTATAGGAAAAGCATATGTGTTAGGCAAACTATAGGGTAATTAAACATTCATCTATTTTCCAACTCTTTAACAGGCCTTAAAATCAAGTATAGATACCATGCCTATAGGGTTTCGTCTCAAACCTGCCTGATTCGTTTAAGCAGTAACAGTCCGTTAACTGGTCCTTAATGTCTTGATGTAATGCTTTCAATAAAACTCTTGTAAACCAGTATGCTTTTTAAACTCTTCAAATCTGCATCTTTTCCTGAACAGTTCTTTTAAACATTCTGCCTAAACGTTTTACTCAGTCCCTGAAATTGTCTTTTAAAATAGTCCTGTAACTCACTCTTTTCTTAAAGATTTTCTTGCCTTTGAAACTCTTTCACAACTCTTCTGCATTCCCTTTTCCTACTCAAACAATCCGCTGATTTCAAATTCGTTTATAAACTTACTGCAGTCCTTATTTTCTTTTAAACTCTTATGCATTAAGACCTCAATAACTAACAATCAGATCCGAGGGGCTTGATGCAGACTTTATATCCAACTTTATGTGTTAAACCGATTCGTCCGCCTCTTAATTTCTTAACTTTAAAGACCAAATCAGTACGTGCAAGTCATGCTAAACTAGTTGCTATGTGATTGAGAAGGGGTTATGTGAAGCCTTTGTATGTTTGTTTATTCCCCATTACTTGCTACTTGTTTTGATTGATGCCCTAGTCTTTTTATCCTTTTGAAACTCCATATATGCCTCTATCCCTTTTCTCCCCCCTTTTAGGATTAGAAGTCCTAATACCCCGGGACTGATAGGTTGGGACGGGTATTAGCATGCAATAAGTAAACGAGACTAATCGCGTTTAATACCTTGACGGGGTGGGAAGGGTAGAATATGGATATGATGACCGGTGTGCTAATATCACGTGAGACCCCTCTTTCGAGGAGTGATTGCTAGATATTGCATTGACGTGATCCATATTATCAATAAACCTAGGACCCCCTTTCCCTTTACTTGTTAACTTTTTTTCTTTTAAGACTAATTTTCTAAACACTCTATTTCTTCAACTCTTAAGCTTGTTTGCTAAGCTATGTGAATCCCTTTACTTGTTCTCTTACTTGTCCTCTTAAAGTCACAATTGTAGCATGGACGGGAACCACACTAGTGGATCTTGAGGGGTGCCTAACACCTTCCCCTCGAGATAATTTCTAGCCCTTACCCTAATCTCTGGTCTCTTCATCTCAAACCCTTCTTAAAGTGTCCTAATGCACTATAATCATTAGGTGGCGACTCTTCAACTTCCAAACCCAATTCTTGAAAGGGAATAGAGTTGTCCTCCCAATGTCGTATACCCGATTTCTGACCCCACGGTTAGAGAAAAAGGGGGCGTCGACAAGGGCCTCGGTGAGTTTCGGGTGGTTAAACGGATAAAATTGCATATTGAGGAGTTGCAGATTTTGCTTCAGGTCTGTTGCAGACCTTTTGTTCTATGCGATCGCGTATAAGGGATTGCGATCATATAGGTTTAGTTAGGGGCAGAGGAAGAGTTGCCTTACGCAGTCGCGTGGAGTTGGTTGCGATCGCGTAGGTCTGTGTGGTGTATTTTCGCGTTCGCGTGAGTCTTGTTGCGATTGCGTAGGTCTGAGTGCTAAGGCTTCGCGATCGGGTGTTGTTTTGTGCGATCGTGTAAGGTTAAGTGGGGGAGTCAGCATTTGTGCTTCACGATCACAGTGAAGGAAATTTAATAGCTAGGCAAAATGTTTTAAAAGCTCTATCAGTGATTTTGAGGCTAAGTTACCCCATTGTTGGGCAATTTTGAAGCTTTTTAAAGATGATTGAAGAGGTATTCAAGGAGAGTCACTTGGAGGTAAGATTCATGGACTTAAAACTCGATTCTAATGTGAAATCTGCCTAATTACTATGGAAATTAAGCCTAAAATTGAAGAACTGAGGCTTGAAATTGGAAACCTAGAAATTGGGATTTGAGGGGCCATTTGTGGTTGGATTTTGATGCTTTTGGTATGAATGAACTCGGGGAGTGATAAGGAATCCATTTATGTGATTTTTATTGGAATCCGAGATGTGGGACTGGGGGTCGAGTTTGGCCAATTTCGAGATTTTTGGTATAATTTGATTATTTTTGCTTGGGCTTCGTTCCCTTAGCATATTTTGACATCGTGATTCTGATTTTGGATAGATTCGACGCGAGTGGAGGCTGATTCGAGGGGAAAAGGCATTGCGGAGTAGTATTTCCACCGGTTTGAGGTAAGTAACCATTGTAAATCTAGAACTAAATGTACAAAACCCCGGTATTTGACTTGTTTTGAAATGCGGTGACACACATGTTAGGTGACGAGCGTATGGGTGTGCACCGGTAGGGATTGTGACTTGGTCCATCTCGTAGCAACTATTAAGCTGCATATTTTATTTGGAACCTTATGATATTCCGTCCTTTAGTCATTTATACTATATTATGGGTTGTATGCCATGTTTGGGGCCTTGTGCCAACCTATTGTGACCCTTAGGGGCATTCTTACTGTTTTTCCTCACTCTACTTGTTTGAAAGCATATCCTCAGTCATATTTTACCTGTTTATTGTTTAAAACTGGTTTTATCACTCTACTTCTTAAATTTGAGGACTGTTTGGACTAAGTTCCCTAGTTTCTACTGTTGTGCCCGAGAGGCTGTGAGGTTAATGACTAAGAGAGGTTAAGAACCTAATGGTGAGGATATTTATATATGTATGAATTATGGATCGGTCTACATGCCGCAACGATACTTATGTGGATCGGGCTGCACGCCGCAGTGATATATATATATTGGATCGGGTTGCACGCCGCAACGATATGACACTTGGGCTATAGGAGCCCCTCCGAAGTCTGTACACCCCCAGTGAGCATAGTCGACTATAAATTATATATCGGGTTGCACGCTGCAGTGGTTACTATGATTATTATTATTATAAAATATTAATGAGACTAAGTGCTGAGAGTGAGTACTGAGTGACGAGAGTCGAGTCACGAATGACTGAGAGGCTGCCCGAGAGGCCATATGCCTGAGGGGCCCATTTATGATATTTTCACTTATTTCACTCTTTTTTTAAAATAAACCTCTGTTGAAAAATTTCTAAGTATATGATTTCAAGTATTCCAACTGAAACTAAGGATTTTATGATGGAACTGGTTTTAAACTGTGGAGTTTGATCTGTTATTCTGTTATTTATTCCTTTATATGATTTTTTAACTGCTCGTCACTACTTTCAGACCTTATTTACTTTAGTTACTTACTGAGTTGGCGTACTCACGTTACTCCTTGCACCTTGTATGTAGAGCTAGGTGCCCGCGCGGCAGAGTGAGGGTCCTCAGCTTATCCAGAGTTTGCTAGAGATTGCAAGGTAGTTGCATGGCGTCCGCAGCCCTACTTTCCTCCTTCCTACTTTGCTCTTTTCTGTATTTTTAGACTTATGATGTATTAGACAGTCGGTTGTGTATTTAGAGGCTCTAAACTCGTGACACCAGATGTTTAGGTTGTGTTGTCTTATGTTTTATTGATTTCTGCACATTTTTAGTTGTTGTAATCACTTCTTATGAAAATTCGCATTTAAACACGTGTTAGAAAATGGTTTATTAAAAGAAAAAGGGTTATGATCGATGTTTGGGTTAGCTTGCCTAGTAATGTGATAGGCTCCATCACGACCAGGTATTTGGGGTCGTGATAAGTTGGTATCAGAGCCTAGGTTATATAAGTCTCGCGAGTCATGAGCCGGTTTAGTAGAGTCTTGTGGATCGGTACAGAGACTTCTGTATTTATCCTTGAGAGGCTGCAGAACCTTTAGGAAAAACTTCATATTCTTGAATTCTTGTCGTGCGAATTTTTGACCCGAGTACTAAACTTCTGTTATTCCATTCTCTCATAGATGGTGAGGACACGTGCTACCAGGTAGGATAAACGACTACCAGTACCACTAGTTGGGGCCACTAGAGGCCGAGGACATGGTCTAGGCCGTGGTAGGGGAAGAGCAGTTAGGGCAGCACCTGCAGATCCACCAGCTGCTCCAGTTTAGGATCAGGTCCCAGTTATAGACGCCACAGCAGCACCAGCTCAGGAACTAGCTATGCCCATTAGATTCCAAGTCTTCAGGAGGTTTTAGTTCAGATTTTATCAGTAGGTACCGGTTTGGCTCAGGCAGTCTCAGTTACTACAGCTGCAACTACTTCAGGCCGGGGAGGTACCCAAACTCCCATTGCTCACACACCTGAGCCAGTTGTGCAAGGACTTCAGACACCGAGGGCACCTCCAGCCCAGCCGGTTGCACCAGCTCAGGAGTATGTGGTATCAGTTATGCCGAATGACGAGCAGCGTCGACTAGAGAGGTTTGGTAGACTTCAGCCTCCGACCTTCAATGGTGCATAGGGCGAGGATGCCCAGGGTTTCTTGGATAAGTTCTAGAGGATGCTTCGTACAGTGGGTATTCTAGAGACCAGTGGTATAGCTTTTACTACCTTTCAGTTTTCTGGAGCTGCCTTCACTTGGTGGGAGGTGTACGAGAGGTGTAGGCCTGTTGGTGCAGCATCCCTTACCTGACAGCAGTTCTTTGTTCTCTTTCTGGAGAAGTATGTGCCACAGTCTCGCCAAGAGGAGCTACGCAGACAGTTCGAGCAGTTGCATCAAGGAGAGATGACTATGACATAGTATGAGATACGGTTCTCTGAGTTAGATCGTCATGCGGTCTGGTTGGTTCCCACAGATCAAGAGAGGATCATGAGGTTTGTTGACGACCTCACTTATTAGTTTTGGATTCTCATGACTAGGGAGAGGGTGACAAGTGCTACTTTCGAGGAGGTTGTTGACATCGCCCGTGAGATTGAGTCAATTTGTCGCTAGGAGCGAGAGAAGGGGAGGCCAAGAGGCCTCGTGGATCTGGTAGCTTTAGTAGTGCTCCCTCGAGGGGTCAGTTTCAGTACGGCAGAGACTGTCCATTCAAGCAGGCTCAGTCAGCTCGCCCAGGTTATTGTGGGCTACCATCGGGTCATGGATCTCACAGTTCTCATCAGGGCCATTCATCACTCAATGTCCTTCCAGCCCAGAGTTCATCACGTGCTCCATCAGTTCAGGGTTCTTCCATGCTAGGTCCTTCTACTAGTCATTCCGGTGCCAGGGGTTCCCTTCAGTCCCCATCTCCAGTACCGGGGAGTTGTTATGAGTGTGGAGAGTTTGGGCATATGAGGAGGCAGTGTCCTCGTCTTTATGATGGTCGGTCTCAGCAGAGGGGTTTACCCTCGACTTCTGCTCCAGTTACTTCACCACCCACCCACCTAGCTAGTGGTGGAGGTCAGTTAGCTAGGGGTCGCCCTAGAGGGGAAGGTCGATCAGGTGGTGGTCAGGCTCGCTTCTATGCCCTCCCAGGTAGACCAGATGTTACTGCTTTAGATACCATGATTTCAGGTATTGTTTCAGTCTACCACAGAGATGCCTTTATATTATTTGATCCCGATTCCACCTTTTCTTATTTGTCATCATACGTTGCCCTTTATTTGGATATGCCCTATGAGTCTCTTGTTTCACCTGTTCATGTATCTACTTTGGTGGGTGATACTGTTGTTATGGACCGTGTGTGCCGGTCGTGTGTGGTGACTATTGGGGGTTTGGAGACCTGAGTGGATCTTTTATTATTGTGTATGGTGGATTTCAATGTCATTTTGGGCATGTATTGGCTATCTCCGTGTCGTATTATTCTGAATTGTCATGCCAAGACAGTCATATTGGCTATACCGTGTGTGCCACAGATCGAGTGGCGAGGTTTGACTGATCATGTTCCTAGTAGAGTGATCTCATTCTTGAAGGCCCAACGTATGGTTGGGAAGGGATGTCTTTCGTATCTAGCCTTTGTGAGGGATGTCGGTGCAGAGACTCCCAGTATTGATTCTGTCCCAGGTGTAAGGGATTTTCCCGATGTGTTTCCTACAGACCTGTCGGGCATGCCACCAGATAGGGATATTGATTTTGGTATTGATGTGGTGTCGGGAACTCAGCCCATTTCTATCCTGTTGTATCATATAGCACCAGCGGAGTTAAAGGAGCGGCTTTAGGAACTCCTTGAAAAGGGGTTCATTCGGCCTAGTGTGTCACCTTGGGGTGCACCGGTTTATGAAGAAGAAGGATGGCACTATGAGGATGTACATTGATTATAGGCAATTGAACAAGTATCTTTTGCCTCGCATTGATGATTTATTCGACCAGCTTCAGGGAGCGATAGTGTTCTCCAAGATTGATCTCCATTTGGGTTATCACCAGTTGAAGATTAGGGACTCGGATATTCTTAAGATGACTTTTAGGACCCGATATGGTCATTATAAGTTCTTGGTGATGTCTTTTGGGCTGACCAATGCCCCAACAACGTTCATGCATTTGATGAATAGCGTGTTTCGGCCTTATCTCGACTCGTTTGTCATAGTCTTCATTGATGATATTCTGGTGTATTCGCGTAGTCAGGAGGAGCATGCGGAGAATTTGAGAGTTGTGTTATAGAGATTGAGGGAGGAGAAGCTTTATGCAAAATTCTTCAAGTGTGAGTTTTGGCTCAGTTCGGTGGCTTTCTTGCGGGCACGTGGTGTCCAATAAGGGTATTCAGGTTGATCCGAAGAAGATAGAGGCGGTTCAGAGGTGGCCCAGACCGTCCTCAGCCACAGAGATTCACAGTTTTCTTGGTTTAGCAGGCTATTATTGTCGGTTTGTTCAAGGATTATCATCTATCGCATCGCCCTTGACCAAGTTGACTTAGAAGGGTGCTTCATTTGTATGGTCGGATGAGTATGAGGAGAGCTTTCAGAAGCTCAAGACAACCTTGACCACAGCTCCAGTGTTAGTTTTTCCATCAGTTTCAGGTTCATATACTGTGTATTGTGATGCTTCGAGAGTTGGTATTGGTTGTGTATTCATATAGGAGGGTAGAGTTATTGCTTATGCTTCTCGTCAGTTGAAGCCCCATGAGAAGAACTACCTCGTTCATGATTTGGAATTGGCTGTCATAATTCACACATTGAAGATTTGGAGGCATTACTTGTATGGTGTGTCTTGTGAGGTGTTTACTGATCATCGTAGCCTCCAGCACTTGTTCAAACAGAAGGATCTCAATTTGAGGCGGCGGAGGTGGATGGAGTTGCTTAAGGATTATGATATTACTATATTATACCATCCGGGAAAGGCCAATGTGGTGGCCAATGCTTTGAGTCGAAAGGCGGTGAGTATGGGGAGTTTGGCATATATTCCTATTGGGGAGAGAACTGTTGCAGTTGATGTTCAGGCCTTGGCCAATCGGTTCGTGAGGTTGGATATTTTAGAGCCCAGTCGCGTATTGGCTTGTGTGGTTTCTCGGTCTTCCTTATATGATCACATCAGAGAGCGCCAGTATGACGATCCGCATTTGCTTGTCCTTAAGGACAGAGTTCAGCATGATGATGCCAGATATGTGACTATTGGTGATGATGGGGTGTTGAGGATGTAGGCCGGATTTGTGTGCCCAATGTAGATGGGCTTCGACAGTTGATTCTGGAGGAGGCCTACAACTCACAGTATTCTATTCATCCAGGTGTTGCGAAGATGTATCAGGATTCAGCATATGTATATTCCAGAGTAGAAGTGAGAGAGGATCATTATGGACTTTGTAGTTGGACTTCCACGAACTTTGAAGAAGTTTGATGCTATTTGGGTGATTGTGGATCGGCTGACCAAGTTTGCGCACTTCATTCCTGTGTGTACTACTTATTCTTTAGAGCGGTTGGCAGAGATATATATTCGGAAGATCGTTTATTTGCATGGTTTCCCAGTTTCCATCATTTCAGATAGGGTCACTCAATTTACTTTGCAGTTTTGGAGGTTTGTGCAGCGAGAGTTGGGTACTCAGGTTGAGTTGAGCACAACTTTTCATCCTCAGACGGACGGGTAATCTGAGCACATTATTCAGATATTGGAGGACATATTGCATGCTTGTGTCATTGATTTCGGAGGGTCATGGGATCATTTTCTATCGCTGGCAGAGTTTGCTTATAACAACAGCTACCAGTCGAGTATTCAGATGGCTCTATATGAGGCTTTCTATGGGAGATGGTGTAGATCTCTAGTTGGTTGGTTTGAGCCAGGTGAGGCTAGGCTATTGGGGACAGACTTGGTGCAGGGTGCTTTAGAAAAGGTGAAGGTAATTCAGGAGAGGCTTTATACAGCACAGTCGAGGCAGAAGAGTTATGCTGACAGGAAGGTTTGAGATGTGTCCTACATGGTTGGCGAGATGGTTCTGCTGAAAGTTTTACACATGAAGGGTGTTATGAGATTTGGGAAGAAAGGTAAATTGAGTCCTCGCTTCGTTGGCCTTTTGAGGTGCTTTGGAGGATTGGGGAGATGGCTTATGAGTTTGCTTTGCCACCCAGCTTGTCGAGTGTGCATCTGGTATTTCATGTTTCTATGCTCCAGAAATATATTGGGGATCCCTCTCATGTTCTATATTTTTGCACGGTTCAGTTAGAGGATGACTTGACCTATGATGTGGAGCTAGTAGCTATTTTGGGTCATTAGGTTCGAAAATTGAGGTCAAAGGTTATAGCTTCAGTGAAAGTGCAGTGGAGAGGTCGGCCCGCGAAGGAGGCTACTTGGGAGATCGAGCGGCAGATATGGAGCAGATATCCTCACCTGTTTGAGGCTTCAGGTATGTTTCTTGACTCGTTTGAGGACGAACGTTTATTTAAGTTGGGGAGGATGTGACGACCTGGCCAGCCATCTCATGAGTTACCACCCTGTTTCCCCTATTTCTGCTTCTTACTGCTTTGTCTATCGGTTCTATATGTGATCGAGTTGGTTGGCTCAGGTTCAGAAAGGATTCGGTAAGGTTTGAGACACTTAGTCTCTTTTGAGGAAGCTTAAATTGAAAAAAGTCAACTGGATGTTGACATATGTGTTAGAGGGATCGGATGTGAGTTCCGATGGTTCGCATAGCTTCGGGAGGTAATTTGGGACTTAGGAGCGTGATCAGAAAGAGTTTTGGAGGTCCAGAGTAGATTTAGGCTTGAATTGGCGAAATTGGATTTTTGTGATTTCCGGTTGATAGGTGAGATTTTGATATAGGGGTCAGAATGGAATTTCTAGAGTTGCAGTAGTTCCGTTGTGTCATTTGGGATAAGTGTGCAAAATTTCAGGTCATTCGGACGTGGTTTGGTTTGGGTTTTGATCAAAAGCGTAATTTAGAAGATTTTGAAATTCTTAGGCTTGAATCCAATGCGAATTTGGTGTTTTGATGTTGTTTAGAGTGTTCTGAAGGTTGGAACAAGTTTGAATGATATTATGGGATATGTTGGCATGTTTGGTTGAGGTCCCGGGGGCCTCGAGTGAGTTTCGGGTGGTTAAACGGATGAAATTGCATATTGAGGAGTTGCAGATTTTGCTTTAGGTTTGTTGCAGACCTTTTTGTTCTACGCAATCGTGTATAAGGGATTGCGATAGCATAGATTTAGTTGGGGGCTGATGCAAAGTTGCCCTACGCGGTCGGGTGGAGTTGGTTGCGATCGCGTAGGTCTGTGTGGTGTATCTTCGTGTTCGCGTGAGTCTTGTTGCAATCGCGTAGGTCTGAGTGCTAAGGCTTCGCGATCGTGTGTTGTTTTGTGCGATCGCGTAAGGTTATGTGGGGAAGTCAACATATGTGCTTCGCAATCGCGTGGCTTTATCCGCGATAGCAGTGAAGAAAATTTAATCTCTGGGCAGAATGTTTTAAAAGCTCATTTCCGCGATTTTGAGGCTAAGTTCCTTCATTGTTGGGCGATTTTGAAGCTTTTTGAAGAGGATTGAAGAGGGATTCAAGGGGAATCACTTGGAGGTAAGATTCGTGGACTTACAACTCGATTCTAATGTGAAATCTACCTAATTAATCATGGAAATTAAGCCTAAAATTGAAGAACAAGGGTTTGAAATTGGAGACCTAGAAATTGGGATTTCAGGGGTCGTTTGTGGTTGGATTTTGATGTTTTTGGTATGAATGAACTCGGGGAGTGATAAGCAATCCATTGATGTGACTTTTACCAGAATCCGAGACGTGGGCTCAGGGGTCGGGTTTGGCCAATTTTGAGATTTTTAGTATAATTTGATTATTTTCGCTTGGGCTTCATTCCCTTAGCATATTTTGATGCCGTGATTCTGATTTTAGATAGATTCGATGCGAGTGGAGGCCGATTTGAGGGGCAAAGGCATCGCGGAGTAGTATTTCCACCGGTTTGAGGTAAGTAACCATTGTAAATCTGGAACTGAGGGTAAAAAACCCCGGTATTTGACTTGTTTTGATAAATGCGGTGACGCACATGCTAGGTGACGAACGTGTGGGCGTACACCGGTAGGGAATGTGACTTGGTCCGTCCCATAACGACTATTAAGTCGCGTATTTGATTTGGAACCTTATGATATTCCATACTTTAGTCATTTATACTATATTATGGGATGTATGCCATGTTTGGGGCCTTGTGTCGACCTGTTGAGACCCTTAGGGGCATTCTTACTATTTTTCCTCACTCTACTTGTTTGAAAGCATATCCTCAGTTATGTTTTACCTGTTTATTGTTTAAAACTGGTTTTATCACTCTACTTCTTAAATATGAGGACTATTTGGACTGAGTTCCCTGATTTCTACTGCCCGAGAGGCTGTGAGGTTAATGACTGAGAGAGGTTGAGAACCTAATGGTGAGGATATTTATATATGTATGAATTATGGATCGGGTTGCACGCCGCAACGATACTTATATGGATCGGGTTGCACGACGATATATATATTGGATCGGGCTGCACGCCACAATGATATGATGTTTGGGCTGTAGAAGCCCCTCCGGAGTCTGTACACCCCTAGTGAGCGTAGTCGACTATAAATTATATATCGGGCTGCACGCCGTAGCGATTACTATGATTATTATTATTATGAGATATTAATGAGCATGAGTGTTGAGAGTAAGTACTAAGTGATGAGAGTCGAGACACGAGTGACTAAGAGGCTGCCCGAGAGGTCATATTCTAAGTGATACCTTGCCCGAGGGGCCCATTTATGGTTTTTTCACTGATTTCACTCTTCTTTTAAAATAAGCCTCTGTTGAAAAAATTCTAAGTATATGAATTCAAGTATTCCAAGTGAAACTGAGGATTTTATGACGAAATTGGTTTTAAACTGTGAAGTTTGATTTGTTATTCTGTTGTTTAGTCCTTTATATGATTTTTTAACTGCTCGTCACTGCTTTCAGACCTTATTTACTTTAGTTACTTACTGAGTTGGCGTACTCACGTTACTCCCTGCACCTTGTGTGCAGATCCAGGTACCCGCGCGGCAGAGTGAGGGTCTTCAGCTTATCCAGAGTTTGCCGGAGACTACAAGGTAGCTGCATGGCGTCCGCAGCCCTGCTTTCCTCCTTCCTACCTTGCTCTTTTCTGTATTTTGAGACTTATGACGTATTAGACAGTCGGTTGTGTATTTAGAGGCTCTAGACTCGTGATACCAGATGTTTGGGCTGTATTGTCTTATGTTTTATTGATTTCCGCACATTTTTAGTTGTTTTAATCACTTCTTATGAAAATTGGCATTTAAACCCGTGTTTGAAAATGGTTTATTAAAAGAAAAAAGGTTATGATCGATGTTTGGATTGGCTTGCCTAGTAATGTGAAGGCGTCATCACTACTGGGTATTTGGAATCATGACACTGAGTAGAGTAGCAGAGTCATGCCACGACTATAAATAAGGCGCTTGTTGGGAGGCAACCTGTTACGACCCAAACAGATGGGCCGCGAGACCGGCACCCGGTACCTTACTCAACCAAGTACCAACATAGCGTATCTTTCTTATTACATCATTATATACACGTGACATACGGGCCTAGTAGGCCAATATAATCATTTATAAACTCAAACATAGGCCGGTAAGGCCATACAATCTTTCACGTATACGACATATGTCTACAAGCCTCTAAGAATACATATATGTCATAGAGGTCGGGATAGAGTCCCGCCATACCAAACAATACACGTCTAAATCATACTAACCAAACAAGCAATTCCAAAGAAAATGGAGCGCACCAACATCTTCCGCTGAGCTGATAGCCTACTTGGAGGGCTCTCGACCTGTCTATTGGGACCTGCGGGCATGAAACGCAGTGTTCCCAAGCAAAAGGGACGTCAGTACGAATATTGTACCGAGTATGTAAGGAACATAAGTAAGTACATCAGAGACATAGAAGAAATATAGATTACATGACTCAACCTGCAAGTATGAATAACTTTGTAAATCATAAATTACTTTTAGCGTCATGCATGTGCGTATGAATGTCATGTCGTGCATAGGTACCTGTTTCATAACATCATTAGTCTCTGAGGGCATTCCATTATATCATACCGGCCACTGTGGGCAAAATCATCCTCGCATACCAGTTGATCAGGTGGTGGTGCGTATATAATGCCATAACCTTTCCCATATACATATATTTACATATATACGCGTATATAACGCCGTTTGAGTACATACATATATATGCGTATATAACGCCGTTTGAATCATATTTCAGCTACTATGGGCAACATCATCATCATATACCAGCTGATCAGGTGGTGATACGTATATAACGCCGTAACCTTTTCCCATATCCCATATACGTATATTTACATATATACGCGTATATAACGCCATCTAGTCAAGGGTCAATGCATATGAATGCATTACATAAAAAGTACGTCAATAAAAGCATTCGGAATGTCATAAGACCATTTTGCCTCTGAGTAATATTATAAAGTAAACTCTTTTCAACTTTCGTATTTTTCTGAGACCCATGAACAGATGATAAGATATTATCACACACGGAAATTCAAGAACACAGATATCTCTAATACTTCTATGAATAGAGTCATTCATGGAATTTGTGCATTTGCATGTTCCGTTCGTATCGTATGGATCATGCCAAAAGAAAGAAGGGATAGCCTTAACATACCTGTTCCCGGAATTATTTGAATGAAATGAAATTCTGCTTCTATGAAATATGTTGAACGCAACAGGATGAAGCTCCTGGTTCTTTAATTGTTGAACGAAATTTTGCTTAATTGTGTTGAAGCTTGGACGAGAATTGCTTCTAAGGATTTGAAATGAAATGTTTCTGCTTTTCTCACGTTATTGGTCTTAAAGAATGGGTTCAAACTCAACTGCTTTCCAACGTTTTGAAGCTTGGTGGAAGCTTTCAGAATGGGGTTTTGATCTAAAAAAAACAAATTCCTTTTTAAACTTCAAGACTTATCTTGTAAGGTCACATTAGCCATCTATACCTATGTTTGATGAGTCACCTTCTTCAATTAGTGGCCTTGTGCCACGTTTTTGGGCATAAGTAGTTAAATTTTGTCCGCTTATTAGTTAACTGGGTAATGTTCTGTTACCCGGTAATTAATCAATAACCCGTATAATTTATTAAATTGTCTCTATTTAATTAAATACTACTCTCTTTTAACATGCCTTGAATACCTTACTATCATGGCATTGTAGTACTTTGTATGGCACTAGTCCATAAATATCGGGTATTTTAGCTCGTGTTGTATTTTATCCCAAAATGCCAAACTCTGACCAAATTCGTTTTTCTTTGACTTGCTCCTCCTTTCACCTTCATGAATTTACTAATCACTTGTGAAATAGCATAATCCTTATAATCCCCAAATAATCTTTTCATTGGACTGATGTCAATTACCTTACGATAAATTCAATGTAAAATACTGGAGGGCGCAACATTGTCATAACTTAATACTGCAAAGCATAACATCACCGTAATGTAATATTGCAGGACGTAATATCGTCAAAATATACTACTGCATAGGGTAACATCATCGTAATATATTATTGTAGAGCATAACGTCAACGTAATACTGCGGGGCGTAACACAACCCAGCCTGTATTTTAATTTTTTTATTTTTTATTTTTTATATAGTGTCAAGTTTCGTGTTGTTTTTGTTTAGCAGAGTAGGGGAAGTCTGAGTACCCAAAGTTGAAGTTGAGGAGCATGTTTGAGCTTAAGTGTGGGGTCGTCCTGACCCTTAATATTTAGGATCATGTCCGAGCTAGGCCTGAGAGGGCCTCAGGGAGTATTTCTCACCCTTGTTTTAATATTTTTCTCTATGATCATGCATCGAGGACTATGAATAATATAAGTGTGGGGTGGGGAAGCTACTTTCTAAAATATAATTGTATAAAACTATTTTTTTATTTAGTTTTTCATTTAGAACTCGTAGTAGACATAGTCTAGGTAAAGAAAAAAATGAAAATTGAAAAAAAAAATTAGAAAAAGTTCGGACTTTTTCCAACGATGGATCTTTTGGACAATTTTCTTGAGGGATAAAGTCCGATTAAAAACACTAAAAAGATTTTTTTTTAGGATAGTTAGGTAGTATCCTTTGGTTTTTCTTTGGGCGCCGGTTCTTTTCCAAAGGTGTAGCTCGAACCGGGTACTTTATTTTTTATTTTTTTAGGAGTAGTTTAGGAAGAAACTGAGTCGCTCTGAGATACTCATTGACATGGTTGATGCTGGAACATTAGGCTATGACATACATTCTGTTTTCCCGTGTATTTGGTTTGAATTGTGAAGCCTAAGTACAGTAAATAGCCTATTTTGTGACGCCTTTTTTTAGTTGTTTAACTTTTATGCCACATAGTGCAATATTGCTTAATTTTCTCAATTATGTGTGCTTGCTTGACTTGAGAGTTTAACAAAACCGTTGTGATTGAGTCATGTGCAACGTGTGTGAGAGGAATTGTGGTTTTCTGTGCTATCCTGTGTAGTCTAGAACTTGCCCCGTGTGTTAATTGAAGCGAAATTGTAAGTTGTGCTAATCTAGGAGATGATGTAGGTTTTTTCTTGCTTGGTCATGGATGTGCTTGTCACATAAAAATAAAATTTTCCGTTGCTATCCCCTTTGATCCTATAGACCTTTTCCTTGGCAACCACATTACAAGCCATACCCCTATTTTGTTCTTAGTTTGAGATTGATTGAACCTTTACCTCCTAAGTCACTTAGTCGCTAAAAGAAGTAAGGTTAGAGATTAGGGAGTAGATTTTGAGTGGAACCATGGAAGGGACCATTGGTGCACTAAAGTTGAAATCAAAAGTCACTAGCCGATGAACTTTACTGTATGGAGTGTGTGAAGAAAAAGAAAAGAAAAAAAAGAGAAGAAAAAGAAAAGAAAAAAATGATAGTTAAAGTATGTAGAAAAACATACACCTCCAATTCCTATTGATTTGTGCTAGTGGAAATATAGAAGTGCTTAATTGAAAAGAGTGTTATGTTGTATACTATTTGTGTCAAGTGAATTGGTTGAGAAGAATATGTGCTTGAATTGTGAATGTAGTGCATTAAAGTGCTTAGGAGGGTTATTCACTATTCCTAAATGTATCATACTCGTCCTTTAGCCTACATTACAACTTTAAAGTCCTAATTGATCCTAGATTTGGCTAGCATAAACTCGTAGAAAAGATACACTACGGGCAAGCTTATGATACGTCCACGGGATGCATATGAATTTTTCTTTGTGAGAGTGAGCGAATTTTGTTCAATTATGTGATGCCCGTAATCTATATTCAAAAGCATATTTGAATGTGTGGACTAATCTATATTCACTCTTTTATTTGTTGGTAAGGGCACATGATCTCATGAATGATTGGTAATGTTGTAAACTTTCTTGTTGGGTGAGTACATGAATTGAGGGTGCTTAGTGGTTACAAGTCGGCTTTTGAGGTTGGGTGGTGACAAATAGGTTGTTGGAATTGATTGAATTGAAAGGTTATACTTAGGCATGCTTAAACGGGAATAATGTGAAATTTTGTATATTTATGATTATGTGTCGGCACTGATCATAATCAAGGGTATAGTGTGTGGTTAAAAGTGAAAGTGCTCCTCTATAATTGAGACTTGTACGTAGTTGGGGGCTTATTTGATAGTCTCATTTCTCGAGGACGAGCAAGAGTCTAAGTGTGGGGTGTTAATATTTTGCTTAAAGTACATATATATTCGCATGTATATTGCCTCATATCTTACCTTTGTTTCGTGGATTTAGGATGTGAAACGTGTTGATTTATGTTAATTTGATGTGTAGGAATGATCCGGGAGCAATCGGGAGCGGAATGTGCGAAACTAGAGCCAAAATGGATAAAAATAGGGAAAGGACATATTTCAGCGCCACAGGTGGCGCCCAGCCCTACTTGTGGCACCAGAAATAGAATCAAAAATATTGGAGTGCTGTGGAGGGCGTTTGGCGCTAGCCAGTGGGCCAGTGGGCCAGTGACGTGAATTTTCTCCAATTTCGCCCGGGACAAGGTTATTTCGGTCCTAGACCTACCCAACACGTATAAAAGCAAGACTAAACATATTTTTAAAGGGGGACGCCACTTTGGAGAGATCTAACATACTTTGAAGGAGAATTCACGTGGGGAAACACACATTACGCTTGGAGGAGGCTTCTAACTAGTTTTTCTTCTCTTATCTTCTTTTAGTTTCATAGTTTATTTGTTCTAAAGTTTTGGGGTGCTACATGAACGTTGTAGTTTGAAACTTGAATTGTTCTTGTTATTTTATCATATTGATTTATTTATTCAATCTTGTGCTTAATTATGTTATTGTTTGATCACCAATTGAATACTATCTACGAATCTAGGATTGAACTCGGGAGAGGGAATTCTAGATTGCATATAAGATTGAGTAGAGCAAGATCTTAACTCTGGGGGGGGGGGGTTGCGGTTAGGATAGGAATATACCTAATCGCGTTGCTTGGTTACTATACATGAATTATTAATGCGTTCTTGTTAATTCTAATTTCATAGGAATATAGGAGTTAAATTAGCTTGAATAGGCGAGTTGTACTTCAGGAGAAGGCTACAAGCAATATTAACCCTATCAACCAATAAATCAAATAACTTAATTAGACGATTTAAGTGAAAAACTCAACAGGATTGTTAGCTAACCCATAGCTCTAGAATATTCAATTACATTGAATTCGGCTTTAACTTTGTTGTTGTTTTCTTTAATCTCTTAATTTGTTACTTTAGATTAATTTTATTTAAATATTCATACATTAGGATTCGCTTGAATAGATTAATTGTTTGGTTTAATTTAGTTGATAGTTAATCACAAGTCTCTGTAGGTACGATATCTGGACTTACAATCCTATATTACTTGTCGACCACGTATATTTGCGTGTGTGTTTGGGAGCAACAAGTTTTTGGAGCCGTTGCCGGGGATCTTGATTGATTATGAGAGACCGAGAGCTTGATTGATTTACGCCACGAGGTGGCTTGTTATAGCGCTTGGGCTGTAGGAGCCCCTCCAGAGTCTGCACACCGTAGTGAGCGCGTGTACCCTGAGTGAGTAATATGATATTTTGCCCGAGGGGTTGTTCTTGATTCATGTTGTGCCCGAGGGGCTGTTTACAAGTGATTGTGATGTTTGCCCAAGGGGATGATTCTGAGTGATGTTATGCCCAATGGGCGGTTTATGATTCATGTTGCCCGATGGGCTGTATACGGACTATGTTTGTCTGAGGGACTGTTTATGATTTTCATCACTTTTAATCTAAATTGCATTGAGCCTCTGTTGAAATTGTTGAAAAGCATCTTCAAATGATTTTTATCGGAAACGGAATTTTAAACGAGATGATTTGACACATATATTGATTTGAAAGCATGTTATACTTACTAAGATTTCATGATGTGGATTTTATGTGTTTCCTATTGCTCAGTCTTTATTTGCCCTTATTACTTACTGAGTTGGCGTACTCACATTACTCTCTGCACCTTGTGTGCAGATCCAGGGGTTGTTGGACATGATAAAGAGCGTTGGTTTTCATCCATCGCAGATATTTTGGAGTTGGCAAGGTAGCTGCATGGCGATCGCAGTTTTGCTCCTCTCCCTCCTATCTTCCTATAGATATTATTAGTTGATTTCTATACTGTATTAGTCTTAGCATTTTCCGACAGTTTTTAGTAGATGCTCATGACTTGTGACACCCCGATGTTGGGCTTTTCTTCTGCACTTTATTATTCAGATTTATATTATAGAGTTTTATTAATTAATAGCTTAAATACATCTTCATTTTGGATTATCGGGTTGTTTTGGTAAAAGGGCCGGCTTGCCTAGTTTCACGTTAGGCGCCTTCATGACATGGTAGATTTGGGTCGTGACAGATTTAGTTTGCTTTCAACTAAAAAAATTCAAACTGAAATCAAACCAACCTGACATTATATATATACAAGTTTTAAAATATTTTATACATAAAAATATTTATTGTAATATAATTTGTATATAATGTTTCAACTTTTTCATAGTCCTCTGTTTTAACATATTATTTCAAGATTAGACTTTAAATTTTTGAATGGTCCAATATGTTCTATAGTCCATAAATGTTAGTAACTCAAATAAAGCTCAAAGCACAATCAAATCAATACTAATATTAACAAAAGAAATTCTATTCAAATCTAGGAATGACAATAATGTTGGACATCTACTTTTTTTAGTTGTACGTTGGTTTACATTAGACAATGAAAATACATAACTTAATATTTTTTTATTGTTTGGTCAAATAATTAATATTGAGAAATTACATAATAATAAAGTTCACAAGCTAACCTTGCAACCGCATTACCCAGATATAAGTTTGAAAATATGTAGCCCAATGTCAGTTGGCTCAGATCCGAAAAATAACCTTAATGTCGTTTTTTATTTGGGCACACATATTTTTTTTTATTTTTTTCCATTCTTCTTCTTCTTCCCAAGTTTATATATTCCTATTACAACTATATAAACGTAAAAAACAGACCTAAATCTCTTCTTCTTCAAGTTCTAAATAGACGAATTTGCTCCAAAGTTCTTGATTTGACAGAAAAACAACAAGGAAATAAAAATCTGGAAATTCATGATTTGGCAAAGAAATGAACAAAAAATTGACTTTCTATATAGATTTCGAGAAAAAGTAAGAGAATTACAAAAAATTCATTTTGAGTTTTAACTGCATATGCAGAATACATGTATAATAATGTATAACTTTGTATAAACTTGTATATAAATATATAATAATGTATACCAGTATTTCCTGGCACATAAAAGCAAAATCTGTGTTATGAAAAACGATGGAGGATACGAAGTAAAAGCAAAAAGGAAAATCTAAATAAAAGGTACCCAAAAACAAAAGCAAAAGAGAAATATGACAAAATAAAAAATCAAAAACATGCAACAAAACTAAAATTACTATAGTGTACGAGGAACTTACTTCAAAAAATAAAGAGCAATATTGTATAATAATGTTTTTACCAATATACTATTTTAATTTTGTATAATGATGCATGCTGTTGTATATGAAAATTGGATTTCATCTTCAACTAGTATGGTTCCCAGAACCACTGTTAATCAAACCCAATCAACTAGCACTCAAGATTCATATCACTACAAGTTCTTATAACAATTTTTAACTTAACCCAATCACTTTAGAGTTAGATTTTTCATATCTAAGCTTAAGTTATAGCTTCAAAGCTCCTTCAATGGAGTTTCAAATGTGGCTTCTTGGACACCCATTAATCAAGATTCAAATATTTGAGATCTATAAATATTTAGGAAGATTAAGCAACTTAGTAGAGAAAATATTTTAAATCAAGTTTGATATCTATAAATATTCAGATCTATGTGAGTTAGAAAAGAGAAAGCAGAGAGAGACGAGTGGAGAGTATCTTGAGTGTGCTCGGAATAAAGAAGGAAGAAAATAAAGAAAAATCCTAGAAGTGTGTTATGGGCTAAAGGCTAAAAAATTTCTCTCAGGTTATGTACAACCTAGGCCAAACAGGGTAAGGACTTCAAACTTGGGCCACTTGCGATTGGGCAATTGAGTCAAGTGACAAGGGGCGTAATTCTTTCATTAATATTTAGTACTTATCTGGCATACTTATTTTTGCATGACTTAGTTCAATGTCATAACTCTATCTTGCATTATTTTGTGTTATTTTCTTGAGTAACACCTTGTATGGTTGTATCCAACTATCCAAATAAATATTTGGAGCACAAGTTATATGTTTTGTACTATGAAAATTTTATCGGATAAAAATTCAAGAAAAACCGAGATTGAAAACTCGACTTTTGTTAGTTTTGATTTGTTTTATAAATTTAAAAATCTAACACAATTGATTTGATTTGTTAATTAAAAAATCCGAAACAACTCCACCTATATACCCCTAGTTAAAAGCACTAAGCTTGTTTTCCTTTTGGTAAAATACATAAATTGCCACCCGAGCACACTTTTCAGGAACGAATATTACTTTACACACCCAAACTTTCCAAAGTGTATCTAAGACACACCATAAATTCTCAAAATTCTTTTATTTACCAGAAAAATAAAAATATGTTGAAACAATTGTTATGATAAATTCAAAATACGACCCCATATTTACCTTGCAGAAACCCTAGCAGCTACCGGTCTAACCTACCAGCGGCTCAGTATAAATTCTCCAAAACCCGTCCCCATTCCAAAACCCTAGAATCCAAGAGAAGCACTGCAGATGGGTAAAGTGAAAGGAAAACATCGTCTGGACAAGTATTACCACCTAGCCAGAGAATGCAGATACCGTTCAAGAGCTGCATTTAAGCTGATCCAGCTCAATTCCAAATTCTCCTTTCTCCATGCATCTCAATCGGTTCTCGACCTTTGTGCCGCTCCCGGCGGTTGGATGCAGGTCGCCGTCAAGAAAGTACCCGTCGGCAGCCTTGTTGTAGGCGTAGACATTGTTCCCATTAGGCCAATTCGAGGTGCAATTGCTGTACAAGAAGATATTACTACTCCAAAGTGCAAATCAACCATTAAAAGGATCATGGCTGAAAAGGGTGTTAGAGGGTTTGATTTGGTCCTCCATGATGGGTCCCCCAATATTGGTGGAGCTTGGGCTATGGAAGCTACTCAGCAGAATGCTTTGGTTATTGATTCTGTTAAACTTGCTGCTGATCTCTTAGCTCCTAATGGGACTTTTGTTACTAAGGTACCTATGTATGTAGGTTTTCATTAGTGGAATATATGATTATTATATTTGTATGGATCTTATCAAGATCATTTCTTTTTTCTTACTCTGTAGTTGGTTCTCCTTTTTTTATTTGGTTGTCGGATGCTTGCTTTTTGTTGGGCTTCCTACTTAGTATATTATATAAAATATGTGATTAATATATACATATCTGCTGTTTGTCTTTTATTGCCGGGTTGCTTTACTACTTAAATAAGCACACATGCGATATGTAAACATGATTATAATATGAGGTCTTAATTATTTTAATATCATATTGGATGTTATCAAAATTTGATTTATGGTATCTTTGTAACACTCACTCTTTTTTGGCAAATAATTTCTGTTCTTTGTCTTTTTTCTTGTGGGGTTGGTGGAGGGAAGCTGGTTGTCTAGTTTTTTACCTAGTATTGATCTGTCTCTCTGAGCATACAACTTGTGTGTTGTGTCCTATTATTCTGGGGATGGGTGCAGTGAAGCTTTATTATGTTATTTGTCTATGTATTTTCGGTGGGTTGGGAATATCGAAGATTATGGATTATATTATCTAGTTTGTTATTTAGTATTCTGAGATAGACACACGTGTTGTTTGTCCTTTTCGGGTGGGTGGGGAGGCGAGAAGCTGTTAGTTGTAAAGTTAATGTTTTCTTGTTGACCTTTATACTGTTATTCCATCCGTTTGATGCTACTGCTGCACAGAAAATTGAGACCAAAATTGTTTAGCATACTGATCTACTGTCTGATTTTAGGTGTTTAGATCTCAAGACTATACTGCTGTTCTTTACTGTCTAAGACAGGTATTTTCCTTCCCCTCAATATTTAATTCCAATTTTAGGGTTTAAATGGATCAAATGAATAATCACCTTTGCATTTGATTGGCAGCTTTTTGAGAGGGTTGAGGTAGACAAACCTTTAGCAAGTCGTTCGGAATCTGCAGAAATATATATTATTGGTCTCAAATATAAGGCTCCTGCTAAGATTGACCCTCGCATTCTTGATATAAAGCACCTCTTTCAGGGGGGTAAAGAACTTCCTAAGGTACTGAACTTTTTCATTTTTAATACCCCCTCCCCTCGTATCTCTCTCCTTATTGGCAATTGTAGTAAAGACCATCTTGTTTGTGTGCTTATCAATAAAGAAAAAGTTAATGACCCTGTGTATGTTTAAATAGGTGGTCGATGTACTAAGACGGACGAAGCAGAAGAGACACCGTCATGGGTAATCATCTCTCTAAAATGTATTTTATGCTTGTGCACATTGGCCTTAGTTAATGAGAAAGACTTCCAATTGGTCGTCGTCAGAACAAATGTGATTCATCTGAAGACTTACTAGGATGCTTTAAACCCCCAGACAGATTTGAAAAAGTAGTGGTGCTGTCTTCTTGTTGCAGAGGACAGATTCTCTCTTTTTCGCTGTCAAATGCCTCCTTTATTTGGCTTTCGTGTGTTCTAGTTCAATTTGATCTGATGATCTGCTATGAACTTGTAATCTTAATTAATCTTGTCTTGTTATCCTATTTGCATTAACATGATCATTTGCATCTATAGCTATATCCAAGTAAAACCAATATTGCAGGTATGAAGATGGGGAGACACTCTTAAGAAAGGTATGCTCTGCTGCCGATTTTGTGTGGTCCGATATCAAGAGCCTTGGTTCAGTTACTTCAACAACGTTTGATGATCCTGCTTCTTTGCCAATGAGAAATCATCCTCTGACGACAGAAGAGGTATAACTGATCACTGTTGGCTTTTGTATTTGTCAGAAGCATCCTTTGTAGTCTTTATTCTATCTGTTGCCTTACAGTCTGATGTTTATGGACCAGGTTAAAACACTATGTGAGGACTTGCGTATTTTGGGACAGCAAGACCTCAAACATCTTTCAAAGTAAGAAACAAGAAACTTCTTAGATTTTGGTCTTTCACATTTGAAAAGCATGTCTTAGACCTGTTAATCGAATCTGATCGATTTAGGTTGTTACTATCCAATAAGAGGGAACACAACCTTTTTCTTATAAGTCCTGCATAAATATCCTTCATCCCTTTACCCTTATAGGTGGCGTATGCTTATGAGGAAAGCTTTGGCTCCTTCAGAGAAAACTAGTAATGCAAAAGCAGTAGATGAGTGTGAGAGTGAAGAGGATGAAGATAAACGACTTGAAAAAGAAATGGAGGAGCTGAAGGGTACCGCACTGAGAAAGAAGAAAAGAGAAAAAAGGCTTCTAGCTAAAAGACAAGCCAAGGTCAATGCATATGCTTTACATATCTCTTTCCAATTTTTGTGTTGGTATCCATTTTTTACGCGAAGTTCACAATGCGTAACATAGGTCATTGTGTGACTCTTGAATTGTGATAGTTGAGTTTAGGATAATCCCAGAGAGAACAAATAAACCCAAAGTGTGAACTCTACTTATATACGTTGTTTTTTGTTTGAATGAATTTGGTTTTATTGGTTTCAGTGCATCTTATATATTCCCCCCTCAAGCATCTATTTCAGTATCCATTGCTCTCTATTCTAAGCACATTTTCTCCCATGCGGATAATTTGTCTTCCAAGGCTTCGAGCAGCTTTTCCCCCCTCCCCTTTCTCCCCCTTCACACTTTTTGGTCTGTAATAAAAATGCAGTCGTTGGTCCATCGGTATTTTGCTTTTCAAATCTATATTCTGTATAGGTGCTACCACTTGAACTCGGTTTTTTTCTTAATCTAATGTGCATATCTTGAAAATCTTTTGGTTCATCCTCGTAAAAATATTGAAACTTTGACCATCATTTGTGTTTGTACTCCTTATTTTATCGCTAGCTTACTTTCCCTCCCTTCGTTAAATTGCAGGGCAAAGCACGCGACGCGTTGGGGATGCAATCGGATGCAACTGAAGATGGTTATGTTGATCAGGAGCTGTTTTCCCTAACATTGATCAAGGTATGCCCACCTCACTCTTCTTACTTTGTTGCTTAATAGTAACTGCAAACCTTATTCAGATAAAGAAAGCCTTTTTACTCGAAGTTGCCTTTGTGAAGTCAGTCATTCCTTCCTTCAGGGAATTGCTTAGTTGTGCTATAAGAAAGATACAGATTAATGTCCTGGTTAAAAAATTATGGTCTGTCTGGTTCCAGGAACTTTTCTCTTTGGTATCCATGTCATAATTTTGGTATTAGATATCAAGTTTCCAGTTTTGCAATTATTATTCAACATCCTGCAGTCAAATATGCTCAACTATTGAATTAACTCCAGTGAAAGTAAAGGTGATATACTTCCTCTTTCAGTCAGAGGGAATAAATTTTGAGTATCCACCCCTTGAAAACTCATTTTATTGGTTCACCCCCCGCCCCCCAAACCCCCTCACCCACCACCTTTGAGAATGAAAGCAGTAGTGTTCATAATTTAGATATACATTAGATCCCAAGAGGAGGGTAGACCTGCTTATGCATGTTAGCCCTTTTCTTTGTCTATTATCCTTATTTCACATCCAGTAGTGGTCTAACATGAATTAACTCATCATTTACTTTTCATCTTTTTTTTAATTTGCTGTTAAGCTGAGTGTCTTGCCCGCATATTTCAGTGCAAGAGAGGTGTAGCAGCTGTTGATGACAATGAATATGATGATGAGACTGCTGGAGTAAATAGTGAAGATGATGAAAATGACCTGGAAGCCCTGGAGAATGCATCTAGCGATGTGGACTCTGAAGAAGAACGCAGAATGTACCTCACTGTTTTACTGGCTCTATTACTGAAAATGATTATTTGATTGATTGTATACCACTACTGAAACTCGTTCATAAATTTTCAGACGTGATGATGAAATAGAGAGGTTGCTCGAGGACCCCAATGAAAGGTATGTGGATCGAGAGGAAAGAAAAACAAAGCGGAGAAAGCAATCCAAAATATCTTAC
Source organism: Nicotiana sylvestris (assembly GCF_000393655.2). Lineage (NCBI taxonomy): Eukaryota > Viridiplantae > Streptophyta > Magnoliopsida > Solanales > Solanaceae > Nicotiana > Nicotiana sylvestris. The sequence goes on along the minus strand of NC_091066.1, from coordinate 152,905,909 downwards.
TTGGATGATGGTAAACTCTTGCAGGTATAATAATTAGTTAGCTCAAATTGGCAAATAAAAACTAGATTTAGTGTCAATGTCTATCTCTTCACACTTCTACTTTGTCTAATCTCTGCAAACCTAAATGACATTTTTTTTGTGTGGGTTTGATGATTAAATTTTTGTTGTTGAAAAAACAAAGAAACAAATGAGATACAATTTTGAATTGGACGGGTTGGGTTGTTTAGTTCACGTTGATCCAACCCATTTTGACCCAAGCAAACCTTGGGTGGGTGGGTCAATGACACATTTGATGACCCAGACCATCTTCACTTCTTATATTTTGCCTCAACCCGCCCAGTCGGCATGGCACTCATACTGCTGTAGGTTTCTAGTTTTCGTTACAGCACCCAAAATCTGTTAGGATGATTCTCTTACTGCATCACTTCATTTACAATGTGTGGATGGTGATGAGGTCTTTGTGGCTTCAGGCAAAATGTCTTCTTTTTCTTCCCTTTTTTTGGTTAACAAAATAAGTTGAAAGGATTGAGACTCTTTAGTTTATGTCCAGGGTGGTGATGAAGATGGTATGACTCATTCTGCTCAAGACTTTGATGTTGATAAGGGAGATGATGAAGTGAATCCTCTAGTCATACCTCTAGAAACTGCTCCATCTCAAGAGGAGGTTGTAAAAACATGGTTCACTCAAGATGTTTTTGCTGAACCGGAAGATCAAGATATGTTGGACAAGTATAGCGGCGAAGATGAAATGCTAATAGATCTAGCAGGAGAAAGATCCTCAAAACCTAAGACTCAGATAAGTGATGAATTGCTGGTAGAGAATCCAGGTCTGACGAAGAAAAGAATGGATGGTTCGCTCCAAGTCCCAGCTTCTGAGACAGAAGATTTTGAGATTGTTCCTGCACCACCCACAGATTCGAGTGATTCCTCGTCTGATGAGTCAGATGAATTTGGCGACAGTAGCGATAAAAAGGCTGAAATAGTGGCTACAGCAAAGAAGATGATTTTGAAAAAGCAGAGAGAATTAATGGTTGATGATGGTTACAATAAGTATATGTTTCACGATGAGGGGTTGCCAAAGTGGTTCGTAGACGAGGAGAAAAGGCATCGACAGCCGATAAAGCCTGTGTCGAAAGAGGAGGTTGCTGCAATGAGAGCTCAGTTTAAAGCAATCAATGCTCGTCCAGCAAAGAAGGTAGCAGACGCCAAAGCACGAAAGAAAAGAGCTGCTCAGAGAAAGCTTGAGAAGATTCGAAAGAGAGCTAACTCAATATCAGACCAAGCAGATATTTCTGATCGCTCAAAGAGTAGAATGATTGAACAGCTTTACAAGAAGGCAACACCTAAACCACCAGGAAAAGAATATGTAGTGGCAAAGAGGGGTGTACAAGTGAAGGTTGGCAAGGGGAAAGTTCTTGTTGATCGACGAATGAAGAAGGATGCAAGAAGGCATGGAATGAGCAAGCAGGGCCCGAAGAAGGGAGTACAAAAACTGAAAGGTCGACGGAAGGCTTCAACAACAGGCAAGAACGGGAAGTCGATATAAAACAAAACTGGAATCTTGAGGATCTTGAAATATAAATATTACTCGAAAAATGTTCTTTTAAGCAGCTCGTTGCTAATTATTATAGTGTTTAGCGTAAAAACTAACATCAAGGAAGTTTTTAATGTAACGTTAATTGGCATGGTAATCTTATTGTTTAATGTCCTTAAAATCAAGGCTATTATTCAAAGTCTTTTCGAATAGAAAAGCTAAATGTTGACTAGGTTGTAAAATGAATGTAATATTTCGTAAAATCGCGTACTATTATGCGGTAAGTTAAATGGCCAACCTGTAATATGTTTCTGGTTTATGATTGTACGTTATTCTGCAGGCGTAGTACATCTTTCATATAATCTTGTCAAAAGAAGTTAATTGATGCCAATATTCTTGAAGAAGCAATTTTGTTGTTTGATAGTTTTGGATACAGTAACAGAAGAAAATTTGTTTGATTTATGCAGAGTGGATTACAAAGGAGATAGTAGAATACTGCTAAAATGATACCGTATATATATACACATTCTCTATTTGTTAGTTATGTACAAAAATTATACAAATTTTATATATACTTTTTCGGCTACCAAATGCAAATAGTTTTAGGCACGGGTTAAAAGTGATAATACCCTGCACCACAGGTCCATGCAATTTTCCAATTATATATAATGTCTTTTGGGGTTTGCTTTTGAGATACATGAGGAATATAATACATGGTCTAAAAGCAATTCTTGACAACTAATATGGGAAATGTAGTACTATACAACTTAAAATTCTAGTTATTTTGTATTAGAAAACCTTGATTTTTGCCTATCTTCCTTTTGTTTTCTAGTACTAAAGTGAAATGGTTGTATTGCAATGTTAAATTGTATTAAGCAACACCATAGCATAGTAGAATTAGAATTTATTATGGTCATATATTTTTAGAGTTGTGATGGTACGCTGACATACAAGCAACGTCAACGTATTAAGCTATACTCCCTCCGGTCTACTATAAATGATTTTTTGATTGCTTTTACACGTACAAAGGAATTCGCTTGTTAGTATTAATTAATAATGAAATTAACCATATAAACCTTAATTTGTTCATTGAAAATATAACAAATACTCCTAGGCTCTTTACTTTAAGGACAACTCTGGAAAAAAGAGAAGTTAATTCCTTCTTGGTATGTGAAAAAATGAAATATTGTGGACCACAAAAAATAACCAAAAAATAATTAAAGTAGACCGGAAGGAGTACCGTTTAATCAACATTTTTTATTTTGCAAGCAAAAACTTAAATCTATATATATATATACAACATCCCAATACTGCTCTAACTTACGCAAATATGCGATAGCATCACAGTTATGCATACAACAACTTACACATTAATTACACATACCTGTTATCTCAACCGATAGCACATATATGTTGCTTCATGTTAATTTAGTTTATCTGATTCTGTTAAAAGAGATTAAGTAATGAGGGCAGGGTAAATATGAGAAAAGAAAATACAAATTGGTCATTCATCCCACACGCATTTTGAATTTAAAAAGAAAATTGACGAAATTTATTAAACGTCAAATGAAGAAATAATATCCAAGCGGTAATTTCATAAATATAACAACAACAACAACCCGTAAACTCAAGTTAACAAATAATAACAATATTGTTTCACAGGTGCAATGAACTGTAGTGTTTTGCAAACTCAAGTTTTCTTCAACGTATAATTAATTATATAATTCATATGGTAAGTTGTTTTATATGTTCTATAAATAAACTCTCTATAAATCCAAGAATCCACAGATACCAAAAAGGGAAAAGTCAGGGACATTTTGTACAAAATTGGTCAATATAATGCAATCCCAAAGAAAAAATGAGATTGAAAGAAATGAAAATAACATTACAGAATTAACTCTTGATTTAGTTAATCTTATGATATTAAAGTATATAGTACATACATTTAAAGCTAAAAGAGTACTCTATAACCTGACCATTAGAGCGATCGAATAGAACTCCCAACAGTACTACTGGCCCTAAATTTGCTATTTTGTCTTTCTTTTGGTTGGGGAAGCAAAGGTTAGGGGAGGCTTATGATCATGTTTTGGAAGGTGGGATGGAGAAGCTTTTGACTAGGAGTGAATTTGACAATCAGACATCATTAAATAGACATGAAAATGAAGTCAAGATCATACTTAATACACGGAAAATACAAATACGATAGATTAATCATAACACTGATGGAAAACCATACGATGATCACAGTGAACTTGAAACAGTGGGAACATCTCACAGACCAATAACAAGACAATAAATTAAAGACCTGAACAATAACTAGACAATAATGAAAGACTTGAACACCACGAAACACTGCTAAACAAACCAACACACAATGAACCTAAACATGGCCACAACTAGCAGAGCACTCAGAGTTGGACACACACCAGACCTAGAGAGGATAAACTTGGGCACACCAAGGACGGACATACTCGATCAGAACTTGGCAGGTAGGGCAACGCACTTCATTGGTCGGATTGGTGTGGGGCAAATTCATCCAAGCAAGGTCTCCCAAGAAACTGTTAAGATAACACCTTGTATGAAGAGTGTGGCGACACGGATGGGTCACCACGAACCATTCCCCGGGCAAATGTGGATATTCACAACAACCCGAACGATAATATGGAAGGTCAGCATATTGGTCGATGCGCATATCAGTGGGGGATAACGGTAGCTGAGGGGGAACCAAACCAGCAGGAGGTGGATACATGGCAGTGAGATGAACGTGCATGGCTTCATCAATGGGCTTATTACATGTGACACAGGCGGGATTCAAGTGGCGATGATTGCGAGATGCTCTTGAACAAGATTTGCTGTTTGTAGTGCTGTCATCCGGTTGGGACGGGCAACAGTCCTGATAATCTCTTTACGAGCTTCTTTGAACGCTTGTTCATGATGTGCCAGAAACTCCACATGACAGTCTTTGTGAATGGGGTGTGCGTAGCATCCCTCAACGAATGAAATTGGTTGAGGGCAGTTCTCTACGTCCTGTGTATAGGGTGTGAGGGCAAAGGGTTCCTGACAGACTGGGCAGTTTCTACCCTTAATGAGCTCAGAAAAGAATCTAGGAATTGCCATTGCAGAGGTATTGAAGAAGAAGAAGAGATATAATGGAATAATAGTACCCTCAAGTTTAGGTGTGTCTTGGCTTGAAATATGCACACACGTTTATATAGACAAGAAAAAAACACCACCACTACTACTGCTACTACCATTTTGATCTTGGGTACTGCTATGATTTCATTTCACATTTCACAGAATTCCCATCTCTCTGTCTCAAGTTCTAAAACCAGAAAAAATGTAAAGAATATAAAAACCACAAAGGAATTTGTGATTTTACCTTATTTGCCAACATATTAATTCTCTAAAGCAAAATGATAGCAAAGCCTTGGGAACAAGGAGATCCCAAAATGGATATATGAATCTACAACATGATCTTTCAACATAAGCACCAAACAGACAAAGAGACGAGCTAGCATTATGCAGAGGAAGAGAGCTCTAAGGAAGAAAGGCTTCTTGGAACTCAACAAGAATAGTTTATGCGTGTGCTTTTCGACTTTCAGTAAGTATTTTTCATGCAGTGGTCCCAAACCCAATTTAATATAGACAAAATTCAATCCAAATATATTGACAACCAAAAAGAGATGATCACCATTTTTTAATTATGCAAAACCTGGAAAAAGATTATTAATTTTGAAATTCATTCTCAAAGACAATAATAACAAACACAAAGTTCTTGCTGGTTGTTTATCGAAAACTAAACCACTACGTTTTATTAGACTCTAAATTTTACTAATTTTACTAAGTTTTATTGATGTGAGTTTATTAGACTCTAAATTTTATTAAGTCTAAAGTTAATAGAGATGCCTAACATTCTAAAGACTTCCATTTTACTGCGGGTCAGTGGGGCAATATTTAAATGAGTTTTTTGCATGTAATTTTTTTTATATTATGATAGGGTAGCAACAAGCAAATCCTAGAAAATGAAAAAGAAAGGATGGTTTTTAAAGAGATCAAGTGAAAATCCGTGGAATCTTAAGTCATCTATGTATACGATGAAAGTCTATACAACATTAATATATAAGAATTTGCTCGTACTTAATATTTACATCAAATCATTCTAAATTTATTATTCTTTCCGGTCCACTTTAATTGATTTTTTGACCTCTTTTTTATGGTCCGCAATATTTGATTTTTTCTAGATATCAAAGAATTAACTTCTTTTTTTCCAAAGTAGCCATCGGAGCAAAAATTAAAGTCTCTAAGTATCCGTTATATATTTAATGAACAAAGTAAAGGTTGATATGCTCAATTTCATTATTAACTAATATTAAAAGGTGAATTCCTTAATATGTGTGAAAACAACAAGAACTAAATAAATTAAAGTGTACGAGAGGAAGTATGATTAAGTTATAAATTGAATTGAGAATATGTATTAGTTAACTATAGTTTAGATAATACCCCTATATATGAAAACATGTGTCATGTATTCATTTGTTTGATATAAATATCATTCACCAGTGAATTCTTAAGTAGTAGTATAAAATAGGAAAAGGAAAATTGGGTGAATCTCTTAAACATCCCATTAAGACTTATTCAAGAGCACTTTTATTTACTCCTATGATCTGATGTAGTAGTTATAATAGTTCTTGGTTGTCATCTTAATTAATCAATGTGGATAGCAGAGGCGGATCCAGGATTTGATGGATGCGGATGTCACTATTTTAATACAAACCGACTGCTAGTAAAAAAAAATTGAATTAGGGTGTACATTCAGTCAATTCGATCCGTTTTGAATTAATTCGGTTCGGTTCAATCCGTTTTATATTTATTCAATCCAATTTAAAAGATTATCAATGAATCTCAAGTACAATACACTTGGTATTTATGCGTGTAAGTTTGGATAAATCTGATATAGTAATGAAGACAAACAAGTATTAAAAAAGAGAATATAGGACTTATAGGAGTATATAGAGTAAGTGAACCCGTGTAGAGTACATGCAAACATAGTATTTATTTTTATTGAGAAAATGATATTGTGTAGCCACCCTCAAAATAATAGCTGAAAAAATATATATATTTTTTGTATATTTTATGTATATATATATATATATACATTCTGTATGTTATATACAAAAATTATACAAATTTTATACACTTCTTCGTCTAACAAATGTAAATAGTTTCTGGCGCGGGCTAAAAGTGAAAAAACTCTATTTTATTTTACACCCCACAACTTGTTTGGATTGGTTATTATCTATTGTAATTTATTTTAGATATAATATTTATTTTAATTGTTACTTGAATATTATTATATCTTATTGTTAAATTCATTGTTACATAATTATAAAAAGAATTTTTTGGTGTGATTTGATTGTTATCTTATTTCTCTTTTCCATCATAGCCTTAATTATTTATTATTAATAATCCTATTTTATATATAGAAATGCTACACCCGATTTTTTCTTCAAAATGCTATAGAAATGCTATACCCGATTGGTAGCATTCTCCAATATCGTTTGAGATCATAGCCATCTAACAAAGTTATGAACTTATCGTATACTAGTGTTATGGGTTCTTCTTTTCATAGTTATTGATTTTGTTTTTCGTTTATCTCTTTCTTATGAATTCAAGTGATAACTTTTACCTATAGAGTTTGGTCACACTCGTATAATAGACCAAGCATATATAATGACCTTATTCTGGTGAATGATATTCTGAAATGATAATATATGAACTTTTATGCCATCTTTTATTAGTACTACTTGCATGAATATAGCAACTCGATACATGCACAATGCATAAACGGTGATAATTTACGAAAAAGAAATTATCTACAATTATTTTATGAAAAATTGTTGATAAGTCTAATATTTACAACTATTAAAGTTATTTAGTAAACTTATCAGTAGTTGTACAATACGATACAACCAAAATAATTAAGCAATAAAAATATTATTAAACTATATCAAACGATCAATCTACCCAAACGTTATTTCACGAAACAATATGATACGATACAATATGATATATTATAAAATAATGAGTAATAATCATCCAACAAGCTGTGAGTAGGAAATATACTCCCTCCTCAACTAGTCTTGACCTAAGTAGAATAAGGTAAAGATTTGTGTCGGATGTTTACGTCAAATTAAATTAATTGATTATAATTAAAGCGATTTTATCAGGTAAAAATATTTATCATTGAACCATGATTAAGAAAAATAAACTATTTACAAATACATATCTTAAACCATACTAATTTAATATAAATATTTGATGCGGGTAATGCACTTTTCTTGGTAATGCACATGTCACCAACTTTCAATTGCTAATGCACATGTCACTAGCTCCTTTTCTTTGTTTTTTTTCTTGGTTGCTTCTCTAATTTATAGAGAAGAACCTATTCCCCTTTGTCCATATTTTCTGGCATCTTTGAACTTGAATTTTTTTCTCAATCCTTCTCAGCATGGTTATTTTTTTCATGCATATACCATTGGCCAGATTTTGCCAATATAATCATTGACCAGGCATTTTCCAATATTATATTTGGCCAGACGGTTGCCCGCATAATCATTGCCAGACGGACGGTATGTATTGGCTAGCGCCGCCTGCAAGAAGGAAAAATATTTTATTATAAATCTATGACTGATCTCTACAATTCTGTATTTCCTTCACATCTTAAAATAAGCTAATAATATCACTATTTATAATACTATGAAACTTATTTTAACTAGAAATAGGAAAGCCTATTCTTATATTAATTCTGACTACAAATTCTATTGAAACATGAATTAAATAAACCAAATTCTAAATAATTAAGGTTTTCTACAATAATATGGAGCGTACTATAAGAAATCTAAAAAGAAAAATCTCATAGTTAACTTACCAAAAAAATGTTAACTGGAAATTCATTCTAAAAGACAATGCAAACACAAAATTCTTGCCAATTGTTTTATAAAAACTAAATTAATACGAAATCTAAGTGCCACCAAAGCTGATTAATTTGTTACTTGGTTACCTCTTGAATGAAGATTCAATAATGAAAAGAGCAGTCTTTCAATAATTTTTTTTTTCCATAAAGCACTATCTTTTAGTAGTAATTAACCATCTATAAATATCATTTACTATATTACGGATTATAGATACTTTTTCTGTGGTTATAAGATGTATTTGATGTATTTAAGTTATTGAATTCATGAATACAGTAGCAAAAATAAGCGTAAATCAGAGAAATCCAGCTAATCAGTTGTTGTATTCGACTGTATTCACAACGTGAAATAGGGGATTACACTATTTTTTTAAAACGGAAAGTGAATCAATTAACATAACAGACTCCTAATATAACTCAACAAACTCAATTATAACATACAAATTTTGTATTTTCAGTTATAAAAAAGATTCTCAACTGAAAAATACCCCAAAAACATAGCAATCTTCAGAGAAATTATATTACATCTGAATACATAAATTATATTAATTAAAAAAAATATATGAATACATTCATGGCATATAGCAAGACAGTGAATACAATGAAATACATAGAATATAGCGGGATACATTGAAATACAATGAAAAAAAATATAGTGAATACAATGAAATACATGGAATACAACGAGATACATTGAATTACAATGAAAAAAAGAAATGAATACAATGAAATACATGAAAATACATTGAAATATATTAACAGAAAATAAGTTGCTCAGCCCCAAACTCCGTCGTCTTTGTTCAAGAACAAACCCTAATTTCCGCAACGTTTGAAGATAGAACACGCGACACCTTTGAGATTTAAAGATGCAACATGCATCTTCTTATTTTCATTACCTGCTTTTAGTGATTTGGTTAGGGATTTAATTTGCTTTTAGTGACCTTAATCGAGAAATCTCCTTTCTTGATCTCCTAAAATAACTCATAGCTACCAAATCCAACATCATTGTTCCAATTGCCGCAACCATTGTTATAAACCCTGCAAAAGGGAAATCACCCCACGGTTTTTCAGGAAGGCAAGGGCTAGACAAGCTCTCGAATGCATCAGGCAATATGTGATCGAAACCCGTGGCGAGAATTGATGATAGAGAAATGGCAATTCAAATATTCGGGGCAAGAATTGATCGGAATGAAAAGAAAATAGTGTGGGTGAGAGAAATTTTGGAGCATCGTATTTTCAGATAATGAGGGAAGAGAATGAGATGTATCAAAGTAGAGAGAGAAAGAAAATAGCATAATTGAATAGCGTATTTAGTGGCTTAGGGCTAGGAGGTAACCAAAATTAAATATTTTGCTATAAACCTTAAAAGGTATCTATAGAATATAATTTTTTAAAATGGTATTTATTTAAAATAAATAAGGTGTTAACCTTTGCTATAGAAGGTAAAAATTCCTATTATTAATTAAGTTGTTTTCCGTCACTAATGCAAACCAAAAAGACAAATAAAATAGGATGTTTTTTTGTAACTTGGTTAATGGCTATTTTTTTTTTTTGTATAATTAAATTGAAAAGGATGTTTTTGGGAGAGAGCATTCAGTTAGACCGAGTCAAAGCAATTCCAATTACTTCCAAAGCTACACTAAATGCTTTGTACTACTCCCTCCGGTCCAAAATAAGTGATTTTTTTGTTGTTTTCACACATATTAAGAAATTTACCTTTTAAAATTAATTAACAATGAAATTAATCATATTAACCTTTATTGTCTCTTCGCATAAACACTCCTAACACATACTCCAACATTAATTACTCCAAAGGCAATGTAAGAAAAAAATTATTAATTCATTCTTGAAATCTGAAAAAAATCACTTATTTTGGACCACAAGAAAAAAAAAATCAAAAAATCACTTATTTTGAATGAGGAGAAAGTAATAATAAAGGAAGGAAAGAAAAACAATCCACACATCAGCATTCAACATGGAAGTATTCAGTTTTGTAGTACCATGTTTATCAGAACTCAATAAATTCGATGTGGAATATAAATTTACAAATAAATATTTATTAAATAAAAATAAGTTATAAATATAGATTCATAGCTCTAAAAATATAATAGGTTCAATATTAATTCCTTAAAGATTATTTAAAATTTATGGGTTCAATCTAAGACCTTAAAAATTATTTAAACTTTAAATATTAATATTAAATTTATCAGCTTGTACTTGATGATATTATGGGTGGTACGAACTTTGAAATTTTAGGTTCGTATCCCACAAAAAGAGGTATTGTGTGATTTATTATGATGTACTAGCAAGACAAGAGGTATACGCGAAAACATCTCTATTCTCAAGGATTTCTACTATAGAGTTCATTTAATCATCTGCATATTGGGAATATCTTTTTTAGTTGTCCCAATTCAATATAAATGTTTCTAATTTTCTTTTACACCCCCCCCCCTCCCCCACACCCTCCATTTCCGGACTGCTTACAATGTGTCATAATAAGTCTATAGTTTTTTGGGAATCTTACATAAATATACCCCCCCAAAAAAATACAATTTTACCAATAACTAACCATTTTAGTAATGTTATTAAAAATAGCCAAAATAAAAGTACCAATGATATATAATATTAAAAAATATAGGCAACAAAAGATTTTTTTTCCGAAGGGTATTATTGTGATTCATTGAAAACACATAAATGACACAATATAGAAAATTTGAGGAAGTCTAAAGGTGAATTAGACTAATTTGGAGTCAAAATTCATTATCAATGATATACAATATTTTTAAAAAAAAACTAGGCAAAAAAGGATGTGCTTTAACGGGTATGGTTGAAATTTATTGAAAACATATAAAAGAGGCAATATACAAGATTTAAGTAAGATTGGAGGTGATTTGGATTAGATTCATATCACAATTCGTAGTTAAAATCAGATTTAAAAATTCTTCTGAGACACATTTTATCACAGATGTATATCACACAGAGATATACATGAATATACATGTTATACACATATGATACATAACTGATACACTATTGACACAAAGTGTCATATACATATCATCTTTTTCTATATTTTCTTCTACTTCAAAATTTCAATTCAAATGTAACGACCCGACCGGACGTTTTGCTTTCTAGAATCTCGTTTCTCTAAATAAGACTTTCTGTACTTGTTTTTACTGATTTATGACTTACGTGGATAGTTAGTTCGGGATTTAGGAGAGTTCGGGTCGAAATCAGAACATTTGGTTCCTTAAGGTTGGCTTAAAATGCCAAGTTTGACTTCAATCAACATTTTAAGTAAACGACCTCAGAATCGGGATTTGACGATTCCAATAGGTTCGTATGGTGATTTCAGACTTAAGCGTATGTTCGGAGCGGGTTTTGAATGACCCGGGAGCATTTCAGCGCCTTATAATGAAAGTTGGCATTTTGAGCAAATTTCATAAGTTTGGGTTGAAATGGATTTTTACATTTTAGACGTCCGTTTGGGATTCCGAGCCTGGGAATAGCTATGTATGCTGATTCTGGACTTAGGGGCGCATCCATAAGTGGATTCGGAGGTCCGTAGGTCGTTTCAGAGTCATTTGGCGAAAGTTAGAAACTTGAAGTTTTGGAAAGTTTGACTGAGGGTGGACTTTTTGATATCGGGTTCGGATTCCAGTTTCGAAAGTTGGAATAGGTCCGTAATATTATTTAAAACTTGCACACAAAATTTGGTGTCATTCTGAGTTGATTTGATAGGAATCGGACGTGCGGAAGTGTTTTTGGAGTTTATGAGTAAATTCATGCGTTTTGGCGTCCAATTCATAGTTCTTGATGTTATTTCAGTGTTCCAATCGTGCGAGCAAGTTTGTATGATGTTGCTAGACTTGTGTGGGTGATTGGTGTGGAGCCCCGAGAGCTCGGTTGAGTTTCAGACGTTCGAAATGGGTGAAAAACACACCAGATTTCTGGTGTTTCTTGGCATCAGTTGTAGGTCTCGCAAATACGAGAAATAGTTTGCAAATGTGAACCTCGCATTTGCGAGAAGAGCTTCGCAATTGCGAAGAAGCTCGATTAGGGCATGTTTGCATTTGCGACACCTAAGCCGCATTTGTGACCTCAGTAGTGATCGCATTTTCGACCCCTGCGTCGCATTTGCGACCTGAGCAGCTGAAGCCAGGCTTCACATTTGCGAATGTTTTATCGCATTTGACAACTTGGTGTCGCAAATGCGACATCAGAGGCCTGTGCCCAGCTCTTTTTCGGGACTTAGGCCATTTATTTCATTTCACTTCATCTCTTGGGCAATTTTTTGAACTTTTGGAAGAGGGTATTCACCTAGCATCTTGAGGTAAGTAATTTCTACACAACATGAGTTAAATACATAGATTATGGGTAGATTAACATGTAAAAATTAGTGAAAATCAAGGGTTTAAATGAAAACCTAAGTTTTTGATAAAAATGAGATTTGACCACGAAATTGGTTATGGAACTTAGTAAAAATTATATATTTATATTTCTATGGTTATGGGTAACAACTTTCTTCAAAAAATTTCGAAATTCAGGCATGTGGGCCCGGGGTGAATTTTAGGAATCTTGCAATTTGGGTTGGGTAATCACTTTAATAGTGGGGATATGAACTTTTGAGCATAGATTGATTAATTTACGTAATGTTTGACTAGTTTCGAGCCGTTTGACATCAAATTTGGAGGTTTGTGCGCATTTTTGAATATGGAAGTAGGCCTTGAGATGAGGTAAGTCTCTTTTCTAACCTTGTAAGAGGGAAATTTCCCCATAGGTAAACTTAATTAATATGTGACTAAACTGTGGTGGAGCTACGTACGCACGAAGTGATGAGAAAACCTACGTAGCTACTATTCCTGTTTATATCCAGGTAGCTTTAGGATTACACCATGCTTTGTGGACACCGTTATTTGATTATATTTGTTAATTGTCAAGTGGAATTAAGTTGAGGATTGCTAAGGATTTAAAAGCTTCAAGTTGAGCTGTCTTTATTTTGAAAAGAATCAGGAAAGGATTATGATTTATTGATAAATTTATATTTGACCGCGTCATATGTATGATACGCGAGCGGGATGATTAGATGCATCTATGGTTTGGGCCGTTAGACCCTCGGTAGTGCACAATTTACATTTATGTTGGATCGGGTCGAACGTCCTCGGTGGAATTTGTGTGTGATAATAGAACTGGAAGTCCTTTTCATAACTTGTATAAGTTCATTGTTTGAGAGTTCGTTTGTTTTAAATGAAGGAAGTATTTTGGGTTCTTAATTAAGATGAAAGAATTGTTCGGCTATTTCTTGTTATGAGTTTATTGTTATCTCTATATATCATGCATAATTAGAATTTCATATTATTATATTGTTGGCCCTTAGTAAGTGTCAGGGTCGATCCCTCGTCACTACTTCTTCGAGGTTAGACTAGATACTTACTGGGTACATATTTTTATGTACTCACACTACACTTATGTACTTAATTATATAGGATTTGAGGCAGGTACATCTGGCCACCATTCCGACGCATAGATTTGACCCCAATCTCGAGACTTCATGGTGAGCTGCCTTCTGAGCCGTTCTGCAGCAGCTGGAGTCTTCTTTATGTTATATTTTCTGTCTATTTTCTTTCATACAGTAGGCTAGCATTCTTTTGTATATTCTACTAGATTGCCCACACACTTGTGATACCAGGTCTTGGCACACACACTAGTAGACTTATGATTTTGGAATCGTTTTCATGATTATGATATGTAATTTTTTGTTTCCGTTTAATTGTGTTCCATTTGAAAATTTTCTAAATCTTTTAATAAATGAGAAAGTAACACCCACTTAATAATTTATTTAAACGGGAACCCACTAGGTTGATCAGTATTGGCTTGCCTAACTGTAGTGTTGGGCGCCATCACGGCCTAAAATGAAAATTGGGTCGTGACATCAAACCACCTCAAAACTGCACTAAATTATCGCAAAATTGAGATTCAAACTCCATAAGGTGTACCCAATCTACTCAAACAACACCCACTCAAAAGAAAGCAAGAATTTGATCTTTTTTTGGGCTACATATAACTAATTGCCCAATATTTGTAGCATTTGGCTACTATTAATAATATTTTATGAATTGATTAATTTTTGTAATAATTTACTTATGAGCGGACATAACTGATAATTTCCCTTATTTTTATAATGACCTCAATATAACTGCCGAAGGAGAGAAACAATACAAAGTAGTGGATCCAATTTCACATATGATTTTTTTTTTAAAATTTTATGTGTATGAGTTCAAAATTTTAGATCTAAATTTTCATGTGCGTTTAAAGTATTTTGCGATTGAAATTCATCTGATATTAATCTTTGATGTGTTGATTGTGGTGTTAACACTGAGTTTGTAGTTGTTTTTATCCCATTCTGCCTAGGGTTTGTTTGAAATGTTGATTGCAGGTTGTAACTAAAGTTTGAGTTAATTTAGTGGAGATGTTACATTACATTTTTGAAATTTAGTTGAACTAGTGAAAAAGACGAATTTTGGTATATAATTCATTAAAACTTGGTCCCTTTTAACTTTTTTGAATTTATTCATTGGGTTCTTTTTTAATTTTTCAATAGAGTTCTCATGTTTTTTTTCAAAAAAATTCTTATGTCAAAATATTTAGTTTGAATTATTGATTTGAGTGAATGCAATGCTCGAAGATTTCAAAGACAAAAACAGAACACCAAAAATATTATCAGGGATATTATACTCCAACTGCATATTAGAGGACTTGGCATAACAGATGGAGCAATATATTATTTGGGTTATCCAAGTCCCCTAGATCGTTTGTTGATTCTCCAATCAACTTGTCCTTATAGAAAATCTTCTGCTCATGTGGGCTTTGATCTGAGATTAGTAGAATATCATGTGGCTTTGGAGGGATTGTTGTTGCTTGTTGGTTGCCTGTAGTGTGAGTTTGCATTCTAAGTGGTTATGTTTTGACATAATAGAGTAGAGATAAGGAGGAGCTTCTCATTCTCCCATGGATGTGCAATACAATGAACATGCCTAGTATACTCAAGAGGGAGAAGTGAAACAGGCTCAACAAATAATCTTGATGGAACAGGACATCAAACGAATATATGAATCATGGAAGTTCTCAGTCATAATCAAACTGATTGGAAAAAGAATTCTCCATCAGTATCTAAAAACAAAGGTTCAAGCCATGTGGAGGCCGTCTGAAAACTTCTTGTTAATAGACCTCGGAGAGGACTATTATACAGTTAAATTCAATAAGGAAGAAAACGCGAAAAAGGCACTCCAAAACGGGCCATGGTTCATCAATGGATTCTTCCTCTCAGTCCAAAAATGGACACCCAATTTTGTAGCCACTCAAGCAAACCAAAGTTACACGGCTATTTGGGTAAGATTACCCCAACTACCAACAGAATTCTACGATGGAATTATACTCACCAAGATTGTGAATGCTATTGGAAAACTACTGAAAATCGATGTATGTACATCCTCCACTTTGGGAGGATGCTATGCACGACTATGTGTCCAACTACCCCTGGAGGAAAAAGTACAACCCTATATCCTTATTGGATCACACAAGCAAACAATATTATATGAAGGGGATAATATTCTTTGCAAATTATGCGGTTGCCTTGGGCATTCAACTGCCAAATGCCCCCACGTAACTACTCATAGCACACACACGACCAATGAAGGAGACAAGCTGCAAAAACAACTTGTCCCCAATGATAGTGAATGGCAGACTATCTCATTCCCCAAGAAAAGGAGATCAACATTAAAATCAAGCATGCAGACAGGTTCCACAACAAGAAACCTGCTAGGTATAAATGTCAAAATTTTCGAGGCCTCAATGGGTAAGTTTTTCAAAACTCAACACTTGAAATATGTGGGAAAAAATTTTGTGTCACCCCTACCCCTCGATAATCCAAGGATTACTAATCCTCAATTAACTTTAAATAAGAGCAATAATTCAAATAAAAGTACCCTTACTAACCATTCTAACCATAATTACCACAATCCGAAATTCGAGCACCTGGATTGTAACCAAACCAGTGGTAAAGTGAATACCACTAGAGGTTTGCATGGCAAGGCTACTCCAAGAAGACAGGTGGAAATAACGTGTCGACAAAGGACTCTAACTCAATGATAAATCTCCAAAGATCTCCTACTACTAATGAAGGGCCTAAGCAACCTACTAACGACCCTCAAACACCCAATGAACCCCCCCCCCCCCAAAAAAAAAATACTCCTATAATAATCCCTCACAATAATCATAATATAGAAGAAGATATCCCAAAATCAGATTGCATGCTAACTAGTATCCTCTTCTACGATGAACACTTGGCCAAAAGTGATCTCCTGATATCCACAAGAGATCTTGCTAAAACCCATACGCAAGACCCTTCCTCTTCCTTGCATATAGACCCTATCATTGCTACCTCCACAATTACTCCACCAGACTCCATAGCTTGTGGTGGTCATCAAGTTATATTAACCTCCCAACATTCCTCGAACTCCACTCACTCTGAGAAGGAGATTCCGTTTAATTCAAATCCAACGCCTCCATCGGGTCCTTATCCAATAGACAATCTACCTCCGTTACCACCTCATCTTCCCCCTCAACCAGTAATTTACACTCAGCCACCAAATCCACCCAACCACCAACCACAATCTTGGATAGAACTAGGCCTCATGGGCCATGCAATTTCCTTCAGCCTACAGATCAATGGGCAGGACTCAGTCCTAATTATTCAAAACACAAGCTACCTTGCTCAGTTGATCTCGGAGGGCATGCATCTTGCCATGACAAACTATATCAACCAAATGTGGATATCAAATATCCTTCAACAACTGGCTCCTTCACTCAACCAAAATCTAACCACCAACATGCAAGAGATGTGGAACATACCAGGGAATCCCAATAATGTGATGCCCCAGAATATCCCACTCAATCTACCCTTCTTTGATCCAGAGGAGTTTTCCATGTTGAACCCCATCTTCACCCCATGGGAAGCCCAGATACCTCCTATTCAACAGGTCCCCCCTCAAAATCCACAAGTCCAACCTCAGAATCCCCCACCACCCATGCATATAGAAGCCCAACAAATGGACATGCAAAACCAAGAGGAAAACCAAGAGGCGGAGGAAGAAGCACTCCCTTATCTTGGAGAACCCAGGGTGGCATTCTCAAACCTAAGCGAAGTAAAAATACTAAACTTCAAGGAATGGCTCGACAAGAAGTGCATCATCAACTGTCCACTCACCATGTTCAAGTGCTCGATGGATATACGCCCCCCACACGATCCCACAATAGGGAAGAATATAATGATACTAGTACCCTCCCACGGGAGGAACAATGCACCAGCAGCGAGGGAGAACAACCAAACACCTTCCAACCTGTCCATGATGAACCAACCAATTAATTTTATAACATGGAATGTCCGGGTGCCAATAATGCAAACTTTCATCGCAACTTTAGAGATCTTATGGATACTCACAGACCTAGAATGGTATCTTTGCTGGAAACAAGAATGACTAACCACCTATCAATACTGGAAGATTTCAACTTCATAGAGATGATAGAGGTTCCAGCAGAGGAGCAAGCTGGAGGACTGGTGATCCTATGGAATCATGCTAGAGTCGTCGTCAACAATTTCACTAGGTGTAACCAAGAAATCCATTCCATGATCGAGGTAAAACCTAATCACAGAAAGTGGCTATTCAGTTCCATCTATGCTAGCACTGATAAGTATAATCGAGACACCTTATGGCAAAATATAAAAAATATCTATAACTCTTATAAAAGACCTTGGCTTATGGGGGGGGGGGATTTTAATGATGTGATAATGTCCCCAAAAAAATTAGGTAACCAAAAGCGTGCAAAAAACATTTTATCAAGCCTAAATTACTATAAATTATTTGATCTAGGTTTTAAATGGTGTAAGTT
This sequence comes from Nicotiana sylvestris, assembly GCF_000393655.2. NCBI lineage: Eukaryota > Viridiplantae > Streptophyta > Magnoliopsida > Solanales > Solanaceae > Nicotiana > Nicotiana sylvestris. The sequence continues at coordinate 152,887,457 of NC_091066.1, read as the reverse complement.
TACTTGGTCAAATCATATAAAAAAAGGAAAAAGGTCTGATAATGGAGCACCTTGATAGGGTTTATGCTAACACGGAATGGATAGATCAATACCCTGAGGCCTTCATAATCTACCTGCCAAAAATTCACTCCGACCATAACCATATTCTCATTTCTCTCAAAAAGAAAAATATGAACTATATCGACAAGCCCTTCCGTTTAAAAATAATGTGGTGTTCACACCCTGAGTTCATATCTTTAGTAAATAAACATTGGGTCACAAATGATCTCATAACAGCCACAAAGTCTTTTGAGGAGGATGTTAAGACCTGGAGTAAAGAGGTTTTTGGTGACATTCATAGAGAGAAAAAAAAAGATACTAGCAAGGCTAGGTGGAATTCAGCTTAGTCCTAGGTATAGCACTAGTATTTTCCTTCAAGAGCTAGAAACTAACTTACAACAATAATATAATGATATCCTAAAGCTCGAGGAGGATTATTGAAAATTACGTTCTAGAGTTATGTGGATGAATGAGGGCGACACTAACACAAAATATTTCCAAATCACTGCTATAAATAGAAAAAGAACTAATAAAATTACCTTCTTCAAAGATGGATCTAACAATTGGATAGATGACCCCAAATCCATAATGGATCATACGGTCAATTTTTTCAAGAATTATTTACCACTAACCATACTCTATCCCATTTTGGCATACCAAAACTGGTAGCACCCCCCCCCCAATCAACACTGTCCTCTCTCGTGCCTAGATCAGCCCCTTATGGACTCTGAGATCACAAAAGCAGTCTACTCCTTTCATCCTAATAAAGCTCCAGGACCAGACGACCTTCACCCCATATTTTTTCAAAAATTCTGGAATAACATTAAGGGCAGTGTTATCGACTTTTACCATAACGTATTTAGGGAAAGTTATATTCCAGAAGATATTAACAAGACTTACATTTTCCTAATCCCTAAATTCAAAAATGCTAACAATTTAAAAAACTTTAGACCAATAAGTCTTTGTAATACTATATACAAGATCATTACCAAAATAATAGCCAATAGGATGAAGCCTTTTATGCAGAATATAATTGGCCCTCAACAAGCTAGCTTCATCAAAGGTAGAAGGGCTTGTGACAATGCTATAATTATATAAGAAGTAATGGACTACATAAAATATTCAAAAAGTAAGCAAGGGAATATGGTATTCAAAATAGATCTAGAAAAGGCGTTTGACAAATTGGAATGGCCATTCATTCATAGAACGTTAACCTTTTTTAATTTCCCCGCTAAAATGATCAACCTAATTATGCGCTGCATTACCTCCTCTGGTTATATCATCCTTGTCAATGGCTCCAAGTCTGAATCCTTTATTCCATCAAGAGGGATTAGACAAGGTGACTCTATGTCACCCTACATTTTCATACTGTGTATGAAAATGCTATCTATAATGATCAGCCACAATGTGGATATTAGGAACTTGTCATGACCCAGATTATTCACCCTCGGGAGTCGTGATGGCGCCTACTCGTAGAAGCTAGGCAAGCCACGAAATTTAGAAAATTCTTTACTTATTTGTTTTAATCCTTTTAACAACTTGCTTTAACAGATGATAAACATTTAAATAACAGCGGGATGTGAGATTAGGCGGAAGACTTAGACAAAATATACCAAAATAATACGAAAATCAACACATGCCTCTACCTAGAAACTGGTGTCACAACATTCATGGACTGTCTATGACTACTACATACAATTGTCTGAAGGAAATAAACACAGTCTGTCTCGGATACAAGTGATAACAAAACATGATAATAGATAGAAGAGACGTCGGGCCTGCGGACAACTGTAGGACTACCTCGGAATCTCGGTGGACTGAAAGCTGGCTCCTAAGCTACTGATCCAATGCTGCTCCGGTATCTGCATAAAATGCAGAGTGTAGCATCAGCACAACCGACCCCATGTACTGGTAAGTGTCTGGCTTAACCTCGGCGAGGTAGTGACAAGGCTAGGACCGGACGCCAGATAAACTTGTGCAGTTATATAACATATGGCAGAAAATAAATAGGAATAAGCAGTTTAAATGGGGGGGGGGTACATGCTTCGGGGAACATACCAAATCCAACAGCAACTTAATAAGATATGAAAGGGCAATTCAACATCTAGAACAATACAATAACAATACTGTTGCGACACGCAACCCAATCCCTTATCATTTAATATTGTTGCGGCGTGCAACCCGATCCACATATATAACTGTTGCGACATGCAACCCGATCCACATATATAACTGTTGCAGCGTGCAACCCGATCCAATATAATATCTATTGCGGCGTGCAACCCGATCCATAAATATATATAATAATGTTGTGGCACGCAATCCGTCCCAAATATACCGTCAACAGTGATCATAATAACAGTCCCGACAAGGGGTCAACAATAAACAACACTATCTCGACAAGGGAATTCAATAGTACAAGTATATACGTCCCGGCAAGGGAGAATCAGCTATAACCAATCTTAACTCAACTCCTACTCATCTCAATTATCATCATTTCTCACTCATAAGTATCTTCCACGAAAATAAACTTAAGTCTTTACTCATTACCAAGAATTCACCCACTATAGCATTCGTAGTATCATTTAAGAATATAACAAGTATCAATTTAGGACTCATGGTTATGCTCGACACCAACGTATAGATACTCGTCACCATGCCTATATGTCATACTCAACAAGAAACAATTAGCAATTAGGACTCAACTCCTAATCCCTCAAGCTAAGGTTAGGCCGAACATTTACCTCGATGCCTCGAACACAACTCAAGTTTCATTTATAGCGTTACCCCTTGATTTCACCGCCAATTCGCTCGTATCTAGTCACAAATTACTTAATTACATCAATAAACTCTAAATGGATCAATTTGAATGCATGAAAATGAGTTTTCCAAAGTTTTTACCCAAAAAATCAAAATCGCCCCGGGCCCACGTGGTCAAAACCCGAGGTTCGAACCAAAACCCGATTACCCATTCCCCCAGGATCTCAAATATGTGTTTTTAGGCCTAAGGCATCCCGGAACCTACCCAAAACTCACCCGAGCTCTCGGGGCTCCAAACCAAATATACACAAAATCCTCAAAAATATCGTACGGACTTATTCGTGCAATCAAATCGTCAAAATAACATCATGAACATCAAATTAAATCCGAGATCAATGAAATTTTCTCAAAACTTCTTTAAACATCAACTTTGCGATTTAAGTCTGAATCACGTCATATGACATCCGTTTTTCACCAAATTCCATAGAAATGTCTTAAATCATATATAAAACCTGTACCGGGCACCAGAACTAAAATACGATTACCATCATGTTCTAAGCAAATTTCATTTCAATTTTCCTTAAACAATTTCAGAAAATAATTTCCTTTAAAAATTCATTTCTCGGGCTTGGGACCTCGGAATTCGATTCTGGGCATACGCCCAAGTCCCATATTTTCCTACGGACCCTCCGGGACTGTCAAATCATGGGTCCGGGTCCGTTTACCCAAAACGTTGACCAAAGTCAAATTTATTCATTTTACAGTCAAAGCTTATCATTGTTTTTACAGATTTTCACATTTAAGCTTTTCGGCTGCGCGCTCGGACTACGTACGCAAATCGAGGTGACTCTAAATGAGGTTTTCAAGGCTTCAGAAACACAGAATTTAATATCCACCTCTAAAATAATCGTTCATCCTCGAACAGACAGAAGAAGGAAGTACCTGAGTCGGGGAAAAGATGGGGATAACGGCTCTGCATATCAGACTCGAACTTCCATGTCAATGCCTCAGGAGGTTGACCTCTCCACTGAACACGAACATAAGAAAAACTCTTCGACCTCAACTGACGAACCTGCCGGTCTAGAATAGCTACTGGCTCTTCCTCATAAGACAAGTCCTTGTCCAACTGGACAGTGCTGAAATCTAACACGTGGGATGGATCGCCGTGATACTTCCGAAGTATGGACACATGAAACACTGGATGCACGGTTGATATGCTCGGCGGCAAAGCAAGTCTATAAGCCACCTCTCCCACTCAATCAAGAATCTCAAACGGGCTAATGAACCTAGGGCTAAGCTTGCCCTTCTTCCCAAATCTCATCACGCCCTTCATAGGCGACACTCGGAGCAATACCCGCTCACCGACCATAAAAGCCACATCTCGAACCTTGCGGTCTGCATAACTCTTTTGCCTGGACTGAGCTGTACAAAGCCTATCCTGAATAGTCCTGACCTTGTCCAAGGCCTCCTGAACCAGATCCGTACCAAACAACCGAGCCTCTCCCGCTCAAACCATCCAACCGGAGACCGACACTGCCTACCATATAAAGCCTCATAAGGAGCCATCTGAATACTCGACTGGTAGCTGTTGTTGTAGGAAAACTCTGCTAAAGGAAAAAATTGATCCCATGAGCCTCCAAAGTCGATAACACAGGCTCAGAGCATATCCTCCAAAATCGGAATAGTCCGCTCGGACTGTCCGTCCATCTGAGGATGAAATGTTGCACTCAACTCAATGCCCAACTCTCACTGAACTACTCTCTAGAAACACGAGGTAAACTACGTAACTCGATCTGAAATGATAGACACAAGCACCCCATGAAGACGAACAATCTCCCGGATATAGATCTCAGCTAACCTCTCGGATGAATATGAGACTGCTACAGGAATGAAATGCGCTGACTTTGTCAGCCTATTAACAATGACCCATACTGCGTCGAACTTCCTCCGAGTCTACGGGAGTCCAACAACGAAATCCATAGTGATCCACTCCCACTTTCACTTGGGAAGCTCAATCCTCTGAAATAAACCACTAGGCCTCTGATGCTCATACTTAACCTGCTGACAATTCAAACACCGAGCCACATATGCAACGATGTCCTTCTTCATTCTACGCCACCAATAATGATGCCGCAAATCCTAATACATCTTTGCGGCGCCCCGATGAATAGAGTACCGGGAACTATGGGCCTCCTCTAAGATCAACTCTCGGAGCCCATCCACATTAGGCACACAAACTCGACCCTGCAAACTCAAAACACCATCATCATCTAAGGTAACCTGCTTGGCTCCTCCGCGCTGCACCGTGTCTCTAAGGACACACAAATGGGGATCATCATACTGCTAATCTCGGATACGCTCCAATAACGAAGAATGAGCAACTGTGCAAGCTAGTACACTACTGGGCTCAGAGACATCCAACCTCACAAACTGATTGGCCAAAGGCTGAACATCTAAAGCAAGCGGTCTCTTACTGACCGAAATATAATCAAGACTGGCCATACTGGCTGACTTCCTACTCAAAGCATCGGCCAGCACATTGGCCTTTCCCGGATGATATAAGATGGTGATATCATAATCTTTCAACAACTCCAACCACCTCCTCTGCCTCAAATTCAACTCCTTTTGCTTGAACAAATACTGAAGGCTCTTGTGATCCGTGAACACCTCACATGTCATGCTATACAGATAATGCCTCTAAATCTTCAATGCATGAACAATGGCTGCCAACTCCAAATCATGAACCGGATAGTTCTTCTCATGAATCCTCAACTGTCGCGAAGCATAAGCAATGACCTTGCCATCCTGCATCAATACCACACCAAGACCAATACGAGATGCATCACAATAAACTGTATAAGGCCTTGAACCTGTGGGCAAAACCAACACCGGTGTCGTAGTCAGAGCTTTCTTGAGCTTCTGAAAGCTCACCTCACACCATCTGAACTAGGCACCCTTCTGGTTCAACCTGGTCATCGGGGCTGCAATGGATGAAAACCCCTCCACGAACCGACGATAGTAGCCTGCCAACCCCAAAAAACTCTGAATCTCTGTAGTTGATGCTAGTCTGGGCTAGTTCTTGACTGCCTCAATCTTCTTCGGATCAACTTGAATACCCTCTGCTAATATATCATAACCCAGAAATGCAACTAAACTCAACTAGAACTCACACTTCGAGAACTTAGCATATAACTGACTATCCCTCAAAGTTCGAAGAACCACTCTGAGATGCTGCTCGTTCTCCTCCTGGCTGCGGGAATATATCAAGATATCATCAATGGAGACTATTACGAACGAGTCCAAATAAGGCCTGAACACTCGGTTCATCAAATCCATAAAAGTTGTTGGGGTATTTGTCAACCCGAATGACATCACCAAGAACTCATAATGCCCGTACCGAGTGCGGAAATCTATCTTAGGGACATCAGATGCCCTAATCCTCAGGTGATGGTAGCCAGATCTCAAATCAATCTTTGAAAATACCTTGGCACCCTGAAGCTGATCAAACAGATCATCAATCCTCGGCAATGGATACTTATTCTTGATTGTAACCTTGTTCAACTGCCGGTAATCAATACACATCCTCATAGATCCGTCCTTTTTCTTAACAAACAACACCGGCGCACCCTACGGCGAAACGCTGGGTCTAATGAAACCCTTCTTAAGCAAGTCTTACAATTGTTCCTTCAACTCTTTCAACTCAGGAGGGGCCATACGATACAGTGGGATAGAAATGGGCTGAGTGCCCGGAGCCAAATCAATGCAGAAATCAATATCCCTATCGGGTGACATACTTGGCAGGTCTGAAGGGAAAATCTCAGGAAACTCACGAACAACGGGCACAGAATCAATAGAAGGAACCTCAGCATTAGAATCACGTACATATGCCAAATAGGGCAAACACCCCTTCTCGACCATGCGCCGAGCCTTCACATAAGAGATAACATTACAGGTAGAATGACCAGGAGTCCCTCTTCACTCTAAATGAGGCAAACCCAGTAAAGCTAAGGTCACAGTCTTTGCATGACAGTCCAAGATAGCGTGGTAAGGTGATAACCAGTCCATTCCCAATATAACATCGAAATCTACCAAGTCCAGAAGCAACAAATCCATACGAGTCTCAAGACCCCCGATCACAACTATACATGAACGATAGACTCGATCTACCACAATAGAATCACCCACCGGCGTAGACACATAAATAGGATCACTCAAAGAATCACTAGGCATAACCAGATATGGTGCAAAATAAGAGGACACATACGAATATGTAGACCCTGGATCAAATAACACTGAAGCATCTCTATCACAAACTAGAACCATACCTGTAATAACTGCATCTTAAGCCTCAGCCTCGGGCCTGGCTGGAAGAGCATAACATCGGGGCTGGGCCCCACCACCCTGGACTACATCTCTGGGATGGCCTGCAGCTGGCTGGCCTCCACCTCTAGCGGTCTGAACTCCACCTCTAAATTCTCTACCTCCACCTCTAGCACCTCTACCCCCACCTCTAGCTGGCTGGGCGGTCTGTGGAACACCTGGTGCCTAAACCATAGCACGGGAACCCTGCTGCTGCGACTGAGTACCCACCAACCTTGGACAAGTCCTCCTGATATGACCATACTCACCATACTCAAAACATCCATCTGAGTGTTGTGGCTGAGAAAACTAAGACTGACCCTGGCAACCCGAATGACCACCCCGAAAACTCTGGAGTGGCGGTGCACTGATAGGAGCTGGTGGTGCACTGTAGGACTACTAATCAGAATACTGCATCTGCGGACCACGGCTACCTGAAGCACCGTGAGAGACCTGAAGAACTGAATGAAAGGGCCTAGGAGGATGGCCTCTACCATATGAATCTCTGCCTCCGGACGAGGCACCACTGAATCTACCTATATGACGAGGCCTCTTATCCAACCCATAACCATCTCCCTGCGACAGAACCATCTCCACTCTCTTGGCCACATTGGCCACCTCCTGAAAAGTAATCTCACTCCCAGCCTCCCTAGCCATCTGAAGACAAATCGGCTGAATAAGACCATTAATAAACCTCTTCACCCTCTATCTCTCGGTAGGAAGTATGACAAGAGCATGGCGAGCCAAGTCTATGAATCTGGTCTCATATTGGGTAACCTCCATGGAACCCTGCTAGAGGCGCTCAAACTGCCTCCGATAGGCCTCTCTCTGAGTAATGGGGAGAAACTTCTCTAAAAATAGCTGTGTGAACTGCTCCCAAGTCAAGGCTGGCGATCCGGCTGGTCTAGCTAAGCAATAATCCCTCCACCAAGTTTTGGCGGATCCAGACAAGTGAAATATAGCAAAATCGACCCCATTGGTCTTAACAATACCCATGTTCCTGAGAAACTCGTGGCAGTTGTCTAGATAATCCTGGGGATCCTCAGTAGATGCACCGCTGAAGTAGAAGTGAAGAGCTTGGTGAACCTATCCAGCCTCCACAAAGCATCAGCAAATATAGCTGCTCCATCACCGGTCAGAGCTACCACACCCGGTTGTACTGCTCCAACTGGATGAACCACTAGAGTCTGAATCTGGTGAGCTACCTTCTCCAGAGTGTGAGTAGCAAGAGTCTGAGCCCTTCCTCCAGCCTGAGAGAAGGTTGGTGCTACAGGAAGCAAGCCTGCTCGGGTGACACTCTCCATGAGGCCCACTAATTGGACCAGAGCGTCTTGAAGAGCTGGGTAGCAATAAACCCCTCTGGGACCTGAGCTGGGCCCACCGAAATTGCTGGGGCCGAAACCTCCTCATCAAAATCAACCTGAGGCTCCGCCACTGGTGTTGCTGCTCGGGGCTGAGCTCTGCCCCTACCTCGGTCTCGCCCTCTGCCCTTTGTAGGAGCTGCTGCTCGGGGTTCAGGCTGCTGAGCGGTAGATGAGGAAGCATGTGTTCTTACCATCTGCTAGAGAACAAAGTAGAAATTCAATTAGCATTGAGAAACAAAACCGTACGACAGGAAAGAACAAATGTGATGTTTTCCTAACTCTATAACCTCTGGGGGATAAATACAGACGTCTCTGTACCGATCCCTCAGACTCTACTAAGCTTGTCTGTGAATTGTGAGACCTATGTAACCTAGAGCTCTGATACCAACTTGTCACGACCCATATTTCCCAAAAAGAAAAAGTATGAAATTTTTTAAATGTAAGCAGTAAATCACTGCAATAGATATAAAAAGCTGAAGTTAATATATATACTCACAAACATTTTGAAAGCCAAGTCCATCTTCTTAGTCATCTCTTCTTCTGCCCATATTGATACTCTGTGAAAAGTTTCATTTGCCTTTTTTTCTCCGTTCGTAAAACCACTCTCCCAACTTTTCTTGGATGAAATCTAACATTCTTAAATTAGGCATTTCTCTCCCTTTTAGTAAAACAGAATTCATTGATTCTACCATGTTTGTTGTTAGCATATCATAATGTCGCCGTGGGAACCACGATCGAGCCCATATCTCAGGAGGCTCTTCCATTATGTAATTGTATGTTTTCTTGTCAATACTTTTGAGTTGGGACATTAACTGATTAAAATCTTCACGTTTGTATGACCTTGCAGCACTTTGAAAAAGATTTATTACCGTGGCTTTTGCATATCTTTGCTTTAAATTTTCTCAAAATGATAGAGGCAGATACCATGGTGAGCTTCAGGAAAAACTTTTCTAATCCCATTTGCGATCGATTGGTTTCTATCTGACAAGAAAACTAGTTCACAACGGACTTGAATTGCTTTTCTCATTTCCCCGAAGAACCAAATGTATGCCTCATTGTTTTCTGAATCTGCTACACCAAAACATAGAGGAAAGATTTGAACGTTCGCATCCTTTGATACAACAACAAATAGAACACCACGATATTTTGACTTTAAAAATGTTGCATCTACTGCAATAACAGGTCTACAGTAGGACCAACCAGCTACTGATGTCGCAGGAGCAAAGAACATGTAAGCAAATATGTACAATGAAACACAAAAATAAATCATAAGGTGTGAAGTTTTTCAAATAGGAACATTTGAAACTTCAGGCTGATGGTTAGTATTGTTTTGCTTACCTATTCTGCGCATCTCTTTTTATGCTTGTGTACGTTCCTGGATTTTTGCCCACCATCATGTGTAGGTATGAAGGAAGAATCTGGTAGTTCTCTTCAGGTGTTCCCCTTATGCAAGCAATAGCTTTTTGAATAGCACGCCATGCCTTGTGATAACCAATGTCAATTCCAAATTTCTTTTTCATTTCATTTTCTACAAAGGCTGGTGTAACCTCTATCTTTTTGTCTCGAACATGTTCTATAATTTGTTCACTTATAAAATTTGACGTAGCATGCTTCTGATCTGATTTTCTTGCATCAACCGAGCATTCATGGATGTTATGATATTTTATCACCCTGAATAGTGTGGAATTTTTTATTCTGGTAGTACATACATTCCAACTACATTTGTCCACGATGCATTTCAGCTCGTATCTCTTTGAACATGATCTAACAACAGTGAATTCAACTTTCTGGTTTATCTCCAAGCTGCAGAAAAATTTATTCCTATTTTGTTTGTTCTCAAAAATTGATCCAACTCTTACTTCCTCAGGCAACGCATCATGCCTAAGTATTTTACATGGTGGAGATTCTTTCAGCTTTCTCCTCACTCTTTTTCTTGATTTCTGAGAAGCACAAGAACTTTCAGCAATTTCTTTAATTCTATCTGATGTTATCGATATAAGCTCCATGTTTACTTCATCTTCGTTGTTACTTATCACTGGAGAAGGTAACAAAAAGCTTTGTTGGATTGTGTGTTGGTTGTCAATTTGCATTATTAGCTGTCCTTCCTCTTCTTGGTCATCGACAAACTGGTATGAATTTATTGGAGGAGGGGGTAATTGTTGCAGCATTATATATTCTGAAGCAGCTGTAATGTTAAAAGGTTGTTGCTCGTTGTCTACTTCCATTATTGGTTGTCCTACTTCATGTTGATAATCAGCAAAAGGTTCTGAATCTATCTCATATGCAAGCGATTGTTTGAATGCTACAGATTCTGAAGATTGTATTTTTCCGATGATGAAATGGAAATTCTTGTAGGGTGAATCAGTTGTAAGCAAATATATATAGGTACTGAGTTCTTCATCTGAAGTTACAAGCATTCCTTTGCTTGTATTTAGTTTGATATCAAACCATACTTTTAGTGCATATCTGGTTGAATCAATATTTGCAACTTCACTAATTTTCTTCAGGAAAGTATTGAATGATATGTGCTTATTAAGTAGAACAAGTTTTGTATCATGATCCAAGTAATAGAAATCAGGAGTCCAACTCCCATTGAAAGTTATAACAACACAAATTGAACTCATCCTGCAGATTCATGTTTAGTGGCAAGTTAGGAAAGTGAACAGAAGACTTTTTAGGTTGTTTGTGCTGAAGTTTGTACAAATGAACTAAATCACTTAGGCATCTTCTGCTGATTTTTTTTGGAAAAAAATGTATGACATAATTAATGAATGTTGCACAGAAAACTTCAGCTTATTAAGTGCAGAAGTTTTTAGAAATAAGCTTAATAACTTCAGCATATCAGCTGAAGTTTTTTTGAAAAAGCTGTATGACAGGGATTCATGAATGCAGGGAAAAAAACTTCAGCTCATTAGGTGCTGAAGATTTTAGAAATGAACTAAATAATTTCAGCACATTGGGCTGAAGTTTTAGCAAATGAATTCAACAAATTTGAGCATGTTTCAGCATTAATTGCATAGTATACAGGAGTAACCTACAGAATTAAAGTAGTAATTATATTGCGTTGGGGGTATGTGTTAGAGTAATAATTACTTTCCTATCACATTCATGCACGTTTTTCATTAGACAACGTTTAAAATTCCTCTTTGCCTTTTCATATACCATGCAGAAGTTTTTTCCCCTATATAAGCCGCTATTCCTTGTGAGTTTATTCACTCAAACACATATATTTTAGCAAACATAAAATACAAAAAGGAGAAAAATGGATGCTGTCATCAGACAAATAGTGGAAGAAATCAAGCAAGACATTATAGAGGCTTTTGAGCTGAAACTGGATGAGCTCATAGACAAGTACGACCGAGAGCTGGAAGAAATTAACAACAAACTTGATACGCTTGTGATGTATGCAAGATTTGATAATCTTGTCCATCTCCTTGTCCATCTAGTAGTGACGATGATGATGATGATGATGATGATGATGATGATGATGATGATGATGATGATGATGATGATGATGATATGGACGATTAGTTTTTTTTTGTTATTTATGTTTATTTTGTTATTTATGTAATTTAATTTATCTTTTTTTATGTTTAATGAAATATTTAGTTTTTGTTTTAAGTTTTTTCTGCATTTTTTTTAATATTAATTCTATTCAAAGTCAAAAAATAACAGAGGAAATGAACTATATAACTTCAGCAGGAATTAACAAAAACTAATCCGAATATTAAGCATTTTTTGGTATGAAGTTTTTTCAACAAATTATAATAAAATACACAGTGCTTGATGAAAACTTCAAGCATAAAATAAAAATTCTTTTTAAACTTAGAAAATAATAAAACAATTAACAAAAACTTATCCGAAAATTACATATTGCACGACAAAATATTAAGCATTTTTAGCAGATGAACTAAAAAAACTTTAGCATACAAAAAATTATATGAAAAATGTTTTACATATTCCTGAAACATAAGCATTTTTTGGTATGAAGTTTTTCCAAAAAATGATAATAAAATACATAGTGCGGGAGGAAAACTTCAGCTCCATTAGTCGAAGTTTTTACAGATTAACTAAAGAACTTCAGTACCTGTGCTGAAGTTTTTTGTGCAATATAAAATTTCAATTTATGTTTTATTTTTTACCCAGTGTAGGAGGAAAACTTCAGCTCCTCCTGCTGAAGTTTTTAAATACTAACTAAAAAACTTCAGCACTTATGCCGAAGTTTTTTGTGCAATATGAAATTTTAATTGATGTTTTATTTTTTTTACCCAGTGTAATAGGAAAACTTCAGCTCCTCCTGCTGAAGTTTTTAAATATTAACTAAAAAACTTCAACACCTATGCCGAAGTTTTTTGTGCAATATGAAATTTTAATTTATGTTTTTTTTTACCCAGTGTAATAGGAATATTAACAAAAAGACTTCGGCACCTATGCCGAATTTTTTTGCTCATAGGTGTTTTAAATATTAAAACACTCATATAATGTTTTAATATAATTTTTTCTTCGTTGTGTTATTTGCCAGCTCGTTTTGCTGAATTTTTTAGATATGAACTAAATAACTTCAGCTTGTTTTAGCATATTTGTCGGATTAGAATGTTAGAATTCATCGTCAAACAGATTTAGAATGCAAATTCAGCATATCAGTGAAGTTCGTCAAACAACTTCAATCAATCAGAAAACATGTAATTCAAAAACTATTTTGAATTCTGAAGATGAATTTAAATACTTACAATGTATTTGTAATTTTGAATTTGGAATTTGAATCCGGTTCAAATCTGGTTTGTGAGAGGCGATCTCAGGAGAGACGGACTGATGGAGGAGATACGGAGAAGATCTGGAATTTGAATCTGGGTATGCTTGATGCATCTTTTATATGTGTTGGAAGGGCTATAATGGTCATATTATTACGAATTTTTTGTTAGTTGGTTACAAAATCAATAGTTTTTAAAAGTAGGGTATAGGTTAAAAGGTGGCATAAAAATAGGGTACGACTGCAAATCCCCCATTATATTTTACGTTGGACAAAACTGTATTACAATTACTTTCTTAATTTTTAGGACGGTAGAATAGCCTAAATGACACTTATACTTATGCCACGTTGTCATACTGGTCTCCAAACGCTCGATGGCCCAATACCACGTGTATAATAAACTTATTTGCTCTCTCAAAAATAAGGTTTTTTTATAGCTACATTCTGAGTGATTTTTTTTTTTTTAATCAGACTAGTCATGTTGTCATTCTTCGTGATTGCTAAAACGGATATATGTTAATTGAGAGGTCATTATGGAGCTTAAGGTTAAGGGAATTGTTTGTACGTCGAAGTTGAATTAAAAAGTAAACAAAGGTCAAAAGACATAAATATGTATGATAGAATACCGTTCGTCATATGTGTGGTATACTGTTTTGTACCGTAGCTTGGTTATGGCTTTCTACTTGTTCACCTGGAGATTAATATACTTCTTAATTACCCAAAAAAATTGAATGTCTTAAACCAGGTTCATAAAGAAATCCCACAAGACAAATGAAGGAATGCCAATTATTGAAGAATTTGGGAAATGTTATCTTTATGATTGATTCCAATATTTGACTAGAACTCTTGCTCTGAGTAAAGGGTAGTTCTTCAGTATAAAACACGACTCAATTACAATATTCGGAAAAAATTCAAAAATTGGAAAAAGAGAAGCAATGAGATGAAAGAATTGCTACATAAATAGTGTAAAAAGGGCAAAAATATTCTTTCTGTGCTGTAACAACTTCTGAAGCAAAGCGCTCCCTATTCTTCAGCTTCCAAAAATTATAGTTTCATCATTTTGAGCACCATATTATCCATCAACAAGACGACCAAGATTCAAACCTCATCGCGCAGCTTGTGGCCTGGTAAAATCAAAATATAGTCCACTTTACAATAAATCATATAAAAGGTAAAAGAAAAGAAATAAAGAAGAAGAAAAAGCTCGGAAAGAAAATACAGATGAGAAAGAAACTCGCTTTTACACATCACTATGACATAGTTGTTAGTCTTTTCATCAGAAGTTTTAAGAGAATTACCAGTGTTAAAAAGGACTGGACAATCATTGGATTGGTGAAACTTTTCATTTGCAGAATATCACTTCCTCACGAATGGTTTTTGGCATACAAGTAGTCGCTGGTCACTTCCGTTCTGGAGGTCGATCACCCTAGCTTCCCAGCGGATTTGGGCAGCTAACGTCCGTGCTTTCTCTATGGGACCCAATGTATCAGAAAGAATAATCCATCCCTGCAATAAGTATTCTTACAATTCAGTGCAAACTGCATGTTCAACTGAAGGTGCTATGTCGACAAGACTAGGAAAATAAGAGTATCCAATTGAGAAAAAACAAGCTACCATTTGAAGAAAGAGTAAAGCAAAAAAAATTCAAAGAGAAGAGATAGCAAAAGAATATTACCTCGGGCCTTAAAATACGATCCATCTCCAAAAGTAGTTGAAACATGCTGCATTTTTGTGAAACAATATGGGAAAGGAGCTCATTCGCATGGAGCAAATCATATGTTCGGGGATATGTTGGAAAAGGTTCGCACCTGGTTAAAATTTAGAACAACATTAAAATCAATCACCAGAATATTTCAAGCATAGAGCAATAAAAGCAGTTCAACATGCTTTATGAGATATCAACTGAAAACCACGACTGCTATTTCAAGAATATATCCGGGTGAAAATACAGGTCAAGCCTCTAATGGTGCTGCCTTTCTGATGTTATTTCTATTCTTCTCCTCTAATGGTGCTGCCTTTATCTATTACTATTAATTTTCTCTTCATGAACCATATAATGACATGCCTTTTCTTCATAAAGGAAGCTGCAATTCTTCATAAAATTATAATTGCTTCCACTATACTAATATGAAACAGGAAATATATAATAAAATTTAACTATCAAGCAAATTAAAGAAAATAAGAACATCCGCGTCCATACTCTGTAACTTTAACATATTCACCACATCCAAGCACATGTATATTTCAAGTCCTTTTTACATTTATAACCATATCTCACCAGTTATGCAGAATACCGGCAAAACCTCGATCAAGAATGAGTGGAAGCGTATTACGCGCCCCAAGAGGCACAACATTCATCACCCAAACCGCTTTGCTTGCCTCCATCAATGCAGCACTAAGACCGCCATAATGAGCATTCATGTCCATGACATTCCGTACCATATTATACGGAGGCAATGGATCATCATCACCTGGCCTTTTCGGATGGTCAGAGAAAATTAAGGGTGACAGCAAAGACCAATAATTTCTCAAAGCTAATTTCCAGAAGTCTGAATCCTCAAAGAAATCATCAGGATGGAGCCCTATCACAAAGCAAAAGATTGGTAAGAAATTGACTGCTAAAAATAAAGGGGCAAAATGACCAGAAATTGGAGAATGAAGATAAAAAGGAAAATGTTGCAATGACCAATTTTATTTTATCTTTTACGAAAAAGAGAACACTCACCATGAATTTCAAGCTCAGTGGAGTTCAGAGGATCAGATTTGCTATGAAGTGGAACCCACCGGTGACTGGTTGTCCCGGATATACAACGTGCGAGTGGTTGGTAATACAATTGCATATCATTTCCTTTACAAACTGGTATATCACCCTGCCTGCTACATTTAAATGCAAATTCTCATCGCATAAAGGTACAACTGTAACTTAAAAGGGAACGAAACACACGAACATTAACACCTGAGCATAAAGGGCCTTTTCCCTTTGGTATAGGGATAGGGGCATATAATAATTTATAAATAAGTGCACAAATGGAAACAGCTTCAAACCTATCCATGAACATAACAGAAACAAAGTATTTTATCAGAACAAAAGCACTTCTATTTACACCATTAGGAAAGTCTTAATGGGGTGTATGTAGGGGGGCGGTGGAGGAGAAATTCTTTTAACAAAACATAGCCTCCTGTATCGTATCCACACAGAAAAAAGAAGTCTTCTTTAATAGGTATTCTGTCCAGAGTTGAAACTCTACAGTCTACAGTACTTCCCTTCTTTTTTTGTTCTTGAAAATTAGGTTTTTCTAGTATTGAATTAATTAGTCAGAAGCAGCTTTTCAGAAAAATGAGAAACCGGACATAGTGAGTAAATGAGCACATGCATTAGCTATCTCAGTAGCCTTACCTGGATGTATAACACTGAGAGTCAACTGTCTTCTGCCAAATAAAGGTCTCTTCTTGTTGTGCCAAAAGAGACCAACAGAGCTTCTTAGTGAATTCTTCCAATGGACTAGACGTGCTTCCCTTCTTTGCACCGGTAGAACTATCCTGTTGCCGGGTTGTGGGTGAGGTTAAAACAAAGTAACCTCCGGGCTTGAGTAAACGATCAATTTCAATAAGAAACAGCCCATCTGTTTTGTCAAATCATCATTAGATTCATGCTATTAAATTATTTTCACGTGTTAACAGGACTAGTATGGATATTTAAATGTTTAGAAGGCAACCCGATATCTGAAATTGTTACATCACGATAGTTGAAAGAGCAAAAGAATATGCTTTTCATTTTCTCTACAGGAAAAGTGAAGGAACAAAATCAACTATAGACTAGAATGCACCCATAAGTAAGAAACTGGTGCTAATTTAAATGAGAAATATGTATTTAGCTCCAGCACAGCAGTAAAGGCCAATAATCCCACACACACGATGGTCTTAGCTTCAGGTCAGCTGCCAGCAGCTTCAGCGGAGGTGAGACAGAGCCAATTTTGAATTTAAAAAGAAAATTGAAGCAGGACACTAACAAAAATCTCGCTGCATAGGCAATATGAAGCAACATTAATCTATTTGGAAACCATGTTAAACAATGTCGGAGGCCAATTATAAAACACATGGGACGGAGTATGTGTAAGTTTAGCAGTGAATTCGCCAACCGACATCATTAAATAGACATAAAAATGAAGTAAAGATCAGTTAATACATGGAAAATACAAATATAATATGTTTAATCACACATAAATGACTGATGGAAAACCATACTTTTTCAAATTCACAACTGCGGCAATACCTTTGCTGTCCCAAATGATTCCACACTGAGCACAGTGAACCATGTCATAGGACAATGATGGAAATGGAAGCTGTTTAGAAATAAAATTGCCGATGACTGCTGGAAGTCCTCTCTCGAGTACTAACTGAACTTGGCTACCAGATGGCTCATATGCTGCCACACAAAGAGCCATCAACTTCAGCGAGAGTAGGTGGGCACCAAAGCTACCAAATCCGCAACCAATATCCAGCACGGTGCTCACCTGTTATTTCATAAGAGAACGAAAATATATCTAAGAGTGAAATCTATTCTGCATAACATCATTCGCAGACAAAGCATTGATTTTAAAACCTGTGAACATACAAACAAGTAACAAATAAGGATGTGTTTAAGTTAAAGAAGAACAAAAGTTGAACTTACACCGGCTTGAAGAAGCTCTGTATCACTTCCCAGCCCAATCATCTCTGCGATAAGGTGAGAGTAATCTTTGACACCATCAACAATCATTCCATCCTCTGAATGGAAAGCAATTTGATTCTCTTCCAGTAACATTAGCCTGAAAAGGAAAAAAAATCAAATGACCAACTTTAAAGAAGGCATACAAATTTGTCTTTAAGAATCTATTACCAAAAATAAACCAACCCAAAAGAGGTAAAAACTTAAAACACGTGATTATAAACGCACTATTTGAATGATCATCTGAATTTCTCCAACTATACCTTTTTGTCATGCTTCCGGAAGAAAGGAACTGATCTTTGGTTAGCTTCACATTTCCACTCCATATGACATCCCTACCTGCTGGCCAAGTCAGCGGAATCTTGTAATCCTTAGGAGGACGAACCAAACAATCTTGGTGTTCCCGCGGTAACTCACAGTGACGATCAAATTCCTCCCCGTCTTTAAGCCCAGTTAACAAGTTTGCAGATACATTATAGCAAGGCACATAATTCTCTCTCTCCTTTCCACAAAGACCAACATCCTTTATCCGATTAGCTCCCAGAGAAATACTTTTTAGCTCTAAATAATCGTTTCTTGCTTGCTCCTTTAGCTTTCTATAATTTGTATAGATATCAGGCTTCGCGGAGGAAGTCACCGAATCAAATGTACTAGAAGAAGATGATCCTAACAATGCTATTAGAACAAATACACTGACCAGACACAAGAGTATCCAGTTGAGTGGCGGTCTAGGACCGAAAATTAATGATAGTTTATTGAGCAAAGGGCTTCTCATGGCCAAGTTTCAAGAATCCCTTTCGAAAATCGAGTTGAGAAGACCGGTAGATGGTAGCTATTGTTTCAACCTAAACCTCCAAAAACTATGAAAACTATAATATATCATCAGAGACCATCTCCCATATATATCACCCAAAATCCAAACAATTTCAACTGGCATCTGTTTAAACCACTACCTAAACTCAACATAAAGAAATTCCCCCAATCATGCCAAACTAGTCAAGATAATAATTTGGCAGAATTTCAATCCCATAAGTCTCCACAATCACCAAAATATAACAAGCAAATGCAGATCAGTGAAAAGCCCCTCCTAAAAGATTATGACACATCAACTACCAATTATCAAAATTAAAACTTTACACAATTCTCACACAGAACCACTCAAAACAATGCCAATTCTGAAACAACTCTTTCTATTATTCCCTTATAAACAAGCAATCCAAATCCTCAGATCACCTGCAAAAAAAAAACACCAAATTTGATCATAAAGAGAATGAAAATGAAAATACCAATTAAGATCAAGATTCAAAATTCTCAGCATTTCCAGCATGAGAGTCAAAAAGATGAAAACCCCAGATCAGATCCACATCCAAAATGTCAAGAGAATAAAAAAATCACATTTTTTAACCAAAAAAAATTTGATCTTTACATAGAAACAACAACCATGAGAGCTTAAAGATTAGGGTTTTGTTGTTTGTACCTCAAAAAGATGAGTTCTTAATAATGGGGTGTAGAAATGTAATGTAGAGGGTGTCTCTCAAATTTTGTTATATATATGTATTTGTTATGACAGTTGCAGAAAGTTATGCAGAGTTGGGATTGGCCATTGAAATATATAAAAGAGAGAGAGAATGAAAAAGAAAGAAGTGGGGGGGGGGGGCAGCTTTTTGGTTAATGGAATGACAGAGAGTCCTATCCAAGCGTGAGTTCTCTATTAATGGGGTATTCAAAAACTCCTATATTAGTGTGTGTTTGTGTTTACAGATCAATTACAGAGGTTCGCACATTGAGAACTCACACAATCTCATAATTACAGGGGAATAATTGTGCTTAATATCTTTTTCTTTTCTTTTTTCCTCTCTTTTTTCTTTTCTTTGGGGTGGTTACCGGCCTAGCGGGGGTGGGGGCCGCTTTTATTTTACTTTAATTTATCTATTATTCTTTTTTTTTCGAACTATTTCACCAGACTATTACTAAATTATACTTAACTAATGCATATTTTTATCTTAATTTATTACTAAATCATGATAAATTAGTGGGCGTTTGGACATGAGAATTGTAAAACTTCAGAAAAAAATTAGAAAAAAAATTCAAGTGAAAATGATATTTGAAATTTAGATTTGTGTGTTGGATATGGATATAATTTTTGGTTGTTTTTGAATTTTGGTGACTGATCTGAAGTGAAATTTTGAAAAATAGCTTTTAGAGTTTTTCAAATTTTCGAAAAATTCTGAAATTCATCTTCAAATGAAAATCAAAAATTTTATGGCCAAAAACTGATTTCAAAAAAAAGTATTTTTTATAGCTAAACGGCCCCTTAGTATGACTTGATGTAAATATTTGGTAGGGTAAGTTTTTACCATAATTAACAAGAGCTCCCCGAGTTCAGATCTTGAGAATGAAATTGACTTTGATAGAGAATGTTTTACCGAAGTACCGCTTTTTAACTCTAATCTAAATTAATCAAGTAAAAAATCCCAAAAAAAAATTTAAAGAAAAGCATGAGGTGGATGCCTTTTTGAGAAGTTTTGAGGTATTGTTTATTTTTGGGGTCTATTTATCTATATACAGATTACTTTTTTGCTTTATGAGGTTGTTTTGATTTATTAGATAATTAATGAACTAACAATTGGCAAAAAGTATGTTTTACTATATTAGTCATTTTGGAGTAGAAAAAGGAAAATGTGAAAGTAGATCTAATAATGGTAAAATAGATAAAAGGAAGCAACAAAACTTCTTTAATTTGCTTGTTTCTTAAACTCATGGATTCAAGTATATGCATGGGAAAGGAAAAAAAAATAACAGTGTCTTATTCTATCTTAAATGAATAAAATACTCACATACAGTCTCCATTTAGTAATATTTAAAAACAATTTGACTAAATTTACTTAAACGTAATTAGCAGGTAAAACAATGCCAAATGGAGGCCAACTTTTTGAACTTTTGGCTGTATATCTAATGTCCTTGTCCACTCATATCATACAGCTTAAAATCCAAGATATTTAGATAGTGACACATTTTATATTGGTTTATTAAATTGATGTCGGCTCCTTCCCTCCAAAATTAATTAAATTTTAATAAGTAAGAATTATGGGAGCACTTAAGCTGACCTTACATAAAGTTATGAGACCATGGATATAATGATGGTAAAAATTACATAAAATAATTAACGATGACGTTTCATTAAAGAAAGAATAGTAGAAAAAATATTTTTGAATTGTCACTATTTATTGCACAATTGCTGCTCTCAAATGCACACGCAAGTATACGTAGTCGACAAGTAATATATGATTGTAAGTCCAGATATCGTACTCACAAGGTGTGATTAACTATCAACTAAATTAAACTAAAAAATTAATCTATTCAAGCGAATCTTAACGTATGAATATTTAGCTAAATTAATCTAGAGTAACAAATTAAAAGAATAAAGAAAACAAGTTGACGAATTATAGAGACGAATTCAATGTGAGTGAATATTCTAGAGTTATGAGTTAGCTAACAATCCCGTTAAGTGTTCTACTTAAATCGTCTAATTAATTTTTCCGATTTATTGGTTGACATGGTTAATATTGCTCGTAGCCTTCTCCCGAAGTACAACTCGCTTATTCAAGCTAATCTAACGCCTATATTCCAATGGAATTAGAAATAACAAGAACACATTAATAATTCCTGTATAGTAACCAAGCAAGGCGATTAGGTATATTCCTATCCTAACCGCAAATCCGCCCCTCCTCAGAGTTAAGATCCCCCGTCAGAGTTAAGATCTTGCTCTACTCAATCTTATATGCAATCTAGAATTCCCTCTCCCGAGTTCAATACTAGATTCGTAGATAGTATTCAATTGGTGATTAAGCAATCAAATAATTAAGTGCAAGATTGAATAAATAAACCAATATGATAAAATAATAAGAACAATTTAAACTTCAAACTACAACGTTCATGTAGCACCCAAAACTCTAGAACTAATGAACTATGAAATTAAAGAAAGACAAGAGAAGAAAAACTAGTTAGAAGCCTCCTCCAAACGTGGTATGTGTTCCTCCACGTGAATTCCCCTTCAAAGTATGTTCCCCTAGGTATAAGATGTGTCAAAAGTTCTCAAAATAGCATTTTTACATGTATTTATACCAAGTAGGATCGGGCCTAGACAGAACACCCTTTCTTGCGCGAAATAGGACTCTGGCTCTATAAAATTTGCACAGGCGCGCCGCACGCTATGCTGCACAGTACGGCGCGATAGTGGGAAACTTGAGAGAGCTTGTTTCTGATGCTTGCGTGAAATTACACTACTGTGGCGCGGTAGTGAGAATTTGCGAAAATGTAAAACATGAAAGTTGTAGCCCTTTCAAATAGCTTTCCAACGATATATTGTGGAGCCCAAATGGAGTTCTGAGCGAAAAGTCATGTACATTTTACTAGACAATGCGCCGTATGCCCGCTCGATTCTTCGTTTCATTCTTAACTATCATCCATTGATCCCCGAACACTATCTCAGCTTAATTCTTTGGGCTTTTACTCAAACTTCAAAGCTCTAAAATCACTTGAATTCATTCTATAATGCCTACATAGACCGGAATCACTCCTACAAGGCATAAAACACATATTTAGTGCAAAACACTAGCGATTAAAGCTCAAACTCAATTAAAATGCAGTAAACTAAAGTGTAATAAGCGATTAAAATATGCAATTATAGTCTATCATCAATAACACACCATTATAGAGCTCCCAAAAAATGCCCCTCAACTCAACTTTAATATTATTAAATCTGATTTTTTTTTTATTACAACTATAATGATAATGTGCAACGAAAGCAAAATGACAATAATTGGGCATAATTTGTTTTCTTGCTGATATACCGTACTTATTGCAGTATATAGGACCAAAAAGAGGAGCTAATACGTGTGTTTTGATCATCTCCGCAAGAATTTAAGTTATATATATACTAGCGATATCTTGAAGATTTTTTATACTATTAAAGTAACTTAACCTATTATAGCCCGTTAATTATTTTAATAGCTTACTGATCAATACTCCCTCCGTTCCGGTTTATTACCTATTTCTTTTTTGATCCGTTCCAAAAAAAATGACTTCTTTTTAAATTTGGAAACAATTTACCTTAAACTTACAATTCTACCCTTAATGAGAAGCTTCTATAACCACACATAAGGGAGTTCAAACCGAACCGGAAAACCGCACCAAACCGAAAAACCAAACCAAACCGATTAAAAAACTCGACTAAGTTTGGTTTGACTTGGTTTGGTATTGAGTAAAAAAACCCGAACCAAATCGACATATAAATATATAAATTTTATTTATATTTTTAAGACTTTAGAGTGATTTTTCTTTAGAAAATGTAGAAATATTTGGGATCCTCTCATGTATTAACCTTGAAAGCGTAAATTAACGAAAAATTATTGTTAGACGACTAAGAAAATAACTATCATGTGTTACTAAAAAAATTCTCCCATTAAAATATTTTAATAGATCATATGTTTGTCAATTTTTTCCATATTTACTAAACATAGATTCACTTATCAAAGTTTTATCTATAATTTTAACAAAGTAATATTCATATAACAAAAAAAATCGGAAAACGCGAAAAACCCGACAAAACCGGACCAATCCAACGATATAATTGGTTTGGTTTGGTTTTGATAAAAACTGATCCAATCCTGTCCATGTACACCCCTAACCACACAAATACTCTAGCCCCCTTTTGACTTGTTTAGGATCACAAATTCCAAAAGTCTTCATTTTTTCTTAAACTCCGCGCCCAATCAAACAAGTTCACATAAATTAAAATGGAGGAAGTTAATTATAATGATTTTATATGTAACTATTTTATAGGTGACTTGATCATGAAAATATTTTTTTACATTATCGAATATAAAGCCAATCAACATTCCGAATTTGTCTTGATACAAACAGTTCAGTGGGTGGACAGCACAAAGAGAAAGGAAAAAGACCCCGCGCACGGGGCAAAGCTAGCATGTCAAATACAGGCTCAGTTGAACTCAGTAATTTTGGTTATTGAATATGTATAAAGTTTTACTATTTTAAAAAGTTATAACTTGAAAAGATCAAAATCTCGAACTCATAAACTTTAAAAGCTCTGTGTGTGCACGCGCATAGCTCTTGCCTTAAAGCACAAAATTGATACTTATTTGCTGATCCTTTTTGACCAAAGCTTTTAGCATAAGGAAGAGTAAGCGCTACAAATTAGGCAATCATATATAGATTGTAACTTTGTGTTTAAAAAAACAATATTTTGTAATATTGAAATAGAGACATAAAAGAAAAAGGACTTTTTCAAGAGAAAAAGAAGAAAGAAAAAAAAGGAAAAAGAGAATCCTAGGTTAACCATCATAGAATCCTGATTAAAACTTATCCTTATCCCTTTTTAAGTTTTAATAATTCGGATGTTTATCATAAAAAATGTCATCTCTTTCCCATTTTAAGACTAGCTCTCATATGTTAATGTTTTGATTTAAGACGATTTCACCTATTAATTTAGTCTATGCAACACGTTATAAATTTTTAGTTCTCTCTCTTTATATATATATATATATATATATATATATATATATATATATATATATATATATATATATATATATATATATATATATATACTATATTAAAAGCACGAAGGCCCTTAGCGAAATGTCGTTTGACTTTTTTACCCTTTTAAAATAGAGTTCACATTAGATAAAATAATCATCTGATTATTTACCTAATATATTTAGGATCTTATAATCACCTAAAATTTTGTATATTGAATCCCGCCTTATTTAAAATACTATCTATCTATAAGAAGTTCAAATATTTAGGACTTTAAAGCAATTACAATTATAACTAATACAAATCTTTCCAAACATGAGTTGTCGCCATAAAAATGTAAAGTTTACCCGGAAACTTTACCTCATTAATATGGTGGTAAAACTAGAGCATCTTTATGAGATATATTTTAAAATTCAAGTTTATGTTATATTCAACTAGATTATATGTATGATTGATATTATTTGGTTGAGTATTTAAATGATTGATTCATGTGTAAAATACTAGCTTTTCGGTCCAAATTAGAATATATTGAACTTTCTGATAAGTCTATTCATTCATATACTAACATTTATTTTACAAATTGAAACTAGATAAAAAAGAAAAAAATCATATTTATATAATTATAAAACCAAACAAAAAGCATGATTCAGTTGGATTAAAATAAAATACCACAAAAATTATATAGTGTTGGATTTAGTCTCAAATTTTTTTTGAATCGCAATACCTTGAAAGTTACAATGCCAATCTCAATCTACTTTAAGAAATAAAAAAACTAATGTAAACATATACATCTTATAAATTTATTTAATTCAACTAAATCGTGCGTATTAGTTCCTTTTCTTATTTTAATCATGTGATATAGTAATTTTATAAAAGAAAACTAATACCAAAATTGAAACTAGATAAAAAGGGAAAAATCGGATTTATATAATTATAAAACCAAATAAAAAGCACGATTCAGTTGGATTAAAATAAAATATCACAAAAATTATATAGTATTGGATTTAGTCTCAAAATTCTTTTGAATCGTAATACCTTGAAAGTTACGAATACCAATCTCAAGCTACTTTAAGAAATTAAAAAACTAATGTAAACATATACATCTTGTAAATTTATTTAATATTTCAACTAAATCTTGCATATTAGATCCTTTCCTTATTTTAATCATGTGATATAGTAATTTTATAAAAGAAAATTAATACCAAAAATGAAAATTTTCACAGAGGATAGGTAAAAACATAACTATTACTCGTTGTAAGTTTGAATTATTCGTTGTATAAAATTATAATCAATTAGTTTTATATAATTTATTATCTTTAAATAAAAAATGAAAGTGAAAAAAAAAGTAATTAGTAGGAAGCTATAACTAAATTAGATAGTGCCAATCAGCTCTCCTTCTATTTTTTTATTCTTAATTACAGATATATAATCGATCATAAATTAATCAAAGATTCATATTATAAAATTTATGTACCAAAATATAAAACTTATAATAAATTCTATAATTAGATATAAATTATTTTAATATTTACAATTATTATACTCTTTAATCAACATCCAATTCTAAAGTTACTTTCTAAATGACACTTAACAATTGCACGTTCGGTGTACAAAATTTAATAATATTTATATAGTTTTTTTAAAAGTTCTAAATTTCTTAATATGTAGTACATGCGCAAAGCGCGTAGGAATAAATTCTTTTAGTCTTTTATATTGTTTTTAATATGCCACGTATTTCAAAGTTATTGTAAATTTTTTATTGGCTTGATGATATAATTCTATTAATTTATGATCCATGCTTTAATTATTGATTTAAACTCCATACTGCTTAGTATTTGGTATGTTCATATGTAATTTTATTCATATATTTGGCCATTTCTTATATTATTCTCATGCCGATTTTGGTTGTATAATTATTTTGAGATGAGAATAAGTAGAAGAATCAAAAGAAGGGAATAAAATAGGATTGAAATGGTGAGAATAATCCTAAATTTTTTTAGATGACTAGATTCATTTATCTTATTTAAAAACTGTAATTCTCCATTTTTTTCTAACCATTTCTCTTTTGAAATTACAACAATTGAAAATATAATACAAGGTTAGTATATATGGAAATCACAAATATATCAATGCAAAATCGTGATGAAGCATATGTAGTTAAACACATTGTTCTTGCACATATATTTACTTGACGCGAGGCACACGTGCAACGCACGTACACTAAACTAGTATATATAAATAAGGAGAAGACAAATATTACTGAAAAGATTAAAGGTGGGATGAGACCTCGCATTAAGGTGATATATGGTGTTACAACCACTAGATTATAATCATACACTATTAAAAAACTGAAATTAGCGATGAACAACGTCTCTAATCTATTGTTAAACGCTCGTAGCTAATAATATCTTTTCATAATTTGTTGCTAAGTAGGATTAACGACGAATTTTATTGTTTGGCTACCAAAATTTTCCGTTACAATTTTTTTTAGTAGTGATATAAGTCTAAGGAACATGGGTAAAGTTAATACTTGCTTCACTGTTTAATTTTTTAACAAATATTATATTCAGTTCATCGGTTCTTTATCCTATGATCAATAATTGATTTACTTTTAAAAGTGCAAATAATGTTATTATAAAAGGTTGATTCCATAACACATGCATCACATAATGTTGGAATTGAAGAAAAATAAAGTAGAATGAATATTTTTTTATTTTTTATTTTTTTTTTAAAAAAAAAAAAGGAATGGAGGGGAAGGAATGAAGTTGGTTGCGGTAGGTTAGATAGCTTTTTATAACATTCAAACATGGATATAAAAAGAAAAGAAAAAAATTTATATTAAGAGAAAAAGAAGTGAAAAAATAGAAAGAGAAATCCAGGTTAAATATGATAGAGTCCTGATCAAACTTTTCTTACTCTATTTTAAGTTGTTAATTTCTACTTCTATTAAAAATAATAATGTTTATCTTATCCAATTCAAAGCTGATCTCATATGGTAATGCTCGTATAATATTGAGTATAGATTAAGGGTATTACTTGATTTTTTATTTCACTTCTGATGTCTCAATTTTTGTGACAATTTCTTTTCGAAACATCCTAAATTATTCTTCAATATTCCTATTTTTTCACTCCTTTTTTTATATATATAATCATATGGTACGCAAAATTTATTAACATGACTAATTCAGATTCGCACATCGTTAAGAGAGGAGCACTTTCTATCAAGGTTTTCTCCATCTAATTATTTAGATCCTAACCAATTTAACATCTTAAACTATGTGTATATTTAACACTGCTATATTAGTATATAATTCTTTAAATAAGAGGGTTAGCAATCTGTGTTAGGTTTGCTATGGGTTGTAATTACTTGGTGATTAATAAAAAGTTAATTAATTACCAAAAACCGCTATATAAACACGGAAAGAAATCATTCTTTAGTGAATTAATTTAAATTAGCTCGTTTTCCTCCAATCCTACCAATAATTGGGTTCCTTTGCAAAGTGCGGATAATAAGGTATTAAACATATGGTTGATTCCATAACACATCAAATGATGATGGAATTAGTGGAGAAGAATGAAAGTAGAAGAAAATAATAATATTCCCCCTGTTTAAAAAAATGAATATTTGATTTAGCACATAATTTAAGAAAAAATAAAGGATTTTTGAAATTTGTGATTTAAAATAATTTATAGATATTTGTGTGGCCATAAATCATCTCATTAAAGATAAAATAAGATGTTCAAAGTTACATTGTTTCGAAATTTTAAAAAACTATTTTTAAAAAGAAATTGGTTAATTCTTTTTAAACAGTAAATATAAAAGGAATGGAATGACAGTTAGGTTATTTTTGTCGCTTAAAAAACTGCCAACCTATATTTAGCAAAACAGAATCATAATCTGACATGTTGTAATACCTAAGCAAATCTGTAAAAGGCGCTATATGTGCCCAACATGCAACAATACTACGTTAGCATATTACTTGTACAGTTGTGCTGAAGGAAGAGTATTGCCCCGAATTTATCTGAATTTAATACTTTCGGTTCGAAATATAAATTTATATATATAATTTATTAAAATTATATAAATAATAAACAAGAACTTACAATTTTAAAAATATAATGAGT
The DNA here is from genome assembly GCF_000393655.2 of Nicotiana sylvestris. NCBI lineage: Eukaryota > Viridiplantae > Streptophyta > Magnoliopsida > Solanales > Solanaceae > Nicotiana > Nicotiana sylvestris. The sequence goes on along the minus strand of NC_091066.1, from coordinate 152,858,794 downwards.
TTGACACTTAAAATCGTAAAAGTTGAATTCATACGGTTTTAATTCTGAATCCATTTCTATATTTTATGATTATATTAAGTGAGCTGTGGCGGACTGTCAGGAGAATGGCCAACTCATTGATGGAGACAATGGAACCTTCAATTGGGACTCTATATTTAATGACATTTGCTATGACGCCATTTACCAGCAATACCTACCCTAACCTTCTTGCATTCGTTTATTTCTCATTCTCTTTCTTATTCCTCCTTAAGAACCGCCGGATTCACTAAGCTCTTGCTATGCGCAGGACTTAAGAAAGAATCTATTGTACACAACCTTATCTTACATTCAGCTTCCACCACTAGGAAAAAATAAAAATAAAAATAAAAACAAAAATATTATTAGCCTAAAAGTGTAGAGGATATTATGAAAAGAATTACGCAGCCACGCAGTGCAAAAACAAATGCCATCAAATTTTAAATTTTAAAATTAAAAACATAGTATAATATTACTTAATCTGATAACCATTATTTAGAAGAAATATTTTTTTTAAAAAAAAATACTATGGAGCAAATAAACAATAACAGCATCAACACAATAAAATTCCACTTGTAAGGGAGGTAAGAGATCTGGAAATGATAGTGAATACACAGACCTTACCCCTACCCGATAGAACAGTGGGGCACATAAAGTAGGCAATTAAAGCATAAACGATGCATATGGCTTTCTTGGGTCGTACGGGATTGACAAAGCCATATAATTGTCTCACATTTGGTACATTAGTCATTACTTTGATATTTTAAAGCATTTATTACAATAGGAAAATATGTATAGTAATTACTATACCATATATGGTTACAGGCGTACTTTATTTTTGTTGAAACCAAAATTGTTCTAGCTTACTCAATTTTGGCAAGTCCAACTTAACTCTTTCACTTCACGGGAAAAAGAAGGAAACAAGAAAGAACTTTACTCTTCCACTTTATTTGAACATGTTATTCTCCCCAAGCCAACCTAACTTTACAGTCCCACATAAAAATTTTGTATTAAAGAATCGATTTCAAAATTTTATCGTATAAGTTTTTATATACACAATATAATTTTTCGATGAAGGATGTTCAGTTGACCACCTTCAATGTACGTGGCTACGCCACTGCTTGCTGGATCTGGAATTTCTCACCAAGACAACCAAACAAGATTTTGCGATAGTAAGAAAGGAAATTCAAGCAGTAACAAGGGGAGAAATTCAAAAATACCCAGATTTACAAGTGGCCATTCAAAAATAGCCACAATTTTAAAAGTAATCGAAATTTAGCCTCTTTTCATGTAAAGATAAATCTGAACAAAAATATGTTCAAAGTCCGAAAAATACTCCAATATAAAATATTGGAAATTCAGTATATTATACTGGAATTCCAGCATAAGTATACTGGAACTCCTGCATGAGTATACTGGAACTCCAACATAATATACCGCTCCAGCATAATATATTGAAAGTTTATACACATGTGCTCCAATCTCCAGAATATTATGTTGGAACTTTCCGTGTTGCAGCAAAATAGTGGCTATTTTTCAATGACTTTACAAACACTGGTTATTTTTGAATGACAGGTCCGAAAACTGGTTAGCCAGTGCTATTTTTACGGTAACAAGTTAAGGTACAACTTGGATCATCGGTCCACCCAAGTCAATCAATGAGGTAAACCGAACAGTGATTTGATTGGAGATGTTGGTTTAATTCTTCACCTTAATGATAAACAATAGGACTGATCAAATTCTATTGAGTCAATTGGTTGCAACAACTACGTAATGAGTCCAAGAGAATTTGTTCATTCAGAAACCGACCTGCAAAAGAAAGATTACATCAAAAGAGGAACGAGCTGTTAAACAACTTCATATTTTGAAATGTGGTTACCTATGAATACTATTTTGTTCATCTGAATCTCTTCATTTCTCCACTTGCGGCTCGGAACAATTTCATATATTTCTCTCACGCCCTGCCAGATACAATAGTCAATATGTAAGGACAAAGAAGACACAACACCATAGACGCCAAGAATTGACGTCGTACAGCTATGTAGGATGAGATTGTACTGAAGAACTATTGCAATATTTCCTTATAAATTCCAGAAAACACCAAGAAATAAAATTGTGTTAGCATGCTGATAATTTAGAGGATGATATGGTACAATTTGGTAGCAGGTCCACTATAGGCTAATTGAAGAATTGTCTCCTACTCCAACGAACACAATGAAGGTGGAGAACCACATCACTCGGGTAGGTATTAAACATGTGCCAAAAAGGCGAGCTAGCTGATACATAATATGTAGCTCTCAGGAAACAAGTGGAAACTGGAAACAACCGTCACTTTGTTTTTTTCTAAAACTGACCTCGCTTCGAAGAAGTTTCCATCAAAAGCAACTAAAACAGTTAAATGATCCCTTCCATTAATGACGCTTGCAGATATCTTTGAAAAAGAAAACATGAAGAATTGACGTTTTGGTTCACCAAATAGCCTTAGGAGCCACCAACACGCATCACCAGCATTACAGTATATTACAGCATGCAGCTAATTTCATGTAACATGTAAAGGTGCAACTTTAAATGTATTGACAGACACACATCTGCATGGAGATGTCTTTGGAAAATATATTCCAGCAACAGTAAAGAAAATACAAACTTCCAAGTTCCACCTAAAAGATCGAACCATCTAAGTTCATCATTCTTGAAGAATGCATTGCTTGTGCATGAAGAAGTATAGTAGCAAATTAAATTTATAACTTTTGATATAAGCCAAGAATTGTATATCAGAGAGTCTACTGCAATCAATGCACAACAGAAAGGTTGAGTTCTTCAATTAAATTAAAGTATATTTTATAAGAGTGTGGGGACAGATTTATCCAACAGCTGAAAGTTCTATAGTCACCGGCCAATCTTTAATTACGTGTTCCCCGAAGAATTTCTTTGTAATAAATCAGAAAATCAAAGCATTTTGATCGTTGTTCTTTGGATTAGATGGTTTTTTAATTTTCTTCTAGTTATCATTTCATCTTGGTTCACTAGTTCTGGCTTTTACCTTTCGAAAAGGTGCTCAAAGAACCAAAATGTGTCCTTAACATTTTGAGAAGGAAAACTAAAAATGCTTCAGATCTTGGTACTGGTTATATTGAAATGTAGAACATCTTACCTGTAAAGTGTGGAGTTGATCTGAGTTTCTGACTCTTAAAATTCCCTTGCAACGATAAACATCCATGCCATCCTGTTTATCCCAAAGGAGTTCCTCAAGCCATGTACGAACCTAATGCCAACAAGGCAAGTAAGGACCTTAGTGACCCAAGATAGTTAAAAGCCAACCTTTGAGCAAGAAATTATGCTAAAACCACAACCGGATGATACAACGATAATGATCTGGCTAGAAATAATGGTTCTGAGGTGTACAGGCATACTGATTTTCATATAAGACTCCCTATAGTAATTTTTTTAAAGATTGGAAAACCATATCAGCCACCATTAGCAAACCTGTTTTGCTTTCTAAGGAAAGGAATCAGAGCACTCTGCAGAAGCTGGTTTAAGTCACAGCCCAGCAAGCACATATACTAGCACCCCTTTCAAAAAGTTACCTTATCCACATCAATCTGCTGTGTATCACAGATGCACAATGTTCTGACTTCACTGTCATGAAGGCCTTTAGCAGTTAGAGATTTGTTCTCCTTTAACAAGGCTTCCAGATGAGCAGCATGCTAAAAAAATTAAAATAAAGGAAGATTAAATAGCTCTCCATCTGCTGACTACAATATCTGGATTTTGTGCATTAAGGATCATTTCTTACAGTAGGATCATATGCCTGGCAGTTTAATATCTTTGACAAATCAACTTGGCAACGCACAGAATGAATAATATTAGCAAGGGAATTAACATCACATATTTCCTTCTCCAGTTCCTCTAGCATTGCTCCTGAGTCATCTTGAGAAACTAGATCAACCTTGTTAAGAATGATAACATCCTACACCCAACAGTTGACAATAAAAGTCAGACATGATTTCATTTCATGATCCAGACCTAAGCTGTATGGAGCACAATCCCAGTTACCACCTATAAGAATGGATAACAATTGCTAGAAAGTCAACAATAGGTCGAACGCCTAATTAGAAACCTCAGATGATTGAATGGAGAGACTAACATATCAATTACCGCAAATGCTATTTGTAAGTAAGCTTCAGGAAATGAAGAGGACTTAGGATTTGGTTTTAGCTGATACCGAAGGTTCTTTGCATCTACAACCTGTTACAAAAGCAAAATCAATTAAAACATCTGGAAAAATAAAGTGGCAAATTTTTAAGAACAACAATGATAACAATCAATAGCATATGAAGTTAATCAAATAAAAAGGTACAATAAAAGGGTGGATATGAAGTTAATAAGTAATTCCTTAATACACATCTAACCAGCATGATAAATTTTAGTTGCCTATTCCGCAAATTCTCAAAGGTAAATTTTATAGAGCGGTGGCTAGACCGGCCATGTTGTATGGGGCTGAGTGCTGGCCAGTTAAAACTCATATATCCAAAAGATGAAAGTAGCTGAAATGAAGATGTTGAGGTGGATGTGCGGGCACACCAAGATGGATAAGATTAGGAATGAAGATATTCGGGAGAAGGTAGGTGTCGCCCCCATGGATGACAAGCTGCGGAAAGCAAGGCTCAGATGGTTCGGGCAAGTCCAGAGGAGAAGCTCAGATGCGCTGGTGAGGAGGTGTGAGCGGCTGGCTTTGGTGGGCATGAGGAGAGGTAAAGGGCAGCCTAAGAAGTATTGGGGAGAGGTGATCAGGCAAGACATGGTGAGGCTTCAGGACAATCTCAGCAAAAGAAGTTTTCAATTGGCCAACAGATGTTATATGTGTTTGCAGCAGCCAGAATCCAACAGGCATCTCTTTCTTCACTGCCCAGTTGCAACAGATATATGGTGTATGTTCTTTGCCATCTTTGGTTTAAGCTGGGTCATGCCTCAGAACATTAAGGATGCCTATGAAAGCTGGTCTTCATGGAAAGTTGATAACTCCATCAGTAAAGTCTGGCAGATGATCCCTTCTTGTATTTTGTGGTGTGTTAGGACAGAAAGGAATCGCAGATGTTTTGATGGGATATCAACTCCAACATACGCACTTAAGGCTAGATGTCTTTTATGGTTATATAGTTGGCAGAACTTAGCTCCTGTAAATTGTCCTATTAATCTTTTGGACTTCGTCAGCTCCTTAGCTTTAGCCTAGTTTTTGTCTGTAGAGCTGACTATGTCTTTATGTATCTCTCTTTTGTACTTCTTGCATCTTCTTGATGCCTTTAATGCAATTCTCTTACTTCATCAAAAAAACATGGTGAGGCTTCAGATTACAGAGGACATGACCTTAGCCAGGAAGTTGTGGAGATCGAGCATTAAGGTTGTAGGTTAGGAGGTAGTTAGGAATATCTCTACGGCGCCGCTGCAGAGTGAGGCTAGTCTGTTAGGATTTGGTCTTTGATTGTTAGTAGTTAATGTTGAGTTCACACTACTCTTTTGTTCCTCTTAGTGCTGTGCTTTATCTACTGGTTATTGTTTTGTTTTTCACTTATTTTCTGGTTCTGGTGATGTTGTTCTTTGTTCTATGGTTTCTATTGATGGCACTGATAGATTGCCTCTTTTCGCCTTCTTTTGTCTTCTTGAGCCAAGGGTCTTTCGGAAACAGCCTCTCTACCCCTCGGGGAAGGAGTAAGGTTTGCGTACACACTACCCTCCCCAGACCCCACTAGTGGGATTTCAGTGGGTCGTTGTTGTTGTTATTGCTGATCTAAGAATGAACACATAAAACTACAAAAACTAAACGGCTGCACTTTTCAGAAAATATTCTTTTCTCCATCCACAGAGTAGTGTAGAGAAAAAGAAAAAAGAAAAATTCTGCAAACTTTATAAAATAAGTTTTACATCATTGTAACACAGAACTCACCGTAATAATTGAGTCAAGCCTAACATCTGATTCCAGCTGATCATCCAACCAAAGCACGGATGCAAGGGGGGCAGGGTTTGCCAAACCAGTAGTCTCTAGCAATATATGGTCAAGTCTACAAACAAAAAAATAGCTCCTCGTCATTAGATTTGAATAAGGTGAAATACTTTAGCAAAAAGCTACAGAACTTCATCCTCTCGCTCCAAACTTATCAAGGACGGATTATTCGAGAAAGCACTTGGTGAAAACAGATTACATGCCCTAACATTTCCACCCACCCCACCTCCTAGAAGAAATAAAGAAACAAAGAAAAAATATTGGATCCTTCTCATTTCTTCTCTTTTCTGTCATCTTAAAGATTTTTTTTCTTATGCATTTCCTTGCCTGTTTTCAGGGCACGGCGCTCAGAGGTACAAACACCAAAACCCCTTAGAGACGCTAATATTTTAAATGCCAACGAGAAAGTAAAGCGAGAGAGAGAGAGAGAGAGTGAAAAAGTATGACGTATTTGTTACACATCGGCAATTCCATCAGATTCAAATAGCAATATCTAATCCCACTTCCTCAAGTATAGAACTAAGGCTTCATAACAGAACAAAGTTATGCATGCTAAACCCCCTAAACCCAATTCCCCCCAAAGAAAATCAAATTCAAACTAACAGTAGCTTGAAGTAATCAGTGTGTTACCTTCCTTGAGCAGCCCCCAGCATATAAAAGATTTCATTTTGAAGTATATATGCAAATAAACAGTGAGAAAATAATGGCAAAGGACAGTGTGAAGGTGAAAGCAAGATCATATTACCTCTCTTTTCTCTGAACAAGCTGCTCCAATGCTTGAACCAAACTATGCTTCACAGTACAGCAAATACACCCATTTGCAAGCTCTACCCATTCTTCCACAAGACCGCCTTCTTCCCCCTCATTTATCATCGCTCTCTCGACTCCTATCTCCTCCCCAAACTCATTCAATATCACTGCTATTCTCTTCCCATGTTGCTCTTTCAGTATATAATTTATCAACTAACAATAAAAGCAACAACTATAAGTCAATCCCAAACTAGTTAATACTCCCTTCTCTCCGGTTTCTGTCACATTATTTCCTCATTAATTTGTTCCAAAAAAGAATGGCACATTTCTATATTTAGAAACACTTAAACTTTAAAGCTCCAATATGATGATTTATAGTCATACAAATATCTATTGACTTGTTTTAGACCAAAAGTTTCAAAAGTCAATTTTTTCTTCTTAAATACCGTGTCTAGTCGAACTACATCACAAATGGAACGGACGGAGTATAATTTAATAACTGAATATAAGCAAAAAATTTGTAGAAGTAGAAATTACGGTGGATTTTCCGGAACCAAGATAGCCGGTGATGACGGTGACGCCGACCGGAGGAATCTCTGAGTTTTCCGTTGGTTGATTGGAGTTGACGGTGTTGTTTATTTCGACGGCGAGTGGCGGCTCTTCGTCGGAATCCTCCATGCTCAGCTCCTTCAGTCGATTTTCCATTTTGTTTTTCTTTGAAAAAGAGAAGTGTGTAAATGGACTCTTTATTATTGGGCCAAATGTAGAGGGCCGTGATATTAACTTGGGATTTTTTCATGGGAAACTTACACAAATGTCCCAAATAAATCTCAACTTACCAACCTCTAGCCATTAATCATAGACTACCCAAAACTAGCCAATAAAAATTGAAAAATCAAATAATAGGGTTCTTTCTATCAAAGAATCACATGCAAAAATCACCTTCCATATTTTTAAGCGTGATTAGCAACATTAAATACAAGACGGAAAGGAATTTTCATGGACGGGTAGCAAATAAGGTGATGAAATACAAAAATCTATACAATATTCCAAAAATCTAAACAAAAAAGGAACTTTTTCAATGGTTATAGTTGAAATTCATTGAAAATATATAGATAAGTCAATATACAAAATTTGAGGAAGATTGGAGGTGATTTGGATTGGTTTTGTATCAAAATTCGTAATTAAATCGAGTTCAAAAAAGTCTTCTGTAACACATGTATCACGCATGTATCTCACACACATGTATACATGGATATACATGTGATACACAATTGATACAAATATAATACATATGTGATACACAAATGATACACAGTGTGATACACATATAATTTTTTTTCATGTTCAGCTTTTACTTCGAATTTTCAATTCAAACCACCTCAAAACTTTACCAAACCATCCCAAAACTAAGATTCAAGCTCATTAAGTTGTACCCAATCTATTCTAATAACACCCACTCAAAACAAAGCAAAAATTTGATATTTTTTTGTTACAAATAGCTAATTGGCTAATTTGGCTAATATTAGTAATATTTTATCAATTGACCAATTTTTGTAATGAGCTACTTATAAATAGACATAACTGGTAATTTTCCTTTTTTCATTCCTATACACTATTACAAACTTTATTACCCTAAATGTTTATATTTAGTAAATTACCCTGCCTATATAAGTTTTATTTACAAAATATATACATTACACCTTAAAAGGCTCTCAATCCATTATTATCACATAGATTTCAATCTGGAAAGACCTACTCTCTTTCTCTCTCTCCCACAAATATGCATAAACAGAGCAGTCAGTTATTTGAAAAATGCGAATAAAACAGATTGAAATCATATTAGCGGTCAATAATTAAAAAGATTTTTCTCTAAATGGGTAATCTGGTTATAACCAATGACTAAATAAAATCACTGTTGTTCCTATGCAAGATGTGCAAAATGAACAACTCATCTGCACTGGGATTCTAAGGGCTGTGAATTCTATATAAAGTTATATTTCTCCTACGCGAAATTAAGTGTCTCATGTGACTTGGCAAATGTATTAGGATGATGCTTGAAAATTTAATTTGACATTAAATGGGGCAATATGCAGGATGCATAAAAGTTACATTTGATTTCTCAAAATATTGAGGAAAACTTCTAGACAAATTGTAAAAATGGAAATCATTGTTATATGAAGCTTGCACCAATCAACATATCAATCAACTATGCGTCGACCCAAACTAATTGTAAAACTTGCATGCATTGGAAGAAATAAATTAAATTTCAATGGTCTAAAAAGGTACGGGAAATATACAATGCGTTAAATCGCCTAGACTTCTTTGTGTGTTTACTTTTCTAAATTTTGGTAAAAATCCTAATTTTGGTGATCCAACCAATTTGTACAGTAGAAGTTTTTCATAAGAAAAAAATATTTCTGTGCAAGTCTTTAAAGATATCCAACTAAATACAACTACAATAACATACAACTTAAATGCAAATTTTATAAAAAATTTATATAATATGTCTTTTGTATATTATGTATCTGATTTATACATAGTAAAAATAAATTTCATACAACTAATTATATATTATATAATTTATCTACAACTTATCTATAACTTTCACGCATTATTTCTACCCAGTTAAATATAACTACAATAACATACAACTTAAATACAAAATTTATACAGTATATCTTTTGTATATTTGATATCTGATTTATACATAGTAAAAACAAATTTCCTACAACTAATTATATATTATACAACTTGTCTACAACGTATCTACAATTTTCATACATTACTCAGTTATATACAACTACAATATCATACAACTTAAATATAATTTTTATACAATGTTGTTCAACTTTCATACAATAGTTAAATAAATAAAAGAAAAATATATAAACAACAGAATACAATTTTTTCTACAATTTTACTACAATTTCGTAAATATAATGTATATCATGTCTTCTTCTTCTTCTTCTTCTTCTTCTTCTTCTTCTTCTTCTTCTTCTTCTTCTTCTTCGAATTTCAATCTGAAATTCAGCCAAAATCAAGTCTAATCTTCACCAAAAACCCTCAAAATTGAGATATAAACTCCAAACCATATTCCCAATTGTTTGCAACAACACCCAATCCAAACAAATAATGATTTTTGAAAACCCAAATTCGAATTCAAAGCTTCAAAGCTTTTTAATGTTTGTCAATGGTGGAATTGCTGCTCTTTTTTCCTTTACTTTACATTACTGAAATTAGGGATTAAGAGATAGAGAGAGACGTAGAGAAAATTTCCAATTCTTTGCAACAACATCCAATTCAAACAAATAATGTTTTTTAAAAACCCAAATTCGAATTCAAAGCTTCAAAGCTTTTTAATGGTTGTCAATGGTGTAATTGTTGCTCTCTTGTGCAAGATACGTGGGGGAGAGAGGGTGGGTGACGAAATGTGATGACCCAAAAGGTCATCACTTGTTTTAAAAGTAAATTCCGTATTCCGAGGCCTTAAAAACCTCTTTCTGTCTCACCTCGATTTGGTGCGCAGTCCGGGCGCGTAGCCGGAAAGCCAATATGTGAAAATCTGTGAAAAATGATGAATTTTGACTTTAAAATGAATTAATTTGACTTCGATCAATATTTTGAGTAAACGGACCCGGACCCATAATTTGACGGTCCCGGAGGGTCCGTAGAAAAATATGGGACTTGGGCATATGCCCGGAATCGAATTCCGAGGTCCCAAACCCAAGAAATGAATTTTTGAAAGAAATTATTTTGTTGAATTAATTATAAAGTAAAGAAAAGAATTTATGTTTGAAACCATTGGTATCGGCCCCGTATTTTGGTTCTGGAGCCCGGTATAGGTCTTATATAGTCTAACCTATGAAATTTGATAAGAAATGGACTTGAAATGACTTAAATCAGACCTTATTTGGGAAAACTGGGAAATTTGATGTTCTTAAGAAATTTCATGATTTTGATACTAAATTCATAGTTGTTGAGGTTATTTGAGTAATTTGAATGCACGAACAAGTCCGTATGATGTTTCTAGGTTGGTGTGCATGGTTGGTTTGGAGCTCCGAGGGCTCGGGTGAGTTTTGGATAGGTCATGGAGTGGAATTTTGACTTAGGATGTTGCAGATTTTGAACTGGTATATTGCAGGCCTGCAGGCTTCGCATTTGCGAAGCTTGGCTCGCAAATGCGAGATCGCATTTGCGAAGGCTATGTCGCAAATGCGAACTAGCCCAGGCCAGCACTATCTCGCAAATGCGAGGTTCCCATCGCAAATGTGATTCCCCCCCAGCTACTACCTTAGTCGCAAATGCGACTCCTGTATCACAAAAGCGATTTCGCATTTGCGAGAGGTCTATCACAAATGCGAAGAAGACCGTAAAATTTACTTTCCGCAAATGCGACATTTTGTTTGCAAATACGAAGGCCTAAGAATTCTGAAGGGTTCGCAATTGCGATATTAGAGACCTGTAAATTCACACTTAGACGCATTTTCAACCATTTTTCACATCTTCTCAAAACATAAACTCTCTTGGGCGATTTTACAAAGAAAACTTCCTCTCCAAATCAATTGTAAGTCAATTTTAACTCGTTTTCTTCAATCATTAACATTTTTTCACATGATGTCAACTCAAAATCAATGATTTTCATGGGGAAAATTGGGTGTTTTGGGTAGAACCTAGGTTTTTCAAAAATTAGGGATTTGGACCTCGATTTGAGGTCCGATTTCAAAAAAAATTATATATTTGGGTTCATGGGGAAAATGAGTAATCGGGTTTTGGTTCGAACCTCGGGTTTTGACCATGTGGGCCCGGGGGCGATTTTTGACTTTTTGGGTCAAACTTTAGAAAATTCATTTTCATGCATTAGAATTGATTAATTTAGAGTTTATTGTTGTAATTAAGTAACTTGTGGCTAGATACGAGTGAATTGGTGGTGGAATCGAGAGGTAAAGCGATAGTTGAGGCTTGAATTGTATTCGTAGCATCGAGGTAAGTGTTTGGTCTAACCTTAGCTTGAGGGATTAGGAGTCGTGTCTTATTTGCTACGTGTTAATTGTGGAGTACGATGTATAGGCATGGTGACGAGTATCTATACGTCGGTGTCAAGCATGCCCGTGAGTCTTGTATTGTATTTGTTATGACTCCGTTGTAGTTTATTACGCTTCACATGTTATTATCATTATTGTTCCCTTGCCGGGATGTTGTCTTGATATTATTGTTCCCTTGCCAGGATGTTGTTGAAATATAATTTTTCCCTTGCCGGGATTCTTTTTGTGATTGTTGTTGATTTGTAAATGGGATCGGGTGGCACGCCGCCACGGAAATATATAAAATGGGAGCAGGTTGCATGCCTGTAACGAGATATATAAAATGGGAGTGGGTTGCACGCCTGCAACGAGATATATGAAATGGGAGTGGGTTGTACGCCTGCAACGAGATATATAAAATGGGATCGGGTTGCACGCCTATAACGAGATATATGAAATGGGATCGGGTTGCATGCCTGCAACAAGATATATGAAATGGGATCGGGTTACACGCTTGCAACAAGATATATGAAATGTGATCGGGTTGCATGCCTACAACAAGATATATGAAATGGGATCGGGTTGCGTGCCTGCAACAAGATATATGAAATGGGATCGGGTTGCATGCCTGCAATGAGATGTGAAATGAAAGTAAACAAATGCAATGAGATGTGAAATGAAAGTGAACTCTACATTTGTTTTCCCTATCCTTGTTAGTAATTGGATTTTGGTTTCTTTATATTTCTCTTGATATTCTGTTGTTATCTGTTACTCCTCGCAGCATGTTTTCCCCGCCCAATTTTAATTGTGATTATCTGTTTCTATTTCCGCTGTATATGATTTAACTGCAAAGGTTTATTTGGTAGTCTGGTCCTAGCCTCGTCACTACTTCGCCGAGGTTAGGCTGGGCACTTACCAGCACATGGGGTTGGTTGTGCTGATACTACACTCTACACTCTTTTGTGCAGATCTCAGTGCTGTAGACTTCGGACCGCAGTGAGATTGTTGTTTCTGATCATCAGACGACTCGAGGTAGTCCTGCAGATGTCCGCAGGCCATGGCGTCACCTCCTGTCTTTCCCTTATCCCGTTTCCTTTACTTACTTTAGAAACAGTGTATCTTTTATTTCTTTCAGACCTTTATTTGTAGTACTCTTTGACTGTCTGTGAAGCTGCAACTCCAGTTCTAGGTAGTCTTGTTTAAACAATTGTATTGGTTATACTCAGTAATTTTACTATTTTTCTTCCACTCGATATAAATTTCGCTGTCTTTAAGTTATTGCTCAAAATTTCTTGTAAAGGATTAAAATGGGAAGAAGGTAATTTGTTCAACATTCGGCTTGACTAGCTCACACTAGTAGGTGCCATCACGACTCCCGAGGGTGGGAAATACAGATCGTGACAAGTTGGTATTAGAGCTCTAGGTTACATGGGTCTCACAGTTCACAGACAAGCTTAGTAGAGTCTGAGGGATCGGTACAGAGACGTCTGTATTTATCTCCAGAGGCTACAGAATTAGGAAAAACTTCACATTTATTCCTTCCTATTGTGCGGTTTGGTTTCTCAATGCTAATTGAATTTCTACTCTGTTCTTTTGTAGATGGCAAGAACACGCGCTTCCTCATCCACTAACTAGCAGCCCGAGCCCCCAGCAGCAGCTCCCACGAGGGGCAGAGGGCGAGGTCAAGGTCATGTTAGAGGCCGAGGTAGGGGCACAACTTAGCCTAGAGCAGCAGCACCAGCGGTAGAGCCTCAGGTTGACTTTGATGATGAGGTTTCGGCCCCGGCAGTTCCGGTGGGCCCAGCTCAGGTCCAGAGGGGTTTATTGCTACCCCAATATTCCAGAACGCTCTGGTCCATCTAGTGGGCCTTATGGAGAGTGTCACCCGGGCATGCTTGCTTCTTGTAGCCCCAGCCGTCTCTCAGGCTGGAGGAGGAGCTCAGACTCCTGCTACTCGTACTCCGGAGCAGGTAGCTCCCCAGTTCCAGACTCTAGCAATTCAGCCAGTTGGAGCAGTTCAGCCGGGTGTGGTAGCTTAGACCGGTGATGGAGCAGCTATGTTTGCCGATGCTTTGTAGAGGTTGGACAGGTTCACCAAGCTCTTCACTACTACTTTCAATGGTGCATCTTCTGAGGATCCCCAAGATTATCTATACAGCTGTCATAAGGTTCTCAGGAACATGGGAATAGTGGAGACCAATGGGGTCGATTTTTCTACTTTTTGCTTGTCTGGATCCGCCAAGACTTGGTGGAGAGATTATTGCTTGGCTAGACCAGCTGGATCACCAACTTTGACTTGGGAGCAGTTTACTCAGCTATTTCTGGAGAAGTTTCTCCCCATTACTCATAGAGAGGCCTATCGGAAGTAGTTTGGGCGTCTCCAACAAGGTTCTATGACCGTTACTCAGTATGAGACTATATTCATCGACTTGGCTCGTTATGCTCTTATCATACTTCCCACCGAGAGAGAGGGTGAGGAGGCTCATTGAAGGACTTATTCAGCCGATTCAACTTTAGATGGCCAAGGAGACAGGGAGTGAGATTTCTTTCCAAGAGGCGGCCAATGTGGCCAGGAGAGTTGAGATGGTTCTATCGTAGGGAGGTGGTCAGGTTTCTGACAAGAGGCCTTGTCATTCAGGCAGATTCAGTGGTACATCGTCTGGAGGCAGGGATTCATATAGTAGAGGCCATCCTCCTAGGTCTTTTCAGTCAGCACTTCAGTTTTCTCATGGTGCTTCAGGTAGTTGTGGTTCTCATATGCAGTATTTGGATCAGAATACCTACAGTGCACCACCAACTCCTATCAGTGTACCGCCGCTTCAGAGTTTCCAGGGTCGTCAGCCCCAGCAGCCGAGGGCTTGTTTTACTTATGGCGACATGAGGCACATTGCTAGAATATTGCCCTCGAGCACCGGGCAGTTCTCAGCAACAGGGTTTCCCTGCTATGGTTCAGGCACCAGGTGTTCCATAGCCCGCCCAGCCAGCTAGAGGTAGGGGTAGAGGTGCTAGAGGTGGAGGTAGAGGTATTAGGGATGGAGCTCAGGCCGCTAGAGGTGGAGGCCAGCCAGCAGTAGGTCGTCCTAGAGATGTAGTTCAGGGTGGTGGGGCCCAACCCCGATGTTATGCTCTTCTAGCCAGGCCCGAGGCTGAGGCTTCTGATGTAGTTATCACAGGTATTGTTCTAGTTTGTAACAACGATGCTTCAGTTTTAAATGATCCGGGATCTATATACTTTTATGTGTCATCTTACTTTGCACCGTATCTGGTCATGCCTAGTGATTCTTTGAGTGCTTCTGTTTATGTGTCTATACCGGTGGGTGATTCTATTGTGGTAGATTGAGTCCATCGTTCGTGTGTAGTTGTGATTGGAGGTTTTGAGACTCGTGTAGATTTGCTTCTTCTAGACATGGTTAATTTCGATGTCATATTGGGGATGGACTGGTTATCACCTTATCACACTATTTTGGACTGTCATGCCAAGACTGTGACCTTAGCCTTGCCGGATTTACCTCGTTTAGAGTGGAAAGAGACTCCTGGTCATTCTACCCGCAGTGTTATCTCATATATGAAGGTTCAATGTATGGTCGAGAAGGGGTGTTTGGCCTATGTCCGTGATTCTAGTGTTGAGGTTCCTTCTATTGATTTTGTGCCCGTTGTTCGTGAGTTTCCTAAGGTATTCCCTTCAGACCTGCCGGGTATGCCACCCGACAGGGATATTGACTTTTGCATTGACTTGGCTCCGGGGAACTCAACCTATTTCTATCCCGTCGTATCGTATGACCCCGCCTGAGTTGAAAGAGTTGAAGGGGCAGTTGCAAGACTTGCTTGAAAAAGGTTTCATTAGACCTAGTGTTTCGCCTTGGGGTGCGCCGGTGTTGTTTGTTAAGAAGAAGGACGGGTCGATGATAATGTGTATTGATTACCGACAGTTGAACAAGGTTACAACCAAGAATAAGTATCCATTGCCGAGGATTGATGATTTTTTTATCAGCTTCAGGGTGCCAAGGTATTTTCGAAGATTGACTTGAGATCTAGCTACCATCAGTTGAGGATTAGGGCATCCGATGTCCCTAAGACAGCTTTCCGCACTCGGTACAGGCATTATGAGTTCTTGGCGATGTCATTCGGGTTGACAAATGCCCCAACAGCTTTTATGGATTTGATGAACTGAGTGTTTAGGCCTTACTTGTATTCATTCGTGATAGTCTTCATTGATGATATTTTGATCTACTCCCGCAGCCGGGAGGAGCATGAGCAACATCTTAGGGTGGTTCTTCAGACTTTGAGGGATAGTCAGTTGTATGCCAAGTTTTGGAAGAGTGAGTTCTGGTTGAGTTCAGTTGCATTCCCGAGTCATGTTGTATTAACAAAGGGTATTCAGGTTGATCTGAAGAAGATTGAGGCAGTCAAGAACTGGCCTAGACCAGCATCAGCTATAGAGATCCGGAGTTTCTTGGTATTGGCAGGCTACTATCGTCGGTTTGTGGAGGGGTTTTCATCTATCGCAGCCCCGATGACCAGGTTGACCCAGAAGGGTGCTCAGTTTAGATGGTCAGATGAGTGTGAAGCGAGCTTTTAGAAGCTCAAGATAGCTCTGACTACGGCACCGGTGTTGGTTTTGCCCACATGTTCAGGGCCTTATACAATTTATTTGTGATGCATCCCGTATTGGACTTGGTGCAATGTTGATGCAGGATGGCAAGGTCATTGCATATGCTTCACGGCAATTGAAGATTCATCAGAAGAATTATCCGGTTCATGATTTGGAGTTAGCAGCCATCGTTCACGCGTTGAAGATTTGGAGGCATTACATATATGGCGTGGCATGTGAGGTGTTCACGGATCACAAGAGTCTATAGTTTTGTTCAAGCAGAAGGAGCTAATTTTGAGGCAGAGAAGGTGGTTGGAGCTATTAAAGGACTATGATATCACCATCTTATATCATCCGGGAAAGGCCAATGTGGTGGCCGATGCTTTGAGTAGGAAGTCAACCAGTATGGTCAGTCTTGCTTATATTCCAGTCGGTGAGAGACCGCTTGCTTTGGATGTTCAGGTTTTGGCCAACCAGTTCGTGAGGTTGGATGTTTCTGAGCCCAGCCGAGTGTTAGTTTGCACAATCTCTCCTTCTTCTTTATTAGAGCATATCCGAGATCGGTAGTATGATAATCCTCATTTATGTATCCTTAAAGACACGGTGCAGCACGGAGGTGCCAAGTAGGTTACCTTAGGAGATGATAGAGTTTTGAGATTGCAGGGCCAAGTTTGTGAGCCTAATATGGATGGGCTTCGAGAGTTGATTTTAGAGGAGGCCCATAGTTCCCGGTACTCTATTTATCCGGGTGCCACGAAGATGTATCAGGATTTGCGGCAACATTATTGGTGGAGAAGAATGAAGAAGGATATCGTTGCGTATGTGGCTCAGTGTTTGAACTATCAACAGGTTAAGTAAGAGCATCAGATGCCTGGTAGTTTGTTTTAGAGGATTGAGCTTCCCGAGTGGAAGTGGGAGCGGATCACTATGACCTTTGTTGTTGGACTCCCATAGACTCAGAGGAAGTTCGACGCTGTGTGGGTTATTATTGATAGGCTGACCAAGTCAGCACATTTCATTCCTGTGGCAGTCTCTTATTCTTCCGAGAGGTTAGTTGAGATCTATATCCGGGAGATTGTTTGTCTTCATGGTGTGCCTGAGTCTATCATTTCGGATCGAGGTACGCAATTTACCTCCCATTTCTGGAGAGCAGATTAGCGAGAATTGGGTACACGAGTTGAGTTGAGCACAGTGTTTCATCTTTAGACGGATGGGCAGTCCGAGCGGACTATTCAGATTTTGGAGGATATGCTCCGAGCTTGTGTCATTGACTTTGGAGGCTCGTGGGATCAGTTTTTGCCTTTATCAGAGTTTGCCTACAAAAATAGCTACCAGTCGATTATCCAGATAGCTCCTTATGAAGCTTTGTATGGTAGGCAATGTCGGTCGCCAGTTGGATGGTTTGAGCTGGGAGAGGCTCAGTTGTTGGGTAGGGATCTGGTTCAGGATGCCTTGGACAAGGTCAGGATTATTCAGGATAGGCTACATACAGCTCAATCCAGGCGAAAGAGTTATGCCGACCGATCGAGGCCAACCCTGCACTACTATTGAGTAGTGAGAGAGGTCAAAGCAGCTTTTACCCGATTATGGTCAGGATCGATTTCCACATGGAGCTAGATATTGGAGTCAAGTGTCTATCTAAAGTGGAGTTGTGTATTTGCTCTAAATTGCACTTCTACACATTTTTGGTTTTGATTATGATTCTAATTTTATAAAACTACAATGCTCAATTAAACTAAAATAAGCTAAGGTTAAACTATTGCGAGTTGTTCAAATGATTAAAAAGGCACTAGGGTAGTGACTTTCGCCTAGGTAGTCAATTGACGGATTCTTGAGTCTAAAGCTGATTGTCACATTTGGGGAGTATGATATAACCATTGCACGATTCTACTCACTCTATACCTCTTGGTAGTTCGAGTGATTTTGCCTGAATTGACTTTCTCAAGACCAATTGGGTATGCAAATTTGCACAAGCAATCAAGGTTCAAGTCGGGTATTACTATCTCTAGGTTTAACCCTTTAATTGGGGCTATCAATCTCTTGAGTACGCCCTAATTCCTTGTTGGACCAATTTCAGAGACTTAGGCTATCTTTCTCAAGAAGAGCCAAAGTCAACTAAACACAAACTAGTGTTTGCAACCACTAATTCAATAATTAAACATGAAATTAGTCCAAATATCAAACACCCACAGACAATCAAGCATCAAAACACAAGACCCATCAATTACCCACACTAAGGTTGGGCCACAACCCTAGCTTATGGGTATAGCTACTCATAATTAGAGAAGAAAACAAAGAAATAGATGAAGAAAAACTCATATTAATTAATTGCTAAATTAAACTAGAAGATTCAATGTTGAAATGAAGCTAAAATTACTCAAAATAGATAAAAGAAGTGAAGTCACGAGCGCATCTCTGTCCAAAAACTATCTGATGACATAAAAATGGGAAAAGAAGCTATTTATACTAAGATGACAATTCTGGACAAAAATACCCCTGCGGGGCTAGTGCGAACCGCACAAAATCAAGTGCGGCTGCATTAAGGCTCTTGACTTGAATATCCAGCTCTCTGAACTTGAGCAATGCGGACCGCATAAACTCGAGTATGGCCGCGGTGGCTTCTAGTGCGGTCCACATGAAATGGAGCGCAGATCGCATTGGGCTTCAATCTTCAAACTAGCAATTCTCTGAACCATGGCTCTGTAGACCGCACTAAATCGAGTGCGGCCACAGTGAATCCAATGCGGACCGCAGAAAATCCTTTACGACCGCATTTCCTTTTGGCCTGAGATGCACACTCTCTAAACTTCACTTGTGCAGACCGCATAGAATGGTGTGCGGCCGCACTGGCCTTGTTTGACTGAGCTTTGCCTTATTTTGGTACTTGTGCAAGTTTCACTCCCTTTTGAGCTGGTTTTTGACACCTTGTTGATCAAACCTGCAATCAAGCACAACTTGGGAGCCTTTGGGACTATTTTGTACACATTTCTAATCAAAACTTGAGCATGAAGGAGTGTAAAATGCATTATAATTCCTAGTTATCACCGACCGTAAGGTTCAAGATTTGGCATTCATGGTCGGTGAGCGAGTATTGCTTCGGGTGTTGCCTATGAAGGGCGTGATGAGATTTGGGAAGAAGGGCAAGCTTAGCCCTAGGTTCATTGGCCCGTTTGAGATTCTTGATCGAGTGGGAGAGGTGGCTTACAGACTTGCGTTGCCACCGAGCTTATCAATCGTGCATCCAGTATTTCATGTGTCCATGCTTCGGAAATATCACGACGATCCGTCCCACTTGTTAGATTTCAGCATTGTCTAGTTGGACAAGGACTTGTCTTATGAGGAGGAACCGGTAGCTATTCTAGACTGGCAGGTTCGTCAGTTGAGATCAAAGAGTTTTCCTTCTGTTCGTGTTCAGTGGAGAGGTCAACCTGCTGAGGCATCGACTTGTGAGTCTGAGTCCGATGTACGGAGCCGTTATCCCCATCTTTTCCCCGACTCAGGTACTTCCTTCTTCTGTCCGTTCGAGGACGAACAGTTGTTTTAGAGGTGGAGGATGTGATGACCCAAAAAGTCATCACTTGTTTTAAAAGTAAATTCTGCATTCTGAGGCCTTAAAAACCTCTTTCAGTCTTACCTCGATTTGCGTGCACAGTCCGGGCGTAGTCGGAAAGCCAATATCTGAAAATCTGTGAAAAATGATGAATTTTGACTTTAAAATGAATTAATTTGATTTCGGACAACAGTTTGGGTAAACAGACCCGGACCCATAATTTGACGGTCCTGGAGGGTCCGTAGGAAAATATGGGACTTGGGCGTATGCCCGGAATCGGATTTCGAGGTCCCAAGCCCGAGAAATGAATTTTTGAAAGAAATTATTTTGCTGAATTAATTATGAAGTAAAGAAAAGAATTTATGTTTGAAATCATTGGTATGGGCCCCATATTTTAATTCCGAAGTCTGATACAGGTCTTATATATGATTTGAGTCGAACCTGTGAAATTTGGTAAGAAACGGACTTGAAATGACTTGAATTGGACCTTATTTGGGAAAATTGGAAAATTTGATGTTCTTAAGAAATTTCATGATTTTGATGCTAAATTCATAGTTGTTGAGGTTATTTAAGTGATTTGAATGCACGAGCAAGCCCGTATGATGTTTCTAGGTTGGTGTGCATGGTTGGTTTAGAGTTCCGAGGGCTCGGGTGAGTTTTGGATAGGCCACAGAGTGGAAATTTGACTTAGGATGTTACAGAATTTGAACGGGTGTATTGCAGGCCTGCAGGCTTCGCATTTGCGAAGCTTGGCTCGCAAATGTGAGATCGCATTTGTGGAGGCTATGTCGCAAATGCGAACTAGCCCAGGCCAGCACTATTTCGCAAATGCGAGGTTCCCATCGCAAATGCGATTCCCCCCAGCTACTGCCTTAGTCGCAAATGCGACTCCTGTATCGCAAAAGCGATTTCGCATTTGCGAAAGGTCTATCGCAAATGAGACATTTTGTTCGCAAATGCGAAGGCCTCAGAATCTTGAAGGGTTCGCAATTGCGATATCAGAGACCTGTAAATTCACACTTAGATGTATTTTCAACCATTTTTCACATCTTCTCAAAACATAAACTCTCTTGGGCGATTTTTCAAAGAAAACTTCTTCTCCAAATCAATTGTAAGTCAATTTTAACTCGTTTTCTTCAGTCATTAACATCTTTTCACATGACTTCAACTCAAAATCAATGATTTTCATGGGGGAAATTGGGTGTTTTGGGTAGAACCTCGATTTGAGGTCCGATTTCAAAACACATTATATATTTGGGTTCTTGGGGGAATGGGTAATCGGGTTTTGGTTCGAACCTCGGGTTTTGACCATGTGGGCCCGGGGGCGATTTTTGACTTTTTAGGTAAAACTTTAGAAAAGTCATTTTCATGCATTAGAATTAATTCATTTAGCATTTATTGATGTAATTAAGTAACTTGTGGCTAGATACGAGCGAATTGGTGGTGGAATCGAGAGGTAAAGCGATAGTTGAGGCTTGAATTGTGTTCGTGGCATCGAGATAAGTGTTTGGTCTAACCTTAGCTTGAGGGATTAGGAGTTGTGTCTTATTTGCTACGTGTTAATTGTGGAGTACGACGTATAGGCATGGTGACGAGCATCTATACGTCGGTGTCAAGCATGCCCGTGAGTCTTGTATTGTATTTGTTATGATTTTGTTGTAGTTTATTGCGCTTTACATGTTATTATCATTATTGTTCCCTTGCCGGGATATTGTCTTGATATTATTGTTCCCTTGCCAGGATGTTGTTGAAATATAATTATTCCCTTGCCGGGATTCTTTTTGTGATTGTTGTTGATTTTTAAATTGGATCGGGTGGCACGCCGCCACAGAAATATATAAAATGGGAGCGGGTTGCACGCCTGCAACGAGATATATAAAATGGGAGCGGGTTGCACGCCTGCAACAAGATATATGAAATGTGATAGGGTTGCACGCCTGCAACGAGATATATGAAATGGGAACGGGTTGCACACCTGGAACAAGATATATGAAATGGGATCGTGTTGCACGCCTGCAATGAGATATATGAAATAGGATCGGGTTAACGCCTGCAACAAGATATATGAAATAGAATCGGGTTGCACGCCTGCAACAAGATATATGAAATGGAATCGGGTTACACGCCTGCAATGAGATACATGAAATGGGATAGGGTTGCACGCCTGCAACGAGATGTGAAATGAAAGTGAACGCTGCATTTGTTTTCCCTATCCTTGTTAGTAATTGGATTTTGGTTTCTTTAAATTCCTCTTGATATTCTGTTGTTATCTGTTACTCCCCACAACATGTTTCCCCCTGTCACGCCCCGAACTTGGGGGTGAGACCGGCACCCGGTGCCTCACCTATCCTTGCGTACCAAATTGCAACTAAGGGGCACTGAACATATGATGTCATACTTTGGTCATGGGCCACATTGTAAGACGACTGCGAATGCTGACTAAATGTCAATATAAAATTGGGCCGACAAGGCCGTCATAATTATTACAGTTGGCAAACCAACCAGATATACATACAAGGTCTGGAACCCCAACATACTACACTAACTGACACGATATGTCTACAAGCCTCTACTAATGGATATATTGTGATCGGAACGGCTCTCCGACCTACTCTTGACATATATACGTATATATACAAGATATACATAAGGCTCTAGACCCGGAAACTCCGAAAGGCATGGAGCTTACCGATCAAGCTGAACTCGGGCAACACTTATTGAAGAGGCCTACTCGTCTGTCTGTATGACCTGCACGTATGAAATTCAACGCCCTCAGAAAAGGGACGTCAGTACGAAATAATGTACTGAGTATGTAAGGCAATATACTGAAAGCTGAAACTGAACTGATAATATAATAACTGCAAGTAGCTGGAAGTCAAAGATAATCTGAAGATATGCTTACCTGCTGATACTGACTCAACTTTAATGATGTTACGCCCCGCAATATTACGTCAATGTTACGTCCAGCAGGTGTGTGTAGGCCTTGGCGTCACCTCCTGTCTTTCCCTTATCCAGTTTCCTTTACTTACTTTAGAAACAGTGTATCTTTTATTTCTTTCAGACCTTTATTTGTAGTACTCTTAGATTGTCTGTGAAACTGTGACTCCAGTTCTGGGTAGTCTTGTTTAAACAGTTGCATTGGTTATACTCAGTAATTTTATTATTTTTCTTCCGCTCGATATAAATTCCGCTGTCTTTAAATTATTGCTCAAAATTTCTTGTAAAGATTAAAATGGGAAGAAGGTAATTTGTTCTAACAGTCGACTTGCCTAGCTCACACTAGTAGGCACCATCACGACTCTTGAGGGTGGGAACTCCGGGTTGTGACACGAAGCTTGTGTGTATAGGATTTTATGCTCGTACTCTGTCAAATTCTAGTATAGTTTATGATATCGTCCCACAGAGATTGGACAATCTAAGCTACAGACTTGTAATATTTTGATTACTATTTGAGAGAACCAAATTGATGAAAGGTGTGTTTGAAATTATAAATTAAGACAAATTTCTTCCGAAAAGTTTATATATAAAAAGAGTTGGAAATCATTGAATTTACTTGATATATAATTACAATAAAATCTCAGTTTCATACGTATTTCTCTAAAGAATAATTGCTTATTGCTAATACAATTATATTTTTACACTAAGAAATAAATAAATAATTAACACTCCGTGAGGTTATGTCAATTAATTGATTTAAAGCTAGTGACGATTAAACTGAAATATCTTGCCTGAATTGTGCTAAAGCGTAGTAAAAACTTCGTGAGATTATTTTTACTAGAAAATTAATAATCTTGCCTTCAATAATTTCTCTGTGAGAATTAAAACTGAGGAAAACAAGATTACAGACTTGAAACAATAATCTTACTAAAAATTACTTTGACTCTAATATTATGTGCTCAAGTGTAGTAAAAACTTCGTGAGAATATTTTTACTAGAAATTCAATAATCTTGCCTTCAACAATTCCTCCGTGAGAATTAAAACTGAGGAAAGCAAGATTACAGACTTGAAATAATAACTTTACTAAAAATTACTTTCACTCTAATATTCTATTCATTAGTTATTATATATTAATTTTGCTCCGTGAGAATTACAAAATTAATATAAGAATAACTAAGATATAAAACATGTAGATGTGATAATAATGATTAAAAAATCATCATTCCATCACAATATGAAATGTAAATGGAGTTTCAGGCCAAGAATGTATTGAAATTGAGATAGTATTATAATTATATCAAGCTTCATCAACTATCCCAACAAAAGGAAATTACTCCATTACGAAGTAAGAAAAGCTAAAAAATACTTTCAAAAGACTAAGAATATTTTACTACAAAGAGAAAGACTAGAGGAAGAGACTAAGGTTACTCTTCTTTTTCTCTTTAGAAACTTAGAGAAAACTAGATAGAAAATTGGATACAAAGTGGGATGCTCTTTCTTCTACAAACATATGCCTATTTATAGGAAAATTTCTCCAAGACCTTGGTGAGAATTTGCAAGATAATATCAATATATCATATGTCATTGATGAGAAATTGACATGGCAATTTGTCATGAAATTTTGGTGAGATTTTGCCATAACTTTTGTATCTCTTGACTTTATGTAGTCTTAAATGAAGTTGTCACGGATGTATCCTTCTTCCTTGAACTGTAGGTTCTTTCTTTTTCTCTTTTTTCATGTATTCTTTTTCCTGCAAGAATTGTTAGAAAAGTGCGAGAATAGGATATAAATTGGTCATGTTTTATATCTAAAATACTATATTTATATATTAAAATATATGAATAATTTATATCCATCAGTGGGATCTCTGGGCACGTTTGAGGACGAACGTATGTTTAAGTGGGGGGGATGTAACGACCCGACCGGTCGTTTTGAGCTTTAGCGCATTCTTCGGCGGTTTGAGACCATGAACAGCTTCACTTCAGGTATTATGACTTGTACGCATTGTCGGAATTGAATTTCGGGAAGTTCAGAGTTGATTTGGAAAGAGAATTCTCATTTCCGAAGTTTTAAGTTGAAAGAATGGACTAAGATTGGATTTTTGAGTAAACAACCTCGGAATCGGGATTTGAAGGTTCCAGTAGGTTTGTATGATGATTTCGGACTCGGGCCTATGTCCGGACTGGGTTTTGGAAGACCGGGAACGTTTCGGCGCCTATTGTGGAAGTTAGCATTTTGGAAGAATCTCATAAGTTTGGGTTGAAGTACATTTCAGTGTTATCAACGTCCGTTTGGGATTCTGAGTCTGGGAATAGCTTCGTATAGTTATTCTGGTATTAGGAGCGTGATCGGAAGTGAATTCGGAGGTCCGTAGGTCGTTTTCAAGTCATTTGGCTAAAGATAAAAATTTGAAGGTTTTTGAGAAGTTTGACCGAGAGTTTGACTTTTTGATATCGGGGTCGGATTCCAATTCCGAAAGTTTGAGCAGGTCTGTAATGTTGAATATGACTTGTACGCAAAATTTAAGGTCCATCGGACGTGATTTGACGGGTTTCGACATCGAATGTAGAAGTTTGAAATTTCAAAGTTCATAAAGTTTGGATTGGAGTACGATTCATGATTTCGACGTTGTTTGATGTGATTTGAGGCCTCGAGCGAGTTCGTATCATATTTTAGGACATGATGGTATAATTGGTTAAGGTCCCGAGGGCTTCGGGTGGATTTCGGAAGGTTAACGGAATGAATTTCGGACCAAAGAGCTGCTGAAATTTTCTACAGAAAGCTGTTTTAACAGCAACTAGTACAATCGCAGAGCTGAATTTGAAAGCTTATATCTCGAAATCTATAAGGAATCTGAATATTTGCAAAACATAAAAGTTATTGTCCTTGCATTCTAGTTTCTAGAAATTTAAATCATTCATGATTTGGATATATTATCAGAAAGTTATGATCGATTGAAATGGCTGGTGGAGCAGTTTTGGCAGAATTTTCTGATGCATGGAGCCAACTTTAGAAGCTCATATCTCGGAATATATAAAGAGTTATATGGTGTGTAACCTATCAAATGAAATATATTCGAGTCTAGTTTCTAAATATTTAAACCGTTTGTTATTTGGATATTTTCACAAGGAGTTATGAAATGAGAGCGGGTGGTACGCCTACCACAAGATATTATGAAATGGGAGCGGGCGGTACGCCTACCACAAGATATTATGAAATGGGAGCAGGTGGTACGCCTACCACAAAATATTATGAAATGGGAGCGGGTGGTACGCCTACCACAAGATATGAGAAATGGGATCGGGTTGCACGACTGCAACAAGATGGAAACTGAAAGTGAAAGTTGTCTTTACTTTTCTCTATTTGTATTAGAAGTTATATTGTCAGCTTCCTTATTTATTCCTTGCTATTTTGCTTTATCAGTTATCCCCGAGGCATGTTCCCCTTCACCAGCTTTAATTGCTTATTATCTATTTAATTTTTCGCCATATATTATATAACTGCACAGGTTTATCTGGAGTCTGGTCCTAGCCTCGTCACTACTTCGCCGGGGTTAGGCCAGGCACTTACCAGTACATGGGGTCGGTTGTGCTGATACTACATCTGCACTGTGTGCAGATCCCGAAGCAGCTTTTGAACAGTAGTTGGAGGGCTTCCTTCAGTCCATCCGGAGACCCAAGGTAGACCTGTAGATGTTCGCGGGCCCTAGCGTTTCCCTCTATCTCTATTTCTTGTTTCCTTTATTTCTTACTCAGGAACAGTACTATGTATTTTTTTCAGACTATGTATGTAGTGACTCCTAAACAGTCTGTAGTACTGTGACACCAGATTTTGGGTATATTGAAGTTTAAAAGTGGTAATAGACGTAGCTCTAAGCTTTATAATGTTGACTTCCGCCTATTTCCTAACTTCCGCTTTATTCATATTGTCGCCCTATGTTTGTTTTAAAAGAAGTAATATGAAAAAGGTAATAGATAGTTAAGGATTGGATTTCCTAGCTCACATTAGTAGGTGCCATCACGACTCCCGAGGGTGGGAATTCCGGGTCATGACAGAAGGGGATTGGATATTTGGAGTAAGCTGTTATTGTCTTCAGCGTCACCTAAGATCGGCATTTTATGTCGGAGGCTTTGCATCTTGGTTACGGATTCTTGATATGCTTTACAACATTAGTGTGACCGATGGTATATATGTGCAGACTCGTTATCTAGTGCGGAAGGTCGTGGGAGCGTATCTCACGGGAAAATTATATAAGTGTGACATGTAGTTACTTGATTGATTAAAGATTTAAACCAAGTATGAAGATCGTGGTAATATCACTAATTTGAGAATTTATGCCTGGAGGGCACTCGACTTATTAGGTTGTGGACCGGGGAGGATTGCCCCGGTTACGATGGTAGTTCTCGTGTGTTATAAGAAAAAGGGAGTTATTATGAATCTTCGAAAGGTTATTAGCCTAGTTCAGTGTGATCAGAATCAGCTTGAGGTTTGTGGATGGATCTAAATGTGAATATGGGCTCTATATTAGGCAAGATGTGTTCATTTCAGCAATGCGCTCCTTTGGACAAGTAGTCGGGGTACTATTTTGTCTTCAGCTATTTCATGTAATGATATATTGTGTCGTATGAGTTATGAGACGCTTGGTGAATTTTTTATATGTTGAGGTTCCGCGTAGAGATGATGTTATATGATCAAGATGGCTCTCGAGATTCATATCGTATATCGCACCTCAGTTGTGCTTGAGTTTTGTAGCATATGGCACTATATGTCTCCCCAGGGATGGTATTATGCACTTAGCGTACTTGTGACCGATATTCTTTATTTTGTTGTAATGAGTAATTTAGCTCGATGTATATCTCCTTATGTGAATTCTATGTATGGATCGGGTGGCACGCTGCCATGGGTATGTTATTTGGATCGGGTTGCACGCCGCAACAGTGTGATATTGAGTGCAGTTTTCTATATGCTATTTTTGTATGCCTTGTTTCCTATTTTCTAAGGAAAGTCCATATTAGTGCGTGAGTTAAGTAGTTCCTTCCAGAGTTTATTTTACTTTTGTCACGTTCGAGTTCATAGCCATTGGCACATTGTGGCATCATATGAGACTTTTGATCATGTCCGGGGTGGCTTATTGCCTGAGCGGTTCGTACTGAGTGAGACGAGATCATTGGATTTAGGATCAGTGTAATCTGATTATATGAAGTATATTAAGGAGCTAAGATCATTATTTGGTTTAGAATGAGGTGATGGTTCTTGTTAGGAGTATATACCCAATGATTTGTTGATTCGACAGTTGGGTATGAATTTCTACACACCTCTTCCATCTTGGCAGTATTGTAAGAGTTAGAGCAAGACCTATGTAGGTTTTGAGGTGCAATGGGAGCATTAGATTCGTGGAATTTCGACTAATTTGATCAGATAATGTTATTGTGGTCCTGTGAGTAAAGTGGTGCAAGGTGTGAATTCAGCTAAGGTATGCAGTCGTGTTTTGGTGCGGGTATTTATTGATACGGTGAGCGTATGTTAGAACAGACTTGGCAGAGAATTCCGGATGTAGGAACTGGGCTCTAAGGCTTATTTGCTTAAGTGAAAAAGGATATCTTCAGATTAATTGAGCTAGGGTACCCAACTGAGTTATGGTAGCACGGGTAGGTGCTCGAGGTGTTAAACAGTGATTTCGGACAACCCCAACACAGTTCTTAGCACGTCGAGGACGAACGTATGTTTAAGTAGGAGAGAATGTAACAACCCGACCACTCATTTTGATCTTTAGCGCATTCTTCGATGGTTTGAGGCCATGAACAGCTTCACTTTAGGTATTATGACTTGTACGCATCGTCGGAATTGAATTTCGGGAAGTTCGGAGTTGATTTGGAAAGAGAATTCTCATTTCGGAAGCTTTAAGTTGAAAGAATGGACAAAGATTGGATTTTTGAGTAAACAACCTCAAAATCGGGATTCGAAGGTTCCACTAGGTTTGTATGATGATTTCGGACTCGGGCGTATGTCCGGACTGGGTTTTGGAAAACCTGGGAACGTTTCGGCGCCTATTGTGGAAGTTAGCATTTTGGAAGAATCTCATAAGTTTGGGTTGAAGTGCATTTCAGTATTATCAATGTCTGTTTAGGATTCCGAGTATGGCAATATCTTTGTATGGTGATTCAGGTATTGGGAGCGCGATCGGAAGTGAATTCGGAGGTCCGTAGGTCGTTTTGAAGTCATTTGACTAAAGATAGAAATTTGAAGGTTTTTGAGAAGTTTGACTGAGAGTTTGACTTTTTGATATCGGGGTCGTATTCCAATTCTGAAAGTTGGAGCAGTTCCATAATGTCAAATATGATTTGTGTGCAAAATTTTAGGTCAATCGGACGTGATTTGATGTGTTTCGGCATCGAATGTAGAAGTTTGAAATTTCAAAGTTCATAAAGTTTGGATTGGAGTACGATTCATGATTTCGACGTTGTTTGATGTGATTTGAGGCCCCAAGCGAGTTTGTATCATATTTTAGGACATGATGGTATAATTGGTTAAGGCCCCGAGGGCTTCGGGTGGATTTCGGAAGGTTAACGGAATGAATTTCGGACCAAAGAGTTGCTGAAATTTTCTGCAGAAAGCTGTTTTGACAGCAACTAGTACAATCGCAGAGCTGAATTTGGAAGCTTATATCTCGAAATCTATAAGGAATCTGAAAATTTGCAAAACATAAAAGTTATTGTCCTTGCATTCTAATTTCCAGAAATTTAAACCATTCATGATTTGGATATATTATCAGAAAGTTATGATCGATTGAAATAGCTGGTGGAGCAGTTTTGGCAGAATTTTCTGATGCATGGAGCCGACTTTAGAAGCTCATATCTCGGAATATATAAAGAGTTATATGGTGTGTAACCTATCAAATGAAAGATATTCGAGTCTAGTTTCTA
The DNA here is from genome assembly GCF_000393655.2 of Nicotiana sylvestris. Classification (NCBI taxonomy): domain Eukaryota; kingdom Viridiplantae; phylum Streptophyta; class Magnoliopsida; order Solanales; family Solanaceae; genus Nicotiana; species Nicotiana sylvestris. The sequence continues at coordinate 152,829,004 of NC_091066.1, read as the reverse complement.
AATATTCAAACCGTTTGTTATTTGGATATTTTCACAAGGAGTTATGGGCATTTTAACTGAAGGTGTACAGTAGAGGAAAATTTTAATAGGAAGTACAACCTGCACAACGCAAGGTACAACTCGATGAAGCCTGGGCAGATTGTTTTAAACACGAGTTTTGGCCCATTTCTTTCATTTATCTTGGACGATTTTGGAGAGCTAAAGGAGGAATTTTCACCAAGCAACACTAGGTAAGTGATTTCTTCCTATTTTTGAGTTGAATATGTGATCTTACATGGATTTAGACATAGAAAATTAATATAAATTTAGAAATTTTGGGGAAGACCTATTTACCTTGAATTTGAGCATGAAAATTAGGGCAAATTGTATATTTGAATTAGTAAAGCTATGGGTAGAATTTATCTTCGAGAAATTTCGGAATCCGGGCACGTGGGCCCGGGGGCATTTTGGTCAACGTTACGAGCGGAGTTGGGAATTTATATAATTTGAATTGTTACAAGTATTAGAGTAAATTTTTATTGGTTTGACCGTTGTTTGAATAGTTTTGGGGCGTTGTGCATCAATTGGAGTCGTTGGAAGGACTTGTAAGCTGGTTATGGAAATTTCGGAGCAATGTGAGTCTCCTTTCTAACCTTGTAAGAGGGAATTGTCCCCATAGGTGAAATAATTGGTTATGTGCTTCTATTTGTGGGGGTTACGTACACAAGAGGCGACGAGAGTCCGTGCGTAGCTACTATTATGTTTAAGTCCGGGTAGTCTAGGACCCAAACGCATGTTATACTTGGAATAATTGTAATCTTATTGACAATTGAATTGCTTAAATTCTATCGAATTATTAAATGAATTTCTCAAAGGATTAAACTTCATTTTCTTGAATCATTAAAAGAGAATTGGCTTTTATTTGGATAAGCCTTCCCCGATAAATTCTTAATTGGCTGTTTGAGCATGTATTTCTATGTGTGCCTGCGTCGCATGAATGATTCGCGAGCAGGGTGATTGTTTATTTAAATTTGACCACGTCACAGGTATGATTCGTGAGCAGGGTAATAGATGCATCTAAGGTTTGGGCTGTTCGACCCTCGGTATTGCACATTTTACATATCTGTTGGATCGGGCCGTACGACCTCGGCATGATATGCACATGCTTGTATTGCTTGCCTGAGAATTTTAAATGTTGATAATTGTCTTTTCTGGCCAGAGATAAATTGATAAAGATAATGAAAAGTAAATCTTTGGAAATCCTTATTATTTGAAAAGTTGTTTACCTGTTTTCCAGCTTTATGATTTTAATTTTGCTTATGAAATCCATGAATTTCTCACACTTTTACTATATTATCATTGGACCACTAGTAAATGTCGAAGTCGACCTCTTGTCTCTACTTCTTTGAGATTAGATGGGATACTCATTGGGTACACATTGTTTTCATACTCATACTATACTTGCTGTGCATTTTTATTGCATAAGCACATGCATCTCTAGTGGCCTAGTGTGCGTAGCGGCATGGTTGATAAGGAGACTTAGGTGAGCTGCATTCCCCGAGATGACCCGCAGCCAGCAAAGTCTCTTTCAAATTACTGTATTTACTTTCTGTCCAATATTGTATTCCATACGATTGTTGTACTATATTATTTCCTAGAAATTGCTCATATACTTGTGACACCGGGTTCTGGGATGATCACGGAATTTTTCAGTAGTAAATTTTGTAAAGGCATCCTCATTTATCCAGCGAAGTTTATTATTTATTAGTTATTTATTTAAAGGAAATGATTTCAAAATAATTAAAATGAGAAATTGCTAGTAAATTTGTGGTTGGCTTGCCCGACAGTGGTGTCCGGTGCCATCACACCACTTAGTGGATTTTGGGTGGTGACAATATGGTATCAGAGCACTAGGTTCCCTTAGGTCTCACGAGTCATGAGCGAGTCTAGTAGAGTTTTGTGGATCGGTACGGAGACGTCTGTACTTATCTTCGAGAGGCTATAGGGCTGTTAGGAGCAATTCCCTTCTTGATTCCTCATCGATGATTTCAACTTCAAATCAAAGATTTTCATGGGAAATTGGGTGTTTTGGGTAGAACCTAGGTTTTTTTTTAAAATTGGGGATTTGGACCTCAATTTGAGGTCCAATTTCAACACAAATTATATATTTGGATTCGTGGAGGAATGAGTAATCGGGTTTTGGTCCGAACCTTGGGTTTCGACCACGTGGGCCCGGGGGTGATTTTTGACTTTTGGGTAAAACTTTGGAAAATTCATTTTTATGCATTGGGGTTGATTCATTTATCACTTATTGATGTAATTAAGTAACTTGTGACTAGATTCGAGCGGATTGGTGGTGGAATCGAGGGGTAAAGCTATAATTGAGACTTGAGTGGTGTTCAAGGCATCGAGGTAAGTGTTTGGTCTAACCCTAGCTTGAGGGATTAGGAGTTGAGTCATATTTGCTACTTGCTTCTTGTTGAGTACTACGTATAGGCATGGTGACGAATATCTATACGTTGGTGTCAAGCATGACCGTGAGTCTTAAATTGAAAGTTGTTGTGTTCTTAAACGACACTTGGGTGCTTTACTTAATGATTTCTATAATTGAGAATTTTCAATAATTGAACTGAGTACAAGCTAAGTTGAGACTGGTTATAGCTGATTCTCCCTTGCCGGGATGACTATTTAAATATTGTTGTGTTCCCTTGCCGGGAAGTTATTATATTGATTATTTTCCCTTGTCGGGATTTCTTGAAATTGTAAGATATTATGAAATGGGAGCAGGTGGTACGCCTACCACAAGATATTATGAAATGGGAGCGGGTGGTACGCCTACCACAAGATATTATGAAATGGGAGTGGGTGGTACGCCTACCACAAGATATTATAAAATGGGAGCGGGTGGTACGCCTACCACAAGATATTATGAAATGGGAGGGGGTGGTACGCCTACCATAAGATATTATGACATGGGAGCGGGTGGTACACCTACCACAAAATATTATGAAATGGAAGCGGGTGGTCCGCCTACTATAAGATATTATGAAATGGGAGCGGGTGGTACTCCTACCACAAGATATGAGAAATGGTATTGGGTTGCACACCTACAACAAGATGGAAACTGAAAGTGAAAGTTGTCTTTACTTTTCTTTATCTGTGTTAGAAGTTATATTGTCAGCTTCCTTATTTATTCCTTGCTATTTTGCTTTATCAGCTATCCCCGAGGCATGTTCCCCTTCCCCAACTTTAATTGTTTATTATCTGTTTACTTTTCCGCCATATATTATATAACTGCACAGGTTTATCTGGAGTCTGGTCCTAGCCTTGTCACTACTTCGCCGGGGTTAGGCCAGGCACTTACCAACACATGTGATCGGTTGTGCTGATACTACACTCTGCACTGTGTGCAGATCCCAGAGCAGCTTTCGAATAGTAGTTGGAGGGCTTCCTTCAGTCCATCCGGAGACCCAAGGTAGACCTGGAGACGTTCGCGGGCCCTGGCGTCTCCCTCTATCTCTATTTCCTGTTTCCTTTCTCTCTTGCTCAGGAACATTACTATGTATTTTCTTCAGACTTTGTATGTAGTGACTCTTAGACAGTTTGTAGTATTGTGACACCAAATTTTGGGTATATTGAAGTTTAAAAGTGGTAATAGACATAGCTCTAAGATTTATAAATGTTGACTTCCGCCTATTTCCTTACTTCCATTTTATTCATATTTGTCACACCTCCTTTTTCCGCACCCGAGGGGGGCGCAGGGGAGTTTTTTTCAATTAAAGGACAATCGAAACGGGATTTGTTTATTTATTTCAGAGTCGCCACTTGGGAGGTTTTAGGGTGTCCCAAGTCACCAATTTTAATCCCGAATCGAGGAAAAGAATGACTCTATATTATAGTCTGCGTACCAGAAATCCGGATAAGGAATTCTGTTAACCCGGGAGAAGGTGTTAGGCATTCCCGAGTTCCGTGGTTCTAGCACGGTCGCTCAACTGTTATATTTGGCTTGATTATCTGATTTTATACGAATATGAACTTATGTGCAAATTTTAACTTTTAACCGCTTTTAACATTTACTGTTATTTTTGTCAAGAATTGCAACGTTGTGAAAATGTATCTCGAACCACGTTACAATCAATGTACCCGTGGTCGTCGACACACTTTGACTCCGTTGAGATTTGGATTTGGGTCACATCAATGTGCACCCGAGTTTAAGGAAATTAACTTATTAAAGGCGCGCCTAAAGCGACTAGCGTATTTATTTTGGGTAGGACCGTGGAATTTTGCTAAACGGTCCATCCTGAAATCTAAGCAATTTGAAAGCAAATATTTACTGAGGGCCCCGCAATTTTGTATTTTTATTTGGCGAGGCTCATCTCATTCTTATTTTTTTTTAAAGGAAATTTGCAACGTCATGGACACGCATCTCGAACCACGTCACAATCAATGTACCCGTGATTAGAAACACATTTCGACTCCGTTGAGAATTGGATTTGGGTCACATAAATGTGCACCCGAGTTTAAGAAGGTAAGATTTATTAAGGCGCGTCCTAAAGAGTCTAACGTATTGTTATTTTAGGAAGAGGCCGTGAAGGTTCATTAAACGGCCAAATCCAAAGTCTAATCAATGGTTATGTATTTTATTGAGGGCCCCGGCGGTTTGTGATTTATTTGACGAGGCTCGTCTCATTTTCATTTTAAAAGATAAACCTATAGTGACTATATTTTCTATTAAGTTCGTCTCTAAAATAAAAGAAAATCTCTTAATTATTTACATGCTTGCAAGTTATTTATAACAGAATTCCGAGTGCTTGAGCAAAATCAAAAGCGCGGCCGCGCACACAGTCAGCCGATCGAAATTAAAGGCCCAAATCCAGCAAACGCGTGATGGGCCACACCTGGGCCATTGTTTGTCCGGGGCAGGCCTGCTGGGTCTGTTTTGACCCGGGCTCGACCTTCGTGGGGTTGAGATTGCAAACCCTGTTTTGTCTTAAATCATGGTTTAACAGTTATGTATGGCAATTTATCGGAAAGGAAAGAACTTAACTAGTAGTGTACGATTGTCATGCTTGGCATACGTTACAGGCTTATACTACACCATTGAACTAAATATGAGATACAACCTACTGCCTTGGGCATACTCTTATCACCAGCCTATATACACATCCTAGCATTCAACTACCACGCATTGACATTTATTAGGCATGAAGACTATCTCTAGTATCTAAAAAAAGAATGTAAACTATTACACATTACATGAATATTTAATGTAACAATCTATGTATAAGAGACATTCTTCAGGATTTTTCATTTGTATTCATGCTCATTTTTTCCAATTACATTTGACAATGCATTGGTTGTGTACCTGGTATAGAGGACAAAGAAGAAAGGAATGATCAGCTGGGCAGTATGCAATAAACACAGCAACAGCAGATACACAGCAACAAACCAACAATCCAAGTGTTTTCCACAGTCCAGACAAACAACAATAATTCTCAGAACAAGGAGAACCAGCAGATGATCGAGTACCAAACAAACAATCCCAGGAAAGAGTAAGGAAACAATAGGAGGGACAAAGTGTTCAATGCAGCAAACCAGCAATTTGACAATCACAAGCAGCTCAGTCAGTGCCAAAGAAACAGAACTTGGCCAGGACAGCTCGACCAATATGAACTCTTATATAGCTCTCAAACAGTGTTTGGTTACAGTGTTTTACTGAAATTTTCTTATGTTTTCAGTCTTTTTCTTTAAACTCACAAGACCTCTCTCAAGACTAAAAATTCCAGCCCTTTTTGAGTTCTGAAATAGCCTATTTATAAGCCAAACGACCCAGTGCAGCTGAGCTGCCTGGATGCTCCCACTTGCAGTCTGCCCATACCTATTAAACCCATGCTTAAACATCTTTTGATGCCAGCCATTGGTTCCCCACACCTGGTTTTCTTTAATCAAGAGTTATGGGCTCCTTTTATTATTCATTTTAAGCCCCATACCCTTGTGTCTTGTTCCCCATTGGTATTAGTTTAATCCCAAATTAGTACCCTACTTGTCAACTCATTTAAACTAATCGTTTTGTCCTTTTCAACACCCCAGAATACCCTTGTTAGCCCTTGATTATTACTGCCCTGCCCATTGCAGTATCAGGGCATTTTTGAACTTCTGAAAGTTCAATTTCAGAATTGCCCTAGCCTGATTCTTTTAATTGTTTTTTTTACAATGTAGTTATAAACTAGCATTCATAGATAATGTCCAACACTCAAATCACAATACAGGTCCATTCAGTCAAGTGAGGTTGTACATATTAGAATATTGGAACATTCAGTCGTAGGAAGTTAATCGACGACATTTATCAGGTCGACTATACTAATTATAACAGGTAATAATCAGTCGCTCATATAAACAATACGTTCAGGGACCTAAAGGGCTTCGGACAACTTTGGTCAATCACTGGGAACCTATATAAGTTAACTTATTTGACGATTAATCTAATCGACGAACATGTATATCACAGAGTACATTCAGAACACACACATAGAAAATCAATCGACCAAATAAAAGGTCTTTGCTAGAGATGGAAGAAAACAGAAAAAGTAACAGACAATAACAAATACTCACAACAAAGCATGTTAACAACTTAATTAGAACTAAACAAAGGGAAAGGAAAACTTACCGAAAAATGTTTAAACCAAACAGACCCAAATCAGACTCAACTTTGACCATTTGAGGCCGAACAAATTTTAACCAGGGTGTTCTCACATGAGAACACCTTGGTTAAGATCCATTAAACCTCAAACCCCTTTCAAGACCGGCCGGATTCCCCAGGTGCATGTGTTCTAAGGTTTGGATTCTCAGATCTGGTTTTTTAGGAGTTGTGGGTAGATTCGGACCAAACCAAGCTTGGTTTGGTCACGAGGGAAGTCATGGGAGTGTCTGATACAAAGATGGTGCGATTTGGTATAGATCGAGTTTTGTCTCGTATCTTCAAATCCAGATTCGAGACGATGGGAGGTGATTCGAGGTACAAGGTTAGTGGATTCGTGTTCAGGGTGGTTGGATGCTTCAGGGGTGTGAAGGGGGTGGTTACCGGCGTTCGTGCTGCCGGGTTCTGGTGAAAGGGATATCAGGGCGGCTTGCTAGGGTTTGGGGGTTTCAGTGTTTGGGGAAGGAGACGAGTGAAGGGTGGGGTTCGGATAGGGGGCGTGGGGTGAAGGGTTGAGTTTATATATGGTCTCGGGGTTTAGATCCTGGCCGTCGGATCAAATGAGATCTATGGCCAGGATCTATCCACTTAGGGAAGACGGTGTCGTTTGGGTTTTGGTAGTGGGTGAGGCCGGGTAAGGCTGGATCGGGTCAAAACTAGACGGGTTTAGGGGGAAAACCTGGGTCCGTTGGATCAAGGGGTTGAACGGCTTAGATCAAATGCCTAAGACGACGTCGTTTGGGGTTGAATGAGTGGCTTGATCAGGACCGTTTGTTTGAGTCAGATCAACGGCTCTAATAAGGACGCTGATATGGCGTCGTTTGAATCAACGTTTGGGCAGGCCGGATTTGGACTGGGTTTGAGTGCCGGTTTTGGGCCTTTTTTGTTTCATTTTCTGGTCCCAAATCGATTTTAATCCCTCTTTTCCTTGTTTTCTAATTTCAACATAAAAAAAATGAAAATAACAAAATAAATAATAAAACAAATGAAATTAAAACAAACAACAATGTAACACCTCAACACAATTATCACACCGAATTAAAATGTTTAAGTGAGTTAAATCACAACCTAGAACGAACGATGCACATGTATACATCTTTCGAATTTTCGTTCTTTTTAACGACTGAATTATGATTTTTGATTATCCTGACAGACATGCTTTGTATTTTGATCGGTGAGATTAAATGCCAAGTGGGCAGGCCCACAAATGACTAACAACACATGTCTCGGAAAGCGACAAATTGTACAGTGAGGTCATTTATCACTAGTTGTTTTCCTTTTGGAGTGATTGCTCGTGAAGCAAAAATCACGTGCTTACAATATTGTCGCCCTTTGTTTGTTTAAAAGAAGTAATATGAAAAAGGTAATAGATAGTTAAGGGTTGGCTTGCCTAGATCACATTAGTAGGCACCATCACGACTCCCGAGGGTGGGAATTTCGGGTCGTGACAAGTTGGTATCAGAGCACTATGTTACATGGGTCTCATATTTCACAGACAAACTTTGTAGAGTCTTAGGGATCGGTATGGAGACGTCTGTATTTATCCCCCAGAGGCTACAGAGTTAGGAAAACTTCACATTTGTTCTTTCTTGTCGTGCGGTTCTGTTTCCCAATACTGATTGAATTTCTACTCCGTTCTTTCGCATATGGAGAGAACATGTGCTTCCTCATCTACCGCTCAACAGCTCGAGCCCCCAGCAGTAGCTTCTACTAGGGTTAGAGGGCGAGGCCATGCTAGAGGCTGAGGTAGGTGCAGAGTTCATCCCCGAGCAGCAGCACTAGTGGTGGAGCCTCAGGTTGATTTCGAGGAGGAGGTTCCGGCCCCAGCAGTTCCGATGGGCCCAGCTCAGGTCCCAGAGGGGTTTATTGCTACCCCAGTTCTTCAGGACGCTCTGGTCCGATTGGTGGGCCTTATGGAGAGTGTCACCCGAGCAGGTTTGCTTCTTGTAGCACCAACCACTTCTCAGGCTGGAGGAGGGGCTCAAACTCCTGCTACACACTTTTCGGAGCAGGTAGCTCCCCATATTCAAACTCCAGCGGTTCAGCCAGTCAGAGTAGTTCAGCTGGGTGCCATAGCTCAGACCGGCGATGGAACGGCTATGTCCGCCGATGCTTTGCGGAGGCTGGATAGGTTCACCAAGCTCTTCACTACTACTTTTAGCGGTGCTTCTTATGAGGATCCCCAGGATTTCATATATAGCTGTCATGAGGTTCTCAGGGACATGGGCATTGTTGAGACCAATGGGGTCGATTTTGCTACATTCCGCTTGTCTGGATCTGCCAAGACTTGGTGGAGGGATTATTGCTTAGCTAGGCCAGTCGGGTCACCATCTTTGACTTTGGAGTAGTTTACAGTATTGTTTTTGGAGAAGTTTCTCCCCGTTACTCAGAGAGAGGCCTATCAGAGGCAGTTTGAGTGCCTCCAGTAGAGTTCCATGACGGTCACCCAGTATGAGACCAAGTTCATCGACTTAGCTCACCATGCTCTTGTCATACTTCCTACCGAGAGAGAGAGAGAGGGTGAGGAGGTTTATCGACGATCTTATTTAGCCGATTCGTCTTCAGATGGCCAAGGAGGCCGGGGGTGAGTATCACTTTTCAGGAGGCGGCCAATGCGACCCGCAAAGTTGAGATGGTTTTGTCACATGGAGGTGGTCATGGGTCGGATAAGAGGCCCCATCATTCAGGCAGATTCAGTGGTACCTCATCTGGAGGTAGAGATTCATATGGTAGAGGTCATCCTCCTAGACCCTTTCAATCAGCTCTTTAGGTTTCTCACGGTGCCTCCAGTAGCTGTGGTCCTCCGAGGCAGTATTCTGACCCACAGTCCTTCAGTGCACCACCAGCACCTATCAGTGCACCACCGCTTCAGAGTTTTTAGGGTCGTCAACCCCAGCAGCCGAGAGCTTGTTTTACTTATGGTGACCCGAGGCACATTAGTAGGTATTGCCCTCGAGCTTCGAGTAGTTTTCTGCATCAGGGTTCTCGTTCTATGGTTCAGGAACCAGATGTTCCACAGACCGCCCAATTAGCTAGAGGTGGGGGTAGAGGTGCTAGAGGTGGAGGTAGAGGTCCTAGAGATGGAGCTTAGGCCGCCAAAGGTGGAGGCCAGCTAGCAGCAGGCCGTCCTAGAGAGGTAGTTCAGGGTGGTAGGGCCCAGCCCCGATGTTATGCCCTTCCAGCCAGGCCCGAGGCTGAGTCTTCAAATGTAGTGATCACAGGTACGGTTCTGGTTTGTGATAGAGATGCTTCAGTGTTATTTGATCCAAGGTCTACATACTTGTATGTGTCATCTTATTTTGCACCGTATCTGATCATGCCTAGTGATTCATTGAGTGTTCCTGTTTATGTGTCTACACCGGTGGGTGATTTTATTATAGTTGATCGAGTCCATTGTTCTTGTATTGTGGTGATTGGGGGTCTTGAGACTCGTGTAGATTTATTGCTTTTAGACATGGTCGACTTCGATGTTATTTTAGGGATGGATTGGTTATCACCTTACCATGTTATCTTGGACTGTCATGCCAAGACTGTGACCTTGGCTTTGCCGGGTATGCCTCGTTTAGAGTGGAGAGGAACTCCTGGTCATTCTATCCGTAGCGTTATCTCTTATGTGAAGGCTCGGCGTATGGTCGAGAAGGAGTGTTTGGCCTATTTGTCTTACGTTCGTGATTCCAGTGCTGAGGTTCCTTCTATTGATTCTGTGCCCATGGTTCGTGAGTTTCCTAAAGTTTTCCCTTCAGACCTGCCAGGGATTCCACCCGACAAGGATATAGACTTCTGCATTGATTTGGCTCTGGGCACTTAGCCCATATCTATCTCACCGTATTGCATGGCCCCGCCAGAGTTGAAAGAGTTGAAGGAGCTATTGCAATACTTTCTTGAGAAAGGTTTCATTAGACCCAGCGTTTAGCCTTGGGGTGCGCTGGTGTTGTTTGTTAATAAAAAGGATGGTTCGATAAGAATGTGCATTGATTACCGGTAGTTGAACAAGGTCACAATCAAAAAGTATCCACTTCCTAGGATTGATGATTTGTTCGATCAGCTTCAGGGTGCCAAGTTATTTTCAAAGATCTATTTGAGATCTGGCTACCATCAGTTGAGGATTAGGGCATCCGATGTCCCTAAGACAGCTTTCCACACTCGGTACAGGCATTATGAGTTCTTGGTCATGTCATTTGGGTTGACAAATTCCCCAGCAACTTTTATGGATTTGATGAACCGACTGTTCAGGCCTTATTTGGACTCGTTCGTGACAGTCTTCATTGATGATATTTTGATATATTCCCGCAACCAGGAGGAGCACGAGCAACATCTCAGAGTGGTTCTTCAGACTCTGAAGGATAGTCAGTTATGTGCTAAGTTCTTGAAGTGTGAGTTCTGGTTGAGTTCAGTTGCATTCCTAGGTCATGTTGTATCAACCGAGGGCATTCAGGTTGATCCGAAGAAGACTGAGGCAGTCAAGAACTGGCCTAAACCAACATCAGTTATAGAGATTCAGAGTTTCTTGGGATTGGCAGGCTACTATCGTCGGTTCGTGGAGGGGTTCTCATCTATTGCATCCCCGATGACCAGGTTGACCCAGAAGGGTGCTCAGTTCAGATGGTCAAACGAGTGTGAGGCGAGCTTTCAGAAGCTCAAAAAAACTCTAACTACGGCACTGGTGTTAGTTTTTCCCACAGGTTCAGGGCCTTACACAGTTTATTGCGATGCTTCCAATATTGGGCTTGGTGCAGTATTGATGCAGGATGGCAAGGTCATTGCCTATGCTTCAAGGCAGTTGAAGATTCATGAGAAGAACTATTCGGTCCATGATTTAGAGTTGGCAACCATTGTTCACACATTGAAGATTTGGAGGCATTATCTGTATGGCGTGGCACTTGAGGTGTTCAATGATCACAAGAGTCTTCAATATTTGTTCAAGCAAAAGGAGTTGAATTTAAGGCAGAGGAGATGGTTGGAATTGTTGAAAGATTATGATATCACTATCTTATATCACCCGGAAAAGGCCAATGTGGTGGCCGATGCTTTGGGTAGAAAGTCAGCCAGTATGGGCAGTCTTACTTATATTCCGGTCGATGAGAGGCCGCTTGCTTTGGATGTTCAGGATTTGGCCAACGATTTGTGAGGTTGGATATTTCTGAGCCTAGTCGAGTATTAGCTTGCACGGTCGCTCGATCTTCATTATTGGAGTGTATCCGTGATCGGTAGTTTGATGATCCCCATTTGTGTGTCCTTAGAGACACGGTGCAGCGTGGAGGTGCCAAGCAGGTTACCTTAGGTGATGATGGAGTTTTGATATTGCAGGGGCGAGTTTGTGTGCCTAATGTGGATGGGCTTCGAGAGTTGATTTTAGAGGAGGCCCATACTCTATTCATACGGGCGCTGCGAAGATGTATCAGGATTTGCGGCAACATTATTGGTGGCGTAGAATGAAGAAGGATATTGTTGCATATGTGGCTCGATGCTTGAATTGTCAGCAGGTTAAGTATGAGCATCAGAGGCCTGGTGGATTATTTTAGAGGATTGAGATTCCCGAGTGGAAGTGGGAGCGGATCACTATGGACTTCGTTACTGGACTTCCGCTGACTCGGAAGAAGTTCGACGCAGTTTGGGACATTGTTAATAGGCTGACCAAGTCAGCGCATTTCATTCATGTGGCAGTCTCCTATTCGTCCGAGAGGTTAGCTGAGATCTATATCCGAGAGATTGTTCGTCTTCATGGCGTGCCTGTATCTATCATTTCGGACCGAGGTATGCAGTTTACCTCACATTTTTGGAGAGCAGTTCAGTGAGAGTTGGGCACTCAGGTTGAGTGAGTACAACATTTCATCCTCAGACGGACAGGCAGTCTGAGCGGACTATTCAAATATTGGAGGATATGCTCCGAGCTTGTGTTATTGACTTTGGAGGCTCGTGGGATCAGTTTTTGCATTTAATAGAGTTTGCCTACAACAACAGCTACCAGTCGAGTATCCAGATGGCTCTTTTTGAGGCTTTGTATGGTAGGCAATGTCGATCTCCAGTTGGATGGTTTGAGCCAGGAGAGGCTCGGTTGTTGGGTACGGATCTGGTTCAGGAGGCCTTGGACAAGGTCAGGTTCATTCAGGATAGGCTTCGTACGACTCGGTCCAGGCAAAATAGTTATGCAGACCGCAAAGTTCGAGATATGGCTTTTATGGTTGGTGAGCGGGTATTGCTCCGAGTGTCGCCTATGAAGGGCGTGATGAGATTCGGGAAGAAGGGCAAGCTTATCCCTAGGTTCATTGGTCCATTTGAGATTCTTGATCGAGTGGGAGAGGTGGCTTATAGACTTGCATTGCCACCTAGCTTATCAGCTGTGCATCCAGTATTTCATGTGTCCATGCTTCGAAAGTATCGCGGCGATCCATCCCACGTGTTAGATTTCAATACTGTCCCGTTGGACAAGGACTTGTCTTATGAGGAGGAGCCGATGGCTATTCTAGACCGGCAGGTCCATCAGTTGAGATCGAAGAGTTTTCCTTCGGGTCGTGTTCAGAGGAGAGGTCAGCCTCCTGAGATGTCGACCTGGGAGTCCAAGTCCGATATGCGTAGCCGTTATCCTCATCTTTTCCCCGACTCAGGTACTTCCTTCTTCTGTCTATTCGAGGATGAACGATTGTATTAGAGGTGGAGAATGTGACGACCCAAAGGGTCATCACCTATCTTTAATTGAATTCCGTGCCTCCGAGGCCCTGGAAACCTTATTTAGAGTAGCCTTAATTTGCGTGCGCAGTCCGGGCGCATAGCCGGAAAGCTTAAATATGAAATTTTGTGAAAAATTTTAAGTCTTGACTTTAAAATGAGTTAATTTGACTTCGGTCAACCTTTTGGGTAAACGGACCCGGACCCGTAATTTGACGGTCTCGGAGGGTCTATAGGAAATTATGGGACTTGGGCGTATGCCCGGAATCGAATTCCGAGGTCCTAAGCCCGAGAAATGAATTTTTAAGTAAAATTGTTTTCTAAAATTGTTTAAGGAAATTTGAAATGAAAACTGATTAGAAGGTGATGGTATCGGGCCCATATTTTGGTTCTGGTGCCCGGTACAGGTCTTATATATGATTTGAGTCATTCCTGTGAAATCTGGTTAAAAACGGACATCGTTTGACGTGATCTGGACCTTAATTGGGAAATTTGATGTTTAAAAGAGTTTTTAGAAATTTCATTGATCTTGAGGTTTAATTCGATGTTCATGATGTTATTTTGGTGATTTGATTACAAGAATATGTCCGTAGGATGTTTTTGAGGTTGTGTGTATACTCGGGTTGGAGTTTTGAGGGCTCGGGGTGAGTTTCGAGTAGGTTCCGGGATGCCTTAGGCTTAAAAAGTCAGATGTTGCAGGTTCAGGAAGTTGTAGGTCTCTGAACCCTCTAGTGCGGTCCGCGAGAAATCGCGTACGACAGCGGAGGGGCCAGCGCGGCCGCGGTCGCCTTTGTGCGGAGCGCGGTGGAGGCTATGCGGCCGCAGTCGCCTTTGTGCGATCCGCATAGGGTGCTGAACTGCAGGTCTTCAGGGAGGGATGTGCAGCCGCGGTCCATTTGATGCGGTCCGTACAGGGGGTCTGAGAGGGGTATAAATAAACGGGAATTTCAGTTATTTTTCACTTTTCAAAACCCCAAAAACATAAGAGGCGATTTTTCAAACAACCTTTCTTCTCCAAAACGTTGGTAAGTGATTTCTAACTCATTTTCTTCACTCCTTAACATCTTTTAACATGATTTCAACTTCAAATCAAAGATTTTCATGGGGGAATTTGGGTGTTTTGGGTAGAACCTAGGTTTTTTTTCTAAAATTGGGGATTTGGACCTCAATTTGAGGTCCGATTTCAACACAAATTATATATTTGGATTTGTGGGGGAATGGGTAATCGAATTTTGGTCCGAACCTCGGGTTTCGACCACGTGGGCCCGGGGGTGATTTTTGACTTTTGGGTAAAACTTTGGAGAATTCATTTTTATGCATTGGGGTTGATTCATTTAGCACTTATTGATGTAATTAAGTAACTTGTGACTAGATTCGAGCCGATTGGTGGTGGAATCGAGGGGTAAAGCTATAATTGAGACTTGAGCGGTGTTCAAGGCATCGAGGTAAGTGTTTGGTCTAACCTTAGCTTGAGGGATTAGGAGTTGAGTCATATTTGCTACTTGCTTTTTGTTGAGTACGACGTATAGGCATGGTGACGAGTATTTATACGTTGGTATCAAGCATGAACGTGAGTCTTAAATTAAAAGTTGTTGTGTTCTTAAATGACACTTGGGTGCTTTACTTAATGATCTTCTATGATTGAGCATTTTCAATAATTGAAGTGAGTACAAGCTAAGTTGAGACTGGTTATAGCTGATTCTTCCTTGCTGGGATGACTATTTCAATATTGTTGTGTTCCCTTGCCGGGAAGTTATTATATTGATTATTTTCCCTTGCTGGGATTCCTTGAAATTGTAAGATATTATGAAATAGGAGCGAGAGGTACGCCTACCACAAGATATTATGAAATGGGAGAAGGTGGTACGCCTACCACAAGATATTATGAAATGGGAGCGGGTGGTACGCCTACCACAAGATATTATGAAATGAGAGCGGGTGGTACGCCTACCACAAGATATTATGAAATGGGAGCGGGCGGTACGCCTACCACAAGATATTATGAAATGGGAGCAGGTGGTACGCCTACCACAAAATATTATGAAATGGGAGCGGGTGGTACGCCTACCACAAGATATGAGAAATGGGATCGGGTTGCACGCCTGCAACAAGATGGAAACTGAAAGTGAAAGTTGTCTTTACTTTTCTTTATTTGTATTAGAAGTTATATTGTCAGCTTCCTTATTTATTCCTTGCTATTTTGCTTTATCAGTTATCCCCGAGGCATGTTCCCCTTCACCAGCTTTAATTGCTTATTATCTATTTACTTTTTTGCCATATATTATATAACTGCACAGGTTTATCTGGAGTCTGGTCCTAGCCTCGTCACTACTTCGCTAGGCCAAGCACTTACCAGTACATGGGGTCGGTTGTGCTGATACTACACTCTGCACTATGTGCAGATCCCGAAGCAATTTTTGAACAGTAGTTGGAGGGCTTCGTTCAGTCCATCCGGAGACCCAAGGTAGACCTGTAGATGTTCGCGGGCCCTAGCGTTTCCCTCTATCTCTATTTCTTGTTTCCTTTATCTCTTACTCAGGAACAGTACTATGTATTTTCTTCAGACTATGTATGTAGTGACTCCTAAATAGTCTGTAGTACTGTGACACCAGATTTTGGGTATATTGAAGTTTAAAAGTGGTAATAGACGTAGCTCTAAGCTTTATAAATGTTGACTTCCGCCTATTTCCTAACTTCCGCTTTATTCATATTGTCGCCCTATGTTTGTTTTAAAAGAAGTAATATGAAAAAGGTAATAGACAGTTAAGGATTGGCTTGCCTAGCTCACATTAGTAGGTGCCATCACGACTCCCGAGGGTGGGAATTCCGGGTCATGACAGAAGGGGATTGGATATTTGGAGTAAGCTGTTATTGTCTTCAGCGTCACCTAAGATCGGTATTTTATGTCGGAGGCTTTGCATCTTGGTTACAGATTCTTGATATGCTTTACAACATTAGTGTGACCGATGGTATAGATGTGCAGACTCGTTATCTAGTGCGGAAGGTCGTGGGAGCGTATCTCACGGGAAAATTATATAAGTGTGACATGTAGTTACTTGATTGATTAAAGATTTAAACCAAGTATGAAGATCGTGGTAATATCACTAATTTGAGAATTTATTCCTGAAGGGCACTCGACTTATTAGGTTGTGGACCGTGGAGGATTGCCCCGGTTATGATGGTAGTTCTCGTGTGTTATAAGAAAAAGGGAGTTATTATGAATCTTCGAAAGGTTATTAGCCTAGTTCAGTGTGATCAGAATCAGCTTGAGGTTTGTGGATGGATCTAAATGTGAATATGGGCTCTATATTAGGCCAGATGTGTTCATTTCAGCAATGCGCTCCTTTGGACAAGTAGTCGGGGTACTATTTTGTCTTCAGCTATTTCATGTAATGATATATTGTGTCGTATGAGTTGTGAGACAGCTTGGTGAATTTCTTATGTGTTGAGGTTCCGCGTAGAGATGATGTTATATGAGCAGGATGGCTCTCGAGATTCATATCGTATATCGCACCTCAGTTGTGCTTGAGTTTTGTAGCCTATGGCACTATATGTCTCCCCAGGGATAGTATTATGCACTTAGCGTGCTTGTGACCGATATTCTTTATTTTGTTGTAATGAACAATTTAGCTCGATGTATATCTCCATATGTGAATTTTATGTATGGATCGGGTGGCACGCTTCCATGGGTATGTTATTTGGATCGGGTTGCACGCCGCAAAAGTGTGATATTGAGTGCAGTTTTCTATATGCTATTTTTGTATGCCTTGTTTCCTATTTTCTAAGGAAAGTCCATATTAGTGCGTGAGTTAAGTAGTTCCTTCCAGAGTTTATTTTACTTTTGTCACGTTCGAGTTCATAGCCATTGGCACATTGTGGCATCATATGAGACTTTTGATCATGTCCGGGGTGGCTTATTGCCTGAGCGGTTTGTACTGAGTGAGACGAGATCATTGGATTTAGGATCAGTGCAATCTGATTATATGAAGTATATTAAGGAGCTAAGATCATTATTTGGTTTAGAATGAGGTAATGGTTCTTGTTAGGAGTATAGACCCAATGATTTGTTGATTCGACAGTTGGGTATGAATTTCTACACACCTCTTCCATCTTGGCAGTATTGTAAGAGTTAGAGCAAGACCTATGTAGGTTTTGAGGTGCAATGGGAGCATTAGATTCGTGGAATTTCGACTAATTTGATCAGATAATGTTATTGTGGTCCTGTGAGTAAAGTGGTGCAAGGTGTGAATTCAGCTAAGGTATGCAGTCGTGTTTTGGTGCTGCGGGTAGTTATTGATACGGTGAGCGTATGTTAGAACAGACTTGGCAGAGAATTTCGGATGTAGGAACTGGGCTCTAAGGCTTATTTGCTTAAGTGAAAAAGGATATCTTCAGATTAATTGAACTAGGGTACCCAACTGAGTTATGGTAGCACGGGTAGGTGCTCGAGGTGTTAAACAGTGATTTCGAACAACCCCAACACAGTTCTTAGCACGTTCGAGGACGAACGTATGTTTAAGTGGGAGAGAATGTAACAACCCGACCACTCATTTTGATCTTTAGCGCATTCTTCGATGGTTTGAGGCCATGAACAACTTCACTTTAGGTATTATGACTTGTACGCATCGTCGGAATTTAATTTCGGGAAGTTCGGAGTTGATTTGGAAAGAGAATTCTCATTTCGGAAGCTTTAAGTTGAAAGAATGGACTAAGATTGGATTTTTGAGTAAACAACCTCAAAATCGGGATTCGAAGGTTCCACCAGGTTTGTATGATGATTTCGGACTCGGGCGTATGTCCGGACTGGGTTTTGGAAAACCTGGGAACGTTTCGGCGCCTATTGTGGAAGTTAGCATTTTGGAAGAATCTCATAAGTTTGGGTTGAAGTGCATTTCAGCATTATCAATGTCCGTTTGGGATTCCGAGTCTGGCAATAGCTCTGTATGGTGATTCAGGTATTGGGAGCGCGATCGGAAGTGAATTCGGAGGCCCGTAGGTCGTTTTGAAGTCATTTGACTAAAGATAGAAATTTGAAGGTTTTTGAGAAGTTTGACTGAGAGTTTGACTTTTTGATATCGGGGTCGTATTCCACTTCTGAAAGTTGGAGCAGTTCCGTAATGTCAAATATGATTTGTGTGCAAAATTTAAGGTCAATCGGACGTGATTTGTTGTGTTTCGACATCGAATGTAGAAGTTTGAAATTTCAAAGTTCATAAAGTTTGGATTGGAGTACGATTCATGATTTCGACGTTGTTTGATGTGATTTGAGGCCCCAAGCGAGTTCGTATCATATTTTAGGACATGATGGTATAATTGGTTAAGGTCCCGAGGGCTTCGGGTGGATTTCGGAAGGTTAACGGAATGAATTTCGGACCAAAGAATTGTTTGATGTGATTTGAGGCCCCAAGCGAGTTCGTATCATATTTTAGGACATGATGGTATAATTGGTTAAGGTCCCGAGGGCTTCGGGTGGATTTCGGAAGGTTAACGGAATGAATTTCGGACCAAAGAGTTGCTGAAATTTTCTGCAGAAAGCTGTTTTGACAGCAACTAGTACAATCGCAGAGCTGAATTTGGAAGCTTATATCTCGAAATCTATAAGGAATCTGAAAATTTGCAAAACATAAAAGTTATTGTCCTTGCATTCTAGTTTCCAGAAATTTAAACCATTCATGATTTGGATATATTATCAGAAATTTATGATCGATTGAAATGGCTGGTGGAGCAGTTTTGGCAGAATTTTCTGATGCATGGAGCCGACTTTAGAAGCTCATATCTCGGAATATATAAAGAGTTATATGGTGTGTAACCTATCAAATGAAATATATTCGAGTCTAGTTTCTAAATATTCAAACCGTTTGTTATTTGGATATTTTCACAAGGAGTTATGGGCATTTTAACTGAAGGTGTACAGTAGAGGAAAATTTTAATAGGATGTACAACCTGCACAGCGCAAGGTACAACTCGATGAAGCCTGTCACACCCCTTTTTTTACCACCTCACTAACCCTCTTAAATAAATAAAAAGATTTGTAAAGCTCAAACAAGGGTTTTTAATTAAAAAGTGACAAAATTGTATTCTAAAAAGAAAAAACTCAGAGTCGCCACCTAACATTGGTTTCGGTGTGCCACGTCACCGTTTTAAAAAAAATAATTTTCCTTTTAAAACACTTTGGACTCCAAAATTAAGTCTGCACCAGAGATTCAGGTAAGCGGGTTCATTTGACTCGGGGAGAAGGTGTTAGGCACTCCCCAAGTCTCGTAACTAGTACGGTTGCGTACATGATCAAGTTGGCTTTTAAAATATTCAATTGAGGTAGAAAATACAGAGAAAGGAAAATAAACACACAAGAGGCTGGGGGTCGTTCCCACCTAATAAAATAGAAGCGAAAATGAAAATAAAAATAAAAATACTAAGAGTTCTATTTTCGGCCTCCAAATACAAATACCTCGGAGCATACCCCAAATAAAATATATACAAATCCTTTGGGGCATTCCCCGGATAAATTTAACTAAGGGAACGACCTCTCGCCTCGAAACTAACAAAATCCTAAATTATAACCCCTGAATATAAACTAAAGGGAGCGACCCCTTACCTCAAATAAAAATAAGATAACAAAATACCTAAGGCTTTCCTACCCGAGTGATAACGGCCTAGGCATGCCCCTACCGGTTAAACAATAAATGAAGTAAAATAACAAGATCATTTTTCAGCCGATTTCTCCTTATCATCTCATAATATCCAACCCCAATCTCAAAATATATGGCAAGCCCAAGTTCACTGTTAAATTTTAGTTTAATCTCCTTCAAATATGAAACACTACCCAAATCTCAGCACAAGCTAATCTACAGACAATTCAATATCACATTCAAGTCTTTATCTTCAATTTTCCAAGTAACATCAAGCCCAGTAAAACGAAGGACTTCATGCTGCTTTTGTTAATCAACAAACTAAACAACTAATTTCACATGGTCGCTAAGACAATTCATCCATGAATTATCTTTCTTTTCTTTCTCTTAACCAACTTAATTAATAGCGTAATAGGCTAATGAATGAATAATGATCTCAAAAGCTATTCAGGAAACGGCACGAAAGCAACATGAATTCCAACCATACGAACACACTGAGAATCACAAACCACATGCACCAAAGATCTTTTTTCGTCAAAAACTCAAAATACAGAATTAAAGGGAAAGATTAGAATAAGAATGGACCTTAAAAAGTGATAACTTTTCGATTACTCCAACTCCGAGTTTACATTCCTGTTTAGTCGAAAAGCAAAAAAAATCTGACCAAAAGAAAAATCGATCAGCGAACAAAGACGCCAACAGGGACACTAACTTGACGGAACCTCGAACAACAACTCAGATCACACCCATCTCAGTAACAAAAATGTGAATCCACAGTTGGAAACGAGATTTAGAACCAAGAATAGATATACTCTTTTTATGTTTTTTTTTCTTTTTTGGTATTTAGCAAGTGAAATTGAAAAACAAGAAGGGGAAAACAAAAATAGTATTGAAGAACTCTAGGAAGTTTCTACTGGATTTTCGGCCAGTTTTGGTAGCAGCTATGGAGGATTTCCGACGAGGTTTTTGGTTGAGGGGGTGGCGGGTTATGGCTGATTCTTCTCCGGCGAGTTGTGGTAGTAAGGGTGCGGCTGTTGCTGCTGGACGGTGGTGCGCTGATGGTTGGCAGGCTACTGTTGGTTTGGTGTGATTGTTGGAGAAGAAGTGTCCAAAACCTGGTCTTTTGGGCGTTCTCATGTGTTGTTGGGCGATGGAGATGGGTGGTGTGCTCGATTTTTTTGGCGAGTGTGAGGTGGTCGACGTTTGGTGTGAGGGAGAATGGGTGGAGAAGAAGTAGGGGTTTGCGGCTCTCTCCCTCCCTCAGCCTGATGGCTTCGGGTTTAAGATTATGTGATGTTGGGCTAGGTATTAGATATTAGGGTGGGGTAATGGGCTAAGGAAAAAATTCGAAAATGGGCCTAAGATTGGACCTATCAAGACACAAAATTGGCCCAAAATTCATTCTTCTTTTCCAAAGGTAAAAAAAAAGTATCACAGATAATAAAATATAATTAAGAATTGACTTTAACCGAAATGCAGTTAAAACAAAATTATTTTACATATTTTTTCCAAAGATTATACTAAAAATAGGATAGAATTAGATTAAAATTATCGCAAAATTAAAATAATACTATTTTACCAGAACACTAATATCCTTGAAAACAAAGTGGAACTCTTTTTGTATTTTTGAATTTTATGTAAGGTAGATAAATTAAAAGTAACTAGATAAAATATTAATTAGCTAAATAAAAGAAAACATTTTTATAATTTTCATTTTTGTTATAAAATAAAGTAAAATAGTTAAAACTAGTTAACATAGCGATATTAGACCTAAACAAAATAATTAACGCTAAAATGTGTAAAATCTTGGGGAGGGTCAAAAATTACATGTCTACAGCTGCCACTCTTTGACTTGAAATACGACGTATTTTCAAACAAAGAACGACTAGACAGGTTTTTTTTTACCCGACCCTTATTTAGGGAGACCAAAAGCTAAGAGGAAGGAGAATGTGACCAAGCCCTAGTACCTAAGCTGCCTACATATCCTTGGCTATAAAGGAATCAGGCCATATGTAGTTCAGAAGTGAATGAGGTTATGGAGTATACTGAGGTGAAGAGCCGGTCGAGGTGTCGTTCCGTCGAGGTTCTGGTCCGCGGTCCTGTTATTATATCACAATCAAAAAATGAAAAAGACTAACTAAGCATGTCAACTATGAGTTACAAGATTCCTATCTATAAGTCTTCTGAAGCTTGATTTTGAGTCTTGAATGGTTCTTCATGCAGACTTTAGATCTTAACCTTGACGCTTGCTAGTTGCAGGTGCTAGTTCATTCTTCCTCAGCTTTTCGGATCAAAACCGGAAACACCATGCTTGTGACTTTAGTCATGTCTTGAGCAATCCACCTCTTGTCTCAACTTCTGCATTTAGGATTCACTTCCATTTTTTTTTATTTTTTTTTTTGTTTTTCTTTTTTATTCTGGATTGAGATTACTTCTGTTGATCATCTCAGACTGTTGACTCACATTCTTTCCGCAAGCTTCTGCTATTTTTAACTTGAATTGGATTCTGAAATGACTTCCCTTGTTCTCCAGGTGGGCGTCTGATTACTAAAACTTTAACTATATTCCCTTGTTCTCCAGGTGGGCGCCTGATTGCCAAAACTTTAAACTGTATTCCCTTGTTCTCCAGGTGGGCTCCTGATTGCCAAAACTTGAACTGTATTCCCTTGTTTTTCAGGTGGGCGCCTGCAATCAAAACAACAAAACAAACAAAATTTTCTGCCCCAGTTTGCACTAGGAAGATTTGTGAGTTGTTAGCAAAACTGTAAATCACCTATGCTATTGATGCAATGATGAGAGTAAAACTAAAAACTTCACTGGGATGTGCATCTCCTGTGAATCAAACTAAGAATATTTGACTAGCAAGTGCGTCTGCTAAGAATATGGGTGTCTAACGGGTGGGCCGGGCCGGGCTGGGTAGGAAAAATTAGTAACCGTACGGGTTATGGTTTGGGCCGGTTACGGGTTGGGGCTTACCAGATTTAACGGGTTCTGGTTCATTCGGGTAAAAAATAAACCATAAGGGTTACGGGTACAAGGGGCCGGGCCGGGTTAGTGTTTTTTTTTTGTATTTTGTATAAATATTGTAATTTATATTAATATAAAGTAAAATATAAATAATACAATGTAGATGGGAAAAAAATTGCACTTATAAATTGCAAGTTCTACATTTATTTCAAAATTCAAACTTACAAATTGAAAGGTTTACATTTAACAACAAGTAAATTAACCAAAAAAGAGTAAATTCAAAGGTTTTGCATTGCCTTAGTAAGTTCTTCATAATCAATATAATAAAAATGAAATATAGCTTTTAAACCGGGTCGGGCCGATTAACCGGTTTAACAGTAATTTACGTTAACCGGGTTTGACCGGTCCGGTTAACCGGTTGACAAAATGTGAATGGACCAAACCCCCTACCCCTTTAACCCGGCCCCATTGTACCGGTCCGGGCCGGTTCCAGTTTTAACCGGTCTGGGCCGGTTCGAAAACGGGCTGACCCAGCCCGTTAGACACCCATAGCTAAGAATAGAACCCGATGACCCAGACTAGGAAGTGTGTCTCCTAGATTTAAGATTGAGCTTGCAGAAAACTATAAACTAAGCTTAACTAAAGTGAAAACTGACCCTATTCTCCAGGCGGGACCCCTGATTTCAAGAAAACTAAAGATTAATAACTTAAGAAAAATTAAAAATCTATCCTAGGAGAAAATTCATCAGACTAGGTTTTCTATCTTAGGAGAAAAATTCATCAGACTAAGATTTCTATCTTAGGAGAAAATTCATCAGACTGGGTATTTTTTTTTGGTATCTTAGGAGAAAGATTCATCAAACTAAGATTTATATCCTAGGAGAAAGTTCATCAGACTAGGTCTTCTATCTTAGGAGAAAAATTCATCAGACTAGGTCTTCTATCTTAGGAGAAAAATTCATCAGACTAAGATTTCGATCCTAGGAGAAAATTCGTCAGACTAGATCTCTTATCTTAGGAGAAAGATTCATTAGACTAAGATTTTGATCCTAGGATAAAGTTCATCAGACTAGGTTTCTTATCTTAGGAGAAAGATTCATCAGACTAGGTTTTCTATCTTAGGAGGAAAATTCATCAGACTAAGATTTCAATCCTAAGAGAAAATTCGTTAGACTAGGTCTCTTATCTTAGGAGAAAGATTCGCCAGACTAAGATTTTGATCCTAGGAGAAAGTTTATCAGACTAGGTTTCTTATCTTAGGAGAAAGATTCATCAGACTAAGATTTTGATTTGGGGAAAATCCATCAGACTAGGACTTTTCATCATAGGAGGAAAAATGTGAAGAGCAATAGCAACATTTTATGCACACTAGCAAAACAGGTAAGGGAAAAGGTTTGAGAGACTTCCCTTTGTCGATTCTTCTCTTCTTCTTTTTCTTTTTTCTTTTTCTTTCTTTTCTTTTCTTTTCTTTTTTTTCTTGCTTTTGAACCCACTTGCTTGCACTGCTTTGTTCCTGTTTCAAACAAAAAAAACTTGTGAGTTTAAATGTAGTGGTTAGTTTGTGGCCTTGACCTTGAGGGCGGCTGCTTCTACACTTGCCAAGATAACTTTGATTTCAACTTGGGACGACCTTGACTGTTATCGACTACCCATTTTCTTTCAACCCTTATTACAGAAAACACCTCTGCTCCATTCGATCCCAATATCCTCTATCTGTTGCATTTTGCTCATGAATTAACATTTACCGAACCCTTGCATTTCACATGAATCCCAAAGCATGTTGATTGTTACCAACTCAATGCGCATACCACTTTTCCCTGACTCATGCCACTTTGATGTGCTAGCCAAATTCATTTTTGTGCAATTGGAAAGCTTTTGCAGTCATTTCTCACTTGTTCTGACTAAACAAACTCAAGAAGGGACTCAAACAAAACGAGAGGAACAAAATAAGGGAAAAGGGAAAGAGATGATACCTAACAAAAAATTACAAAGTAGAAACTTATCAGATGTGGATACCAACTCTAATGACCATGACATGCACCTTTGGATTAAGTGGCCTAATCTCTCAAACAAGTCTATTATTCAACTTTTGTTGTACCTCTTCGCTATGAAACTGGGCTTCAGCGCTTCAATTGTCACATCTGATCCACAATCCTCAGTCGACTTGTAGTGCCCTGAAGGGTTTTTACCATCAAGCCTCTCTCATTTTGCTCTTTTTCTCAACTCACCGTCGCCTTACGGTGCCCATGAGGGTTTTCACCGATAAGACTCTCTCATTTTATCATTTTCTCTCTTTGTGCTGAGAACAAGTTATTATCCATGATGCAAGAAGATCATACTTTCACCACGCACTTGATTTGACATCCTCAAAAATTGGTGCAAAGGTCTTTCTTTGGACCGTAATGTAGGCTTTTGGACAGGGTTGGAAAGAAAGGGTGGCATGAAGGCTCAAAATAATTTAAGATGAAAGGGTTCAAAATTACAACTTTTGGAATCAGGCCTTTTGGTAAAATTAAAACTTCTGCCCCAGTTTCTTGTAGTTTGGGGGATTTTTTTTTGTTATTTGTTTTGTTATTTTTTGCTTTTTTTTTTGGATTTTTTGCTTTGATGGGATTTCTAAGAAATCTGCCCCACTCTTGACTTCGGAGATTATGAAATATATATTATATTTGGTGTGACCGAACCATAAGGATGCCTACGTATCTTGTGGTGACAAGAATCAGGTCAAACGTAGTTCAAACACAAAGTTGGTTTTTTTTTCCTTTTCTTTCTTTTTCTTTTTTTTTTCCTTTTATTTTCTCTCTTTTTTTTCCTTTTCTTTTTCTTATTTTTCTCTTTTATTTTCTTTTTCTTCCTTTTCTCTTTTTTTTTCTTTTCTAGTTCCTAACTCTACTTCTGATTCCAAAAGAGGGGTATGAAACAAAAAATTTGGGCTCAAAAGGTGTAGCAAAGGATAAAGTGTTTGGGTAGCAGAATAAAATGTCTTCGTCATACCAAACTTAAAAATGCCAAGTACAAACATGTAATTGAGGATAAGCAAACAAATCACACATAGTATCTGTTGATGGCATCAATACAAACAAAAAGTGCTAAATGCCAATGGGCAATACCTTTGCCCCAATGAATGAACCTTGCCAGTTCGAAGCAGACTTGACTCAAACTTATCTTGATGTGGAAGAATGCATTTCAACACTCACTGATCTACCTCAAAATTTTGAGAGAAATTTCCGTATTGTATGGTCTTATCAACATCTTGATTTTTCAGACTAAATGCCTCGGTTTCACTTAATTCAAGCTTCAGGTTATCTCAGAATGTGTGAATCTTTGCTTGTTTCCTCAAATGCATCTTCTTATCATATTCAAAACTGCGTCATTACTTCATGATTAGACTAACTTTCAAGACCAGGATAAGAATTATATATGCATGTCATGTCACTAGAGTTGGCATGAAAAGAACTATAGAAGGAAAAGTGACAAAAACTGACTAGAATTAACAGAAAACATGAGATTGCATTAGACAAATGGTGAAAAGGGTTTGAACAAAACAAGCAAAATAGACATGGGTTGCAACCCTAGAACAATCCTAGATAACACTAGACGAATTACTAAAACTAAACGAACTAGGCAAAATATAAAGAAGAAGGGTTTGAGCCACAAGACAATATCCGGATGACAACCCTGAAATAACCTAAAAATAGAAATGACAACAAAATAAACCTCCAAAACTCCTCCCTGGCTAGCCAAAAAAGGAGTGTCTTTCCAATTACCAAGCTCGACATCTTAGCCACTGGAATGCATATCAAAATTACTGGGACCTTCACCAGTTTCAATATCATTAACTTCAGTCAGCAAGTTCCCAAGAGAATTCTCATACTCCATGTCACCGTGCATCTTCCCACAAAGTGTGCATCATCATGTGCAGGTAAAGGATTTTGCGCGATATTCTGGGTGTCACTATCCTGGACCACAATTATCCCTTCTTGAATCATTCTTTCTATCTCTCTTTTCAAATCCCGACAACTTTCGATATTGTGCTCCTGGGCATTGGAATGGTATTCATACCTTATAGAAGTATCAAAGCTTCTTGCACGCGGGTCCACATGATTTGGAGGAATAGGTGCAATCAGGTCATAATGCTTTAATTTCTCAAACAAGCTTGCATAGGACTCTCCTATCAGTGTAAAATTGTCTTTTAACCTTTGTTTACCTCTATACCCCTGGCTTAGATATGGGTTATGGGGCAATTGAAAATTTTGTGGAGGCTGGTGGAGATTTTGCGGTGCTAGCGCTCGCCTTCTAGGGTGTCTTGGTGACTGGACAGAGGAGCAGACGTTGTTGGGAGGATAGTACCAAGGTGGATTATGTGGAGTTGGGGGATAGGTTTGGGGTTGGGGTCGGGGTCAAGGCTGAGTATATTGGTGAGGCGGACCCGTTAGGCCATGTCGTGATCCTGAGACAACCATGGCAACATCATCATGTTCCTTCTGACTCGGCAAGCTTCCTGTGTCGTTCTGAATTGCCTGTGTTGTGGCTTTTAAGGCAGAATATTTCATGATCTTGCTTGACTTCAGCCCCTTTTCCACTATTCCTCCCATCTTTACCACATCATTGAAAGGCTTACCAACGGCTGAGATCAAATGGCCGAAGTAAGTAGGCTCCAGGGATTGAAGAAAGTATTCAACCATCTCATCTTCTTTCATCGGAGGATTGACCCGTGCAACTTGCTCCCTCCATCGGAATCCATATTCTCTAAAGCTTTCACTAGGCTTCCTTTCTACCTTGGTCAGGGACACGTGATCCGGGACAATGTCTATATTGTACTGAAAATGCCGAGCAAAGGCCTGAGCCAAATCGTCCCATGTGTACCACCGGTTGGCGTCCTAGCGGGTGTACCATTCTAGAGCCACCCCACTCAAACTCTGGCTGAAGTATGCCATCAGTAATTCGTCTTTTCCCACGGCGCCTCTCATTTTACTGCAATAACCCCTCAGATGAGCTACAGGATCCCCATGTCTGTCATATAAGTCAAACTTGGGCATCTTGAACCCGGCAGGTAGTTGGACATTGGGGAACAAACACAAATCCTTATAGGCCACACTTACCTGGTTTCCCAACCTTTGCATATTTCTCAATGATTGCTCCAGACTCTTTACCTTCCTAAACATCTCCTCTTGCTCCGCGTTCTTGGGTGGTTTCTCAATTTCAACATGAGGCTCAAAGTGAGGAGTGTATGAGTAAGGATCTGGGACTTTGAATGTGGGTTTCGGGGCATAGTATTGGGTATTTGGAGCTTGGAATGCAGGCTCACTAGAGGGTTGGTGGAGGGTAGCTTGTGGAGGGGGTACAAAAATAGGAGCAGATGTCGAAGCGGAGTATAAGGTTGTTTTGGCTGGTGGAGCATGAAAAGTTTGGGAGGAAGTGCCAGGGTAATTTGTGGTAAGGGGTAAAGCCTGGTGCATGTTGAGGGGAAAGGTCAATGGTAGTGGGAACCTGGGCTTGTGATAGTGGTGGGGTAGTTGCAGGGTTTTCAGTGTAGTTAGTGGAGAATGAAGGTGGAGGATGCCCCCTGATCCAAGACTGATACATTTCTGCCATCTGTTGTTTCAACCTTTGGACCTCCTCTTTCAATTCAGACTCCGACTCCACAAACTCCCTCGACGGGTCAACAACTCCTGTGTCCAAGTCTTTGCTAGCCATGGCTACCTTGCTCTTTGACCTTATGTTGTGTGGACGAATCGCCAAAGTACCACAAACTAACCACCCTCTGTTATGATAACAATGAAAGTAACAAAGGGGAGCAAAACAAAGCCAACATGTTAGCGTTAGGGCATTTATCAAATAGAAATATCACATTCTATGCAATGCCCCTAGCAACAATTAACGGTTCTAGAATGGCTTCGAGGGTCGCAAGGTCATTTGGCATCATCCCAATTTCACTCTTCTTGCCCCATTTCCTTCTTCATTTTCCTTTCTAACACCGCTTAGCTTTTCATTCTTTCCCCCCTCTTTTCTTTCTTATTATCACTATTTTTTTCCTCTCATTTCTTACGTCCCACAATTTTATTCTTTTTTTTTGTTTTCAAAAAAAAAATGATTCGATCGAACCCTATGTAGGTTGCCTACGTATCATGTCCCTCATGAATCAGATCAAGCGTAGTCCTCGAAAAAGTAATGGACGAATAAACTAAAAATAAAAATCTTTTTGGATTTTTCATTTATAATTTTTTGGTTTTTCAAATACAAAACAGGAAGTACTATAACAAAAGACTCGACAATCGTAACTAGACTGACATACTCGATACTACTATACAAGACTAAAAATTAAAAGACACCATAAGATAGACTAAAAAAATAAAAAGTTTCCTCAAGCAGCTCGTGCATGCAATGGTCTTGACTAGAATGGTCCTGGGGTATTTGTCATGCTCAAACTCTAGCAAATTGCTCCATACCTGAATGGGAAAAATAAAATCAAATAGAGTTAGTGACTCAAGACACATGTGACGCCACGACCCAAATGTGGCTATTAGCGCAAACTCAACAAAGATGACCTCAAAGACATGGACATACCTCCTTAAGGCTTATATGGATTCAAACTCCCAATAATCATGGCCCAAAATTAATTTGCAGAAATGACCCATTTTGCAAAAACGACCGATATGGCCAGAAGTGGCTAAAGAAGCAAACTTAATAAGGAAGGACCTTAAAGTAATATGACACCTAGTTGTGGACTTAAGATCCTAAGACATGGGTAATTGAACCACTTTTGCGAAAATACCCTCATTTTGCAAGAATGGCCGATGTGGCCAAAAGTGGCTAGACATGCAAGATTTGGCTAAAACCCCATGAAGCCAAGAACCTAAGACTCACTAGGAAGACTGGACCCTATGTGGGTAGCCTACATATCCCGCCCCGAAAGACGAGAATAAGGTATGCGTAGTTTGGGAAGATTGGATATGGGAGAAAGCTAAAAAAAATGACACTAATTTGGAAAAAAAAAATATTTTTCGAATTTTTGGAAAATGATGGGAAAATGAAAAATCTTTTTGGATTTTCTTTTTCTCTTTTTTTTTTGAATTTTTGGAAAATGATGGGAAAGTGTAAAATCTTTTTGGATTTTCTTTTTCTTTCTTTTTTTGATTTTTTGGAAAATGATGGGAAAGTGTAAAATCCAAAATGGATTTTCATTTTCATTTTTTTGGTCCTTTTTTTGTGGAAAAAGTTATGAAAGAAAAATATAACTGGGTTCTACTTGCTTCATTTCTCACCCTTTTTTCCCAAATATCGATCCGCCAAATGACCTTTTTACCCTTAAAGATGCAACATATATCAAATAGGGATGATTGAATGTCTTTTTGAGCCATGAGCCCATTTTTGACAAAATTTGGATAGGCTTCCTACAAAGGGACACGGTGCCTGGGACCGAGCCCTACTAGGTGTAAATGACATGATGCAAGTAAAAATGACCTAAAGGCTGACCTAAGTTTGGGGTTCACTAACAAGGAAATTCGGGGGAGCGTATGGTCGATGGTGGCTACTCAAGCTTTCCACCCACTCCATACGTCTGACGGCCCCCCTCCTAAATTAAGGGTGACTCAACAAAGAGTTCATGCACGCAACGCGTACTCCAATACTTGTTGCAGAAAGAAGACCCATGGTTATGCAAATGATGACAGTTTATAAAGCAGTAACACATAAAGAAAAGAGATAAACAAATAACCAACAAAACAAGGAAATAAGACAAACAAACCAGATAAACAAAGCAAATAAAATAAAACAAACACCTTAACCGAATATCCTAAAAGCCAACAAGATCAAGTATCAGCTCGAACTTGCAAGGTCCCCAGCAGAGTCGCCAGAGATGTTACACCCCTTTTTTAAACAACCTCACTAACCTCTTAAATAAATAAAAAGATTTGTAAAGCTCAAACAAGGGGTTTTTAATTAAAAAAGTGACAAATTGTGTTCAAAAAGGAAAAAACTCAGAGTCGCCACCTGACATTGGTTTCGGTGTGCCAGGTCACCATTTTTCTAAAAATGATTTTCCTTTTAAAATACTTTGGACTCCAAAACTAAATCTGCACCAGAGATTCGGGTAAGGGGGTTCATTTGACTCGGAAAAAGGGTGTTAGGCACTCCCCAAGTCCCGTAAATAGTACGGTTGCATACATGATCAAGTTGGCTTTTAAAATATTCAATTGAGGTAGAAACACACAGAAAAAGGAAAATAAACACACAAGTGGCTCGAGGTTGTTCCCACCTAACTACTTTCGGCCTCCAAATACAAATACCTCGGAGCATACCCCAGATAAAATATATACAAATCCTTCGGGGTATTCCCCGGATAAATTTAACTAAGGGAACGACCTCTCGCCTCAAAACTAATAAAATCCTAAATTATAACCCCTGAATATAAACTAAAGGGAGTGACCCCTTACCTCGAAAAAAAATAAGATAAAAAAAAAAACCTAAGGCTTGCCTACCCGAGTGATAACGGCCTAGGCATGCCCCTACCGGTTAAACAATAAATAAAGTAAAATAACGAGATCATTTTTCAGCCGATTTCTCCTTATCATCTCATAATATCCAACCTCAATCTCAAAATATATGGCAAGCCCAAGTTCACTGTTAAATTTTAGTCTAATCTCCTTCAAATATGAAACACTACCCAAAGCTCAGCACAAGCTAATCTACAGACAATTCAATATCACATTCAAGTCTTTATCTTCAATTTTCCAAGTAACATCAAGTCCAATAAAATGAAGGATTTCATGTTGCTTTTGTTAATCAACGAACTAAACAACTAATTTTACATGGTCGCTAAGACAAAATTCATCCATGAATTATCTTTCTTTTCTTTCTCTTAACCAACTTAATTAATAGTGTAATAGGCTAATGAACAAACACTGATCTCAAAAGCTAATCAGGAAACGACATGAAAGCAACATGAATTCCAACCATACGAACACACTGAGAATCATAAACTGCACTTACCAAAGATCTCTTTTCGTCAAAAACTCAAAATACAGAATTGAAGGGAAATATTAGAATAAGAACGGATCTCAAAGAGTGGTAACTTTTCTATTACTCCAACTCCGAGTTTACATTCTTGTTTAGTCGAAAAGCAAACAAAATCTGGCCAAAAGAAAAATCGAGCAGCGAACAAAGACGCCAACAGGGACACTAACGCGACGGAACCTCGAACAACAACTCTAGTCACACCCATCTCAGTAACAAAAATGTGAATCCAAAGTTGGAAATGAGATTTAGAACCAAAAATAGATATACTCTTTTTATGTTTTTTTCGTTTTTGGTATTCAGCAAGTGAAATTGAAAAACAAGAAGGGGAAAACAAAAATAGTATTGAAGAACTCTAGGAAGTTTCTGTTGGATTTTCGGCCAGTTTTGGTAGCGGTTATGGAGGATTTCCGGCGAGGTTTTTGGTTGAGGGGGTGGCGGATTATGGCTGATTCTTCTCCGGCGAGCTGTGGTAGTGAGGGTGCAGCTGTTGCTGCCGGACGGTGGTGCACTGGTGGTTGGCAGGCTGCTGTTGGTTTGGTGTAATTGTTGGAGAAGAAGTGTCCAAAACCTGGTCCTTTGGGCGTTCTCAGGTGTTGCTTGGCGATGGAGATGGGTGGTGTGCTCGATTTTTCCGGCGAGTGTGAGGCGGTCGACATTTGGTGTGAGGGAGAATGGGTGGAGAAGAAGCAGGGGTTTGGAGCTCTCTCCCTCCCTCAGTCTGATGGCTTCGGGTTTAAGATTATGTGATGTTGGGTTAGGTCTTAGATATTAGGGGGGTAATGGGCTAAGGAAAAATTTCAAAAATGGGCCTAAGATTGGACCTATCAAGACACAAAATTGTTCTTAAATTCATTCTTCTTTTCCAAAGGAAAATAAAAGTATCACAGATAATAAAATATAATTAACAATTGATTTTAACTGAAATACAGTTAAAACGAAATTATTTTACATATTTTTTCCAAATATTATACTAAAAATAGGATAGGATTAGATTAAAATTATCGCAAAATTAAAATAATACTATTACCAAAAACTAATATCCTTGAAAACAAAGTGGAACTCTTTTTTGTATTTTTGAATTTTATGTAAAGTAGATAAATTAAAAGTAACTAGATAAAATATCAATTAACTAAATAAAAGAAAATATTTTTGTAATTTTCATTTTTTGTTATAAAATAAAGTAAAATAGTTAAAACTAGTTAACATAGCGATATTAGACCTAAACTAAATATTTAACGCTAAAATGTATAAATTCTTGGGGAGGGTCAAAAATTATATGTCTACAAAGCATGGGCAGATTGTTTTAAACACGAGTTTTGGCCCATTTCTTTCATTTGGCTTGGACGATTTTGGAGAACTAAAGGAGGAATTTTCACCAAGCAACACTAGGTAAGTGATTTCTTCCTATTTTTGAGTTAAATATGTGATCTTACATGGATTTAGACATGAAAAATTAGTATAAATTTGGAATTTTTGGGGAAGACCTAGAATTTGGAATTTTTGGACTTTTACCTTGAATTTGAGCATGAAAACTAGAGCAAATTGTATATTTGAGTTAGTAAAGCTATGGGTAGAATTTATCTTCGAGAAATTTCAGGAATCCGGGCTCGTGGGCCCGAGGGCATTTTGGTCAATGTTTCGAGCGGAGTTGGGAATTTATATAATTTGAATTGTTACAAGTATTAGAGTGAATTTTTATTGGTTTTCCTGTTGTTTGAATAGTTTTGGGGCGTTGTGCATCAATTGGAGTCGTTGGAAGGGCTTGTAAGCCGGTTATGGAAATTTCGGAGCGAGGTGAGTCTCCTTTCTAACCTTGTAAGAGGGAATTGTCCTCATAGGTGAAATAATTAGTTATGTGCTTCTATTTGTGGGGGCTACGTATGCACGAGGCGACGAGAGTCCGTGTGTAGCTACTATTATGTTTAAGTCCGGGTAGTCTAGAACCCAAAAGCATGTTATACTTGGAATAATTATAATCTTATTGACAGTTGAATTGCTTAAATCCTATCGAATTGTTAAATGAATTTATCAAAGGATTAAACTTCATTTTTCTTGAATCATTAAAAGAAAATTGGCTTTTATTTGGATAAGCCTTCCCTGATAAATTCTTAATTGGTTGTTTGAGCATGCATTTATATGTGTACCTGCATCGCATGAATGATTCGCGAGCAGAGTGATTGTTTATTTAAATTTGACCGCGTCGCAAGTATGATTCGCGAGCGGGGTAATAGATGCATCTATGGTTCGGGTTATTCGACCATCGGTAGTGCACATTTTACATTTTTGTTGGATCGGATCGTACGACCTCGGCATGATATGCGCATGCTTGTATTGCTTGCCTAAGAATTTTAAATGTTGATAATTGTCTTTTCTGGCCAGAGATAAATTAATAAAGATAATGAAAAGTAAATCTTTGGAAATCCTTATTATTTGAAAAGTTGTTTACCTGTTTTCTGGCTTTATGATTTTAATTTTGCTTATGAAATCCATGAATTTCTCACACTTTTACTATATTATCATTGGACCACTAGTAAGTGTCGAAGTCGACCTCTCGTCTCTACTTCTTCGAGATTAGACGGGATACTCATTGGATACACGTTGTTTTTGTACTCATACTACACTTACTGTGCATTTTTGTTGCACAAGAACATGCATCTCTAGTGGCCTACTGTGCGTAGCGGCATGGTTGATACGGAGACTTAGGTGAGCTGCACTCCCCGAGACGACCCACAGCCAGCAGAGTCTCTTTCAAATTACTGTATTTACTTTCTGTCCAATATTGTATTCCGGACGGTTGTTGTACTATATTATTTCCTATAAATTTCTCATGTACTTGTGACACCGGGTTCTGGGATGATCACAGAATTTTTCAGTAGTTAAATTTTTGTAAAGACATCCTCATTTATCCAGCGGAGTTTATTATTTATTATTTATTTGTTTAAAGGAAATGATTTCAAAATAATTAAAATGAGAAATTGCTAGTAAATTTGTGGTTGGCTTGCCTGACAGTGGTGTCCGACACCATCACGACCCTTAGTGGATTTTGGATCGTGACAGGGGAGGGAGTGGAAGATACGTTAGAGTGATTTTAGGATACTAATTATTATCATTAATTCCCTTAAAATGTACATAAATGGTAATTGGGTATATAAAATGTAATTATAGTAAAACTTGAGTAGGGAGAATAATATAGTTTCATATAGCGTATAGGAATGTAAAAATTCCTATTAACTTTGGCATGGTGTGACAACGGACCTACGTAATTGGCAGAAAAAAGTTCTAGTTGGCACCAAATAGCCAATATTTATACATCACAATAAGAGTGTGTATATCACAATTTTATTTACCTTCTTAGTGTATATCGAAATGTATATTAATCTTTTTCCTTCTTTGTCTATCTTAAATATGAAATTATAAATATAATTATTTAAAATTTATTATTGTCTTTATATCAATGTATATCAAAATAAAAATAATTATATTGCTTGTATATCGCAATATATGACACATCGAATATGTGTACACCAAAATGGATATAAAAAAATTATGTTTTTTCTTTGTGTATATCAAAATATATATATCAAAAATTTATTTTATTTTTTTAGATATAAAAATGTATACCAAAATTTATTTATTCCCACGATTATATTTAGTATTTTATATTTTAGAACTTGCTCTAAACCTATTATATTAAAATTTATTTTCCTTCTTTGACAAGAACAAAATTGAAATAAGTTTATCCAAAATGACTTTCTCCTTCTTAAAATCAAATTGGACGATTTGATTCCGATTTAATTTATTGCCATATCTAACAATATATATCACAATATACACACGGATATACATGGTGATATACATAAATGTATACCACCTCAAACACACATATTTTCTTTCTTATAATTTTTAAAAAAAAAAAAAAAGACAAGGAGGGAAGAAGAAGAAAATTGGAATCTGCCGCTTGAAAAAGCAAGAGAAGAAAGGCGAAATTTATTAGTACGAGAATTTACATCTACGATAGGTAATTTGAAAGGAAAATATAGTTCGGTAATCGCAATGTTGGATCCTCATAATAATTAGTGCGAGAAACTTTTGTGACATGCGGCAGACTTCGACCGTATCGTTGGAATTGAAATAATAATAATAAAAAAAATAAATAGAAATCCTTATCCTAACTTTGTTTGAGATGCAGACCAAGTTCTGCAAGGAAAACTTTATAGTTCTATCTAGAGTAATTCCCACACGCAGTATAAAAGGGCCCAGCTAAAATATTGAAATATGGGGAAAGAAAAGAAAAAAAGATTGAAGAAAAAAAATAGAAGAAGAAATATTCGAGAGAGAAGAAAAAATACGGGGAGAGAGAATAGATAAGAAACTAGAGTTTTTTTAGATTTGGCTATATAATGTCAATCTTTTTAGGCTGCTTTTGCCAAACTAATATAATGCTAAAAAAATTACCAATTCTCTTTATGTGTTGTCATACAATGCCATTTTCTCCTATTAATTTGTGGGGAAGTTACATATTTGGTCGATTAGCTAAAAATAATTGTATCCGCTAATATATATATATATATATATATATATATATATATATATATAGACACACACATTATACGTTAATATATAAAAAATATATATTTTATATCTTACTATTTTTTAGAGCGGCTGTACTGTATAGTTTTTCTTATTTTATTGAGAAATTATGTGGCCCATTTTCAAGTGACAAGTTTCTAATTTTCTTTTCACATTAAAAGGTAGAACTAATATTTTTCGTTTCAATTTATGTGTCATTGTATACGTAATTAAAAACAAAAACAAACAAAAAAAAAAGTTTTGGAATTGGGATCATAATATCATGACATTTTTGTGATCATAAAAATATATAAAAGTTTAAAATTAAATTATTTTAAAATATAAAAATATATACTACTTTTTTGGTGACGATAAAAGAATGATGGGATTTGCAATACAAGATTCAACGCGTGTAATTTTTGGTATGTATTCAAATGTTGAATTTTATTTCTTGAAAATTTTAAGTATTTAGAAATTACACAAGTGTGTTACAATTGATAACAAGTGTGTTACAATTGATAGATAGAAATAGTCTCTCCAAGTTTATATGATTAAGTTATCTACCTATATGTCATAATAAAACTTGTACTATAAACTTACGATTTATAAGCAAGGTTATTAATGAGCTAGATTTCGTGATCTTAAATCTCACATTATTTTATTGGCCAGCCTATACTTTACTTGCCAAATAAAGAATCCGTTAATTATATGACAGATAATGTCAAAAATAAAAAATGCAAATATACACATGGTTTGTATTTTTTTTTTCCTTCTCTTTTTCTTACTTTGATTAAACTATTTGGTGTTCACAAGTCATTTGGCATGACCAATTCAACTGGAGTTTTAACGTTTTCTATCAAAGAGGACTTCATTTTCAAGACTCGAATTCGAGATCTCTGATTAAGAGTGGAAGGACGCTAAAGTTTTCCAATTTATATCAGGTCTTTCTAATAAATATATTTCATAAATTTAGTTTGTTTCTCTAATTATTTTAGATCCTCTAAGTGGATTACTTATTTGATCAAATTACATTGTAAACGTATGTTGTATATGTATCTATTTGGTCGTTGCTCGTAGTTGCTTTATTTATTTCTTTGACATAATTTCATTCAAGTGTTGGAAAGCATATATAGTCACTGATATTCTGCTTCCTTTAGTTCAATATAAGCGCTTCCCCTTTAATAAGCTCTATGTAATATACATCTGAATTAGTTAGACTAATGAATATCGAATATCAAATGACTATATTAAAAAAATAAATAGTAGTAAAATATAGACTGAAGAGACTGAAGAATTAATGTTGCCCTCATGCCCATGTCACCTATGCACATGTGAGATTGTGCATTCAAATGTAATTAATATTCCTCTGCCCCTTCCCCCCCCCCCCACACACCCAAAAAACAAATACGTCCTACAAAAATGGACCAATAAAGACACCATGATTGCCATTAATTCTATTTCAAAGTTCACACCATTTTTGAGTTTTCAACAACCAAACCACAAACTTCAACTTCATTCATGTCATGAGTCTCTACTTCAAAGGATAGTTTTTTTTTGACGTACAAAACTTTGGATCGAGCCGTAGAATCAGCCGATGTGATTGTATCAGAGTAGATTGCTTACATTATACCCTTTTAGGATACAGTCTTTCACCGAACCTTGCATGAACACGAGATACTTGGTGTACGGGTACATAAATATGATAAAGATTGCTCTTTTCTAATTTCTTCTTCTATATACAGTACTATATTCAAGAGGTAATAGCTGCCAAAATGTTGCTGAGGAGTAAAAACGACCAATTTGTAGCAATGATGGTATTATTTCTGGTTGGGTTTCATGGAATTTGTTTGGCTGAAGAGAACATAAACAGAAGAAGCTTTCCAGAAGGTTTTGT
Organism: Nicotiana sylvestris; assembly: GCF_000393655.2. Classification (NCBI taxonomy): domain Eukaryota; kingdom Viridiplantae; phylum Streptophyta; class Magnoliopsida; order Solanales; family Solanaceae; genus Nicotiana; species Nicotiana sylvestris. The sequence continues at coordinate 152,790,585 of NC_091066.1, read as the reverse complement.
TTTTGGAACTGCTTCTGCTGCTTATCAGGTTTGTTTCTTTTTTGGTCCAACAGAACCTCTCTATAACAGCCTCGTTTGTTCCGAATATTTTTGGCTGTTATAATGAAGTGCTGTTGTAAAGAACATATATATATTATAACGTAACATAAAAATTAGTTTCAAAAAAGCTTGGCTTTTATAGTGAAGTATTGTTATAGAGAGGTCTGACGGTATTATTTTTTCTAATTATCTTATTTCTTTGTCTCCGAGAATTTCCATTACTCGTTCTCTTCATTTTCATTTTTGTTGTCTTGAATCATCTATCTTTGTCTATATTCTTCTTCTTCTTCTTATATATTGCCTCCACTCCAGTTTGTGATCTTTTTTCCTTTTTAGCTCGTTATATTTTTCTAAACTTGAAAAGAATAACATGAATTTTTCATTTTACCTTAATATATAAAAATTATTTTACTTCCCACACAAATATTATGATATGTTTAAGACCTTAAATTTCAAAAGTCTTATAATCACACAAATACGGTTTAAGATCACACGCTTCGAAAGTTTTTTCTTAAACTTCATACCGAATCAAATAGGTTCACAAATTACCTTTAAAGTAATCCGATCATGTAAAATTCTTTTACATAGCAATGTATATAAGTTAAACCAAAAGAAAAATAGAACTGGTACAAAAGACGCAACTTATTTGCTGCCCTAATGCCTACAACATTTATATATTAGGTATAATTATTAATCTAAAAATCACATATCTAAATATAAGAAATAATTAGCGGAACAAAGTGGCACCTTGGAGTACTAACAGTAAAGTTGTCTTCGTGTGACCTACACATATATATATTATTGGTTCGAGCCGTACAAGCAATCACTAATATTTACACTATAGTAGGCTATTTAAATTACATCCTTTGGGGTGTGACCCTTTCCCGGACTGCCTGAACACTGGATATCTTGCACCGGGCTGTTCTATTTTATTTTATTTTATTTTTTAGTTAGCAGAATACAATATAAAATTGGTCTCATCTTGCATGATAGTTTATGTAATGTGTTATTTGAAAATATGTTGGCAGTACGAAGGCGCCGTGAAAGAAGATGGAAGCGGTCCAACTATATGGGACAAATTTGCACATACTTTTGGTAATTAGCTACAAAACATTTTATATATATACCCTTATGGATCTAACACATGCATGATAGTTACACTGTCATATTAAAATATTATAGTTATAGACAAATTAGTATAAATCAAGTGATGTAAATCTGATGAATTTTTTGATGACCAAATTACAACATACTATAATCTAGCTATTACTTATATTGTAACTGAAATTTTCATTAGTTATGCTTGTTCATTCAAATTCATAGAAAAATATTAGCAGCGCAGCAAGATTGCAATTCTTTGACTTTTTCACCTCATAAGAACTAGTGTAAAATTGAAGTCTAATTGTTGCGTTTTTTTACTTAAATTAATAATGTTGCTACAATTGGCAAAGTGTAAAGATGGTGCAATGTTTAATAAGTTGTTATATTTGGCTTTGGGAGAAAGGTAAAATACTCGACTTTAGCAATGCAGATGTCGCGTTGGATCATTATCACCGTTTCCAAGTAAGTCACTTTTCAATTAATTAAAGAAAAACTGGCCATGAATATTTAATTATAAATATTAATTTATAATCTGATAAAAATTGATAAGGGACCTGTAATACAGGTCAGACTATACTAATAATGTAACAAGTATACTAGTATATTGATATTGGAAAAGTATTTTCTTGAAACAGGAAGATATACAACTGATGAAGGACATGGGAATGGATGCTTTTAGGCTTTCCATTGCTTGGTCTAGGATATTTCCCAGTAAGTTTTCTTTTTATCTATATCTCTATTTTATTAACCAAGTTTGTTTTCAAAAATATATTCCACTAAGATTTTTTTCACTATAAACATCTATAGCTATATTATAATTATAATTATAATATTATAATATTATATTATTAAAGAGAGGGAAGAGCCTCCACATTACGTCAAGTGGCAGCCTCACGATAGGCCATTTGGCAATGTATGACAATACTCCTATAAAATAGGAACTACAAATTTCAGGTTTTTTTATTTTTTTAAAAATAACTAATTTTATATGTGGCTTATTAAACAAAGTAACACATTAATAACAATTTATATTTACAATGTAATAATACTAAATATTAGATAATATAATAAAGAAAAATACATAACAAAAAAATTATTCGATCACTGTATGAGTCTCCTTTGACTTAATAGAGATTTTATTATCGGGTATACTATATTGACAAATAAGATAACAATTGAAATTTATTAAAGCAAAACGATCTAAAATGTTCAAACAAGCTCAATCACAATTTAATTTGATTAATATTTTTTAATATTGACTGTGCATCGCGCAACTACGACTACTAGTAATATTTCATATCCTCAAACTCTAGCTACTTTATTACACTTGTATAATTGTATGGAGCTAAGTCAAACTCGAGGTTAAATAAATTTAAGTATAATAAAAAAGACGAGAGGGGTTTGAGTTAGTGGCAAATAGTTCATTTCTAACATCATGTTCCTTCCTTTTCTTTTCTTTTTTTTAATCTTTAAAATCTTACTTTTAATTGTTTAGACTAATTATGTGTTAATACAGACGGTTCTGGGAAGATCAATCAGGCTGGAGTTGATCATTATAACAAAGTCATTGATTCGTTATTGGCCAACGGTAAGCTTAGGGTGTATTTAATTTATGAAGGAAAGAACGTTTTCGAGTCATTTTCTGGTGTTTGGCTGCCAAAAATATTTTTGAAGGTACAAATTTTTTCGAGTCATTTTCTGGTGTTTGACTGCCAAAAAATATTTTTTGAAGGAAAAGACTTTACACCAAAAGGGTGAAATTTGACCTCCCTTCACCCAATTATCTCAACTCTTAGTTTCTTATAACTGGTTTAACCAACACTTAGACATTATTATCAATCTTAAATACTCAAGAAGTCTAATCAAAATACTAATGGATTTGCTAATACTATTATCGATCTTTAGTAAATATTTTTTCCACAAAATATTTTACGTCCAACCAAACACACCATTTCAATAGAAAATAACTCATTTTCTTGAAAATATTTTCTGAAGAATGACTTCGGTCGTACCAAACACACTGCTGCATGAACTCAAATTTCTAACTTTTGACTGTGGTTGACATTTGACTCACTAATCATAGTCTCATTTTGCAGGGATTGAACCATATGTGACACTCTACCACTGGGACCTTCCTCTAGCTCTGGAAGATAAATACAAGGGATGGCTCAGTCCAGACATCATGTAAATAGGAGCTTATTAATTAACTTCTCTATCTTTGGTAAAAATAAATATTGTAAAACATAATACTATAAACTTAGATCACTTAACTCATTGCAGACAAGACTTCGCGATATATGCAGAGACGTGTTTTGTGGCATTTGGCGACAGAGTGAAGCATTGGATCACGCTCAATGAACCCCATAATTTTGTGCAACAAGGATATGATCTAGGCAGCCAGCCACCGGGGCGTTGCTCTATCATCCTTCATGCCTTTTGTAGTGAAGGGAATTCTGGTACTGAGCCTTACATTGCTGCACACAATGCTCTCTTGGCTCATGCTACTGCAGTGAACATTTATAGGCAAAAGTATAAGGTACTGATCCTAATAAGTACATGACTTTCACTAACTTGTTACAGAGTACCATTCTTTATTTCTAGCATGGTTTTATACAAAATATTGACATGTGATATTGACAGCAAAATCAACAAGGGTCAATTGGGATATCGTTAGATTCGTATTGGTATGAATCAGCAACTAACCACAAAGAAGATATCGAAGCAACACAACGAGCACTGGATTTTCAGCTAGGCTGGTAAGTACTTTTGACTCATACTTAAGCTCAATTATTGCAGATGTAAAATCGAGCACTTATATTATCTATTCGATAATCTACTCATTTTATAATCTGTTGCTCTTAATATGATGTGATATTATCTGCTTTGGATCAAGTCCATTTTCCCTAAAGGACTCACATCATTAAGAACATCTAACTCCTTTAAGTAGCTTATTTTTCCTTTCTACATCCACATGATCCGAGTATTTATGGTCACCGAAGCCCAGAGGAGAGGTTGTGTATACATCTTTGAAGCTACGGGTAAAGATAGTAAACCGGCCCATAGACGGGCAAAGGCACTAAGCCAGACCCTATTCCATCACTCTGTCATCCTCATACTCGTCACGACAAATTATTAGCTCTGATACCAGTTGTTGGACTAAAACTGCTCAAAAATACTCTTAACATGGTATGACATTGTTCGCTTTGGGCCAAACCCGCACGATTTTCCCAAAAAGCCTCACACCATTAAGAGTATCCAACTCTTTATAAGTAGCTTATTTTTCCTATCTACTTTCTATGTGAGACTTTGTTCCCACCTCCCAATACATTCAAGCTTAGAGATTACGAAGAATTGATGGTGTGAAAGTTTTGTCTAATCCAGGTTTATTGAGCCATTAGTCTTTGGTAACTATCCAAGCACAATGATCAGCAGAGCTGGAAGCCGGTTGCCAAAATTCTCTCAAGAGGAGTCATCTCTACTCAAGGGTTCGTTCGATTTTATAGGCATAAATCACTATACTACATGGTATGCAAGAAGCAACATTACTAACTTGATTGGATTTTTGTTCAATGACACAACTTCAGATTCTGGTGCTACTGTTCTTCGTATGTTTTCAATCCTCTTCTCACATTCTATACAATAGTAATGTTGATCACGCTTTATTGCTTAACCAGTACTTGTCGCTGCCTTTTGTAGCATTGCGCTTGGGGAAGCCAATACCAGACCGGGTAAGTAATACTGCAGAATGGAATACACTTAATATTGTTTTAACAACGACAACAACAACATGGATTCTCACGGGTGGAGTCGGGGGAGGATAGGGTGTACACCGACCTTACCCCTATCCTGGTGACAGAGAGACTGTTAATATGGTATTAACACTATGCTCATTGAACAATATTTACTTACTGATGTTATTGTTCTTTTTGACTTGCAGGCAAATTCAGTATGGTTATTCATAGTACCTCATGGTATCAGAAGCTTAATGAATTACATTCGTGTAAAGTACGGGAACCCCACGATTATAATCACAGAAAATGGTAAGTTGTCTAAGATGTGTACCAAGTTAAGCATTTATACCGGAGAAAATCATGAATTTCAGCTCAGCAAAACCAACTTTGTCTTGTGCTTTTCTCTCAATTAGTTTATCTATTGACTGACTGCACTTCTATTGAACTACTTCTAAAGGAATGGATGACCCAAATAGTCTATTCATCTCTAGAAAAGATGCACTAAAGGATGAGAAAAGAATCAAGTATCACAAAGACTATCTCACAAACTTGTTAGCTTCAATCAGGTAATTAGTTATCGTCTGACTCAAGGATTACGATCACATAAACAGGCGTTACGACGATTTTGTCCGTTGATAACAGTTAATATTTGATTTTGCTTGATATACAGAGAAGATGGTTGCAATGTGAAGGGATACTTTGTGTGGTCTCTATTGGATAACTGGGAATGGCAAGAAGGATTCTCCTCTAGGTTTGGTCTTTATTATGTTGATTACAATGACAATCTCAAGAGATATCCCAAGAATTCTGTAAAGTGGTTCAACAATTTCTTGTCTTCTGCTTAAGCAATTATCTTGAGCATACTCACTTTACACGGATAGACAACACAAAGTTGTCAATAGTATATCATGTGAACATACCTATATTGTGATGAACAATAGACATCCAATTCAAATGTTGAAATTCTTAAATATGTAGTCAAGTTAATCTTGAATTTTTTTTGGACATCTGAACTAGCACTTCACTTACTGAAGTACTAAAGTGTAAAAGACCATCGAGTTCAAATCCCATCAGGAAAAAACGCTATCTGATTTATTTGCATCTGCTTAAGTGGAGTTACTATGGGTCTTTGCTGGTGAGAGATAACGGGTATCCAGTGAAATAGTTGAGGTAGGCATAAACTGGTCCCGACACCACCATTACCAAAAAAAACGTATAAATATCTTAACTTAACCAAACAGTAGTATGGGGAGACGCAAATAAGATAGGTTCTTTTAAAACAGAGAAACAAGCAGTATTGAGGCAGTGAAGCTTGAAAAATCAGAAACAGAAGTAAAAAAATAATTTGAGACGGGGTCTCTTCTCGGATTCAAAATTCAATGACTAAAATTATTCATTGATAGAAGTTAACATTCAGATTTCTATTCTCACCAGCATTATATAAAGCTATACCTTGATTTTCAGTTCTTAACATATGGAGAAATTACTTGTTTGAAGTATACATATAAGACATAAAAGTGAGTTCGATTAGCCATTTTTTAGGTGCAAAGTGTAAGCTACATATAACAGACTCTTCAGATGTACCCAACCACAAATGTATATTAAACCGTAGAAGATTCATATAAATGCAGTTAGCATCATTTGGTTCAGAATCAGGTTATCCCACGATTATAATCCTGGAATTATAACCAAAATAGATAATCCCACCTTCTATATGAGATTGAGAATCTCATTATTTTGGTATAAATGTTGTCCATGTTTTAACTAATACCCACGACGACAAATTTAATACTGGGATGACCCACCTAATCCCTGTAACTTGGTGCTTACACCCCACAGAATTTAAAAGGGTTAAAACGAAGCATTCTGCCACAAGAAAACGATGAGAGAGAGATAGAGAGATCACTTCACGCGTACGCATAACAAAACCAGTACCACCAACGGCATACTTTACCCAAATGATTCTAATACAGGGAGAATATCCAATGCAATTTTCGTAATATATTGCATAAGAAAAAGATCCAATTTATGCTGACTGAACTGACAGCCAAAGGCTTCCGCAAGTAGTGTTTTCTACTCGTCATTAACACCATGTACAAAAAAAAGGAATGTGATCAACAAAATCTGTCACTTATTTTATTAACTAAGTGTTTTTGTAGACCATGTGTATAATGCCCAGTGACAGGCTTCCAACTTGGAAACAAAATGACTTTAAGCCTTGAAGAAAGAATAAGCAATCTAGTAGCGCAACCAGTATGTCCTGCGTCTGAACCAGTTATAATCAGGCAAATCCTGAATCGGTCCCCTTGCTGATATTGCAATGTCCTACAGAGGGAAAAGCATAGAAAAGAAGGCTCAATCCTACAGTTAATTCTCCCCCAATGTATAATAAAATAAAACCAAAAAAATCATGGGGAGATAATAAAAAAAAATCACATCCTACAAACCTACAGCATGGGGAGATAATGCGAGTGTAATCACTTATTTTTTATTCCAGTACTACTGAAGAAAAGAAGCTCTAGATTAAACCTAACTTTCCTTAAATGTATCATGACAAATAGTTTGATTTCTCTTAAAAATGGGTTAAAACTTTAAATAGTTATTGACTGATACTAGATGTGCTGGAGATCTCAAGGACTTACCCTGTCGAAAATAAAGCGATTTGCAACTCGCTTGACAGTGTCAGCATCGACCCTGTCAATTCTGGAAAATAACTCAGCATGTGGAATTCTGCGGCCATACGTGATTAACTGAAAGGGAGAAAAACTTCAACTGTAAGTAAATTTAGTAATTTCAAAGTGTAGCATCAGTTGACAAGAATGCATTAAAGGTCATCCTTTTAACCACAAAGCATCTAGCACACAGATACTGAAGAGGGTAATTGAATTAACTACGGCAAAGCTTCTACCATCTAGCCATCTAGGTTCCATTCATTTAGAAGAAAGTGACAGTAACATCAATGCATCTAGGCACAAGTTTTTTTAGTTCCTAGTTTCTTTCGATGATTCCTCCGACTCATCTCAAATACGGTAATATCAAACAATTGACAGTTAAAGCTACGTTTCTGCCACAATGTGTAAGTGATCCCAGAGCCCTGTCAGCAGAGTCATGAAACAAAATGTCTATTGATGTTAGAAGAGTCAGTCTTGTTACCTAGTTTTTGGAAGGCCAAGATGCTAATCTCTAATTTAAGCTCAACATGAAGTTGTTACAAGATGAAGGTTTCGATGAGAAGTGAAAGAAAAGGGTTTTCAGATGAAGCATATCTCTTTTACTTTCCTTCCATCTAATAACCAGAACCAAATGACCCACAATTTGCAAAAGAAAGTAAATCAAAAGGTCTCTCCCCTTCACCTTTCCCCTCCCTGTTATGGGACCAAACATATCTTTGATTTACAGCCTAAGCCTCGGAAGAAAATTCCAGTTAATTTGTGACTGATGGAGTCTTCCTTCCATTTTCTTCCTACTCCCTTCTCGCCCCGTATTTTTTAAATCAGGAGAACCAAGAGAATATTTTCTTCCCAAATTCTTCTTGAACTCTTATCCTTGTTTTCTTCTTGGTTGGCTTTGGAGGAGCTACTGCTCCCTCTATTTCATTCTACAGCAGAGCCTTATTCTATTTTTTATGATGATAGTAACTTTATTTCATGAAGTTAAGAGCAAGGAGACTAAAAAATGTCTCTGACCTAAGGAGCCAAATACTCTCTCCTGTGCTTGTTTCTAGTTACAAATACTTTCTACTTGATTTTACCTGCCGTCCAATGTCTTCAGCAGTAGGGCCCGATCCATCAATGTGGAGCATCAAAGAAGATTTGAGCTGCAGAAATTAAGTACATAAAATATAAGTTCTTGATATTGCTAAAAAGACATGCCAGTCAACAGGGAAAGGTCCCTTCAAATTAAATAGAGGCAAAAAGCTCTCCTTTAAAATAGGTCCAAAAGAATAGCTGAGGAGTAAACGAATACCTGATTACGTGCACGAATGACATCAGCTTCTGACACTCTATAACATAACTTGCATATCCCTTGCATGATGACATAAGCTAAGTCACTCAAGCAATCAGGCTGTAACAAGCAGAAAACATGGATGAGTAAAGTTTCAGGCCTATGCATAGGTCACTTAGTGGAAGGGAACAAGTTTTTCAATTCGCTACCCTTCTCTAAATTGACATAATTTAAGAAACACTAATCAAAGGGATGACAATTTCTCAAGTTATGAAGAATTTGAAATGCTTCAAATAGCAATCTTACTAATACAACAATTATTAGAATCACAGTTACTTAATTGAGCAGAATTTAAAAAAAAACTGCCTCTAAATTGTACAACGAAATATGATTTTAAATCACTAGCTTTTACATTTCAAATTACTAATGTAAATTCAGGAATGGCCTTACCCAGTTCCCAATTCACAGGAGAACTAATGAACCGCGATAACAAAAGTTCAATGACCACAAAACAGCAAATCTCATCAAATATGAAGTTAATGATACAGGAATAGTTGAGATTTGGATAAACAGAGGTACTGGAAATTTCTCTCTAAACAGAATTGACAAGCAATAGATGTATTCTATACTATGTTACACAGACTCAGGTGTGGGTATTAAATATGAGCACGAATATATAGGTCAGCTTCGCTTTCCCATAAATTCAAGGATTCAAGGATGCAGATAGAAGCACTGCTACAAGTAAAGGGATCAGGTTATTCTGGGGTTGTGCAAATATGCTTCTATATCATTAAAACATCATAGTTATTAACCTCTAAGCATGATGCAAGTGAGCGTAACTCTGTTTTCTCGTCGTGTGTATCACGCTAACACAAATTTCTTTTAAACTTAATTGTCTTAGATATCCTGATTCATAATTTATTATTGGCAATCCACCCCTATTAAAGTATTGCAATCTGTTTTCCAGTTCATCTCAAAATTAAGCAAAACCTTTTTTTTCCAATTAAACATAACCCTAGTGATAAGAGTTGCCTCTGAGCTATCTTGCTGCATCTATCTCAACGAAGGAGAAGTCTCTCTCACTGACGGAGGACGGACCATCAACTCTCTCAGAAGATTACGCGAAATAAAAAGTATACACTGAGAGGCAACTCTTTCGTACTGACCGGAGACGGTGTCTCTTTTTTTTTTATTTTTTTATAACCGAGAAATCCCTGAGGGTTACTGGCGCACAGTTCAAGACACATTGGATAATCCGATAATGGTCCCGCCCTTCTACCCTTCTCCACTTAAAGGTTCGAATCCGTGACATACGCCTAACCTACACATCACGTGTTGCACTCTATTCCAAAGATGTGGGGGCGTGTCGGATCAGAGAGGCACGAAAATCATGTCAGATCGCCACCAAAAACTGTATGTTGAGTGTAACTAAAGGTTCCACATAATGTAGATTCTATAACTTTTCCTTTCTTCTTTTCATTTCTGTTCATCCTCAATTTTTTCTATGTAGTTGGGAGCAAAGAGGACAGGCAACAAAAAGACATGAGATGTTCAGAAAAGAAACAATAACCTAAAATTTTCAATGTTCTCTTTATTGATTACAATAATCAATCAGCACAACTACATGACCTCTGGATTTCAAAATTACAACTGAGCTGATTGAGCTATTTTATTTTTGGTGATATTGGAGGGAGAATTTATCTTTGCTTCACCAAAATACGATCTGTTTATATGACAAAAACATTAACCCATAGAGATCTTCAGAACGGACAGCTGAATCGGGACTCTTATTTGTGGTGCACAATTTCCTGGAATGTAGGTATATTAAAGTCATTACTTGTGTTTGATTTCTCAGTTTTATCATCCTCAAAACTAGCATATTCTGGATCAGAATTAGAAGAGATCCTAGACCAAGGAAGATCATAGAAGCTTAAGTGACTAGACTGGACTTCACCAAAAGCTTCTCACAGCCACGTTGTTACAAGATTTTTAAAGGATCAAAGCCAGCTTCGCCCACCACAAATCCTCCAGAACATCTCAAGTTTACTTAATTTCCCAGCCCATTTCAGCTAGGATAACCTCTAAATGCTCCTTTAAGGAACCAATCTCCCTCTCCAATGAATGCGTAATCCCAACCTTAAGTATTTCATCGACATTCCTATGTGTTTCTACACACAATGAGCAGCATGGACACCCACAATTTCTCCAAATCAATTCAGCACTGTTAAATTAGTAATCCAAGCATACAAAGACCGTCCACAAGAAAAGCCGGAGACGAAAAAGAAAGAGCAACGACTGATGCCCTCCAATAATTTAGCCTCGTCTTTGGGAAATATCCATCTCTTATAGTTTCTTATTTAAAGATTTGCCCGAGATTCTTTGATTATCATCAAAGTTTCAAAAAATAGTGATACCGAAATCTGTTCAGCACAAAAGAATACTTTATAGGTATTTCACAAACAGAAGAAGAAGGCCCAACGAGTTCATAGCAAAAGAGAGGCAGGGAAGAAGCCAAATTCTTTTGGGAGTACTTGCTCTTACTAATCCAACATAATGGACTTAGGTTTCCAGGTCTAAATGCACACATTCCCTTCCACTGACCAATAAAAATTGCACCAAAAGGAGAAGACCAGCTGACAAAGTTAATATACACAGATTGGTAGTTTTACCTAACCATTCAAGTGAAACAAATAGTTTGAGTGAAAAAAACTTCCAAGAGGAAAAAAAAAGAGGCTAATACTAGAGTAATTCAAGATAAGCAGGAACTCCTCAACACTTCTATATACATGTGGAATCTGAGAGAAAAGGAAGCATTGGTTTTTCCAAGCATGTAGGAACCATATATCTGAAGTCACTGACCTTGGCTTCAGCATAGACACCAAACATCCCTGTGTCTTTATAGTTGGTGTTAAATGCCATCACACTCTCAGCTATTTCATTAATGGCCACCCTTTGGACAAGCTCTGAACTGTTCAAAGAATTACCAATGAAATAAGAGAAATTAGCAAGGCAAATTCAACAACTTTCTATTTTGTGGAAAACAGAACAATTTAATCAAAATCTCCAAACGCCCAGAAATGCCTTTACATGGAACTAATAGATGAGGCATTAAGAAACAACAAACACTATTGTCTTTTCTGTAAGGGCCACATTGGCTGCCGGCTAGAATTTTTTTTTCTTGAAGCATATAAAAGTAATTTGTTTGTTGCGTAAGTAAATGAGAAGGACCAACCCCATGTGCTTCCCGCCTCCTGAAGTTTTGTTCCATGATCCCAGCATTTGTTGCATGACCATCAAAGCTATGGAATCATGGTCTGTCCATGATGCTCCACTAAATGCAACAGCGAATTGAGCAAGAGGCAGATCATCGTCAATGATACGTATCTATTTATGCAGGAGGACAAAATCAGTAAAGATGTAGAAGTAAAGCACATAAAATGAAAAAAGTAAAAACTAAGCAGTGAATCCACACCTCTGAACCTGTAAATATTGCTGGCTCATCTGCTACCAATTGGGAAGTGGTAATAGGATTAGATGATAGTTTTGTAAAATGTTTCTTCACTAGCTCAACGACATCTTCATGCTTCACAGCTCCAGCAGCAGAAATTACCTACAGCAAAGAGTTAAATGTCGCTTTTAGTCTGGCACAAGTTGCTTGAGAACATAACTAACAAACCTTTAACTCCCCCCTTTTCACGTACACATGATCTTTTCTGTATTTGAGATATCTATGATTAGGGCTTGGAATGGAAAGTAATGTAACACCACACTGGCAAACGATTAACTGTCATTCATTTTGATAAAAGGAAGAGCAAAAATGGGATCATTCAATCTTTCCTCCTATAGAGAAGATAGGACATGGCCCCAGATGAAAACAATGAAATTCAATTTAGAAATAGAGGTGAGAAAATTAGTAAGGAAGTCACCAACAGATACTACATCAGCTATGGCAGGTTCTGTACCATTCTATGAGCACCATAGTGGGTTGAAATGTAATCTTGAATATGATCTCTTGTCATTTTCTCAATGTTCTGGGCAGGTCCAAGAATAGTTCTACCCAATGGAGTGTACTGGAATGCAGTAGTATGTAACTGGTCAAAGATGACTTCCTCCGGTTGTTTTTCCACCTACAAGAAGATTGTCCAACATGGAGACTGGTAAATATTGCGATTAAAGAAAATTTTCGCACTTAAGAGAGAAAGCAGAAGCAGATATTGTCACATACTACAATTACTAGCAGAGTACACATACAAACTCCTCTAATAAACTACAAAGATGAATTAACAGTGTAACATAAGGAAACCTACCTGACTTAACATGAACAATAACACCTCTTTAACAGATATGAATTGTAAGCAAACCAACGACACATTACATGGACAGCTACAGTCATCCATCATTGGAGAAGCTAAAGAGGTTATTGTCTAGTCTGACTAGGTACTAACTAGGCATACCAGCATTTTGAAATCATTTCAATTACTGACCATTGTCCACCTACAGATTTACGAGCCAAAATGATTTGCAAGCAAAGATAGCCTCTGAGAAAACAGCGGGGAACACTATAACACTGGCTACAGGAATGAAGCTAGAGATAATATCAAGTCCAAAAAGAAAAAATATTGACCAAGTTATTGGCAATTTGATTGATCAGCACATACTCCGCCAAAATTTCCCTTTCTTTTTAATCAATTAACCATTTCATCAGCTAAGAATTTGTTAGTGACAATTTTCTATCCATTTGTAAATTCTTTTAATCAATCATAAATTTGCAAATTCCTCTTAATAAGATGGTCGTTCTCTACAGCTTTTAAATCTCGCCTAGCCTATCCCGCCGTTCTCCAGTGAACAAAATCAGATATCTCAATATGTGTAAACATCTTGTACAATCAATTAGGGGTCGTTTGGTAGGATGCATTAGATAAAATAATGCATGCATTAACTTTGTGTATTAATAATACATTGTTTGGTAGACATTTTGAACCTATGCATTAGTTATGCAAGCATTAGTTATACATCCTATTTGGTATTATCCTATGCATAACTAATGCAAAGAAAACAATGGTATTAGCAATGCAATAGGTTTTAATGCATGCATTAGCTTAGTTAAAGACAAAATTGTCCTTCAACATTTATGCTTGATTAAAATATGCTAGTTATTATCTTGATGGAAGTTTAAAATAATCCAAATAATGAGAAATAAAATTATAGCCCTAGTAAATAAATAAATACTTAGCATATTTCCTTTTTTATAAATAAATATTTAGTTCTATTTTACAATATAGGTAGACAAATTAAATAATTTTTTAAAAACTTTTTGCGATAAAAATATTTCTCAACATATGTTTCATTTAGAAAGTTAAAGTGATGGATTGCTTTTGAGGGCATTTTTGTAAACAAACAATTCTTTTAGAAATTGCACAATGCTTTAATACATCAAACCAAACAATGGATAAGAAATATGCCAGCATAACTAATACCAGCATAACTAATGCAAGCATAACTAATACCAGCTTTACTAATACACCCTATTCAACATTATTCTTATGCACCCTACCAAACGACCCCTTACAGTGCATTGAAATGATAAAATGGCTCAAACATTTTTTGTACAACCATTCATCCAAAAGAGGATACTTTCTGTAGCACCAAAAAACTTTTGCATTCCCAATCATGTGCCAGTTTCAATCACCAAGTCCCCCAACTCCTAACTTTTCAGACAGCAGAGAAATGAAAGCAGGTTTTAAGAAAGTGACAAAAATACATGCAGTTTTCATGTCATATATAGCCTGTTTCTGCACAGGCTAAAGATTAACATGAAATACCACTTCGACCAGCCAAGAATAACATAAAGGACAACACATCATGCCAAAAATTAGAAAACTATACACCAGCAAATGCGGAGCACATCAGTGTTTAAAAAAGCGATCGCTTTGTCGCTTTAAGCGAGAAGCGACAGCTCATCGCTTTTTTGAAGCTGAGGCGACTCGACCATCAAAAGCGATAGCTTCAACACCTGAAGCGAGAAGCGAAAAAGCGATCGCGTCAGTCAAAAGGGGTCAATTGTTTTTTAAAAAGAGATTGGGTCTTTTTTATATTATACAAAACATAGACCCCAAAGTAAAGACATTTCTTCTCTTCTTCCATTCAATCGAGCATCACTGCTAGTCCGTCCAGCCTCCGGGTAATTTCTTCTTCTCCTTTTTTTCTCTCTTCTTTCTTCTTCTTCTTCTTCCCGTCGACTGCTCACTGCTAGGGTAGGCAGTGATCCTTTTTTTCCCTTTTATTCTTCTTATTTAGCCTTCATTTATTAATTTTTGTGTGTATTTCAGTTTATAAACTTAATTATTATATTTTGAAATGATGATGCTTTGCTGATTTTAGTATATTAAACATAATAATTATTATTTTTTTTCAGTTTTTTCAGTTTTCTTTGAGATGTGACTGATTTCAGTTATTAAATTTAATTTAATTAAGGTTTTACTCATTTCGTAATTGGTAAAGTTGATGTCATGTGACCAGGAGGTCACGGGTTCGAGCCGTGGAAATAGTCTCTTGTAGAAATGCAAGGTAAGTTTGCGTACGATAGACCCTTGTGGTCCACTGTGTGTGTATGTGTTGTATTTTCAGTTTATCTCTTTGCAGGGTTCATAACATATATATGTTATAAATATATGTTTGTCTCTTTGCAAGGTTTACAACAACAACAACAACCCAGTATAATCCCACTTAGTGGGGTTTGAGGAGGGTAGTGTGTACGCAGACCTTACCCCTACCTTGGGGTAGAGAGGCTGTTTCCAAATAGACCATCGGCATCCTTCCCTCCAAGAACTTCCCACCTTGCTCTTAGGGAGACTCGAACTCACAACCTCTTGGTTGGAAGTGGATGTTGCTTACCATCAGAGCAACCCCACCTTGCTCTTAGGGAGACTCGAACTCACAACCTCTTGGTTGGAAGTGGATGTTGCTTACCATCAGAGCAACCCCACCTTGCAAGGTTTACTTTGTGTTATTTAAAAATTGCGCTTAACTTATGAAGCGAGGCGAGCCCCTGTTGCTTTTTTGCGCTTCTCACTCTCAAAAACACTGGAGCACACTGCACGCGATATGGATGAGCTCTTAATCTAACTCTACATGATCAGATTCACCAAATTTATTGTATCTTGCCCAAATAGGCAAGCAGAACCGTCATGGCACGTTTTCATCTCATTATAAATGGTCTCAAGGACTTTTAGATAAATGTAACAGCTTTCACCGAGGCTCTGCAGATATTTGCTTTGACAAAATCATTTTGAATGTTATCCTTAAACTACTGTTCTGAAAGCTAAAAAGGTAGAACATACAAGCACAAAGTAAACTCACTATAATCTGAATCAAATTGGTAGAGCAGGGTGCTAGTTTCTGGTTATCTATCCAACTTAAATAACCAACTTACCAACTAAACGATAAGTACTCTAAATCATTAACTTCAGTTGGATTAGAAATTAAAAAAGCTCCTACAAGCAGCAATTTCTTCTTCCAGCTCAAAGAATCACTTAAACCTCTCGAGAACCATGGCCTTGGTGTATTTATATGATAATTGCATCCCCAAATTCTTTTGCTCTAACTATCATTTCAATCATACTTTCTTCAACATAAGAATAATTTCTTTTTACAAAGCTTAAGAATAACTGATACTCCCTCGGTCCCATTTTAAAGGAGTAAACTATCAATATTCAGGGAATCAATCTATCTTTTCTTTAACTGCAGTTTTTTCACACACTTCCAAGATATTACTTATTGATTGTAAAAGATTGTTTTGAAGTACTAGTTTCTACAACAATGCATCAATCCCAAACAAGTTGAGGTATTGGCTTTATGAATCCTCATTTGACCGTGTTACCCCATTTAAACTCATCTCATGCCAATAAAATAAAAAGGCTAGAAAATTCCTAAAAAACATGGGACGTAAGGTAGAACTGCTAACATGACTAAAACATATTCTCTACTAACAGGTATTCCTATATAGATCTTTTTCTTCCATTGTGCCTTATCTTTTGCTTGTATGCTAGTTTCGAATCAAGTAAGTTTTATTTCAGAAAGTGTGGTCAGATATCCGAATTAAGGCCAAACATAGATACTTCGAGCTTTGTCCCGTCACTTTTTCGGGGTAGAGGGAGAACAATAATAAATCATAACAAAGTAAGACTAATTCCAGTACACATTGTGAATCAGAGAAAGATTAGCTGTTTTCCTCATACCTCTTCCATTTCCCGAAGAATCACACTACGCTCCCGAACAATCTTATCTTCCTCCAAAAGCGAATTCTGCAAAATATCCCCAAGTATATCAATCGCCTTTGGCACATCAGATCCCAAAACCTTAGCGAAATACGCAGTCTGTTCCCTAGAAGTATACGCATTCAAATGCCCTCCCATATTCTCAATTTCCTCTTCCAATGCCCTAATAGGCCGTTTCTCCGTTCCCTTAAAAATCATATGCTCAAGGAAATGCGCGACGCCGTTATTCTCCTCCGTCTCAAATCGAGATCCAGCGTCGATCCAAACTCCGACGGTAGCCGTTGAGGATGACAGGTTCGATTCAGTAGCGACACGTAGGCCGTTAGGGAGAGTAGTGATTTTAGTCTCCGGTGATGAGAGAATTGAGGTGTGATCCGCTACCGTAGGGTGCGGGGAATTGTACTGGAGGAACCTAGGGTTAGGGTCTTCGAGGCGTTTGATCTTTGATTTGACTTGTTCAGCTAAGCGATCGTAGATCATGAAGTCTGGGGGAGGTGGGGAGGGTGGGGAGGAAGGGGGTGAGGTGGTTACGGAGGTGGTGGATCGGGAAGACAGTGTTAGACATGGTGGTAGAAGAGAAAAACGATTGATTCGAGAGCGGCGCGTGAGGTTGAGAAGGTGGCGCGTGGCCATGGTGTAGGATTGAAAGGGAGCCAAGTGGAGTGAAAAGTTTTCCAAGTGATAGCGGAGGAGAAATGAGGATACTGCCTTTTTAGGATAGGTGGTGATTATGTAAAGACGAGTTTACCCTTTTACTCATTCTCGTAGAGGAAATTAATGGAATTGCAAAATAAGCCCAATTCTTTTTGACTTATGTCACCAACGGCCTCTCCCTCCCTTCGTGATGTAAAAACAATTTTTTACTTAGTTATACTAATTTTGAAACTTATTTTGTTTTGCTATTGAGATTTTAACTTAATTAAAAGTTGATATATAATTTACTAACTCAATATATATTAGCATTAATTAAGTAGGTGTTTGGATATAAGAATCGTGAAATTCCGGAAAAAAGTTGGGGGGAATTCAAGTGAAAATGATATTTGAAAATTAGAGTTGTATTTGGACATGAATACATTTGGAGTTGTTTTTAAATTTTAATGAGTGAGTTGAAATGAAAATTTTGAAAAACATTTCTTGGAGTTTTTCAAATTTTCGAAAAATTCTGAAATTCAACTTCAAGTGAAATTTGAAATTTTCATGGCCAAGCACTAATTTTAGAAAAAGTAAAAAAGAAAATCTAAAAAAGTGAAATTTTTCTTATTGCCAAACGGGTCCTAAGTATCCTTTGATTGTAGTCTTTTAATATCTTAACAAATGAATTGTATAATATTATTGTGATGTAGAACTCTTTATATTACTTCTATTTAACCAACTGTGAGTATATTTTGGTCAATTATTAAAAGACGAATTTTCATAAATGACTATTGTTTAGTGGTTATTAATTTTCTATAGCTACCATAGACATAATTGCTTTCCGTAGCTATCTTTCAATTGTTATGGTAATGTATTCGATGTATTCGAGCTATTGTATTCATGAATACAGTAGTAAAAATCGGCTAAAAAACAAGGCAGCACAACTGTCTGCTGTTGTATTCACATGTGTCCATACCATGTATTCATGAATACAACATAATAATAGGTCTCTCCAGTTGTTTAATAACAGAAAGCTGCTAATTTAATGTGATACACTCCTAATATAACTCACTTAAATCAATTATAACACACAACATTATCAATCCAATTAATAAGAAGATTTATCAGACGCTAAACACAAAATATAGAGCATTCTTCAGAGTTTCGGTCCCTCTTTTTTCTGATACAGTTTGAGGTTTTTTTTCCTGACATTGTTCGAGGTTTTGCTCGGAATTGATACAAGTATCTACAAAAATACTTTGAAATTTTATTTTCTGTATATGAATACATCATGTATTTATGCCAGATACAACCTGTAATAGTAACCTACTGCCTGCATATTTCATAATAAACCTAGTGCGTGTATTCTATTGTATCTAATAGTTGTGTTCGATGTATTCAAGTTTATTTTTGTATTCATAATATTTTATTTATTCTTAATACATAGTGTTACTGCTTTATTGAGTATATTTCATTAGTTGTATTTATTGATTTTCTATTTGTATTGAGAGTATTTTATTGTATTTCACTGTATTATTGTTTTAAATACAAATTGATACAGTTAGGTTAAAAATACAAATGAATACAGTTAGATTGAATGCATAATTAATTGATAAATAACATCAAAATGATAGAACTAACAATGTATTTAAAAATGTTATTGTATGAACTCAAATTCATATAAATACATCTAAATACAACAATCAAAAATAACTATACAATATAAAAATCAGTGTATATCGAATACATATAAATACATCTAAATACAAGAAGAGAAAATCACTATACAAACTAAAATCAATGTATCCAAACTCGAATACATAGAAATACATCTACATTAGGGTCACTGCGTATTTTTGTTCTCCTTTCGACTTCAATGGTTGCTAATGAACCTGCAAATACAGGTTCCTCTTGAGTGATTTGCAAATCGAAAGATGACCCTTCGAAATTGAGTGCTTTAGCGGGTATTCTGCGGAAAACATAATAAACTTTTATAGTATTGAGAGATGGCCCTTCGAAATTGAGTGCTTTAGTGGGTATTCTGCAGAAAACCTAACAACGGTGAATATTCAAAAAAACTATTGAAGAGAAAAAAAATAAGCTTTAACCAGCCAAAACCTAAAATTTTAACACTTATCACAACTTTTTGGAGTAAAAAATATTGAAAATTGAGGGAGACAATAGCGCTGATAAAGGAGAGAGCTAGGAGAGAAATTTGGAGCTTGCATATCGAATAAATGTTTATGTGCCAAATATGAATAAAAATTGCTATTTTGTATGGATGAACTCATCAGGAAATGAATGGATAGGAACGTGCGATGAATGCTACACGGCCATGGCACCTGCTAGGTCTCCATGTCGCTTAGAGAGAGGAGAGAGGAGAGAGGAGAGAGGAGAGAGATCGTGGAGAGAGAATAAGATACTATGTCGTGATTTTGGGAGAGAATAAACTGAAAGAATGAGAGAGAAAAATATTAGATAGTGTATTTAATGGCTTAACGGTAGGAAGTGACCATAAATACATATTTTGCTATAAAATCTAAAAAGTAGCTATAAAAAATAATATCTTAAAAGAGTTTTTATTTATAATAAATAGAACGTAAAGTTTATTATAAGAGGTAAAATTTCCTTATTAAAATGAAACCAACCAAAGTAATTTTGAGGATAATGGTTCTTGTTAAGATGGTCAACTATTTCAGAACTAATCCACTTAAGAAATAATTACCACTTTGAGAATAGGGATGTAGAGTTAAAAGAAATTGGTGTCAAATTTATGTAAAGATACAAGGAAAAATCGCCAAGAAACAAATGAGAAGTAATTCGGTTTTGGGTTCATAGCATTTTGCCAATTGAATCGGCAATTCTTTTGACTTCGCCAAATGTAAGGTTTCTTCTTTGCGCAAACCCCCAACTCGCGTGCTCGATGTTTTATTAGAGTAAAAAACATTTTTAATTAGAGTGAGCCGAGTATTTATTTAATCACTAATGAAATAGCCGCGCTTCGCGCGGTGTGAAATAAGAAATATATATATAATTAGTTCAAACAACTATGTTATAAGTCTCCTTTGTAGTCTAAAAATTCTTTGAAATGCTAAAATTTATATTTAAAAAATAAATATATAAGGCTATATATAAAAGAGAAAGACACACAAAATAGGAAAATAAACAATAAGAAGAAACGCATACTTATCTTTTTATAATTCTTGTAAACATTATAAGAATGATTGTAGTGAAAATAATTACTTGGTCGGCCAATCCAAATTATGTTAGAAACAAACTCTATGTATAACGCATAAAACCATACTGAGTTAGCGATATATAAAAGAATCTTGTAGAAATTAATACATATTATTCAAATAAATAAAATAAAAGAAACAGTTAGGAATAAAATAAAAAAACGATACAAAATTACAAATCTATTAAGTAGACCAATTGTATCTTTTCAGATTTCATTGTGAATGCATGTCATGTAGCACATTAGTGGAAAAATGATTGTTAAAATGAAAAGGAAAAAAATGAGAACAAAAGATAAAATATCTTTTTCTTTTTTATAGCTTTTGGTAGTATAATTCAAATATTTTACGTCAAATAAAATGGGTAACCCGCTATTTTAACACTAATCAACAAAGTGATACCAAAACAGTGTGTAGACTAAGAAATTTCGTTAGTTAAATTTGAATAAATATCATGTAAAGAAATCCTCATCTCTGTTATACATGGATAGAGCTACTCCACCAGAGTTGCAGAAAGGTTTACAGTTAAGGAAAAAATATTTTCTAAATGGATTAGGACAATATTCCTAATCATAACAAATTCGGAGTAGAGCATAAATAAACATGCAGCATTACAATAAAATAGGTACAAAACAATTAAAGGATTAACTTTGTCAAAGCAAATTCTGAGTCTTTCGACTCCTTGAATAACTGTTTTAATTGTTGTTATTGATCTCCATAAACATGTCTCTATATACATATTGTTCAGACTAACCTGGTAGAAAAGATGGAAAAATTAATCATACAACTTATCATTTCTTATGTTCAAATGAACTAAATAAGGGATGACATCAACAAGTATAAGATTCAATAATATCTGGACATGTAGATGTATGTTTGGCTGAGAAGTATTTCTCAAAAGATCATAGTGCCATAGTTTTCATATACTATTTTCAGGTAAGTCTATACCTGTTTATTGGGCGGGTTGGGACGGATTGAACGGGAAAAATTTTAACCCGTTCGATTAGCGGACGGACTGTTTAGCGGGCTGGGATAACGGGCTGGGGCGGGTTGGGAAATTTCGGGTTTTTAGGGCCCGTTCGGGTTCGGGCTAAGCGGGTTCGGGCAGGCCGGGCTACTGTATTTTTCTAATTAAATTTGATTTTTCTTATTCAATGTTATTGATACTTAAGTATTTGCAAATTTTTAAGGCTTAGAATTAAACTTTGAAGTTTAAAGTTAAGGTTTTAAATTTGAAATTTGTATTTTAAAATTATAAAATTAAAATTAGAAAGTAAGTGGCTACAAAAAATTATTCAATAAGACCAATAAGCAATATGTAAGGAACAAACTCCGAAGACTTTCATTTTATATTCTTAATACATCAAATTAATTTGCAAGTTCTTTTTTGATTTTTTGATTTTTGAACTTGCAAATTAAAAGTTTACAACAACTATAAAAAATAAGAAATAGCACATCACATATTTTGCATCTTTTTTGTAAGTTCTTCCATGTCAACATGAGGTTCTAGGTTTCCGGCATTGGTTGAATCGGAACCATAAATCATTATATCTCCAATTTCTTGGTCCTCCTCTTCGTCTACCTCAGCACGCCCTTGATTTCGCCGTTCTGATCTTATCCAATCTCTGAAGTACACTAGAATTTTCAAAGCGTTGCTGCCCAATGAATGACGGGTATCTCCTAGCTGCTGCCTTGCTTGGCTAAATACTCTCTCTGATGCGACTGTTGAAATCGGCACATTTAGCATGTCTCGAGCCATGGCCGAAAGAACAGGAAATTGATTTGAGTTTCTCTTCCACCAACCCAGCAGTAGAAAATCCTTTGTGAGGGGCTCTGGTGACTTTTGCAAGTAGAATTGTAGTTCATCAATATTCCTGCTACTTGTTTGTTGATGCTCTCCTAGTGTAGACCAAATCAGGTAATCTTGAACACAATCATCATCATCCATAGTTGTTCTAGATGTTGAAGTATTAGTTGAAGGAGTATTTGCATCTACAACCGAAGAAGCATCAACAATGTTAGCATAATAATTAAATAAAGTTTGTAAATGTGTGTGTAGCTCATAAATACAAGTGTCAATATCAGGAGTTTCAGTTGGTCCAATATCCATATAAGTATATAAAGCTTTAATTAATTGGCGACACTTTATCATTTTGATAGTAGGGTTTAAAATAACATCAATTAGGTAAATATAGGGAATTGGGTAGAAATACTTTTTAAAATTATCTAGCATAAATTCAACAACAGTAGCATATCCTTCTTTCTGCTTCAAATTATATAGTAAAAGAGAAATTTCATGTGATGGCCCAAAATGTCATCACTTATTTTCAAAATGAATTCTGCGTTTCGAGGCCTTAAAAAATCTTTTTCAGCATCATCTCGATTTGCGTGCGCAATCCGGGTGCGTAGCCGGAAAGCTATTATGTGAAAATCTGTGAAAATGTTAAATTTTTGACTTAAAATGCATTTAAGTCGACTTCGGTCAACATTTTAGGTAAACAGACCCGGACCCATGATTTGACAGTCCTGGAGGGTCCGTGCAAAAATATGGGACTTAGACGTATGCCCGGAATCGAATTCCGAGGTCCCAAATCCGAGAAATAAATTTTTAAAAGAAATTATTTTCTGAAAAATATAAAGGTTTTTGAAAGTGAAATGCTATGTGAAATCTGTGGTATCGGGCCCGTATTATGGTTTTGGAGCCCGGTACAGGTTCAATACGATTTATATGTGTTATCGGTAAAGTTTGGTAAGAAACGGTATCCATTTGACGTGATTTAGACCTTAAATGCAAAATTTGATGTTCAAAGAAGTTTTGAGAAATTCCATTGATTTTGAGATTTAATTCGATGTTCATGACGTTATTTTGGCAATTTGTTTCATATGGTATTATTGAGTTAGTACGTATGTTAGGTTTGGAGCCCCGAGGGCTCGGGTGAGTTTCGAAAGGTTTTTAACTCATAAAAAGTTGCAGGTTTTTCAATTCTGGTGTTCTGGTATTTTCTTCTTCGCGTTCGCGGGAGGGCCCTCGCGAATGCGATGAGTTATTCATGCTGAAAGAAATTTCCTTCTACGCGAACGCGAGACCCAGTTTGTGAATGCAAAGTTTTTTTTTTTTTGGGGGGGGGGGGTCTTCCCTTCGAGAACACGGTCCTGGTATCGCGAACGCGACCACCTGGACGCAAACGCGAAGGCTCGAGGAGTTAGTGGTCCGCGAACGCGAGCCCATTTTCGCGAACACGAAAGTCTCTCAGGCCTAGCTCATCGCGAACGCGATGAGCCTGTCGCGAACGCATAGACCAAATTCGCCCAGCTATTTTTAAGTTCAAAAACATAATGCATTACGGTAATTTCACCATTTTTGATAAACTTCATCTTCTCCACACTTCTTGGGCGATTTTTGAAGAGGAACTTCACCATAGCTTCATAGGTATGTAATCCTAAGCTTGTTTTCTTCCATTTTTATCAACACACACTAGATTTCTAGACCTAAAACATGAGATTAAGGGTAGAAAATTAGGGATTTGGGCAGAGTTAGGGCTTTTTGACTCGTTTTGGGGTCGGATTTCGAAATAAATTATATATTTGGGCTCATGGGTGAATGGGTGATCGGGTTTTGGTCCGAACCTCATGTTTTGACCAAGCGGGCCCGGGGTCGATTTTTGACTTTTTGGGAAGAATGATTAGAAAGCTATAATTAAGCATTGGAATTGGATTGTTTAGCATTTATTGATATTATTAAGTCGATTATGTCTAGATACAATTGATTTGGAGCCACATTCAAAAGGAAAAGCGGTGTTTGAGGTTTGAGTTGGCCGTAGAAGTTCGAGGTAAGTGTTTGGTCTAACCTTAGCTTGAGGGATTAGGAGTTGAGTCCTATTTGCTATTTGCTTCTTGTTGAGTACGACGTATAGGCATGGTGACGAGTATCTACACGTTGGTGTCGAGTATGACCGTGAGTCTTAAATTGCAATTTAATGTGTTCTTAAATAATACTACGGATACTTTAATTGATGATTCTCGATACTGAGCAAGAATTAAGATTGTTCTCGTGGAAATTACTTATGATTGAGTATTGGTGTTAGCTGAGATGGTTAGATGTTGGAATAAGATTGATTATAGTTGTTTCTCCCATGCCGGGACGTATTTATTTTTTTACGGTCGAATCCTTTGTCAGGATAGTATAGTTCTTTGTTGATCCCTTGCCGGGACTCTTGGTATGATTGTTGTTAAATATAAGTATATGGATCGGGTTGCACGCCACAACAATGATATAAATGGATCGGGTTGCACGCTGCAACAATGTTATAGTGGATCAGGTTTCACACCGCAACAATGATATAAATGGATCGGGTTGCACGCCGCAACAATGATACAGTTGGATCGGGTTGCATGCCGCAACAGTGTTAAATAATAGGGATCGGGTTGCACGCCGCAACAGTGTTATTATTGTTTGTTGTAGATCTTGAATTGTTCTCTTAATTTTCTGTTGGATTTGATATTTCCCCCGCAACATGCACTCCCTTCCATCTTTAATTGTTTATTCATGTTTTATTTTCCTCTATATATTATATAATTGCACAGGTTTATTTGGTGGTCTGGTCCTAGCCTCGTCACTATTTCGTTGGGGTTAGGCCAGACACTTACCAGTACATGGGGTCGGTTGTGCTGATGCTACACTCTGCACTATGTGCAGATCCCGGAGCAGCTTTTGGACAGTAGCACTTGGGGAGGCTGCCTTCAGTCCAGCTAGAGATCCCGAGGTAGTCCTGCAGGCGTCCGCAGGCCCGACGTTCTCTTCTATCTTATTATGTACTGTGTTTTCATTTGATTTCGAGACAGATTTTATTTCTTTCAGACATTTGTTGTAGTAATCTTAGTCGGTCCGTGATATTGTGACACCAGATTCCGGGTAGAGACGTATGTTGACATTTGTAGCACTAATTTTGGTTATTATATTAGACTAAGTCTTCCACTTGATTTCATTTATCGTTAATATTTAAATGCTGATTACCTGTTAATTTAGATGAGTAAAAAGGGTTAAAAATGAAAGAGTTAGGAATTTCTATGTTTCACGGCTTTCCTAGCTTCTACGAGTAGGTGCCATCACGACTCCCGAGGGTGGAAAATTCGGGTCGTGACATTTCAGCAATATGAACTAAACCATTTGCAATAGTAGGATAATAAGCTCCAGAAAACTCAAGCGTAGCCACATAAATTTTTTGTAGAAATTATACCAAATCATGAATGACATCCCAAGTTTTAGATGTTAACAAACGGTTAGGATCAGTACAATGAGAATTAGTAACTTCAGTTATAGGCATTCAATATTTATAACAACATCTTAAGAATAAATAAGTATAATTCCACCTAGTAACTATTTCTTCAGGCATGAGTCTTGGTTTTAGTCCATAGTGTACACATTTTTTCTTAAATGCATTTAATCTAGCACTTCTATTATTTCCTTGACTTACACCAACAGCTCTCCTAACTAAAGTAATATCATCTCTAAATTGTGACGACCCAACCAGTCGTCTCATGAGTTACCACTCAGTTTTCTCCATTTCTGCTTCATTATGCTTTATTTATCCATGTTTTGTGGTATCGGGTTGATCGGATCGAATCCAGAATGATTTTGATAAGATTTGAGAAACTTAATCTTCTTTAAGGAAGTTTAAGTTGGAAAAGTCAACTGGATGTTGGATTCTATGTTAGAGGGCTTGGATGTGAGTTCTGGTGGTTCGGTTAGTTTCGGGAGGTGATTTGGGACTTAGGAGTGCGATCGAAATGGATTTTGGAGGTCCGAAGTAGATTTAGGCTTGAATTAGCGAAGTTGATATTTTGGCGATTTCCGGTTGGTAGGCGAGATTTTGATATAGGGGTCGGAATGGAATTCCGAGAGTTGCAGTAGTTCCATTGTGTTATTTGGGATGTGTGTGCAAAATTTCATGTCATTCGGACGTGGTTTGGTTGGGTTTTTGATCAAAAGCGAAATCCAAAAGATTTTAGAAAGTTTGGCTTGAATCCGATGTGTTTTGGGTGATTTGTTGTTGTTTGAGGTGTTTTGATGATTGGAACAAGTTCGAATAAGGTATTAGGATATGTTTGTACTTTTGGTTGAGGTCCCGGGGGCCTCGGGAAGATTTCGGATGGTTGACGGGAAGTTTGGATTGTTGTTGCAGCTGCTGAATTGCTGCTTCTGGTATTTTCGCACCTGCGTATTATGGACCGCAGGTGCGGCGCCGCACGTGCGGGAGATCCATCGCAGTAGCGAAAAAGGGTCAGGTGAGCAGAGACCGCAGAAGCGGAAGTATGGTCGCAAATGTGATTTAGGCTGGATAAGTGATTTCCGCAGAAGCAGAGGATTTAACCGCAAATGCAGTACCGCAGAAACGGGTATTGTGCCGCAGATGCGAAAAGATCTGGGCAAAACATATAAGTTATTTCATTTTGCGAATTTGAGCTATTTCACCATTTTTGACTTCGGTTTGAGAACCTTTTGGGCGATTTGAAAGAGGGATTTCAAGGGAACTTCATTGAGGTAAGGAATTTGGACCTAAAACTCGTTCCTATGCTATTATTACATGGATTAGAGCTAGAAATCATGGAAAGAAACTAGGGATTGGAAACTTAGACCTTTAACCGGGGATTTGAAGAACCATTTGGGGTCGGATTTGAGAACTTTTGATATGTATGAACTCGTGGGGAGATAAGAAATCTATTGATGTAAAAATTATTGAATTCCGAGACGTGGGCCCAGGGGTCAAGTTTTGGTAATTTCGGGATTTATGCCGTTTATTGATTGTTTTTGCTTGGGCTTCGTTCCCTTAGCATATTTTGACGTCCTCGTTCTAATTTTGTATAGATTCGACATGAGTGGAGGACGATTCGAGGGCAAGGGCTTCGCGAACTAGAGACTCGACCGGTTCGAGGTGAGTAATGATTGTAAATGATCTTCTGAGGGTTTGAAACCCCAGATTGCACATCGTAGTGTTATATTGAGGTGAGGCACTGATTGATGATGAGCATGGCGTCGTGCACTATTGGGGATTTGACTTTTTACCACGTATTTGACTGAAATCTATTTGTTATCATTATTATTTGGGCTGAATGCCATATTTGGGCCTTGTGCCAATTATTTGAACCCTTCAGGGATTTTTACTGGTATCTCCTCACTGTTTTGACTTTTTACTGGACTCAGTTATGTTATATTTCACTGTTTTTTGTACTCAGCGATGTTTACTCTGTTTTAACTCTTACATGATCTTTTAAATGATATTTGGGCTGAGAAACATGTTTTACTACTGCCCGAGTGGCTTGTGAGGATTTTTGACTGAGTAAGGCCGATGGCCTATGTTGTGAGGAAACATTTGACAATGATTATGAGACCGAGGGCCTGAGATATGTATGCCACAAGGTGGCTGGTTTGATATCAGGCCGAGGACCTGGTGATGATGCCACAAGGTGGCTTGATATTGTGCTTGGGCCGTAAGGGGCCCCTCTAGGAGTCCGTACACCCCCAGTGAGCGCGGGTACCCATTGTGATGTGAGATTGAGCCCGAGGGGCTGGTATTGTTCTATGTGATTGCCCGAGGGGCTGGTACTATTCTGAGATGTTGTTCGAGGGGTGGATTTGTTGATAATGTGCCCGAGGGGCGAACCTCTATGTGTTTATTTTTCATAATTAATTGTCAATTACCTACTTAATTATTCAAAAAGGCTTTTTATGAAACTACATTTGAGTTAAAGAATTTTTATCTATCTTTTACTGGTTTATTGTTTTAATTATTTTACTGCTTCATTATAGAATGCCTTGTGCCTTACGTGTTTTCTTACTTTCAGTCGTTATTTACATTTGTTACTCACTGAGTTGGAGTACTCACTTTACTCCCTGCACCTTGTGTGCAGATTCAGGCGTAGCTGGTTCCGCTCCCGAGTGCTGATCCCTCCAGCTTCAGGCGGGAATTTGGAGTTCACGAGGTAGCTGTTGGCGTCCGTAGCCCCGTGTCTCTACTCCTTTATCACTTCTATCTCTTTTAGACAGTTGTACTAGTTTATTGACTTAGCGGATTTGTATTATGACTTATAAATGCTTATGACTAGTGACACCCCGGTTAGGGCTGTGCATGTGTGTTCTTCCGCGTATTTATATTATCATGGTTATTTCAGATTTATTTTATCGTGTTTAGACCGTTCCTTAAATGCTTAACTGTTAATAAATGGAAAATAGGAAGTGTCGGCTGGCCTTGTCTTCACGAGAGGCGCTATTATGACCGGGTCCGGGTTAGGGTCGTGACAAGTTGGTATCAGAGCCTAGGTTACATAGGTCTCATGAGTCATGATCAGGTTTAGTAGAGTCTCGTGGATCAGTACGGAGACGTCTTTATTTATCCTCGAGAGGCTACAGAACCTTTAGGAAAAATTTCATATTCTTGAAATTCTTATCGTGCATCCTTGAGTCAACTTGAAAAGTAACTCTTTGAATTCCTTCCACGTGTTCATATGCGCGCATAAGCACTCAGTACCCGATGTAAATCGATGGCTTGTGATTCCCCGATCGAGGGGCGAGATGTGATCTTTGTGCATTGATGTTGGGCCAGTCTGGAGGACTCGAGGCCGAATTTTTGCCTATAGCTTAAGCCCTGAGCTGTTGATTTCGTGAGAGCGTGTTTCTGGATCCATATGTTCTATTGTGTCCCTATTAAGGGAGGTGATGACTAGATGGTTACGTGATGAGTGTGATGTGACTATGAGATGTATTCACGTGATTTGGAAGTGATGAGAAGAGTCTGCTGGAGGATAGAAGGACTATTAGGTGCTCGATTTTCATATTGATTTGAGGTATAGCCCCGAGTTATGGGTGTGTGAAGAATATTTCCATGTGTCCTAGTTGGGAGTCGAGTAAATTTCATGTTGTGGTCTGAGTTCAGACTCAGGAAGTTTAAGTGACTGCGTAATGTTTATGATGGTGGAAGGTATACAGAAATGTTAGTTTGAGGCAAAGCAGGTGGGGTTATCCCCTGCGGATTGTTCAGAAGTTTGTGTTATCCCTTGTGTCATTTATTGGAAGATCTCTGTTGCCAAGGAAATATAGGTTTTACAATTTGAATTTGGGTTGCTCAAGAGAGTAGGCTTGACTACTACGAGAGTGAATGCGAGATTTGCAGAAGATATAAAGTACCAGATGGTCTATGTTCCACGAGCTTATGAAGGACTGAGTTTAATCTCACTATGGTATTATGGCAGCAATAAAGTACATGCGTTATGAGTTATTGTGTATGTTTTGGTCTATGGCTTCGAGCCAAGTGGGGTGAGTCCACTATTAATTAGTCGATTGCACGGTTATGTGTTATGTTGGTTCCAGTTTGAGGCGTTCGGGTGAATCAGTCATTGGCTTCAGCGCTAGTTACTTCACCACCACCCACCCAGTCAGCTAGGGGGAGGTCGATCAGGTGGTGGTCAGACCCGTTTCTATGCACTTCCGGGCATACCCGATGTTATTGCTTCAGATGCTGTTATTACATATATTGTTTCAGTCTGCCATAGAGATGTCTCTGTATTATTTCATCCCGGTTCTACCTTTTTTATGTGTCATCATACCTTGCTCGTTGTTTGGGTACGCCCCGTGAGTTTTTTGCTTCACTTGTTCATGTATCTACCCCGGTGGGCAATACTGTTGTTGTAGACCATGTGTACCGGTTGTGTGTGGTGGCTATTGGGGGTCTGGAGACCCGTGTGGATCTTTTATTATTATGTATGGTGGATTTCGATGTCATTTTAGGCATGGATTGGCTATCTCCGTGTCGTGCTATTCTGGACTGTCATGCTAAGACAATCACATTGGCTATACCGGGTGTGCCATGGATTGAGGGGCGAGGTGTGACTGATTATCTTCCCAGTAGAGTGATCTCATTCTTGAAAGCCCAGCGTATGGTTGGAAAGGGTTGTCTTTCGTATCCAACCTTTGTGAGGGATGTCGGAGCTGAGACTCCCAGTATTGATTCTGTTCTAGTTCTGAGGGATTTTTCCGATGTGCTTCCTACAGAGCTGCCAAGCATGCCACCAGACAGGGATATTGATTTCAGTATTGACCTGGTGCCGGGAACTCATCCTATTTCTATTCCGTCGTATCGTATGACACTAGTAGAGTTGAAGGAATTAAAGGAGCAGCTTCAGCAACTCCTTGATAAAGGGTTCATTCGGCCTAGTGTGTCACCTTGGGGTGCGCCGGTTCTATTTGTGAAGAAGAAGAATGACACAATGAGGATGTGCATTGATTATAGGCAATTGAACAAGGTAAAAATTAAGAACAAGTATCATTTGTCTCGCATTGATGATTTATTCGACCAGCTTCAGGGAGCGAGAGTGTTCTCCAAGATTGATCTCTATTCAAGTTATCACCAATTAAAGATCAGGGACTCGGATATTCTTAAGACAGCTTTCAGGACCTGATATGGTCATTATGAGTTCTTGGTGATGTCTTTTGGGCTGACCAATACCCCAACATCGTTCATGCATTTGATGAACAGTGTGTTCCGGCCTTATCTTGACTCGTTTGTCATAGTCTTTATTGATGATATTCTGGTATATTCGCGTAGTCAGGAGGAGCACGCAGAGCATTTGAGATTTGTGTTGCAGAGATTGAGAGAGGAGAAACTTTATGCAAAATTCTCCAAGTGTGAGTTTTGGCTCAATTCAGTGGCTTTCTTGGGGCACGTGGTGTCCAGTGAGGATATTCCGGTTGATCCGAAGAATATAGAGGCAGTTCAGAGTTAGCCCAGACCGTCCTCAGGTACAAAGATTCATAGCTTTCTTGGTTTGGCGGGTTATTATCGTCGGGTTGTTCAGGGATTCTCATCTATCGCATCGCCCTTGACCAAGTTGACTTAGAAGGGTGCTTCATTTGTATGGTCGGACGAGTGTGAGGAGAGCTTTCAGAAGCTCAAGACAGCTTTGACCACAGCTCTAGTGTTAGTTTTTCCATCAGCTTCAGGTTCATATACTGTGTATTGCGATACTTCGAGAGTTGGAATTAGTTGTGTATTGATGTAGGAGGGTAGAGTTATTACTTATGCTTCTCGTCAGTTGAAGCCCCATGAGAAGAACTACCATGTTCACGATTTAGAGTTGGCTGCCATAGTTCACACGTTGAAGATTTGGAGGAATTACTTGTATGGTGTGTCTTATGAGGTGTTTATTGATCATCGTAGCCTCCAGCACTTGTTTGAACAGAAGGATCTCAATTTGAGGCAGCGGAGGTGGTTGAAGTTGCTTAAGGATTATGATATCACTATATTGTACCATCCGAAAAGGTCAATATGGTGGCCGATGCTTTGAGCTGAAAGGTGGTGAGTATGGGGAGTTTGGCATATATTCCAGTTGGGGAGAGACCTCTTACAGTTGATGTTCAGGCCTTGGCCAATCCGTTCGTGAGGTTAGATATTTCGGAGCCCAGTCAGGTATTTACTTGCGTGGTTTCTCGGTCTTCCTTATATGATCGCATCAGAGAGCGCCAATATGATGATCCGTATTTGCTTGTCCTTAAGGATAGAGTTCAGCACGATGATGCCAGATATGTGACCATTGGTGATGATGGGGTGTTGAGGATGCAGGGCCGGATTTGTGTGCCCAATATGGATGGGCTTCGAGAGTTGATTCTGGAGGAGCCCCATAGCTCGCGGTATTCCATTCATCCAGGTGCCACAAAGATGTATCAGGATTTAAAGCAACACTATTGGTGGAGGAGAATGAAGAAAGACATTGTTGGATTTGTAGCTCGGTGTCTCAATTGTCAGCAGGTGAAATATGAGCATCAAAGACCGGGTGGCTTGCTTTAGCGGATGAATATTCTAGAGTGGAAGTGGGAGAGGATCAATATGGACTTTGTAGTTGGACTTCCACGGACTTTGAAGAAGTTCGATGCTATTTGGGTGATTATGGATCGATTGACCAAGTCTGCGCACTTCATTCCTGTGTGTACTACCTATTCTTCAGAGCGGTTGGCAGAGATCTATATCTGGGAGATTGTTTGTTTGCATGGTGTCCTAGTTTCCATCATTTCAGATAGAGGGACTCAGTTACTTCACAGTTTTGGAGGTCTGTGCAGCGAGAGTTGGGTACTCAGGTTGAGTTGAGCACAACTTTTCACCCTCAGATGGACGGGCAGTCCGAGCGCACTATTCAGATATTGGAGGACATGTTGTATGCTTGTGTCATTGATTTCGGAGGGTCATGGGATCAGTTTCTACCACTTATAGAGTTTGCTTATAACAACATCTACCAGTTGAGTATTCAGATGGCTCCATATGAGGCTTTGTATGGGAGGCGATGTAGATCTCCAGTTGGTTGGTTCGAGCCCGGTGAGGCTAGGCTACTAGGGACATAATTGGTGCAGGATACTTTAGAAAATGTGAAGGTGATTCAGGAGAGGCTCCGTACAGCGCAGTCGAGACAAAAGAGTTATGCTGACAGGAAGGTTCGAGATGTGTCCTACATGGTTGGCGAGAAGATTCTGTTGAAGGTTTCACCCATGAAGGGTGTTATGAGATTTGGGAGGAAAGGGAAATTGAGTCCTCGGTTCATTGGGCCTTTTGAGGTGCTTCGGAGGATTGGGAAGGTGGCTTA
Source organism: Nicotiana sylvestris (assembly GCF_000393655.2). Classification (NCBI taxonomy): domain Eukaryota; kingdom Viridiplantae; phylum Streptophyta; class Magnoliopsida; order Solanales; family Solanaceae; genus Nicotiana; species Nicotiana sylvestris. Next base: position 152,757,003 of record NC_091066.1, on the reverse strand, counting down.
TGAGCTTGCTTTGCCACCCAGCTTGTCGATTGTGCATCCAGTATTTCATGTTTCTATGCTCTAGAAATATATTGGGGATCCGTCTCATGTTTTGGATTTCAGCATGGTTTAGTTGGATGATGATTTGAATTATGATGTGGAGCCAGTAGCTATTTTGGGTCATCAGGTTCGAAAGTTGAGGTCAAAGGATATAACTTCAATGAAAGTGCAATGGAGAGGTCGGCCCGTGGAGGAGGTTACCTGGGAGACCAAGCGGGAGATGTGAAGCAGATATCCTCACCTGTTTGAGGCTTCAGGTATGTTTCTTGACTAGTTCAAGGATGAACGTTTGTTTAAGTTGGGGAGGATGTAACGACCCGGCCAGTTGTCTCATGAGTTACCGCTCAGTTTTCCCCATTTATGCTTCTTTATGCTTTGTTAATCTGTGTTTTGTGGTATCGGGTTGGTCGGATCGAATCCAGAATGATTTTGGTAAGATTTGGGACACTTAATCTCCTTTAAGGAAATTTAAGTTGGAAAAGTCAACTAGATGTTGACTTCTATGTTAGAAGGCTCGGATATGAGTTCCAGTGGTTCAGTTAGCTCCGGGAGGTAATTTGGGACTTATGAGTGCGATCGGAATAGGTTTTGGAGGTCTGGAGTAGATTTAGGCTTGAATTGACCAAGTTGATATCTTGGCGATTTCCTGTTGGTAGGCAAGATTTTGATATAGGGGTCGGAATGGAATTCCGAGAGTTGCAGTAGTTCTGTTTTGTTATTTGGGATGTGTGTGCAAAATTTCAGGTCATTCAAACGTGGTTTGGTTGGGTTTTTGATCAAAAGCGAAATTCGAAAGATTTTAAAAAGTTTGGCTTGAATCTGATGTGTTTTGGATGATTTGTTGTTGTTTGAGGTGTTTTGATGATTGGAACAAGTTCGAATAAGGTATTAGGATATATTTGTGCTTTTGGTTGAGGTCCCCGGGGCCTCGGGAAGATTTCGAATGGTTGACGGGAAGTTTGGATTGTTGTTGCAGCTGCTGAATTGCTGCTTCTAATATTTTCGCATCTACGGATTGGGGACCGCAGGTGAGGCACCGCACGTGCAGGAGATCTATCGCAAAATCAAAAAAGGGTCAGGTGATTAGAGACCGCAGAAGCGGTAAGGTGACCGCATCTGCAATGTCGCAGATGCGGAAGTGTGGTCGTGATGCGATTTAGGCTGGATAAGTGATTTCCGCAGAAGCAGAGCATTTAACCACAAATGTGGTACCGCAGAAGCGGGTATTGTGCCATAGATGTGAAAAGGTCTGGACAGAACATATAAGTTATTTCATTTCGCGAATTTGAGCTATTTCACCATTTTTGACTTCGGCTTGAGAGATTTTTGGGCGATTTGAAAGAGGGATTTCAAGGGAAATTCATTGAGGTCAGGAATTTGAACCTAAAACTCGTTCCTATGCTATTATTACATGGATTAGAGCTAAAAATCATGGAAATTAAGGGTGAAAATGGGGAAACTAGGGCTTGGAAACTTAGACCTTTAACCGGGGATTTGAAGAACCATTTGGGGTCGGATTTGAGAACTTTTGATATGTATGAACTCGTGGGGAGATAATAAATCTATTGATGTAAAAATTACTGAATTCCGAGACGTGGGCCCAGGGGTCAGGTTTTGGTAATTTCGGGATTTGTGTCGTTTATTGATTGTTTTTGCTTGGGCTTCGTTCCCTTAGCATAATTTGACGTCCTCGTTCTGATTTTGGATAGATTCGACACGAGTGGAGGACGATTCGAGGGCAAGGGCTTCACGAGCTAGAGACTCGACCAGTTCGAGGTGAGTAATGATTGTAAATGATGTTCTGAGGGTTTGAAACCCCGGATTGCACATCGTAGTGTTATATTGAGGTGAGGCACTGCTTGATGATGAGCATGGGGTCGTGCACTATTGGGGATTTGACTTTTTACCGCGTATTTGACTGAAATCTATCTGTTATCATTATTATTTGGGTTGAATGCCATATTTGGGCCTTGTGCCAATTATTTGAACCCTTCGGGAATTTTTACTGGTATCTCCTCACTGTTTTGACTTTTTTATGGACTCAGTCATGTTATATTTCACCGTTTTTTGTACTTAGCCATGTTTACTCTGTTTTAACTCTTACATGATCTTTTAAATGATATTTGGGCTGAGAAACATGTTTTACTATTGCCCGAGTGGCTTGTGAGGATTTTTGACTGAGTAAGGCCGAGGGCCTATGTTGTGAAGAAACATTTGACACTAATTATGAGGCCGAGGGCCTGAGATATGTACGCCACGAGGTGGCTGGTTTGATAAGAGGCCGAGGGCCTAGTGATGATGCCACGAGGTGGCTTGATATTGCGCTTGGGCCGTAAGGGGCCCCTCTAGGAGTCTGTACACCTCAGTGAGCGCGGGTACCCATTGTGATGTGAGATTGAGCCCGAGGGGCTAGTATTATTCTATGTGATTGCCCGAGGGGCTGGTACTGTTTTGAGATGTTACCCGATGGGCGGATTTGTTGATACTGTGCCCGAGGAGCGAACCTCAATGTGTTTATTTTTCATAATTGATTGTCAATTACCTGCTTAATTATTGAAAAAGGCTTTTCATGAAACTACGTTTGAGTTAAAGAATTTTTATCTATCTTTCACTGGTTTACTATTTTAATTTTTTACTGCTTCATTATAGAATGCCTTGTGCCTTACGTGTTTTCTTACTTTCAGTCATTATTTACATTTGTTACTCACTGAGTTGGAGTACTCACTTTAATCCCTGCACCCTGTGTGCAGATTCAGACGTAGCTGGTTCTGCTCCCGAGTGCTGATCCCTCCAGCTTCAGGCGGACATTCAGAGTTCACGAGGTAGTTGTTGGCGTCCGCAGCCCTGTGTCTCTACTCCTTTATCACTTCTATCACTTTTCAGACAGTTGTACTAGTTTATTGACTTAGAGGATTTGTATTATAACTTATAGATACTCATGAATAGTGACACCCTGGTTAGGGCTGTGTATGGGTGTTCTTCCGCGTATTTATGTAATCATAGTTATTTCAGATTTATTTTATCGCGTTTAGACCGTTCCTTAAATGCTTAACTGTTAATAAATGAAAAATGGGAAGTGTCGGCTGGCCTTGTCTTCATGAGAGGTGCCATTACGACCGGGTTCGGGCTAGGGTCGTGACATAAATAATTCAAGGTCACTCTTCACTATCAAGTTATAAATATGACATGTACATCTAACATGAAATATTTCAGGAAGTGGTGGGTGTAGATGCAATTTTAATATTGTAATAGCAGCATTGTTGTTAGAAGCATTATGAAATGACATACACAAAACATTTTCTGCAAGATTAAAAATATAGTAACTTCATGTATAGTATTACTTATAAATGCACTAGTATGACTTTGATATTCATCATATTTAAAAGCAATAATACGTTTTTGCATACAAAAATTATCATCTATCCAATGACATGTAACAGTCAAATAATCATTTCCATTTACAGCACGATTAATATCAGAAGTAAGAGAAACTTTACAAGGAAGACTTGCGAACAAATAACGTATATATGTCTGATATTGTCCAAAAAGCCTAAAGATATCAACTCTACAAGAACTTCTAGGAATACCTTTAAACATAGGATTATAAATTCTTTGAATATAAGTAACAAGATACAGTGAAGAAGCAAAACTAAAAGGTAAACAACCTAAAATAATCATTTTAGCTAATTCTTCCCGGTCTTTCTTAATATCGTATTTACCAAATACCCCCAGTACTCGGGTTAAGTTTTTGTTGCCCAGATGACTCATCTACTCCCCAATCAAGATGGTGTTTCTCTTCCATATGCCTACGAAGTTGACCCGTTCCCCTCCCTTACCGGGCTCATGTTTATAATATTCACTACAAATTTTACATTTTACATAAAAAAATTTTGATCTTCTAGTCTTTCAAAAAACATCCAACACTTACTTCTTAATCGTCAATTCTTCTTAATAGAGAGAAGAGGCCTACTTATTGTACCCCTAACATTTTGAGTTTGACTAGCATTACTAGATGTAGGTGGTGCTGTTTCAAGATTATCGGGTGATTGAATATCATCTAACATATCATCTAAATCATCATCTACACCAAAATTTTCTTGCATTCGCTCATAATCTACTTTTAAATTTTCAGGTGAACTTTCAGAAATACGTGTAAAGCTACTAGAAGAACTAACACCACCTCTTATTCTTTTGGAAGTTTTCTTACTACCACCTCTACTAGTGCACGCTTTTTTGGCCGCTCTAAGTAAATCCATTATGTAAATTAAATTAAGAAATTAACCTAATAATTCTAAATAATAAAATAAGTGTACACCAAATAAGAGAAAGAGATGGAACGAGTGTACCGGGATTCCGGATGCCGCACTAATTTTGAATTTTTGATATCAAAAATCCAACTTCAATTGGTAGATTGAAACTTGATAGTTGATAGTTGATACTTGAATACTTAATACCACACTTCACTTGGATACTTGATATTTGATAATAATAATTTTATAATGGCTAAATTAAATAATTGATGAAACTTGAAATAATAAATAATTGAGAATTTGAGATTTGAGAATTTAAGAACTATAATATCAAGAGAGAATTGAGACTTGAGAGAGAATTAGAGTAGTAAGAGAGTGAATTGTGAGAAAAATGAAGAAGAAGGGGGGCTATTTATAGATTTTAAAAGGTTGAAAATGTAATTTTTCAATTATTAGGGGTGGAGGGGCTATATTTTTAATTGGGGGGGGGGGGCAAAATGGCCATTTTTGCAAAATCTGGTCATTCCCCAACGGTCATTTCTCAATTTTACAGTTGGTAACGGTCCAATTAATTTAAATAAAAAATAAAAAATTAAGCAACGGTAACCGGGCTCCTAACGGGCTACAGCCCGTTAACAACCCGTTAACAGGTCACGGGCTACGCGGGTTCGGTGCACTGTTAAGAAGAACGTGTTCGTCCAAAACCCGCCCCAACCAACCCGTCCCAGTCTGCCCTATATGCTATAGTTCCGGACTGAACCAGGCTGACCCGGGTTGAAGCGAGTTGAAAACGGGTCAGCCCGGCCCGATTAACAGGTATAGGTAAGTCATGTTGATACCCAATTTTTTTTGTATTTTTTATATGCAAAACACCTTTGACAATAGCATGTATATGCATATATAAGTATATCCCAAGGTTACATTATTTTTTCTTAATTTTTCAAAGATTTTTCAAATCAATTTATTGCCTTATTTTATCAAGAAAAACCCAATAATTATCCCCAAATTATTATTATGGTGATTTATTTATTGGATTCTCATGTTTATATTAAATTATAGCTAAGACATTTTTCACACATTTTTTTTACAAATTTATTTGTTTTTTTAAGGATAAAATTGCATAATTACAATATTAGCCATTTTTATGTTTAAATCTGTCTCATGTTTATAAAATGAGATTCTGTATTTTTAAATTGATAATTATACATTATAAGTCATTTTAGTGCTTTTAATTTATTTTCAAAAATTTGTTTATTATTTTTTTTATAAATTAAATGGGGAAAATGGGCTATTTAACTCATAGCCACATTTGGCCTTTTAATTTGGCCTGATTAAACCCAATACCCAATCTAAATTAAACCAACCCAAGACCCAAGCCCAATACTAGATCTACCCGACCCAACCCAGACTAAATCCTGGCCGTTGATCATTTTTGATCAACAGTCCAGATCCACCCTTACCAAATTAAACCAAACGACCCCCCAAGACCCCTCTCATTCTTCACTCAACCGACTCTCTCTCTATCTCTCTATCTCTGGTTCTCTTTAGAACCTTCCCCCTTCCCCTCCTCTCCGACGAGTTCCATCCATCTTTCATGGCCACCTCCTGGCCTGAATCTATGGTGGTTTCACCACCCACTAGCCTTTTATGGCTCCTCACGCTTGGTTATTGAAGTTTCATGACTTGACCATGAAGAGATGGGTCTAGACCCTTGTTGATTCAAGTTTCACGGCCATCTCTGGCCTTGCTCCGGCAAGCCATGTCTGTTTCGAGCCTAGCCTCGACTCCTCCTGCTTAGATCCAAGCCTTTCTCACCGTTTGGGTTTCTCTGAAACCCTAGCTTTTGAGGTTTTTCTGATATCTGTAGATCTGTTCCAGATCCATATTTTCTCTAAGCATTTAAACGATTTCTGATATTTCTTTCAAAAGTTATGCTTTCAAAGCCTTTATTTTCTGATATAGGGTTTTTAGATGTTTCTCTGATTTTTCTTTTTCTTTTGTGTGCTTCTTCTACTATGTTTCTTCTACTGTGTTCTTTGTGTTTCTTCTACTACGTTTTGTTCTACTGTGTTATCGTTAAGTTTCTGCTAACATGTTCTTATCAGTTTCCTCTACTATGTTTTTAAGTTTCTGCTACTGTGTTCTTAATCAGTTTCTTCTATTATGTTTTTCATTAGCTTCTTCTACTATGTTTCTTTTACTGTGTCTCGCATGTTGTTCTTTTACTATGCTTCTCATGAGTTTCTACTACTGAAAGAGCATGCTAAGGGTCTCAGTTCCTTTCTGAGACCTCTAAACCTGTTTCGATTAGTATCTTTTCCTTGATTGCTTGTCCTCTCACCTCTGCACTCGATTGATGGTAAAAACCCTAGAATTTGGGGGTTCATCTGAGTTTTGAGACCATTGGCTATGTGATTTGCTTGTGCTTCATCTCTGAACTTGCCTGATTTCAAAAACCCTAATCTTTTGGACCTATTTGAGTTCCTGAAGTTGTTTCATTTACTGCTTCATTAAGTTTCAAAATCATTGTTTCAATTTTGTTTCTTCATATGATTCTGACTTTTGCTAAGATCTATAAGACCTTTTACTTGACCCCTTTTCGCATGCCTGATACTTGTGTGCTCTTTATATGTGCTGAACTTCCCTCTAAAAGGGTTTTGAATTTTTGATTAATTTCAGACTTCCTTTTGTATAAGTTTGATTGATTTCTTTCCTTGTTTGCTGACTGCCCTGTTACTCGACTTAAGTTAAAAACTTTTCTCAACTTTTCTGACTTGGTTCATTCATAGACCAGTGATTACAAAATCTCTGATCCTTGATTTACTGGCTACTAATTGATTTCTCTTACCTTATTTATGCAATCATGTATTTCAAAGCTCTGCCCCTATAATAAACTTCTATGTATTTACCCCTAATTGCCTACTTTGCACCAGATGTTTATTTGATTTCTTTCCTTAAATAGTTTTACCTTTTGAGTTTGAATTCCTTAATTAAAGGAAGTCTTATGTTGATTGATTCTTAATTGACATCCAGTTCCTTAATTGTTTTCTTATCTTATTTCTGCCTGTTTTTCACACTATAAATACACGTCTCAGTCATTAGCACACCTATCACTCATAGTCTTTCTGAACTTACACTTACTCGCAATAGTATTCTCTCTTATTGTCTGCACTGTGGCCTTTTTACAAGACCTACTGCTTTCTCTATTTGTTTCTTTGAAACTGGTATGTCCTGATTTAAGCTTTAGCACCACAACAAAGTGTTTATTTACTGCTTTCGTATCTATGTCTGCTCACTGTTTCTGTATAGTTCAACACTTACTTTAGCATGCTAATTTCTTTCTGCCTGTTCTATTCTGAATCCCAAATGCCTCCTATGTGTTTGAGCTATGATTTAAGGCATGACAATATGTAAATTATTGTCCATGAATTAAATTTGATCCCTTGGGATCCTAGCCTCTAAATAGTGTGTTCTAACAGGCTTATGGGTATGCTGACATTCTCCATTGCTGGGCATACCACAGCCTGCCCTTGCCTCTTTCAATTTCCCTATTCCCCCTGAACCTCTTATGTATACTTATCTGTAGCTCTTTCCCTCTACTTTACCCCTTTTAGAATTTTGTTTCTGCACTTGCACACTCTCTTAGTCTTTAAGTTCTGCCCCTCTCTTGTGAGCCTTGCCTTGGGACCCTTTGAGCTCCCTTTGAACTTGTACACTTGAGGGCTAGCCCTTCCAGACTACACTTGTCCTAATCTGATAATACATTTGGGTGTGAGCATTGCCCGGAGTCCTTTTTGAGGCTCTTAGGGAACTTTGACACACTCGAATGGGAGAAAGGCTTTGGATCTTGATCTTATGGAGTTGGTTTACCTCATATTACAGACATGAAGTCTAAATCAGGCTCTCCTTTAGTTGTACTTTTATTTACATTTTTTCTGATTTATTTTACTTTATTATGGGCTGTAATAATTTGTAATAAACTCTTGAGGATGGCTAATGAAAAAGGGCGGGTAACTATGTATGCAAAGGGTATATACCATGCCTATAGGTCATTCTAAATTCTGCAACTCTCATATAGAAATCATGCCTATAATTCATTCTGAATTCTGCATATGCATATAGAAAATATGCCTATAGGTCCTTCTGCATCTTGTATATCCATTTTCATCTAGAAATCATGTTCATAGGTCTTAAAATATCAACTGCATATAGATATCATGTTCATGTCTTAAAACAAATTCTGCCAGTTAGATACCATGTTTAGAGGTTAAAACCCGTCTTCAGTACCTAGATATCATGCCTATAAGGTTTCTGCACTTTTACTATAAGGCTTCTGACCAACTACGCGTAGAAAGCATGTCTATAGGAAGTATTAATCGAATCTGAATCGCTTCATTCACGTCTAGAGCTAAATCAGTAATAACAAGGATCATCATTTGCAGAACTCATGACCTTCGTAAAAAAATTGCATTCTTTAATAATCTGACAACCTTTTTAACCAGTACGTATTCAGTTTATTATTATTTCTTTCTGAATTCAGTAGATACCATGCCTATAGGATCCTTGTCCAATATTTAGGCAAGCCTTAGGGCGAAGTTATAAACTAAATCTGTGCTATTAACTACAACCAGCAGGCAGGCCTGATTCGGGCTTCTTATCTGAATTATATAATAAATTAGTCTGCCTCAACCTTTAAGTTCTTAATCAGACCATAAACAATATGCGAAAGTCATGCTAATTATGTGTTTTCTTTGTTCAAGGAGGTATATCTGAGCCTTTTACTTGTTATGTGCTTTCCCCCCAACTTGCTATACATGTTTTTTGTATGTCGCCTTAGAATTTTGCCTTTGAAACTACAAATAAGACTAACATCCCCCCCTTAGGATTAGTAATCCTAAATGCCTCCGGGATTGATAGGATTGGGATGGGTAATAGCATGCAATAAGTAAACGAGACCATTTCGCACTTTAACACCTTAACGGGGTGGGAAAGGGTAGATATGGATATGATGACCATGCGATAACGTCTCGTGTAGCCCCTCACTGAGGAGTGATTACCAGATGTTGTGTGGGGTGATCCATATTATTAATAAACCTAGGACCCCCCCCCTTTTCCCTTTGTTTCTTTGTTTCTAAAAATTGCAAACTATTTCTTTTAAGAAAATCAGCTTCCTTTTAATTCTTTCCAATTTTGTTGGTAACCATTATGTGAAAATCCCCTCTTATTTGAAGTTTTATTTGCCTACATGTTATTTGCACCTAAATTCACAATAATAGTCTGGCCGGGAACCACACTAGTGAATTTTGAGGGGTGCCTAACACCTTCCCCTTGGGATAATTTCAAGCCCTTACCCAATCTCTGGTTACTCAAATCAAACCTTCTTGGTGTCCTAATATACCTTAATCATTAGCTGGTGACTCTTCAATTCAAACCCAAATTCCCAAAAAGGGAACGAGTTGTCTTCCCAAATGTCATAAACCCGATTTCGTGAGAAAAAAGGGGCGCGACAGCGTGGCGACTCTGCTAGAGATCTTTTAGGCTTTTACCATTTCAGTCTATTATTGTGGATTAACATTTTCTTTATATGCCTTTATTTGTTTAATACCTTTAAGTATTCAATTCTCTTTTCAACTACAAAACTGACTTGTCTTTTTGTTTCTTTCCTTTATTTCTTTTACTGCTTTTCTTTATGAAGAACTGTTGTATTTACTACTTTCTCAACGTGCAAATACGTGACAACCTGCTTTAGTTATTGCATAAACATGTTTTCAACATCATATTCCACTCGTGCCAAACAAAATACCATAACAACGCTTATAATGAGTGGTTGCGCTCTTCCGATATTATCACCCCTAAATCCGGCAAAGGCATATTTGCGGTAAAACCAGTCGATCAACGGTGTAGTCGACGGTTCCGTGCCTTTCCCTTTTGAGTTGTCCGCTCAAGGGTACCAGTCTAAAACCCTATAGAAACCTTACTCTGTTTAATGGTGCATGCATCATTGTCAAACCTAGTCGGGTCAGTTATGTTGTCCACATAATGATCCTTTAAGATAGCCTTGTCCAAAGTCCACTAGGTTTCCCTAAAACCCAAACAGACATCATCACGTTCTGTGCATTTATTTGGAGAACTAGATGCGTTTATGCTAATTGTTGATATTAAATAGTCGAGTCTGGTGGGGTTAAGGGCCTAACCCTTTTGTCTTGTAGAAAATGAGGCACGAGGTCCCCAGTTTTGGTATGATTAGCATACCCCCACTCTTGCTAGACTGGTGGAGGAGTCTTCCATCAAATGACCAAATCAACGAGTGGAAAGAGAGGGCCGCCAAAGCTAGCGAAAAGTTGGAATATCTGGAGTACAGTCTGCTGAAATTGGAAGAGAAAGTGAGGAAGAGAGTCACCGACTGCCAGAACGCCGAGGGAAACAAAGGAGAACACCTGACAAAGGCATTTTTACTGGTGAACCTACGCGAACTGGAGGGTTTGATCAACGAGAGCATTCAACCTGAGGAAGGTCCTTCTGGGACCAAATAGATAGGAGCTTGTTCTTTTGCTTTGAGAAATGTAATAAGGTCGATGGCCACTAGTGACATTTTATTTCCTGTTATTTAGTATCATTTTGGGATTCGTCTACTTTTTATCAATAAAATGAGGCATTGATCACTCTAAGTTCTTCAAATCAATTTGTCGCTAGGTCTACTTCGAGCACAAAGAGATTCCCCAAGTTAGGATATGATTTATATTCTTGCACTATGTGTTTAAATATCGCAACATTTTTCTTATAATCCTCACTAACTTGCTACCTTTTTGTTTTTACTTTTGTTTTATCCCCCTCCCCAAAGGTTAGTTCGTGCACTCTGACATCATTATCCTATTCCACGAGATCTAGGAGCCCTCCACCCACTCCTCCTCTTAGTCCTATCAGAAACAAGAACAAAGGGAAGATGGAAGATTCGAATAACACCAGAAAGGAAAACTCAACTGAACGGGTAGAGGTCACTTATGGTACTCAGGTTTCCAAAGAAAGTGCGTCCCAACTCGACAGAAACTATTGAAGTTCCAGGAGGAACTTGATCAAGTTCGGAATCTGGCAAATTTGTCATTTTCCCTCACCACTCCAGACGTTAATTTCCCAAACACTCAGAACCCCACACCTCCACAAAATATCCCAAAAACACAAAACCATCCTGCTCCTCACCACCACTGCAACACTTGCCACACCCCCAACAATACTCCACTGCTCATCCCAGAACCATTGAACTCCACAAATGACCATTTCCACGCTCGTCATAACACCCCTATCTATGCGAAGACCGTACCACACTCCACCCAACCCATCTCAAGCACAGCCGAGTCTGATGATAAAGACTCACTCATCAGGAACCTGCTGAAGGACTTAAGAAGTTGACTAGCAAATTCATGGTGTCAAAGGAAGTAAGGGGATTAAAGGGTTGAACTACAAAGATCTTTGCATACAACCCGATGTCGAACTACACGAGGGCTACAAACCTCCTAAGTTCAAGATGTTTGATGGTACAGGGGATCTAAGAGTTCATTTGAGAACATACTACGACAAGCTGGTCGGAGTAGGAAAGGACGAAAGGATCCGCATGAAACTTTTCATGAGGAGTCTGAAAGGAGATGCTCTGTCTTAGTACATTAGCCAAGACCCGAAGAAATGGTCGAACTGGGTGAGTATGGCATCTGACTTTATGGACAGATTCAGGTTCAACACAGAAAATGCACCAGATGTGTTCTACATCCAAAACCTAAAGAAGAAGCCCATGGAAACATTCCGCGAGTATGCTACTCGCTGGAGATCAAAAGCTGCTAAGGTCATGCCTGCTTTAGAGGAGGAACAAATGAACAAGTTTTTCATCAGGGATCAGAACCCGTAGTATTATAAAAGGCTAATGTTGATTGAGAACCATAAATTTTCTGACATCATCACGCTGGGAGAAAGGATCGAAGAAGGCATCAAAAGTGGTATGGTTACAAACTTTGAAGCCTTGCAAGCTACCAATAAGGCTTTACAGTCTGGTGGTACGTCCAAGAAAAGGGACGTAGGTGTCGTAATGGTGGCACAGAGAACCAAATCCCCTATCAATTACCAAACCTATCTAATGCCTCTACTCACATATCAGCCTACTCCGAACTACCAGACACCCTCTCCCTCTTACAAAACTCCACCACCCACTTATCAATCACCTCCACCTCCCACATATCAACCTACCTCACCAAGATATTCCCAACCTACATATGTCTACCAAGCCTACAATGCTCAACCATCCCACTATCAATCGCCTCTCACACGTCAAAACTTTCCTATACCTCGACCAAATTTTGACCGAAGACCTCCCAAACAATATACCGCCATTGCTGAACCCATTGCCTAGCTGTACGAAAGGCTCAAAGCTGCTGGTTATGTCACCCCTATCCCTGCTATAACCCTTGATAACCCTTCTCAATGGGTTAACCCAAACAAATCCTATGCATACCATTCCGGCATGAAAGGACATACCATCGACGAATGTCGCTCCCTGAAAAGACAAAATCCAGGCCCTAATTGATAATAAGATTATTGTGGCAAAGGAGCCTGCTCCGAATGTACGCAATAACCCTCTACCAGACCACAAGGGTGGAGGTGCTCACATGATTGAAATAGAGGATGATTGGGACCCCAAGGGATCGATCGGTTTGATCACAAAAGGCGACGATCCAAAGAAGCCAATAGTCACCCTTAATCTGATTGTAGTCCAGATTCAGCCTTCTGGGGACGCCGAGGTAAATATGTCCATGCCACTTGAGTTTGAAGCACCACCATCTACAAAGACACCAACGTCGATTGAGGTCGAATTTATGTCACCAGCAAATGCACTTACACTCTTCGAAATTGCAGTTTAACGCCTAAGGTGCATGCTCCGTTCAGAGTAAAGATAGCCACGCCAATTCCGATGGCAATGTCTATCGTAACACCATTCAATACAAATACCATACCTTGGGACTACACAGCTGAGGCAAGAAGAAAAGGGAAGGTCAAGTTCGGGAAAGCCGTTACCGCACAGGGTATGACAAGAACTGGTAGGGTTTATACCCCGGAACATTTGGCTGAGTCAAGCAAGCAGACCTCTGATTGACCACCCGTCCTTGAAACCGGGCCCGATGGTCTCTGGAGAAAGATACAAGCCAAGGAATACTTAATCATTAATCAGCTGAACAAAACGCCAACACAAATTTCTATCCTAGCTTTGCTACAAAATACCGATGCACACAAGAATGCCTTGTTAAAGGTGCTGAGTGAGGCATATGTACCAAGCAACATCATCGGAGGAGAGATGGCAAACATGATAGGGAAGGTATTGGAAAGTCACAAGATCACTTTTTATGAAGATGAGCTGCCACTAGAAGGGTTGAGTCACAACAAGGCATTACACATCACCGTGCAATGTGAAGATTATTTTATCACCAGAATCCTAATTGAAGGAGGGTCCAGCCTCAACATTTGTCCATTGGTAACACTCAAGACATTGGGAAAGGGGCTGCATGAGATCAAGGACGGGGCCATCAACGTCAAAGCTTTCGACGGTTCCCAAAGGTCCACCATTGGGAAAATCAGCCTGTGTTTACAAATGGGGCCTACTTGGTTCGATGTTGATTTTCAAGTGATAGACGTGCCAACATCGTACAATTTGTTTTTGGGACAACCGTGGATTCATGCTGCTGGGGCCGTAGCGTCAACACTACATCAGGCAGTGAAATTTGAGTGGAACCACCAATAGGTGATCATTCACGGTGATGGTAGCAATCCCATATACAGTCGCCAGACTATCCCAGCAATCGAGGCAGAAGAAAGATAGGCGGGGAGAATGATCACCACATCGAGCGAGTCAACACCGTCGACAAGGACAATTGGTGGGATAATAAAATTGAAAGCATATTGAACCGGAGTGGATACGAACCTGGAAGGGGACTTGGCAAGAACCTCTAAGGAATCGCTAAGCCTATCAAACTAAAGAAACATGGCACCACCTTTGGTCTAGGATATGAGTACACTTGGGAAGATTTCAACAACTGGTCACCACCATGGTGCGGTCCTTACTATCCGCTAGAGCAGCCAATACCATATTTGGAGCAGACTTTCCAACCAGCCGATGTTATCTATGGGTCAGAAGAAGAGGAAGCACTGGTAGCAGTGAGGAATTTGTTCCTAGAAGACGATGATATGGATTGTTGTGTTGTTTTCAAGGAGGAGGGGGAGGAAGGCCCTTCCATATAGGAAGTAAGCAGAGGAGCATGCCTCAATAACTGGACCATCAGAAAGAACCCGGAAAGCCTCGGGGTAGCAAGGCTGAACAAGCATCATGCACTATCTTTTATTTTTACTAGTTGACTTCCCTTCCGCATTTTAAAATTTTGAAATAAGATCTTCAATGTTCAAAACAGTTATGGAATTTATCAAAGCATTTCGATTTTCCCTATAAATCTTACTCTTATTATTTTCTCTCATTACTTTACTTATACAACATTACTATTACTTATCTTGATGAACCAATGATTGTGACATGCAACGAGACAACGCAACAAATGGATATAGATTCAGAGGAAGATGACATACCAGAAGAGATTGTTAAAGAAGTCGAGGATTTTGAGAACCGACCTAAGTCCAACCTGGACGAGACTGAGATTGTTAGCCTGGGAGATGTAGAGAACGTCAAAGAAACACGAATCAATGTTCATTATCACCGTTAGAAAAGGAAGAGTACACAGAATTTCTAAGGGAATATGAGGACATATTCTCCTGGTCGTATGATGACATGACTAATCTGAGTACATCTATTGTGGCACACAAAGTGCCAACTGATCCGAGATGTCCACTGGTAAAGCAAAAACTCAGAAAGTTCAAGCCTGATATGAGTTTGAAAACTAAAGAAGAAGTCACTAAGCAGGTCAAAGCTATTCAAGAGTTGCCACCGCCAAAGAACAAGAAGGACGTGATGAGTTTCTTAGGGAGACTTAACTATATCATCCGTTTCATAGCACAATCTATAGTTATCTGTGAGCCAATCTTTAAGATGTTGAAGAAGGATGCTGCTACCAAATGGACTGATGACTGCCAAAAGGCCTTCGACAGAATCAAAGAGTACCTGTCAACACCACCAGTTTTGGTCCCGCCCGAGCCAGGTAGACCTCTATTACTCTATCTTGCAGTATTAGATGGAGTGTTCGATTGTGTTCTGTGGCAACATGATGAAATAAAGAGGAAGGAGCATCCATCTATTACCTCAGTAAGAAGTTCACCCCGTACGAGGTCCGGCATTCTCTGTTAGAGCGCACCTGTTGTGCTTTAACTTGGGTAGCTCAGAAGTTGAGGAACTACTTCTGTGCCTACACTACATATCTCATATCAAGGATAGATCCTTTGAAGTACATATTTCAGAAGCCCATGCCTACCGGCAAGCTAGCCAAGTGACAAATCCTGTTGAGTGAATTTGACATTGTCTACGTAACTCAGAAAGCGATCAAAGGACAGGCACTAGCAGATCACCTTGCCGAGAATCCCGTGGACGAAGAATACGAACCCCTAAAAACGTATTTTCCTGACGAAGAAGTATCATTCATAGGAGAAGATATTGCAGAATCCTATGAAGGTTGGAGAATGTTTTTCGATGGAGCAGCAAATTTCAAAAGAGTCGGCATAGGAGTAGTCCTAGTATTAGAAACCGCCGCATTATCCGATGTTTGCCAAACTCAGGTTTCCTTGCACCAACAACATGGCCGAGTACGAAGCCTGCATCTTAGGACTCAAGATGGCCATTGACATGAACATTAAGAGTTTCTAGTAATGGGGATTCAGACTTGCTTATACATCAGATCCGAGAAGAATGGGCGACCAAGAACTCCAAGACACTTCCTTATCTGCATCATGTACAGGAGTTGAGAAATAGGTTCACAAAGACAGAGTTCCAGCATGTTCCTAGAGTCCGGAATGAGTTTGCCAATGCATTGGCTACCCTATCATCCATGATACAATATCCAGACAAGAACTTCATTGATCCCATTCTGGTAAAGATCTATGATCATCCAGCTTACTATGATCATGTCGAAGAAGAAGCAAAGGGAAAGCCTTGGTTTCATGATATCAAGGAATATTTGGCAAAAGGAGAATACCCAGAACTTGCGAACACTACTCAGAAGCGCACACTTCGAAGGTTGTCTAACAATTTCTTTCACAGCGGAGGAATCTTGTATAGGAGGACTCCGGATTTGGGATTACTAAGGTGTGTTGACGCGAAGGAAGCATCTAAACTACTAGAAGAAATCCATGCTGGGACCTGTGGTTCACATTGTGAGCATGTGATTTTTGTCCTATATGAATTACTCTTATAAAATCAAAGAAAATAGATTTTTTCCAATTATTTGCCATTTTATAGGATTTTTATTAATTATTTGCATTTTTGTGCACGTTTAATTCTTATTAAAATCATGAAAAAATACCAAATACCATACATTGTATTTAGATTTCGTTTTTATACTTATTAGGATTAATTAGTTAATTAATTGTTGTACTAAAAATAAAAATCACAAAAATAGCTCGTTTTACATTTTTTACCCTTTAATTTTTAGATTATTGATTTTTCTTTTTTTGATTTAGGATCAAATAATTTTTATAATTAGATAAGTAGTTAGTTTTACAATTTAGGTTTTCAATTAATCAAAGAAAAGAAAAAAGGAAAAAAACAAATAGAAGGAAAAAGGAAAAATGTTTGGTCTTGTTTATTCAAAATTGGGCCAATCCTTAAAATTGACCCCAATTAATTAACCCAAGTCCAACCCTTTAGCCCAAGCCCATACCCCTAACCTAATCCCTAAACACCCCTACACAAAAAAAGACATCATCGACAGTTTTCTTCAGCAAATACACAAAAAAGGATCCCTTATCCTTAGCAAATACAGAACAATGGTGCAGACCCCTGGAATACTCCATTCCATCTTCTTCAAAAGAACACTGCCTCATTTTTCTTTCTCTGAAAAAACGCACACACCTGTTCCTCCAGAGAACAAACCATCTCCTCCTCTTCTCGCATTGATTCTCGGCAAATATTTCTGACTTTTTCCTTTATTTTTATACAGATTTCTTTCTGAAGAAGACACTCTAGAGTTTAAATTTAATATAGAAAACAAAAAAAAGGGAAAAAAGAGAATTCAGAGTTGCTTTTCCTTTCATTTCTCTACTGGTTTGGCTTCAATTTTGCTGAGATTTCAAGTGGCCACTGATTCTGTTTGTTCTTGAGCTTGTGACCTTTATCGCCATTTTCGGCCCTTTATTTGGTTTTAACCAGCTGATTTTCCTTGCAAATAGAATTTTGGTCTCGGTTTTGTTTGCTATTTAGGAGGTTAATTTGGTCTATAATCACTGCTGCTACTGTTGTTGAGTATTCTGTTTGAGCACGTTGAGCTTCACTCTTCTATTTCAGAATTCATTTGGCTAATTTCAAGTTGTATTATTGCTATCGAGGTATTTCGCCTACTTACTTCTTATAAATCTCTGAAGTGTATGGAGTTTCATGTTGATATGATTTGTTTTTTTAGCTCTGAATCATACTTTATGAATCCTACTGCCCAAATTGGTTTGAGTATCTTAAGTTTGAAATATTGTTTAATTCGTATTGTTTATGAATCCTACTGTTCTTATTGTTTGTTTGCTTAAGAGGTTTGTTTGGATAGGTTCGATCAGTTCAATTCTAGATGGAATGATCTCTTCTTATCATTCTTAATGTGGTATTTTTATCTGGTTGATTTATAAAAATCTTTTTGCTGGCAGCTATATAAGTTGATGCTCTTCAAAAACTGTATATGATTGGGTGGTGGTTTAAATTATCTGTGATATTGTGTTTAATTTCTTTCTTTTACAAATTACATGGATTGGTTATTTTATATCCCTATACTTTTGATCAGTTAAGATGATTATTAAACCAAAAAGAAATATTCCAATGTGGAAAAGAAAGTTTTGAGATGGAAAGTATTTATTACGATGTAAGATTGCTTATTGTACAGATAAATATTTTATAGGTGATTTGGCATTTCTTGATAGTACTAGGGAAAGAGTAAGGGGAAAGATGTACATCCAAGGATTGACTACTTATATTTGCTTTAGTTCTTTAGTGTAACAGACAAATGCTCTTTAATTAATCAACGTGCACAAGTCATTAGGCTATTTTTCTAATTCTTCAAAATTCAAATCAACTAGGCTTTGTAACGATGATATTTGAACCCATACGACCTAATTCCATAAGCCCTTGACTTTACACAGAATCCCAATGCATTGGAAGAAAGAACTCACCGTATATCGTAGTTTGCTTTAGGCGCAATTAAAAAATTATCATAACTACGGGTACGGTTCCCGTGATGTAGTTGTGATTTTTAATTACTAAAATGCGGGTGTGCATATGTGACCCAAATCCAAATCTCAACAACGTTAGATAAAATGTGTCGTGGACCGTGGGTGCATCTATGTGACGTGGTTCAAGACGTGTTTTAGATGACGTTGAATCTTCCTAAAATTAATTAAAAGCGGTTATAAAGTTAAAATTGAACCGTAGGCTAAAACATATATTAAAATCAGATAATAGGTAAATTATAATAGTTTAAGCGACTGTGCTAGAACCACGGAACCCGGAATGCCTAACACCTTCTCTCGGGTTAACAGAATTCTTTATTCAGAATTTCTAGTTCGCAGACTTCAAAAGGAAAGTCGAAATTTCCTCGATTTGGGACTTAAAATAAACCAGTGACTTGGGACACCATAATAAATATCCCAAGTGGCGACTCTGAAATAAATTAAATAGTCCCATTTCGAATAATGTCACTTTAATTGGAAAAACTCCCTTATATCTACCTTCGGGTGTGTAAAAAGGAGGTGTGACAGCTCTGGCGACTCTGCTGGGGATAAGAATCCAGAACTTCTGGTTCACGGTTCAAATATTCGAGCTTAGAATAATTATTATGATTGGCTTTATTTATTATCTAATTTTATTGCATGTTTTAGCCTAATGTGCTAAATACCGCTTTTTACCGCTTTGATATTTTTTGAACTGTATATAAACTATTACGAAACCCTTCTCTTCTCATCTTCGGGGATGTGCACGCTGGCGTGACTCCTCCTTCTGTTAGTGTCATACCTTGAAATAAGAATGAGGCTCGGACAAGTTACAAAGCCGGATGACCTTTTGGTTCCCGGTACGTAGCCCCCTCCTCGGCTCGAGTTGTCCGCTCGGGTACATAAGTCTAGAACAATATACCCAGGTTTTTAGCTTAGAATAATTCAGCCTCATGCTGGATCCCTAGTAGGAACGTTTGTTTGTATCATGTGCATTTTACCTTGGGGACTCAACACAGGGGTTGGGTCCGTCTAGGACAGGTGCACCCAAATTAAAAGACCATCCTGATACATCTTATGTGCTACTTGTGTATCTGTCTTTTTTGGCTTGCATGTTGACTGTCTTCTAGAATAGGGAAAGAAAATGAAAAAAAATGAAAATCGAAAAAAAAGAGAAAAGAAAAGAGAGTGAGAGGTAGGTATTTGAATTACCTCGAAATTCTGTTGAAATTTTGAAAAAAAAGAAAAGTCATTTCAAAATAAGTCATATTTTCTTTTGTTTCGTTAAAACTGGGCGAACTACGCGGGTCTGATTCTCACCGGATGTGAGATACGTAGGCAAACCTCATCGGTTCCGACCCATAATTTTCAAAAAATCCAAAAATATTTTCCTTTACTTCCTCTCTAGAAAAGACTTTTTTTTTAGACCCCAATTTTCAAAAAATCCAAAAATATTTTCCATTATTTGTTTCTTTAGAAAGCCTCTCTTTTAGACCCTAATTATTTTTTTAAAAAAAATATACAAAAATATTTTATTTTAATTTCTTTCAAAAATTCAAAAATATTTTCATTCTTCTTTCAAAATTGAAAAGAAAATTCAAAATTCAAAAATATTTTCTTTTTTAGAAGCATTTCTTTCATAAATTCAAAATAAAATTCCAAAAATATTTTCTTTCTTCTTTAGAAGTTTTTCTTTCAAAATTCCAGAAAAAAAATTAAAAAAAAAATCTTTCTTCTTTAGAAGTCTTTCTTTGCAAAAATGCTGAAGAAATATCAAAATCCAAAAATATTCCCTTTCTTCTTTATAAGTCTTCTTTTGAAAATATAAAATAAAAAATTCAAAAAAAGTTAGTTTATTTACTTTATTCATGATCTTCCCGAACTACACAAGATCTGATTCATGTTCCCACATGATACGTAGGTAACCCACATCAGGTTCGATCACCATTAAAAAGAAATGAAAAATGAAGAAATTAAAAAATATTGATAATAATAAGGACCGACTGAGTCCATTCTAACATGTTTTGTTTTGAATTGTGAAGAAAGTTGAGGTGGTCGGTTTGTAGTAAGCTAGAAACACAAGATCCAAGGAAAAATGATAACTGACATCGAAGCTGTTACAAATGCTCAAGAGACTCAGGGTCAGAGGGTTCAACAAGAGTCTACTATGTTTGAGAAAAATAGAATACTGAAACAACAAATGACCGAAATGTGTCAAGCATGGCCAGTGGTCAAGGACAACCTCGTCATGAGTCACAATTTGCTACACAGCAAGAGCAGTACCACTCTCTTGAGTACCACTCGTACTCGTTTGATCTTCCTGCAAACATTGAGAAGCCTGCTTGAAAGATGGTACAAGAAGAAATGACCCAAAGAGTGAAAAGCTTAGAATAACGGTTGAAAAACATGCAAGGGTTGACAGGACAAAAGAGTTTTGTCTTCCAAGATCTATGTATGTTCCCCGATGTCCACTTGCCGCCTGGTTTCAAGACTCCCAAATTTGAAAAGTTTGACAGACATGGAGATCCCATAGCCCACCTGAAAAGGTATTGCAATCAACTGAGAGGTGCGGGAAGAAATGAAGAATTGTTGATGGCTTATTTTGGGGAAAGCCTTACGGGAGTAGCCTCCGAATGGTTTATAGATCAAGACACGTCTCGTTGGTATGTCTGGAATGACATGGCACAGGCCTTTGTCAAACAGTTCTAATACAACATTGACATTGCCCCATACCGCAATTCCCTTTCAAACTTGAAGAAGAAACCAACTGAAAATTTCAGGGAATATGCCATTAAATGGAGAGAGCAAGCAACCAGAGTTAAGCCACCCATGGATGAGCACGAGTTAATCACTGTCTTCCTTCAGGCTCAAGAGCCAGATTATTTTCAAAATATGATGTCCGCAGTGGGTAAATCCTTCTCGGAAGCAATCAAAATAGGGGAAATGATTGAGAATGGTCTTAAGACAGGCAAAATTATAAGTCAAGCAATTCTCAAAGCCGCAACTCAGGCTGTCCCGATTGAATCCGATAATTTTAGTGACACGAATAAGAATCACGAAGAAATCATGATGACATTAGGGTCGAGAAGAGGTCCTAGGAGAGCATCTCGAAGGTATGAGCAACCTCATCAGGTTTCCCATAATTCCCCTGAATACTATTATCCACTTTAGAACCCTCAATACTCTGTTGCTGCACCTCAGTATGTTGCCCGGCCACCAAGACACCCCAGAAGGCGAGCACCATCACCGCAAAATCTCCACCAGCCTCTACAAAATTTTCAAATGCCCTATAACCCACATCCAAGCCAGGGGTATAGAAGGGAACAAAGGTTGAAAGATAATTTTACACCAATAGGAGAGTCCTATGCAAGCTTGTTTGAGAAATTAAAGCAGTATGACATGATTGCACCTATTCCTCCAAATCATGTGGACCCCCGTGCAAGAAGCTTTTATCCTTCTAAAAGGTGTGAATACCATTCCAATGCCCAGGGGCACAATGTTGAAAGCTGTCGGGATTTGAAAAGAGAAATAGAAAGTATGATCCAGGAAAACCTGATTGTGATCCAAGACAGTGACACCCAGAATGTTGCGCAGAATCCTTTACCTGCACATCATGATGCACGCTTTGTGGGGATGATGCCTGGTGATATGGAGTATGAGAATCTTCTCGGGAACTTGCTAACTGAAGTCAATGATATTGAAATTGGAGAAGGCTCTGCTGATTCTGATGAGCAAATTTGTGGCTAAATGTCAAGCCTAGCAATTGAAAAGTCATTCCCTCCTCACTAGGAAGGAATCTTGGTAACTTGTTTTGATGTTTTTTCTATTATCTGTGTTATTTTAGGGTTGTGATCCAGATTTTATTTGTTTTATTGAGTCAAAACCTTCTATCCCTCCATTATATTTGTGTGAGTCTTGTCTGCCTGTTCTGTTGCTATTTTCATTATTCGGGTTATTTTTGGGTTGTAACTCATATTTTGGGTTGCTTGTTTAGTTGTAAAACCCTTTCATCCTTTACTCAATAAAATACAGTTTGTCCTTTTGTGTCATTCTGTTCCTAGTTCTGTTGTCGCTAGTTCTAATGACATGACATGCATGCGGAAATTTTGGCCAGATCTTAGGAACTGATTTAATCTGGAATTGTATAACTAAAAAAATACATTTGAGGATGAATAAAGAGTTGGAATACTTTGGAACTAAGGTCGGGTAAAATTCACCTTCAAATCATTGTGAAGATCGGGCTTGAGGATGTTTAATCAATTGAAGTTTGTTAGAAATTTAGAGTCAAGAGTCAAAAAAAAAAAAAGAAAAAAAATGAAAAATGAAAAAAAGTCCATGTCCCAAGAGCACAAACTGAGGAAATTTTCAAGTGAAAAAAAATGAAGAAGAAAAGAACTGGCAAAGATCCATACCACCAGAAAATAGAAGCTAGGGTAACCTGTTTTGAAAGAAAAACTAAAGAAAAGAAAAGAAAAAAATTAGTTAGGTCATATGTTTGAACTACATTCGACCTGATTCCTTAAAAAAAGAATACGTAGGCAGCCTCACGGTTCGGTCCAACCAAATAAAAATTTAAAAGAAAAAAAATTCAAAAAAAAATCCCCAATAGCTGAAATTGGGGCAAAGATTTTATTTCATTTTTAAAAGAGTCGATTCCAAAAGTTGTAAGTATACAACCCCGTCATCTTTAGTCTGTTTTGAGCCTCATGTCGGTCTTTCGTCCAACCCTATCCAAAAACCTTCCAAATAAATACCTCCCGATATGCCTTCAAGAATACCAAGAGAAACATGCAATGAGCAACGGTTGTCACACGACATATAACACTGTCAAGTTACTCACAAAAATTAAGAAAAAAAAATGAGAGAGCCTTACTAGTGAAAACCCTCACGCTCACAGTAATGCGACGGTAAGTAGAGATGAATAAATGAGATAGGTTTGTTGGTGAAAATTCCTCGGGGCACCATTAGTCGAGAGAGAGTGAGTCGTGAAGCTGATACAAAGAATTGGCACGGATAGGACCGACTTCAAAGATCATAAGAATGGTAAAAGGGAAGATTGGATTAGTTTGATAGATCAGGCCGTTGAGTCCAAAATGCATGTCATGATCATTAAGGCTAGTTATTGAAAAAAAATTCTTCCTTTTGTCCTTCCGCAGAGGCATTTCTTGTTAATACTTGTTTCTTTGCACCATTGTGTCCTCCACTCTGAGCCAGTCCTTGTCAAAACAAGCAAGAAAAGATTTCAAAACTGCTACCAGCTTTTCAGTTGCACAAAGTGAATTTGGCCAGCAGACTCAGTTGTTACTGTCAACATGCCTTGAGGATTCATGCAAATGCTCTCCCTAAAGACTCTTGTTAGCCTACTTAGCGCAAGCAAAGATAACTGGTGATTCTCTTTGATAGACAAATTGCTCAAAAGTAGGAAGCCATTCAAGATATCGGAAAAGGTCATCTAAGCAAAGATCTCCAATTGGGATAAGGCTGTTTGAGCTGCAAATACAAATGGTACTGGTGTGAAACAATCAGATTTGGTGCAGAACAAAAGTCTTTTGAGACCGACTCAAGCTGATTGAGCAGAAGCCAAGATGCCTAAGACTCACGGCCACAAACCGACCACCATTTTCAAAACTGATAAAATTTTCTTTGTATGAAACAGGAACAAAGCGGTGCAAGGAAAGTGATTCAAAAAGAGAAAAAAATGAAAAAGAAAAAAAAACAACAAAAAAAAGAGAAGAAAAAGAAAATATGAGAAGAGCCGACAAAAGGAAGTTTCTTAATTCTTTGCCTTTATTTGTCTTGCTATTGTGCATAAAATCTTGCCATTGATCTTCACATTTTTCCTCCTAGGATAAAAAGTCCTAGTATGATGGATTTTCCTCCAGATATAAATCTTAGTCTGATGAATTTTTCTCCTAAGATAGAAAACCTAATCTGATGAATTTTCTCCTAGGATCAAAATTTAGTCTACTGAATCTTTCTCCTAGGATAGAAAACCTAGTCTGATGAATTTTCTCCTATGATAAACATTTTAGTCGGATGCATCTTTCTCCTAAGATACCAAAAAACAAAAACAAAAAAAAAAGAGAAAAGGACCTAGTCTGATGAATTTTCTCATAGGATTAACGTCTTAGTCTGATGAATCTTTCTCCTAAGATAGAAAATCTAGTCTGACGAATTTTCTTCTAGAATATTTTGAAAAATAAGGAAGTCTGGATTTGAAAAAAAGGGGTCAATTTTTAGTTTTCTTAAGTTGTCAATGTTTAGTTTTCTTGAAATCAGGGGCCCCGCCTGGAGAATAGGGTCAGTCTTTACTTTAGTTAAGCTTAGTTTATTGTTTTTCACAAGCTCAATCACATTTAGGAGACACACATCCTAGTCGAGTCATTAATTTTACTCTCATCATTGCATCCTTCATCAGCAGCGTAGGTGATTTATAGTTTTGCTAACAACTCACAAATCTTCCTAGTGCAAACTAGGGAAGAAATGTTTCTTTTGTTGTCTGTTTTGCTGTAGTATCAAGCGCCCACCTGGAGAACAAGGGAAGACAATTCAAGTTTCGAGGGAAAGCAGTTTCGAAGGAGGACAATTCAAGTTCAGCAATCAGGCGCCCACCTGGAGAACAAGGGAAAACGGTTCAAGTTTCGAAGGAAGACAGTTCAAGTTTTGGCAATCAGGCACCCACCTGGAAAACAAGGGAATTCACTTCAGAATGCAATTCAAGTCAGCAACAAAAGAAGCGCGCGAGAAGAATGCGAGTCAACAGTCCGAGATGATCAACGAAAGTTAGTCACAATCCAGAATAAAAAAAGGCAAGATATGAATCCAAATGCAGAAGTTGATGAAAGATGTGAGCTGCATAAGAAATGACTGAAGTCACAAGCATAGTGTGTCCGGTCTTGATCCGAAGAGGAATAAACCGTCACCTACAGCTAGCAAGCATCAAGATTCAGATCAGAGTCTGCAGCAAGAACCAACCAAGACTCAAGATCAAGCTTCAAGAGATTTATAGATATGATCTTGTAACTCGTAGCTGATAGGTTTAGCTAATTTAGCTTTTTTATTTTTCATTTTGGTGTAATAAGGAGTTCAACAAGCAGAAACAACAACAACATCAGTGAAATCACAGCTTCCTGGTAGTACCAGCTACCGAAACTTCTAGAACTACACTGACCTGATTCCTTTATAGCCAAGGATATGTAGGCAACCTCCGAAGCAAGGTTCGGTCAGATTTTTCAAAAAATGCTTCTCATGGAGTTTCAAACGGGCAAAAAATTGCTCGTAGTTGCTCACTTTATCTTTGCCCGAAAACTCTTCATATTTCCGCGCAAAGAGGGGAAGCTGTGAGCATGTGATTTTTGCCCTATATGAATTACTCCTATAAAATCAAAGAAAATAGAGTTTTTCCAATTATTTACCATTTTATAGGATTTTGTAAGATTTTTATTAATTATTTGCATTTTTGTGCACGTTTAATTCTTATTAAAATCATGAAAAAAATACCAAATACCATGCATTGCATTAAGATTTCGTTTTTTTACTTTTTAGGATTAATTAGTTAATTAATTGTTGTACTAAAAATAAAAATCACAAAAATAGCTCGTTTTACCTTTTTTACCCTTTAATTTTTAGATTATTGATTTTTCTTTTTTGATTTAGGATCAAATAATTTTTATAATTAGATAAGTAGTTAGTTTTATAATTTTGATTTTCAATTAATCAAAGAAAAGAAAAAAGGAAAAAAACAAATAGAAGGAAAGAGGAAAAATATTTGGTCTTGTTTATTCAAAATTGGGCCAATCCTTAAAATTGACCCCAATTAATTAACCCAAGTCCAACCCTTTATATCATGACCCAATTCCCGAACCCGATCGTGATGGCGCCTCTCGTGAAGACAAGGCCAGCCAGACCAAAAAGGAACACCTTTTTAAGCAGTTAACTATCATAAACAGTAATAAACATAATATAATATCCATAGATTGCGAAATTTAATGATAACAACGGTAGGAACCATCCCGACATAGCCCAAACCGGGGTTTCACAAGTCATGAGCAACTAAGAAAATCCGGATACACGTCTACTGAACACTAAATCCGATACAATAGTTCTAAAAACATAAAAAATGATAAGATAAGGGAGGCACGGGGGCTGCGGACGCCAACAACTACCTCGTAGTCTCCGAATCACTGCCTGGACTGGGAGAATCAGCACTCAAGAGCGGACTCTGCGATGCTTGAATCTGCACACATGATGCAGGGAGTAATGTGAGTACTCCGACTCAGTGAGTAATAATTATAAATAGTGGCTGAAAGTATGAAAACACATAAAGGCACAAAGCAATTCTATGTCAAGCAGTAAAATCACTTAAGGCAGTAAATCAGTGAAGAAATCAAATGAATACCCTTTTTTTAAACAAGTAAAACATGAAATTTTAACAGGTAAATATCAAGTAAAAATCCGCCCCTCGGGCACAGTATCAATCGCTCAGAACAGTATCATCCCCTCGGGCTCACTCTCAAATCATAATGGGTACCCGCGTTCACTGTGGGTGTGCAGACTCCGGAGGGGCCCCTTACGGCCCAAGCGCTATATCAAGCCACATCGTGGCATCATCACTCGGCACTCGGCCTCACATCACTCGGCACTCGGCCTCACATCACTCAAGCCACCTCGTGGCATATAAAGAATCTCAGGCCCTCGACCTCATATCACTTAGCATATCCTCACATATGGCCCTCGGCCTCACTTAGTCCAAAAATCATCAAAAGCCCCTCGGGCATTAGTAAAACAGTAGTTCTCAGCCCAAAACATCATTTAGAAATATCATATAAGTTACAAATCTGAGTAAAAGTGGTTGAGTTTGTAAAACAGTAGATATCAACAGGACTGAGATCAAATAATAAGTCAAAGCAGTGAGAAAATAGTGATAAAAATCCCCGAAGGATTCAAATAGTTGGCACGAAGCTCAAGTATGACACTCAACCCAAATCTTGATGATAACAAATAAGTTTCAGTCAAATACGCGGTAAAATCATCAGTCGGGACGGACCAAGTCGCAAATCCCCAGTAGTAAAAGACCTCACGCTCATCATCCAGTGCATGTCTTACCTCAATATTGCACTACGATGTGCAATCCGAGGTTTCAAACCCTTAGAACATCATTTACAATCATTACTCACCTCGAACCGGCTAATTCTTTAGCTCGCGACGCCCTTGCCCCTTGAATTGGCCTCCACGCGCGTCGAATCTATCCAAAGTCAGAACGAATACGTCACAATATGCTAAGGGAACAAAACCCAAGCGAAAACAATCAAAAATATCAAAAATCCCGAAATTAGCAAAACTCGAGCCCCGGGCCCACTTCTTGAAATTCAGAAATATTTACATCAACGGGTTTCTTATCCTCCCACGAGTTCATACATACCAAAAGTTCTCAAATCCGACCTCAAATGGCCCATCAAATCCCAATTTAGAATTTTTAAAATCCTCAAGCCCTAGTTCTTCCATTTTTAGCTTAGGTTCCATGAATTTCTAAGTTAATTTCACAATAGAATCACATTTTAGGTTCAGAAATCTTACCTCCAATCAATTCTCCTTGAATCCCTCTTTAATCACCTTCAAAAAGCCCTCAAAATGCTCATCTATGGAGGAAAAATGGACCCAAATCGCGGACAAGAGGACTTAAAAACATTCTGCCCAGGCCTGACCTCCCTTCTTCGTGAACGCGGTCAATGCCTCGCGTTCATGAAGCACAAACGCGAACGCGTCACTCCAGTCGCGAACGCGATGCTTCTGTCTCCCATACCTTCGCAAACGCGGACGACCTTACATGATATGTGATGACCCGATAGGTCATCTTATGGTTTAAAACTAAACTCTGTGTTTCGAGGCCTTAAAAACATTATTATATTCTTCCTCAATTTGCGTGCACAGTCTGTACGTATTTTCGGAAAGCTTTTGTGTTGAAAGTTGATGAAAAT
Source organism: Nicotiana sylvestris (assembly GCF_000393655.2). NCBI lineage: Eukaryota > Viridiplantae > Streptophyta > Magnoliopsida > Solanales > Solanaceae > Nicotiana > Nicotiana sylvestris. Next base: position 152,728,361 of record NC_091066.1, on the reverse strand, counting down.
AAGAATTTTTGGTTTGAAACTTTTTTTAATTGACTTCGGTCAATATTTTTGGTAACAGACCCGGATTCGTGCTTTGACAGTCCCGGTGGGTGACCCCAATTTGCTCTACGCGATCGCGAGTTTCCTCTCGCGAACGCGATGCACAGCTTCACCACCCTTCGCGAACGTGGCACCTGCCTCGCGAACGTGAAGGCCAAACCTTCACCTCCCTTAGCAGACTCTTCGCGAACGCGAGGGTCCTCCCACGAATGCGAAGAACAATTGTCTGCAACTACTGGAACTGATTTTCTGCAGCTTCCCAAACTCCAATTTGGTCCGATTGACCACCCGAAACTCACCCGAGGCCCCCGAGACCTCAACCAAAAGCACCAACACATCCTAAAACCTTATTCAAACTTGTTCCAATCATCAAAACGCCTCAAACAACATCAAATTACTCAAAACAAATCGGATTCAAGCCTAAGTTCCTAAAATCTTCTGAAATACGCTTTTGATCAAAAACCCAACCAAATCACGTCCGAACGACCTGAAATTTTGCATACACGTCCCAAATGACACAACGAAGCTACTGAAACTCTCGAAATTCCATTCCAACCCCTATATCAAAATCTCGCCTATCAACCGGAAATCACCAAAATATCAACTTCGCCAATTCAAGCCTAAATCTTCTCTACAACTCCAAAACTCATTCCGATCACGTTCCTAAGTCACAGATCACCTCCTGAAGCTAACCGAACCATCGGAACTCACATCCGAGCCCTCTAACTCATAAGTCAACATCTGATTAACTTTTCCAACTTAAGCTTTCGTATAAGAGACTAAGTGTCTCATTTCTTACCAAATCCTCTCCGAACTCAAACTAATCAACCTGATCACATAAAATACGGATAACGAAGCATAAAGAATAGAAATGGGGAAAACAGAGCGGGACGACTGGCCGGGTCGTCACATCCTCCCCAACTTAAACAAACGTTCATCCTCGAACGAGTCAAGAAACATGCCTGAAGCCTCAAACAGGTGAGGATATTTGCTCCGCATCTCCCACTCGGTCTCCCAGGTGGCCTCCTCCACGGGCTGACCTCTCCACTGCACTTTCACTGAAGCTATATCCTTTGACCTTAACTTCCGAACCTGACGACCCAAAATAGCTACTGGCTCCACATCAGAGGTCAAATCATCATCCAACTGAACCGTGCTGAAGTCCAAAACATGAGACGGATCCCCAATATACTTCCGGAGCATAGAAACATGAAATACCGGATGCACACTCGACAAGACGGGTGGCAAAGCAAGCTCATAACCCACCTCTCCAATCCTCCAAAGCACCTCAAAAGTCCCAATGAACCACGGACTCAACTTTCCTTTCTTCCGAAATCTCATAATACCCTTCATGGGCGAAACCTTCAGCAAGACCTTCTTAACAACCATGTAGGATACATCTCGAACCTTCCGGTTCGCATAACTTTTCTGACGCGACTGCGCTGTACAAAGTCTCTCCTGATTCACTTTCACCTTCTCTAAGGCATCCTGAACCAAATCTGTCCCCAATAGTCTAGCCTCGCTGGGCTCGAACCAATCAACTGGAGATCTACACCGCCTCCCATACAAAGCCTCATACGGAGCCATCTGAATACTTGATTGGTGGCTGTTGTTGTAAGCAAACTCTGCAAGCGGAAGAAACTTATCCCATGAACCTCCGAAATCCATAACATAAGCACGCAACATGTCCTCCAGTATCTGAATAGTACGCTCGAACTGCCCGTCCGTCTGAGGATGAAGTGCTGTGCTCAGCTCCACCTGAGTACCCAACTCTCTCTGCACGGCTCTCCAAAACTGCGAAGTAAACTGAGTGCCTCTATCTAAGATGATGGAAACCGGAATACCATGCAACCGAACAATCTCCCGGATATAGATCCCTACCAACCACTCTGAAGAATAGGTAGTGCACACAGGAATGAAGTGCGCAGACTTGGTCAGCCGATCCACAATCACCCAAATAACATCGAACTTCTTCAAAGTCCGTGGAAGTCTAACAACAAAGTCCATAGTGATCCTTTCCCACTTCCACTCAGGAATAACCATCTGCTGAAGCAAGCCACCCGGTCTCTGATGCTCATATTTCACCTGCTAACAATTGAGACACCGGGCTACAAATCCCATGATTTCTTTCTTCATTTTTCTCCACCAATAGTGCTGCCTCAAATCCCGATACATCTTCGTGGCACCCGGATGGATGGATTACCATGAGCTATGAGCCTCTTCCAGAATCAACTCCCGAAGCCCATCCACATTGGGCACGCAAATCCGGCCCTGCATCCTCAACACCCCATCATCACCGATGGTCACATCTCTGGAATCATCATGCTGAACTCTGTCCTTAAGGACAAGCAAATGCGGGTCATCATATTGGCGCTCTCTAATGTGATCAAATAAGGAATACCGAGAAACCACACACGCCAACACCCGACTAGGCTTCGAAATATCCAATCTCACGAACCAATTGGCCAAGTCCTGAACATCAACTGAAAGAGGTTACTCCCCAACTAGGATGTATGCTAAACTCCCCATACTCACTGCCTTTCGGCTATATGCATCGGTCACCACATTGGCCTTTCTCGGATGATACAATATAGTGATATCATAATCCTTAAGCAACTCTAACCATCTTCGCTGCCTCAAATTTAGATCTTTCTACTTGTACAAATGCTGAAGACTGCAATGATCAGTGAATACCTCACAAGATACGCCATACAAGTAGTGCCTTCAAATCTTCAATGCATGAACTATAGCAGCCAACTCCAAATCATGAATGACGTAGTTCTTCTCATGGGGCTTCAACTGACGAGAAGCATAAGCAATAACTCTACCCTCCTGCATCAATACACAACCAATCCTAACTCTCGAAGCATCACAATACACGGCATATGAACCTGAAGCTGATGGCAAAACCAACACTAGAGCTGTCGTCAAAGCTGTCTTGAGCTTTTGAAAGCTCTCCTCACACTCGTCCGACCATACAAATGAAACACCCTTCCGAGTCAACTTGGTCAAGGGCAATGTGATATATGAGAATCTCTGAACAAACCGGCAATAATATCCTACCAACCCAACAAAGCTGCGAATCTCCGTGGCTGAGGACGGTTTGGGCGAACTCTGAACTGCCTCTATTTTCTTCGGATCAACCTGAATACCCTCGCTGGACACCACGTGTCCCAAGAAAGTCACTGAACTGAGCCAAAACTCACACTTGGAGAATTTTGCATAAAGCTTCTCCTCCCTCAATCTCTGCAACACAACTCTCAAATGCTCCGCGTGCTCCGCTTGGCTACGAGAGTACACTAGAATATCATCAATGAATACGATAACGAAAGAATCAAGATAGGGCCGGAACACGCTGTTCATCAAATCCATGAATGCTGTTGGGGCATTGGTTAGCCCGAAGGACATCACAAGGAACTCATAATGACCATATCTGTTCCTGAAGGCAGTCTTAAGAATATCTGAATCCCTGATCTTCAATTGGTGATAACACGAACGGAGATCAATCTTGGAGAACACTCTCGCTCCATGAAGCTGATCAAATAAATCATCAATGCGAGGCAAGGGATACTTATTCTTAATTGTTACTTTGTTCAATTGCCTATAATAAATGCACATTATCATCGTTCCATCCTTTTTCTTCACAAACAAAACTGGTGCACCCCAAGGTGACATACTAGGCCGAATGAACCCCTTATCTAGGAGTTCCTGAAGCTGTTCTTTCAATTCTTTCAACTCCGCTGGTGCCATACGATACGACAGAATAGAAATGGGCTGAGTGCCCTGCACCAGGTCAATACCAAAATCAATGTCCCTGCCCGGTGGCATGCCCGACAAGTCTGTAGGAAAAACATCGGGAAAATCCCTCACAACTGGAACAGAATCGATGCTAGGAGTCTCAGCTCCAACATCCCTCACAAACGCTAGATATGAAAGACAACCCTTCCTAACTATACATTGGGCCTTCAAGAAAGATATCACTCTACTAGAAACATAATCAGTCACACCACGCCACTCGATCCGCGGTACACCTGGCATAACCAAAGTGACTGTCTTAGCATGACAGTCTAGAATAGCATGACACGAAGATAGCCAATCCATGCCCAAAATGACATCAAAATCCACCATGCTCAATAGCAATAGATCTACTCGGGTCTCCAGACCCCCAATAGTCACCACACATGACAGATACACATGGTCTACAACAACAGTATCGCCCATCGGGGTAGATACATGAACAGGTAAAGCAAGAAACTCACGGGCATGCCCAAATAACGAGCAAAGTATGATGACACATAAGAAAAATTGGAACCGGGATCAAATAATACAGAGGCATCTCTATGGCAGACTGAAATAATACATGTAATGACAACATCTGAAGCAATAACATCTGTCCTGCCTGGTATAGCATAAAAACGAGCCTGGCCACCACCTGATCGACCTCCCCCTCGGGGGCGACCCCTGGCTGCCTGACCTTCACCCCTAGTTTTCTGAGCGAGTGGTAAAGTAACTGGAGCAGAAGTCGAGGGCTAACCCCTCTGCTGAGATTAGCTAGCAGCACGATGAGGACACTGCCTCCACACATGTCCAAACTCTCTACATTCAAAACAACTCTCAGGTGCTGGAGAAGGGGACTGAAGGGAACCCCTCACACCGGAGTGACCAGCTGATGTACTCGGCATCGAAGAACCCTAAGATGACGGGGCATGAGATGAACTCTGAGCTGGAAGGGCGCTGAGTGAAGGCTGACCCTCTTATAACCCATGATAACCACGACCTGAAGATGCCCCACGATACTCTGGGCGGGCTGACTGAGTAGGCCTGAAAGAACGACCTTTACCATGCTGGAACTGACCCCTAGAAGGAGCACCACTATAACTGCCCGATCCTCGAGGCCTCTTGGCCTCCCTCTCCTCTTGATTCTGACGGCGAACCATTTTAATCTCACGAGCGATATCGACCACCTCCTCGAACGTAGCACCCAACACCCTCTCTCGGGTAATAAGAATACGGAGATGATAGTTAAGGCCATCAACAAATTTCCCGATCCTCTCACGATCTGTCAAAACCATCCAAATGGCATGACGAGCCAACTCAGAAAATCTCGACTCATATTGTGACACAGTCATATCCCCCTATCGCAACCACTTAAACTGTCTACGCAGCTCCTCTCTACGGACTACGGTACATACTTCTCCAAGAAAAGAGTGGAGAACTGCTGCCAAGTAAGGGGCGCCGCACCAACCGACCTACGCCTCTCATACGCCTCCCACCAAGTGAAGGCAGCCCTAGTAAACTGAAAGGTGGTAAATGCCACACCACTAGTCTCAAGAATCCCCGCTGTACAGAGCATCCGCTGACACTTATCAAGAAAACCCTGGGTATCCTTGCCCTCAGCACCACTGAATAATGGAAGCTGGAGTCTACCAAACCTCTCAAGACGATGCTGCTCATCATCTGGCATGACTGGCACAACAAACTCCTAAGCTGGTGCAACCGGCTGGGCTGGAGATACCCCCGTTGTCTGTAGTCCCTGCACTACCTACTCAGGTGTGCGAGCAGCAGGGGTCTGATTGCCTCCCCCGGCCTGTGAAGTAGCCGCTGTTGTAGTGGCTGAAACTGCCTGAGCCAGGTCAGTGCAAACTGATAAGATCTGTGCCAAGGCCTCCTGAAGACCTGGAATCACGATGGGCACAGTTGGTGCCTGATCTGGTGCTGCTGGAGCATCCATAGCTGGAGTCTGATCCGGAGCTAGGGCAGCTGGTGGATCTACATGTGCTGCCCTCGCTGCTTTGCCTCTGCCACAACCACGACCGCATCCATGGCCTCTGGTGGTCTCAGCTGGTGGCACTGGTGGTCGTCCCCCTCGTTCGGTAGCTCGCGTCCTCACCATCTATGAGAGAATGGAATAACAGAAGTTTAGTACTTGGACCAACAAGTTCGCACGACGAGAGTTTCAAGAATATGAAGTTTTTCCTAAAGGTTCTGCAGCATCTCGAGGATAAATACAGACGTCTCCGTACCGATCCGTGAGACTCTACTAAACCAGCTCATGACTCGTGAGACCTATGTAACCTAGGCACTGAAACTAACTTGTCATGACCCAATTCCCGAACCCGATCGTGATGGTGCCTCTCGTGAAGATAAGGCCAGCCAGACCAAAACGGAACACCTCTTTAAGCAGTTAACTATCATAAACAGTAATAAACATAATATAATATCCATAGATTGCGAAATTTAATGATAACAACAGTAGGAACCATCCCGACACAGCCCAAACCGGGGTGTCACAAGTCATGAGCAACTAAGAAAATCCGGATACACCTCTACTGAACACTAAATCCAATACAATAGTTCTAAAAACATAAAAAATGATAAGATAAGGGAGGCACGGGGGCTGCGGACGCCAACAACTACCTCGTAGTCTCCGAATCACTGCCTGGACTAGGAAAATCAGCACTCAGGAGCAGACACTGCGATGCTTGAATCTGCACACATGGTACATGGAGTAATGTGAGTACTCCGACTCAGTGAGTAATAATTATAAATAGTGGCTGAAAGTATGAAAACATGTAAAGGCACAAAGCAATTCCATGTTAAGCAGTAAAATCACTTAAGGCAGTAAATCAGTGAAGAAATCAAATGAATGCCCTTTTTTTTAAACAAGTAAAACATGAAATTTTAACAGGTAAATATCAAGTAGAAATCCGCCCCTTGGGCACAGTATCAATCTCTCAGAACAGTATCAGCCTCTCGGGCTCACTCTCAGTACAGTATCAGCCCCTCGGGCTCACTCTCTGTACAGTATCAGCCCCTTGGGATCACTCTCAGATCATAATGGGTACCTACGCTCACTGTGGGTGTGCAGACTCCGGAGGGGCCCCTTACGTCCCAAGCACTATATCAAGCCACCTCGTGGCATCATCACTCGGTACTCAACCTCACATCACTCAGAACTCAGCCTCACACCACTCAAGCCACCTCGTGGCATATAAAGTATCTCAGGCCCTCGGCCTCATATCACTCAGCATATCCTCACATATGGCCCTCGGCCACACTCAGTCCAATAATCATCACAAGCCCCTCGGGCATTAGTAAAACAATAGTTCTCTGTCCAAAACATCATTTAGAAATATCATATAAGTTTCAAATCTGAGTAAAAGTGGCGGAGTTTGTAAAACAGTAGATATCAACAGGACTGAGATCAAATAATAAGTCAAAGCAGTGAGGAAATATTGATAAAAATCCCCGAAGGATTCAAATAGTTGGCACAAAGCCCAAGTATGGCAATCAGCCCAAATCATGATGATAACAAATAAGTTTCAGTCAAATACGCGGTAAAATCATCGGTCAGGATGGACCAAGTCGCAAATCCCCAGTAGTAAAAAACCCCACGCTCATCATCCAGCGCGTGTCTCACCTCAATATAGCACTACGATGTGCAATTCGGGGTTTCAAACCCTTAGGACATCATTTACAATCGTTACTCACCTCGAACCGGCTAATTCTTTAGCTCGCGACGCCCTTGCCCCTCGAATTAGCCTCCACGCGCGTCGAATCTATCCAAAATCAGAACGAATATGTCATAATATGCTAAGGGAACAAAACCCAAGCGAAAACAATAAAAAAATATCAAAAATACCGAAATTAGCAAAACCCGAGCCCCGGGCCCACTTCTCGAAATTCAGAAATTTTTACATCAACGGGTTCCTTATCCTCCCACATTTCATACATACCAAAATTTCTCAAATCCGACCTCAGATGGCCTATCAAATCCCAATTTGCCCTAGTTCTTCCATTTTTAGCTTAGGTTCCATGAATTTCTAGATTAATTTCACAATAGAATCACGTTTTAGGTTCAAAAAGCTTACCTCCAATCAATTCTCCTTGAATCCCTCTTTAATAAAATTCAAAAAGCTCTCAAAATGCTCAGCTATGGAGGAAAAAAGGACCCAAATCGCGGACAAGAGGACTTAAAAACATTCTGCCCAAGCCTGACCTCCCTTCTTCGCGAACGCGGTCAATGCCTTGCGTTCGCGAAGCACAAACGCGAATGCATCACTCCATTCGCGAACGCGATGCTTCTTCCTCCCATACCTTCGTGAACATGGACGACCTTACACGATGCGGTGAAGAAATTACTTGGACCCCAATTTGCTCTACGCGATCGCGCGTTTCCTCTCGCGAACGCGATGCACAGCTTCACCACCCTTCGCGAACGCGGCACCTGCCTCGCGAAAGTGAAGGCCAAACCTTCACCTCCCTCAGCAGACTCTTCGCGAACTCGAGGGTCCTCCCGCGAACGCGAAGAACAATTGTCTGCAACTGCTGGAACTGATTTTCTGCAGCTTCCCAAACTCCAATTTGGTCCGATTGACCACCCGAAACTCACCCGAGGCCCTCGAGACCTCAACCAAAAGCACCAACACATCCTAAAAACTTATTCAAAATTGTTCCAATCATCAAAACGCATCAAACAACATCAAATTACTCAAAACAAATCGTATTCAAGCCTAAGTTCCTAAAATCTTCTAAAATACGCTTTTGATCAAAAACCCAACCAAATCACGTCCGAACGACCTGAAATTTTGCACACACATCTCAAATGACACAACGAAGCTACTGAAACTCTCGGAATTCCATTCCGACCCCTATATCAAAATCTCGCTTATCAATCGGAAATCACCAAAATATCAACTTCGCCAATTCGAGCCTAAATCTTCTCTACAACTCCAAAACTCATTCCGAACGTGCTCCTAAGTCACAAATCACCTCCTGAAGCTAACCGAACCATCGAAACTCACATACGAGACCTCTAACTCATAAGTCAACATCAGGTTGACTTTTCCAACTTAAGCTTTCTTAGAAGAGACTAAGTGTCTCATTTCTTACCAAATCCTCTCCGAACTCAAACTAATCAACTTGATCACATAAAACACGGATAACGAAACATAAAGAACAGAAATAGGTAAAACGAAGCGGTAACTCATGAGACGACTGGCCGGGTCGTCACACTTTAGCCCAAGCCCATACCCCTAACCTAATCCCTACCTAATCCCTAAAAACCCCTACACAAAAAATAGACACCATCGACAGTTTTCTTCAGCAAATACACAAAAAAGGATCCCTTACCCTTAGCAAATACAGAACAACGGTGCAGACCCCTGGAATACTCCATTCCATCTTCTTCAAAAGAACACCGCCTCATTTTTCTTTCTCTGAGAAAACGCACACACCTGCTCCTTCAGAGAACAAAACATCTCCCCCTCTTCTCATTGATTCTCAGCAAATTTTTTTGACTTTTTCCTTCATTTTTATACAGATTTCTTTCTGAAGAAGACACTTTAGAGTTCAAATTTAATATAGAAAACAAAAAAAAGGGGAAAAAAAGAATTCAGAGTTGCTTTTCCTTTCATTTCTCTACTGGTCTGGATTCAATTTTGCTGAGATTTCAAGTGGCCACCGATTCTGTTTGTTCTTGAGCTTGTGAGCTTCATCGCCATTTTTGACCCCTTATTTGGTTTTGACTAGTTGATTTTCCTTGCAAATAGAATTTTGGTCTCGGTTTTGTTTGCTATTTAGGAGGTTAATTTGGTCTTAAATCACTGCTGCTACTATTGTTGAGTATTCTGTTTGAGCACGTTGAGCTTCACTCTTCCATTTCAGAATTCATTTGGCTAATTTCAAGTTGTATTATTGCTATCGAGGTATTTCGCCTACTTACTTCTTATGAATCTCTGAAGTGTATGGAGTTTCATGTTGATATGATTTGTTTTTTTGGCTCTGAATCGTACTTTATGAATCCTACTGCCCAAATTGGTTTGAGTATCTTAAGTTTGAAATATTGTTTAATTCGTATTGTTTATGAATCCTACTGTTCTTATTGTTTGTTTGCTTAAGAGGTTTGTTTGGATAGGTTCGATCAGTTCAATTCTAGATGGAATGATCTCTTCTTATCATTCTTAATGTGGTATTTTTATCTGGTTGATTTATAAAAATCTCTTTGCTGGCAGCTATATGAGTTGATGCTCTTCAAAAACTGTATATGATTGGGTGGTGGTTTAAATTATCTGTGATATTGTGTTTCATTTCTTTCTTTTGCAAATTACATGTACTGGTTATTTTATATCCCTATACTTTTATCAGTTAAGATGATTATTAAACCAAAAAGAAATATTCCAATGTGGAAAAGAAAGTTTTGAGATGGAAAAGTATTTATTACGTTGTAAGATTGCTCATTGTACAGATAAATATTTTATAAGCGATTTGGCATTTCTTGATAGTGTTAGGGAAAGAGTAAGGGGAAAGATGTACATCCAAGGATTGACTCCTTATATTTGCTTTAGTTCTTTAGTGTAACAGACAAATGCTCTTTAATTAATCAACGTGCACAAGTTATTAGGCTATTTTTCTAATTCTTTAAAATCCAAATGAACTAGGCTTTGTAACGAAGATATTTGAACCCATACGGCCTAATTCCATAAGCCCTTGACTTTACGCAGAATCCCAATGCATTGGAAGAAATAACTAGTCATATATCGTAGTTTGCTTTAGGCGCAATTAAAAAATCTTCATAGCTACGGGTACGGTTCCCGTGACGTAGTTGTGATTTTAATTACTAAAATTTGGGTGTGCATATGTGACCCAAATCCAAATCTCAACAACGTTAGATAAAATGTATCGTGGACCGCGGGTGCATCTATGTGACGTGGTTCAAGACATGTTTTAGTGACGTTGAATCTTCCTAAAATTAATTAAAAGCGGTCATAAAGTTAAAATTGAATCGTAGGCTAAAACATGTATTAAAATCAGATAATAGGCCAATTATAATAGTTTAAGCGACCGTGCTAGAACCACGGAACCCGGGAATGCCTAACACCTTCTCCCGGGTTAATAGAATTCCTTATTCAGAATTTTTGGTTCGCAGACTTCAAAAGGAAAGTCGAAATTTCCTCGATTTGGGACTTAAAATAAACCGGTGACTGGGGACACCATAATAAATATCCCAAATGGCGACTCTGAAATAAATTAAATAGTCCCATTTCGAATAATGTCACTTTAATTGGAAAAACTCCCTTATATCTACCTTCGAGTGTGTAAAAAGGAGGTGGACACATATATGAACGGTTTTGTTTTAGCCAAGAGGATACTCCGAGCTGGTTACTTTTGGATGTCTATGGTGACAAACTGCATCCAATATGTTCGAAAATGCCACCGCTGCCAGATATATGCAGACATGATCAAGATACCCCCAAATGAGCTTACTCTAACAAGCTCACTGTGGTCGTTTACTGCTTGGGAAATGGATGTTATTAGGCCAATCGAGCCTGCCACCTCCAACGGGCACATGTTTATTCTAGTAGTTATCGACTATTTCACCAAATGGGTCGAGGCAGCATCTTACAGAGTAGTGACTAAGAAAGTCATGGCAGACTTCGTCCGCGATCGTATCATTTGTCGGTTCGGGATTCCGGAGTCAATCATCATTGATAATGGTTCCAATCTCAACAGTGACCTGATGAAAGCCATGTGTGAAACCTTCAAGATCAAACATAAGAATTTTATAGCCTACAGACCTTAGATGAACGGAGCCGTAGAAGCCGCCAATAAGAATATCAAGAAGATACTAAGGAAAAACATAAGCAGTGGCACGAGAAGCTATCATTTGCTTTATTGGGATATCGCTCCACAGTCCGCACATAAACCGGGGCAACCCTCTATATGCTAGTTTACGGTATAAAGGCCGTCATTCCCGCTGAGGTATAAATTCCCTCCCTAAGGATCATACAGGAAACTGGGTTCGACAATGCAGAGTAGGTGAAGAGTCGTTACGAGCAGCTGGCTCTTATCGATGGAAAGAGAATGAAGCAGTTTTCCATGGTCAACTTTATCAGAACAGAATGTCCAGAGCCTTCAACAAAAAAGTCAAGCCGAGACAGTTCACACCGGGGCAGCTAGTGTTAAAGAAAATTTTTCTGCATCAAGATGGAGCCAAGGGGAAATTCTCTCCCAACTGGCAGGGTCCATACATGGTTCACCGGGTTCTGACAGGAGGAGCCCTCATAATCGCAGAAATGGATGGAGAAGTTTGGCCAAATCCAATCAATTCAGATGCAGTCAAGCGTTACTATGTGTAATCTTTATGCTTTCCTCATATTATGTAATTTGAACTATGCCTGACCTGATTCTCGTTTAAGAGGGGATACGTAGGCAGCCCTATGGGTTCGGTCACAATTGAATAAAATTTTCACCCCCCCGTAATTGGAAACTGGGGCAAAAGTTTGAGGAGGACCCTCAAAATTCCGAAGCAATTTCAGCTAGTCATCACAAGCAGCCGTTAGAAGCATCAACCCAGTATACTGGGGCAGAATTTTGAGGAGGACCCTCAAAATTCCGTAACAAGAAAGGTTGCAATGTCTTGAACCACGTCACAGTCGTCGGTTCATCTAAAGAAAACTATTCTCGATTATGTATTTATGTTATATTTTTTACTAAATCATGCTTGTTTGTTACCAAAATTGCTCTGTTTAGCAACGCTACCCCAATGATACGTACAATATCACTAGATCAAAGTCGAGAAGGTCAAGCAAAGCCAACAGGGATACGAACTAACCTCCCCTCTACAAAACTCATGATTTTTCTTTGGATGCAGACATTTGGATTGCGAAAGCATCTGACATGCTATACATTCACGAGATAAACGATATTCAGGAATACAACTCTCAGAATTTTTTACGTTTACCAGCATTTACTATCCACGCACACCGGCGATATTCCCTATATCGCAACGTCCTCAGCAGTCACAATGTCGCAACCTGCTATCAGCTAAGAAACTCTATTACCATTTGCCCTTTTATTTTTATTTCTACATTGCATAAGGCTACCATTCTGCCTTCCGAGACTAAGCATTGTCTCCATCTGCATTTCTTGCATTACATAAGGCTACCATTCTACCTTTCGAGTCTAAGCACTGTCTCCATCTGCATTTCTTGCATTGCATAAGGCTAGCATTCTGCCTTCCGAGACTAAGCACTGTCTCCATCTACATTTCCTGCATTGCATAAGGCTAGCATTCTGCTTTCCGAGACTAAACACTGTCTCTATCTGCATTTTTGCATTGCATAAGGCTACCATTCTGCCTTCCGAGACTAAGCAATGTCTCCATTTGCATTTCTTGCATTGCATAAGGCTACCATTCTGCCTTCCGAGGTTAAGCTCTACCTCCATCTGCACTTGCATGGGTGAAAGATCACCACTTTATTTTACACTTGCATGGCTGAAAGATCACCGCTTTATTTTATACTTGCATGGCTGAAAGATCACCGCTTTTTGCATTGCATGGGCTGAAAGACCGCCAAATACTGCATCTTGTGGGTTGAAAGACCGCCAAATTATCCAAAGGCGTCATTGTTCGGAGGCACCATTTTCATAGCCCGAGAATGCCATGTCATGGCCTGAGGATCTCCTTTAATCTTTTGCATATCATTATTCAAAGGCGTCATAGTTCGGAGGCATCATTCTCATAGCCCGAGAGCATCCTTTCATGGCCTGCAAATCCTTTATTATATGCTTCATGGCCCAGGACATCATGGTCTGATGACGTCATCCTAACCGCCCAAAGGAAGCATTTATGGTCCGACGAGATTTTGCATCATGTTTAAATTTACGCACAATATATGCTTGTATTGCTTATTTGTAGGTAAACCGGTGAGCAACGGCTATCTCAACAAGAGCGATCTCGCTTCAGTTCCCGCAGCCCTATTAGACCTTAACCATTCATCTCGACCTGAATATTGCGCCCGTTCTTGAAAATGTCTCCATCGGCATACTCCGCCGACGGATCCTAAACTACATATGACCTGATTTCTGTAAGACCAGGGATATGTAGGCAGCTCAGGAGCCAGAGCACGACCAACCTCTTCAAACCATTTCGTTCGGTCAAAAATTGGCCATCATATCTTTAGCCGACATCTCTTTCATCCTTCCCGGGTAAAGAGGGGCATCTGTTGATACCCAATTTTTCCTTGTAATTTTTATATGCAAAACACCTTTCAAAATAGCATGTATATGCATATATAAGTATATCCCAAGGTTACATTATTTTTTCTTAATTTTTCAAAGATTTTTCAAATCAATTTACTGCCTTATTTTATCAAGAAAAACCCAATAATTATCCCCAAATTATCATTTGGGTGATTTATTTATTGTATTCTCATGGTTATATTAAAATATAGCTAAGACATTTTTCACACATTTTTTGTACAAATTTATTTGTTTTTTTAAGGATAAAATTGTATAATTGTAATATTAGCCATTTTTATGTTTAAATCCGTCTCATGTTTATAAAATGGAATTCTGAATTTTTAAATTGATAATTATACGTTATAAGTCATTTTAGTGCTTTTAATTTATTTTCAGAAATTTGTTTATTATTTTTTTTATAAATTAAATGGGGAAAAAGGGGCTATTTAACTTATAGCCACATTTAGCCTGATTAAACCCAATACCCAACCCAAATTAAACCAACCCAAGACCCAAGCCCAATCCTAAATCTACCCGACCCAACCCGGACTAAATCCTGGCCGTTGATCATTTTTTATCAAAGGTCCAGATCCGCCCTTACCAAATTAAACCAAACGACCCCCCCAAGTCCCCTCTCATTCTTCACTCAACCGACTCTCTCTCTATCTTTCTATCTCTCTATCTTTCTATCTCTGGTTCTCTCTAGAACCTTCCCCCTTCCCCTCCTCTCCGATGAGTTTCATCCATCTTTTACGGCCACCTCCTGGCCTAAATCCATGGTGGTTTCACCACCCACCAGCCTTTTATGGCTCCTCATGCTTGGTTACTAAAGTTTCATGACTTGACCACGAAGAGCTGGGTCCATACCCTTGTTGATTCAAGTTTCACGGCCATCTCCGGCCTTGCTCCGGTAAGCCATGTCTGTTTCGAGCCTGGCCTCGACTCCTCCTGCTTAGATCCAAGCCTTTCTTACCGTTTGGGTATCTCTGAAACCCTAGCTTTTGAGGTTTTTCTGATCTCTGTAGATCTGTTCCAGATCCATGTTTTCCCTAAGCTTTTAAATGATTTTCTGATATTTCTTTCAAAAGTTATGCTTTCAAAGCCTTTATTTTCCGATCTAGGGTTTTTAGATGTTTCTCTGATTTTTCTTTTTCTTTTGTGTGCTTCTTCTACTATGTTTCTTCTATCGTGTTCTTTGTGTTTCTTCTACTACGTTCCTTCTACTGTGTTATCGTTAAGTTTCTGCTGCCATGTTCTTATCAGTTTCCTCTACTGTGTTTTAAAGTTTCTGCTACTGTGTTCTTAATCAGTTTCTTCTACTATGTTTTTCATTAGCTTTTTCTACTATGTTTTTTTTACTGTGTCTCGCATGTTGTTCTTTTACTATGCTTCTCATGAGTTTCTACTACTGAAAGAGCATGCTAAGGGTCTCAGTTCCTTTCTGAGACCTCTAAACCTGTTTCGATTAGTATCTTTTCCTTGATTGCTTGTCCTCTCACCTCTGTACTCGATTGATGGTAAAAACCCTAGAATTTGGCGGTTCATCTGAGTTTTGAGACCATTGGCTATGTAATTTGCTTGTGCTTCATCTCCGAACTTTCCTGATTTTAAAAACCCTAATCTTTTGGACCTATTTGAGTTCCTGGAGTTGTTTCATCTACTGCTTCATTAAGTTTCAAAATCGTTGTTTCAATTTTGTTTCTTCATATGGTTCTGACTTTTGCTAAACTCTATAAGACCTTTTACTTGACCCCTTTTCGCATGCCTGATACTTGTGTGCTCTTTATATGTGCTGAACTTCCCTCTAAAAGGGCTTTCAATTTTTGATTAATTTTAGACTTCCTTTTGTATAAGTTTGATTGATTTTTTTCCTTGTTTGCTGACTGCCCTGTTACTCGAATTAAGTTAAAATCTTTTCTCGGCTTTTCTAACTTGGTTCACTCATGGACCAGTGATTACAAAATCTCTGATCCTTGATTTACTGGCTACTAATTGATTTCTCTTACCCTATTTATGCAACCGTATATTTCAAAGCTCTGCCCCTGAAATAAACTTCTATGTATTTACCTCTAATTGCCTACTTTGCACAAGATGTTTATTTGATTTTTTTCCTTAAATAGTTTTACCTTTTGAGTCCGAATTCCTTAAATTAAGAAAGTCTTGTGTTGATTGATTCTTAATTGACATCCAGTTCCTTAATTGTTTTCTTACCTTATTTCTGCCTGTTTTTCACATTATAAATACACGACTCTTTCATTAGCACACCCATCACTCATAGTCTTTCTGAACTTACACTTACATGCAATAGTATTCTCTCTTATTATCTGCACTGTGGCCTATTTACAAGACCTACTGCTTTCTCTATTTGTTTCTTTGAAACTGGTATGTCCTGATTTAAGCTTTAGCAATACAACAAAGAGTTTATTTAATACTTTCATATCTATGTCTACTCACTGTTTCTGTATAGTTCAACACTTACTTTAGCATGCTGATTTCTTTCTGCCTGTTCTATTCTGAATCCTAAACCCCTGCCCCCTATGTGTTTGAGCTATTGTTTAAGTCATGACAATATGCAAATTATTGTCCATGACTTAAATTTGATTCCTTGGGATCCTAGCCTCTAAATAGTGTATTCTAACAGGCTTATAGGTATGCTGACATTCTCTATTGCTGGGCATATCCACAGCCTGCCCTTGCCTCTTTCAATTTCCCTATTCCCCCTGAACCCCTTATGTGTACTTATTTGTAGCTCTTTCCCTCTCCTTTCCCCCTTTTAGAATTCCGTTTCTACACTTGCATACTCTCTTAGTATTTAATCTCCGGCCCTCTCTTGTGAGCCTTGCCTTGGGACCCTTTGAGCTCCCTCTGAACTTGGACACTTGAGGGCTGGCCCTTCCACACTGCACTTGTCCTAATCTGATAATACATTTGGGTGTGAGCATTGCCCAGAGTCCTTTTTGAGTCTCTTAGGGAACTTTGACACAATCGAATGGGAGAAAGGCTTTGGATCTTGATCTTATGGAGTTGGTTTACCTCATATTTCAGCCATGAAGTCCGAATCAGGCTCTCCTTTGGTTGTACTTTTATTTACATTTTTTCTGATGAATTTTACTTTATTCTGGGTTGTAATAATTTGTAATAAACTCTTGGGGATGGCTAGTGAAAAAGGGCGGGTAACTATGTATGCAAAGGGTAGATACCATGCATATAAGTCATTCTAAATTCTGCAACTCTCATATAGAAATCATGCCTATAAGTCATTCTGAATTTTGCATATGCATATAGAAAATATGCCTATAGGTCCTTCTGAATCTTGTATATACATTTTTATCTAGAAATCATGTTCATATGTCTTAAACAATCAACTGCATATAGATATCATGTTCATGTCTTAAAACAAATTCTGCCAGTTAGATACCATGTTTAGAGGTTAAAACCCGTCTTCAGCACCTAGATATCATGCCTATAAGGTTTCTGCACTTTTACTATAAGGCTTCTGACCAACTACGCGTAGAAAGCATGTCTATAGGAAGTATTAATCGAATCTGAATCGCTTCATTTACGTCTAGAGCTAAACTAGTAATAACAAGGATCATCATTTGCAGAACTCATGACCTTCGTAAAAAACTTGATTTCTTTAATAATCTGACAATCTTTTTAACCAGTACGTATTCAGTTTATTATTATTGCTTTCTGAATTCAGTAAATACCATGCCTATAGGATTCTTGTACAACATTTAGGCAAGCCTTAGGGCGAAGTTATAAACTGAATCTGTGCTATTAACTACAACCAGCAGGCAGGCCTGATTCGGGCTTCTTATCTGAATTATATAATAAATCAGTCTGCCTTAACCTTTAAGTTCTTAATCAGACCATAAATAATATGCGAAAGTCATGCTAATTATGTGTTTTCTTTGTTCAAGGAGGTATATCTGAGCCTTTTACTTGTTATGTGCTTTCCCCCCAACTTGCTATACATGTTTTTTGTATGTCGCCTTAGAATTTTGCCTTTGAAACTACAAATAAGCATAATATCCCTCCCCCTTAGGATTAGTAGTCCTAAATGCCTCCGGAACTGATAGGATTGGGACGGGTAATAACATGCAATAAGTAAACGAGACCATTCTACGCTTTAACACCTTAACGGGGTGGGAAGGGTAGATATGGATATGATGACCACGCGATAACATCTCGTGTAGCCCTTCACTGAGGAGTGATTATCGGATGTTGTGTGGGATGATCCATATTATTAATAAACCTAGGATCCCCCCTTTTCCCTTTGTTTCTTTGTTTTTTTCTAAAGATTTCAAACTATTTCTTTTAAGAAAATCAGCTTCCTTTTAATTCTTTCCAATTTTGTTTGTAACCATTATGTGAAAATCCCCTCTTATTTGAAGTTTTATTTGCCTACATGTTATTTTCACCTAAATTCACAACAATATTCTGACCAGGAACCATACTAGTGGATCCTGAGGGGTGCCTAACACCTTCCCCTTGGGATAATTTCAAGCCCTTACCCAAACTCTGGTTACTCAAATCAAACCTTCTTGGTGTCCTAATGTACCTTAATCATTAGGTGGCGACTCTTCAATTCAAACCCAAATTCCCAAAAAGGTAACGAGTTGTCCTCCCAAATGTCATAAATCCGATTTCGCGAGAAAAAGGGGGCGCGACAAGTCATAGTTTATAGATGGCACTAGCTAGGAAAAATAAAGCAAATACTTTAAAATCACTATTTAGAACATTTATAACTGTTCCATTTGAGCTCTTCCAACATATATTACAAGTTAAACCCCTGCATTATATGGGCATCGGTTTGCAAAAGCATCAGTTACATAATGTAATACCAATTTTACTTACATATTTATCATTTTAAGCCACCAAAACTTTTCAAATCCTCCATGTTTGTCGGATTAAGAAAAGAAAAAAGAAACCATAAAGACCACAGTACAATGTAGAGACACTAACACGATCGGACAGAGCAATGTAGAACCCGCAATAACACCAAATCACAACAGATAGACCCGAAATTAAACAAATCAAACCAACATTTCAAACAAAATAATAACGTAGGTAAAAACTATGAAAAGCCCAATAACAACAGCAAATCGTTCTAAGCATAAAAAGACCTTTCTTTTGGAATAATATAAAGATTGATAATCACTTCAACGAACTATGCTCTATTTGATACATTTCACACTTCAGTTTTAATATTTAGAGTAGTTTTAGAATTCTCTTAAATTGTTCCGAAAATAAATAACAAAAAATTGAGTAAAAATAGACAGGACAATTCAGAAAGCCCAAAAAAAACCTTGCAAAATCGTGAAGTCTTCGCAGATTTTTTAGGACTCTGAATCCGAATCGAAAGGTTGCTACCAGTTGCTCCAATTTGCCTTGTTGAGTTTGCCGTCTTCTATTTGGGGGAGAGTAGCGTGTTGAAGAAAAGATATATCCAAGGGACGATTCTTTTATCAGGCTTTGAAGTAACGTCTTGGACTCCACATAAGACGTAATGGTTGTTTATTATTTAATACAGAATGTTAAACTTTTTAATAGTATTAATTGAATGAAAAAGGAAGTAAAATGCAAAAAAAAGGAGAAAAAAAGATAATTATAATTGCTGGGCAGATAGAGGTGCCACATCACCTTACTAATTACCAGCTTTATGTTTATATATAGATATAGATGATCGTCGTAGCATATTATATAATATCACATTATATTAAGTGTGAAGCCCCAAAATCAAAAATAAATTGCTAAAACACCCCACAAAAGCAGAAAGGCCATTTTATCCTTTCTTTGAATGCTACTTTTATATTATTTTTTGTGGAAAAGAAAATTCACTACTTCCTCCGGTCCATAATAAGTGACCATTTTATCTTTGGCACACCCATTAAGGAAATATGAACTCCTAGAGGAAAAAAGATGTACTCACTAAATTAACCTTATTTAATTATTACCTTGACACAATGAAATATGTAAAAAAATGCAAATTTTGAAAAAATAAAAGTAAATCCTTCTTGATTATATAAATGAACACTCATTTTAGACCAAAATAAAAAGGTGCAATGGTCACTTATTGTGGACCGGAGGAAGTATTTAATAAATAATAATGTGTAGTACATTAAATGATAAATGTGTAGTACAATAAATGAGATAAATGAGAAGAAAGTAATATGAAAAATATAAATGATAAACGTGTATCTCTACTTGAAATTAGACTACACCAGAAATAAATTCCTTTTCTATAGTTAGTACCCTAAAAATTAGATTAGGTGCTCTACATTAGTTTTGTATTGTATATTGACGTCTTAAATATATGTGTTTTCCCGTAAAATGGTACAGTTGAATTTATACGTGGTTTAGAGACAAGTGAATCGATTTGATTCCAAAAATGATAAATAAATAAAACAAGAATGTAAGACTTAGCGTTGAAATTAACGTAAGACGGATGTAATCCTGTTTCCGGGAGCAGAGCTTCCGGAGGTAGCAATAACAATTTTAATAAGCAAGAAGACAAAATATTATTGAGCTCTGAACAGTGTATAGTATAAGTTTGTCAGAAAATTCATCTCCTTATAATGGCTATTGAGCTCAACATTTATAGTTATACCTAGGGAACAAGGTCCTAGGATCAAACCCCTCTTAAATGATAATTATGAGGGCCATTGAAGAATGTGTAATGGAAGACAGTGAATGCCATATTCTCTGTAATGGACTACGTACTTAATGCTATAGAAAATTTTCCATTAAATGCTACCGAGTGGCAGACATTTATCTCGCCTTAATGAACATCATTCCCTTTGGGAACAAACGAGATTGTTGCCTTCAGACCTGATTGCCTTCTACCTTCGGCTCCACGTGTCGCTTTATTATACGAGCATTTAATATGAACATATTTTACCCTACACAGATAGTCCCCCTGCTTTCCGGCAGCAGATCCTTGTGTCACCGGGAAGTTGGCAAAGATGCCTTTCTTGGCGGGAAATTCTCCAATCCTCTCTAAAAAGTTTTGATAGTTGATTAGACACACGTCTCTCTTCATTTAATGCCCCAAACACGTGTTATCCCATGATTCAGCAACACTTTTGCCAGTCATCGAGGTAATTATGACCACGATCTTAGCAGTATATTCCTTTACTTATACGCATCAACCTTCACCTTTTACACTTCATAATTTTCTACACTCTCTCAAACTCTCTTTACTCAACTCACGCTTGTTTTCCACTTCCTTTAATCTTCTTCTTCTTCTTCAGAGAAAAAACCCTTATTCTCTTCTGATAACAATGGCCTCCTCTTCCAGAAATTCCAGTGCTTCAAAGAACAAAGAAAGTACTGATGATGCTGCTCTTCCCACGGTGAGCGCCGTCATTCCCATAAAGCTTACAACAAGTAAGGACTTCGAAGAGAAGTACCCTTCTGCTAACTCTCGCACATAGGTTGTTAGCGTGCATCCTTCTTCCATCCGTCCTTCTAGCATCCCTGCTATGAAGGAAGACTGTGATTTTCAAGATTTGAACATCATCGCTCATGACCTGGCAGAGCGGGTAACCTTTTACAAGAAGGGTTTTACGTATGTGTATAAATATCCCTTTACTTTGGGCTCGTTCTCATTGAGCAAGGGGCTTGACTTTGTTATCTTGGAGTTTTGACTCCGTTACCAAGTCTGCTTGTCACATGTGATCCCTTCTATGTGGTGGACTGTTGCTTGTCTTCAGTGTCTATACCGAAGACGGAAGACGAGCTATCCCTGGCTCGACTGATGAACCTTTATTCCCCCAAGATTTTCTGTGGGGGAATGATAAACTTCAGCAAATATGGTCACCATGATTTTCTAACCAACATGGACGATGACAATGAGCGTGGGTGGATAGAATGGTTCATTGTGGTCGCCACCAGGGACATCATCCCCGCCACGACTTCATCCTCTCCTGAATCATGAAACCACACTCGTAAATTCATCGTCTGTCTTTCCTTCTAGTTAAAGATTGTCCCATGCTATTACTGATCCTTCTTCTTTCACTATTTCAACAACTTCGGGGACACCACCAAGGGTTGAAGGATTGGACTAGTGGGTCCAGAGAATTTTGGATGTCACTACGTCCGAGACCCGCAAATGGAAAGATCTATCCCTTAAATACGGGTGGAAGGCCAAAATTTATGGTAGGTTGAACTTATCTTATTTTTACCTTTCATATAGGAAAATTTGTTAACTTTTCTTTTCTGTTGAATTCAGGTCTTCCGCAGGGCTCTGTTACCATCCCCGATGAGGAAGTTTTGGTTGATCCTGCTAACACGGCGATGTTGTTATAGAAGGCTTTCACCCGAACATGTGTCACCGGGCTGATTTGATGCAAGTGCTTCTTCTCGGAGTCCCCGACCGTAGAACATGCAATGAAAAAAGCGACGTTCCTCCACGATCGAGGGCAAAAATAAAAAGGCTAAGAGTGCCGCGCCCGAGCCATCCGCGGACGCTGTGGAGATGACTGCAATGCCCGAGCTAGCCATAGACATTGTGGTGATTGATGATGATAGAGGAGTCAGTGATGTGAGGGCTTCTTTACATAGAAGATGACGGCCTTTATCAGCTCAACAGAATACTCAATCTGCTGAGCTAGTTACTCCAACCGAGGACGACGTCCCGACGCTCTAGGGGAATATGATCTGGTGGAAAATGCTAACTCTCTCTTCTGAGTCCCAGTCGTTGTTCCCGGTACCATAAGGCTAGGTATCGGGTCTCTCCCGTCTTCGGTTGATGAGCAACCAACAACTAGAACTGCTTTTGCAACAACTGCTTCTCAACCTACAATGCCATCAGCTTCATATCCTTCTTCGCCAATTTTGCCTTCGCCACCAGCAACTACTATATCATCTCCACCGGCCGTAGTCATCCGAGAGTAGGATGTCCCTCTTCCCCAGTCCCCAATTCATGGGAACTTGGGGCATAATTATTCTGCCCCTTCTAAACATCCTTAGATGAGGAGGAGTGTTTCCCTCTCGGTTTCTACCGGATACCATCTGCTGTCCCGGCCAGTGGAACTTGCTAATTATCTGGAGCCTCTAGCTTCAGAAAAGGATAGGAATAAAATACAATCTCTCTTGGGAGAGTATTTGTTGAATAATGCCATGCATAAAACGATGGCAGTACAATCTTTGTTTCCTCTTTTGTTTTTTCTATCTTTGTTATGGTAGGTTTTTAGTTTGTACTTCTATTTTGCAGGCTAACTTCCTCGCTTCCAAGGGCCTTAAGAGGTTGATCCTTGACAAGGTAAAACTTACCTCCGAGAGGGATCAAATGTTGGTCGAACGGGATCAAGTTGTTGTTTGCCTCCCGCTAGTGGATGCACAAGTTGTTGAGGCCGCTGAGTTGGAGGCTCGGTTGCAGTAAAGCGAGCAAGAGGTAGTGACCCTCGGCCAAGAGGCCTCCCTGTTAAGGGTACAATTTGAGGAAGATAAGGCAAAATGGGTCGAGGTCCTGAATGTCGTTCTTGATACATTCGATCGTGAGGCTGCCTCTACTGAAAGACTAAATAATTTGGAGGCAACCTTTAAATCCAACAATGAAGAAGTTGTTGTTGCTGAGGAGAAGTATGCCCGGTTGGAAGAGAGGCATAAGAGAGTCATGGATCACAATGAAAATTTTAATCCACTGTCCGTGACCTTGATGTCAGCCTCCAGGCTGCTAGATCTGAGCGAGATAACCTTTCGTCCTAGGTTGACCGTCTTAAGGAAGAACATCAGCCGAGCAACTTCTCTTATTGTTGAAAAACATGTTCTATGTACATCATGAGGAGAAAAACCTTGGAAAAGGCCAAAGCGGGCGTCATTGACTTTGAGGCCGAAATCACCAGGGCCCGTGAGCTGGAGTAAACTGCCCGAAGGGGCCTCCCGGTCCAACATGATGCTACTGACTCTTCTGGTTCCGGTTCCAAGCTCTCGGGAAATGAAGAAGAACCTGAAGGGGATGATGGTGAAGGCCAAGATGGTGGCTAAGATCTTGAGCCGATGGCGGATCCGCCTACTTCTCCTAGGGGTGCAGATGCGTCTCTCTCTCTCTAGATTCCGGGGATGCAGTAGCTTAGATTTTGCTTTATTTTCATTTTTCTTTTCTTCTCCATACTTTTGTATTCGTGTTGCTTGGCACGTTTGTTGTAAATAGAAGTATTTTTTTGTTTAAGTATCGCCCAAGTTTTTCTCTTTACTTGCGCAAGTTTTACTTTTTGCGTCGAGTTATCCGAGGATTCAGGTGTATTATTCCCTGATAGCATTTGGATTCTAGGCATAAGTTTTTTCGAAATCAACCCTTTACCATGAGGGTTTCATAAGAGAGGGTCCTCTTATGTTTACAATGCTCTTGAAGTGGACGTCTCCTGTTCATTATGACACTATCATTTGAAGTACTTGTTTAACTTTTAAATAATAAAATTAATTCATCGATATGACAAGAAACAAGATAAAAATAAAAGGACTTTACATTAATCCTTCTATTTTCAAAAGTGCATAAGCATTCATTGTGCTAAAAAGTAATTACCATTACTTGTGGCTAACTTGTACAACTTGTTTCTACGGGGCTGGCCGCCTAGTCCCCGGTCCTGATGATACAATTTTGTTTTCGTGTTTCATAGTTCCGGTTGATGTGGAACTCACTATTGTTGTATCCTCATATCATTCTCCCCCAGTGTTCGAATGCGAATAATGCGAATTTGAACACTGGAAGTCTTGCTCCTTTGAAGATTCCGCTAGTGAATGGTTGGATAATCTTTAGTTCGATAGCAAGCTTCACTTCCCCTTAGGAACTTTGATATTGAGCCAAAGATTATCTAACAATCCCCCAGTGTCTTGCACTCGTGAGTGGTTGGGTAACCTTTGGCCCGATAGTACACTTTACTTCCCGGTAGGAACTTTGCTACCGAGCAAAAGATTATCTAACCGCCCCGTGGCTCATTGCTTGTATGCCTTGTCATTTAAAGGTCCTATTTCTACTGACGAAGCTTCCTTCAGAGTATGCTTTCCATTGATGCCTCGATAAAAACCTTGCTAGAAAAACTCAATTGGGACAACAACTGGATGAAGGGAAAAAAGTGCAGCACATACTTTCAGTATAGGTGATGCTCGCCAACAATAGCACCTTTTGAGGAGTGGCACATTCTAGTTGCTAAGAAACTTTACCCCATCTTGATTTTCCAATTCGTATGACCCTTTCCCGGTGATAGCCGAAACCCGGTAGGGGCCTTCCCACGTCGGACCTAGCTTTCTTGCGTTGATCTCCCGAATGTTCTGAGTTACTTTCCATAAAACCAAGTTTCCTACTTTAAAATAACGGAGGTTGTCTCTTCAATTATAATATATTTCCATTCTCTATTTTTGGCAGACATCCTTATATATGCCAAGTCCCTACGTTCGTCGAGCATCTCCAATTTGACCAACAAAGCTTCGTTGTCTGTTTCTTCGTCCACCCAAAAATATTTCAATATAGGTTCCCCTACCTCCACCAGGATCAAGGCTTCTGCTCTGTATACATGAGAGAAAAGAGTCTCCCTCATGCTTGATTTGGTTGTTGTTTGATACACCCATAATATTTGTCGCGCCCCCTTTTTCTCACGATATTGGGTTTCGACATTTTTGACAACTCCTTTTGAGAGAGTAGGGAAAAAGAATTGGTTGTTAGAGTCACCACCTAACGGATTAAGGTGCGTTAGGGCACCTATAGCAAATAACTCAGATTATACCAGTTTGCATCATCAGAGATCGGGTAAGGGCTCGAAATTACCTCGAAGAGAAGTTGTTAGGCACTCTTCGAGGTCCACAACTGTGGATCCCGGCATAACTCAATTATGAATTAGTCTAATAAAGAAGCAAGAGAATAATTTAATAAGGATGGGGGCTCCTAAAATTTTTAGCCTAAAGGATCACCCCGTGCAACATAAATAATACTTCGTAACTCCCTCGAGTCAGGGTGTTACTCATATTATTCAGTGGGCACAAACTATCATCTCCTACTACCCGATTACTATCTTTGAGTTTTTACTTGAAGCTCTCTAATTAATTCTAACTCGTACCCTATACATGCACTACTCGTCCCTTACCTGTAGTCTTGGAGGCATTGGGACCTCTATTGTGGGATGGTTCTAGACTCAGCTTAGGTTGCTCAAAATTGTAAAAAACTAAATGACATACAAAACACATTGGACTTTTCATGCAAGAGCAGATAAAGGCTTAATTTAGCCTCCGCACATAAGGCAGCAAATGTACGCAAAACATATTGAAGTATTGACAGTTTAATCAGTTAAGGATATTAGATCCTATAGACATGATTTCTACGTGATTCTGGATTTTTAAACATGCTGACAGTAATTTCTGAGTGATCCTCTAATTGACTACTAATTCCAATTAGAGAAATTTGAACCTATAGGCGAGTTATCTAAGCGTTTTGTGCAGTAACTAACAATGGTGATTACTGGATTATATTCAGAATTGGTTAACTGAGTCCTATAAGCATGATTTCTAGTGACAATGGTTAACCCAGCGTTGATGATGAGTAAATCAATTAATTAACTAGTTCAGATCCTATAAGAATGATTTCTATAATTAAACTGATTTTAGATCCTATAAGCATGATCTCTAAAATTAAAACTTATCTTAGTTCCTATAGGCATGATCTCTAAAATTGAAACTGATTTTTAGTTCCTATAGTCATGGTTTCTATCATTGAACCGACTTTAATCCTATAGGCATGCTTTCTAGAATTAAGCAGAACATAAGCAGGAATTTATACACATTGAGCCAGAAAACAATTAAGCCAAATATTGGTCGTATAGGCATGGCTGCTAACGCACAATTACTGGACAAATTGATACACCTAAAGGCAGGATTTTTAACAAATCATAACGTTGGTCCTATAGGCAGAATTTCTAACATGTAAACACAACATAAACCCTATAGGCATGATTTCTAACATACAACAAAATGAGCCAAGCAAACACCTATAGGCAGGATTTCAACCCTTTCTCATACAAACGTTAAAACTAAGCCCAGTTTTCGCAATTCACTATTGCCCCAATCGTTATTACAAATAATTATTACAGACGACGATTGAATGAATAAATTATAGAGTATATAAACTATAGGAAGTTTGCAGCAGGCCCAAATGCACCTAGACAAACCAGGTCTTCAACTTGCAGCATCTCCAAAGCCCATGTTCATAGGTACAACATGACCAATGGTGAGTGATTCACCCATATATCTTAAAGATACGCATATAGAGCCCAAATATCTAGTGTGTCAGAGTTTCCAAGGGCTTTAAGAACCCAGGTCAGTGCTCACAATAGAGAAGAATGATCAGAACAGTTCAAGGAAAACTATAGACCAAATCCTGGTGCATCAGAGTTCACGAGGGTCTCATAGGAACCCTGGGCAGTGCTCACACCAGGAAAGCCAAAGGACTAGGCCAAAATTACTTTGGCTTTCAGCCAACAAGGATTAGAATTCAGGATAGTGTAAAACAAGATTAGGAAACAGGTTAAGGACCAAATCACACATAGAACAGAGGCAAACATATTGAAACTAAACAGACCTGAAACTAACAAGTTTGGAGCAGGCTGACAAAGAACATTTTTCAAACATGCTTTACAAAGGCAATAAAGAGTTCAGATTTGGATAAGTCACATGAAATCAATCATGAATCACTAGGCATATTGGTTATCAATAAACATTAACAAAGAGGATGCAACATGGTGGACACAGGATCAAGTGAATACATGAAAACAGACTTAGCAATAAACTGACGAGTTTACATGGTGAATCAATGTCACAAACATAATTAATACCAAATGGCAGTCTTAAGTTACATACATTCACACAAGTTTATCAATTAAAACATATAACAATAGCATATTGGACAAATGACACAGTAAGGAGGTTTCAATAACTTACAAGTTTAGATGAAACAGAAAGAAGCAAGGTAATGAAGCAATGATCATCAGCAACAGTAAATAGCAAGAAGGTTTCTGGCCTTGTCTTCCAGCTAGCCAGGAATTAAAGTAGAATATAGTATATCGTTTCAGTAGTGAGTGATACTCTGATCCTTAAGGGGAATGGGGGAGAGGTTTAAATAGCACTGGACTAGGCACATAAATATGATAATAATCAATCAAGGAAACATCTAATAGTCAATTAAGGGAAGAAAACTCAGAACCTTATTTAAGGTAAACCAAAAGTAACAAGTGGATAGATGCGTAAAACATAGAGTCAGAGATTTTAACACAGTAATTAGGGACTCAAACAGATTTGAGGAATCAAAGACTCCTAAGTTAGGGTAAGTGAAATTGGTAAGCATTTAATGGCAAGAATCATAAAACGTATAGACAGAATCACTGAGGGGCACAATGAAAGAAAGAATCCAAAACCTGAATTTTTAGGGTAAGTAAAAATTAGTCAGAAATTAATGGCAAGAGTTGTAATAAAGATGCATAGAGACATATAGACGGAATAATTAAAGATTGAACCAGATGTGGTTCGATTTCAAAGAATCAAAAACCCTAATTTTAGGATAAGTAAAAATTAGTCAGAAATATCTATGAAAATCATAATAGAGATGCACATAGATAGATATACGAAAACATTACAGAGAAATATTTAACAAAAAGTGAAAACTATAACAGATCTTGAAAGATCTGAACCCTAGCTTTAGGGTAAATGAAGAATCGAGAAAATCTCAGAGATTCATACCATACAGAGATGAAGAATAACATAGATGGAAAGAAGCAAAGATCTGAACCAGATTTGGTTCAAAATAGGAGAGATATGCCTTCAATGTTAGGCAAACAATTATGTAACACCATAAATGGGTAGCCAGTAGCGAGACAAGATGAATAAGGTAAGAAGATCGTTGATGGATTCCATGTCTGGGTTGGAATCAAAGGGAAAATGGGGTTACGATGCTAGGGTTTCAGAAGAGGAGAAGAAGAGAGCATTCAGGGGCGGTGGGTTTGGGATTATGAGGGATTAGGGTTAGAGAGTTAGGTTTAAAGGGGTGTGAGGAATTTGGGCCGTTGATCTTTGAGATCAACGGTCAGGATTAAAGAGGGGTTGGGTCGGGTTGGTTAATGGGTCGCGACCGGGTAGGGGAGTGATGAGTTATTGGGTTAGTGTATTGAGCTAGGTATTTTAGGCATTGCGTTGGTGTATTTTAGGTAATTGGGCTGGTTTGGGAAGCCTTGGTCCGAAAATAGGAGTAATTTAGGGCTAGTTTTTAAATACCCAATATTTAATAAATAAATAATTTATAAAAGTGATTAATAAATATAAAAAATATCATTTGTACACTAAAATAATTAGAGTAATTACTTAACATTATAAAAATATAAAAAATCATTTTCTGCGTAAATAATGTAATTATACATGCATATGGGCTATTATTGTAAAATGTGCAATTTAGCCTTAAAAAATATAAATATAATTATAAAAATGTACTGAAAAATATTTAAATATTATGCTGGTATATATGATAAGTTTAGATGATTAAATCATCATAAAAATAATTTGGAGGGTAATTATTGGATATTTTATATAATAAAATGTAGAAACAAATATATATATATATATATATATATATATATATTGTAGAAACAAATATATATATATATATATATATATATATATATATATATATATATATATATATAGTGGACGTTAACAGCCGCCCCTCTTTACCCGTGAAGGATGAAAGAGTTGTTGGGTAAAGAAATGATGACCGATTTTGACTGGATGGGGTGTTTTGAAAAATATAGGCTGCACCCTGGTCTCTGAGCTGCCTACATATTTCTGATTTTGCAGGAATAAAGCCGTGTGTAGTTCTGGACCCAACGGTGAATGAAACCGATGAAACTGTTATAGGAATAGTCGTGTGTTTCGGAAAGAGTTCTTTTGGGAAGGATAGTATTGGATGGATTTATGTAGAGTTATGAATGTGAATTTGAAATGTAACGGATGTATCACATGATAGATATCTGAACGGTCATAAGGTAAAAACGAGTAATTGATGGGAGTCGATTATGTCCGGAATAATGGCCGGGTGTGAATAGTATGAGCAGAAACCGGAGTGAAGGTTTCTCCTGTTTGATGAACGGTTAACTCCTGAATTACCTATAAAACTTAAAACACGATGCGTGTAAATATATATGGATTATTGCGAGAATTTAAACATGATGCAAATTCCATTTGGACCATAAAGGTTGTCTTTGGATGGTGAGGATGATGTCTTTAGACCATGACATCTCGGGCCATGAATCATGAGATAAGGGATTCGCAGGCCAGGAAATGATGTTCTCGGGCCATGAGAATGGTGCCTCTAAACCATGACGCCTTTGAATAATGATGTGCAATATTGAGAGATCCTCAGGCCATGACATGGTGTCTTCAGGCTATGAGGATGATGCCTTTGGACTATGACGCCTTCGGAAAGAGACATGGTGATGCATCATATAAGCAAAACAAGATAGAGCTTAGTCTTGTATAGTATCGGGACAGAGCCTAGCCCCGGAGAAGGTGAAATAGTGCTAGGTTGCAGATAGGGTAATGTTCAGTCATTAGACAAGGAAAGGCAGAGCTTAGCCTTATGCAGATGGGGAGGCAATGCTTAGCCTCATGCGAGAAAGGGGAGACAATGCTTAGTCTCATGCAAGGAAAGACAATGCTTAGCTTTATGCAATTGAGGAGGCAGGGCTTAGCCTCATGCAAGATTCGAGATGGTGCTTAGTCTTATGCAATAGAAGGCAGTGCTTAGCCTTATGCAGAGAGGGAGGCAAGGCTTAGCCTAATGCAAGAATTGAGA
The DNA here is from genome assembly GCF_000393655.2 of Nicotiana sylvestris. Lineage (NCBI taxonomy): Eukaryota > Viridiplantae > Streptophyta > Magnoliopsida > Solanales > Solanaceae > Nicotiana > Nicotiana sylvestris. Next base: position 152,697,469 of record NC_091066.1, on the reverse strand, counting down.
TAGAACTTAGTCTCATGCAAAGAGAAAGCAATGCTTAGCCTTATGCAAATAGGGAGGTAGGGCTTAGCCTCATGCAATAATTGAGACAGAGCTTAGTCTCATGCAAAGAGAAGGCAATGCTTAGCCTTATGCAAGTGAGAAGGTAGGGCTTAGCCTTATACAAGTGAGAAGACAGGGCTTAGCCTTATACAAGATTTGAGACAGTGCTTAGTCTCATGCAATGGACAAATAACAAATAGGAGCAGAATATTTCTTAGCTGGAGATATATTTGCACTTGGCAGTCCGGTTGTTATGAAGGTAATGATTTTAAGGTGTACGTACTTGTGGTTATTCCTTATTCTTGCATCCAAAGAAAAATCGTGAGTTTTGTGGGGGAGGTTGTTTTATGCCTTTGTCTGCTTGTTTTGCTCTGGAGATCCTGTTTGAGTTACCCTGGATAACATTTGGATGCCATAGAAATAAAGTTTTCGAAAAAATATGCACTTATTTGATGAAATAGAGTTATTAAGAAAACATAGTGGTATGTAATATCAAGTAAATTAGATGAACTAATGACTGCGATACTTTTGGAGACATTGTGGCTTCTTTGTGTTAGAATTTTGAGGGTCCTCCTCAAAATTCTGCCCCAATTTAGTAAGCGATCCTTCGGTCGTTCAGCATGTGACAAAGTTTGTTGGACCTGCTCCGGAATTTTGAGAATACTTCTCAAAATATTTCCCCAGTTAACCGATCCTCAAAATTCTGCCCCAGTTTCTGGTTGTGGGAAAATGAAAATTTTACTAAGATGTGACCGAACCCACAGGGCTGCCTGCGTATCTCCTCTTAAACGGGAATCGGGTAAAACGTAGTTTAGTTACATCATATGAAGAAATGTAAACAATTTAAATATAGTATCTCTTGACTACGTCCGAATTGATAGGCTTTGGCCAAACTTCTCCGTCCATTTCTGCAAGTATGAGTGCTCCTCCTGTTAGTACCATATGAACCATGTAACGACTTTGCCAATTAGGTGAAAATTTCCCTTTGGCTTCATCTTGATGTGGAACGATCCGCTTCAACACTAGTTGCCCCAGTGTAAACTGTCTTGGTTTGACCTTTTTGTTGAAAGCTCTGGACATTCTATTTTGATGAAGCTGACCATGCCACACTGCATTAATCTTTTTCCATCTATGAGGGCTAATTGCTCATAGCGGCTCGTTATCCATTTTGCATCATTGAGTTCGATTTTTTGTATGATCCTTAATAAAGGAATTTTGACCTCGGCGGGAATGATAACTTCGGTACCATAAACTAGCAAATAGGGAGTTGCCCCGATTGATGTACGAATTGTGGTACAGTATCCCAAGAATGAAAATGGTAACTTTTCGTGCCATTGCTTGTGATTCTCTACCATTTTCCTTAGTATCTTCTTGATGTTCTTATTGGCAGCTTCCACGGCTCCGTTCATTTGAGGCCTGTATGTTGTGGAGTTTTTGTACTTGATTTTGAAAATTTCACGCATGGCTTTCATCAGATCACTATTGAGATTGGCGATATTGTTAATGATGATGGATACGGGATCCCCGAATCGACAAACAATATGATCCCTGACAAAATCTGCAACGACTTTCTTGGTTGCAGCTTTGTAAGATGCAGCCTCTACCCATTTTGTGAAGTAATCGATGGCCACTAAAATGAACCTGTGCATGTTTGAAGTAGTGGGTTCGATCGGACCAATGACATCCATTCCCCAGGCAGCATAAGGCCAAGGTGCACTTGTTGTATTGAGTTCGTTTGGTGGCACTCGTATCATATCTACATATATCTGGCATTGGTGGCATTTCTTGACATACCGGATGCAATCTGTTCCCATAGTCATCCAAAAGTATCCGACTCTGAGTATCTTCTTGGCTAGAACAAAACTGTTCATATGTGGACCGCAGGTTCCGACATGTATTTCCTCGAGCAATTTGGAAGCTTATTTGGTGTCAACACACCTTAATAGTCCTAGATCAGGTGTTCTCCTATACAAAATTCCTCCCATTTGTAAGAAATGATTGGACAGCCTACGCGGTGTGTGTTTCGAGTATGGCTCGCCTGCTCTGGGTATTCTCCTTTCGCCAAATATTCCTTGATGTCGTGGAACCATGAATTTCCGTTCGTTTCTTCTTCAACATGAGCACAATAAGCTAGCTGACTATGGATCCTTACTAGAATGGGATCGATGAAATTCTTATCTGGATGTTGTATCATGAAAAACAAAGTAGCAGTGCCTCTGGGAACTCGTTCTGGACTCTTGGAACATGTTTGAATTCTATTTTCGTGAACCTACTCATCAGTTCTTGCACATGATACATGTATGGTAGTATCGTGGTGTTTTTCAAAGCCCATTCTCCTTGAACCTGATGTACTAGAATATCCGAATCATCAATTACCAGCAACTCTTGTATATTCATGTCGATGGCCAAATTGAGCCCCATGATGCAAGCCTCATATTCTGCCATATTGTTGGTGTATGGAAACCTAAGCTTTGCGGATATCGGATAATGTTGACCTATTTCTGATACCAAAACTGCTCAAATACCCACTCCTTTAAAATTTGTAGCTCCGTAAAAAAACATTCTCCAACCATCGTAGGCTTCAGCAATGTCCTCTCATACGAGTTACACTTCATGGTTCGTATTCTCCTCCTACAGGATTTTTGGCAAGATGATCTGCCAAAGCTTGTCCTTTGACTGCCTTCTAAGTTACATAGATGATATCGAACTCACTCAGCAATATTTGCCACTTGGCCAACTTCTTGGTAGGCATAGGCTTCTGAAAGATGTACTTTAAAGGATCCATCCTTGATATGAGGTATGTGGTATAGGCACAGAAGTAGTGCCTTAATTTCTGAGTTGTCCATGTCAGAGCACAGCAAGTGTGTTCCAGTAGAGAGTATCATGCTTCATAAGGTGTGAACTTATTACTCAAGTAATATATGGCTTGCTCCTTTTTCCCGTCTCGTCATGTTGTCCCAAAATACAACTGAAAGCCCCATCTAAAATAGATAGGTAGAGTAACAGTGGTATACCAGGCTCTGGCGGGACTAGGACTGGCGGTGTGGACAGGTATTCTTCGATTTTGTCAAAAGCCTTCTGACAATCCTCGGTCCAACTGGTTGCAGCATCATTCTTCAGCATTTTGAAAATTGGTTAGCATATTACCGTGGACTGTGCTATGAAGTGGATGATGTAATTGAGGCATCCCAGGAAATTCATCACGTCCTTCTTGTTCTTCGGTGGTGGTAATTCTTGGATAGTTTTAACCTTTGACAGGTCCAACTCGATTCCTCGGCGGCTGAAGATAAATCCCAACAATTTTTTGGTAGGAACCCCAAATGCACATTTTACGGGGTTCAATTTTAAATTGTACTTCCGTAGCCTATCAAAGAACTTCTTCAAGTTTGCTATGTGATCCGTGGCTTTCTTGGATTTGATGAAGACGTCATCAACATATACCTCTATTTCCTTATGTATCATCTTAGGGAAGATGGTTGTTATGGCCCTCATATAGGTGGCCCCAGCATTTTTCAGACCGAATGGCATCATTTTGTAGCAATATACTCCCATGGTGTAATGAAAGATGTTTTCTCTACGTCTTCTTCGTCCATCCAAATCTGATGATATCCCGCAAAACAATCTACAAAGGATTGGAGTTCATGCTTGGCGCAATTGTCGATTAGAAAGTGTATATTTGGTAGTGGAAAATCTTCCTTGGGAGTTTCTCTGTTTAAATCCCGATAGTCAACACACACCCTGACTTTTCCATTTTTCTTCGAAATCGGTACAATGTTGGCTAACCAGGTTGGGTACTCAACTACCCTGAGGAATTTGGCTTTGATCTGCTTAGTGACTTCCTCCTTGATTTTAGGCTCATGTCTGGTTTGAACTTTCTGAGTTTCTGCTTCACCGGCGGACACATTGGATTAGTAGACAACTTATGAGCCACTATGGATGTGCTCAGACCGGTCATGTCATCATATGACCACGCAAGAATATCCTCATATTCTTTCAGGAAATGAGTGTATTCTTCCTTCTCTGACGGTGATAGGTGAATACTTATGTGAGTTCCTTTGATGGTTTCAGAATCTCTCAAATTGATTGTCTCGATTTTGTCCAGGTTGGACTTAGGCTTATTCTCGAAATTCTCAACTTCTCTGATAACTTCCTCAAGTATCTCATCTTCTTCTTCCGAGTCACTATCCTTATGTTGTGTTGTCTCATTACATGTCACAGTCGTTGGTTTATCAAGGTAAGAAATAGTAATGCTGTAGAAGAAAAATATGAAAGATAACGATAATAAAACATCAAATTATTTGATAAATGCTGAAACGTTAAACAAAGTATCGTCAAGATGACTTCAAAACAATGTTTTCCTAAACAAAACACTGAAAGAAAGGTGTTTTCAAAACAAAATTCTCAAAAGACTTGTTTTCAAATAACATTAATACCCATGCTACCCCGGGACTCGTCTGACCCTGGATGGTGTGGCGGTCCAGTTCCTGAGAAGTGCTCCTCTTTCCATCGTCTGAATGATAATGCCTTCTTCCTCCTTCTCCTCAACTATCACATTGCAATCCATATCTTCATCTTCTAAGAATAGATTCCTTAACCCAGTCAAAGCTTCTTCTTTTTCGGATCTCCATATTGTATTGGCCTGATGAAAGGTCTGACTCAGATGCGGCACTGGCTGCTCCAGAGGATAATAAGGACTACGCCATGGTGAGACCGATCATCATATTCTTGCCATGTATACGGATGTCCAAGCCCAAAAGTTTTACCATGACGTTCCAACTGTATTGGTTTGGTAATGCCCTGGAGTTTCTTCCCAAGTCCTTTGCCGGGTTCATACCCTGACCATGCCAGTATGCTTTCTATTTTGCTGCTCCACCATTTATCTTTCTCAATTACATTGATGCGCTCGATGCGGTGATATGTTTCTACACCCAACTTCCTTCTATTCTCTACGACCAGAACGGTTTGATTGGTGTAGATGGGATTGCTCCCGTCTCCGTGAATGATTACTTCTTGATGATTCCATTCAAATTTCACAGCCTGGTGCAAAGTGGATGTGATAGCCCTAGCGGCATGTATCCAAGGTCGTCCCAACAACAGATTATACGAGGCAGATATGTCTAGCACCTGAAATTCGACATTGAACCATGTAGGACCCATCTGCAAACATAAATTGGTTTCCCCAATTGTTTCTCTTTGCGATTCATCGAATGCCTTCACATTCATAGTTCCTGCTCGTATTTCATGCAAACCCTTGCCCAACCTTTTTAGAGTTGTCAACGGACAAATGTTAAGACTGGACCCTCCGTCTATCAAAATCCTGGCAATGAACTTATCCTCGCATTGCATTGTGATATGCAGAGCCCTGTTATGTCTCAATCCCTCAGGTGGCAACTCGTCTTTGTGAAAGGTGATCTTGTGGCTCTCTAACACTTGCCCTACCATGTTGTCCATTTCTACGCTGGTGATATTGTTGGGCACACACGCTTCATTTAACACTATCATCAGAGCATTCCTATGCATCTCAGAATTTTGTAGCAGCAACAGGATGGATATCTGGGCAGGAGTTTTGTTTAGTTGATCAACAACAGAGTATTCTCTTGCCTGTACTTTCCTCCAAAGGTCATCTGGACTAGTTTCAATGATGGGTTGTTTGGTAGCAGCTTCCTTGCTTGTTCCTCCCAAATTTGCAGGTGTATAGATTCTTCTAGTTCTAGTCATCCCTTGCGCAGCACCAGATTCTTCCATTTTTGCTTTCCCTTTTCTCCTAGTTTCGGCAACATAATCCCAAGGTACGACATTGGAATTGAAGGGTGGTGTGTATGCCACTATCACAAGGAAGGGTATGACTAATTCTATTTCAAATGGAGTAGGCGTAGTTGCAAATGTGGTCACTGCGATTTCAAACGGAGATGATGCGGCTACCTCAACTTTGACCGGTGGCTGTATCTGTACCACAATATGAGTGAGTGTGACTGTAAGTTTCTTAGGGTCATCACCTTCCCGAATAAGCCCAATTGACCCTTCAGGATCCCATTCTTCATCAGTTTCTATCACATTTACTCGTTCATCCCTATGATCTAGGAGGGGATTTTTGCGGACATTGGGTGTGACTTCCTTTGCTTATATGACTTTGGTATCAATCAGGGTCTGAATCTTGTCTTTTAGAGTGCAGCATTCATCAATAGTATGCCCCTTCATGCCGGAATGGTATGCACATGTTTTGTTTAAGTTGACCCATTGGGAGGAGTTTTCCATGGCGATCGTGGGAATAGGGGTGACATATCCGGCAGCCTTTAGTCTTTCATATAGCTGGTCGATGGGCTCAACAATAGGGGTGTATTGTCTGGGAGGCCTACGATCGAAATTGGGTCTGGGTTTTTGATAGTTTTGACGGGTTGGAGGTAAATGGTAATAGGATGGCTGGGTGTTATAAGTGTGGTAGGTGGTAGCGGATTGGGAATATCTGGGAGGTTAATATTGGTATATGGATGGAGGTGTTTGGTATGTGAGTGGAGATTTTAGACCTTGGGCTACCATTATTGCCCCTTATTTCTTTCTTCCTTGATATACCCCATGACTATAATGCTTTGTTCGTAGCCTGCAATGCCTCAAAGTTGGTCACCATCCCGCTCTTGATTCTTTCTTCAATCCTTTCCCCGAGTTTGATGATGTCGGAGAATTTGTGATTTTCGATGACCATTAACCTTTCATAGTATTGTGGGTCCAGGGCCCTGACAAAGAACTTGTTCATCTGCTCTTCTTGTAGTGCCGGCCTGACCTTTGCAGCTTCTGACCTCTATCAAGTAGCATATTCACGATAAGTTTCCGTTGGTTTCTTCTTGAGGTTCTATATGTAGAAGACGTATGGTGCATTCTCTGTATTAAACCTGAATCAGTCCATGAAGTCTGATGCCATGCTTACCAGTTAACCCACTTCTTGGGATTTTGACTGTTGTACTAAGACAGGGCGTCTCCAGTGAGACTCCTCATGAACAGCTTCATGCGAATTCTTTCATCTTTCCCAACTCTCATGAGCTTGTCACAGTACGTCCTCAAATGTACCTTTGGATCATCTATTCCATCAAACATTTCGAACTTAGGAGGTTTGTAACCCTCCGGCAGTTCTACGTCTAGCTGAATACACAGATCTTCATAATTCAAACCTTCAATACCTTTGCCTCCTTCGACACCCTAGACTCGACTTGTGAGCTTCTTGAGCTCTTCCACCATATTCTTAATGAGCAGGTCCTTCTTGACAGATTCTGGAGTGTATGAGATTGGTTGTGTGGAGTGGGGTAAGGTTTCCATGTATATGGGATTGTTTTGGTGGGTGCCGGGGGTTTGAGTGTAGTGGTGATCATTAGTTGAATTTTACGGATCAGGGATAGGTTGTGGGGTATTCTAAGGAGTATGGTAAATAGTTTGTGGGTATTGAGTCAGAGATACTGGTGTTAAGGGGGTGTTGGTACTGGTGGAGGATTATTATTTTGGGGAGGTGTTGCGTATTGGTGGGGTGCGGTAGGATTTAACGGACGTTGGTTTGGTATTTTTTGAGGAGGTACTAGGTTTTGAGCATTTTGTTGGTTAATGTCTGGGACGTTCAGGGTGAGGGAAAGTTTTGCTAGGTTGCGGACCTGCTCAAGCTCCCATTGCAATTCTAGTATCTTCTGTTCCAACCATAGCACCAAATCATTCGACGCCGGAGCACCCCGACCGTCTGAAGTTTCAACGTTCTCCACGTGCGCATCATTTTCTTTCCGGATACCACTCATATCATCCATCTGAGCCTTTCCCTTACTTTTCGGATTACTTGGAGGAGGAGGAGGTGGAAGGCCTCTAGATCTGGTGTGATATGTTGACGATGTCAGTATGTGCGAACCAACCTTAGGGGATGGGAATAATTAGAATAAAGGAAAAACAAAAAATTAAACAAGTCAGTAAGGATTCTGAAAAGTATTTGTAGTATTTAAACACGTATTGCAGGAATGTAAATTCGCGTCCTAATTTGGGAACCTCGTTGTGCCCAAGGTAGGCCTAGCGAGAAGTAGATTAAGAGAAATTTAATGCCGATAAATGCCTCATTTCATTATTGTAATAAATAAGACGAACCTAAAAACGATAATAAATAAATGAGTTACTAATGACATCTACCTTATTACATTTGAATTCCAAAACGATTCAAAAAATAGATAAACCTAATTTACTTGGTTCGAGAGGGACCTTCTCTATCCTTGGCCCTCTTGGGTCCGTCGATCAGATTCCCCAGGTCGTGCATGTCCAGCAGCAGGTACGCCCTTTCTAAGTGTCCTCCTTCATTGCCCTCTGCATTTTGACAGTCTACGACCCTTTTCCTCATCTTCCCTTCTAGTCCCATTAGACCCTGCTCCAAGTATTCCAACCTTTCTGTCGACCTTGTAGCCATTTCCCTCCGCTCGTTAATTGACTCCATGTCTAACTTGTGTTGTTCCAAATGTCTGGCTTCAGACTAAAGGACTCTTTTGTATAGCCTCTCATACTTCACCTGTGCTTCAGCAGCCTCATCTATGACCCTGTTTCCTTGACCAACCCCTAGCTTGATTATTCTTGCTATGTTATCTTTTAACCATGATGGATAGAAGTACACATGACCTGTGTGATATCGATCTGGCTCGATCATATCCTTTTCCACGATAATCTTCAAATGCCACATATGTTGGGCCTCACATTTGTATGAAATAGCGTTATCCTGAAAATTTGCTTTGTAATGACTCATTTTGGAGACTCGCGGTATGAATTGTTTTCTACCAGCTTGTCTCATGACTCTAATAGGAACATAGGGATATATGCCCCTTAAGGCGATCAACACCAAATTCCGGAATAGCTCTGGATCTGATGATGAATTCATTGCTAGGGAACCATTTGAACATCCAATGAACCTTGTCTTTGATCAAATTGCTGAAAAATTGTACCCATTCTGTAGCATTCTCTGGCTACGCAAACCTGTCTGGGATAAAGGTCATTCTTTTCGGATGTTGGAAAGATATGTGATCATTCCATGGTGTTTGTGGGAACTCTTGGCGGTATTGGCCTCTCTGAAGATGTTCTAACAACCAAATCCACAGCAGCAAGTTACAACCCTCAAAATGTTTGAACCCTTTATTGCAACGATCCAGAGCCCGGTACATTTCTGCTACAATCATCGGAATAATAGTATATGTTTATCCCTCGATTCCCTCCATTAAAGCTTTGGTTACCATGAACAACCTGGTGTGAGTTCTGTCCCCTTGGCTTGGAAACACTATCATACCGAGAAAGTAGATGATGAATACAAAAATCCTACGATGAGTCCAACCCAAGGAAGTGATGGAGGATTCATCATGAAAGATACGGTAAGATTTGTTGTGTCCGTATCGTTCATAGAGGAAGTCGAAGGGTATGTAGGACTTCTTCAGGCATGCCAAGTTGTCATTCTTTCTCAGACCCATCATCTTTAGAAACCCCCTAGTAGTGTGATTTTCTAGTACTAGTAAACCGGGACTATCCCATGGTAATCCAGCAAATCCTCTTATTTCCTCCAAAAGAGGAGTCATTTCTATATTGCCAAAACGAAATACATCCTTTTCTCCGTCCCAGAACATAGTAGCAGCCTCAACCAGCATGTTGTTTGGCTGGATGTCCAATAAGGAGGGTAAGTTTTCAACAACCCTTTTCACGTGATTTTTGTCGCTTGGCGAAAGGTTTTCCCACCAATCCAGCAATAACAGTGGTATATTTCGGACCATGCCGAGCTTGGGGACTTCGTGCCTCATTTTCTGCAATAACAAATAGAGTTAGGCCCTTGCCCCCTTCGGATTCGACTACTTACACATTAACAATTAGCATGTCAGCATTTATCTCTCCAAATAATGCACATATCGTGGTTGCGCCCGTTGGGATAATGGAAATCCCGATGGGCTTTGGACAAGGTTTTTCTTAGAGGGTTATTATGCGGACAACATATTAACCCAGGCTAGTTTTGATCATGATGCGTGTACAGTTATTATCTGAGTAAGGTTTTTATAGAAGTCTAGACTGGTACCCTAAATAGGTCAGCTTGAGAGGGAAAGACACGGAACCGTTGATTGCATCACTGATCGACTAGTTTTACCGCAAATAAGCCTTTCCAAATTTAAAGGGTGATTTTAGGAAGTGCACAGACACTCATCAAGTGTCGCTATGGTACTAGTACACACGAGTGAAATATGATGTTGAGTATGCTTTGTGTAAAACAGTCTCAGTACCACTGAAAGTGCGATAGTCCTTCAAGCAAGGGACTTGGGCAAACAAAGTCCTTACTCGTATTCTACCAACAACTCGCGTATCGTATAGAACTTTTCTCTATCCTTTCCGCATAGACTTGCTTCGCAACTCTGTCAAAATACAGTTTAGTTTTACTCAAGAGTAAGAATGATAAAGCATTTCGTAAGCTTGAATCCCTATAAAAAGTCTGTCCCAACAATTTATCCTAAAAAGAAAAAAAATGGGGTAGAAGTTAAGTTTCTATTGAATTGAGTAAGATTATTTGAATAGAAGATGCCCATGAAAAAGAATTTTTTAGAGGAAGATAAAAAAATGAGGATTTCCCTATTGATTAACCTCTGAAGCGGAGAAGATACAAAGAAGTCTATAACTGCAGATGAAAGAGGAGCTTCTACATGAACATTTCTAACAGTGGTTTCTCCTAACAAATTGTCAAGTATTTTCACATGTTTGAAAATAAATGCAGTATTGAATGAACGTAAAGACATAAAAGAAAGAAAACAGGGAAGAAGTTAGTTCGTGAAATAAAGGAATTGTAGTAACGCAAATAAAGGGGGTAAGGATTGGAGAGAGACACGATATAGAAAATTAAATGTTTGGAGCAAGTGAACATGATTAGAAAATAAGGGGAAACACATGTTGTAATCGAATTAAACGAAGAGTTGCGTATGAGTTCATATAAAGGGGAAATAGGGAAAAGGATGTGCATCTAGCAATAAAAAGGAAAAAAAGAGTGGGGTATTCAAATAATAACAAAATATACTTATCGAGAGAGACTAATTCATGTAGATCAAGTTCGTAATGGTAAGATCCTAAAGATAATCCCCAGCAGAGTCGCCATGATGTCGTGTCCCCTTTTTCTCGCGAAATCGGGTCTCAACATTTTTGACAACTCCTTTTTTAGAGAGTAGGGAAAAGGAATTGGTTGTTAGAGTCGCCACCTAACGGATTAAGGTGCGTTAGGGCACCTATAGCAAATAACTCAGATTATACCTACATTACCAGAGATCGGGTAAGGGCTCAAAATTACCTCGAAGAGAAGGTGTTAGGCACTCTTCGAGGTCCATAATTGTGGGTCTCGGCTGAACTTAATTATGAATTAGTCTAATAAAGAAGCGAGAGAATCATTTAATAAGGATGGGGGTTCTAAATTTTTTAGCCTAAAGGATCACCCCGTGTAATATAAATAATACTTCATAACTCTCTCGAGTCGGGGTGTTACTCATATTATTCAGCGGGCACAGAATATCATCTCCTACTACCCAATTACTATCTTCGAGTTTTTACTTAAAGCGCTATAATCAATTCTAACTCGTACTCTATGCGTGCACTACTCGTCCCTTACCAATGGTCCTGGAGGCATTGGGACCTCTATTTTGGGATAGTTCTAGACTCATCTTAGGTTGCTCAAAATTGTAAAAAACTAAGTGATAACTAGGGATTTTGATACATTTTATACTCCTTCTTGCTTAAGTTTTGATTAGAAATGTGTACAAAATAGTCCCAAAAGCTCACAAGTTATGCTTGATTGCAGGTTTGATCAACAAGGTGACAAAATGTCAAAGATCAACTCAAAAAGAAGTGAAAATTGCACAAGTACCAAGACAAGACAAAGCTCATTCAAACAGGGCCAGTGCGGCCGCACACCATTCTGTGCGGTCCGCACAAGTGAAGTTCAGAGAGTGTGCATCTCAGGCCAAAAGGCAATGCGGCCACAAAGGATTTACTGTGGTCCGCATTGGATTCACTGCGGCCACACTCAATTTAGTGCGGTCCGCAGAGCCCAAAGTTCAGAGAGTTTCCAGTTGAGGATTGAAGCCCAATGCGCTCCGCGCTCCATTTCATGCGGACCGCACTAGAAGTCACTGTGGCCGCACTCGATTTTGTGCGGTCCACATTGCCCAAGTTCAGAGGGCTGGATATTTAAGTCAAGAGCCTTAGTGCGGCCGCACGTGATTTTGTGCGGTCCGCACTAGCCCTGCAGGGGTATTTTTGTCCAGATTTTTCAACTTAGTATAAATAGCTTCTTTTCCCATTTTTAGATCATCAGATAGTTTGTACTGAAGGCTGCGCTCGTGACTTCGTTTATTTTAGCTATTTTGAGTAATTTTAGCTTTATTTTGAACATTGAATCTTCAAGTTTAATTTAGCAATTAATTAATATGAGTTTTTCTTAATCTATTTCTTTGTTTTCCTCTCTAATTATGAGTTTCTAGTTGTGGCTCAACCTTAGTGTGGGTAATTGATGGGTCTTGTGTTTTAGGGCTTGATTGACTATGGGTGTTTGATATTTGGACTAATTTCATGTTTAATTGCTGAATTAGTGGTTGTAAACACTAGTTTGTGTTTAGTTGACTTTGGTTCTTCTTGAGAAAGAGAGCCTAAGTCTCTAAAATTGGTTTAACAAGGAATTAGGGCGTACTCAAGAGATTGATAACCCCAATTAAAGGGTTAAACCTAGAGATAGTAATACCCGACTTGAACCTTGATTGCTTGTGCAAATTTGCATACCCAATTGGTCTTGAGAAAGTCAATTCGGGCAAAATCACTCGAACTACCAAGAGGTGTAGAGTGAGTAGAATCGTGCAATGGTTATATCATACTCCCCAAATGTGACAATCATGCCTTGGACTCAAGTATCCGTTAATTGACCACCTAGGCGAAAGGCACTACCCTAGTGCCTTTTAACCATTTGAACAACTCGCAATAGTTTAACCTTAGCTTATTTTAGTTTAATTGAGCATTGTAGTTTTACACAATTAGAATCATAATCAAAACCAAAAATTTGTAGAAGTGCAATTTGGAGCAAATACACAACTCCGCTTTAGATAGACACTCAACTCCAACTTCTAGCTCCCTGTGGAAATCGATCCCGACCTTAATCGGGTAAAAGCTTCTTCGACCTCTCTCGCTACTCAATAGTACTGCAGGGTTGGCCTCGATCACTTTTTGGCGCCGTTGCCGGGGAGCTAACAGTTTTGGCTATTTATCTAAATAGTTTTGTGTATTGTTCTTCTTTCCTTCCATGTTACTAATTTGTTTGTGTCACAACTTCAGGTATAAAATGGCAGCGAATGTTAATGACCCTCTTGGAAATGTGATTGCAGGGGAGGAGGTAGATGATGTTACAAAATGATGAGGTGCCTCTTGTACCTCAAGGACAACGTAGAGGCCGCCAGGCCAATGCTAATGTCAATGACAATATTCCAGACCCTCCTCCGCCACCTCCAATAGTGGCTCCTAGAATGCTTCCGAACAAAGGCTATGCAAGTGCTATTGTCCCACCCCGTATCCGGGCTGGAAATTTTTAAATAACCAATATGATGTTGACTTTGCTAGAGCAGCGTGGGTATTTTACGGGCACTGCAAATTAAAATGTGTACAAACATCTCAAGGGGTTCGTGGATACATGTTGGGGGAGCAAGCAAACTAATGTGTCCGAGGATGTTTTTCGGTTGAGACCCTTCTCGTTCTCACTTAGTGGGAAGGCATTGGATTGGCTTGAGCGACTTCCCAACCATTCCATCACTACTTGGGATGAGTTGGTGGACAAGTTCATTGCAAAATTTTTCTCACTGGGGCATATGGCAGCATTGAGATGAGATATTGGCCTTCAAGCAAGAGGCCGCGGAACCTTTGCATGAGATTTGGGAGCGTTATAGAATAATGGTGAAGGAATGCCCCAACAACGATATGAATGAGGCGATGATCCAACAAACCTTCTACCAGGGCATTAATACAACAAACCAATGCATAGTGAACCAACTTGCTAGGGGCAAATTTATGAAGCTGTCGTATGATGAGGCATGTGACATTCTTGACGAGATGGCTGACACTTCTTCTGCTTGGCAAAGTAGAGCCAATGTGCCCCAGGGTGACCCCACGGTTACTCACTTGCACAAGGAATTACATGATCATGGGCAGGCTATAGCTGAGATGACAACTACGATGAACCAACTAGCAAAGGCACAGTTGCAACAAGTTCAAAATCCTCACCAAGTGAATGCTATAGAGGGTGTCAACATGCTTGTCAACAAAAGAAGACAAAGAGGTCAACATAATCAAGGGAATTCGGAGCAATTTGACAATGATTGTGGTGGATTTCAAGATGATAGTTATGATGGGCAAAATGAGCAGGTGCAATATGTGAATAATTATCAAGGCCAAAGGGGCAATTCTTCCGACCAAAAACAATGGAGACCCCAAGGCAATTGGGGCAATCAACAACAAGGCAATGGTAATTGGGGGAAAAACAATCAAAACAACAACTGGGGCAATCAGAACAACAATCAAAACAATCAAGGAAATTGGAATGTTAATAACAACAATTGGGGTGGTAACAACAATCAAGGTGGATGGAACAATGGCAACCAAGGAAACTAGGGGCAAGGCTTTCAAAGGCCCCCAATGTACCAACAACCGAACAATCCACCCCCATTTCCATATCAAGGTCCTAGTTCTTGTATCAATGTTATGGGTAGAATTGAAATGATGTTCGAACAAATGATGAAGAAGAACGCGGATTCGGATGCTCAGTTGTCTTCTCACAATACTTCCATTAGAAATTTGGAGGTACAGCTAGGCCAAATCTCTCAGTCCTTGGATACACTCCCTAAGGGTGCTCTACCAAGTGATATGGTAGTGAACCCGAAGGGTGGTAACAATCATGTTATGGCGATAACTATAAGGAGTGGACGAGGCGGTGATGTGAATGCCCCCAAACAAAAGCAAGTTTTGAGTGATGATGTTGAGTTGCAAGAAGATGAAGTTCCTTTGTTAGTTGAAAATGTGATTGATGAAAATGTGAATGAATAAGTGAGGATTGATATTCAAGATGTCGAGGTGGAAATTCAAAATGATGTGAACCCGTCTAGGGAACACATAATAGACATATCGTAGCCGGTTGTGCCTAAAGCCAAGGCCCCTTTGCCAAGGCCACCTCCACCTTATCCTCAAAGGCTCGCAAAGTAGAAAAATGAGAATCAGTTTAAAAAGTTCATTGACATGATGAAGAGCTTATCCATTAATGTGCCTTTGGTGGAGGCTGTTGAACAAATACCGGGCTATGCGAAATTCATGAAGGATTTGGTGACAAAGAAGCGGTCTATGGATTGTGAAACTATAAAGATGACTCACCAAGTTAGTGCAATAGTGCATTCAATGGCCCCGAAGCTTGAAGATCCCGGTGCTTTCACCATTCCTTGAACCATTGGGAGTGAGGATTTTGCTAAGGCTCTATGTGATTTAGGGGCTAGTATCAATTTGATGCCCTACTCGGTTTTCAAAACTTTGGGTATTGGGCAACCTAGGCCGACTTCCATGAGATTGCAAATGGCGGATAGAACGATGAAGAGACCATTGGGTATTATTGATGATGTGCTTGTCCAGGTGGACAAATTTATCTTGCCAACTGACTTTGTGATCTTGGACTGCGAGGTGGATTATGAAATTCCTATCATATTGGGAAGACCTTTCCTTGCTACGGGGAAGGCCTTAGTTGATGTGGAAGCAGGGAAACTCACCTTCTCGGTGAGTGATGAAAATGTGGTCTTTCATATGTGTAAATCAATGAAGCAGCCCAACAGTACCGAGGTGTGCTTTTTTGTAGACCTTGTCACAACAGTGATAGTTGATGACACCGGTGCAATGATCAATATGGAGGACCCCTTGGAGGCCGTATTGTTGAATCTTGATGTCAATGATGATGAGGGCCGAGTGGAGTGCGTGAATGCTTTACATGGAATGGGATCTTACTCTTATGAGCATAGGAAATTATCTTTGGTTCTCGAAAATAGGAAAACTCCACCGACAAAACCTCTAATTGAGGAGCCTCCGGTGTTGGAGTTGAAACCACTGCCTCCACACCTCAGGTATGAGTTCTTAGGCAGTTATTCTTTCCTCTTGTCTTACTAACATGCAGGTTGGTGCCATATTGGCGGTGCTTCAAAAGCGGAAAAAGGCAATTGGATGGACTTTAGCTAATATTCAGGGGATAAGCCTCGCATTCTGTATGCACAAGATTATTCTAGAAGATAATGCAAAGCCCTTCTTGGAGCATCAAAGGAGGTTGAATGAGGCAATGCAAGAAGTTGTGAAAAGGAGGTGATCAAGTTGTTGGATGTCGGGGTTGTGTACCCCATCTCTGATAGCTCTTGGACTTCACTAGTGCAGTGTGTACCGAAGAAGGATGGCATGACCGTGGTTGCAAACTCACAAAATGAGTTGATTCCTACCAGAACCCTCACCAGCTGGAGGGTATGCATGGACTACCGCAAGTTGAATAAAGTGACCCATAAGGATCACTTTCCTTTGCTTTTTCTTGATCAGATGTTAGACCGACTTACTGGGCATGCCTTCTACTGTTTCTTGGATGGGTATTCTGGGTACAACCAAATCTTGATTGATCCGGAAGATCAGGAGAAGACCACATTCACTTGTCCATATGGCACCTTTGCCTTTTCTAGGATGCCTTTTGGGTTGTGTAATGCACCAGCCACATTTCAGCGGTGTATGTTGGCCATTTTCACCGATATGGTGGAAGACATTTTAGAGGTATTCATGGACGGCTTTAGTATTGTAGGAGACTCATTTGATGAATGCTTGAAGAATCTTGATAGAGTTTTAGCCTGTTGTGAAGAAACCAATCTTGTTCTCAATTGGGAGAAATGCCACTTTATAGTGGAAGAAGGCATAGTGCTTGGGCATAAAATTTCAAAGCATGGTATTGAGGTAGACAAAGCAAAAATTGATGTGATTTCAAGGCTCCCTCCCCTACTTATGTCAAGGGAGTTCGAAGTTTTCTTGGGCATGTGGGTTCTACCGAAGATTTATCAAAGACTTTTCGAAGGTAGTGAACCCCTTGTGCAAGTTATTGGAAAAAGATGCTAAGTTCGTGTTTGATGAAAAATGTATGCAAGCCTTTGAACTTCTCAAGCATAAGTTAACCACCACTCCTATCATTACCACACCTAATTGGAGTTTGCCCTTTGAGCTCATGTGTGATGCGAGCGATGTTGCGATTGGGGCGGTTTTGGGTCAAAGAGTGAACAAAATGTTTCATTTGGTGTACTATGCGAGCAAGACAATGAATGATGCTCAAGTGAACTACACGGTGATCGAGAAAGAACTTTTGGCTATTATGTTTGCAATGGAAAAAATTTGGCCGTATCTCATGGGTGCCAAGGTCATAATCCATACCGACCATGCCGCACTCTGGTACTTGATGACGAAAAAGGATTCTAAAGCTAGACTGATGCGATGGGTCTTATTACTTCAAGAGTTTGATTTGGAGATTGTGGACCAGAAGGTAGTGAAAATCAAGTGGCGGACCACTTGTCCCGCTTGGAGGAGGAGGAGGGGAGGCCTTGTAACGGCATAGAGATCAATGATTCATTTCCCGACGAACAACTCCTTTCAGTGTCGATGAATGGTATGCCATGGTTTGTGGATGTTGCTAATTTCCTTGTGATTGGCATAATCCAGTGTGAGCTCTCTTCTAACCAAAGGAAGAAGCTCAAACGGGATAGTTTGGATTTCTATTGGGATGAGTCGTACTTGTTCAAGATTTGCATGGATGGTGTAATCTGAAGGTGTGTCCCGGAGGAAGAGCAATTGAGTATCTTGGAGGCTTGTCATTTCTCTCCCTATGGTGGCCATCATGGCGGGGCGAGGAAGGCTTCCAAAGTTCTTAGTTATGGGTTTTATTAGCCAACTTTGTACAAAGATGCAAGTGAACTTGTGAAGAGGTGTGACGAATGTCAAAGAGCGGGCGAAATTTCGAAGAAAGATGAGATGCCTCTCAATACCATCCTCGAGGTTGATATTTTTGATGTATGGGGCATTTATTTTATGGGTTCGTTTGTTAGTTCGTGTGGGAACACATACATTCTTGTGGCGGTTGACTATGTTTCAAAGTGGGTTAAAGCCGTGGATTTGCCCAACAATGAGGCCTGGAGTGTTGTTGCATTTCTCAAGAAGAGCATTTTTACAAGGTTTGGTACTCCTCGTGCAATCATAAGTGATGGGGGTCTCACTTTTGCAATAGAGCTTTTGACACTTTGCTTGCAAAGTATGGTGTCAATCACAAAGTTTCTACTCCCTATCATCCTCAAGCAAGTGGTCAAGTTGAAGTCTCCAACAGGGAAATCAAAAGCATATTGTCAAAGATGGCCAATGCTAATAGGACCGATTGGTCAAAGAAGTTGGATGGCGCTCTATGGGCTTATAGGACTGCTTACAAGACTACTATTGGTATGTCTCTGCACCGGTTGGTGTTTGGTAAAGCTTGCCATCTACCGGTTGAGTTAGAATACAAGGACATGTGGGCTTTGAGGAAGCTAAATCTTGAATGGGATATTGCAGCCAATCTTCGTGTGGAGCAGCTTAATGAACTTGATGAATTCCGATTCCATGCCTACTCTAGTTCTTCCTTGTACAAGGACAAGATGAAGTACCTTCATGATAAATATGCTCGTTGCAAGGAGTTCAAAGTGGAGGATTTGGTTCTCTTGTTTAACTCTCGGTTATGTCTGTTTCTGGGAAAGCTTAAGTCAAAATGGAGTGAACCTTTTGAAGAGGTGTATGTGACCCCGTTTCGTGCACTTGATTTAAAGAACAAAAATGGGGAAGTTTTCAGAGTGAATGGGCATAGGGTCAAGCACTACATGGGAAAAATTGATGACAACCATGTGGTGGAGCTTCTTCATCTCAAATGATTTGATGGTAACATGCGTCGTGCCACGACTTTAAATTAGGCGCTTCTTGGGAGGCAACCCATGTGTTTTTCTTCTTATTTTTCTTTGATTTTCATTGTAGGATAGGATTTATTTTTGGACTGACCAGTTGTGAGATGCTACAAGATTGTGTTGATGTAGTGCAGGACATAGTGGAAAATTGTTCAAGTCTCTGAAGTTTGAAATGCGGACCGCACTACATTTTGTGTGGTCGCAAAGAACTTAGTGCGGGGGCACAAAACTCAATGCGGACCCCACTGATGATGGATGAAACAACCAGCTCTCTGAAGTTTGCCACCGCGGCCACATCACATTTTGTGCGGTCCGCAGTGGACCACTACGGCCGCAATGGTATTTTGTATGGGCCGCAGTGGTTGCCTTTCTTAAACTTGCATAACATTGTGTGGTGCGGACCGCACTGCATTTTTTGCGGTCCACATTGGGTAGGTGAGATGGGCCCCAGGATTTTTTTTATAAATAGTACCTGAGGCCCTTATTTTGAACTTTTTGATCTTTTAACTCTCAAAGCTTTAAAAATTACTGTTCATCCCTACTCATTGCACGTAACTGATCATAAAGGCCTAATCATCATCACAACATCTTACTGCTGGTACTCTCATCTCTTTTCAATTATTAATTTTATTATTTTCATTAATTGTTTTTTGTTTTTCTTCGTTTTTCTTCTGTTTTTCCTATATTTCTTGAGATTTGGTAAGCTTAGGTTAGTTAATTCTTGTTTACTGTTAGATTAGGTAGTTCAACACTAGGCAAACACTTAGGGACCTTTCTTAGGTGAAAAATGGACTTAAAATTGAATATTTCATAAACCCTAAGTTAGTGCTGCATCTGGGCACTCAGTGCGGACCGCAATGGAAATTTTGCGGTCCGCGGTGCCCTTGTGCGGTCCGCAATGACATTTTGTGCAGACCGCATTGAAGAATGTTCTGAAACTTGATCATTGAGGACCGAGGCCGCATTGTATTTTGTGCGGTCTGTGCTGCCTCAATGCGGACCACATTGCCATTTTGTGTGGTCTGTGGAGCAATTATTCAAAGAGTAGATAGTTTGAACCCTACCTCTGTGCGAACTGCATTGGCATTTTGTGTGGTCCGCATTGGCCTCTGTACGACCGCACTACATTTTGTGCAGTCCGCACTCTGTAACATATTGATAAGATTGACTCCCCAAGCCCGACAAAACATTAAAAACACAAGGAAGATCATCAAAGCTACTGATAGGGTTATTGATCAGTCGAGGAGTGAGTACGAGCCCTCTCGGGATATATCTTCAGACTCCATGCTAGAGTACATCCCTGACTGGCCGGAGAGAAACAAACTAAGAGACACTCCTCCACCTTCCCCCACTGCCCAAGCATCAATAAATGTATCTTCTGGGTCGTCTGAGGGCTCAGCTGAAGGCAGTGGGGATGAATACTCCACCTCTCCCATAGCTTTATTATCCTGAGAGGGTGTAGTAGGAAAAGATAAGGCAACAAGAGAAGAAGAGGTAGTAGGAGAAGGGGGTGAACCTCAGGTAGGAGGAATTGCTAGAACTAGAAAATCAGAGGTGTGGCAAGACCGGTTTGTGAGTGAGGTGGCCTACCATAAATTCAGAGAATGGTGGCATGTGAGAAAATTGATTCCAGAGAAACGTTCTGTTGATAGAGACCTCTTGCCTCACAACCCCAATGTGAGAAGACAGTTTAGAGAGGGTGAGCTGGGAGTACTTCTTGGGCGACTGTGTGGATGCAAACGATCACCCAAGGAATTCTACACCAATGCTGCCCACATCAAGAAGGGCACCAAAGTGACCAAGGTGCGAAATTTGAACGTGTTGTTTGATAGGAAAACAATAAATGACTACTTGGGCTTCAATGAGGAGGATGAGTCTTTGTATTTGGTAAAGATGAAATTAGGTGAGGAGGTCCGTCCTTGGTTGGCACAGTATCTGGAAATACCAGGTACCACCCCTAATTGGTTGAATGCGGGAGTGAAAGTTTTGAGGAGAAGTTTGAATTTCGAGGCCAAGGGGTGGGAAACATTCGTGTGCAGCAAATTGGACCCCACTACTCATGACAACTCCCTCCCTCTTCACCGGGCAGTACTGGTAGCATCAATCATGGCGGGGTACCCGATTAACATTAGGAATGTGATGTCTCGAGTGATTACCCAGGTAGTAAGTGAGGGTGATAGAAACTACTCCTTCCCCAGCTTCTTAACCATGTACTTCAGGGACCTCAAAGTTGAAAAACGGCCATTTGATATCAAAGTGAAAGCAAAGGCCCCATTCTCATGGTACGACATGCAAGGTGATGACAACCCAAAAGGAAAGAACTACAAGGGAACAGCCACTGCTCCAATTGGCCAGTCTAAAGAGCCAGTAGTGGTAGTGGCTCCTACTCAGCCTGCTTCCACTTCAACGGACATGCCCCCTGGTCCATCCACTTCAGCAGTTCTAGACATACCCTCTACCCTAGCCTACCCAGTGACTGCACACCATCTGAGCCAGGCTCTTCTTAGCATCAACAATTGGATGCAGATAGCTTCCTCTAAGTTGTCTGTCCTCACTACTACAGTAGTAGCTCAGTCGGCACCTCTGCCTCCATAGGTCCCACAGTCTATTGAGGACGCCCTCAAGGATATTCTGGACAACCAGAAGAAAATCCTTGACACTCAAAGTTCTTACAGACGTTGTGGAGTCTCATAGAAAAGCTCTCAAGGAGCTTGCTAGGGAGACCAAGAAGATGAGAAAGACGCGGGCTTCCAAGGAGTCCATGAAGGAGTTGAGGGTTGAAGTTGACAGGTTGAAGGCAGATCATCTACCTTTGAATTTATTGCTACAGGACCCTGTGCCAGCAGCTCATCCCCAGCCAGAGTAGTCCTAGAGGCCTCCCAAGAGGAAGAGGATGATTCCTCACGTAGATGATGCAGTCATCTAGTTGGCAGACCCACCAGAGACCTCCTCCAATCAGCCACAGGATGCAGCTCAAGAGCCTGTCCAGGCCTAGGTCCAAGCAGCAGAGCAACAGGTCATAGGGAACCAATTTGAGGTTCCCAATCATATTGAGGACCTAGGGACCACTCAGGATCCCATGAAGACAGGCGGGCCATAGGGAGTTTCTATATACTTTTCCCTTTATTTTGTTTGCTTATTTTGCTTAGTTGGCATTGAGGACAATGCCAGCTTTCATTTGAAGGGGTAGGCCCTACTTTTATTGATTTGGATGAATGTATATATTCGACAGATTTTATGATTTCTTTCTTTTTATCTTTGGTATGTATATAATTTTTAGTACTTCATTACACTTTTCGTACTTTTCACTTTAGGTCTGTATATAAAAGTTATGTTACATTGTATATATTCATCCCCATATTGTATATTCGATTAAATCCCCTCTTGTACATATTCATTCTACTTTTCGCATTTTTATTTTCCTTTGCTTCTTATTTATGTTTGTAGCTTCTTGTTTTAAACGTTTGCAATAAGCCTTTGGTATTCTTAATGCCACGGTTCTTTCCAAAGGTGGAGTATGTGTGAACCGGGTGGTTCTTCCTAATGATGGATGGCATGACAACCTTCTTAAGGGCTTGAGTCCGTTTTTATTTTTGCTTTTTAGTAGTTAGTGGTAGGGGTGCCTCAAGCAAAGCTTCACTTGAGCCTAGCACATTTGTCTTTAATCTCATGGTCAAAAATAAATTGTTGTGTTTAGGATGGTGAAAGTCGTGACCTTGATACTCTTGTGTTGACCGATAATCATCAAGTAGTTTTTCGGGACCATTGTGTGCTCAAATCTTAGCTAAAGTCGTTGTGGGCCCCCGACTCTATGTCTTTAGTGATCCCATAGCTTGTGTGGTAAGAAATTGCATTGCAAGTCCAAGTCCCGAGCCATTGGTCTAGAACTTGCCCTGAATGTTTGTTGAGACGAAATACTAAGTGAATTTTGACTTGAGATATAATTATAGGCTCTCCTTGATCCAAATGATAGCTTGAACACTTCCATAGCCTACCAATGATAAAATTCCTAGTCAACCCTTTTGAGCCTTAGACCTTTTTCCTTCAAGAACCATGATATAAGTCTTTACTCGTTCTAAAAGATACCCCCTCTTGGCACCCGATCTTTCTTTAGCACATGACAAAAGTATAAGTTTGGGGGAGAGACGAGGATGGAAACAAAGTGGTAAAAAGGTACAAAATGAAGAAAAGGAAAGACAATGAAAAAGAAAAGAAAAGCAAAAAGACAAAAAGAATGTTCAATGTAGAAATGAATAAAAGGTATTCAATAAAAGCAAAGAATGAAAGGTGTGGAAAATTGAGAAAGGAGAAAAGATTTGAAATGAACAAGAAAGAGTGACAGTGTGTCTCTCTAACCCCTTAGAAATAAGTTAAATGACTTAAAAAGTCAAGTGAATGTGTGCCAAAACGAAGCAAAAGAAGTGCTTAAGGGAAGATGGAACCTGCTTAGACCAAACATTTCCTACCCTGAACCAAAAGCCTTCACTATGTCTCCACAAAAGCCATATATGATCTTGAGTTGAATAAAGCTTACATTAGTGGTGACTCACATAAGGAGCAAGCATATGGCATTTAGAGCCGGACTTGTGACTTTTCCTTGAGAGAGATGAATGAATTTCCATTAACCTCGTTCTGAGTGCCACTATCTTAAAGGTGAGGTTTGCTTAGGGAGAGTTGAGGATGCATGAGTTTGGGTTCCACAATGACCAAAGTAATAGAAAGAGTTCTTTGATGTGTTGAGTCAACTCTTGATGCTCTTGTGTCACACTTAATCCATGGTGTTTAAAAAGGGTAAATGTTGTTAATGATTCATTTGTATTGAGTGCAATTGTTAGACCCAATTGATGATAGATGAGGTCACTTTAGGACAGCTGAATTTTTTTGGATGTTTTCTTAAGAGGTGGGTCTTATTTTGTTTGCTTGAGGACAAGCAAAAGCTTAAGTTTGGGGGAGTTGATAACTAGGAATTTTGATACATTTTATGCTCCTTCTTGCTTAAGTTTTGATTAGAAATGTGTACAAAATAGTCCCAAAGGCTCACAAGTTGTGCTTGATTGCAGGTTTGATCAACAAGGTGACAAGATGTCAAAGATCAACTCAAAAAGGAGTGAAACTTGCACAAGTACCAAGACAAGACAAAGCTCATTCAAACAGGGCCAGTGCGGCCGCACACCATTCTATGTGGTCTGCACAAGTGAAGTTCAGAGAGTGTGCATCTCAGGCTAAAAGGCAATGCGGTCGCAAAGGATTTACTGCGGTATGCATTGGATTCCCTGCGACCGCACTCGATTTAGTGCGGTCCGCAGAGCCCAGAGTTCAGAGAGTTTCCAGTTGAGGATTAAAGCCCAATGCGGTCCGTGCTCCATTTCATGCGGACCGCACTAGAAGTCACCGTGGCCGCACTCGATTTTGTGCGGTCCGCATTGCCCAAGTTCAGAGAGCTAGATATTTAAGTCAAGAGCCTTAGTGCGGCCGCACTAGCCCCACAGGGTATTTTTGTCCAGATTTTTCAGCTTAGTATAAATAGCTTCTTTTCCCATTTTTATGTCATCAGATAGTTTGTACTAAAGGCTGCACTCGTGACTCTTTTATTTTAGCTGTTTTGAGTAATTTTAGCTTTATTTCAACATTGAATCTTCAAGTTTAATTTAGCAATTAATTAATATGAGTTTTTCTTCATCTATTTCTTTGTTTTCCTCTCTAATTATAGTAGCTAGACCCATAAGCTAGGGTTGTGGCTCAACCCTAGTGTGGGTGATTGATGCGTCTTGTGTTTTAGGGCTTGATTGACTATGGGTGTTTGATATTTAGACTAATTTCATATTTAATTTTTGAATTAGTGGTTGCAAACACTAGTTTGTGTTTAGTTGACTTTGGTTCTTCTTGAGAAAGAGAGCCTAAGTCTTTGAAATTGGTCCAATAAGGAATTAGGGCATACTTAAGAGATTGATAGCCCCCAATTAAAGGGTTAAACGTAGAGATAGTAATACTCGACTTGAACCTTGATTGCTTGTGCAAATTTGCATACCCAATTGGTCTTGAGAAAGTCAATTCAGGCAAAATCACTCGAACTACCAAGAGGTGTAGAGTGAGTAGAATCGTGCAATGGTTATATCATACTCCCCAAATGTGACAATCATGACTTGGACTCAAGTATCCGTCAATTGACCACCTAGGCAAAAGTCACTACTCTAGTGTCTTTTAACCATTTGAACAACTCGCAGTAGTTTAACCTTAGCTTATTTTAGTTTAATTGAGCATTGTAGTTTTATACAATTAGAATCATAGTCAAAACCAAAAATGTGTAGAAGTGCAATTTGGAGGAAATACACAACTCTGCTTTTGATAGACACCCGACTACAACTTCTAGCTCCCTGTGGAAATCGATCCCGACCTTAATCGGGTAAAAGCTGCTTCGACCTCTCTCTCTTCTCAATAGTAGTGTAGGGTTGGCTCGATCACTAAGCGACATACAAAACACATTGGAATTTTCATGCAAGAGCAGATAAAGGCTCAATTTAACCTCCGCACATAAGGCAACAAATGCATGCAAAATATATTGGCGTATTGACAGTTTAATCAGTTAAGGATATTAGATCCTATAGACATGATTTCTATGTGATTCTGGATTTTTAAACATGTTGACAGTAATTTCTGAGTGATCCTCTAATTGACTACTGATTCTAATTAGAGAAATTTGAACCTATAGGCATGTTATCTAAGCGTTTTATGCAGTAACTAATAGTGGTGATAACTGGATTATATTCAGAATTGGTTAACTGAGTCCTATAGCCATGATTTCTAGTGACAGTGGTTAACCCAGCATTGATGACGACTAAAGTAATTAATTAACTAGTTCAGATATTATAAGCATGATTTTTATAATTAAACTGATTTTAGATCCTTTAGGCATGATCTCTAAAATTAAAAATTATTTTAGTTCCTATAGGCATGATCTTTAAAATTGAAACTGATTTTTAGTTCCTATAGGCATGGTTTCTATCATTGAACCGACTTTAATCCTATAGGCATGCTTTCTAGAATTGAGCAGCACATAAGCAGGAATTTTTACACATTGAGCCAGAAAACAATTAAGCCAAATATTGGTCCTATAGGCATGGCTGCCAATGCACAATTACTGGACAAATTGATACACCTTAAGGCAGGATTTTTAACAAATCATAATGTTGGTCCTACAGGCAGGATTTCTATCATGTAAACACAATATAAAACCTATAGGCATGATTTCTATCCATTCTCATGCAAACGTTAAAACTAAGCCCAATTTTTGCAATTCACTATTTCCCCAATCGTTATTACAAATAATTATTATAGACCACGATCGAATGAATAAATTGCAGAGTATATAAACTATAGGAAGCCTGCAACTGGCCCAAATACACCTGGACAAACTAGGTCTTCAACTTGCAGCATCTCCAAAGCCCATGTTCATAGGTACAACATGACCAATGGTGAGTGATTCACCCATATCTTAAAGATATGCATATAGAGCCCAAATCTCTAGTGTGCCAGAGTTCCCAAGGGCTTCAAGAACCCAGGGCAGTGCTCACACTAGAGAAGAATGATCAGAACAGTTCAAGGAAAACTATGGACCAAATCCTGGGGCACCTCAGAGTTCACGAGGGTCTCATAGGAACCCTGAGTAGTGCTCACACCAGGAAAGCCAAGGGACAAGGCCAAGATTACTTTAGCTTTCATCCATCAAGGATTAGAATTCAGGATAGTGTAAAACAAGATTAGGAAACATGTTTAAGAACAGAATCACACATATAATAGAGGAAAACACATTGAAACTAAACAGACCTGAAACTAACAAGTTTGGAATAGGCTAACAAAAAACATTTTTCAAATATGCTTCACAAAGGAAATAAAGAGTTCAGATTGGGATAAGTCACATGACATCAATCATGAATCAATAGGCATATTGGTTATCAATAAACATTAACAAAGAGGATGCAACATGGTGGGCACAGGATCAAGTGAATACATGACAACAGACTTAACAATAAGCTGACGAGTTTACATGGTGAATCAGTGTCACAAACACAATTAATACCAAATGGTAGTCTTAAGGTACACACATTCACATAAGTTTATCAATTAAAACATATAATAGTAGCATATTGGACAAATGACACAATAAGAAGGTTTCAATAACTTACTAGTTTAGATGAAACAGAAAGAAGCTATGTAATGCAGTAATGATCATCAACAACAGTAAACAGCGAGAAGGTTTCTCGCCTTGGCTACCAGTCGGCCAAGAATTAAAGTACAATATAGTATATCGTTTTAGTAGTACTCTGATCCTTAAGGGGAATGGGGGAGAGGTTTAAATAGCACTGGACTAGGCATATAGATATGACAATAATCAATCAAGGAAACATATAATAGTCAATTAAGGGAAGAAAACTCATAACCTTATTTAAGGTAAGCCAGAAGTAACAAGTGCATAGATGAGTAAAACATAGAGTCAGAGATTTTAACACGGTAATTAGAGACTCAAACAAATTTGAGGAATCAAAGACTCCTATGTTTAGGGTAAGTGAAATTTGTCAGCACTTAACGGCAAGAATCACAAAACATATAGACAGAATTACTAAGGGACACAATGAAAGAAAGAATCGAAAACCCTAATTTTTAGGGTAAGTAAAAATTAGTCAGAAATTAATGGCAAGAGTTGTAATAAAGATGCATAGAGACATATAGACGGAATAATTAAAAATGAACAAGATTTGGTTCGATTTCAAAGAATCAAAAACCTTAATTTTAGGGTAAGTAAAAATTAGTTAGAAATATCTATGAAAAATCATAATAGAGATGCACATAGATAGATATACAGAAACATTACAGAGAAATATTTAAAAAAAAATAGAAAAACTATAACAGATCTTGAAAAATCTAAACCTTAGATTTAGGGTAAATGAAGAATCGAGAAAATCTCAGAGATTCATACCATACAGAGACAAAGAATGAACATAGATGGAAAGAAGCAAAGATCTGAACCAGATTTGGTTCAAAATAGGAGAGATCTGCTTGCCATGTTAGGCAAGCAATTATGTAACACCATAAATGGGTAGCCAGTAGCGATACAAGATGAATAAGGTAAGAAGATCGTTGATGGATTCCATGTCTCGGTTGCAATCAAAGGGGAAATGGGGTTATGACGCTAGGGTTTCAGAAGAGGAGAAGAAGAGAGCATTCAGGGCCGACAAGTTTGGGATTATGAGGGATTAGGGTTAGAGAGTTAGTTTTAAAGGGGTGTGAGGAATTTGGGTCGTTAATCTTAGAGATCATCAGCCAAGGTTTAAAGAGGGGTTGGGTCGGGTTGGTTAATGGGTCGCGACCGGGTAGGGGAGTGATGGGTTATTGGGTTAGTGTATTGGGATAGGTATTTTAGGCATTAGGCTGGTGTATTTTAGGTAATTGGGCTGGTTTGGGTAGCCTAGGTCCGAAAATATGAGTAATTTAGGGCTAGTTTTTAAATACTCAACATTTAATAAATAAATAATTTATAAAAGTGATTAATAAATATTGAAAATATCATTTGTATACTAAACTGATTAAGAGTAATTACTTAACATTATAAAATATAAGAAGTTATTTTCTGCATAAATAATGTAATTATACATGCATATTGGCTATTATTGTAAAATATGCAATTTAGCCTTAACAAATGTAAATATAATTACAAAAAGGCACTAAAAATATTTAAACATTATGCTGGTATAAATGATAAGTTTAGATGATTAACTCATCATAAAAATAATTTGGAGGGTAATTACTGGATATTTATATAATAAAATATAGAAACAAATTGATTTAAAGACTTTAAAAATTATGAAAAATACTTGTACATGCCTGTAAATCAAATGATGATTCATGTGCACTATTTTGAAAGTGTATATATATATATATATATATATATATATATATATATGGAAAATATGAGGGAAATATTGGGTATCAACAATATTCCTGGTAGTTCTTGGGGCCATTTGCCTTTAGCCGCTTCCAATCTCTTTTTGAGATTTGGGATAATCACCTTTTTGTTGATTCTGCTTCACTATTTACACTCGGGTGATAAGGCGACGATGTGATCCTTTTAATTTTTAAGTCTTCAAGGAATTTTGTGACCTTTGTGTCTATAAATTGTGACCTGTTGTCGCAGCTATCTCTTTTGGTATCCCAAATCTGCAAATTATATTTTTCCATAAGAAATCTACCATTTCGTGTTTGGCGATTTTCTGGCAAGGACTTGCTTCAACCCACTTAGAAAAATAATCAATTAAAATCAAAATAAATCTTACCTTACTGGGTTCCGGTGGTAGCGAATCGACTATATCTATTCCCCACTTCATGAATGGCCAGGGCGACAAAAATCGAATGCAATAGTTCTGCCGGTTGATGTACCCACGATGCATGGCATTGACACTTATCGCATTTCTGAACATAAGACTTAGCGTCTTGTTCCATCTAGGGCCAGTAGTATCCTGCTCTAATTAGCTTCAACACTAAGGAATCCACGCCCGATTGATTTCTGCATATCCCTTTGTGGACTTCTCTCATGACATAGTTAGCTTCGGAAGCTCCCAAACATCGGGCCAACGGGCCTTCGAAAGATCTTTTATACAATTGACCTCCTTTAAAGCTGTATCAAGCTGATTTAGTGCGCAACACCCGTGATGCCTTGGGATCTTCTGGCAGTTTTTCATGCTCAAGATAGTCAATGATCTCATTTCTCTAGTCCCAGACCAAATTGGTCGCGTTTACTTCGTAATATCTATCTGTGTTCAATACCGAATGCATAAGCTGCTTGACTGTACATGAATCTGATTCCTTCATTTTAGTGGACGATCTCAAATTGGCTAGTGTGTCTGCCTTTGCATTTTCTTCTCTCGGGATGTGGGTAATTGACCATTCCCTGAACCATGCGATCAGAGCCTGGACTTTCACTACATATTGTTGTATACACTCCTTTTTGGCTTCGAAGATCCCGTAGACATGATTTACTACCAATTGGGAGTCGCATTTGATTTCTTATGGCCTGCCTTAGGGTTTCCCCTGAGGGCGTGATTAGCACTACGCCAAGCCCGGGCCATTTCACATTGGAAGCTCCGTCCGTGAACAAAGTCCAAACTCCTGATGTCGATTCTGAAACCATTAAAATTATACTAACATAATAGATAGGAGATTGTGTACCTTCGTCCGCACGGACTAAAATGGCACTTACCGCTACCTCCGAGACCACTAAGTAGATCAGCAGCTATTCCCCTTCCTCTGGTTTTAACAGTAGTGGGGGACTCAATAAATACCTTTCCAAATCCTTCAAAGCATGCTGAAATTCCGGAGTCCATTCGAAGTTGTTCTTCTTTTTGAGTGAAAAGAAGTGGTGGCATTTTCTCGAAGATCAGGAAATGAATCTGCTGAAAGAGGCCAGTCTTCCTGTCAACCTTTGAACCTCTTTCACGCTTGATAGCTGGTCAAGGATGTCTGCGATGACTTTAATTTTATCTGGGTTGACTTTGATCCACATTTGCGACACTAGGAATCCCAAGTACTTACTAAAACTGACTCTGAACGCACACTTCTTGGGGTTAAGCTTCATATTGTACTTTCTTAGGATGTCAAAGGTTTCTTGCAAGTGTTTATGATGATCACTTGCGTTCAAAGACTAACCAGCATATCATCTATATAAACTTCCATGGTTTTCCCTATTTGTTTCTCAAATATTTTGTTTACGAGCCGCTGATAAGTGGCTCCGGCATCCTTTAGCCCGAAAGGCATCACATTACAACAATATGTGCTGAAGTTCATTATGAACGAAGTTTTTAGCTGACCCTTCAGGTTTATCTTGATTTGATTGTACCCGGAGTAGGCATCAAGAAAACTTATTAACTCATGCATGGCCGTCACATCGATCATTTGATCAATGTTTGGCAATAGGAACGAGTCTTTGGGGCACATCTTATTTAGATCCTTATAGTCTACGCACATCGAAATTTATTCTTCTTCTTTGGAACTACTACTATGTTAGCTATCCAGTCAGGATACTATACCTCTCGTATTGAACCGATATCAAACAAACAAGTTACCTCTTCTTTGACGAATTTGTTTCTGACCTCGGCTATAGGACATTTTTTTTACCTTACCGAAGGAATATTAGGATCCATGCTTAGTTTGTGCATGAGCAATTCTGGCGAGATACCTGTCATATTCGTATGCGACCACGCAAAACAGTCAGTGTTAAATTTAAGAAATTCGATAAATCCAGACCTAAGCTTGAGGTTTAGTCCAGTCCCCAAGTGGAACTTCCTTTCCAAGAACTTTTTCGAATAACACGACTTGCTCAAGTTCTTCACTATAGATTTTGTTGCATTCATTTCTGGTACTGGGAATTGTCTTGGTACTTGATAGGATTCCGAAGACTCCTCCCCCTTGTTGACTTCACTCGGCTCAGGAGTAGGCGTCGGTTCCTGTAATTGCTATATTTCATGCTCCTTCCCTTTGTTACTGGAAACTGAGATTGCGTTCATCTCTCTTGCTATCGGTTGGTCATCTCTTATTTGTTTAATTCCCTTGGGAGTTGGGAATTTTAGCAATTGATGATATGTTGACGGCACAATCTTCATCTCGTGTAGCCATGGTCTCCCCAGGATAATATTATAGCCCATATCGCCATCTACTACCTCGAAAAAGTTCATATTCATCACCACCTCGGCATTCGTGGGCAGCAGGATATCTCCTCGGGTTGTCACACTTGCCAGATTGAACCCGGCGAGGAGCTTTATATCCAGAATGATACTTCCGATCAACTTGGCTTGCTCCAGAACTCTTCATTGGATAATATTGGTTGAACTTCCTGGGTGCACCAAAACACTTTTAATTTTAAAATCTAAGACATTTAAAGATATTAACAAGGCATCGCTGTGCAGTAGCAGTAGTCCATCTGCGTCTTTCTTCGTGAAAGTAATGTCATCCTCAGCGACTTTCCAGAGTCACTTACTGTGGATTACTGACTTCTTCTTTTTTTTGCCGCCAAAAATGTCATACCATTAATCTCGTCCCCCCTCCCCACCAAAAATCATGTTGATCATCAAAAGAGGAGGATCTTTTCCTGCTTTCGAAGGTTCTACGTTATCACGATTGCGGTCGTAATTGTTTTTCGCCTGGTTGCTTAAAAATTCCATGAGATGGTCATTTTTCAGCAATATTACCACCTCGCGCAAATGCTGGAAATCTCCATTCCGGTGACCGTTGGACCCATGATATTCGCACCACAAATTAGGATCCCTCTGACTGGGATCAGATCTTATTGGTTTCAGGAACCATTCTTCCTTAATGTTCCTTGTCGCGCCCCCTTTTTTCTCCCTCCTCGCGGGGAAGTTTCAGGTTTAGACATTCATAGGGTGTAATGACTCATTTCCTTTTGGGAATTGGGTATTTGAAGAGTCGTCACCTAACGGATTACGGTGTATTAGGGCACCTAGAGTGATTAACTCTTGGATTGGTTTGCATTACCAGAGATTAGGGTAAGGGCTCGAAGTAACCTCGAAGGGAAGGTGTTAGGCACCACTTTTGGTCCACAACTATGGGTCCCGGCCGAACATATATTCACAAATTAGTCCATATAAATAAACAATTGAATATAATAGGTTGCAAGTAAAACACGTTGGGTAACTCAAGTAATAGAATAAAGATTTTTTGAACAAAGTTGTAAACAAAGGCTTAAATAGAAAAGGAATTTTGGTAAAGGAGGTGTCCGAGGTTGGTTAGCCTATATGATCAC
Source organism: Nicotiana sylvestris (assembly GCF_000393655.2). Classification (NCBI taxonomy): domain Eukaryota; kingdom Viridiplantae; phylum Streptophyta; class Magnoliopsida; order Solanales; family Solanaceae; genus Nicotiana; species Nicotiana sylvestris. The sequence continues at coordinate 152,664,601 of NC_091066.1, read as the reverse complement.
CCCACACAATGTCCGGTAAACACTCCTCGATGAGGGGATACACATGACATTAGTGTGTGGTCATCATATCCTATATCTACCCTTCTCATCCTTTTAGTGGTCATGCAAAGCGAGTGTTTGGTCAGCGATCTCTATTGCGTGCTGCTACTCGTCCCTTCCTAACGGTCTTGGAGGAGTTAGGACCTCTACCTATAGGTGGTTCTAGACGGACCCCTAAGGCCTTAAAGGTGAAAATTCTAAGGCGACAAGCAAAACACATAGAACTTTCAGCACATAAAAGGGAGCAATTAGAGGCTCAAAGTTTCCTCCGCAAACAAGGCACATAAACAGCACGACTCAAGCAAAATTAAGGGCTTTTATTAGACAATATCTTAAGGCAGGATGTCTAGGTGAATATGCAGAAGACACACAATTTCTTTTTAGACTCAGAAGTGATAACACTAGCAGTTGCCTATCGATTTTAAAAAGCATGTTAGGATCAGAAAACATTAATCAATAGGAACAATTTCAGAGATGCAGTTCTGGAAACGCCCTAAAGGCTTGCCTATACGCGGAGTACTGATGGCTACATTTATAGTGAAACAAAGCAGGTTTTGAAATGGACTTCTTTAATACCTATAAGCATGTTGTCTAATGATAGATTAAGGCAGTTTAAAAGAACTTGTTTTAGAAATATAAACTATGTAATTAAGCCAATCAGAAGTGAACTAAGCGTGGACTAAGTAGAATTACTTAGACTAGTTTAGATTGACATGCAGAATTTCGAATATGGTTTCATATAGCATGATATCTAACTTCGTTAATCTGATTTTAAGACATGCAGGCATGAAAACATACATAAACACTTGCCATAATAGAATCTGGATTAGGTCCTATAGGCATGACATCTATTAGTTAAGTCGATTTTAAGACATTGAAGGCATACATGAACACTCATCATAATAGAATCTGGATTAAGTCCTATAGGAATGACATTTATTAGTTAAGCCGATTTTAAGACATTGAAGGCATGATTATTTGGAACCTATAGGGATGGTTTCTAGCATGGTGATATGACATAATGTAAAGCCCTATAAGCAAGATTTCTAGTTGATAAAGAAATTAGATTAAATGTAAAGTACTATGAACATGATTTCTACTCGTATTACCCCATAAAACATGTATCTACCCATCCCTTTTACTAAATACTCCAATATTTGTTTACAAGTTATTACAGACCAATGAATGAATTACATAAGTAAATAAGAAAATAAGAAGCTATTCTATAGGGTGCCTTCAATTAGGCCCAGATTTCCCAAAGCCTCCAATGGCCTCAAATGCCTCAATTCCACAGACAATGTCAGAGTCTAGGTGCATCAAAGTTCCCTAAGGATCTCAAGAATCCCGGAAAGTGCTTACACCTAGACTTAGTAACCAAAAATTGAACAAGTACAGCGTGGAAAGGCCAGCCTCAATATGCTAGAGTTCAGAGGGTTCTCAAGAGGATCTCAAGGCAGTACACATACTGGAGGGGGCAGAACTTATTGACTAAGAGTAGAGTGGAAGTGATTTTAGTGAAAAACTATATAAAAGAAGGCCTATTTGAAAGTAATTTAGTAAAACTCAGAGACTGTTTGAAAAAGAGGTTGAAGAAATGAACACAAGTCTAAACACAACACCTTAGGACAGGTTCATACACAGCCAGGAGTCACAGCACCAAGGCAGGTTTAGTAGAAACTAACAGGGGTCAAGGGGTTTGGGAATACATGGAACACTTGGTGGTAAACACATATAGTTAATTGGTGCAGACATGTTTATAAACAACACAGAGGGGTAACATGTTGATCTAAAGGAAGGGAAGTACATAATAACGTAAACATCAATTGCAAGTTTCACAACAAAACCACAAATAGAAGCAAACTAGAAACAGGATGAACTGAAACAATAAGAGAATCATATTGTTGTTGGAACTTTGAATTGAAACTAGAACATACCAGTAAAGAGGACAGTAAGCAAAGTGAAAGAACATGAGAACATAATGGTTAGCCTTGGCTTGCAGCCGACTAACTTAGAGCAGTAGCAAGTAGATAGTTTTAAGTGTGAGAGATAGTTTTTGAACCAAGAGTGTTCGTGTGTTGTGTTAATGAAAGACTAAGGTATTTATAGTTTGAAAGCAGGTAGCAAATAATTTAAAAATCAAAGTCCATTAGTAACTAAGGAACTCAGAATCAGTCAGTCAGGTAATCAACGTAAATACTCCCCTTAAGTTAAGGGAATTAACTCAAACGGTAAGAACAAGTGGTAAATAAGGAAAGAAATCAGTATACAACTAATAAAGAAAGATTCAAGTTCAGTAAGTATAGGGTAGACAATTAGGACTAAGTTCAGAAAACTCCAATTAAGGAAATGGTTTAGTAAGAATAAAGTACCATAGAAAATAAGGTAGGGGAATCAGTTAATTTAGACAGATGAGGTAGAATTTTAAGGTTTAAAAGAGGATCTTCCAATCAAACAATAAAATAAGGAATCCAGAATCAATCAAGAGGAAATTATGATTCAATACTCAACATATAAATAGAGTAAGAACAACTAGACGTAGCAAACAGGCAGGGTCAACAATATCGATAGAAAGAGGCAAGTCTTGAACAATCAAGATAAACATAATCACATAGAGGTGGTATAAGTTAGGCTAAGAACTCAGTAAGAACATATTCGAAGCAACGTAACCACAGAAACTTAACAAGAATCGAGTAGTCATGCTAACACACAGAACCAAATGAAAACAAATCTAGAAATATTAGGGATTTTAACATAAGTGAGTTGAAAAAGCTGTAAAAACATAGAATTAGTAGATATATGCAAAGTATAGAAGTTTAAACATAAAAATCGGTTTAAACAAAGTGTAGAAGAAGTTCCGAAAAACCCTAACTTTAGAAGAAAGTGAAAACAACATGAAATCGACGATTTTTGCAAAAGAGGTTCAATAATAGTGTAAAATATAAAAGGAACAGACTCGAATCGTTTAAAAATAGCACAGATCTAGGAGATGTAAACAAAATTAGGGTTTCAGAAGAAACCCAAGTAGAGATGGAAGAACCTGTTTCGAAACTCAAAGATCGTAACAAATATGGTGTGTTTTTGCCTAGAATCACACCGGAGTAGCCATGAACAGCCAAAAAAGCAAACCCCAGATATAATTCGGCATGGCCCAGGGCCCTTGAAGGCCTCAGAGAAGATGAGCATGGCAAAGGAAGAGCCATTGGAGGCTTAGGGGTCGAAGGGTGGTCACCGAAGAAGACCAGAGAAGGGAGGCGGTTGAAAGGGGGTTAGGGTTAGGTTGAGAGAAGAGAGGAGATAAAAGGATTTGAGGGCGGCGGTGTGTAGAGAATGATTAGGGTTAGGGGTCGTTTAGGATTAAAAAGGGAAAGAAACAATATGGGCCATTGATGTAAAGATCAACGGCCATGATCTAACGGATTCTGGGTCGGGTAAGTGTATATAGGGTATGTATCGAGTAATTTAGTATGAAATTGGGCTGGGGTTGGGTTCAATTTAGGCTATAATCGAAATGCAAATCTGGCTATAATTTAAATAGCCAATTTTTCCTATTTAATTTATAATAAATAATAAAACAAAATTGAAAAATAATTTTCTGTACCAAAATGATTTAAATTATATATTTTTCATTTTAAAAATATATGGAAAAATTTTACACATATAAAAAGTAATTATATATTAAATGGGCCAATATTGCAATTATATGCAATTCAGCCTAAAAAAATACCAAATGCAATTATAAAAAAAATGCATAAAAAATATATTAACCATATTTTGGCATAAATATAGGAATTAAATGATAAGGCATCATAACAATAATTTGGGAAATAATTATTGGGGATTTTATGAATAAAAGGGGAGAAAATAAATCAATTTAAATCCTTAAAATTATGAAAAAAATTATAAAATCCTGTGCATGCTTATATATGCATGTATATACTATTTTGAAGGTATTTATGCATATTTAAAAATATATAGGGAAAAATTGGGTATCAATAGCTGCCCCTCTTTACCTGGGAAGGATGAAAGAGTTTTCTGTTAAAGAAATGATGGCCAATTTTGACCGGACGGGATGTTTTGAAAGATAAAGGCTGAACTTCGGTCTTCGAGTTGCATACATATCCATGATTTTACAGGAATCAGGCCATGTGTAGTTCTAGATTCATCGCGGTGTATGCCGATGAAATTATTGCAAGAACGGACACGAGATGCGGAAGTAGCTACAGTGAGTGGTTAAAGATCGGGACGGTTGGAGTGAACCGAAGCGAGATTAATCTTGCTAGGATAGCGGTTGCTAACTTGTTACCTGAAGATAAAAGATGCTACAAATGTATTTATGAAATTTTAAACATGATGCAAATTCCCTTCGGACCATGGGGGTTGTCTTTGGACGATTACAGATTACGTTCTTGGACCATGATGTCTTGGGCCATGAATTGTTTTGTGAGGGATTTGCAGGCCATGAAATGGTATTCTCGGGCCATGAAAATGGTGCCTTCGAACCATGACGCCTTTGAATAATGATATGCAAGTTCGAGAGATCCTCAGGCCATGGAATGATGTCTTCTGGCTATGAGGATGATGCCTTGAGACTATGACGCCTTCGGATAGATTGTAAATATTTTAGCCCATGATATGCAATAATATGATGTTATCAAGACAATGCTTAGTCTTGTGAAATGAAGGGCAGAGCTTAGCCCGATTGAGAAGCAAATAGATAGTATTAGCAATAGAGCAATATTTGTGCAAAGAGGGACAGTGCTTAGTCCCATGCGAATGTGGAGGCAATGATTAGCCTCATGCAAGTATAGAGGCAAGGATTAGCCTCATGTAGATAGGGAGTCAAGGATTAGACTCATGCAAGTAGGGACGCATGGATTAGCCTCATGCAAGTATGGAGGCAAGGACTAGCCCCATACAAATAGGGAGGCAAGGATTAGCCTCATGCAAGTATGGAGTCAAGGATTAGACTCATGCAAGTAGGGAGTCAGGGATTAGACTCATTCAAATGGGGAGGCAAGGATTAGCCTTATGCAAGTGGGGAGGCAAGGATTAGCCTCATGCAAGTATGGAGTCACAGATTAGACTCATGCAAGTAGGCAGTCAGGGATTAGACTCATGCAAATAGGGAGGCAAGGATTAGCCTCGTGCAAGTAGGGAGGCAAGGATTAGCCTTATGCAAATAGGGAGTCAAGGATTAGACTCATGCAGGTGTGGAGTCAAAGATTAGACTCATGCAAGTAGGGAGGCAGAGATTAGCCTCATGCAAATATAGAGTCAGGGATTAGACTCATGCAAATAGGGAGGCAAGGATTAGCCTCATTCAAGTATGGAGGCAGGGATTAGCCTCCTGGAGTCAAGGATAAGACTCATGCAAATGTGGGGGACAGGGATTAATCTCGTGCAAAGAGCGAATACCAGATAAGAGTAGTATATTTCTTAGATAGAGATGTATTCGATGTCTAATGGCCTGGTCGATAGTGAATTATCTTTGTGTATACATGTTTTGGGAGTGCTATCGTTACGTCGAATGTACCTACGTTCAAAGAAAAATTATGAGTTTTGTGGGGGGGCGGGAGGTTAGTTCGTGCTTCTATCGGCTGGCTTTGCCCTACTCCGTTCTGAAAGCCCCTTCAAGTTCCCCTAGGTAGCACCTGACTGTTATGGAAATAGAATTTTCGAAAAATACGCAATTATTGATAAAAATAGAGTTGTATTGGAAACGTATTGATATATCAAGTAATTTTTGATGAACTAGTGATTGTGACACGTCTCAAAGGCATTGCAGCTCTCTTTTGGAATTTTGAGGGTCTTCCCTAAAATTCTGCCCCAGTTTGGTAGATGATTTTTAACTGTTTGCGGATGACGGGCCCTACTGAACATTTTCCGGAATTTTGAGAATCCTTCTCAAAATTCAGCCCCAGTTCTTGACTAATTACTGACTTCCTGACACATGTTGGCATTTGCTGGACTTGCTCTGGAATTTTGAGGACCCTTCTCAAAATTCTGCCCCAATTCTTGACTGATTACTGACTTCCTAACACATGTTGGTGTTTGTTGGACTTGCTCCGGAATTTTGAGGACCCTCCTCAAAATTCTGCCTCAATTTCTGATCTTGGGGAGAAATGAAAATTTTATTATAATATGACCGAACCTATAAGGCTGCCTACGTATCCCCTCTTAAATGGAAATTAGGTCAAGCTTAGTTCAATTACATCAGAACCCTCTTAAACGGAAATTAGGTCAAGCTTAGTTCAATTACATCAGAAGAGAAAATGTAAAGTATCTAAGCATAGTATCTCTTGGTTGCATCTGAATTGATAAGTATCTAAGCATAGTATCTCTTGACTGCGTCTGAATTGATCGGTTTTGGCCAGACTTCTCCATCCATTTCTGCAAGTATGAGTGCTCTTCCTGTTTGTACTCTGTGAACCATGTACGGACCTTGCCAGTTAGAAGAGAATTTCCCTTTGGCTTCATCTTGATGCGGGAAGATTTTCTTTAATAGCAGCTGCCCTGGTGCAAACTATCTTGGTTTGACACTTTTGTTGAAAGCTCTAGACATTCTGTTCTAGTAAAGTTGTCCGTGACATACTGCATTCATCCTCTTTCTATTGATAAGGGGCAATTGTTCATGGCGGCTCCTTATCCACTTCGCATCGCTGAGTTCAGCTTCCTGTATGATTCTCAAGGAAGGAATCTCTACCTCGGCTAGGATGACAACCTCGGTACTATAAACCAACACGTAGGGAGTTTCCCCGATTGGTATGCGAACCGTAGTGCAGTATCCTAATAGAGCAAAGGGTAACTTCTCATGCCATTGCTTGTGGTTCCCTACCATTTTCCTTAGTATCTTCTTAATATTTTTGTTGGCGGCTTCTACGGCTCCATTCATCTGAGGTCTGTAGGCTGTGGAATTCTTGTGCTTGATTTTGAAAGCTTCACATATAGATTTCATTAGATCAATGTTGATATTGGCGGCATTATCAGTAATAATGGACTCAGGAACTCCGAATCGGCAGACAATACGTTCCTTGACAAAATCTACGATGACCTTCTTGGTTACAGCTTTGTAATATGTAGCTTCTACCCATTTTATGAAGTAATCAATGGCTACTAGAATAAACTTGTGTTCGTTTGAAGCCGTGGGCTCAATCGGCCAATAACATCCATTCCCCAAGCGGCGAATGGTCAAGGTGAGCTTGTTGCATTGAGCTCATTTGGCGGCACTTTTATCATGTCGACATGTACTTGACATTGAAAGCATTTGCGCACATACTGAATGCAATCTGTTTCCATGGTCATCCAAAAGTAACCTACCCTGAGTATCTTCTTAGCCAGAACAAAACCATTCATGTGCGGACTGTAGGTCCCAGCATGCACATCCTCAAGTAGCTTAGAAGCTTCCTTCGCGTCGACATACCTTAGTATCCCCAAATTAGGAGTTCTTCTGTACAAGTTTCCTCCGCTGTGGAAGAAGTGATTTGACAATCTCCGGAGCGTGCGTTTCTAAGTGTGATTTGCATGCTCCGGGTATTCTCCATTTGATAAGTATTCTTTGATGTCACGGAACCAAGGTTTTCCATCTGCTTCTTCCTCGACATGAGCACAATAGGCCAGCTGATTACAGATCCTCATCGGAAATGGGATCAATATAGTTCTTATCTGGATGTTGTATTATTGATGACAAAGTGGCTAATGCATCGGCAAACTCATTCTGAATTCTAGGCACATGTTGGAATTCTATATTTGTAAACCTCTTTCTCAATTCCTACACATGGTGCAGATATGGCAATATCTTGGAATTCTTGGTGGCCCACTCTCCTTGTACCTGGTGCATGAGCAAATCTGAATCGCCGATCACCAACAGCTCCTAAATGTTCATGTCGACTGCCATGTTAAGCCTTAGTATGTAGGTTTTATATTTCGCCATGTTGTTAGTGTAGGGAAATCTGAGTTTAGCAGATACCGGATAATGCTGACCCGTTTCTAATACCAAAACTGCTCCAATGCCTACTCCTTTGAAATTTGCGGCTCCGTCAAAGAACATCCTCCAATCGTCGTATGCTTCGGTAATGTCTTCCCCTACAAATGATACTTCTTCATCGGGAAAATACATTTTCAAGGGTTCGTATTCTCCTCCCACTATATTTTCAGCAAGGTGATTGGACAACGCTTGTCCCTTGACCGCCTTTTGAGTTACATAGACGATATCGAACTCACTCAGTAGTATCTGCCATTTAGCCAACTTCCCGGTGGGCATGAGTTTCTGAAATATATACTTCAGAGGATCCATTCTGGATATGAGGTAGGTGGTGTAGGCACAGAAGAAATGCCTCAATTTCTGGGCTGTCCAGATCAAAGCACAGCAAGTGCGTTCAAGTAGAGAATACCGTGCTTCATAAGGTGTAAACTTCTTACTCAAGTAATATATGGCTTGCTCTTTTCTTCCTGTCTCTTCATGTTGTCCCAAAACACATCCGAAGGCTCCATCCAATACAGACAGATAAAGTAGAAAAGGTTGTCCTGGTTCTAGCGGGACCAGAACTGGTGGTGTGGACAGGTACTCCTTGATCTTGTCAAAAGCTTTCTGACAATCCTCGGTCTAACTTGTCTCAGCATCTTTCCTCAGCATCTTGAAGATGGGTTCACATATGACCGTAGACTGTGGTATGAAGCGACTGATGTAGTTGAGATGCCCTAGGAAGCTCATCACATCTTTTTTGCTCTTGGGCGGTGGTAACTCTTGAATAGCTTTGACTTTGGATGGATCTAGCTCGATCCCTCGGAGACTGACAATGAATCCCAGTAACTTTCCTGCGGGAACCCCGAATGCACACTTTGCGGGGTTCAGTTTCAAGTTGTACCTCCTTAGCCTGTCAAAGAACTTTCTCAAGTCTGCTATGTGATATGCGGCCCTCTTGGATTTGATAATGACGTCATCCACATATACCTCTATTTCCTTATGTATCATATCATGGAAGATGGTTGTCATGACCCTCATGTAAGTGGCCCCATCGTTCTTCAAACCGAATGGTATCATATTGTAACAATATACACCCCATGGTGTAATAAAAGCTATTTTCTCTACATCTTCTTCATCCATCCAAATCTGGTGATAACCCGCGAAGCAATCTACAAAGGATTGGAGTTCATGCTTGGTACAATTATCCATCAGGATATGTATATTTGGCAATGGAAAATTGTCTTTGAGACTTGCTCTATTTAAATACCGATAGTCAACACATACCCTGACCTTCTTGTCTTTCTTTGAAACTGGCACGATGTTCGCTAACCAAATTGGATATTCAACCACCCTAAGAACCTTGGCTTTGATCTGCTTGGTAACTTCCTCCTTGATTTTCAGACTCATGTCTGGTTTGAATTTTCTGAGTTTCTACTTGACTGACAGACACATGGGATTAGTAGGCAACTTGTGAGCTACTATGGAAGTGCTCAAACTGGTCATGTCATCATATGACCATGCGAAGCTGTCCTCATATTCTTTTCGGAAACGAATGTACTCTTCCTTTTCTGTTGGTGACAAGTGAATGCTAATGCTGGTCTCCTTGACGATCTCGACATCTCCCAAATTTACTGCTTCGGTTTCGTCCAGATTGGACTTAGGCTTGTTCTCAAAATTCTCAACCTCCCTGACAATTTCCTCGGGTATCTCATTTTCTTCCGCTGAGTCACTATTCTCATGCTGCATTGCCTCATTACATGTCACAGTCACTGGTTCATCAGGAAAAGTGATAATAGCGTTGTGGAAAGAAAAAGTGTAAAGATAGTAGTGAATAATAAAGAGAAAATGCATTTGATTAAAATTTGAGAAATTGTTCTAACAAAACAGGGCTCGATGAATCGAGCATTTATTTTGAAACAAGTAAAGATTAAAACGAAACTACAGGAAATTTTAAGTGCCTACAACAGCTATAGAGGTAAATCTTGCCAAGCTACCCAGGGACTCTACGGGATCGGAATGGTGTGGCGGTCCAGTTTCTGAGAACAACTCCCTTTGCCATGGTTTGAATAGTGAGGCCTTCTTCCTCCTCCTCCTCAATTATGGCACAACAATCCATGTCCTCATCTTCCAAGAACAAATTCTTCAATCCAGCGAGTGTTTCTTCCTCTGTAGTTCCCCATATTGTGTCAGCCTGGTGAAAAGCTTGTTCCAAACGTGGCACTGGCTTCTCAAGAGGGTAATATGGTACACGCCATGGAGGCGACCACTCCCTATACTCTTACCATGTGTACTGGTATCCAAGCCCAAAAGTGATACCATGATTTTTCAACTGTATTGGCTTGGTGATACCTTGAAGGTTCTTTCCCAACCCTTTGTCGGGTTCGTACCAGGACCATGCTAGTATGCTTTCTATTTTGTTACTCCACCACTTATCCTTATCGACGGCATTGACCCGTTCAATGTGATGATAGGTTTTCCCTCCTAGCCTTCTTCTATGTCCAATGGTCGAGATGGTTTGACTAGTGTAGATGGGGTTACTCCCATCTCCGTGAATGATTACCTCCTGACGGTTCCATTCGGACTTCGCGGCTTGATGTAGCGTGGGGGGAACGGATCCAGCAGCATGGATCCATGGTCGGCCCAACAAAAGATTATATGAGGTTGGTATGTCAAGCACTTGGAATTCAACATCGAACCAAGTTGGCCCCATCTGCAAGCAAAGGTTGATTTCCCCGATCGTGGCCCTTTGGAACCCATCGAAAGCCTTCACATTCATGATTCCTACCCGTACCTCGTGGAAACCTTTGTCTAACCTCTTCAGAGTGTCCAGTGGAAAAATATTTAGGCTCGAACCTCCATCAACCAGGACCCTGGCAATAAACTTGTCTTCAAATTGTACTGTGATATGCAATACTCGATTGTGGTTCAAACCCTCGGCGGTAGCTCATCTTCGTGGAAGATAATCTTATGGCTTTCCAGTACTTGCCCGACCATGTTGGCCATTTATCTACCGGTGATGTTATTGGGTACATAAGTCTCGCTCAGTACTTTCATCAAAGCGTTCTTGTGTGCCTCTGAATTCTGCAATAGTGACAGGATAGATATCTGAGCAAGGACTTTGTTCAGATGGTCAACAATAGAGTACTCCTTTACTTGCACTTTCCTCCACAAGTCATCTAGCCCAATCTTAATAATAGGCTACCTAGAAGTAGCCTCCTTACTTGAACCTCCCAAATGTTTAGGTGTATAGACTCTTCCGGTTCTAGTTATTCCTTGTGCAGCGTCAGATTCCTCTACCTTGGCTTTCCCTTTCCGCCGAGCCTCAGCAACATAATCCTAGGGTATTACTTTTGAGTTGAATGGGGGTGTAGTTGATACTGTCGCAGTAAAAGGTGTCACCACTTCTACTTCATATGGAGCGGATGTGGCTACAGGTGGAGCTACTTCTACCTCTAATGAAACTGATGCAGTTACCTCAATATCAATTAGTGCCTGAGTCTGAACCACAATGGGAGTAAGTGTGACTGCAACCTTAAAGTCGTCGCCTTCTCGAATAAGCTCGAGTGACCCCCCAGGGTCCCATTCTTCATTTGTTTCTATCACATGTACACCATTACCTCTGTGATCAGGGAGGGAATTGTTGTAGACATTAGGTGTGGCTTCCTTTGCCTGTATGACCTTATTGTCAATGAGCGTCTGGATCTTATCCTTCAATGTTCGACACTCAGCAGTGGTGTGCCCTTTCATACTGGAATGGTACGCATAAGTTTTGTTTGAATTGACCCATTGGGATGTATTTTCTAATGCCACAACGAGAACATGAGTGACATAACCTGCGATTTTTAGCCTTTTATACAGTTGGTTGATAGGCTCAGCAATGGCGATGTACTGTCTAGGTGGCTTGCAGTCGAAATTGGGTCTTGGTCTTGGATAATTTTGGCGAGCTGGTGGTTATTAGAAGTGGGATGGTTGGGAATTATAGGTGTGATGGACGGAGTCTGATTGGGAATACCTAGGAGATGAAGCTTGATATGTAGGTGGTGATGCTTGGTATATAGGCGGAGGTGTTTGATATGTGGGTGGAGGTGTTTGATATGTAAGTGGAGATTTTGGGCCCTGAGCCACCATTACTGCCCCAACATCTCTCTTCTTCGATATGCCACATAATTGTAGTGCCTTATTTGTGGCATGTAGTGCCTCAAAATTTGTTACCATCCCGCTCTTGATTCCTTCCTCGATCCTTTCTCTGAGCTTGGTGATATTAGAGAATTTGTGATTTTCGATGACCATCAACCTCTCGTAGTATTGTGGATCCTGTGCCCTGACGAAGAATTTATTCATCTGTTCTTCATCTAAAGAAGGCCTGACCTTGGCTGCTTCTGACCTCCAGCGAGTAGCATACTCACAGAAAGTCTCAGTAGGTTTCTTCTTAAAATTCTAAATGTAGAAGACATCTAGTGCATTCTCTATGTTAAACCTAAACCAGTCCATGAACTCCGATGCCATGCTTACCCAATTGGACCATTTCTTGGGATTCTGGCTGATATACCAAGACAAAATGTCCCCAGTAAGGCTCCTCATAAAGAGCTTCATTCGGATCTTTTCATCTTTTTGGACCCCGACAAGCTTGTCATAATAGGTCCTTAGATGAACCTTGGGATCACCTGTACCATCGAACATCTCAAACTTAGGAGGTTTGTACCCTTCTAGCAGTTCGACATCCGGCTGTATGCACAGATCTTCATAATTCAAACCTTCTATCCCTCTGTCACCTTCAACACCTTGAAACCGGCTTGTTAACTTCTTGAGTTCTTCGGCCATGTTCTTAATGAGCAGGTCCTTCTCGGAGGGTTCCGGTGCACAAGAGATTGGTTGGGTAGAATGTGGTATAGTTTCCACATATATGGGGTTGCTCTGATGGGTGCCAGGGACTTGGGTATAGTGATGGTCATTGGTGGAGTTTTGTGGATCGGAAATGAGTGGTGGTGTATTTTGGGGAGTATGGTAAGTGGTGGTTGGTGGGTACTGAATTGGTTGATGATGATGTTGTGGAGGAGTTGGTATTGGGGGTGGAGTTACGTATTGATTTGGTGCGGGAGGATTTTGTGGCTGTTGGTTTTGTGTGTTCTGATGAGGAGTTGGGTTCTTTGTGTTTTGTTGGTGGACATCGGGGACATTGAGGGTAAGTGACATGTTTGCCAAATTGCGGACCTGCTCAAGTTCCTTGCAGTTCTAGTATCTTTTGTTCCAGTCTCAAAACCAGATCATTTGGGGTCGGAGTACTACGGCTATCGGAAGTCTCTGCGTTCTCAATGTTTTCCTTTCGGATTCCACTTAAGTCATCCATCATTTCTTTTCCTCTGCTTTTTATGTTGCTTGGAGGAGGAGGAGTTGGAAGGCCTCTGGATCTGGTGTGATGTGCTGATGAGGCCAGTAAGGGATGGGAATAATAATAAAAATAAGCAAAAACAAAAAGGTAACAAGTTAGTGAGGATTCTGAAATGTTTGTAGTATTTAAATACATATTGTGAAATGTAAACTCGTATCCTAATTTGGGAGCCTCGTTGTGCCCGAGGTAGGCCTAGCGACAAATAGATTTGGAGAACTTCAAATGCTAATAAATGCTTCATTTCATAATTATAAAAAAAAGACGAATCCCAAAACGATAATAATAAAATAAGTCACTACTGGCACTTGGCCTTATTACATTTTTAGGAAAAGCAAGTAAATCTAATCTATTTGGTCCTAGAAGGACCTTCCCCAGATTCGATCTTCCGGACTCCATCATACAGATCTCCCAGCTCGCGCAGTCCTAGTAGCAAGTAGGCTCTGGCCAGATGTCCTCCCTCAGCTTCTTCAGCGTTTTGGCAATTTTTAATCCTCTTTATGACTTTTCCCTCCAGCTCCACTATTCCTCGCTCCAGATATTCCAACTTCCTGTTGGAAGTCTCTTTCCACTCCTCGATCAACCTCACGTTCCTCTCATATATTTCCCGATGCTCATTCTCAGAGTCCTGGGCCCTCTTGCGCAGCCTGTTGTATTTGACTTGAGCTTCAGCTTCCTCGTCTATGATTATGTTCCCTCGACCAGTTCTTGATATCACCATTCCTTTCCGATTGTCCTCCAACCATGACGGGTAGAAAGGCTCGCACCCTGCATGATATCTGTCTAGCTCAATGGTGCTTTTCTCCACAATGATTTTGCAGTGCCACATGTGCTGAGCTTGGCACTTGTAAAGGATGCCGACATCTTGGAAATCTGCCCTGAAATGACTCATTTTGACAACCCTTGGTACAACCTGTTTTCTGCCTGCTTGCCTTATAACTCGCATAGGGACATATGGATATATACCTCTCAACCCGATCAGCACCAAGTGCGAAGCATTCCTGGACCTAATAATAAACTCGTCTTTTGGGAACCATTCAACTATCTACTGCACCTGTTCCTCAGTCAAATTGTCGAAGAACTCTACCCTTTCTCTGGCGCTTTCCGGCTGAGCAAATCTGTCTGGAATGTAAGTCATCTGCTTAGGGTGATGGAAGGCAATGTGGTCGTTCCAAGCCCTTTGCAGAAATTCTTGATGATAACAACCCTTTTGGAGATGTTCCAGCAACCATAACTGTAGCAACAAATTACAACCCTCGAAATGCTTGAGCCCTCTTTGACAGTGCTCCAGAGCCCTGTAGATGTCGGCTATGATTATGGGGACTATGGTATATGTCTGTCCATTAATCCCTTCCATCAGAGTCTTAGCGACCATGGCCAACCTAGTGTGAATTCTTTCCTTTTTCATTGGGAATACTATCAGTCCTAAAAAGTACACAATGAATGCAAACACTCTGCGGTGGATGTGACCCAATGAAGTGAGGGAGATCTCATCATGGTAAGTGCGGAAAGACTTGATATGGACATACCTCTCATACAGGTATTCGAAAGGTATGTAGGAATCCTTCAAGCACACTAGGTCGGCATTCTTTTTCAGCCTCATCATCTTCAAAAATCTCTTGCACGTACGGTTTTCTGGTACCAAAAGCCCGAGACTATCCCAAGTCAACCCCACAAGTCCTCACATCTCTTTCACTATCCCAGAATAAGGTGGCAGCCTCGATCAATTTGTTGTTTGGTTCAAGATCTAGCAAGGAAGTCAAGTTACCCAGGTACTTTTTCACATGCTTCTTGTCACTTGAGGAAAGGTCATCCCACCAATCTAGCAGCAATGGTGGGATGTTGCTAACCATACCGAATCTGGGGACCTCGTGCCTCATTTTATGCAAAACAAAAGGGTTAGACCTTACCCCCACCGGACTCGACTATTTATACATTTATGATCAACATATAGGCATTTAGTTCTCCAAATTAATGCACAAAATGTGGTTGCGTCCGTTGGGATTATGGAAAACCTGATGGACTTTGGATAAGGCTTATCTTAAAGGATCATTATGTCTACAACATAACTGATCCGACTAGGTTTGCACAATTTTAAACAGAGTAAGGTTTCTATGGGGTTTTGACTAGTACCCTCAAGAGGACAACTTGAGGGGGAAGGAACGGAACCGTCGACTGCACCGCTGATCGACTGGTTTTACCACAAATAAGCCTTTCTGAATTTAAGGGTAGTAAATAGGAAGAGCGCAATCACTATTAAAGCGTTGCTATATTATTTGATATACACGAGTGGAATATGATGTGGAGCATGATTTATGTAGCAGTTAATAATATGTAGTCAAGTATTTGCACATAGGAAAAATAAATACAGCATTTAAATAATTGAAAGACAGTTACAGGAAAAAGGAAATAAAGAGACAAGTTAGTTTCAGGACAATAAAGAAATCATAAATGCTTAACAAATGGACAGTTAAATTCAAATAAGGGAGAAAGGTACGGGATAAGCATGCTTGGACTAATTTGTAAAAGACAAGTTCGTTATGGTAAGAGCCTAAAAATATCCCCAGTAGAGTCGTCATGCTGACGCGCCCCCTTTTTCTCCCTCATCGTGGGGAAGGTCCGGGTTTCGACATTCATGGGGTGTAATGACTCATTTCCTTTTGGGAATTGGGTATTTGAAGAGTCTCCACCTAACGGATTATGGTGCGTTAGAGCACCTAGAGTGATTAACTTTTGGATTGGTTTGCATTACCAGAGATTAGGGTAAGGGCTCGAAGTAACCTCGAGGGGAAGGTGTTAGGCACCCCTCTTGGTCCACAATTGTAAGTCCCGACCGAACTTATATTCACAAATTAGTCCATATAAATAAACAGTTGAATCAAATAGGTTGCAAGTAAAACACGTTGGGTAACTCAAGTAATAGAATAAAGACTTTTTGAACAAAGTTGTAAACAAATGTTTAAATAGAAAAGAAATTTTGGTAAAGGAGGAGTCCTAGGTTGGTTAGCCTATATGATCACCCCACATAATGTCCGGTAAACACTCCTCGATGAGGGGATACACATGACATTAGTGTGTGGTCATCATATCCCATATCTACCCTTCTCATCCCTTTAGTGGTCATGCAAAGTGAGTGTTTGGTCAGCGATCTCTATTGTGTGCTGCTACCCGTCCCTTCCTAACGGTCTTGGAGGAGTTAGGAACTCTACCTATAGGTGGTTCTAGACGGACCCCTAAGGCCTTAAAGGTGAAAATTCTAAGGCGACAAGCAAAACAAATATGACTTTTAGCATATAAAAGGGAGCAATTAGAGGCTCAAAGTTTCCTCCTCAAACAAGGCACATAAATAGCACGACTCAAGCACAATTAAGGGCTTTTATTAGATAGTATCTTAAGGCATGATATCTAGGTGAATATGCAGAAGACAAACAATTTCTTTTTAGACTCAAAAGTGATAACCCTAGCAGTTGCCTATCGATTTAAAAAAGCCTGTTAGGATCAGAAAACATTAAGCTATAGGAACAGTTTCAGAGATGCAGTTTTGGAAACACCCTAAAGGCTTGCCTATACGCGGAGTACTGATGGCTACATTTATAGTGAAACAAAGCAGGTTTTGAAATGGACTTCTTTAATACCTATAGGCATGCTGTCTAATGATAGATTGAGGTAGTTTAAAAGAACTTGTTTCAGAAATATAAACTACTTATTAAACCATTCAGAAGTGAACTAAGCATGGACTAAGTTGAATTACTTAGACTAGTTTAGATTGACAAAAGAATTTTGAATACGGTTCCCTATAGGCATGATATCTAACTTCGTTAATCTGATTTTAAGACATGCAGACACGAAAACATACATAAACACTTGCTATAACAGAATCTGGATAAGGTCCTATAGGCATGACATCTATTAGTTAAGCCAATTTTAAGACATTAAAGGCATACATGAACACTCATCATAACATAATCTGGATTAAGTCCTATAGGCATGACATCTATTAGTTAATCTGATTTTAAGGCATTGAAGGCATGATTATTTGGAACCTATAGGTATGGTTTCTAGCATGGTGAGATGACAAAATGTAAAGCCCTATAAGCATGATTTCTACTTGATAAAGCAATCAGATTAAATGTAAAGTCCTATGAACATGATTTCTACCTGTATTACCGCATAAAACATGTATCTGCCCATCCCTTTCACTAAATATCCCAATATTTGTTTTCAAGTTATTACAGATCAATGAATGAATTACATAAGTAAATAAGAAAATAAGAAGCTATTCTATAGGGAGCCTTCGATTAGGCCCATATTTCCCAAAGCCTCCAATGGCCTCAAATGCCTCAATTCCATAGACAATGTCAGGCTCTAAGTGCATCAAAGTTTCCTAAGGATATCAAGGATCCTGGGCAGTGCTTACACCTAGACTTAGTAACCAAAAATTGAACGAGTGCAGTGTGGAAAGGCCAGCCTCAGTATGCCAGAGTTTAGAGGGTTCTTAAGAGGATCCCAAGGAAGTACACATACTGGGGGGCAGAACTTATTGACTAAGAGTAGAGTGGAAGTGATTTTAGTGAAAACTGTATAAAAGAAGGCCTGTAATTTAGTAAAACTCAAAGACTGTTTGAAAAGAGATTGAAGAAATGAATAGAAGTCCAAACACAACACCTTAGGACAGGTTCATACACAGCCAGGAGTCACAGCACCAAGGCAGGTTCAGTAGAAACTAACAGCGGTCAAGGGGTTTGGGAATACATGGTGGTAAACACATAGAGATAATTGGTGCAGACATGTTCAGAAACAACACAGAGGGGTAACATGTTGATCTAAAGGAAGGGGAGTACATAATAATGTAAACATCAATTACAAATTTCACAACAAAACCACAAATAGAAGCAAACTAGAAACAGGATGAACTGAAACAATAAGAGAATCATATTATTGTTGGAACTTTGAATTGAAACTAGAACATACCAGTAAAGTGGACAGTAAGCAAAGTGAAAGAATAGGAGAACACAATGGTTAGCCTTGGCTGCAGCCGGCTAACTTAAGAGCAGTAGCAAGTAGCACAAAAGAGAGCAGAAAGTTTTAAGTGTGAGAGATAGTTTTTGAACCAAGAGTGTTCGTGTGTTGTGTTGATGAAAGACTAAGGTATTTATAGTTTGAAAGCAGGTAGCAAATAAGGTAAAAATCAAAGTCCATTAGTAACTAAGAAACTCAGAATTAGTCAGTCAGGTAATCAAGGTAAATACTCCCCTTAAGTTAAGGGAATTAACTCAAACGGTAAGAACAAATGGTAAATAAGGAAAGAAATCAGTATACAACTAATAAAGAAAGATTCAAGTTCAGTAAGTATAGGGTAGACAATTAGGACTAAGTTCAGAATACTTCAATTAAGGAAATGATTTAGTAAGAATAAAGTACCATAGGATATAAGGTAGGGGAATCGGTTAATTTAGACAGATGAGGTAGAATTTTAAGGTTTAAAAGAGGATCTTTCAATCAAACCATAAAATAAGGAATCCAAAATCAATCAAGAGGAAATTATGATTCAATACTCAACATATAAATAGAGTACGAACAACTAGATGTAGCAAACATGCAGGGTCAACAATATTGATAGAAAGAGGCAAGTCTTGAACAATCAAGATGAACATAATCACATAGAAGTGGTATAAGTTAGGCTAAGAACTCAGTAAGAACATATTCGAAGCAAGGTAACCACATAAACTTAACACAAATAGAGTAGTCATGCTAACACACAGAACCAAACGAAGAAAAATCTAGAAATATTAGGGATTTTAACATAGACGAGTAGAAAAAACGGTAAAAACATAGAATCAGTTGAGATATGTAAAGGATAGAAGTTTAAACATAAAAATCGGTTTAAACAAAGTGTAGAAGAAGTTCCAAAAAACCCTAACTTTAGAAGAAAGTGAAAACAACTTGAAATCGACAATTTTTGCAAAAGAGGTTCAAGAACAGTGTAAAGCATAAAAGGAACATACTCGAATCATTTAAAAATAGCACAGATCTAGGAGATGTAAACAAAATTAGGGTTTTAGAAGAAACCCAAGTAGAGATGGAAGAACCTGTTTAGAAACTCAAAGCTCGTAACAAATATGGTGTGATTTTGCCTAGAATCACACCGGAGTAGCCATGAACAACCAAAACAACAAACCCCATATATAAGTCAGCATGGCCCAGGGCCCTTGAAGGCCTCAGAGAAGATGAGCATGGCAAAGGAGGAGCCATTGGAGGCTTAGGGGTCGAAGGGTGGTCACCGGAGAAGACCAGAGAAGGGAGGCGGTTGAAAGGGGTTAGGGTTCGGTTGAGAGAAGATAGGAGATGAGAGGATTTGAGGGCGGCGGTGTGTACAGAATGATTTGGGTTAGGGGTCGTTTAGGATTTAAAAAGGAAAGAAACAATACGGGCGGTTGATCATGATCTAACGGGTTCTGGGTTGGGTAAGTGTATATAGGGTCTGGATCGGGTAATTTAGTAGGAAATTAGGCTGGGGTTGGGTTCAATTTAGGCTATAATCGAAATGCAAATCCGGCTATAATTTTAATAGCCAATTTTTCCTATTTAATTTATAATAAATAATAAACAATGTCTGAAAAATAATTTTATGTACCAAAATAATTTAAAATATATATTTATCGTTTTAAAAATATAGGAACCAATTTTATCAATATAATAAGTAATTATACATTAAATGGGCCAATATTGCAATTATATGCAATTTAGCCTAAAAATAAATACCAAATGCAATTATAAAAAAAATGCATAAAAAATATATTAACCATATTTTGATATAAATATAGGAATTAAAAGACTAAGTCATCATAAAAATAATTTTGGAAATAATTATTGGGGATTTTATAAATAAAAGGGGAGAAAATAAATCAATTTAAATCCTTAAAATTATGGAAAATTATAAAAACTCTGTGCTTGCTTATATATGCATGTATATGCTATTTTGAAGGTATTTATGCATATTTAAAAATATATAGGAAAAAATTGGGTATCAACATTCCTCATAGTCGACACCAGCTCCACTACACTGACGTTGAAGTTGTATTCGGAAAGCCTGGGGTAAGAGGAATCTCAGGAACCCGATATCTCCTTGTCATGTAATGATCTGTTATTCCGGCTGCGATAAACTCTCCTATCAGTAGCGAATCTATCCACCAACCGAAAATCTCTACCATGTCCTTCGGCCCTTTCATAAGGAAAAAACTGACCACTTGAAGACCGGCGATCTATGTCGAAATCATCCTTTGACATCTCATTGTTCTTCTCTCGGTCCTGATCCTTGGTTGATGCCGGGGAACCGAGATGATCATCCTCAATTCTTATCTTCGACTCGTACCGGTACTGAATGTCCACCCACGTCGTTGCTTGGAACTCAAGCAGATTTTATTTCAATTTTTGGGAAGCGTCGGAACTTCTTGGACTCAGACCTTTAGTAAATTCTTTACCTACCCATTCGTCCGATACAGCCGGGAGCAACATCCTTTCTTTCTGGAATCTGGTCACGAACTCCCGCAGCAATTCAGACTCTCCTTGTGCAATCCTGAATATGTCAACCTTTCAGGCCTATACTTTTCTGGCCCCCACATGGGCCTTGATAAAAGAATCCTCGAGCATCTCGAAAGAGTCTATCGAGTGCTCGGGCAAGAGCGAATACCATGTCAGGGCCCCCTTCATGAGGGTCTCCGAAATTTGTTCAATAAGACTGACTCAACCTCTTGCGGAGCTAAATGTGGTGATGTGTTCCTCAGGATCCAAAGCCCAAAAGGCCCATCATACTTTGGCACGTATGGTATTTTGAACAGCTTCCGAATTAATTTTGATGTCGCGCTTGGTTTAAACGGTAACTGGGTGTAGTTTTTTGAGTTCGGTCCTTTCAACACTGGTGGTGCACCCGGAATTTGATCCATTCGGGTATTTATTTCCCTCATAAACAGCATGAGTTCAGTTTTAAAGGTATCATTCTCATTGTTGTTACCGGATCCGCTACCGTTCCCCCCGGCCCTGTTGAAGCCGACTTTTCCCCTCGGGGTGTTGTTGTCGACCATTTACGTTGTTTGATTTGCGGGAGCACCGGGAGGAACTGGACCTCGTCCATTCACGTTGTTGGAAGCACCTGACAACGTCTGCCTCAACCCCGTCATGACCTGATCCTGTTGTGAGAGGTGGCCAATAATGGATTTTGTTTGCTCGCTCAGGATCCTTACTATTTCAGCAACGTGTTCTTCTTCAGCATCATCGGGAGTTGCCTCTCGAACCTGTCGTGGATACCGCCCGCCATGGACCGGCGTGGCCTTATCCCCCTCATTGCCGGTATCACTGATCGAATCTTCGTGCTGAGGCTGATTTCCTTGGGCCTCAACATTGTGTACGATGTTAACATAGTTATCTGCTATTTTCTATGATTTTTTCTTAGAACAAAAAATCAAACAGGTTAGTAATAAATGCAAGGATCAACTCAATTACACAACTGTCTAAGCCCTACGGTGGTCGCCAAATTATTTACCCCTAAAATGGTATAGTTGAATTTATATGTGGTTTATAGACAAGTAAATCGATTTGATCCCAAAAATAATTAATAAATTAAACAAGAATATAAGACTTAGCATTGAAATCAAGGTAAGACAACTGAAATCTTGTTTCCGGGAGCAGAGCTTCCGGAGGTAGCAAAAACAATATTATTAAGCAAGAAGACAAAATATTATTGAGATTTAAATAGTGTATAGCATAAGTTTGTCAGAAAATTCGTCTCCTTACAATGGCTGTTGAGCTCAATATTTATAGTTGCACCAAGGGAACACGGTCTTAGGATCAAGCCCCTCTTAAATGACAATTATGAGGGTTATTGAAGAATATATAACTAGGGGTGTGCATTCGAATCGGTTTATCGATAAATCTAATCGATTATTTGTTATCGGTTTATCGATTTCGAAATTTTCCTTATCGAGTTATCGATTTCGATTTCGATTTCGATTTTGTCCTCTTCGGTTATCGGTTTATCGATAAACCGATAAGATATACCAAAAAAAATTACCCTTATTCTATAATACCCTTTCCTTTACCCTAAGTCCCTAACCCTGTTATTTCATCTACCACATTTAATGAATGATCATATTTAAAGCTCAAGAGAATGAAGTTCAAATTAATGAAAAATAGAATTAGCTGTGATGATGTATTTTTTTTATACTGTTGGAGTGTTGGTGGCATTTATTTGATCCCTTATTTTAGTTTCGTTGCATGTGCTTGTTGACACAATTTTTATGTTATAAACGGTGTTTGTCTTATTTTAGCTTCTTTTTGTCCATATTAGTTAGGCATGTTTATAGCAATATACTTTCTGTGGAATCCCGCAAATTTTCTTATTGGCGTAATCGATAAGCCCCAAAAATCGATAAATCGAAATTGAAAAAGTCGAAACCTTATTGATACGATAACGATAAGCATATGTACAAATCGAAAATCGATAAGGTCAAAATGGAATCGATAAATCGAATGCACACCCCTATGTGTAACGAAAGGCAGTGAATGTCATATTCTTTGTAACAGACTACGTACTTAATGCTATAGAATATTCTCCATTAAATGCTACCGGGTGGTAGGCATTTATCTCCCTTTCATGAACATCATTCCCTTCGGGAATAAACGAGATTGTTGCCTTCAGGCCTGATTGCCTTCTGCCTTCGGCTCCACGTGTCACTTTATTATGCGATCAGTTAATATGAACATATTTTACCCTATGCAGATAGTCCCCCTGATTTCCGGTGGCACATCCTTGTGTCACCGGGAAGTTGGTAAAGATGCCTTTCTTGGCGGAAAATTCTCTAATCTCCTCTGAAAAGTGTCTGACGGTTGATTAGACGCACGTCTCTCTGCATTCAATGCCCCGAACACGTGTCATCCCATGATTCAGCAATACTTTTGCCGGTTATCGAGGTAATTATGGCCACGATCTTAGCCGCCTATTCCTTTACTTATACGCATCAACCTTCTCCTTTTACACTTTATAATTGTCTACACTCTCTCAAACTCTCTTTACTCAACTCACACTTGTTTTCCACTTCTTCTAATCTTCTTCTTCAGAAAAAAACCCTTACTTTCTTCTGATAACAATGGCCTCCTCTTCCAGAAATTTCAATGCTTCAAAGAACAAAGAAAGTACTGATGATGTTGCTCCTCCCACGGTGAGCATCGTCATTCACAGAAAGCTTACAACAACTAAGGACTTTGAAGAGAAGTACCCTCTACTAACTCCCACACATAGGCTGTTGGCGTGCATCCTTCTTCCATCTGTCCTTCTTGCATCCTTGTTGTGAAGGAAAACTGTGGTTTTCAAGATTTGAACAACATCGCTCATGACCTGGCGGAATGGGTAACCTTCTACAAGAAGGGTTTTACGTATGTGTATGTGTATCCCTTTACTTTGAGCCCATTCTCATTGAGCGGGAGGCTTAACTACGTGTGTTTCTATTCCTTATTTAGAAACAATTTAACTTTAAACTTGTAATAACATTTAATGAGATAATTTACAACTACATAAATTTATTTCGCATCCATAAATATCAAAAGTATTTTTTTAAATTGCATATCTAGTCAAATACCATTACATAAGGTAATACAAAAATAGAGTATGATCGTTTGCGTTTCATTTATGAAAGAAACTAATGATATTTTTGCTTCGGAAAAAGCCGTGCCTTTGGATATGGGCACAAGGTTTCTTTTCACCAGACCATGTTACATGTGAGCCTTAGCACCTTCCAAGATGGATATCATTGCAAATGATGCCAATAAGAAAATTCATGAAAATTTGGTGTAAATAGGAACCAATTTTTAGTTAGTTTCTAAAAAAATTAATCTAAATAGTTAGCCATTCAGCCGATTAAATTAAGAATAGTCAACAGATTTAGTGTAAGTATGAATCAATTTTTTGTTACGTTTTTAACAAGAATTAATTTGAAGAGCCATCCATTCAGCCCATTAAATTAAAAGTAGTCAATAAATATATAATATTGTATAACTATGTCCAATCTATGTATATCAACTAGAAAAATAAATAATAAATTTGATCAATTATTTGGGTGAAAATCGTATTTTTAATATTGTTTCATTGAGAGACAGCACTGTGCAAGTATATGGTAGATCTGTTTAGGATTTTACTATTGATCAAAGGTGAAGAGAAGCCTTAGAGGAACAATAAAGTTATTTTGGTGTAATTTATTGATCACAAGTTCGAGTCGTGGAAGCATCCACTAATACTTGTATTAGAATATATTATTTATATTATATGCTTGAAATACGGCTCTTTTATGGACCGTGCGTGAACACAGAATACTTTGTGTTTTTTTATTTAGGCTTTTTACTATAAAAGCCATAGAAAGTAACGAACTTCTGCTACTAATTGTCCTATGTGTCCTACCAATAAAATCACTACAAGAGTCATTTTCTGAAAGGTTGGTAATGCGAGAATAATTGTTTGTTTTCTATCTTTCCCATATTTGATCAATTTATTAAGCAAGTGACTCTGTCTTGTCAAATACAAAAAAGGAATGCATTTAATCATGGTGCTTTTTTAGTCAATCAATAATGAAATTTCCCTTCTATCTAAAGATTTCATAGCAATATTTCATATGCATATGCACTCTCTTTGTTATCCTTGCACCTAATTAAATAATTAACTTTAAAAATCAACAAACTAAATTGAAAATTATATTATTTAATCATGATTAAGTGTACAATATATATCTTATATTTATTAGCTTAGTATAAACACTCAATTATATATTTAACTTAATTATTTCGAGTCGTCAATAAGGAGAGAAAAAAGAACCTATTTGTTAGCTTATAAAATTAACTTAGTAAAACTTTAAGGGAATAATTTTGAAGAGCTAATGTCCATTGTCCATTGAGATGCAATACATTAAAATACACTCATGTCTTTGCCTCGAGTTATGTAGATACAATTGAATTTTATTCTTATGTTTAGTCCTATAGATATATCCAGTAGAAATAGTAGAATTCCCGGGGGCGGAGCTAGTTTTTCGGTTTCGGATTCACCCGAAGCCAATAGATTTGGTTCAACTCTATATTTTATCTAAAAAATCAATTAAATAAATATAACTTATTAATCTAGAACCTAGTAAATTAAAAAAAATTAAAATCATAAACCCATAAACTTCAAATCCTGCATCGGTCTCTCGAAATTTCCCGCATCGAATTT
The DNA here is from genome assembly GCF_000393655.2 of Nicotiana sylvestris. NCBI lineage: Eukaryota > Viridiplantae > Streptophyta > Magnoliopsida > Solanales > Solanaceae > Nicotiana > Nicotiana sylvestris. The sequence goes on along the minus strand of NC_091066.1, from coordinate 152,638,966 downwards.
TGGGCACATATGATGCTCCCTCTAGTCCAATTTGCTTCTCATAGTAATTGTTTAGAAAACCATAATAGTAGGATTTATATGAGATATGACTAATAATTATCTCGAAATTCCATATAAAATTCATGGAATATTCACAAAGAGATCAAAGACATTAAATATTGTCTTTCTCAAAGACACCGAAGTGATCAATGAATGTTCTTCCTTTTCATGGAGATCAAATATATCCTAAGGAAATTCGCATCATCCTACGTTCGAAAAATACGTTGGTTAAGCCTTCGAATCACGGAGATAATCAGGAAAGAAGAATTAAGAGATAAACAGAGTTGTAACCTACAATGTTTATCAATAAAATCCTTTTTTTCTTTATAAAAAAATGACTAATTAATTTTTATGTATTATTAATTTTCACCACATTAATCTTTCTTGCAAATAATTGTTTCTTCCTTAATTCTCCAAAATAAGTATCAGCGCAAGAACCAACTACTCGTACTAGTTGGTGAACAGAATTAAATTGCGTGTTTCTTGAGGCTATAGAGGGGCTATAAAATCTCCTAGTCAACCTGGGACAACACCAAATCCCAATATGACAAAAATGAAGTGTTTACACTTAAATGGAGGTCTTCGAAAACAAAACAGGGAAAGACACTAAAAAACTGGAATTAACTATAAACTTTGTTGTTAGTCTATTTCTATATGGTCGGTAGCTAACAAATTTTTTTGATAATTTTATCGTTAATCTGTTGCTAAACAGGATTAACGATAAATTTTTTTGTTTAGCTACAGAATTTGTCCGTCGCTAACTCATGTTCTTTTACAAGTGAAATTCTATCTGCAAACATTCATCAAAATGTCTATTAAAAAACAGTTGACTGTGTATATAGTTGGAAAAAAATGAAGTCCAAGAAAGCAGAGACAAATGAGAAAAATACTACTCTCCCGTCCCAAATTAATCACCATCATATTTCAATTCTCTAGAGTCAATTTGACTAATTTTTAAAATTAAATTAGATTAGACGAGCTCATTTTAAAATTAAAAATTAGATACTCAAGGATTATACAAAATACTATAACTTGCAGTTTTTCGTGTCAATATGATGATAAACTATATTTTTAAATGTTGGTCAAATTTACGTAGTTTAGCGCTTAAAAAGTAAAACATGACAACTAATTTGAGACGGAAGTATAACAAAAACATTGTGAGACGAATTCAAAATTTAAAACTATAAAGTTTAATACATACTAGTATAAAAGATCTGTGGACTGTGAACCACTAGGTGTCACTTTAGATCCACCCCTAATTGTGATGTCTTTATATATGTTCCAAGAATAATCCTAACAGAGAAGATAAATTCTAAAAGGATTTAATAACTTTTATACATTGGCATGTAAGTTATCTTTACACAAGTAGTCACTCGATTTGACTGTTTATTTTTTCTAGTCAGTATATAAGTCGGTGTATATAAATTATATATAATTATACATATACTACACATTTGCGATTATTTTTAGTTTAAATAATTGATTGGACCGCTATTTAGGTTAATTCCTCTTAGTACACAATCAGTGCATGTTAATTTGTTTTAGCAGGTCTTTATTTCATTTTCTGTATTACCATATTAGGTTGTTTATAAAGAGTTATCTATTGGTATTTTCTTGAATTTCAATCCTTAAAATAAACAGTTCCTAGCAAATCTTGACCGTTTAATTTTGTAAAGAACGAATAATCCTCCTAAGATCACACGTTTGCCCATCTTTTTTGTGTTTTTTGGCCTCTTTTCTCTCAATTAGCTTTCATGCATGGAATTCTCCTCCAACTATAACAGACACACACAAACAAAGTGAAACAGACAGAGGAAAGAGTCTTTTGCTTTCTGTTGAGATCATTTATTTATTTATTTATTTATTTATTTATTTTCCCTTTTTAGGCTCTGAATAATTTTGGCTGATTCTAAATTCTATGGCTATTTCAGTAGCAGCCCCTCTATTCAAAGTTTGATTTTTTTTACCTTCCCATTTAGGATTCTTGAAATACTGAACACTTAATCAAAAGGTATCTCTCTTTGGTGTGTGTTTATTTGTGTGTGTGAGAGAGAGAAAGTGAGACAGAGATTTGGATATTGAACTCATAGAGTCATGCCTACTTCTCAAAAAGTGCCACATCTGAGCAGTTTATTATTTTTTATTCTTATTGCTTGAGCAACACTTTGTGATCTGTGTCCCAACCCCATAGGCCAACTTTGAGCTTTTTCCAACTTTTGTTTTTTTTCCCCTTCCATTTCTTTACTTTGATCTGGGGTTCTAATTTTGCTTCTTGTCTGAGTTCCTCTGATGCTTGATGCTATAGAGCAATATTTTGGGTGTTCTTGAAATGTGGCATTATGGTATGATTTGAGCTTTGCAAAAATATTTCACTTGTTCTATCGAAACAAACTCTTTATCCTAGTTAGGTAGGGGTAAGATCGGCAGCATACACACTATTCTCCTCAGACCCCACTTGCGGGCTTCCCGTTGTTTGTTGATTTTCTATTCTTTGGTTTGAATTTGATTTGGTTCACTAGTACTAGAACTTAACCAAAAAAATGGAAGAAGATCAAGATTTGAAGTTTGTGTGCAAGTTGTGTAACAAAAAGTACCCTTGTGGGAAGTCACTTGGGGGCTACATGAGATCTCATGTACTTACAAATTCAGCTGAATTGGATGAAAAAATTGAACCCCAATTTGAAAAGTTACAATCTTGGAATAGTGGTGTGAAGGATTCCAACAAAGAAAATCAGCATCAATCAAAATTTGAACTTGGTGGAAATTCTGGTTATGGCCTAAGAGAGAATCCCAAGAAATCTTGGAGGGCTGTGGATTCAACTTCTCCTTTACCTCAAGAGAAGATTTGTCAACAATGTGGTAAAGTATTTCAATCACTTAAAGCATTGTGTGGTCATATGGCTTGTCATTCAGAGAAAGATAAAGGGACTAGTTATTCAGATACTGAAGTTGAGGAGGAGTTAAGGCTGAGGACAAGATCAAAGACTAAGAGGTACAGAAGAATTGTGGTTAAGTCTTCTGTTTGTTTAGTTAATGATAATACTATTAATAATGGTTCATCATGTGTTTCTGAGATTGATAATGAGCAAGATCAAGAGGAAGTAGCAAAGTGTTTGATGATGTTGTCTAAGGATTCTTGGAATTGTGTTACTTCATTTGTTGAGTCTTCTGATAATAATTCTGTTGTTTTAGAGACCAAATCATCCTCTACTGACATGAAATTTGCTAGAAAGGATGGTCTAAGATGTGATTATAATCAAGAAGAAATGCCGCGAACCAAGAAAAAGGAAGATAGTAACTTGAAACTTAGTGTTTTGGATGTTGAAGTTGAGTCTGAGAACTCTGATTCTGCATACTTTTTAGATGAAAATACGATAGTTGAATCGGATGTATCTTTTGATGGATTACATAGAAATGGTAATAGCAAATGGAGTACCTCTAAAATGAGTGATACTGTTTGGTGTGATGAGTCTTGGATTGATAAAGAAAAGGGCTTAAATAGAACTAAAAGATATCCAACAGAGTCAGGAAGCGAATATGATGATTACCGGATAGCTTCATATTTTGATAAATGTGAATCAAGAAAGAGAACTAAGAATAGTTCTTATCGTCTGGAATTAGAGAATGAGTCCTTTAAGAAGAAGTATGAGTGCATGAACTGCAAGAAGACGTTTAGCTCATATCAGGCTCTTGGTGGACATAGACCTTGCCATAAAAAGACGAATGCTTATATCGAATCAATAAATGGAACTGGTGAGAATAGCGTTGATGCTGCTGATCGCGATGACAAGCATAGGGAGACTTTTAGCAGTAGAAAACCGGCTTCTGCTGAGAAAAAGATTAAGCCTAAGAAATTCAAAGGACATGAATGCCCATTTTGCGACAGGATTTTCAAGTCTGGTCAAGCTTTGGGTGGCCATAAAAGGTCCCATTTTATTGTTGGTACTTCACAGAACATGCATCAATCTTCACCTGTCAAGAAAGACGTCGACGATTTACTTGATCTTAACCTTCCTGCTCCAGTTGAAGATGAGGATGATGAGCATGCGCACCTTGTATCTTGGTAGTTGGTGACAAACAAGGTTTTCCAATTTGCAGACAATGCTATAATGTATAGGCAAATTGGGAGGCACAATTTCTTCATCTTTTGAGAGAGGTAGTAGTTTCATTCTTGCTGATCAGTTATATGAACCTAACATTTCCTTCTTATTTTGGCATATCTTAAGTATATGCTTCAATTTTTACTGGTTAAGACTATTCATTTCTTTAGCTTTAAGACATATTCACATTATATCCATATCTTTTCTTGCCTCTATTATTCATTATCTTATTCTAAAACCTAGTTATTTCTTTGGTTTTGCTATATGAAGAAGCTAAAACTCTATTGTATCCATGTTTAAGATTTCTTGCAATGTTTTTGAGCATCTTAGTGACCTCCTTAATGAATTTGCTCCTATCAAAGTTACAACAGAACTGCATTAGTTGACTAGTGGCAGATCCAGAATTTAGACGTTGTAGGTTCTGAGTTGAGAGACTGAGTTCTAAAATGTATGTCTTGCTCTATATGTCCGTATTTTCCGCCACATATATATAGGATTCAAATCCAAAGTCCCAGGTTCTACTGAACTCCCGAACCAATTGTTGGATCCGCCACTGTAATTGATCCATAGAGTAAAAAGAGAAATCTAAATTGGTGATTTTCATTTTGATGCAGTTCTGTGTTATGAACTAGACTTCTTGGTACTTAAGTCTTTTGGTGAATTTGCTCCTCTGTTGTTTCCTGCAATGTTCACTTGTACTCGCTTCCTATTCGAGTTAATTTTACGTATGATCAATGAACTTTTGTTAACATTAAAACCACAAAAATATTTTTCATCACATTAAAGTAACTTAAATATGGGTGAATGAATTCCTTAGAAAATCTTAAGCCCCGTTTGGCCATACATTTTGGCAAGTTTTTTTCAAATTTTTTTTGAAAACATTGTTTGTCCATAGATTAGTGATCTGTTTTTGAAAAATTTCTGAAAATATTTTTCAAGTTTCCAAAATCTAGTTTATGGTAGATTTTGGGTGAAAATCAAGTTCGTACTCACAAAACTTCAATTTTTTTTTTAAATAAAATGCATGTCCAAACATAATCTATGTCCAAACGCTAGCTAAAGATCGAAAAGTCAAATTTCTGACAATTGATTATGACACGTGGCCAAGTTAGCGAGTAGCATAACTAGACACGTGCACATTTCATATTATGGGGGGGGGGGGTAGTAAAGAGGGCAGATAATGGTTGATAAAAATTAAAGAGCAGTAAAATAGGTAATGCGGGTATTTGAAAGCCAATTTTAACGACTTTGGCACACAAAAGAATGCACAATTTGTGGCTGTCCACGAAATTATATTCGACTAGTCTAATTTCTAAGGCCGAGGTTAGTTATAGATCCCCGAGATTGCTCATATATATCGAAATTTTAAGTAAAAATAGCACGTGGCACGTGCTAGCCAATTTTCGGATAGGTCATTCAAAAATAGTCATCGTTTGCAAAGTCACTAAAAAATAGCCACCTATTTTACTGCAACATGAAAAGTTCTAACATATTATGCTGGAACTCCAACACGAGGAAAGTTCCAGCATAATATACTGGAGATTGGAACACGTGTGTATGATCTTTTAACATATTATTGTTGGACCTGTATAGTATACTGGAACTCCAGTATATTATGCCGGAAGTCCAGTATAATATATTGGACTTCCTGCATAATATAATGGAGTTCCAGTATATTATGCTGGAGTATTTTCCGAATTTTGAACAGTGTTTTTGTTCAGATTTATCTTTACATGAAAAGTGACTAAATTTCGATTACTTTTAAAATTGTGACTATTTTTGAATGACCACTTGTAAATTTGGCTATTTTTGAATTTCTTCCAAATTTTAATAGATCAAACGGAACAAAAGAATTCAAATAATAGCCAAAAACAAGCCAATTCTTAAGAAAATGCACTTTATAACCAAAAGAAATACGTAACAAACACGCACGTGACGAGCACTTTAAAAATAAAATAAAATATGAGAACTTAGTTTAGTCCTGAATGTATGAAATTCGATAAACTTAGACGCAAAGGTAAATTAAAGTTTACAAAGTTATCGAAATATGATTTATGAAACCTTCTCTATCTGTATTTAAATTGAAAGGTCATATGAACCTTAACGCCACGAGTTAAAATTTGGCCTTGGCCAATAAGTTTCCCCTTTTCTCGTTGCAACTATATAACAAACAATATTTAAAAATTTGAAATTCAAGAGTGAGACTTAGTACTTTTTGTTGCTTTTTACTTTTTAAGGTAAAATGAACAAAGGAGTCAAAAAAGAGTGGTGTGGACTTAGCATCTGTTCCATCAGACACGTTCTTCTGCAACATTAGTTGGGCCGTTGTACCCAAATGTGAAGACAGGGCCCACTAAATTCTCTAATCTGATGGATCAGCTAATGGGCCTGAAGTACTCGCAAGTTGGGTGATTTGCACAAATAGGACACTTAGGCGCTACTATTAATATTTTGACCCAGCTTGCTTCATGGACAGAACTTCAAATTTAACAAATATTGCCCCTCGCTTGCCTCGCGGTCAACACTTTTGACCTTAAAGATTTGCCTAGGAAGATCAAAATATCACGACCATCCATGTTCAAGGTCATTGGACGTAATTTCTCGTCAGAAATTTGAGTCTCCCAAAGCATTAACAAGTAAATGGGTTAGGGCCTGTGAGGCCAAGCATTAATAGGAAGTGATGGCACCACTAGGTGGCTTTATATTAGTCTAATAATTTGTAGGGCATCCAAAACCTTAAGGGGCCATTTGGTTCAAAGGATTAGATGAGTTATTACGGCATAAATTTTGAAATTAAATTTATTCTGTGTTTATCTGGAGATAATAGCTAAAATTGATATTATTTTCGTACTAAAATCTTGGTATAGCTTATCAGATATAGAAGGTGAGAATTGATCATCCATATAATAATTCTGGTTATAATCTCTAATCCTGGAATATCTTGGTTTTGAGCCAAATTGTAGATCTCCATCTGCTCTGTCATCACTCATAAGAATTTGGAATCCTTATCTTAGTGAAGACGAATATTAAGAGAAATTTCCTTGATTTTCTTACATTGGACTTGTGTTTCCTTTTCCCCTCCTCATGAGCTTCCACTTTTTTTTCTTTTTTCTTTTTTTGCATATTAATATATTACTCTCGGTTCCAATTTATGTGAACTTGTTTGACTGAACAAGGAGTTTAAGAAAAAATAAAGACTTTTGAAATTTGTGATCCTAAACAAGTCAAAAGGGGGTCCAGAGTATTTGTGTGATTATAAAAGCTTCCTATTAATGGTAGAATTGGAAGTTTAAGCTAAATTATTTTCAAATTTAAAAATCGGTCATTCTTTTTGAGTATTCCCCTTGTGCATACATCAAGTTTAAGTAAATTTTTATGTCCGGCGGGGTTTGGAGTTAGCAGGGAATATATTGTGTTTCAGCAAAATGTTAGAGGAATGTTCTTGAATCTCTTGTCAAACTTAAGAATGTTTCATTTAAAAACTCATAGTTTCACCCGTTAATTAAGTAGAGACATAACAGCTTTACTAGGTGGGTACTTTTGTGGTCATGTACCTAAAAAGTTCTCCATTTTTTCAAAATTAGACCTATGATTTGAATATTTGTTTTGAATTTTAAACTTCAAGTTATGTAGCAACTCTTGAACTTCAGACCATTAATCTTGCTTTGGAAAAATGGTCAAATTAATCTAGACATAAGACCACGAGCATAACTATTTGGGTTGATTGGCAATAATTTAGAGCCGTCAAAATGGACTTGGCCCGTGAGGCCAGCCCAACTTAGCCCGCTACTTGGGTAGGTGTGAGTTGAGACTTTTTTAGCTCATTTAAAAGTGAGGCTTATAAGCCCAGCCCAAATTAGCTAGCTGGTCCTTGAGGCTTGATCGAGGTTAGGCCTGGGCCGGCCCGTGGGCCAAAAATTTAATCAAATTCAAATTTAAATATTTGAAAAAAGTAAAAGCTAAAAAGATACTAAATATAACCCCCATTTTCTAACCTCAGATTGCTCATTTATCCTTCCATATCAACTAGAATTTATATTTTTTGATATGCATGAAGTATGACAAGATTAGTTTTTCTTTTACTTAATTAACAACGAACTATGAAAGTTTTAAGTGGCTAATAATAATTTCTTTCATAAAAAAATATTACTTCAAGTGGTCAATGATCAGTTTGGTTACTTTAATATATTATTTATTATTAAATTACTCTTCAGTATAGAAAAAGGTCAAGTTTTAATACCCAAAGAAAAGTGACAACACACGCAAATTTCATGAATTTTAAAAATTTTATGGACTATAATGATGAAACCAACAAATAATGTTAAACCTAAATTATAAAACCTTAACATATAAACTTATTGAAGCAATTCGTGAATCTAAGGAAAGTGAAAGAAAAGTACTAAAAATATATTCATGTAACGTTAAAAAAAGAAGAGCTAGAGATATAGAGAATTTGCATTTCAATTACAAGATTTCTTGTCATATATCAAAATTCCCTTACACTCTAAATAAACATAAGTTCGTTTATATGATTAAGAGATTATGTCATGAATAAGTTTCTAAAGATTTTAAGAAATATTTTTTTTTAGAAAAAATTGAAGGGTCGGCCGCCCTAGGCCGCAGCCCTCTTAGGGCTGGATTGGGCTGGACATTTTAAGGCCCATATAGATGGAGAGCTCGCCCGCCCTAGCCTACCAAATTTAAAAGCCCACGAGACTTGGACTGGGTTGGGTTGGGCTAGCCTGTTTTGATAGCTATTGGCAATATAATATAGACGATAAAAAGGGGGCGGACCATAAGGGTCTATTGTACGTAACCTTACACTGCATTCTGCAAGAGGTTATTTCCACGGCTTGAACCCGTAACCTCCTAAACTACAATCAGACATCTCTATAATAATCACCCTTTTGCAACAATATATCATTATGGCAAATAAATTTTCTTTTGAACTAATTTTTTATATTGTATTTACTTTTATAGTAACGACTTTTTATCTATAACAATGACAAATAACAATGTATATTTTTAGTGAAATTACCCCTTTATAACCGTCTTACTCAATTACCTATGTATTTATTCACAAATAACTAAAAAACTAATCTATTAATTATATTTTATTGAAAAATAACTTAAATAAAAATTTAGGCGTAATGACTTCCTGGCCACTTAAACTTTTAAGGCTTTTGAAAGCCGATACACAAACTTTGGACTTCCCCATTTGAACACTCAAACTCGTGAAACCCTTAACTAATAAACACATTTGACCCTTGACCCTACGCGCGTGTATTACACATTCACAGACGTGTCCATCCAGTCAGCAAATGACCAATGAGATTGTTACATATTAAGGGCGCGAAAACAAACCCCATAGCTGTGCTAGAATAAATTTATTAATTTCTAATTTTTCTTCTATTTCCCTTATTTTCTTCTTCACCATAACTGTGCAACTTTTACCTAACTCAAGGTACCAAAATTACCCAACAAATCAAATTAACTATGAAGAGGGCCACAAATAATTTACACAGTGCTACAACAGAAAAAATCGAATACAAAGGAACAACAATGGATACTTAGAATTGTTTAAGTGAATTAGAGAAAACGAGTAAAAACATGGATAATATATGATCAACAGAAATCTGGAAATTGTACCATGAACCGGAAAAAAACAACTCGTCGGCGATCTCGAACGTCCTCAACACTCAAACCGAACAACCACAAAAATATCTTTGTCCCTTTGTTTTTCCGCTCACTTCCCCATCTCTTTTTCTCTCATTCTCACCCCCAGATCTGTTTCTCTGTCCCTTGCGTGTATGTGTGTTTATCTTGCAGCCATTTCTGGTGGTAGGCGGCTAGCTTTTAGATTGAGAACAAGAAAAGCTCAAAATCCGAAGGGGGGGGAGGGGTGGCGCTGTTAGGCGTAGATGGGGAAGAGGGACTGGTTGGCTTCGTTTGGTTGTTGCTGTGGGTTATGGGTGAATCCTTGTTTCTGGTCGTTGGGGATGGTGCGAAGATACACAGGTGGTATGTAGAAGATGAGATCCGCGGGGGAGGGGGGTGTTTCTATTATGGAAATCGACGGATGTGATTTCTTCTTCTTTTTTGGTTTTCCTTATAGTTTCTATTTATTTTTTTGATTTTACAATCTTTTTAATGAATAGTAACAGATACACGCGCCATTTGAATGTGACTTGTACGCTCTATATCCACGTAAGATAAGCTACCGCCACATAAGCATAGTCAATGGTCAAAGGTGTTTATTAGTTATAGGTTTCACGAGTTTGGGTGTTTAAATGGGAAAGACTAAAGTTTGTGTATCGGCTTTCAAAAGTCCTACAAGTTTAAGTGGTCAGGAAGCCATTTCACCAAAAATTTAAGTTCCAATGAGGATCTAAAACATTACAAACTCTTGTGAACTCGTAACATTAGAAATTGAAAAAGAATTTTTTAGGTATAAGAATAAAGAATTTGTTCTCTTTATTTTAATTTATATGAAGTAGTTTAACTCGATACAAAGTTTAAGAAAAAAAGAAAAAGAATATTTTTGAAATTTGTGATCTTAAAAACATAAGGGGTAAAAGTTTTATGGTACTAATGACATTTGCGTAGCAATAAAATTTTCTCATCAAGAGTAAATGGTAAAATAAAAAGTTAAAAGTTGAATTATTTTCAAATATAAAAATATATTATTCTTTTTGAAAAAGATTAGTAATTTGAAATATGTCATAAATTGCAACGGAATAAAATGAGGGAGAGAAGTCAATGGTAAACTAGTAAGGCGTCTGTGCATCACGCATCAACCAGCAAAGTGGTGAGATATCTACAGAAGTGTGCAAATGACAATGATACCGTAGGCTACAAGGAAAAGGTGAATGTAAAAGTTAAAAAGAAAAGGTTAAAAAGAGGGAAATGGTAAAAGGTAATGTCCGCTGACAATGGAACAACTTAGAAATCCACGCAATTGACACAACTTGCCGCCCAAGATTTACCCTTACGTACACCAATATCTATTACTCTCATGCAAAAGGTTGAGTACTAAAACGAAAAAAACACTCCATAATTTAAGTGACATTGTTTTCTTTTTAGGTTTTTTTTTTTTTTTAAGAGAACACCTACTTAAATGAGAAGCATCACAATAAAGAACATAAGTTAAATATGATGATAGGAATCCTAAATAACACGAATTGCATACACAACCAGAGTCGGATTCAGAATTTTAAGCTTCTGAGTTTCTACAATGATCTCAAATTAATATACATATTAATTGTTCAACGAAGAGGGTTCCAACCTAAATATTCTTATACTTTTAATGAATTATTTAATATTAATACAAGATTTACGCAAAAGTTACTGGGTTCACAGGAACCCAAAAACCTTCCATTAGATCCGCCCCTATACATAAAGCTATCTGAGCAACAGAATGAGCCATTTTATTAGCATCCCGCCTAGTCCAATGGAAGGAAAAATCATGAAATTGATTCTTCAAAGACAAACAATCCCCACTTATGCTAGCAAATCCCGCCTAGACATTGTTTACTTTTTAGTTAGTTCAAAAAGAATGATACATTTTATATTTAGCAATAATTTAGCTTTAAAATATTTATTTTATCCCTAATAAGATGATTTATAGCTCGTTGAAGGCCATAGATTTTAAACGTCTTCCTTTCTTTTTAAATTTGTATGCATAGTCAAATATACCACACATAAATTGGGATGAGGAAGTACTAACTAAACTACTGGAAATAAAATAAAAAAAGATTCCACATGAATAGGCAAAGATTTTTTTTTTTTTTTGGTAAATAAAAAAATTATTACTACCAGAATTGCAACTTACAACACAAATCAGGTCAAATATTATACCTCCCCCTAGCTCCCTCTATGTACCCCCAATCCCCAGTATCTCAGAAAGTGGAAAAAAGAGAACGAAAAGGGAAAATCTACAATTAATTATAGCTAGTCTTGAATATCTGGAGCTGCTATCCAAGGGTTCTCCATTAAGTCATGATATACTCCTATCATGATCAGCAAAAATACAACAGCTAGTAAACTTCACAATATATAGAGGGCAGATTCCAGCTATAAATTCAAGAATGACATCCATGCTATATATTCCTGGAAAGAGTTTTTGTAACAGAGATCTGTTAGCCATTTCCATATTAGGAAGGTGCACGTCTTAATTAGCCATTTCCATATTAGGAAGGTGCACGTCTTAATGCAAAGGGTTTATATCAGATGCCAACATGTTAAATATAGCATATATGTATATTAGCTAATTGTGTGTAAATATTCATTACCCAATATAGGTGTCTGTAAATATCAGGTACAAGCAAGTACAAGTAATTTCTTGCTGACATTTTTATGTACATCTTGATAAAGAAAATCACATAATGTACTTAAATTTGCATTAAAGCAATTCAACACAATACATCAAGATAAACGAAAAATCCATCAGAGTATAATATTAAGATTATAGCAGGGGCAGATGCAATGTGAAATTAATGGGTTCAACTGGATCTACCATTTTTACGCGAATTTTAGTTATATATGTGAAAACAATCAAAAGATATATAAAAAATTAAATTCTAAACTCATAATTTACAAAAATACAAGGTGTTCAATATTAAGATGATTAAAGTTAACTCACAAATTATACATTTTGAATCCGCCTTTAAATAAATGAAAGAGCTTACAGTTGTCTAGGATTATTCCACGTTCATATATAATCATGGAAGATGCTTTTTCCCCATCCTAAATCTAATATACTAGTATTAAACTTAGTGCTACTGTAACATCCTTTCTGTCTATATTTGCTTGGACTGTTCAAAAATATTGTCCCACTCATTAATTTTGAATAGTCTAGCGTTAGATGAAATTTTTGAAGAGTTCAAACAACATAACTTTTTGTATATGCACAAAAAGTTTAGCAAGAAACAAACTGCAATGAGAATATTTCAAGCATATGGAAATTAAATGTATGATCACGTTGCAATCTCAAAGAATAATGCATAATATCTCAAAAGATTCCAAGCATATGATCATGTTGAGGACCACTCATCCCAAAAATATGCTTCAGTTTACGCCGACAGGCGTGACTTATTCTATTACTTATGCATGCTTAGCATGAGATGTGTGTATACACCACAAAAAGCAAGAAAAAAATCATACCGCAAGATTTGCCTTTGGCATGCTGAGGAGCGCATTGCCACCTCCACTGGGCTGATTCTTAAAGCCTATGGCCAGATTAACGTACCAACAACAATCACAAAATTGGTTCTTGTCAAAACCCAGTAATAAAAAGAAACTACTTCCTTCATTTCATTGTATATTTCTATATTTGACTAATTAAACACATAGTTTAAAGAAGAAAGACTTACTTTTGACACATTTTTCAAAAGTATCGAATTTGTAATTTTACACATTACTCCCATGACATTTTTATCATCATAAAAGTATGTTATTAAGGGTAAAAGGGGAAGATGGTCTAAAGTTAAAGTACTTCAAAATATAAAAGTGTCATTCTTTTTCTTAAGTGACGAAAAAGAAAGGGGTGTCAAGTAAAATACAACAGAAAGATTAGTTTCCTTCTTGATTTCTAGGTCATATCTATGCTTTAGACAATCCCTACTTGCTAGGTAATTCAATTTATCACAAGGTAAGCTACAGTCGTGGTAATCAAGCAATTCACTTAAAAAAGCCTTTGCAAATAGTACAAGAACAATGTTGCCCAGAGGAAAAGCATCAATCAAGTTCATGCATCACGACTTGACTGTTGTTTAAACCAGTGGGGACCAAACAATTCATATATTGTACAACTAAATGCAATGAAAGAAAGATAAAACTTTATCCAGACAAAGCAACGTCCATAGGAAAAGGTTGCGGTGGGAAAGCAATCTACAGGAAAGGGACATATGTTTTAACTTTATCAACTTTAGATTTCCATCACTCGGGATCTTGTTCGATTTGACCGGACATAAGAAAATTGACAACTCTCATCATTTCTTTTACCATTTACATTTTATGAAAGATTTTAAATAGAACTAACTTATGTTGATCTGATTTTACAATCATGTCTTTGAGAAGGAGAAATTATTATTTGATTTTACTTTTACCTGAATATTCACTATCAGGTGATCAATACCTACGAAGGAGTTCAAAGGCACTAGCAAGTAGTAATCAATAAAAGCAGACATGTTGAGTGGCAAAAGTTTCACAAGCAGAGACGAATTTGCAATAGATATGTACGTTGGTTTGTAACTATGTTCATTTATTTTTAAGTTTCACACGTCCATGCAACCATCATATGTGAGTATTGGAAAATACCTATTGCTACTATTGTAGATGCGGCCATCATTGTTAGGATAGAGTTTATGTCCAAGTGTCTATATATATTGTTATGATTTAGTCTATGATAGTGGCCTGGCCTGTTAATACAAACTTATTTAAGAAGCGCAGTCAAAGCGTGCAGCATGTTCATAAATGGAGGAAAACTTTAGTCTAACCTGGTCAATAGGACACCTACAACTTGTTAAGTAAATGTGCGAACAATTTACACTTCTAAATAAGATGGTCACACAGTTTAATATAGTATCAGACATACAAAAATCCTTAGTTTAAGTCTTATCATCATCTATAATAAAAACAAATTCATGTGCTTGGTTAAAAAAGGAAGAATACTTGGTTTAAAAAAGAAGAATCAAACCAGCACATGAAAGGATGTATGTACTAATTAAAGACATAGTAATTAATTATTGCAACTTAACCTTTTAAATGTGATAATTACACACTTTAAAACTCGCTAGGCAAACTTGGAACAACCGTTATCAGAAAAAAAATTCCGCGTGCTTGGTAAAAACACACATACATACACACACCAAAAGCATATTAACAACGTATATGTCATTGATGAAACTTGTAAACAAAAAAAAAAAAAAATCAATGATCAATCAATGCAGCATGTCAAGATAGTGTCAAACTGAAAAATAGGAAAGGGGTTACCCTTAATATTATCTGCTTCGCATTCCAGGAGGTACAATATCCCCAAGCAATCCTTCATCATGAGTTGGCAGCTGGTTGGCTGGTTGACTTGTCTCTGGCAATCTACGAGCTTCTGCAGATTCACCTGGAATTTGAAGTAATTCTGGGGCACTCATAGGTACTTCTTGAGGGTATTGAACACGCCCGGGAAGGTAGAATTGTGAGGCTAAAGGTGATAATTGATGAGTTGTAAATGCAGCTTCATGACTGATAAGTCCGCCTCTAGGAAATCCAACTGTATGGTGACAATGTTGTCCTTCATATGTGGTGATTACAATTGACGGATCTTCAGAAGATCGCTCGACTCTTTTCTTCACTGTGCACTTGGTATTTGTACAACGATAATAGCTCCTGAGAAGGCATGGACATCATAATTATTTTGCAAGGGTTAAGTTCAGTATACACGCTACCCTGCTCAGATCCCACTTGTAATATTATACTGGGATTGTTGTTGTTATTGGAGGGTTTAAACATATTATTTCTATCTTGATAGAAATTATCAATGCTATGCAATATGTTGATAAAACAGCATACTGTTCAGACACCATGTTTATTTGGTAAAATGACATTTGAAACCTTGTTCAGGTAACACTTAAACAAAGGTTTCTTCCAGTCTATCTGCTAAGAGATACACTAGTACTAAAATCAATGATTAATCTAGAATATGCGCCTTGAATTTTGGTGCTTCTGAAGTTGTTTCTGGTTAAAGTTTACTTTATTTTACTTCACTTTCAAAATAATATATTAAAGAAAAAAAAAGAAGCTCAATAATCTTGCTAGCAAAATGAAATGCTTTGTATAATATTATAACCAGCCTTCTTTTACTCACTAGAAAATGATGGAGTTCCATCAAATTATCATGACATTATTGCCGATTGAACTTTCAACTGCTACTATAGTCAAGCAATTTCTATTTTCTTGATCACAATGGCATCCGAGTCAGTTTGCGCAACCTCAACTAATTTATTAATAGCTATCTGCTATTTCTACCACCAATAAAATTATTAGGTAATTTTACATGGCTCGGGCAGATAAAAAAAAATTACTTAGCAAATTTTGTTTCAATTAAGATTTGAACTCTGATGGGGTTGATCACCAGACCACATCCTAGACTCTACAGTCAAGCAATTTAAACTTTAACAAAAGTCGGTCTTGGCAGCATTTTGTTATATTTGCATGCTTGCAGTACTACAGCTTTGTAATCAATTGGACTTATAGTTTGCAAACTAAAAGAATGACAATAATATTTCAAGTAGCCTAATACTAGTATTTGTCGAATTTAGCGTATTATACATCAGTTGGAAGCTAATTCAATCATCATCAACATTAGTGGGTAAGATCTATAACAAAAAGATGTATCATGATTGGACGTAACTGTAGTTAGTATTGAATTATGTGACCATCTCATCATTTAAAAACTTAAGTTGTTAGATATGATTGAATTCTATTTATTTCATAGCTACATTTTCAATGAACAGGTCACGTGTCATTCTATTTCTTTTTTCTTGGGCTAAACACGCGTAAATTATTCTCTATAATATAATGTGCGAAGAACTTGTATCCGAGATTTCTGTTTGATTTTAATGTGTGGCAATTTTTATCTAAAATCTTAAGTTATTTAGAGATAGTGCACTTTTATTTATTTAATCATTATCTTCAACAATTAAAAAGGCAAGCTCAAATTTAGCGAAGGAATGGCATTTAAGGTAAAAAATTGTTCAACTTAAGCATTACGATGAAATTCGAGAACAAACCTTGGAAATGGACTATTTTTAACAGCTTTTTGACCATACTTCCTCCATCTGTAGCCATCTTCAAGATGATCAACTTCACTTTTCGTCATAAATGCAAAACGGGGCTGCCTGATTCGTTTCTGACCCTTCTTTTTAACCTTGCTTCTGTGGAATATTCAACCTAAAGTAACATTAGGAATGTGATTCCTTTATCACACTAGAAAATAGCTAGAAAAAGAGGCATTTCCAAGTACACCTGCTGAAAATAGCAATCAAATTGCTTTTCAACCGACCTAGTTAATCAGATAAATTATTGTAAACAAGATATCTTTCAATTGAAAAAGAAGTGGTCGATCTTTATTCTTTTAATGAAGTTGTAGACCACAGATATTTAATATCACCTAAATTGGCTTTACATGTTTTTGCGTCTTATTTTATCTTATATGCCGATAAGTGAAAGAAATTCAAGATTTTGGTCCAGAAGTTAATCTCTACTATATAAAAGCTAGCATTAATACTAATTAAGAAGCAGAATGAGAATGAACAAGTAGCTTAAAGAATGAAAGCTTTCCAATGCTGTCAATAGGTGCAATGAATGGAACTTAAAACTTATAAAACTATTGGGCAACGTAATTAGAGGAAGCACAAATTCATTCCACTCCCAGCCTAAACCATAGGATTAGAGGAAACGCACCTTTTCAAAGAAAACCTCCACTAACACTATTATATGGTCAAACCTCTCTGTAATTTGTTTGAATATTTTTTTGGTTGCTATAGCAAAATTATATTATAGAAAACATATAATATAACATAACATATAAAAATATGTTCCAAAGAAAACTTGACCGCTATAGCAAAATGATATTTTAGAGGATAATTGTTATGGAGAGATTTGATGTACCATTTGAAAAGGACGGTTTTTTATTAAAAAAAAAAAATTGCTCTAGACGTATTACGTAGACCATAGCCATAGCGTACAGAAATGCATGCAATGGGCCTTGAGAGATCACATAAAACAAAAGTTCACGCATATCATAACTAGGTTGCACTAGAAATATCACGTAGGAGACTCTTCTGTGACGACGTCTGACTCAACACAAATATTTAACAAAAAACTTAGCATAAAGTTTATAACTAAAGCATATCATTAAGAATAAATAAAAAAATTAAAATTAAATTATTTTTAAATATAAAAATATGTCAACCACATAAAGTATAACAGAGAGAGTAACTCATTTTCCCCCTAACTGGTAAAATTTTCAAACTTCCACCATTCCTTAAATACTATGTACGCACAAAGCAATGGACCACAAAATAATGAAGCAGAAGTTACTAATTAATCAGAGATTACACCAACTATTTCCAGAGAAGTGTTATGGCGAAGATACTTCACTATACACTTTGCATTTGCCATTTGAGCTTTTGTTTGCGTTTTCTAAATCTAACTCGTGAAAATCAGCACAAAAACCAATCCAAAAGAAGAAAGGGGAAAAACATTTTCTTTTAAAAGTACAGTTATTTTAATTACGATTTACAATATTTTAGGGGAAAAAATTCATCCACGCCATTCCCGCCGCAATAACGGCTGTTTTGAAGCCACACAAAGTGCGCAATACCGAAAAGCCCAACTTTGATGATTAAATTACGATAATGCCTCTCTTTCTCTTTCCCATACTCCAACTTGCGTAAACAACTTGACATTTCTAGAACCTGTACGGACGCGGTAATGGCTTTTCCTTTTATGCTGCTACTGCAATCCCCTAAATTCTATACTTTAATTTGAAGTCCATTATTTACCACTGAAATTGCAGTTAATACGAATTTAACACACACATAGAGGGAAAGAGAGAGAGATATGTAATATAAAGCTGTGCTACGTGAAGCGAGAGAAGTTCGATAACACGTGACTCACGCTGTATCGGACGGCGGTCGGGAGGCGGAAGAGCCACCGGATGCGGTGGATTTCTCCGGAGGATCATCCGAACAGCTGGAAGACACAGGTTCATCAGTGATTTTCCCCGTCGCCGGTACTTCAGTAGCAGAAGCAGATGGAGTAGTACTACTATTTCCCGCCAAATCATCATCGATCCGATCAAATCCGCCAGCACCACCACTACCACCGGAAACATCCTTATCTCCGGCCGCCTCCGACGGTGGAAAATTCCAACCGAATTCGTTTAATATACTGCTATCTCTATCAATATTGCCGAAGAAGCTGTAAACATTGTCCGAATCTGCACCGAGTGACCAGCTCGACTCAGTAGCGTCGAACTCAGCTGCACTTTTTAATGGATCGTCAACTTTATCCTTATCATCCATAGATGTTACAGAGAGAGTGAAATACGCGGAGAGAGAAAGCTAGGGTTTAAGAAGAAGAAGAAGGAGAAAAGATAACGCGTAAAGAGATTGTATTTTTAGGGAGTGTTTGGATGGAATATTTTAATTTTTGTTTAACTTTTTGGGATTGTTGGATTTGAAAGCTTTGTCGCGTCAATGGCAATTGGTGAGAAGACACTGAGAGAAAATATAGAGTTAAAAAAAGATAAGTTAGAAAAATCGCCGTCAAACTCTAAATAGTGAGTATTTAACTTACTTGGGAGAGGCTGATATTTAAGTTATTAGAAATTCATATCTTTCCACGCGCTTCACCTCTGTTTGAATCTTACTTCTTAAGAAAAATATTACACTACATCTTTGGATAAACGATTTATAGCCTGTTCGTGCTTTTTTTTGGGCTTAAAGTGTATTTTTTTTATTGTGAAAAGTATTTTTTTTTCTTAAAAATTAAGGTGTTTTGGTTAAGTTTTTTAAAAGAAACAAAATGTTTTTTTAGAAGCAAAAGCAATTTTTGAATAGAATGAAAAATGCATTTGGAAGCACTTTTTAAACGCTTGACCAACCATTAATTACTGTTTAAAAGTATATTTTTATTGATTAGTCAAACACAAATTATTTCTCACCAAAATTAAGTTTTTGAAAAATAGTTTTAAAAAAAATACTTTTCAAAATAAGCTAATGCACTGCCAAACATGCTAGTAGATTCTTTTATCCTTAAATTAAAAGTTTTATATTCGAATTTTGTCAACGAAGAACTTTTTATAGGAGTGCAGTGGTTCATCTGACTTGAATTTGAATTACTAGGTTTCAAATACTTGATTAATTAGATAATAAGTGCTGCCATTTTTACAAAATTTGGAGTCCATGAAACTTTATAAAAAAAGGAGATTTAAATTTCTTCCAAGATATAGAAGTATGGCATTTGCCCTGCTTCACGTTCTATAAATATGTTTTCATTAGGGGTTATGGACCCAAAAAATAAGTTAAAATAGCACGGTCTAGCCAGTTTTCGGACTGGTCATTCAAAAATAGCCAGTATTTGCTAAGTCATTGAAAAATTGTCACTATTTTGCTGCAACAGAGATCGGTCCAGTATAATATACTGGAGTTTCGTGCACCTATGTATGAACTTCCAGCATATTATGTTGGACCGATATACTTTGTTGGTTCCAGTGTAATATACTAGAGACTGGAGCACTGGTGCTCCAAACTCCAGTATATTATGCTGGACCGATATATTATACTGGAACTCCAGTATATTATGCTGGAGTATTTTTCAGGATTTTGAACAGTATTTTCGTTCAGATTTATCTTTACATGAAAAATGACTAAATTTCGATTACTTTTGAAACTGTGGCTATCTTTGAATGACCACTTGTAAATCTGGCTATTTTTAAATTTCTCCCAAAAAAATAAATAAAAGGGAAGCACGTGTCAAAACAGATGAATATTGATTCAGTTTTCATCTTTCATTTGCAGAAAGAAAGAATAAAAAGGAAAAAGCCGAAATGTGTATATTTATTTTATAGGCTAAAGAATATCTCGTATTTGTATTACTCTCTACGTTTTCATTTATGCGAATTTAGTACTATTTGTGGAGTCAGATAAATTTACTTTGACCATGTCTTAAAAATTAATTATTGTGATTTATATTATTTTTTATATATAAATTTTGTTTCAAACAATATATTATACAGTAAATTTAATCCTCTTATTCCGAAAAGGTTCACATAAATTCAAACACATAGCAAACTAAATTATTAGTCTTTGTAACTATTGAAAAACGTCTATCCCCACCCCCGCCCCAACCCCACCCCAACCCCCAATCCCCAACCCAAAATAAAAATATTATTAATGGTACTTTCTTTTTATGTTATAGATAGAGTACTTTTTTTCATTTCAACAAATGAATATTTTTCTTTTTATGATATCAAAAAAGGTATTTTTTTTTATTTTAACAAAAAGAGATAGTTTCTTTTCATGTTGTAAAAAAAGGTATTTTCTTTCATTTCAACAAAAAAAAAAGGTATTTTCTTTTCATGATGTACAACAACAACAACAACAACAATCCAGTATAGTTTCACAAGTGGGGTCTGGGAGGGTAGTGTGTACGCAGACCTTATCTCTACCTCGATGAGGTAGAGAGGCTGTTTTCGATAGACTCTCAGCTCAAGAAGACGAAAAGACAAAAAAAGAAAAAATATATTAGTACCACAATAAAAAACCATGGAAATAATAACGACATCACAAGAACCAGTGAATACATGAAAAGCAGAAATAATAACCAGTAAATAAGACCCTAAACTATGAAAATGGAAGAGTAGTAAAAACACAACACTAACCACTAGCAGTCTAAGACTAAATCCTATCAGCCTAGCCTTACGCTGGTAGACTAAATGAACTCAACTACCTCCTAACCTACAACCTTAATGCTCGACCTCCACAGCTTCCTATCGAGTTCCATGTCCTCGGAGATCCGAAGTCTCGCCATATCCCGCCTGATCACCTCTCCCCAATACTTCTTAGGCCGCCCTCTGTCTCTCCTCTTACCCACAAACGTCAACCGCTTGCACCTCCTTACCGGGGCATCCAAGCTCCTCCTCTGAGCGTGCCCGAAATATCTGAGCTTTGCTTCCCGCATCTTGTCATCAATAGGAGCCATGCCCACCTTCTCCCAAATATTTTCATTCCTAATCTTATCCATCCTAGTGTGCCCGCACACCACCTCAACATCCTCATTCCTGCTACTCTCATCTTCTGAGTATGTGAGTTCTTAAATGGCCAACACTCAGCCCCAAACATCATGACCGGCCTAATTACCGCTCTATAAAACTTACCTTTGAGTAGCAGAGGCACTTTCTTGTCACACAGGACTCCAGACGCTAACCTCCATTTCATCCACCCCACCCCCTATATGGTGTGTGACATCCTCGTCGACCTCCCCATTCCCCTGGATAATCGATCCAAGCTACTTGAAACTGCCTTTCTTGGAAATGACCTACGATCCAAGCCTGACGTCCATGCCCGCTTCCCTCGGCTCGGCACTGAACTTGCATTCAAGATACTCTGTCTTTGTCCTGCTCAACTTGAAACCCTGAGACTCAAGTGACTGTCTCCAAACCTCTAGCCTCTCTTTAACGCCACTCCATGTCTCATCAATCAGAACAATCATCAGCGAATAACATACACAATAGCATTTCTCCTTGAACATGGTGTGTCAGTGCGTCCATCACCAGAGCAAACAAGAAAGGGCTAAGCATAGATCCTTAGTGTAATCCCATAACAATCGAAAAATGCTTAAAGTCGCCTCCCACTATCCTAACCCGAGTCTTAGCTCCATCATACATATCCTTAATTGCTCTAATACAAGCAATCGACACACTTTTATCCTCTAGGAATCTCTAAAGAACCTCTCTAGGAACCTTGTAATATGCTTTCTCCAGTTTCGCCTCCTTCCTAGCTACCTTATACCTATCCCTGTTCGCACTCATCTCTACCTCGTATGTGCTCCCAACTAACTTCACATACGCCGCCTTCTTCGCTTCCACTTTACCTTGGACCACTTTATTGTACTACCAGTCGCCTTTGTGCCCGCCAGCGTAACCCTTCGAGACTCCCAATACCTCTCTCGCTGCCTCCCGTATATAATCCGCCATCGTCGACCACATAACGCTCGCGTCCCCACTACTCCTCGAGGCTCCTACAACCGATAACCTCTCTTCCAATTCCTGAGTTTTATCCTTAGTCAAGGCTCCCCACCTGATCCTCGGTCGACCTCGTGCAGTCCTCTTCTTTCTCTTCATCATAATACCGACGTCCATCAGTAAGAGCCTATGTTGCATCGCAAGGGTCACACTCGGGATATACTTGCAATCCTTACACAGCCCTCTGTCGCACCTCCTAAGGAGAAGATAGTCAATTTGAGTCTTCGCCACCGTACTCTGTAAAGTAACCAAATGCTCCTACTTTTTTTTTTCATGATGTAGAAAAAAATATTTTTGTTCATTTCAACTAAATAAGTACTTTATTTTCATATTGTAGAAAGAGTACTTTTTTTTTAACCAAAAAAAGAGTATTTTCTTTTTAGTTATGGAACACAAATTTCAACGTTATTTTTTGCATAAAAAATAATGCAGCACATTAGTTCCTTTGAATTTATGTGAATTTTAGAAAAATAATTAAATTCTTGAAGAAAAATAGAGTTCTAAAAACGTTGGGTATTTGGAGGAAGGAGGGAGGAAGGGGAGGAGAGCACGTGAAACATGGGGACTCAGGGAAATGGGTGAGTGAGGAGAGTAGCATAAAAAAATATTTTCCTAAAAAAATTTTCTACTCTCTAACCAAATACTAGAAAATATTTTCTGGAAGAAATTTTTCACTCACCAATCAAACAAGGGAAATAAGTTATAAAACCACTCATTTTCCATGTAAAATATTTCCATGGAAAACATTTTTCTTCGTACCAAACGCACCCTAATTAAACTTCCATTTTCTCTTTGTGGAGAATACTTTTCTTTGCACTAGTATTAGTGTACGCGCTTTACGCGTGTACCCTATCTCACTAAAAATATTTATTTAAATTTTTCTTTGAGTTATAAATAAAAATATAAATTCCTAAAGATGATGAATATTGATTGTGTATAGCTGATTATATTTTGTTCAATCCTTTTCAATATTTTAATGATTAAAGTTCTAAATATTAGTATTTTCAATATAGTTCAAATAAAGAAAGACTGAATATGCAAATATTGATTAATTTCAAACTCCTAATGATTATAGCATTAATTAAATTATTATTACTAAATAGTAGAAAAAATAATTAAATAATAATTTTTTCTGTGTGAACTCTAGTTTTAAAGAGTAAAAAAAGCGAACGATATTGCTAAGTTATGTGATTTGTGCGTGTACCCTATAACAATGAATATGTATTTTAAAAATTTATATAAATATTATTAAACTATGTGTCTGACTAATAAAATAAAAACTACAGAAAAATATAAGAATTCTAAAAATAACGAACGTTGACCCCATTTAACTAACTCAATAATGAAAGAACTCCTGGCTACATAAATTCCTAGACCTTACTATGACTTATGTGGGAATATTTTATAAAAATAATTGTTATATTTATGACCTAATACAAAAAAGAAAAAACATAAAGTACTTCTTCAAGATTTTTCAAACAAAACAAATTTAAAATTTGAATCTTTTGAACTAATGGGAATGAAAAGGTTAGCCTTATAGCTCACACTGATATGCGATAACATAAAATCTAAAAATGACTAATCTTAATATTTTATATTCAATAATTAAATATATAAATGATATATGAATTTATCATTTGTTAAATAACTGAAAAAAGAGTAATGGCATTTCATTTGGAATAGCGTTTTGTCTAAAATTGAATATGTATATTAAATATTAGATAAAACATCATAAACGAATTATATATTTTGCGATAAAAATTTATGCCTAGAGACTCTTTTTTACTTGTCTTCTTGACAAGTAGAGCCAACGTTTTGTCTTAAAATATTTCCAATTTTAGCACGACTAATTATACTTATGTTATATACTTCAATAAGGAAAAGAATTTTAAGGTAAATTATAAATGATTTTAAATTCCTAAAAATTAGGACCCATAAATATTTCAACAAAGAAAATATTTGATAAGTTTTAATTGATTTTAAAATCCTAAATATTATGAAAATAATTTAAATTACAATTCTGTCCAATGTGAAATCTTTTTTTAAAGGGTAAAAAAGGCGAATAACATTTCGTTAAGGACCTTCGTTCTTTTAATATAGTATTAGTTTCTATGTACGTGCGATGCACGTAAATCTCTATTCAGTTATTTATGTGAAAGAATATATAATTATAATTACTAAGACAATATTTACAAGAAAAATAATCATATCATAATGACGTGGAAAAAATGCAACTATCATTTAAATGTTGAAATCAATTTTACTTACATTAACATAATACTTGATGATTAGATATCGTCTGAGCTACAAAGATTATAAATTTAGTTAAGCTACATAATATTTGTATCGTATCTTACCTAATACTTGATGTTTTTAGTGTATCTTCCCTTCTATCACTTTGGCCGTTTTGCCATCACTCATCACCAGATATCTTGTTGTTGTCATATTGATATCTCTTGAAAGTCCAACATATAATTGTTCGTGTGAGAAACATATTGTGTTATTGTTTAGACAAGTGCTTCATTTATTGTCATTACAAAACAAAAGTGTATTGGAAAAAATATTCTTTATTTTTTGGAGGCTAAAGTTTATTTGGAAATATGGCATTATTGTCAAAACTTGTACCTACCATCTTTGTAAATTATATAAGCTATTTGAGAGATCTAATTATTCAGTAACATGGTGGATGCATTTTTCTTCAAAATCAATCGTCTCTTAAAGACTTTGTTTTTATTCGATTTGAAATAAATATCTTTTTGAGAAGCATCCGCATAGCAGCATTGGGCTCTTTATCTTGTTGACGATCCTACACGTACAAACATTATGTTGAGAATAAAATACGTGATGAATAACATGAGACCATATTAATATACACAGTATATATACAAGATGTGAATATGTACATCATGACAATAAAAGTCATCTCAAAACAGTTATAACTTTGTCATGATCTCTGCTTTTTTATTATTCCTATCCCACATAAACAAAGTTAAAATTAGAGCTGCTAACTGTAATTTGAAAGGAATCCTTGGCGATTCTAAAACATGTATTTAAGCTATATGATAGTACCGAGTCGATTTGGTTTTGGACAATTTACTTGTGAAATAATTTCTATTAGTTTAAATACTTTTCTTTAGCTATGTTGCTTCAACTTTTTCTCCAACTCAAATTCATAATAATATAAATAGATAGATAGATATAGATTATTTCACAAGTTTAAGA
Organism: Nicotiana sylvestris; assembly: GCF_000393655.2. Taxonomy (NCBI): domain Eukaryota; kingdom Viridiplantae; phylum Streptophyta; class Magnoliopsida; order Solanales; family Solanaceae; genus Nicotiana; species Nicotiana sylvestris. The sequence goes on along the minus strand of NC_091066.1, from coordinate 152,612,800 downwards.
TTTTTATGGTAAGCAATTAATAGCCAAACCACACCTTTGAGCGGCTTATGAGGGTCTTTTTAGCCTTCTTAAACAACATATTCGCTGAAGCATAATTAAATAATTGAAAATTTATGCTTCATCTAATAGCTAGCTTAATCTTTTAAATCATTTGATCACACGATTTATCATCATATTGAGCCAAACGAATCGAGGTACTAGATTTAATCTCACCACCATTCATTATAAGAAAATATAATTCTACGTTATTGGCCTAAGAAAAAGAATCAAATGAAAATCGTATTAAAAACATATTAAGTAATTGATAGTTTTATCATTATTTTTTGGTTATTATTTCCTCTTCTTAATTGGTCATATATTCTTCGTGAAACACTTTCTGATTTTATCTTTTTGTCGGTTATGTTTAAAAATTTAGGGGTTGGCCCATATCTACGTTGTGCATGAGTAAGCCTAGTATCATATAGGTAGCTTAATTGGACACATCTCCTAGGAGTCTACCGATTCTTCACTCTGTCCTTTTTGATGCATTAATTATAAATTCAATTATTTGGTAAATCACGCTGCATTCAGAGTTGGGGTAAAGTATATTTAGGGCAAAATATAAAATTAATTGTTTAACCGAAAATAATTGCATTTGTTACAGAAAAAATGCATAATATATATACACACGTACATTTTGTAGACTATTATTTTTTAAAGTGGGCAAAAGTATATATTTCTCGAATATTTTGCTACTAGAGCAACCCGCTAATCTTATAGTAGATTCTTATTAAGTTGTAATAGTGAGTGATTTTTCTTTGAGACAGTATATTTTCTTGAGGAAAAGATAATGTATCGTATAATATTCTTTTGACGAAAAGATAATGTATTGTATAATATTCTTCAAATTTTTATGATGTCATAATACACTATTAAATATTTCAGTTTATATGTAATTTCCAGGAAATTTGTTTGTGACTTGCTCACTAACTTATATCTTAGATATATTCTGTAATGATACAAGTGCATTAATAGCAATACTTTGTGGGTAAGAAAATAGTAATTAGAAATAAATAGATTTAATCTATTAGAGAACTTTTGTACGTCAACGGATATTATGATTTATGACTTTAGGTTATTTCAGTGGAAGTTTTGTACCGAACTCTATAGTTCAAGTCTGGTTAAACACTTGACTTCTCGCCATGTCATTTTCATTTCAATCTTTTCTTAAACTTTTCTACCTAACTTTTGATCAATTGAGAATTCACGGAATAGACCAGTTTAATTAATTAATTTGAAACAGATTTTTCAATTTACCGTAAATTCCACCAGTAAAAATATAAGATGAAATTCTTTTCGGAAATTTGGAAAAAAAGGCTCGGACGAAAAGTATATAGTCTCAAAAGATATTTGTTGTTATGAAACAATAAAAGAAGAAGAAGAGTATTGCAGAGTAAAGTAGAGAGAGAATTCTTATTGATATTGGGATGAATTACAATGGAATAGAACCCTCTATTTATAGGGAGAGAGTGACTTAGCCACCAAGTAATAAACCCTAGAATCTCTCTAAATATGAACATTCACCATAAATAAAATTCTATTTGTAACACTCCCCCTTGAATGTCTATTCAATAGATAATGTGCCTCGTTAAAACCTTAACTAAAATAAAACCTAGTGGAAAAAAATTCTAGAGAAGGAAAAAGAGTACACATATCTAACAATATGCCTTTTGGTTGTCTCGTTAAAAACCTTGCAAGGAAAACCCAGTGGGACAAAACCTTGTAAAGGAAAAAGAGCGCAACGCGCATTAACTCCCCCTGATGAGAGCATCAATTTACATCTTTCAGCATTTGCATTCCAATCTTGTGCACCATCTTCAAAACGATCTTTGGTAGAAACTTGATAAACAAATCAGCCATATTAACTTGAATGAATATATTGCATCTTGAAATCATCAATCTTGATAGAGATGTAATGTCTTCATAAACTTCCGTAGAATGGCCTTTTCAATATCTCCATAGAGGTATTCTCGCTATCACATTATCATGCTTATAGTTATAGCAAGATACATATGTGCACAAATTGCACTTAGGATGTGGTACTTCAAGACCAAGAATTGTATATGCTTTAAGAGATTTAAATCCTTCAAGGATTGTCATATAAGTTAAGTCATATAATGGACTTTAATTAGATGCATATCAAGTTTTCATGTCATGCTAGACAAATAAGATATCGAAAACTGATTGCACATACCATTGACTTTATACTTTCAAGCGTTTGAACAACATAGACAAAATTATATGTCTTTCATATGAAACCAATTCTATATTTAGCGCTATCATAGATGTCGTCGATGAACATTTTATATCGGTTCCAATATTTTTTCATAAAGACATAACATAGAGATCTCTTCATTCATATATTCAGGTATCTGATCTCATGAGATTTTATGAAGTGTTATGTCATGTGATCTTCTAGATCACTTGTCTCCTTATTATGATCACTTTGATCATTTGCTCATCTTCTTTATCAAGAAGTTATTTGAAACCGATTTGTCTATATGCTTTAAGCGTACCATAGACTTTGTCCTTCTAGGACTTAATATAAGCAATTCCAATGAGAATATAGTTACTTTCTTTGGGTAAGCAAATGCGTCTGGCATGCTTTGCAATATATTGCAAATGAATTATCCTTTTATAAACTTCAAGTTCATATTATCTTATTCGAGGATCTAAATGTACAAATGATAATTCATTCCACGTAACTTTTTCTCAACTGTTTATCATGTCTCCCCCTCATGTTAGAAAAACTAACTTGCTTCCTCAATTTTGGGAATCCATCTTTGTGCGTTATGGTCTTAATCAATATATACACCGCACATCAATAATAACAAGATGAAATTATTTGGTTCCTGACCCCGAACCACTTGTGAGGGGAGAATGTAATATACTTTCGTATATGACCTATATCAAACTGATATAGATAACTTTGTTCTCATCAGCAACAATTTAGCTATTAAGTGGAGGCACTCAATAAATTATTTTGCTAAACCAGCTGTGATGTAAACCAGCTTATCAAGATGAACTTCTTGAATAGAAAATATTGAAATTATTCTCGAAATTAAACTATTGAGCAAGTTACCTTGCAAAACACCATGTTGCGAGTTAATAATAATTGCACATGTAACCATCTCATAAATGCATCTTATGTAGTATACATGGCAGGTGAATGAGCCCATATTCACCTTTGATATTTTCAGAATTCATGGGATTCAATCCCAACTTTAGTTGGTCAATTAATTAATGAGAATAAGCAATATAAGAGAATTCGTAAAGAACTTTCTAGTTCTTTAATATTTACCCATGTGAATTCTCTATTATTTTTGCACATCATAGTTAAATTGATATGGCTAAACCAGCTATGCCAACTGGATATCAATAAACTCCAAATTTATTATGATATGGGTTTTATATCAATAAAGTTCTACTTTATTGTGGTATTCTTTTATTTGTGTAGTACAAACTGGAGAATAAAACGGGATAACTTTTCACATAAATATTATCCCGCTACAAGTTGTAGTAATAGAAGATATTAAATCTTCCTTTATTTATAGTCTCAATATAACCAACCGCTTTCGCGAATACTTTAGAAACTGAATAAGTTTCTTTGAGACTTACTACAACACAATACCTTATTGGTAATCAATTGTGTTTCTCCAAAATAGTATAATTGGCTCTTCCAGAGCTCTTAATTAATTTTGTACTGCCACATATTCATCAAAATTCATATGGTCATATATCTCTTTCCAGGAGAAAGTTATACCATTATGGTCATGGTCAAAATTATATGCAAGATATGTTTCTTGCATTATTGTTGTCCTTATATAATCACATTGCCAAAATATTTTGGCGTAAAATAGGTACGTGACCAATGACCATTCATGCCATAATAATGACATTATTTTCTTATATCATCTCAAACCTCCTTCTAGAGGGGAGTATGGTATATTCACTACCACTAGCACGTTCATATTCTTCCAAGAATGAATATGTATTCATAAATAAGATGTTGTCATATTCACATCATGAATGGACCATAATCATCTATATGTGCTTTATAAAATCTCATGTCAAATCGATGACAAACATTACTTTCACAGAGTGAAGGATTATTTTGAGAATCCTTATTATTCTCATTACTCAATGATGACGATTATAATTTATTCGTCTATTGCCACGTCCACATCCATTGATACATTTATAGTAGTAATTTTATCTTCTTTCAGACTTATCACATACTGCTATCACATTCTCTAAAGGGAATGAGAATGGAGCAAATTCAATTGGACGGGTTTTCAATTATTTGCCCACAATCATACATGAATTTGATCATGACAAGGCATAAAATTTTTACCACTTTGGGTGGTTATAATTTCTTTCAAACTCCATTAGAGTTGCAATCAAAATTTATCGTCTTTGCTTGTATTTAAAATCAAAGTATAGAATGTCAAGAATTTGAAAGAGAAAAGTAAAATACTTACCTTAAATCTAGAATTTAATCATGAAGGAAGTTCAAAGAACAATTGACAATCATTATGCTCAATTCCAAAGCTTCTACTTGGTTAGAGTCTCGTGCTGATAACGTGTTATGAAACAATAAAAGAAGAAGAAGAGTATTGCAGACGTTTAATTAAAGACTCTGCAAGACCATTTTGAGTGTGAACATTAGCTACATGATGTTTCACTTTTATCCCAATTGATAAACAATAATCATTAAATGCTTGAGATGAAAACTCAGCAGCATTATCAAGTCTAATAGACTTAATTGGATTATCGAGAATGTGCCCGTAATCGAATTATTTGTGCCATTAATTTTGCAAACGCGAGGTTGCAAGATGACAATAGGCACACATGGGACCATCTAGAAGATGCGTCTATTAAGACCATAAAATATCTAAACGACCCACTAGGTGGGTGAATAGATCCACAAATGTCCCCTTGTATACGTTCCAAAAATGTAGGGGACTCAATTCCAACCTTTATTGGTGATGGTCTAATAATTAACTTGCCTTGATAACAAGAAGTGCAAGAAAATTCATTATCTAAAAGAATCTTTAAATTCTTTAATGAATGCCCATTTGTGTTTTCTATAATTCATCTCATCCTAATTAATCCAGGATGTCCCAATCGATCATGCCAAAGTACAAAAGTATTGGAATCAGTAATCTTTTGGTTTACGGTAGAATGTGCCTCAATTGCACTAATTCTTGTCCAATACAGGACACAAGATAAAGATGAGAACATCTCAATAACCCTCTTTTGGCCAGAGACATTCTTGGTAATGATGAGATATTCAAGATTATTCTCATCTATTGTCTCAATATGATATCCATTTCGACGGATATTTTTAAAACTCAACAAGTTCCTCTTGGACTTGGAGGAGAACATTGCATTCTCTATGATAAGTATTGTTCCCTTAGGTAGAGTTATAGTAGCTCTTCCAGAGCATTCAATTAATTTACTACTACCAAAAATTGTAGTAACATCTGCCTTACACATACTTAAATGAGAGAAATATTTCTTCTCTTTGATTATTGTATGAGTCGTACATGAATCAATTAAACAAATATTTTTACAATTGAACTTTGATCCAAATTTACCTGGAGAGATATCGACATTTGTTTGATCCATTGAATAAAGACTGTTGAACGTTTTCTAATCTTGATTCACAGTTGAAAGGTCTTCTAGGTCTTGATCCATTGTTGTTTGCTAATTCTTCTCTAAGAAGTAAGGGAAGACAACGAACACTACTGACTTACGTACACAACCTTTCAACATAGGCGCAATTGGATATTGAAAACGTAAACATGTTTCTTAATCTTTTTGAGACGGTAGAGTCTCATCTCAAACTGAGAATCGCCATATATTATATACTCACTCAAAACCTTTTGTTATATCGATCTATAACCAAATTGATAGTCATCTTTGAAAACACCATAATTGTTTTTTTATTTTATATTAAACACCATAATTGTATTAGACTTAACTTATTAATATTCCCAAACTAGAAAGAAATTTTGAGACTAGATATTCTATATAGTCTTTGTTTTTTTAAGAACAAGTAACCTTCATCGTATTTTACCAAATTTGAGGGACATTTATGTTGATAAAGACGATCTGGTCCTTCATATTGATTTAACAAAAAAGTTAGGCCCCCTTGCTATCAAGCTATATATTTTACAAATAAAGCCAATCAGTCATATCAAAAGAGTAAAGTGAACGTTCAATGTAATTGGGATGAATAGAATTTTTACACCCTTAACTAAAAGTTTCGGGTTCGAGCCTTGGTTATAGAAAATTTTTGTTAGAGGGTGCTTTTCCCTTAAATGAGTCTTGCATGTCACGAATTCAAAAAAATAGCACGGGCTAACTATTTTTCGGATTGGTAATTGAAAAATAGCCATTTGCGAAGTCATTGAAAAATAACCACTGCTTTGCTGAAACACGAAAAGTTTCAACATAATATGTTGGATTATGGAGTTCCTGTGTATAAACTTCCAACATATTATGTTGGAACTCCAGCACACGGAAAGTTCCAGCATAATATACAGGATTATGGAGCTCCTATATATATATAAACTTCTAGCATAAATAAAATTTCAGCCTATTATACTGGAAGCCCAAACATAAAAAATTCAAACTCCAGCATATTATGCTGGAATGTTTTCGCATTTTTAGCAGTATTTTTGTTTAGATTTTATTTTACATGAAAAGTGGCTAAATTTTGATTACTTTTGAAACAATGACTATTTTTCGATTACCAGCTGTAAATATGGTTATTTCTGATTTTTTCCCCAATATAGTCGCGCTCCAATGCGGGTGCTAGACATCGGGTAGGAAACTAAAAAAAATATAACGTGAGATAAATAATACCCTTTTTAAAATCTTTTTTTCCTCCTCATTTCCCCAAATCCATTGGCAGCTAATAACCATGGAGAGACACATAAAGAAACCCTTATACCAATAAAAATTCACATTATTATATCTTGGCTAATATATGTAGTGATTGTTTGACCCAAAAGATATTGAGATATTTTTGATTAAATCAATTAAAGAAAATGAAGAAGTAAAAAGATATTACAATAGGTGTTCTTAGTCCAAAATTCATGTGTTTTACAAGGGTTTTTACTCACTATATATAAGGGACAATCCTCTCCTGAACCCTCAAAGACATGTCATAGAGAATATTCGAAAGTATATTCCTACTGCCTCATGTTAGGCCTATTCTACTACAAAGGTCATGCGTCTTTTAACCGCCGTCGATCGTCATTGTCTTCAACGGCCACAGGATGTCGTGTCGTGAAGATCTCGTCTCTTGTCGTATTCATTAGTAGCCGTGTTCGTCCAAATTTGGACCTATACAGTTAGTCCCTCCGCTTGTCGAGGTTGCAGCTTGGTGCGTCCTCGATAAGCGGACATCGCCCACACCTGTAGAGAAATTTTGTTTTACGAATCACCATGGTTTGGCTAACAACGAAAGGTTAGCGTGCCCAACGATACCCTGGGTGGTGTGTCTTATCAGGAAATGACATCACTCCCACGTGCGTCATCATTATGCGCATTTTTGAGACAGAGGCTGATGTTTTGCCGCTTCGATTTCGGTGCCATTTTGCAGCCTTCCACTTCGATTCTGGCGCCATCCAATCCTATAAATAGGTGGAGGGTTTGTTTTTTCAAAAACTCTTGGCCATTTTGCCTCTAGTTATTCTTTCTTATCCCTCCCGTGTTTGCTCCAACGATTTCTTTGCTTTCTCTCTTCCATTCTCCGTTCTTATCTTTTTCTGTTGCATTAACATATCTTCCTCCATAGAGATGCCTAGAACACACCGATCTCATGAGGGGGTTTCTGACTCCACCCCGTTATCCATGGCACTCCCCTCTGGTGGTGAGGACATGATGGTGGAGGAAGGGGATAGCTTTCCCACTGTGGAGGAGTTACTGGCGAGACTACCCCATGTCTCGAGTCGACTTTCTTAAAGGTCCTCCTCCTACTCCCGCTTCAGTATTCTCTGAAACTGAGCAAGTTCATATCGATGCCCTCCGTGCAAAATATAACATTCCCGCTCATATTGAGGTGGTTCTAGCGGGAAGGGACTTCGTGGAAGTCCATAGACCGGAGTACTGTGCTTTTTATGAGTACCCCTTTATGATTGGTCATTCCTTTCCCCTTCTCCCATTAGCGGAAGAATTCTGTCGATTTTATCAGGTTTTCCCGACGCAGCTTTCCCCGTACACACTCAAAATACTCATGTTGTTGACAAAATACGCGGAGTTGGCAGAGTGCGAAGTTACCGTTCACCACCTTCTACACCTTTTTTCACCCAGCTTTCATAGGGGTACAATGGTGCATCTGAGGTACCGTGGGACAAAAGGGCTGGTGGTCGGAACCGATGACCGGGCTAGTCGCAAATTTTGGCATAAGTACTTCTTCGTCAGAACTGAACACATCGTGTCTGACCCCGTGATAACTAGGGATTTTGACGCATTTTATACTCCTTCTTGCCTACGCTTTGATAATAAATTCATACAAAATAGTCCCAAAAGGCTCATAAGTTGTGCTTGATTGCAGGTTTGATCAATAAATTGACAAGATGTCAAAGATCATCTCAAAAGAAGTGAAACTTGCACAAGTACCAAAGACAAGACAAGCTCAGGAAAAACATGCCTAGTGCGATCGCACTACACTTTGTGCGGACCACACTAGGAAGATTCAGAGAGTTGGTACTTCAGGCATTAAGGCAGTGCGGCCGCAGAAGGTTTTGTGCAGTCCGCACTAAAGGCAATGAGGCCGCACTACCATTCTGTGCGGTCTGTTGAGCCAAGGTTCAGAGAGGGTGAAGTTGGAGCTTTCAAGCCTGTGCGATCCGTGATTCAGTTTGTGCGGACCACACTAGAAGCCTCCGCGGCCGCGGTCCATTCTATGCGGTCCATGGAGCTTGAGTTCAGAGAGCTAAGTTTTCAAGTTCAAGAGCCTAGTGCCGCCACACACCATTTTGTGCGGTCCGCACTGACCCCGCAGGGGCATTTTTGTCCAGTTTTCCAGCTTAGTATAAATTGAATCTTTTTCCATTTTTAGGGTATCAAACATTTTAGAATAGCTGCTGCGCTCGTGGGAACGTATCTTGTAGCCATTTTGGGCATTTTTACTTACTTTTTATCATTGAATCTTTGTATTTAGCTTAGCAATTAATTAATATGTGTTCATCTTCATCTATTTCTCTATTTTTCTCTTCAAGTATGAGTAGCTAGACCCTTTAGCTAGGGTTGTGGCTCAACCCTAGTATGGGTAATTGATGGGGGTTGCAATTTAGGGCTAGATTGACTATGGGTATTTGCTATTTAGGTCAATTTCATGGTTTAATTACTGAATTAGTGGTTGCAAACACTAGTTTGTGCTAAGTTGACTTGGGCTCTTCTTGAGAAAGAGAGCCTAAGTCTCCGAAATTGATCCAACAAGGAATTGGGATGGACTCAAGAGAATTGATAGTCCAAATTAAATGGTTAAACCTTGAGAGAGTAATACCCGACTTGAACCCTAGTTGCTTGAGCAAATATGCATACCCAATTTGTCTTGAGAAAGTCAATTGGGCAAAATCATTCTTTTTGCCGAGAGGTGTGAGAGTGAGTAATATCGAGCAACGATTATAACATATTCCCCAATCATGTCAATCTTGTCTTAGATGCAATTACCCGTCAATTGGCCACCTAGGTGAAAGTCACTACCCTAGTGCCTTTTAGAATATTTGAACAACTTGTAGCATTTTACTCTTAGCTTAATTTAGTTGCAATTTTAATTTGTAGTTTGATAATAGTAGAATTATAAAAGAAAACCCAAAATTGAATAGAAGTGCAATTTGGATACGCAATCTTAACCTAAATAGATACTCAACTCCCTTTCTAGCTCTTTGTGGAAATCGATCCCGACCCAAAATTGGGTAAAAGCTATTGCGACCCTCTCTCGCTACTTTTTAGTGGTGCAGAGTAGGCAGCGATCACTTTTTGGTGCCGTTGCCGGGGAGCTAACGGGTTTGGCTATCTATTTAGTTAGTTTTGTGTATTGTTATTCTTTCCTTCTTTGTTACTTACTTGTTTGTGTCACTACTCAGGTACTAATATGGCTTTGAACAATGCTAATGACCCTCTTGGAAACGTGATTACGGGGGAGGAGGTAGATGATGTTGAGCAAGATGAGGTGCCTCTTGTACCTCAAGGACAACGTAGAGGCCACAATGCTAATGCTAATCCAAATGATAATATTCCAGACCCTCCTCCGCCACCTCCAAGAGTGTCTCTCAGAGTACTTTCGAACTAGGGTTATGCAAGTGCTATTGTCCCACCCAGAATCCGGACGGGCAACTTTCAGATAACCAATATGATGTTGACCTTACTTGAGCAGCGTGGGTACTTTATGGGCGCTGCGGATCAAAATTCCTACAAATATCTCAAGGGGTTCGTGGATACATGTTGGGGGAGCAAATAGGCGAATGTGTCCGAGGATTCTCTTAGGTTTAGACTTTTCCCATTCTCACTTCGGGGAAGGCATTAGATTGGCTCGAGAGACTCCCCAACCATTCCATCACAACTTGGGATGAGTTGGCGGATAAATTCATTTCTAAATTCTTTTCACCCGGGCATATGGCGGCACTTTGAGATGAGATATTGGCTTTCAAGCAAGAGCCCACAGAACCTTTGCATGAGATTTGGGAGCGGTATAGAATGATGGTGAAGGAATGCCCCAATAATGATATGACCGACACTATGATCCAACAAACTTTCTACTGGGGCATCATTACAACAAATCAATGCATAGTGAACCAACTTGCTGGGGGAAACTTTATGAAGCTGTTGTATGATGAGGCATGTAATGTACTTGACGAGATGGCTGACACTTCTTCTGCATGGAAAAGTAGAGCCAATGTGCCTCAAGGTGACCCTATGGTTATTCATTTACATAAGGAATTACATGACTATGGGCAAGCTATAGCGGAGTTGACAACTACTATGAATTAATTGGCTAAGGCACAGTTACAACAAGTCCAAAATCCTCGTTAAGTGAATGCCATGGAGGGTGTTAATATGCTTGTCAACAAGAGAAGGCAAAGAAGGCAACAAAACCAAGGGAACTCTGAGCAATTTGATGATGCATGTGATGGTTTTCAAAATGATGGTTATGATGACCAAAGTGAAGAGATTCAATATGTAAACAACTATCAAGGCCAACAGGGCAATTCTTCCAACCAACAATAGTGGAGACCTCAAGGCAATTGGGGCAATCAACAACAAAACAGTGGCAATTGAGGGAACAACAACCAGAACAACAACTGGGGCAATCAGAACAACAATCAAGGCAACCAAGGGGATTGGAATGGTAATAACAATAATTGGAGTAGCAATAATAATCAAGGAGGATGGAACAATGGAAACTAAGGAAACCGGGGGCAAGGCTTTCAAAGGCCCCCAATGTACCAACAACCAAACAATCCACCATCATTTCCATCTCAAGGTCCTAGTTCTTCGAGTAATGATATGGGTAGAATTGAAATGATGTTCGAGCATATGATGAAGAAGAATGCGGATTCTGATACACAGTTAGCTTCTCACAACACCTCTATCCGAAACTTGGAGGTGAAATTAAGCCAAATCTCTAAGTTATTGAATACTCGCCCAAAGGGTGCTCTACCAAGTGATACGGTAGTGAACCCAAAGGGTGGGAACAATCATGTTATGGCAATTACAAAAAGAAGTGGGAGAGGCGGTGATGTGAATGCCTCTAAGCAAAAGCAAGTCGTGGATTATGATGTTGAGTTACAAGATAACGAAGTCCCTTTGGTAGTTGAAGATGTGGTTGATGAAAATGTGAACAATGAAGTGAGGATTGATATTCAAGAAGTCAAGGTGGAAACTCAAAATGATGTGAACCCGTCTAGGTAACACATAATTGACATGACAGAGCCGGTTGTGCCAAAGCCAAGGCTCCTTTGCCAAGGCCACCTCCACCTTATCCTCAAAGGCTCACGAAGCAGAAGAATGATAATCAGTTTAAAAAGTTTATTGATATGATAAAGAGCTTATCTATTAATGTGCCTTTGGTGGAGGCACTTGAACAAACGCCGGGTTATGCAAAATTTATGAAAGACTTGGTTACAAAGAAGCGTTCTATGGAATGACTCACCAAGTTAGTGCTATAGTGCATTCAATGGCCCCGAAGCTTGAAGATCCCGGTGCTTTCACCATTCCTTGCACCATTGGGAGTGCGGATTTTGCCAAGGCTCTATGTGACTTGGGAGCTAGTATCAATTTGATGCCCTACTCGGTTTTCAAAACTTTGGGTATCAGGCAACCTAGACCAACCTCAATGAGACTTCAAATGGCCGATCGATCGATGAAGCGACGGGCATTATTGATGACGTGCTTGTCCGAGTGGGCAAATTTATATTGTGATTTTGGATTGTGAGGTGGACTATGAGGTTTCTATTATCTTGGGAAGGCCTTTCCTTGCAACGGGGAAGGCATTGGTTGATGTTGAAGCGGGTGAGCTCACTTTCCGAGTGGGAGATAAAAGGTCGTCTTTCATGTGTGCAAATCTATGAAGCAGCCCAACAGTACCGAGGTGTGCTCTTTTGTTGGCCTCGTCACAGTAGTAATAATTGATGACACCAGTGCAATGATCAATGTGGAGGACCCATTGGAAGCCGTATTGTTAAATCTTGATGTCAATGAGGATGCAAGCCGAGTGGAGTGCGTGAATGCTTTACATGGAATGGGCTCTTATTCCTATGAGCCTAGAAAATTGTCTTTGGATCTTGAAAACCGGAAAATTCCACCAACAAAACCATCAATTGAGGAGCCACTGATGTTGGAGTTGAAACCACTGCCTCCACACCTTAGGTATAAGTTCTTGGGCTCAAATTCTACTTTATCAGTTCTTCTTTCTTCTTGCCTTACTAATATGCAGGTTGAGGCTACTTTGGCGGTGCTTCAAAAGCGGAAAAGGGCAATTGGATGGACTTTGACTGACATTCGGGGAATAAGCCTCGCATTCTGTATGCACAAAATTATCTTGGAGGATGATGCAAAGCCTTTCTTGGAGCATCAAATAAGATTGAACGAGGCAATGCAAGAAGTGGTGAAGAAAGAAGTGATCAAGTGGTTGGATACCGGTGTTGTGTACCCCATTTCCGATAGCTCATGGACTTCTCTGGTGCAATGTGTACCAAAAAAGGGTGGTATGACTGTGGTAACAAATGAAAACAATGAACTTATTCCCACTCGGATAGTTACTGGATGGAGGGTATATATGGACTACCGAAAGCTAAACAAGGTGACCCGAAAGGATCATTTCCCATTGCCATTCCTTGACCAAATTCTTGATCGTCTTGCGGGGCGTGCTTTTTATTGCTTTTTGGATAGATACTCGGGGTATAATCAAATCTTAATTGCCCCAGAGGACCAGGAGAATACCACATTTACCTGTCCATATGGGACCTTCGCTTTCTCTCGGATGCCGTTCGGGTTGTGTAATGCTCCGGCGACCTTCCAACGATGTATGATAGCCATTTTCACCGACATGGTGGAAGATATCTTGGAGGCCTTCATGGATGATTTCAGTGTGGTGGGTGATTCCTTTGAAGAGTGTTTGAGAAATTTGGATAGAGTATTAGCCCGATGTGAAGACACCAATCTCGTGCTTAATTGGGAAAAATGCCACTTCATGGTGAAGGAAGGCATAGTGTTGGGCCACAAGATTTCAAAGCCTGGAATTGAAGTTGACAAAGCCAAGATAGAGGTGATTTCAAGGCTTCCTCCCCCCATTTCCGTCAAGGGGGTGAGGAGTTTTCTTGGGCACGCGAGGTTCTAACGGAGGTTTATAAAAGATTTTTCAAAGGTGGTAAACCCCTTGTGCAAGCTACTAGAAAAGGATGTAAAGTTTGTGTTCGATGAGGGATGTATGCAAGCATTTGAGCTTCTCAAGCTTAAGTTGACCACTACCCCAATAATTACCGCACCAAATTGGAGCTTGCCTTTCGAGCTCATGTGTGACACAAGTGACGTTGCGGTTGGGGCTGTCTTGGGTCAAAAGGTTAACAAGATGTTTCATCACCTGTACTATGCAAGCAAGACCATGAATGAGGCTCAAAGGAACTACACAGTTACCAAGAAAGAGTTGTTGGCTATAGTGTTTGCAATGAAAAAGTTTCGGCCGTATCTTATGGGGGCCAAAGTCATAGTGCACACCGATCATGCCGCTCTTAGGTACTTTATGACAAATAAAGACTCCAAGGCAAGATTGATGCGATGGGTGCTACTACTTTAAGAGTTTGATCTAGAAATTGTGGACCGGAAGGGTACTGAGAACCAAGTGGCAAACCACTTATCCCGTTTGGAGGAGGAGGGGAGGCCTTGAGATCAATGATTCATTTCCCGACGAACAACTCCTTGCGGTGTCAATGAATGATATGCCATGGTTTGCCGATGTTGCTAATTACCTTGTGATCGGAATAATCCCGTGTGAGCTCTCTTCTAACCAAAGGAAGAAGCTCAAGCGGGATAGTTTGGATTTTTGTTGGGATGAGCCATACTTGTTCAAGATTTGTACAGATGGTGTGATCCGAAGGTGTATCCCGGAAGAGGAGCAATTGCGTATCTTGGAGGCTTGTCATTCCTCTCCTTATGGTGGCCATCATGGGGGGGGGGGGGTGAGAACGACTTTTAAAGTTCTTAGTTGTGGGTTTTATTGGCCAATTTTGTTCAAAGAAGCGGATGAGCTTGTGAAGAGATGCGACGAATGCCAAAGAGCGGGTGGAATTTCAAAGAAAGATGAAATGTCTCTCAATACCATCCTTGAGGTTGATATTTTTTATGTGTGGGGCATTGATTTCATGGGCCCATTTGTTAGCTCTTGTGGGAACACTTACATTCTTGTGGCGGTTGACTATGTCTCAAAATGGGTTGAAGCTGTGGCTTTGCCTAACAATGAAGCCCAGAGTGTTATTGCATTTCTTAAGAAAAGCATTTTCACAAGGTTTGGCGCTCCTCGTGCGATTATCAGTGATAGGGGGTCTCACTTTTGCAATAGAGCTTTCGACACATTGCTTTCTAAGTACGGTCAATCATAAAGTTTCTACCCCTTATTATCCTCAAGCAAGTGGTCAAGTGGAAGTTTCCAACAGGGAAATCAAAAGTATATTGTCAAAGACGGTCAATGCTAATAAGATCGATTGGTCGAAGAAGTTGGATGACGCTCTATGGGCTTATCAGACGGCTTAGAAAACTCCGATTGGTATGGTTCCATATCGGTTGGTGTTTGGTAAAGCTTTCCATCTTCCGGTTGAGTTAGAGCAAAAGACTATGTGGGCTTTGAGAAAGTTGAATCTTGAATAGGATGTTGCAGCCAATCTTCATATAGAACAGCTAAATGAACTTGATGAATTTAGATTCCATGCCTACTCTAGTTCGTCCTTGTATAAGGACAAGATGAAGTACCTTCACGATAAATATGCTCGTGGAAAGGAGTTCAAAGTAGGTGATTTGGTTCTCTTGTTCAACTCTCGGTTATGTCTGTTTTTGAGAAAGCTTAAATCAAAATGGAGTGGGCCATTTGAAGTTGTGTTTGTGACCCCTTTTGGAGCTCTTGTTTTGAAAATAAAAATGGTGAAGTCTTCTGAGTTAACGGGCATCGGGTCAAGCATTATCTTGGGAAAATTGATGACAGCCACGTGGTGGCACTTCTTCACTTCAAATGTTGTGATGGTTACCTGCATCGTGCCGCGACGTTAAATCAGACGCTTCTTGGGAGGCAACCCATGTGTTTTTCTTCTTGTTTTCTTTGATTTTCTTTGTAGTATATGACTAATTTTTGGACTAACTGGGTGTGAGATATTACAGGGTTGTGGTGATGTAGTGTAAGATAAGGTGAAAAAATGCACAAGTCTCTGAAGTTGCCAGTGTGGCTGCACTGGTAAAGGGTGAATTGAGACCTCTTTGAAGTTTACGAGTGCGACCGCACTACATTTTGTGCGGTCCGCACTGGACCTCTACGGTCGCAGTTCATTTTGTGCGGACTGTAGAGCATTGCCTTCTCAGGCTTGAACAAAACATTGCAGTGTGGACCGCGGTCCATTTTGTGCGGTCCGCACTGGGTATCTTCTGAGAACTGTCTACAACATTTTGCCTCTGTTCTGCAATTCTTTCTACAACAATAATCTGAACTGCTTCTATTGATACTAACAAATGTATTGAATGATGTTTGCAGACAATGGTGAAACAATGAGGGAAAGACTCTAAACAACCAGGCCGAGGAGAATCCTCCCGGGGAGGGAAACAGAAAATGGTCAAACTCACTCCCCAAGCTAGGCAAAACATCAAGAACATGAGGAAGGCCATAAAAGCAGCTGACAGAGCTATTGACATGTCGGGGAGTGAGTACGATCCCTCTCGGGAGATCTCTTCGGACTCAATCCCAGAATACATCCCGTATCCGGAGAGGGCCAGACACAGAGACACTCCTCCCCATCACCCACTGCCCAAGCACCAACTGATGTTTCTTCTGGGTCGTCTAAGGGCTCAGCAGCCGGTAGTGGGGAATACTCCACCTCTCCCATAGCTTCATTATCCAGGGAGGGTGCAGAAGGAGGTGAGGAGGAATTATAGGGAAATGAGGAGGTAGCTGAAGGAGGTGAGCCTCAAGTAGGAGGCGTTGCTAGAACTAGGAAGCCCAAAGATTGGGAGGATAGATTTGTGAGTGAGGTGGCGTACCATAAGTTTCGGGAGTGGTGGCCGATGAGAAAATTGATTCTAGAGAGGAGCTTTATAGATAAAGACCTACTAACCCACAACCCCAACGTGCAGAGACAGTTTAGGACTAGAGTAAGTTGGGATCATTTTATAAATAACTGTGTAAACGCCAACGAACACTTGGTCAAGGAATTTTATTGCAATGTAGCCCACATCCAAAAGGGCTCCAAAGTGACCAAGGTTTGAAACTTGAAGGTGCTATTTGATGGGAAGTCGATAAATGAGTATCTGGGATTCAATGAGGAGGATGAGACATTGTATATGGCAAAGTTGGAAATGGGCGAGGAGGTCCATCCATGGCTAGCACAGTACCTGGCAGTCCCAGGTACCGTCCCCGACTGGTTGACTATTGGAGTCAAAAAGAGAAGGAGCTTGAACTTTGAGGTGAGGGGATGAGAGACTTTTGTTTGTAGCCTGTTGGACCTTACCACTCATGACAACACCCTCCCTCTCCACCGGGCTATGTTAGTGGCTTCTATTATGGCTGGGTACCCTATCAACGTGGGGAATGTGTTGTCATGGATTATCACTATAGTGGGAGCGGACCATGACCGGAACTACCTTTTCCAGCTTCCTCACAATGTACTTTCGGGACTTGGAGGTGGACAAGAGACCCTATGACATCAAGGTCAAGGCGACAATCCCATTTTCCTAGTATATCATGAAGGGGGATGACAACCCCAAGAGCAAGAACTACAAAGCTCCTGCTTCTGCTCCAACTGGCCAGTCTGAAGAGCCAGTTGTGGTAGAGGTCCCTGCTGAGCCTACCTCCACTTTTGCTGACATACCTCCCGGACCTTCCACATCCACAGCTATTCCTGCCAATCCATCCACATCAGCGGGCCCGTAGTCCCATCTTCCCGGGCCCATCCTATTACTGCCCACCGTTTGAGCCAGGCACTTTTGAGTATCAACAACTGGATGCAGACTGCCTCATCTAAGTTGTCCATCTTAACTACCACTGTAGATGCTCAGTCGGTTCCCCCAGCTCTACAAATGCCACAGTCGATAGAGGATGAGCTCAAGGAGATACTTGACAATCAGAAGAAGATCCTCGACACTCAAGCTGCGCTCTCAAAGGCAGTTGGTTTACATAACAAGGCTCTCAAAGAGCTTGCTCGGGAGCACAAGAAGCTGCGGAAGACACGGGCCTCCAAGGAGTCCGTGAAGGAGCTGCATGCAGATGTTGACAGACTGAAGGCAGATCAGCTGCCTTTAGACTTATTGCTCGAGGACCCAGTCCCAGTAGCTCAGCCACAGTAGGAGCAGACACAGAGGCCTCCAAAGAGGAGGAGGATGATTCCTAGAGTTGATGATGCTATCATCCAGTTGGCGGACCCACTGGAGACTTCCTCCAGTCAGCCACAAGATGTACCAGTTTCAAAGCCTGTCGAGGTCCAGGCCCAGATCCCAATAGCAGAGGAGCAGACCACCGGGAACCAGTCTGAGGTTCCCGCACATAGAGAGGACCCAGGGACCACTCATGATCCTATGCAGACAGACAGGGCTTAGGAAGTCTTCTATATCCTTTTTCCTCTTATCCTTTTGATGCTTTATTTAGATTAGTTGGCATTGGGGACAATGCCAGCTTTCACTTGAGGGGGTAGGCCCTACATTTTGGATAACTATATATATATTGATACATTTTTATGCTTTCTTGATTTTTCATCTTTGGTCTGTATATAGTTTGATATTTAGTTACATTTATCGCACTTTTATTTTACTTTGGATTTGTATATAAAGTTACGTTTCATTGTACATATTCATCCCATCTATTGTATATTCAAATCCCCTATTGTATCTATTCATTCTATTTTCCGCAATTTTTTTTATTTTTAGCTTCTTATTTATGTTCGTAGCCTTTTGTTTTGTTTTGGACGTTTTCAATAAGCCTTTGGTTTTCTTAATGCCATGGTTCTTTCCAAAGGTAGAGTGTTGTGTGAACCGGGTGGATCTTCCCAATGATGGATGACGTGACAACCTTCTTAAGGGTTTGAGTCCGTTTTTATTTTTGTTTTTAGTAGCTAGTAGTTAAGGGTGCCTCAAGCGAAGCTTCACTTAGGCCTAGCACATTTGCCTTTGATCTCATGGCCAAAAAAAAATTGTTGTGTTTAGGATGGTGAAAGCCGTGACCTTGAGACTCTTGTGTTGACTGATAATAATCAAGTGGTTTTTCAGGACCATTGTGTGCTCAAATCATATCTAAGGTCATTGTGGGCCTCCGACTCTATGTCTTTAGCAATCCCTTAGCTTGTGTGGTGAGTAATTGAATTGCAAGTCCAAGTCCCGAGCCATTGGTCTAGAACTTGCCCTGAATGTTTGTTGAGGCAAAGTCATAAATGAATTTTGACTTGAGGCATGATTATAGGCTTTCCTTGATCCAAATGATAGTTTGAACAATTCCATATCCTACCAATGATATGATCCCTAATTAACCCTTTTGAGCCTTAGACCTTTTTCTTTCAAGAACCATGATACAAGCCTATACCTGTTCTAAAAGATATCCTCTCTTGGCACCTGATCTTTTCTTTAGTACATGGCAAAAGTGTAAGTTTGGGGAGAGAGATGAGGATTGCAACAAAGTTGTAAAAGGGCACAAAAATGAAGAAAATAAAAGGCAATGAAAAAGAAAGAAAAACAAAAAGACAAAAAGAATGTTCAAAGTGAAAAAGAATAAAAAGGGATTCAAGAAAAAGCAAAGAATGAAAGGTGTGGAAAGTTGAGAAAGGAGAAAAAGGTTTGAAATGCATAAGATAGAGTGACAGTATGTCTCTCCAACCTCTTAGAAAGAAGTGAAATGACTCAAAGAGTCAAGAGAATATGTGCCAAATGAATCAAAACAAGTGCTTAAAGGAAGATGGAACCTACTTAGACCAAAACATGTCCTACCCTGAACCAAAAGCCTTCACAATATCTCCACAAAAGCCCTATATGATCTTGAGTTGAATGAAGCTTACATTAGTGGATACTCACATAAGGGGCAAACATATGGTACTTAGAGCCGGACTTGTGACTTTTTCTTGAGAGAGATGAGTGAATTCCATTAGCCTCATTTTACGTGCCAAATTCTAAAGGTGAGGTTTGCTTAGGGAGAGTTGAGGATGTGCGAGTTTGGGTTCTACAATGACCAAAGTAATTGAGAGAGTTCTTTGATGTGCTGAGTCAACACTTGAAGCTCTTGTGTCGCACTTGATCCATGGTTTTTCAAAGGTTAAATTTTGTTAATGACTCAGTTGTATTGAGGGCAATTGTTAGTCCCAATTGATGCTAGTGAGGTTGCTTTGGGACAGCTAAAAATTTCTTAGATTTTCCCTTAAGGGTGGGTCTTATTTTTTTTGCTTGAGGACAAGCAAAAGCTTAAGTTTGGGGAAGTTGATGACTAGGGATTTTGACGCATTTTATACTCCTTCTTGCTTACACTTTGATTATAAATTCATACAAAATAGTCACAAAAGGCTCATAAGTTGTGGTTGATTATAGGTTTGATCAATAAAGTGACAAGATATCAAAGATCAGCTCAAAAGGAGTGAAACTTGTACAAGTACCAAAGACAAGACAAACTCAAGAAAAACAGGTGTAGTGCGGCCGCACTGCACTTTGTGCGGACCGCACTAGGAAGATTCAGAGAGCTAGTACTTCAGGCATTAAGGCAGTGCAGCCGCAGAAGGTTTTTGCGGTCCGCACTGAAGGCAATGCGGCCGCACTACCATTCTGTGAGGTCCGCAGAGCCAAGGTTCAGAGAGGGTGAAGTTGGAA
This sequence comes from Nicotiana sylvestris, assembly GCF_000393655.2. Classification (NCBI taxonomy): domain Eukaryota; kingdom Viridiplantae; phylum Streptophyta; class Magnoliopsida; order Solanales; family Solanaceae; genus Nicotiana; species Nicotiana sylvestris. The sequence goes on along the minus strand of NC_091066.1, from coordinate 152,592,211 downwards.
CTTTCAAGCCTGTGCGGTCCGCGGTCCAGTTTGTGCGGAGCGCACTAGAAGCCTCCACGGCCGTGGTCCATTCTGTGCGGTCTGTGGAGCCTGAGTTCAGCGAGCCAAGTTTTCAAGTTCAAGAGCCTAGTGCCGCCGCACACCATTTTGTGCGGTCCGCACTGACCCCGCAGGGGCATTTTTGTCCAGTTTTTCCAGCTTAGTATAAATAGAATCTTTTTCCATTTTTGGGGTATCATACATTTTAGAATAGCTACTGCGCTCGTGGGAACGTATCTTGTAGCCATTTTGGGCATTTTTACTTACTTTTTATCATTGAATCTTTGTATTTAGCTTAGCAATTAATTAATATGTGTTCATCTTCATCTATTTCTCTATTTTTCTCTTCAAGTATGAGTAGCTAGACCTTTTAGCTAGGGTTGTGGCTCAACCCTAGTGTGGGTAATTGATGGGGGTTGCAATTTAGGGCTAGATTGACTATGGGTGTTTACTATTTGGGTCGATTTCATGGTTTAATTACTGAATTAGTGGTTGCAAACACTAGTTTGTGCTAAGTTGACTTGGGCTCTTCTTGAGAAAGAGAGCCTAAGTCTCCGAAATTGATCCAATAAGGAATTGGGATGACCTCAAGAGAATTGATAGTCCCAACTAAAGGGTTAAACCTCAAGAGAGTAATACCCGACTTGAACCCTAGTTGTTTGAGCAAATATGCATACCCAATTGGTCTTGAGAAAGTCAATTGGGCAAAATCATTCTTTCTGCCGAGAGGTGTGAGAGCGGGTATATCGAGCAATGGTTATAACATATTCCCCAATCATGTCAATCGTGTCTTAGATGCAATTACCCGTCAATTGGCCACCTAGGTGAAAGTCACTACCCTAGTGCCTTTTAGAATATTTGAACAACTTGTAACATTTTACTCTTAGCTTAATATAGTTGCAATTATAATTTATAGTTTGATAATAGTAGAATTATAAAAGAAAACCCTAAAATGAATAGAAGTGCAATTTGAAACCAATACGCAATCCCAACCTAAATAGATACTCAACTCCCTTTCTAGCTCTCTGTGGAAATCGATCCCGACCCAAAATCGGGTAAAAGCTATTGCGACCCTCTCTCGCTACTTTTTAGTGGTGCGGAGTAGCAACGATCACCCCACTAGATTCCCGGAGCAGTGGAACGAGAATCGTAAGTGTTGCCACTCGTTTACTTGTTACACCCCGCAATATTACGATAATATTACCTCCTGCAGTATTATATTACGATGATGTTACGCCTTGCAGTATTATATTACGATGATGTTACACTTCACAGTATTAAGTTATGACAATGTTTCACCCTGCAATATTACATTACGGTGATGTTACGTTTCGCAGTATTAAATTACGACGACGTGGTACCCTGTAGTATTGTACGTTAAAATTGTCGTAAGGTAAGGTAATTAACATCAGTCCAAGGAAAAGATTATTCGGAGATTATAAGGATTATGATATTCACAAGTAATGAGTAAATTCGTGAAGATGAGAGGGGAAGCAAGTCAAACAAAATGAATTTTCATCCAAGTTTGGCATTTTGGGATAAAATACGGGCCGAGTGTTAATACCCCGATATTTATGGACTAGTGCCACACAAGGTACTAAATGACCATGATAGTAAGGTGTATAAGGTATGTCAAAAGTGAGTAGTATTTTAAGTAATTTGAGATAATTCCTAGTTATGTGGATAATTGGGTTATTTAATGATTTTGATATGATAATTAACTAAGAAATCAAAGTTTTTGGATAAAGTTTAAGAGCCCCAACATGGAAGCCAAGAAACTAGCTTAAATATGACTCTTAAATCATAAATATATGTGGCACCCTTAGAGAAGTATATGGATTAGTCATCTTATCAAGTGGAGCCCACTTAAAGGTTAAATCTTTCTAATTCAAATAGAATTTCTCATCTCTTAAGAGACTTTCAGCCAAGGAATGTAGAAAGAGAAATCATAATACTTGTCCCTACACTCCTCTTAAATTAATACCAAGCTCCATTTGGTAACGGAGACATAAGGAAGTAGAAGCCAAGAATGATACTCACTCCTCTTAAATTAATACCAAACTCCATTTGGTAATGGAGACATACAGAGGCAAAAGCCAAGAATGATAGTCACTTCTCTTGAATTAATACCAAACTTCATTTGGTAAGGGAATTATACAGAAAGGCAAAGCCAAGAACAAAGGTGAGGGAATTTGGAAATTCATACAGATTTTTTACTACTCCAGGTATGTTACGGCTATCCCTTCTTTCTTTTGGCATGATCCATACGATACAAACAAAACGAGCAAATGCACAACTTTCACAAATGACTGTATTCATAGAAGTATTAGAAATGCCTATGTTCTTGAATTCCCATGTGTTATATTATTCTATTATCTGTGCATGGGTCTCGGAAAAATATGCAAGTTGAAAAAAGAAAAAGGTTTACTTCATGATATTATTCAAAGGCATAATGGTCTTATGACACTCCAAGAGATTTTATTAATGTAATTTTCATGAATTGCATTCATGTACATTTACCCATGAACAGATGGCATTATATACATGTATATACATATATATATATATATATATATATATATATATATATATATATATATATGGGATATGAGAAATGTTATGGAGTTATATATGCACCACCATCTGATCAGCTAGTATACGTTGATGATTTTGGCCACAGTGGCCAAGATGATATACTGGGATGCCCTCAGAGGCTGATGATGTTATGAAACATATACCTATGCACGACATGACATTCATACGCATATGCATGATACTATAATTAGTTCATGATTTACAAAGTTATTCAGACTTACTGGTGGAGTCATTTACTCTATATTTCCTCCATGTCTATTATGTACTTATTTATGTACCTTACATACTCAGTACATTATTTGTACTGATGTCCCTTTTTGCTTGGGGATGCTGCGTTTCATGCCCTCAGGTCCCAATAGACATGTCAAGAGCCCTCCAAGTAGGCTATCAGCTCAACGAAAGATGTTGGTGCACTCCATTTGCTTCGGATTTGCTTGTTTGGTCAGTATGGTTTAGATGTGTATTGTTTGGTATGGAAGGACTCTGTCCCAACCTTTACAAAAATTATGTATTCTTAGAGGCTTTTAGACAGATGTCATGTATGTAAAATATTGAATGGCCTTGTCAGCCTATGTTCAGTATTATTTTGGTCTTATAGGCCCGTACTTCATATGTATAAGTTTGTATTCCCTCATGCTTTACTTTGGTTCATTTACTTATGATGGAATAATATGAAAGTTATGTTACGTTGGTACTCGGTTGAGTAAGGTACCGGGTGCCCGTCGCGGCCCATCAGTTCAGGTTGTGACAAAAGTGGTATCAGAGTAGTTCTGTCCTAGGGAGTCTACACGCCGTGTCTAGTAGAGTCTTGTTTATGGGTGTGCCGTGCACCACACTTATAAGCAGGAGGTTATAGGGTATTTAGGATTGTTACTCTTTCTTCTTACTCTAGGTCGTGTGGTAGAGCTCACTTATAAGAATTCTAATTCCGAAATTCTATTTTATTCATAATAAGACGATACCTACATCCGAAAAGAAGGTTGGAAAGAGAGATAGTTGTGGAAGAGCTAAGTCAGAGGAATTGGATTTTGTATGATGCCTACGATAAGTAAATGTGAGGTCTTTAGCAGATCATGGGTGTACTGAAAGGTGTAATCTTCCTGATAAGAAGCCTTAAGGCAAGAATGCCTATCCATCTTTATGGTGAAATGCAATGAGAGATTAAGAAGATAAATACAAGTTTCAACAAGCAAAAGAAGCAAGATGAAGAAGGGTACGAGGCGCCCAGTTAATGAAGGTTAAAAGTGTTTATAATTTAGGCAGAGGAACATAAGCTTTTTGAGTTATATTCAACAGTAACAAAGGTATGTACAATTGGTCACACCCATTTCAGTTATGCCCTATGGGGGCTAATAGGTATAGGTAAGAGAAGGACATGATATCAAGATCCGACCGGGGTTAGAGTAACCCAAAATGTTGGATGGATTGTTAGCAGTGGCGGCCATTTTCGAAGGATATTACAAATGTGGTAATAATTCTCCTTGTGAGATACCCTGATAGTGCACTCTAGAATATTACAATTAGATGTGAATAGTAGAATGATCAAAAAATTCAGAAGATAGGCACTGAAAGCTTGGAAGGGATAAATATTTCCTTAGTGTGACTCTCGTCCCTAGTAGAGCGAGGACGTTGAGCAGCCCGAAGAGCCAATGAATGAAGCAAGGAGAGCTAAAAGCGAAAGAATATCGTGTTGAAGTTTTCACAAGAAAGGGGATAGGCAGAAATATTCAAAGTAATGAGATGAGAGATAAGGAAGAATTATGAGTGAGATGTGATACATGGATGACAACGGTAGAGTATTACAGAACCTATAGTCAGATGAAGAAAGAGACGAAAGGTGATGGGCCTTAAGATAACAAAAGAGTATAGGCCATACAGTCACATCCTCATTCGAGAAATAAGTTCGCAACTCTAATGTGATTAACAGAAGGAAAAGTTAGACCTCAGAATAATAAAAATCAGTATGGACTGGTGAACAAGATAAACTAAACATGAATTAGGAACTGAGTGATTTGATAATAGTCAGCATCGTGAGAGTTTCGGATTTCATTCCGGCGATAATAGAATTGACAACAAAGAAGATCCATGATGAAATTAGAGAATGGTAATTCAGGGAGACGCTCCATAAAGCAAGCAATATGAGCAAAGTTAAGCTTAAGGGACTGTATGTGCTAGTTACACTAAATGTCACCCTTGCGAGTAAGAAAATTTGTTATCCTTGGTAAAGAAGGATTATCGCAAGGCGAGTAAGGGTCATGGATGATGTGAAAGGACACCAAAGATAGAATATGAAAAATATCTATGGGCAAGTCGTCATAACTCCAAGTCATAGTACTTTCCTAAAGGGGGGAATATGGAATGATAAAGGAAGAATGCGATAAAAATGAGAAAGGGATGATGTTGCACTTATCCAAATGTTATAGATATGCTATGATTCCAGAACGTTATGTAAGCACGACATAAAAAGTAAGGGTTCCTGCACGAGATGTTATTTATATATAAGGAGCCAGTACGTAAGGTATGTTAAGACAAGGAAATAACCCTAGAAAGATTAAGCAGAATATGGATATGAGAATGGGCCGACGAGTAATTAGTAGTTGATTTAGGAAGAGCCTAGTCATGAGTAGACAAAAAGTTATAGACAAATCAGCAGATCATGTAAGATAAATGTAGTAAACCCCAACATGGAGAATTCAGCCTCGCTGTAATGTTATTATAATACGTGAGATATGTTCAAATAGGGAGTCAGGGTACTTAAAGGTACCTTATGAATGTTACAAAAATAAAAGAGAGTGCCACTAGGAAGATAGTCAAATATCAGTTCAGAAGCAACCCTACAAGCGAGGGCATGGAGGTAAGAAACTACGAATGACTATAAGCAAGGAAAGACATCAAAATGTCCATAATACGCTCACAGCTTTACGAGAGTCAAGGGTTCTCCCTAAGTACTATAATGAAAGACTAGCTGAGTAAATAAGGAAGAAGGCTTGAACCAAAGCACAGGGACCTAAAGAGGAAAGGGTTGTATAACAACAGTCTAACTACAAAATTGTATGCACTCCAAAAGAAAGTTGCACCTACCATGGATAATGAGCGGGGAGTAAAAACCAAAAGTAATATTCAAGACCATATGAGTTGGACAAAAACTTCAGCATGCGTGAGAACTCAGATAAGCTAAGTATGCACGCAAAAAGGGGGCAAAAAGACTAGGAAAAGCAATTGCTTACATTTGAAGAAAGCTGAAATGGAACGAAAGGAATTATTCGATTAATGATCAGCCATAGAAGACTCCGGTATAGGCTAAAAGAAGGAATTGGGTCCAGGTCATAGACAAAGGATTGAATCATTAGAAGATTATATCATGGTCTTCCATAGCATCCAAAAAAGGCTAAAGTAATAACTAAATGCCATGAGTCACAGATCGAAAGATAGATTGAGCCTACATAAAGGCTAATTAGAATAAAAGGGAAACTAAATAGTTACATCAACAAGTAAATTAGGAGTGTGCTTATTGGACCCAGAAAGTTACAAACATCATGATTGAGAACATTGTAAAATCACTCATAATATCAGAGGTACAAGAGAAATAGTATCGTAGCCATATTCTATAACGGCTCTGTGATAAACCCAGTTAGAAGAATACCAGTATAGGGCTACCACCAGATTGTGTATGTACCAGAGGTGCAAGTATTATAAGAGAGCTTCAAGTTGTGGATGCGATTATACCTATGTGAAGGGGGGTGGGTGGGGGTTATAAAAGAGATAAAATATATGATGTGAGACTTTAAGATAAGTAAAGTAAAGGTGGACAACGTACAAGATACTCAAATGCAGAAAGTTGTGAATAGTCCATACTTCGGATAGAAGGTTAGAAACACGGGGATTCAATATCCAGGAATGATAGAGGCATCGTTAGTGGTATATCTCATAGACTATGGTTTCTAGGTATCGAGGAGGCTAATTAAGACAGTAAAGAAGAGTTAGAGACTATGTATATCTCGCTTGATGTTCTAGAGTGACATAAAGAAACCTATGATACAAGCAAGTTGAAGGAAGGTTGCGAGTAATATAAATAAATATGGGTAGGTCGCGAGCTTAAGTATGGCAAAGCGACAAGGTTTTAGGAAGGCAAGAGTAAGGATACGAAAGGGCAAGTGAGAAGGTATCGAGAATGGATAAGTCCTCAGGATTAAACCCATGAAAACAAGCGAGCTAATGGTTTCTCTAAGTTATAGAAAGCTCAGTGTAACCTGAATAAAGTCAGAGGAGTCTAAGACTAATATCATTTGAAAGAGATGAAGGTGTAATTGTGGTAGATAAAGAATGACATTTGTACCTTTGTTTGAATAATGATTTTGAAAAAAAAAAGAAGAGAAGGAGAAAAGATTTCACTGACAGCACGAGATTAGAATACCCCCATAAGGTAAATTACATTGAGACATTATGAAATACGATTATGGAAATCACTTCAAATATTCCTCAATGCAACGTAAGCCCAAGAAGCAATGTAATGCGTAAGATATTTCAAATCTTCAAGTGGATGATTTTAGATCAACATTGAGGTGAATCAACAATGGACAGATACAAGTTACAAAGTATGCCATGATATTACGCCATTCTTCTTAAGGAGAACGGTAATGAATTAAAGAACTGAGATTTATACCTAAAGGATAGGCAACAAAAGTAACTAGGAGTTTGGTAAGCATACCTCAATAACAATAAATTGAACTAAACAAATTATGGTATAGTATGACCCATGTAGATGCAGTAAAGCCATACGAATGTGTTACATACTATGCGTCCACCAGACTATATAGAAAACCGGGTTCTCTATCTATTTCCTCTGAAAATACTGATGAACCAAACTGTATAGAAATTTGGTCCTATATCAGTTTGGTATAGTGCTAAGTTTGTGTGAATCCATCAAATAGTAGAGTACCTGGTCCTTTATCGGGTTCTGCAGTGAATGCTAGTAAAGTTGTATGTAAATAAAGCCGAGGATTTTTACATGGAAAAATCTCATACAAGGGGATCAAAAAACCATGACCTACACTTGTAGGCTTTTAACTTTACTAACTTGCATTCTCCCTATTACAAGCCACTTTACAATAACCCTATTGCAAATACCTCAACTAACTTGTGATGCTCTCATCACAAGCCACTCTATAACTATCCTAGTTACAAAGAATTTGACTAACTTGTGGTGTTTCCACCACAAGCCACTTTGTCACACTACGGTTACATTGGCTTTGACTAACTTGTGTTGTTTCCACCACAATCCACTTTGTCACACTACGGTTACAAAGGCTTTTTCTTATGATTATCCCTAGTCATAACATGAACTCCGAAATTTACGAATTTTGGTTTGTTCCTAATACAACGCTTCTAAGAAAGCAAACTAGGAATTACAATGAAGAATACATAACAAAGACTCAACAGCCTAAGGACTTAAGATATCTTTGATCTTGGATCAAGTCCTTGAGGTTGAAGCAGCTTTGTTCTTGAGAGAGGTTCTTGAGCACTTGAGAGAATTTTCGTTTTCTGTATTTGCAAATGTTGGAACCTGAAACTTGTGCCTTGCATAAGGTTTATACTACACAAGACATCCTTACTGATGTCCAATCTCAATGGGAAGTGACTGCTGCACTGTCTGTTGTATTGTCTGCTACACTATTGTAGGCAGTCACTTTCTGCAATTGCTTTCCAACTGTAGTTGACTTGTACTTTTGTTAGAGAACCCTAAGGGACTAGGTCCCTGTTGTGTTCCTCTTTGTACAGTTGCGATCAGTCACTCAGTTGCGTTCTAGCTATATAGTTGACTTGGACTTTTGTGAGAGAAGTACCAAAGGATCAGGTTCTTGATCTGGTTCTTTTGCACACCACCCAGATTTTCTTGAGTTGAGTAACTTGAATGATGCTTTGTATAGAATCATTGTAGGTACACCTTAATCACATCACTTCAACATCATTTGAAGTGATGTGAGCACTTTAGTTGGTTAGAGAATGAGTGGGCACTAGAAATAGTGCAGTGCAGCAGAATCTTCATTTCCAACTATGTCCAATTGACTTTGTACTGTTGTAAGGAACCCACAAGAGTATCAGGTCCTTGTTGTTCCTACCTCCTGAAGTTGTAGCAAGTTCACATTTGGCTAGAATCCGTTAGATGCAGTGTAATCCAAGTGAGTCAGGTTCCCTATTTGGTTCTTGACATTAAGTTTGTTAGATCAACAAAACACAGGGCAAATATATTGAAAACCTATCAATCCTATCAATTTCCCCCTTTTTGATGATGACAAACTTAGCATTGAAAACAAGAAGTTAGAGTTCAGACAACCAGATTGAATAACAGGAGACCACAGGTTCCCCCTGACTTTATGCCCTTACTCACACATGTTTTCCCATATGTTCCCCCTGACTTTTTACTCTCATTCTTGGTCTTTTATCTGGTTCCATACAGAAAGTTTGTTAGATTATCAAAACATAGCTTAAAAGACCTTAAGCCCATCTATTTCCCTCTTTTTGATGATGACAAACTTTGAACATTGATGACTATTAGACTTAACCAGATAAGGTACCAGCAACTGCATATGTTCCCCCTGACTCTATTCTTCCCCCTTTTGGCATCATCAAAAAGACACAGTCAGACAAAAAAGACATAAAGAAGTCCAACAAAGCTAACTCATTCCACATATGTGCACACAATCATGATAGAAAAGAGAAGCAAAAGGGAAACCAAGCATTGTACAAGCAAAAGAAGAGCTGTTTTATTGATAAGAAATTTTATTGTTTCAACAAGAGCAACATGGTGAAATCCAACATGCCATCACAAAAAGACAAACAAAAAGAAAAACAACAGCCACAAACTCATCAGAGCAAAAGATAATTGGCCACTGAGAGGATCCTAGAGGACACTGGAAGAGGGAGGCTTGGAAGAGGAGGCAACAATGGTTTTGAGAGCTAGGTCCATGCGGGTAGTTGCAGACAACTGTTAGTCAAGCGGTTTCTCCGGCAGGTTCTTCACCAGCTGCCTAAGTCCAGAACTTGTCTCATACCTGCCATCTCCTAGATTGCCAGGCAAGCGTGTGACCCCATATGACTTTTTCTGAGTTAACTCTCCTGCCCAAGTCCACTGGCACTTAGAATAGTCTTCATTGAACCAGGTCCTCCCACAGTTTCCCACTTTTGTTTTCTAGATATTTCAATAAACTTCCCATTCCTGCTTGCAATAGCCAGAATGTCACCCTCAAACAAATCTTTCTCAGCCACACCCTTTTTTTAGATCTTTTCACTAAGGAACTAGATTCCTCCACAACATCTTTATCAACCTCAACCACTGGAATGTTTTTATCAGCCACATCATCCCCTATTTCATCAACTTCTTCATCTTTTTTTTTTTAATACTCTGCTTACTCTTCTACAAGGTAGACTCAAAAGCCTCTTTCTTCTACAACCACCTGGTTTGTTTGAGCTAAAAGAGAATCAGGTTCTTCAACAGATTCTTCTATGATGGTGTCATGAACCAGAGACTCAAAAAGAACCAGAGTTCTTTCATTCCCTAAGAATGGAGTTTCTTCCCCCTGAGATTCAGGAACAGAGGAAAAGTAGGGTTTGCAACACATGGAAGTGAGACTAGAGATGAGGTGACTGGAGAGGAGGAGGAAACCGATATGGGTACAGTAGTATCAGGTATATTGAAGAAGTGGGTTTCTGGTGATGATGTTAAGGGAGGAGGAGATGTGGGAGTGATGTAGATGGCAATAGAAAAAGTCGATTATTCGTTGGCCATGATGAGAGATGTGGTAAAAGGTGCAAAGAGAGACAATGGTTTAGAACTGTTGGTTTGAAAAGTCAGATGATGTGGCACTTGAATTAATTTTGCTATCTTTTTCTTTGAACAAGCATGCGAAAAACACATTACTACTAACCTGTGGTGTAAGAACCAGGTTCCTGGCCTGTTTTTGTAAAAGGGTATTTGCAGCTCTCCTCTGAAGTTCAACACTGTTCCTTTAGCTTCTGTGATCATCATGCGTGTTTACCTGCAACGGTATAGATATGAGTTAGGCCTAGTCAAAAAAAACTTTAGCCAATTTTACCTTAGTGTAACTATCATAGTCATGTTAGCAAAACCAGGTTCTCAATTAGGTTCAAGTGATCCCAATGCCATCTTGTTTCTCAAAGTGTTCCCTGCTCAGAGCTTTGGTGAAGATATCTGCAATTTGATCTTTTGTGCAACAAAATCTAATACAAATAAGACCCTTTTCCACATAGTCCCTAAGAAAATGGTATCTGATATCAATGTACTTTGTTTTCTTGTGTAGAACCGGGTTCTTTAACATGTTGAGAAAACTGGTGTTGACATATAGAACCGGTACACAATCAATGTATACACCAAAATCTTCCAATATTTTGCTTGATCCACAGTGAATAAACATATCACGAGGTAGTTGCATCATACTCTTCTTCAGCTGTTAAGAGAGCTACTAAACTTTATTTCCTAGTACCTCATGAGATAAAACATGATTCAGGAAATGAGCCATTCCAGATGTGCTTTTCCTGTCCACCAGATAACCTGCATAATCAGTGTTAACATAACCAATAAGGTTGAAATTGTCACCTGAAGTATAGTACAGAACCAGGTTCTGTGTGCCCTTAAAATATCTCAGAATTCTCTTAGCAGCCTTCAGATGAGATTCCTCAGGATTTGATTGGAACCTTGCATGTAATCCCACAGTGAATACAATGTCTAGCCTGCTGGCAGTAAGGTAGAGTAGAGATCCAATGATTCCCATGTTGCCATATCAATCCTTTTCAAGAGTTTTTTGATGCATTTCTGACTGATACACGTTTCCTTTATGGACTGCTTCACTTGAAGACCCAGGAAGACATTCAGTTCCCCCATCATACTCATTTCAAACTCACTTCCCATGAGTTTAGCATATTTTTCACATAATGAGTTAGCTATAGCTCCAAATATAATGTCATCCACATAAATCTAATCAATGAGCAGGTTCCTTCCCCGTTTCTTCAAATACAATGTATTGTTAATCTTTCCTCTTGTGAAGCCATTTTCTATGTTCATCGAGCTCATTCCTAAATAACTACCTAGTCCCTATGATGGTTCTATTTGAGTGTCTAGGTACCAGGTGCCATACCTTATTTCTTTCAAGTTGATGCAGTTTCTCTTGCATTTCAGTAATCCAGTTTGCATTCGACGAGGCTTCAGGGGTAATAATAGAAGTACCAGGTTCCTCTTGAGAAGTAGAAGAGGATGTTGCATTGTCTTCACCTATCTCCTTCATCTTACTCATCAAATCAGCCTTCCCATTTGAAACTCCAGATATTTCCCAAGGACTAAAAGTGGTTCATTATCTTAATCACCACTGTTTCCTCCTTTTTAGAGGAGGATGTCCCATTGAATAGCATATGAAATCCTTTATGCCAGGTCTTCGAATCATTATCAACTGCATTCAAGCAGCTTATATCACCACCTTAGTCACGAGCTTCTACCTTGTTTTCCTCCCCATACCTAGAATGTACCCCTTCTTTCCATTTTCCAAAGGGTACAACCCTTCCTTGCAGGGCTTTCAGTGAGAGAAAATCCATGGTATTTCCAGTCATGTGCTTTGAGAATCTACTGTCCATGATCCATTGTAGTCTGCTTCCTCCCACTATTCCCTGCACATCTAAATTATGGCTTAGATTTAGGAACCCAAACTAGTTTGGGTCCCTTGTTATGATAGAAGGGATGGATAAGGGCTTTTCTAGTCCATACAGAAAACATTGGTTTCTTGCGAGCGGTACCTGGTCCCCTGTTAGTAGTCACTTTGTCAATAAGCACTTTGTTTTTCTGAACAGATTGAGCCCTGGATGGCAATTTTCTTTGAAGTGCTCATTGTTCCCACAGTGGGTACACAACAAGTTATCAGGAACTGTGACGTACTTGCTGTGAAGGTTGTAAGGAGTTTTCTCTTTTTGGAACCTGATTCCTTGCATGTTTCCACTATTTTTGAAGTACATGGTAGTGACAACATCTGAGGACCAGGTCCACTTGAGAGATTTCTCAAGATCACTTTTTACTCTCTTCAATTCAGCTTGAAGCTGCCTATTTTTCTCGAGTTCACCGCATATCCTAGTTCTAACAGCTTTCAACTCATTTTCAAGCCTAATGTGTTCCTCACTGGCTATCTCCTTTCCTTTTCCAGAATTTTTAGGATTTAACTTAGTCTAGGGTTTCACGATTATTTCCCTTAGGTCTGTAATTTCTGCCAAAAGATCATTCTTTTCTTTTCTGAAAATTTCAATGGTTTTCTTATGGTCAATAACTACAGCCACTAAGTCGTCTCTAGTTTGTTCAGATTAAGCTAACTCTAAGGTCAAAGAATCCCTATCCTCCACAAAACTATGAAAGGCATTGATTAATACGTTAGCTAAAGACATGAGTTTTCTTGGAGAATAGGATTTCAGATTTATCTGAACATCCCTAAAATTTACCTCTTTGTTTTCTTCGTCTTCATCATCATATGGTTGTGCCATCAACGCAAAGTTTGAGTCATATTCAGCTGATCTTTTTCTTTTGAAGTTCTTGGAGAATTCTTGCTTCAAGAGAGGACAATTTTTCATGAAGTGTCCACCCTTTCCGCACTTGTAACAAAGATCATTGTTCTTTGATCTGTTAGAGTTGTCCCTTTCTGGAATTTCTCCATTTCTTCTGACCATCTTCTGAAACCTTTTGGTTAAGTAAATCATGTAACTATCTTCCTCACTCGAATCATTGTTAGCAGCTTTAAGTACCCAGTACTTTTCCTTCTTTGGTTTTCTCCTTTCTAGAGTTGGTGGAGCAGCCATGAGGATCCTTCCTTGGTGTTAGCCTGATAGGAAGAAACTGCTTTGATACCACTTGTTACAGACTGTGCGTCCACCAGACTATATATAGAACCGAGTTCTCTATTTGTTTCCTCTGAAAATACTGATAAAGCAAACTGTATAGCGATCTGGTCCTATATCAGTTTAGTGTAGTGCTAAGTTTGTGTGAATCTACCAAATAGTAGAGTACCTGGTCCTTTATCGGGTTTTGCAGTGAATGCTAGTAAAGCTGTATGTAAATAAGGCCGAGTATTTTTACGTGGAAAAATCCCACACAAGGGGATCAAAAAACCACGACCTACACCTATAGGCTTTTAACTTCACTAACTTGCAATCTCCCTATTACAAGACACTTTACAATAACCCTATTGCAAAGACTTCAACTAAGTTGTGATGCCCTCATCACAAGCCACTTTATAACTATCCTAGTTACAAAGAATTTGACTAACTTGTGGTATTTCCACCACAAGCCACTTTGTCACACTACGGTTACAAAGGCTTTGACTAACTTGTGATGTTTCCACCACAAGCCACTTTGTCACACTACGGTTACAAAGGCTTTTTCTTATGACTATGCCTAGTCATAACATGAACTCCGAAGTTTACGAATTTTGGTTTGTTCCTAAGACAATGCTTCTAAGAAAGCAAACTAGGAATTACAATGAAGAACGCATAACAAAGACTCAACAGCCTAAGGACTTAAGATATTTTCGATCTTGGATCAGGTCCTTGAGGTTGAAGCAGCTTTGTTCTTGAGAGAGGTTCTTGAGCACTTCAGAGAATTTTTGTTTTCTGTATTTGCAAGTGTTGGAACCTGAAACTTGTTCCTTGCATAAGGTTTATACTACACAAGACATCCTTAGTGATGTCCAATCTCAAAGGGAAGTGACTGCTGCACTGTCTGTTGTATTGTCTGTTGCACTGTTACAGGTAGTCACTTTCTGCAATTGCTTTCCAGCTGTAGTTGACTTGTACTTATGTCAGAGAACCCTAAGGGACTAGGTCCCTATTGTGTTCCTCTTTGTACAGTTGCAATCAGTCACTCAGTTGCGTTTCAGCTGTATAGTTGACTTGGACTTCTGTCAGAGAAGTACTAAGGGATCAGGTTCCTGATCTAGTTCTTATGCACACCACCCAGATTGTCTTGAGTTGAGTAACTTGAATGATGCTTTGTATAGACTCATTGTAGGTACACCTTAATCACATAATTTGAAGTGATGTGAGCACTTTAGTTGGTTAGAGAATGAGTGGGCACTGGACACAATGCAATACGGCAGAATCTTCATTTCCAACTGTGTCCAATTGATTTTGTACTGTCGTGAGGAATCCACAAGAGTATCAGGTCCTTGTTTGGGTTCCTACCTCCTAAAGCTGTAGCAAGTTCACATTTGGCTGGAATTCGTTAGATGTAGTGTAATCCAAGTGAGTCAGGTTCCCTATCTGGTTCTTGATATTAAGTTTGTTAGATCATCAAAACATAAGGTAAATATATTGAAAACATATCAATCCTATTAGAATGGATGACTAGATCTATGAAATAAGATATGGCCATATTTACAAGTTATACAAAGTATCAAGCGAGGAACTTCAGTACACCTATAGATACCCAGAGAGGCATCCTATTAAGCCATGTATATGTTTACAAAGTAAGGCCTAGAGATTGACTAAAAGCTAAAAGGAAAAAAGGGATAATTATGCTCATATGCACACTTACAAGGCCAGGGTCATACAAGCTACATGATAGGAGGTAGTAGCAGTTACGAGATTAGAAAGATTTCGACCACAAGACATGATATGAGCAAAAAGACTAAAGGCGGGAATACACTAAACTTTGGATTTATTCACAGAGCAACTACTTAAATGGAAATGAGAGTATTAAGGTATTCACAAGTGCTATAAGTTATGAAAACGATAAGAGCATCAGTCAACATTCGAGGACAAATGTTCCAAAGGGGGGGGGGATGATGTTACACCCTGCAATATTACGATAATGTTACCTCCTGCAGTATTATATTACGATGATGTTACGCCTTGCAGTATTACATTACGATGATGTTACACTTTGCAGTATTAAGTTATGACAATGTTGCACCCTACAATATTAGATTACGGTAATGTTATGTTTCGTAGTATTAAATTACGATGACGTTGCACCCTGTAGTATTGTACGTTGAATTTGTCGTAAGGTAAGGTAATTTACATCAGTCCAAGGAAAAGATTATTCGGAGACTATAAGGATTATTATATTCACAATTGATGAGTAAATTCGTGAAGATGAGAGGGGAAGCAAGTCAAACAAAATGAATTTTTGTCCAAGTTTGGCATGTTGGGATAAAATACGGGCCGAGCGTTAATACCCGATATTTATGGACTAGTGTCATACAAGGTACTACATGACCATGATAGTAAGGTGTATAAGGTGTGTCAAAAGTGAGTAGTATTTTAAGTAATTTGAGATAATTCCAAGTTATGTGGATAATTGGGTTATTTAATGATTTTGATATGATAATTAACTAAGAAATCAAAGTTTTTGGATAAAGTTTAAGGGCCCCAACGTGGCAGCCAAGAAACTAGCTTAAATATGAATCTTAAGTCATAAATTTATGTGGCACCCTTAAAGAAGTATATTGATTAGTCATCTTATAAAGTGGAGCCCACTTAAAGGTTAAATAACCTTTCTAATTCAAATTGAATTTCTCATCTCTTAAGAGACTTTCAGCCAAGGAATGTAGAAAGAGAAATCATTATACTTGTCCCTACACTCCTCTTAAATTAATACCAAGCTCCATTTGGTAATGGAGAGATAAGGAATCAGAAGCCAAGAATGATACTCACTCCTCTTAATTAATACCAAACTCGATTTGGTAATGGAGACATACAGATGCAAAAGCCAAGAATGATAGTCACTTCTCTTGAATTAATACCAAATTTCATTTGGTAAGAGAATTATACAGAAAGGAAAAGCCAAGAACGAAGGTGAGGGAATTTGGAAATTCATACGAATTTTTCACTACTCTAGGTATGTTAAGGCTATCCCTTCTTTCTTTTGGCATGATCCATACGATACAAACGAAACGAGCAAATGCACAACTTCCACAAATGATTATGTCATAGAAGTATTATAAATGCCTACATTCTTGAATTCTCATGTGTCATATTATTCTATTATCTGTGCATGTATCTCAGAAAAATATGCAAGTTGAAAAAAGAAAAAAGTTTACTTCACGATATTATTCAAAGGCATAATGGCCTTATGACACTCCAAGAGATTTTATTAATGTAATTTTCATGAATTGCATTCATGTATATTTACCCATGAACATATGGTATTATATACACGTATATACGTATTTATATATATGTATATGGGATATGGTAAAGGTTATGGCGTTATATACGCACCACAACCTGATCAGCTGGTATACGTTGATAATTTTGCCCATAGTGGCCAAGATGATATGATGGGATGTCCTTAGAGGCTGATGATGTTATAAAACATATACCTATGCACGACATGACATTTATACACATATGCATGATACTATAATTAGTTCATGATTTACAAAGTTATTCAGACTTACAGGTGGAGTCATTTACTCTATATTACCTTCATGTCTGTTATGTACTTATTTATATGCCTTACATACTCAGTACATTATTTGTACTGACATCCCTTTTTGCCCGAGGATGCTGTATTTCATGCCCTCAGGTCCCGATAGACAGGTCGAGAGCCCTCCAAGTAGGCTATCAGCTCAGTGGAAGATGTTGGTGCAGTCCATTTGCTTCGGAGTTGCTTGTTTGGTCAGTATGGTTTAGATGTGTATTGTTTGGTATGGAAGGACTCTGTCCCGACCTTTTCAAAAATTATGTATTCTTAGAGGCTTGTAGACAAATGTCATGTATGTAAAAGATTGAATGGCCTTGTTGGCCTATGTTCAGTACACGAGTGATTATTTTGGTCTTATAGGCCCGTACTTCATATGTATAAGTTTGTATTTCCTCATGCTTTACTCTGGTTCATTTACCTATGATGGAATAATATGAAAGTTATGTTACGTTGGTACTCAATTGAGTAAGGTACCGGGTGCCCGTCGCGGCCCATCGGTTTAGGTCATGACATTACTCTTTCTTTTCTACTTCATTCAGCTTAGTGTTTATTTGTGACTCTCTTTTGCAGCTATGGGGTGACCACCCCATCCCATTGCAAGTATAAGGGATTGGGTAGCCTTCTTCTACCCCATGCAGCGGAGACTCGATACTGGCCCGCATTCGTGAAACATTTTGGGCTGAAAGTTTCATCTGGTAAGTGTCTTCCTCTGTATCACTCTTCGGCTATATAACATTGTTTATTGATACCACTGTTTATGACAACATGTCACGAATCTTCTAGGCGGAGGGCCCCAGTCCCTACATTTCGTCAGGCTGTGCCTCTGCAGGAATGCAATTCACTTTGGATGAGTCTGCTCGAGAGGGTCATGCTCAGTCAGTACAGGGGAGAGACCTCTCTCGGGTATGGTTGTGAGGGGGAGATCCCTTCTTTACCAGTCCATCACCTCGTGGATGAGTCCTTTAATAGGGACGAATCTTTGTTGAGAAAAAAGAGGAGGATAAAGCTCGGAAAGAGCACAGTTGTTGATACCGGTAAGAGTAGGACGGGTGCATCGAAGACGGCACCGGTACCCATGTTTATGGCCAACGCCATCTTGGCGGGGAGGTTTCCCTAAATAGAAGGGGTTTATCAAGGAGGGGGCTACACGCTCCGCCAAGGGTGGCGCATCATCCACTGTGGGCGGGGGTTTACGCGCCGAGAGCGACGGCTCAGGCTCTGACGTCGACCCAATGGCTGTTAACGAGTTTTTGGAGTATTACACGCACGTAGAGGTCAAAATGGAGGGTTTCGATCGACACATAGTCGCTCCTAGGGACTATGACTTACTGTCGGACTATGATCAGGTGGCATCCATTTTTACCCCTTTGTGTTCCGCCCCTGAGAGTGAGGCACTTAAATTGATGAGTAATGCGGAGTTGTCTCGGAGTGTTTCTGGCATGGCTCTACGGGTAAATGTATTTCTTTTTATTTTGTCATTGGATCTGCATTACTATTTTTGGCTCATTTGTTCTAACTTTGCTTCTCGTGCTAGAATCTTATCATGGAGATCGAGCGTGAGAATCGGGAAAGGAGGAGGACGACCATTTATGGAAAGATGTCTTCCAAGTACCAAGAACATCACACCAAACATCGTGCAATGTTTGACATCTACAATCAGGATCGCAACTTCCAATTGTTCCATGAAGGGCTCAAGCAGATGGCGGATCAACTGGCGCGTAAGTTCGAGGAGTTGAAGGAACGAGATGAGGACCTTATGAAGGTCGTTGCCCGTAGCAGTGAGCTTGAGGCAGCCCTTAGAGCTATGTAGGATGAGCTCGAGCTAAGTAGGGGAGTAGTGGCCGAAAATGCCTACCTTCAAGCAAAGGTAGCCAGTTTAATTTCCGAACTGGATATGAAGACGGCTGAGGTCGATGAGCTTAAGGGTGAGTTGAGTGTGAGTACTGATAGATTGGACCATGCTGAGAGGGAGAGGGCGACTGCTATTTTTGAGGCCGCAGTGTCAAAAGACGCACTTCGTGTTTGTAGGTTAGAGAGGACTAAGGAGATGAAGACGTCTACACTTAAGACATCAGAACTTGAGGGGCATATTCAAGGGTTGGAGGCGGAACTGTCCGCATTGAACAAGCGAGTGGATTCTTTGAAAGTGGAGGACATACGACGACAGTCGCAACCTTCTACATCTCATGCTCCAACTGATCCTGTCGTGCCTCGACATTTATATGAGTTGTGGGTTCATGTCGAGGCTCAGCTTGATGTGTGCAAGGCTCTTCATGTTAATGGGAGGGCATTTTAAGCGGAGCTTCGGGATGTACGTGCCAAGGCTCTTGCAACTCGTGAGGCATGCGAGTACGATCCTCTCACGCCCGATAGAGATGATATTAATTTTGATGATACAAACAGACTTGCCTCCAACTCTTGGTACGAAGACGTGTATGCCACCGGAAATGATGTGTAGTATTTGTTTTGTACTTACTTTTTGCATCGCAATTTTTGTAAGGGCATCTTTGAGCACTTTGTAAAGACAAATATTTGTAACATATTTACTGTAAATGAAGGTCGTTTTGATCGTACATCTCTGAGTTGTTTCCTTTCTTTGGTTTGTTTGGCGACGACTTCTGTCGCAGTCATGTCACTCCGACACTTTGTTGAAATGCTAAACTTATTGTATTGAGTTTAGTTGACCTCTTTTCGTTATCAATGACCTTAGCCATAAGGATATTACTTTCTAGTTGGTGCCAAAATAATGCCCTATCGTGGTTTGTATGAAGTAGAACTATTTTTTCTGACGATGGCCTTAGCCATTGGGATGTTACTTTCTAGCTGGCGCTGAAGTAATATCCTGTCGTGGTTTGAGTGATGTCGAACTCATTTTTTCTGACGATGTCCTTAGCCATTGGGATGTTACTTTCGAGCTGGCGCCGAAGTAATATCATGTCATGGTTCGAGTGATGTCGAACTCATTTTTTGTCAATGGCCTTAGCCATTGGAATGTTACTTTTGAGCTGGCACCGAAGTAATATCCCTCATGGTTTGAATGATGTCGAACTCGTTTTTTGTTGATGGACTTAGCCATTGGGATGTTACTTTCGAGCTGGCGCCGAAGTAATATCCCGTCTTGGTTCGAGTGATATCGAACTCATTTTTTTATGGCCTTAGCCATTGGGATGTTACTTTTGAGCTGGCGCCGAAGTAATATCCTGTTGTGGTTCGAATGATAGTGAACTCATCATTTTTTTGTCAATGGCCTTAGCCATTGGGATGCGACTTTCGAACTTATCATTTTTTTTGTTGATGGCCTTAGCCGTTGAGATGTTACTTTCGAGATGGCGCCGAAGTAATATCCCTTCGTGGTTTGAGTGATATCAGACTCATTTTTTTGATGGCCTTAGCCATTGGGATGTTACTTTCGAGCTGGCGCCGAAGTAATATCTCGTCATGGTTCGAATGATATCGAACTTATCACTTTTTTTGTCGATGGACTTAGCCATTGGGATGTTGCTTTCGAGCTGGCGCTGAGGTAATATCCCGTCGTGGTCCGAGTGATATCTAACTCATATTG
Source organism: Nicotiana sylvestris (assembly GCF_000393655.2). Classification (NCBI taxonomy): domain Eukaryota; kingdom Viridiplantae; phylum Streptophyta; class Magnoliopsida; order Solanales; family Solanaceae; genus Nicotiana; species Nicotiana sylvestris. The sequence continues at coordinate 152,571,545 of NC_091066.1, read as the reverse complement.
TTTAATGGTCTTAGCCATTGGGATGTTACTTTCGAGCTGGTTCCAAAGTAATATCCCGTCGTGGTTCGAATGATATCGAACTCATCATTTTTTTGTCGATGGCCTTAGCCATTGGGATGTTGCTTTCAAGCTGGCGCTGAAGTAATATCCCGTCGTGAGGGTGGCGTTCTATTTTATTTGTTGGAGTGTCGTGGATGCCAGTTTCATTCATACATTAGAGACGCGTGTTGATTTCGTATACATAATAGAGTGATTTTATTCATATGTCGGATAAACATATCGATTTTGTACATATAATGGAGAGTATATCTAGTCCCTTCATTGCTCGGCCTAGAGATATAATCAGTAGGCGGGGCAATGAACAATACTTCGAACCTCGGGACGTCCCCCTCGTCGCCTTATTAAAAACCTCCTTGAGAAAACCCGATTGGGACAAAACTCGGGCGAGGGAAAAAAAGAACGACTTGGGCGGTGTCTTTTTTCAGAAGTGGAAGTACTTGAGGGGGCGATATTCCAGTTATTTTGTAATAGTTATCCTTCCATTGTTTCTAGTTGGAATGCTCCTTCACTTGCTGTTGCTGTGATTTTGTACTGCCCGTCCCAATTTGTTCCCAGTTTCCCTTCATTCGGGTCCTTTGCTGCTTGCGTTTTGGCCTTTAGTACGTAGTCCCCGACTCTGAGTGGTCGTACTTTGGCCTTCTTGTTTGTTTTTTTGGGCCACCATTCTTATGTGTGCCATATCCCTTCGTTCTTCGACCTCATCCAGGTCTTGTAACCTGCTTTCGTCGTTGCTTGATCCACTCTCATTGTTGGAGTGTCTCAGGCTAGGTTCCCCGACCTCAACGGGTATGACTGCATCAGTGCCATAGACCAGTGAATATGGTGTCTCACATGTGCTGGTCTTCGGCATTGTGCGAAAGGCCCATAGCACCTCCGGTAGCAGTTTCGGCCATAGCCCTTTGGCATCTTCAAGCTTTTTCTTTAATATGTTTAATATTGTTTTATTAGAGGATTCCGCTTGACCTCTGCCGACAGGATGATATGGTGTGGAGAGTATCCGCTTGATATGCCATTTTTTGAAGAACTCAGTCATCTTTTTCTCGACAAACTGGGGTCCATTGTCGCAAATGATTTCTTTGGGTATGCCGAAGCGGCATGTGATGTTTTTCCAGATGAACGTGATGACTTCTTGTTCACATATTTGAGCGAACACACCTGCTTCCACCCATTTGAAACAATAGTCAGTTAAAACCAAAAGGAAGCGTATCTTACCTCGCTCTGCTAGGAGGGGCCCGACGATATCCATCCCCCATTTTATAAATGGCCATGAAGATGTGATGGAATGTAGGGGTTCCCCTGCCTGGTGTATCATACGAGCGTATTTCTGGCATTGCTTACATTTCTTGACGTACTCCGCGGCCTCTTTTTTCATAGTGGGCTAGTAGTATCCTACACGAATAAGACACCTAACGAGGGCTCGGTTGTCGGTATCGGCGCCACAATGGCCTTCGTGTACCTCTTCGAGCACACACCTTGTCTGATTTGGTCCGAGGCATTTGGTTAACAGGCCGCCGAACGTCCTTTTGTAAAGGTCTTGGTTTATGAGACTTTATTTGGTTTCTTGTATTCAGAGCTTTTTGGCTTCTTTTTTATCTTGTGGGAGTGTTCCTTCCTGTAGATATGATATGATGTGATTGCGCCAATCCCAAGTTAAATTTATAGAATTTACCTCAACTTGGTCTATTGATGAGTGGAGGAGGGTGACCACGTTCTCCTTGGTGATGTTTTTAGTTGCTACTGCCAGCTTGGCGAGACCGTATGCTTCGATGTTTTGTGCTCAGGGTATTTGGTCGAATCGGCATTCGTTGAATTCTGGCAGCAGTTTGTGGATTTCAGTCTGGTATTTCTTCAACCTTTTCTCCTTAATTTGGAATGTCCCAGTAACTTGATTCGTAACGAGTTGAGAGTCGCAGTGGAGGATGACCCGCCAAGCACCATACTTGAGGGCCAATTTTAATTATGAAATTACGGCCTCATACTCGGCCTCATTGTTAGTCATTTTAGGGCATCGTATAGATTGACGAATTACTTTGCCCGTTAGGACTTTGAGTACGAGTCCTAGTCTCGATCCCGACTCGTTGGACGTGCCATCGGTGTAGATGACCTAGAGGTCGGATCGCTCAGATGAAGTGCAAAGCACTTCTTGCTCGAGTTCGAGCATTATCTCTGTGCTGAAATCAGCGATGATGTCGGTGAGCACTTGCGACTTCATTACAGTTCGCGGTTGATATGTTATATCATGCTCGCTCAGTTCTATGGCCCATTAGCCAGCCGACCCAATAATTCTGGCTTGTGTAGGATACTTCTGAGAGGAAAGGTTGTCACCTCCTTTATGGGGTGGCACTGAAAATATGGTCTAAGCTTTCGTGAAGCTACGACTAGCACCAGAGCCAGTTTTTCAAGGTGGGGGGTACCTTGTTTTGGCATTAATTAAGGTTTTATTGATATAGTAAATTGGAGATTGTGTACTTTCATTTTCTCAGAATAGAACTGTACTTACCGCGACTTCGGATATGGCTAGGTGGACTAGGAGGCACTCGCCTGGGTCTGCTTTGGCGAGTAAGGATGGCGAAGACAAGTACGCTTTTAGTTTCCTTAGGGCATTGACGCATTCTACATTCCACTGGTGCCCATTGTCTTTCCTTAATACATTAAAGAATTTATGGCATCAATCCGATGACCGTGAGATGAACCTCGATAGGGCGACTATCTGTCTCGTCAATTTTTGTACCTGCTTTTTGCTGGTCAGTGTTTCGGGTATTCCTTTGATGGCCTTAATCTGTTTCGGGTTGACCTCGATGCCTCTTTGTGACACTAGGAAATCGAGGAACTTTCTAAGCTTATGCCGGAGGCACATTTTTCGGGGTTTAGTTTCATGTCGTACCGTCTTAATATGTCAAAGGCTTCCTTCAGATGACCGATATGATCTTCTTTCCTTTTTGACTTAACCAGCATATCATTGATGTAGACTTCCATTGTTTTACCGAGTTGGTTTTTGAACATTTTGGTGACCAATCTCTGATATGTCGCCCCTACATTCTTCAGTTCGAATGACATCACTTTATAGCAGTATGTTCCTTGGTGAGTGATGAAAGTGGTTTTCTCCTGGTCTTCTTCTTCCACGAGGATCTAATTGTAACCCGAATAGGCATCCAAGAAGCTCAGCAACTCATGTTCTTCTATCGCGTCGATGAGCTGGTCGATGTGTGGCAATGGAAAAGAATCTTTTGGACATACCTTGATCAGGTTTGTGAAATCTACACACATCCGCCACTTTCCAGTTTTCTTTATTCACCATGACCACATTGGCGACCCATTGAGGATATTTCGATTCCCGGACGAAGCCATTTGTGAGCAGCTTGTCGACCTCTTCGCTGGCGACTTCGTTGATTGCGGCGTTGAACTTCCTTCTCATTTGCCGCACCGGCGGGTAAAGGGGGTTGGCGTTTAACTTGTGGGTGGCGATATCTTTTGGGATACCTGGCATATCTGCATGGGAGAAGGCAAATAGATCGGTGTGGTCAGTCAAGAACTTATGAAATTTACCTGGTTCCGAGAGGTTGTGCTCGATATAAGCCTTTTTTGTGCTGTCATTGCCGTCCAACAACACCTGATCAAGTTTTTCTATCGTTGATTCGGATGCTTCCACGATGTCGGGGCCCTTGATAACATCTGTCTGCATGTCAAGTTTGGCTCCCAACATTGCTGATTGCTATGCTTCCACATTTGCTCCTTTGAGTTGTTGGGTGTGTGTGCAATCTTGGGCTGTGCGATAACATTCTTGTGCGGTGCGTTTCTCCCATCGAATGTTGAATATTCTCTATGGGGTAGGAAACTTGATCACTTGATAGAGACTGGAAGGGACCGCTCACATGGCGTGTATCCACGGGCGCCCTATGATGGAGTTGTAAGTTGTTTCCTGGTTCATGACGTGAAATGTCGTTTCTAGAGTGACTCCTTCGGCTAGGACGGGTAACACTATCTCTCCAAAAGTTCGTTCAACTGCATTATTAAAACCTGTTAGCGGTATACATCACGGTATTATTTTATCTTTAAGTCTCATCTGCACGAGGACTTGAGGATGGATAATACACGTGCTGCTCCTGTCATCAACCATTATTCTTTTTACATTAGTATCTGTGATACGTAAAGTGATAACAAGAGCATCATAATGAGGGATAGACAAACCGTCGGCATCTGACTTATCGAAGATGATACTGTCTTCGAGGTCATCATATCGTTCATGGGTGATTGATCAATTGAGTTTATGTGTGGTGGTAAACTTGACATGATTGATCGCGGCACCATCGCCCCCGCCGATGATCATCTATATGGTGTGAGCGGGAGAAGGCAGTTTTGGTGGTCCTTGGGGCTGTTCGCGTCCGTGAGCGAAGTTAGCCCGTCCTCGATCGCTCAGCAGCTCCTTCAGGTGACCCTAGTTTAACATTCGTACTACATCCTGTTGCAGTCCTATGTAATCTTCGGTTTTGTGACCCCTTTCTTAGTGAAATTTGCAGAAAGCGCTTGACTTCCGAGTGCTGGGGTCTGACCTCATCTTTTGTGGCCATTTCACCTTTGGACCGAGTTTCTCTAGGGCGTACATTATTTTTGAAGGAGACACACAAAAATTGTGAGTGGATAGGAGTGGATGCATACCTTTCTCAGGTCGATATGACGCCATATGTCGAGAAGGAGCATCCGTACGTTGTGATGGTGGTGGTGCAGATGTTCGATGTAGGGTTGATGCTTTTCCCGACCGGGGTGGGACCCCAACTGATCTTTTTGACAATCGTTGCGACGATCTTTCCTTGCTTCGGTTTGAAATGACATCAACCGTTGGGTTGGGCCATTTAGATCATCCTCATCGGCTCGTACCTCGACGTAGTAGGCGTTATGGATTCCTTCCCAAGTAGTTGGAGGGTATTTCATGAGCCTGCTTAGCAATTTTCTTGTCGCTCTCGACCCATTTCTATTTAATCTGTTCTGGAAGGCTGCTACTGCCATTCCTTCTAATACATTTGGCAAGCTCATTCTCACCCTGTTGAACCGAGCTAAGAAGTTCCTGAGTTCCTTGCCGCGCATCTTTCTTACGATAAATATGTCATTTACCCTAGCCTATGCCTTTTTGGCTCCTGCATGGGCGGTGACGAATTTGTCTTCCATTTCCTTGAATGTTGTTATCGATCGTGCTGGTAGTTGAGAGTACCATGTCAAGGCTCCCCCTGTTAAGGTTTCGACAAACTTTTTCAATAGCACCAATGGTACCTGCTCTTTTGAGAGATCGTTACCTTTTACGGTTGTAATGTAATGGATGATGTGGTCTTCTGGATCGGTAGTACCATAATATATCTTTAAGCAGGGCGGCATTTTGAAGGTCTTTGGAATGGTGTAGGGGGGCTCTTCTTCACTGTATGGTTGATCGATGAAACGACCAACATCGCATTTTGGTAGCAACTTTGGAGCGTCTGGTATTTTGTCAACTCTCTCTTGGTGTTCCTTCATTTGGTCACGGAGTGCCTTATTTTCATTTTCCATCTCCTCCATTTTCTTGAAAACGGCTGCAAGTGTATCATTGCCTACGTCATTAGCAACATAAGTGTTACCTATACGGAGGGCATCTTGCTCACCCTTGTTTATCGTGATATCTGCATGTGCCATATTCCTACCATCACTTTGGGCGGGTTTGTCAAGTATGGTGTTTAGTGCACTTGTTAGCCATTCTTCCAGCAGTCTTCTTACTATCGGTGGTGCCTCTTGTATACGGTGGAAATCGATGACTCGATTTCATGGCATCTCGAGGGTTTCCAGTAATCGACTCCGAGAATTTTTGACGGCTCCACCTCGAGACAATATGAGTAATGACTAGCCTCGAAGAAATGGAATTAACGGTCTCGACGGATCAAGGTGAAGTTCCCAAGGTACATACATATAGCTGGCTAGGCCTAGTGGTTTAGTCGAAAAAGCGAATCAATGCATTAAATGGCTGTACCAGTCCATATCTTTGTAATTAATGTATTTATACTATTTTGGAATTTCCCATCCTATACAAAGGGGATCCTTGCCATTTTGTAAGGTCTGTTGCTCCATACTAAATATACAAGAACATTCTCTCTGCTCTCTAACATATTCTCTTGATCTTATTACTTCATTTATTGCTCATATCTATTGTGTTTTATCTATTGTTCTTCATTTATTGCTTATTATTGGCCATATAGAGCCGCCTTTGATTTATTTATAACTGTTATCCACCATCGACTGCCTTCGATAGTTCCCAGCCAAGCTTTAGACTCTACCCTGAGGCCCTCAAATAGGCAAGCTCGAGGCCTCGATTAACAGTAATTCGGTTTGATTAACACCTCGCTCTTAAGATCTTATTTCCTTTCTTAGACTCTCACATATCATCTACTACTTAACAACTAGCATAAAAATAGATCACGTATTTTTTGAACCACTAAATCAAATTTAATTGTTATTACTGTTTTTACAGTAAACAGTTTGGTGCCCACCGTGGGGCTAAAAATAATAGTGATTAATTTCTTGCTGGTTTAGCTACACAACGCAAGTTGTCTTTCATGATTTTTCTTATCCAAGATCTTCGATTTCAGGTCAAAATGTCCAACTCAGTAAACAACAATCTGGGGAACTACGGAGAAAATGGTGTAGATGTTCCAGGTACTGCGTACCACCACGAAACCCTGAGAATGCGCTAGAACCGATCTCCGTGGATGCAGTCTCACGCGATGCTCAACACGTCGATGTAAGCTCCCATACTAACAGGAGCGTGCACCAAGGAGACCGACAAGAAGCTCAGGAAACCCTGGCTAGGGAAGAATGGGAGGTTAGCCTTCACGTCATTTTTGAAATGTTGCAAGCACAACAACTAGCGATTGCTCAGCTACAAAGTCACCAGAAAACACCCAGTATGATTGCTCCAGGGATGGCTCCCCCAGTCGAGCAGGTGCCGGAGAGGTCAAGCAAAAATGGGTCGGTAGCCGACCCCGCTATCATAAAGATGCTCGAGGACCTCACAAAGAGGATCGAATCGGGTGAGAAGAAGATAGAAGCCAACGACAAGAAGGTCGATACCTACAATTCCAGGGTCGACCAAATTCCGGGCGCACCCCCAGTCTTGAAAAGTGTAGATTCGAAGAAGTTCATACAAAGGACGTTCCTAGAGGAAACGGCTTTGAAAACCATTCCAAATAAGTTCAGAATGTCGAACCTCCCAAAATACAATGGGACCTCAGACCCCAATGAGCACGTTACTGCTTACACTTGCGCAGTGAATGGCAATGACATAAAGGCCGACGAGATCGAGCCCGTCTTACTAAAGAAGTTCGGGGAAACACTCTCGAAGGGGGCCATGATGTGGTATCACAACCTAAATCCTAACTTCATAGACCCATTTGCCATGCTGGCAGATTCATTCATAAAGGCACATGCCGGTGCCATCAAAGTAGCAATAAGGAAATCTGACGTCTTCAAGATCAAGCAGAGGGAGAACGAAATGTTACGAGAGTCCGTATCTCGCTTTCAAATAGAACGGATGGAACTACCACCAGTCTCCAATGACTGGGCAGTACAGGCTTTCACTCAAGGTCTAAATGAGAAAAGCTCAGTGGCTTCGAGGCAACTGAAGCAGAACCTGGTCGAATATACCGCCGTGACTTGGTCGGACGTTCACAATCGATATCAATCGAAAATCAGGGTAGAGAAAGACCAACTGGGAGCCCCTTAGGTCTTGGTATACCCAAGCCAGCTTTTGGCAAAGAAGCCAAAACCAAACAAGGAAAGGTACCAGCCATACACCGACGACAAGAGGAATGCCCCAAGGCGCAACATACCCCGCAATGATCGAAGGATGGATCGAGGCTAGAATCCTCGGGGACTCATCAATAGATCTGGCTTTAATAGGTACACAAGGTCGACGGAGGCACCTCACTTGTTAGAATACAACTTCAACATCGATGTACCAGATATCGTGTTCGCCATCAGTAAAGTCAGAGACGCTAGATGGCCAAGGCCCGTACAATTAGATCCTTCACAAAGGAACCATAACTTAGTGTGTGAATTTCACAATACGCACGGTCACAGGACCGAAGATTGCCGACAACTCCAGGAAGAGGTAGCCCGACTACTCGACAAAGGTCACCTCCAAGAATTCCTCAGCGATCGAGTAAAAAATTAGTTTCGGGAAAGAGAGGCGACCAAAAAAGAATGAAGCAAATGAGCCGCAACATGTCACCCACACTATCGTTTATGGTATCGATGCCCTGCAGGAACCCATGGTTAGGAGAACGAAAACATCCCTCACCAGGAAGAGTCAAACTTGAGGCTCTATCTTGGCCCCGTAACGACGCACTAGTAACTTCTTTTCTTATGGATACATTTCAAATTAAACTTGTGCTTGTGGGTATAGGTAGCTCGGTCAATATTATCAAGTCAAAGACAACAAAGCAACTTGGACTAGTCGACCAAACTATGCCCGCCCCTCGAACCCTCAACGAAATCAACACGGCGTTCACAAGGCATATTCTCGGTTGTTCCTGAATGAACAAATAAAGGGTCGTACCGCGCCCTTCAAGCAGATAGTTGAAGGCCTACTGAGGATCAAAGCATCATCGCCACCAAGGTACAACCATCTCCCTTTTTAAGTTACATCTCGTACCCACCTTTATGTAGGTGGCCGAATGAGACGACATAAGTGTTGACCCAGCTCAAAGACTTTAAGGTTTTAAAGCATCTGTTGCACTCTTTTCCTTAGATCGAGTTTTTATCCCGAAAAGGGTTTTACCGACAAGGTTTTTAACTAGGAAACATCCATATGCTACCTAAGGGAGACTCAACAAGTATTCAAGGCTTCCTTTGCAATCAACCTTGAATACTGGGGGACATCGCCCCGGAAGGCCACCTACTCGGAGAAAGCCAAGACACATCGAGTGGGGTCTCGATAGGAAGATAATATACTGGGCCAAACGATCGAAAGAACCGTGTCCGTATAGAATAGTTGAGCCCTTAAACAGCAAAGATATGTATACTTACACCAAGTAATCAAAGAATACTTCACAAAAGTATTTTGCGTGTCAAGAAAGCTCAACATTTTTTGCAAAAAATGGCTCTAGAGCCAAAAGACGACCCGAACACTGGGGGACTGACATCAACAACTCACAACAATGCGACCCCCGGGTCAGAGCTTCGAGCTCTTAAGCCCTCAATGAGGCAACAACAAGATCACAAAACAGCTCTAGAGCCAAAAGACGGCCCGAACACTCGGGGACTAGCGTCAGAGACTCAAATGACCTTTGGGTCGGAAATTCCGAAATTGTAAGCCTCAATGAGGCAATACTAAGTTTACAAGTAATGGCTCCTGAGTCAAGAAACCCTCGACGACTCGGGGATTGTCGTCAAGCGCCACCTCCATTGACTTATTGAAATCCGAGGCCATAAGAACACTTGCGGGCAGCCTCGGTCTCGTAAGACCTACATAAGGCAACAACAACAAATGTAAGAGCTCAAGCAAGGCATGAAAAATACTTATACAAAGTATCCAAAAATGTAAGACCTCAAAGGCATGAAAAACTTGTAAGACCTTACTAAAGGCATAAACCAGATGTCAAAGTTTTGGCTATATATCGAACTTGTAAGATCCCTAAAAAAGCATACCCTCGATATAGATGCCAAAACTACTTCACTCGGGACTTAAAGGCTCCAGCCAAACACAAATGACTCCAGTCACAAGGCTGTACCAGCCAAACTAACGCGATTCGGGGACGCCTGACCATCGCAATAAATCATAGGCCTTCAATTACTCAGAATATGCTTCGGAAAGAACCGGTTAAACAGGCTACTCTCGATATAGGCAAAAGAGATTCGACCACATTATCTCCTAAACACCGACTTCGAGATACTCGGCATCCAAGCCAAACCTCCCGAGGTGCTCGATCATCGCCATATAACGACTCATAATCGAGGTTTTTTATTAAGCCGTTGAAGAGTCAGGCAAACACTATTTCAAAAACTCTTTATTGAGGGAAAAATAAAGCCTACACAAAAGGTCGCATCGACCCAAGGCATAAGAGCCATTGTCACCATCCCACATACACTAAAAGGTTGCATCAACCAAAAACGTAAGAGCCATTGTCGCCAACTTAAAATTCAAAAACTTGAGGGTCGAATGAGCTCGAGTCGTAACCCGATTCGAAGACTGAACCCAAAATAGTTAATTAAATATGCCTAAGGGCAAAGGCGTAAGAGACATTGTCGCCAGCCCATATACACTAAAAGGTTGCATCAACCAAAAACGTAAGAGCCATTGTCGCCAACTTAAAATTCAAAAACTTGAGGGTCGAATGAGCTCGAGTCGTAACCCGATTCGGAGACTGAACCCAAAATAGTTAATTAAATATGCCTAAGGGCAAAGGCGTAAGAGCCATTGTCGCCAGCCCACACACACTAAAAGTTGTGTCGACTAAAAGTGTAAGAGCCACTGTCGCCAACTTAAAATTTAAAAACTTGAGGGTCGAATGAGCTCGAGTCATAACCTGATTCAGAGATTGAACCCAAAACCATTAACTAAATATGCCTAAGACCAAAAGCGCGTAAGAGTCTACGGGCTAGCCCAATGAGCCTCAAGGCCATACCGTGAATCTAAGGATTCCACTCAGCTCAAAGACCAGTTCACCTGGATAAAGTTAAGGCGAAAAGAAATGCAGGAGAAAAATAACCGCGAGGTTTCCCTCTTTATACATACTCGAGAAAAAATACAAGTTCCATTTAAAACATACTTCAAAAGTACTATGTGCAGTATCAGAAAAGGAAATCTACGTCCCCCTTCAGGACTATGGCTCGTCGGCCTCATCCTCTCTATCCTCGGCATCAGACAGAAGGAATGTAGCATCGTGTTCTTCCGCCTTGGCTTGCTCGATCTCTTCCGAGAGGTCGAAGCCCCTGGCATGAATTTTCTCGAGGGTCTCCCTCCGAGATTTACACTTCACGTACTCTTTACTATTGTTATCATGATCAAGAGATTCCCTCAGCTCAGCTCTAGCATAGGCAGCGCCCTTCAAATAGGTCGGCACTTTTTGGTCTGCCCTAGTACGGCTTATTACAGCTTCAGCTTGGGGATTCACCACCTTAACCTTCACCTTCAAAAGCTCGGACTCGAGCCTTGTGATTATATTCACTCGGATAGAATCATTTGCATGAGCGTTATGGATTTGTACCTCGAGGGCAGAAGCCTTAGTCAATGCATCCTCTTTAGCCGCAACTTGGGCATCTACTCGAGCCTTCAACTCGTTAAGCTCACATTTGGCCTGGCCGACTTTGCCCCAAAGATGTTCCAGTTCCTCTATTTTTCTCTCCAACTGAAATATCAAAGCATTAATCTTTAAAAATGAAAGGGGGCATACATCAACCTGAAATACAGGTTACCTGTCTTTCGAGACGGCTTTCGCAGTTCCAACTTCTATCCACTTTACACCGTAGGTATACCAGCTCACCTTCCTTTCTCTCACAAAGGAGCCTAAGGGATCCCTCCCTATCCGAAGCTTTTCGCATCCTAGCCTCATGGCGAAGCAGCTCAGACTTAAGTTTGTCAAAGGCCTGCAAAGGAAAATTGAATAAGAAAGGAAGGGCGCAAAACCGAGATAAGCATATACCGGCTACCGAAACTTACAATAAAGCCAAGCTGCTGAGCCTCACCAAAGGCCGAGCCAATGTTCGATGGCCCAGTATCCCCCGAATCACCCTTGGTAGAAAAAGAGGAAGGCACCGCATGACCCTCGCTCCTCAAAATACCTTCGATGGGAACGAGAAATGATCTTTCAGAAATAGAAGCCTCCGAAGTTGGAAGATCAGCCGAATCGCCTCTTTTAAACCTCAAAAAAGGACTCGCCCCGCCGTGAGCATCCTTACACCTTGGAGACTCTTTTCGTTTATTGTTAACCCTCGACCCGAGGTCGACAGTCTCTCCTCCTCCAGGGGACAAAGTCTCATTTCAGAAAAATCTCCAACACTTGCGGCGATAGAGTCAGTGTGCTAAAAAGAAAGGTACCTTTCTGAGGAAACAAGCCGCTAAACGCCTACCGTGATGCTTTGCCTCCCATCTCCCCTTGGACAGGTCTCGCCACCTGTGCTTATTATAGGTCAAACAAGCTGCCAGCTTGCGGGACCATAAAGCCAGATCAGGGATCTCATTCGGCAGCCAAAGAATCGCTACAAAGAATAAAATAGAAAGATGCCTTTATGGAGTCCGCCCCTGCTATGGATAAAGCGATAAAAATACAGGTACACCACTTACGTGTGAATTTTCATTTCTTAGGAAATGGCAAGAACTCTCCAGGGATAATGTCGATTGTCCGTGCTCAAACGAACCTACTCATCCACCCCGGTCCTCGTCCTCTTCGTCATTAATGGTAGGGGACCAAGTGGATCGATGCCGTAGGGTAATCAAACCCCGGTAATGCAGCAGCCGATATAACATAACGAGATGGCTGAGAGTGAATTCAAGCCCGACCTTATCCTCAAAGTACCTTATCATCAGCACTATCTTCTAGAGGGATGGGTGAGCTAGAGCTAGGTTAACCTAATATCTCCTACAGAACTCAAGCACGACCCTTTCAGTAGGACCCGAGGTAAAAGGACGCGTATACACGCTCAAAAACCCCTCGACATGGGTTATGATATTCTTCTCTAGGAAAGGTACCTGTAGTACCACTCCTTCTCCCCATCCCCAATATTTTCTAATAATCTCGAGGTGTTCTACCCTTATTGAGAAGATGAACCTCGATACATGCTCCTAATGCCCTTGAACATTGGAAAGCCTCTCCAATTTAAAGTCTCTCCTCGAAACAAAGCACCTCAAGGCTAGTTCACCAGGCACCAGCGGTGTACCAACGACCGGACACGGAACATAGGCAGAACTCCCCTCTCTTTGACTGGCGGATGTCGATGTAGAATCCCTGGCTACGATAAAATAGGAAGAGGAGGATGAAGGTTTGGGCCAAGGCTTTGAGTCGAGACGATGAGAGAACTAGCACAAAAAACAAAGTTCTATGGAATAAATAGTTACTCTGAGTAGCAGGATCTCCATTTGAGAAATAAGCGAGTGAATAAATAAAGGCAAGCAACGATTGATCACCTACCCAGAAGACCAATTAATTCTGGCCATGACAACATCACCTTTTTCGGGAAATGTACCGGCAGGACTACCAGGGACCCACTATTAGGTCATATGAACATTGCTATCGCGCGAAGTTCGGGAGGTTTCGAGACCTCGAAGGTTTTTCTGCTATTATAAGCATCGACCCTAAAGGAGCCGTCGACCTAATTTTGAGAAAGAATCAGATCGCGAGAGCCCCGAATACTCAGAGCACGGGTTCCAAATAGCTAACATCGAAATTCGAAGGCTAACTCCGCAAGAACGACGGAGTATAAAAAAATTGAAAAAACTTAAAGCAGAAGGATTCTCTTGCATTGCCAAAAAAAATATTTACATTGGGCGTCTTTATAAGACTCATTTCCCCGGGAGTACATACACAAAAAAGAAAGAAGAAAAGCCAAGACGACGCAGACCTATTCTTCATTGCCACTACCTTCCAAACCATCTCCGGGACCTTCATCCAAAGCAACTATGAACTCCCAATTTTCCTTCGATTCTCGGGCCTTCTCGACCTCAGTAGAGATATCAACACTATTGGCAATGGCTTCCTCTTAGGCCTGCCTCCTCGCCTTTGCACTAGCATGAGCGATAGTCTGAATCAGGTTTTGCTTGGCTTTCTCCAATATATTTTGGGCTATTTGATTCGCAGTAGCGATGTCCTTCAAATAAGTGGCAACTTTCCCTTCGACCTCGGACTTGGCCATGGATAGCACGAAATCTCCTTTCGAGCATTTTGGAGAAGACCTTGAGTCGATGTTAATTCCGAGGTCACTACCTTGTTTCGCTTCCTCAGCTCCAGGACCTCTTCTATCTTCTGCCCGATCTGCAAAAGAAAAGATAAGTCACCAAACCTTGAATTATGGGAATAATCAATGGGTTTACAAGTAACAAATTACCTGCTGCACAAGGCTAGCCTTTTCTCTGAGCACCCCCTCAAAATTCGTCCGAAGTTCACCCAGCTCCTTCTTCTTTCGGGCAGAAGAGGCCTCCGACTTCCGCAGTCCCGAGGTATGCTTCTCGAGCTCCTTTTCACGGCATGAAAGCTCCTCTCAGAGCCTAGAGAGGGCATGGTCATACATCTCCTTAGACTATATCAAAATAGAAGAGTTATACAAACGAGGAACAATACTTGAAGACTAAGGAAATAAACATAAACAGCTATTACCTGCCCCTGGAACCTCTCCGGTGTGTTGATGGCGCAGGAGGCGTCAAGATTGATGTCCTCACTGACATTGTCAATATCATCTAGAATGTTTCCAAGCATTCATCCCCCTTGAGAGGAACCCCCGAGTCAGCAGCATTCGGATCCTGAGCATCCCTTAACTCCCCAGAAGAGAACTGAAGGCCCAAATTAAAGCCACCCAAGGAATCGATATCGCCAAGGGCCAACTCCTGCCCCCGAAAATCTTCGGGCCTAGACCCTCCTAAACCTTCAGTAATAGCCTCTCTGAAGGAGGTTACACCACGATCAGATGAAGGCTCAGGGGCCGCGCCTGCACCCTCTTCAAGGCCTTTTAAGGCACGGGCTCGAGCTACTTTAGCCGACCCCAAATCAGCGCCCTTCGGCTCGGACATTTGGGGAGCTCCCATGCCCGACTTTCTCCTTTGTACTAAATGGGCGTCATCTCTATCATTGTCGTCGTCATCGGAGCCCACTCCAGAGGCTGAAGAAGAAACCTCGACTTCGGCCCGAGATCTACTGGATTTAGCTTTCTTCGCCACTGGGGATTCAGCGGCCAAACTTTTCTTCCTCTTCTTGCCTTTTTCAGGCTTCGGGGCCCCTTTCTCACCATCAAGAGGCGGTCTCATATGCACTCTGTCGCCAAGGGCTATGCAAGCATAATGACCAAAGTCTCTCAGCATAAAGGATATGGGAAAGAAATGAAAACACATAGTGAAATCGGCAAGAGGAATCCTACCATGGTTCTTGGCCACTTACCGCATTTTGGCCAGGTTGGGCCAAGGCCGAATAAGATACGGGAACAAAGTATCCAACCACTTGATCCATCCCGGCAGATCCTGAACCACTTCAGGGTACCAAGCGGTAGCTGCAAAATCCAAACGGAAATCATTTTTCGGAAAAGAGGTAAGAAGGCCACAAAGCATGTTCTAAGGAAAAGTACTTACACTGTACTCATCCATCCACGATCCTTTTCCTCATCGGTGCTCGAAAAAAATGATTTTTTGGACCCGTGATGAAGCTTAATCAAACCTCGATTAAATTGAGGGCTATACAATCTGATCAGATGGTCGAGGGTAAAAGTCTCGCCCTCGACCCCATCGGAGAAGTGGCGGATCATGTAGACTATCCTCCAGAAAGACAAATAGATTTGACCAAGCATCACTTGGAACTTGTCACAGAAATCAAGAATAACCGGATCTATCTCTAAGGGAGAAGGGTTAGAAGAATCGACCGGACTTAGGGTGAACGGGTAAGTGTATATATAAAGGAAACCAGCTTTATGATCCGTTATGCTTTCATCAGAACGGGGTATCTCAAACCAGCACTGCTTTTCCCCAACGTCAGTCTTTCTTCCCATCGGTCACTACGCTAATATACCAGGACACGTGTTTGCACCGGCCTGGTGTAGATGAAGGTTTGTCGATGGAAAAATCATTTGTTGTGTCGAACCCAACGGGAATACACTGTTCAATGGTGGGTATCACTTTGCGGTTTCCTTTGGATGCTCGGGATGTAGAGGAAGCCTCGTCTTTCCGAGGAACTGTCTTGGAAGTTCTAGCCATGATAGTGTCAAAACTTTTCTGAGAAAGCAGGCAAAGGATCAAGACCGGAGGAAGAAAATGTGCGAAAGGGAATAGATTTAGCACTGGAAATTTGAAGATATTTTGAAAGTATGGATTGTCAAATGGTTGATGCCTTTATAGAAACCATGTGGGCAGCGGAAAGGACGAACTAATAACGGTTCATGGAATTCTCGATAGTCGTGTTTGACGGTGACCCTTGCGTGACTTTTTGAAGTATGGCATTTAATGCTCTGATGGACTGACATCATGGAGATGATGTTCATGGAGTGGGGGGCTCATGATCGTTTCCTATCACTTTAATCTAGGAAATGCAGTAACTATCTGTATACTGTGGAAATCGATGGCTCGATTTCATGGCATCTCGAGGGTTTCCAGTAATCGATTCGAGAATTCTCGATGGATCCACCTCGAGACAATATGAGTAATGACCGGCCTCGAAGCAATGGAATTAACGGTCTTGGAGGATCAAGGTGAAGTTCCCAAGGTACATACATATAGCTGGCTAGGCCTAGTGATCTAATCGAAAAAGCGAATCAATGCATTAAATGGCTGCAGCAGCCCATATCTTTATAATTAATATATTTGTACTATGTTGGAATTTTTCCTCCTATATAAAGGGTATCCTTGCCATTTTGTAAGGTCTGTTGGTCCATACTAATTATACAAGAACATTCTCTCTGCTCTCTAATATATTCTCTTGATCTTATTACTTCATTTATTGCTCATATCTATTGTGTTTTATCTATTGTTCTTCATTTATTTCTTATTATTAGCCATAAAGAGCCGCCTTTGATTTATTTATAATTGTTATCCACCATCGAGTGCCTTCGATAGTTCCCAACCGAGCTTCAGACTCGACCCCGAGGCCCTCGAATAGGCAAGCTCAAGGCCCCGATTGACAGTAATTCGGTTTGATTAACACCTCGCTCTTAAGCTCTTATTTCGATTCTTAGTCTTTCACATAACATCTACTGCATAAAACCTAGCATAAAATAGATCATGTATTTTTATAACCACTAAATCAAATTTAAGTATTATTACCATTTTCATGGTAAACACCTCTCCTGTTGCAGATGTGGAGGCTTCCCTTTCACATAAAGCAGTCACGCTTTCGTGCGATGGAGGTGAAGTGTCTCCCCCGGGTATGATGCTTGGTGTTTCATTTTCGTTATCCTCTCTGCTATCTTCGTTGATGGTGTCTAGGAGGTTGGTTGTGATGCCTACTGTTACACCCCGCAATATTACGATGATGTTACATCCTGCAATATTATAGTACGATGATGTTATGCCTTGCAGTATTACATTACGGTGATGATACGCTTTGTAGTATTAAGTTATAACGATGTTGCACCCTGTAGTATTGTACGTTGAATTTGTCGTAAGGTAATTGACATCAATCCAAGTAAAATATTATTTAGAGATTATAATGATTATGCTATTTCACAAGTGATGAGTAAATTCGTGAAGTTGAAAGGGGAAGCAAGTCAAAGAAAATAAATTTTCGTCAAAGTTTGGTATTTTAGAGTAAAATACGGATCGAGCTAAAATACTCGGTATTTATGGACTAGTGCCATACAAAATACTACATGACCATGCTTGTAAGGTGTACAAGGTATGTTAAAAGTAAGTAGTATTTTAATTAAGTGGAAATAATTCTTAATTATGTGGGTAATTGGTTAATTATCGGGTAGCGGGATATTACCTAATTAAATTAATTGAAAACTTTGGATAAGTGTCAAGGAAATAACGTGGCAGCAAATCCCCTTATTAATAATATGACTCAGTCAATTATTAATAGGTGGCATCCTAGTTCTTTAAACAAAAGACACCTCCACGTTAAACTTTCAAGAACAACATTCAAGAATGTAATTATTCTGAGAACTCATTCACAAAAGACATTTTCAATCAAAAATGCAAACTCTTCCCTACCATTTTCAATACTACGACTTTGTAATAAGCAGAGAAGAAATGTTAGCAATCCTCTTTGTAACAAAACGATTCCAACAAGATTTAGCAACGTAAAATTTTGCGATTCTAACGGAGTACGGTGCAACCTTTCCGAAGAATATCATATGGAATTTTTCCCTACTCCAGGTATGTTAAGGCTATCCCTTCTTTCTTTTTATCATGATCCATACGATACAAACGAAACAAGAAAATGCACAACCTCCATAAATAACTCTATTCATAGAAATATTAGAGGTGCCTATGTTCTTGAATTCCCGTATGTCCTATTACTTTATCATCTGTTCACGGGTCTCAAAAAAATACGAAAGTTGAACAGAGTTTATTTTATGATATTACTCAAACGCAAAATGGTCTTATGACATTCCAAAAGACTTTATTATTGCACTTTTCATGCATTGCATTTATGTACATTGACCCATGACCAGATGACATTATATACGTGTATATATGTATGTATATGGGATATGGGAAAGGTTATGGCGTTATATAATGTGAGCATGTGATTTTTGCCCTATATAAATTACTCCTATAAAATCCAAGAAAATAGATTTTTTCTTATTATTTGAATTTTGTAAGATTTTTATTATTTGTTTGTATTTTTGTGCAGGTTAATCTTTTGTTAAAATCATGAAAAATGCCAAAAATACCATGCATTGCATTTAGTTTTTATTTTTATATTTTTAGGATTAATTAGTTAATTATTTGTGTTATTAAAAATAAAAATTACAAAAAATAGCTCATTGTGCATTTTTACCTTTAATTTTTATACTAATGATTTTTCTTTTCTAATTTAGGATCATAGTAATTTTATAAATTTTGGAATTAGATATCTGATTTAATTTAATAATTTTTAGATTAATTTAGGATTTTTAATTTTTGTTAAAAAAAGAGAAGAAAAAGGGGAAAAGAAAAAAAGAGGAATAAAACAATTGATTGAAAGAAGGGATCTTTTAATTGAAATTGGGCTGCCCCATACCCAAAATTCATCCCAAATCCGCCCCAAAAGCCCAGGCCCAAAATAGCCTACCCGGTCCGGGATTTCCCACCCCCAAAATGACCCTGTTTCATCTTGCTTTCATCATAGCCGTTGGATCCTGTTAATCCAACGGCCCGGAATTGGTCCCCTATTTACTATATTACTGTCTGAAAACTCCTCATCCCCCCCATTTCAGAACCCCTCATTCATCTCTTTCACCCAAACTAAAGAAACCATAGCTGCCTTCACTCCCTCACCGTCTCCGCCGCCAAACACTACCGAAAATTGCCTCACATCGGTTCCGGTGTTCCAAATGGCCCCAAATCAACACCCTAGAACCCTCGTCATCTCCTCTTTACAAATCTCCAAACCAATCCCCTCAAATCACTCTCAAACGCCTCGAATCTCAAATCTGAGTTTCAATACCAAAAACCCTAAGCTCTCCAAATCAACCCAAAACTTCACTAGGTTGTTCCTTCACTCCCCTCACCCCTAATACACTACTGGTTTTCCCAAAAAGCCCCTCAAAATCAAGCAATTTCAGATCGAAAGTCTGAAAATCTAAAAACCTCTACTGAGTCGATTCCGGAAGATTTAATGGCTCAAACCTACATGAGTCAACTGCTTTTGATGAGAGCAATTGATTCATGTGGGTTTGACTTATTTTCAAGATTGCCCTAACCAGTCCAAGCTCAGGCCAGGTTCTCCGGTTCCAATTTGTTTCCCACTTTAGTATAGGTAATTTCTGGCTTGCTTTCTATTTTTTTTCTTTTCTTGGCCATCTCATTTTCTTTTTTTTTTCTTTGACTGATTCTTCGTTGTGGTTGTTCTGTTTGTAATTGCATGTTTTAGGTTCTTGTTTTTATTCAGAATCGTTGTTTCCTTCTGTATTTAGTCATGAGTTAAGCACTTTGTCATAATCTTTGATTGGTCAATTTGTCGTTTGGGGTTCATTAATGTTTGTTAGCATGTTAATTTCTTGTTTGTTTGATTCCCTAATATGGTGATATTAGTTTGGATCAATAGGTTCGATTCTTACAAAATGGCTTATTGATCGATTCTGCATTCACGATAGGTGCAAATGTTCCTGTTCTATGCCATTTCTCTTTTCAGTTAAGTGTTAAAATAATTTAGGTCCAGTTAGAAGTTTAAATTGAATCAAGATTTGTCCATTTGATCTTCCTTGATTTTAAGTCACATTTTTGTTCTTGTTCACCTTAGTCTATAAATCATTAAGAATTGAAGGGACCTAATTGAACTAAAAGAACTTAGAACAAAGTTGAAATAAGCAGTAATTAAAGGGGTAAAAATAGACTTTCACATAAGCTAAATATCAGATTCTAGACTCTTCACAGCTGTCCCTATCCTTAGCCTAAATGCTGATATTGGATAAAGAAAAGGACAGACAGCTGTAAAAGATGTTGTACTATTCTGATTTTTAGAAAATTTAGGTTAGAATATGCTTTTTGATACCTTTTTGTGCATTCTATAAAAGGGAAATATTCCCTCACTCACACACACACATTGAGCCTCATTCTCTGCACAGAAATTCCTGAAAACACATCAGAATTGAAAACCCTAAGAAATACACTCTAAAAGTTCAGTTGTCTTATCTTCTTTTGATTTTTGGTAAAAATTGAAGAACTTCTTTGAAGATTTCTGGTTTTTTATCAGTAGAAAATGATTTGAAGTTTAAAATTCTTCTTCTGGGTCTTTTGGCTACTATTTCATTGCAGAAGCTCTTTGGTTCTTTCCTCCTTGACCTTTATTTGGTCATTGCTCTGTTTGTGTTTTCAATTTCAAGGTATGTAACAACGTTTATCTTAAATAGAATTAACTTTGAGTTTGAAATTTGTGTTTGAAACCTGTTTTCATTTGGCTGAATTTTGCTATTAGTTTTAGCATCCTTGACTTGTTGAATTTAGAGTTAATTAATGTCCATAAACCCTGTGTTGATATTACTTTAAATAGCTGCTGCATTTGTTCATGAAATCTGAAATGACTGTGCTGCATATGTCAATGTTGGGTGGCTGAATCAATATGTCTATATACTATAAAACTATGTTCAAAATTACTCTTTTGATGGCATCACTAAAGGAAATGAATCTAACCCTTTAAATGGTCAGATTCACTCCTTAAATAGTGCATAAGATTCTGGACTCCTCTAGCATATGTCTAAGTTGTTTCCCTTCCCCCCTTTCTTTTTTCTTTACTAAGAAGAGAACTTGGAGTAGGATTATGGTTTGGAAGTCTTTGTTCGTTTATGGGGCTGACCTTAAAACATGGTCAGATTTATGAACAATATTGCTTTTCCTTTTACTCATTTTTTTGCATTAGGTTAGTTAAGATTGATTTGATAATACTGTAGGTTTTTACATTTGAAGAAATTTTTTAAGGCTGACCTTTTCACATGGTCAGATTCATGAAAGTCTAGGCTGAAACAGAAGCCTGATGAGCAGTAGGAAGCTTCAGAGTTGGAATGGTATCCTGTAAGAAACAACTCTATAGATGATTTCCTGCAGGTTGAAGTTGCCTTTTTGAAAGATTTTGTAACAACTAGGAGACTCCAAATTTGGAAGGAAGACGGTTTTTTTGCCTTAGCCTTTTTCTAGATATATAATTGTATTTAGTAAAGTTATGTAAATTCATGGACATTCAGCAGAGAAAAAAGACTGTTATAATGATTCTTAAATTCAGTTTTCATTTAACTTATGTATAGGGTGATAGCAGTTGAATCCTTTTCTTTTTTTGTCATGGACATTATTATTGCACTGTGTAATGGTTTAGCATGAATTGGGCCAGACTTGCAGTGAGGTCCGACATTGGAACTCATTTGAGCAAGTCTAGGCCCAGACAAATGGGCCTAGGCGTCGAACCCTATAAAGTGACTTCAATTGTGAAATTTCTTTTATAGTATAAAACATGTTATTATATCCTGCTTAGTTATGCGTTTAATTCTTAACTGGTATTGTTGTTTGACCCTTACTAATTTTTAGTTAATGAGCAATTGGTATAATCATACATGAATAGGCAGATTTGGTTAATTAAAAGGTTGGATATGCCCAGCCAGAAAAACATAGTAACTGGGCCCGCTTGAAGCCTAATGTGGGCAGAACTTGATTAAAGCTCCAACATGGGAAATAGCCTTCGAATTCATTCTCTGCTGGGCCAAACTTTGAGCCCAATGGCAGCTTTTCAAAGCTGAACGTTTTTTTCCGGTTTGATCCAATGATGAACGCCCAAGCCTAAGTCCTTTTTTAAGAATTAATCTAGGCCTAACCTTCCCATACTTTAGTTAAAAGACTCTGAGTTCGAATTTCAAATTAGGATCCAAATACAAGTATCCTTAGTCCTAATCAAATGGAATGCACCCTTTTGTTAAAATAAATCGAGATGTGCCATACACAAACAAAAATCCATAACCTATGACCCTCATATTGATATTAACCTAGTATTAATATAACCTTAAACACTCGTAGTTTGCTATAGGCTCGATTTAGACTAGTATTGTGATTATGTATACGTTTGCGTAACATAATTGCAAATTTAATTCTAAAAGTAACTCGAGGGATGCGTTCGCAAAACTTCAACCAAACTTTTTTTAATAAAATAAACAAAGCGTTATTAATTGTGGACACATTCACGTGACATAATTTTTGACGCACCAAAGGAAAAGAGTACGTACGAGTAACTCAATTCTTTAAATATGAATAATCAAGTGATTAAAAGCGGTGAAAGGTAAATGCACATAGGTTCTAAAATAAGTAATTAGACATTTTAAGCCAAGTATAAATTGCTAAGTGACTGTGCTAGAACCACAGAACCCGGGCATGCCTAACACCTTCTCCCGGGTTAACAGAATTCCTTATCTAGAATTTCTGGTTCGCAGACTTTTAAATAAAGTCGAAAATTTCCTCTATTTGGGATTTAAAAATAAATTGTTGACTTGGGACACCAAAAATAAATTATTCCAAGTGGCGACTCTAAAAATTAAATAAATAATCTCATTTCGAATAATGTCACTTTAATTGAAAAAACTCCCATATACCCTTTCGGGGTGTAAAAAAGGAGGTGTGACATATATGTACCACCACCTGATCAGCTGGTATACGTTGATGATTTTGCTCATAGTGGTCGAGATGATATGATGGGAGGCTCTCAGAGGCTGATGATGTTATGAAACATGTACCTATACACGATATGACATTCATGCTCATATGCATGACACTATAAGTATTTTATGATTTACAAAGTTTTCCAGACTTACAGGTTGAGTCAATTACTCTATATTTCTTCCATGTCTGTTATGTACTTATTTATGTGCCTTACATATTCGGTACATTATTCGTACTGACTTCCCTTTTGCATGGGGATGCTGCATTTCATGCCCGCAGGTCCCGATAGCCAGGTCAAGATCCCTCCAAGTAGGTTATCAGCTCAGCGGAAGATATTGGTGCGCTCCATTTGCTTCGGAGTTGCTTGTTTGGTTAGTATAATTTAGACGTGTATGGTTTCGTATGGCGGGACTATGTCTCGACCTTTATGAAAATTTCTTATTGTTAGAGGCTTGTAGACAGAGGTCATGTACGTAAGATATTGTATGGCCTTGTCGGCCTATATATATGGTACGAGTGGTTATTTTGGGCTTGTAGGCCCGTATGTCTTATGTATAGATTGATATTACATGTTGTATTCTACCTATTTCATGGTAGCCTTTCCGGCTCAGTTATTTATGATAGTATGACATGAAAAGATACGCTATGTTGGTATTCGGTTGAGTAAGGTATCGGGTGCCCGTCACGGTCCATCAGTTTGGGTCATGACAAAAGTGGTATCAGAGTGATTCTCTCCTAGGGAGTCTACAAACCGTGTCTAGTGGAGTCTTGTTTATGGGTGCGTCGTGCACCTCACTTTTAAGCATGATGCTACAGGGCATTTAGGATTGTTACTCTTTCTTCTTACTCTAGATCGTGTGGTAGAGCTCACTTATAAGAATTCAAATTCTGAAATTCTATTTTATTCATAATAAGACGACACCTACATCCAGAAAGAATGTTGGAAAGAGAGATAGTTGTGGAAGAGCTGAGTCAGAGGAATTGGATTTTTGTATAATGCCTACGATAAGTAAATGTGAGGTCTTTAGCAGATCATGGGTGTACTGAAAGGTGTAAACTTCCTGATAGAAAGCCTTAAGGAAAGAATGCCTATCCATCCTTATGGTGAAAGATAATGAGAGATTAAGAAGATAAATACAAGTTTCAACAAGAAAAATAAGCAAGATAAAGAAGGGTACGAGACACCCAGTTAATGAAGGTTAACAGTGTTTATAATTTAGGAAAAGGAACATAAGCGTTTTGAGTTATATTCAACAGTAACAAAGGTGTGTACGATTGGTCACACCCATTTCAGTTATGCCTTGTGGGGGCTAACAAGTATAATTAAGAGAAGGACGGGATATCAAGATCCGTCTAGGGTTAGGGTAACCCAAATTGGTGAATGGATTGCTTGCGTTAGTTGACATTGCCGGAGAATATTGCAAATGTGCTAATAGATCTCCTTGTGAGACACCTACATGGTGCACTCTAGAATATTACAATTAGATGTGAATACTAGCACGGTAAAAAAAATTTCAGATGATAGGCACTGAAAGCCTGGAAGGAATAAATATTACTTTAGTATGACTCTCGTCCCTAGTAGAGAGAGGATGTTGAGCAAATCGAAGAGCCGATGAATGATGCAAGGTGAGCTAAAAGCGAAAGAATGTCGTGTTGAAGTTTTCACAAGAAAAGGGATATGCAGAAATATTAACAAAGTAATGAGAAGAGAGATAAGGAAGCATTATGAATAAGGTGTGATACATGGATGAAAACGGTAGAGTGTTACGAAACTTATAGTCAAATGAAGAAAGAGATGAAAGGTGATAAGCCTTAAGACAAAAAAAGTACAGGCCATACAATCACATCCTCATTTCGAGAAATAAGTTCGCGAATCTAACGTGATTAATAGAAGGAAAAGTTAGATCCTAGAGTAATAGAAATCAATATGGACTGGTGAACAAGATAAACTAAACATGAATTAGTAACTGAGTAATTTGATAATAGTGAGCATCCTGAGAAATTCAGAGTGCATTCCGACAATAATAGAATGGACAACAGAAGAAGATCCATGATGAATTCAGAGAATGGTCATTCAGGGAAATGCTTCCCTAAAGCAAGCAATGTGAGCAAAGTTAAGCTTAAGAGACTGTATGTGCAAGTTACACTAAGTTTCACCATCGCGAGTGAGGAATTTAGTTATCCTTGGTATAAAAGGATTACCGGAAGGCGAGTAAGGGTCATGGATAATGTGAAAGAATGCCAAAGATGAAGAGGAAAAATATTTATGGGCAGGTCGTCATAGCTCAAAGTCTTACTACTCCCCGAAAAGGGGGAATATGGAATAATAAAGGAAGAATGTGATAAAAAAATGAGAAAGGGATGAGGTTGCACTTATCCAAATGTTACAAATATGCTAGGATTCCAGAACTTTATGTAAGCACGACGTAAAAAAAAAATGGAAGTAAGGGTTTCTACCCGGGATGTTATTGATAGATGAGGAGCCAGTACGTAAGGTAAGTTAAGACAAGGAAATAACCCAAGAAAGATTATTCAGAATATGGATACGAGAATGGGCTGACGAATAATTAGTGGTTGATTCAGGAAGAGCCTATTCATGACTAGACAAGAAGCTATGGACAAATCAATAGATCATGCAAGATGAATGTAGTAAACCCTAACATGGAGAATTCAGCCTCGCAGTGATGTCACTATAATACTTGATATATATTCAAATAGGAATCGGGGTAGTTAAAGGTACCGTATGAGTGTTATGGGGATAAAAGAAAGTGTCACTAGGAAGGCAATCGAAATATTAGTTTAGAAGCAACCCTACAAGCACAAGGGCACAGAGGTAAGCAACTATGGATAATTATAGGCAAGGAAGGACATCAAAAGGTCCATAATAAGCTCACAACTTTACGAAGGTCAAGGGTTCTCCCTAAGTACTACAATGAAAGACTAGCTGAGGAAATAAAGAAGAAGGCTTCAACTTAAGGACAACGACCTAAAGAGGAAATGGTCATGTAACAACAGTCTCACAACAACATTATAAGCATTCCAAAGGAAAGTGGCACCTACCGTGACTAATGAACGAGAAGTAATTAAAAGTAATATTCGAGATCATATGAGTTGCACGAAAACTCTGGCATGTGTGAGCACTAAGATAAGTTAAGTATGGATGCAACAAGAGGGCAGAAAAAATAGGAAAAGTAATAGCTTACGTTGAAAGAAAGCTAAAATGGAACGAAAGAAATTATTTGATCAATGATCCAGAGTTGGTTATGTTATGAACTCACTTAAGGGTTCAGAGTTTTATACATACATCATATACAGCCATAGAAGATTCTGGTATACTTTAAAAGAAAGAATTGAGCCCACGTCATAAATGAAGGATTAAATTATTAAAGGATTGTATCATGCATATTTCTCAGCCCCCATGAAAGGCTAAAAAGGATAACTAATACCATAAACCACAGATCAGAAGATAGCTTAAGCCTACATAAAGGTTGATCAAAGGGAAGAGGAAACTAAAGAGTGACATCAACTAAGTAATCAAGAGTCTGATTATTAGACCCAGAAAATTAGAAACATCTTGATCGAGAACATTGTAGGATCTCGCTTAAAAATCAGAAGTACAATAGAGATAGTACAACAACCATAGTCTATACGGCTTTACGATAAAGCCAGTAATAAGAAGTCAATATGAAGCTCCCATCGGTTTGTAGTATTATAATAGAGCTTCAAGTTGTGGTGTGAATCATACCTATGTGAAAGGGAGGTTAGGAAAGAGATAGAAAATATGATACGAGATTTTAAGTAAATAAGGTAAAGGTGAACAATGTACGAGATACTCAAATGCAGAAAGTTGTGAATAGCCCATACTTCGGATAGAAGGCTATAAGCACAGGGATCCAATAATCTGGAACGATAGCGGCATGTCTTCTAACTTATGGTTTCTAAGTACTGAGAAATCTAGTTAAGAGAATAGAGAAGGGTTAGAGATGATGTGATATCTCGCTTGACGTTTCAGACTAACATAAGGAAATGTATGGGGCAAGCAAGTTGAAAGAAAGTTGCGAGTAGTATAAATGGATATGTATAGGTCGCAAGCTAAAGTATAAATATGAGTAAGGATATGGAAAGGCAAGTGAAAAAGTGACGAGAATGGATAAGTCCTTGGGATTAAGTCCATGAAAACAAGAGAGATAATGGTTTCTCTAAGTTATTGAAAGTTCAGTATAGCTTGAATGAACTCAAAGGAGTCTAAGATTAATAGCATTTAGAAAGAATGAAATGCTGACCTGGTAATAAAATGAGGGTATAACTGTGATAGATAAAGGATGACGTTTGGCCTTCGTTTGAATAATGATTTGAAAAAAAAAGAGATAAGATTTCGCTGGCGGCACGAAATTAGGATACACCCATAAGGTGAATCACATTGAAACACTATGAAATACGATTATGGAAATCACTTCAAATATTCCTCAATGCAATGTAAGCCCTAGCGGCAATGTATTACGTAAGAAGTTTCAAGTCTTCAAGTAGAGGATTGTAGATCAACATTGAGGTGAATCAATAATGGACAAATACAAGTTACAAAGTATGACATGAGATTAGGCCATAATTCTTAAGACGAACGGTAATGAAGGAGCATTAAAGGACTGAGATTTATACCTAAAGGATAAACAATAAAAGTAACTGGGAGCTTGGTAAGCATACCTCAGTAACGTTAAATTGAAGTAAAAATTATAGTATAGTATAACCCATGTAGATGCAGTAAAGTCATATGAATGGATAACCAGATCTATGAAACAAGATATGGACATATTCGCAAGTTCTACAAAGTATCGAGCAAAGAACTTCAGTACACCTATAGATGCCCAAAAAGGCATCCTATTAAGCCTTGAATATGTCTACAAAGTAAGGCCTATAGATTGACTGAAAGCTAAAAGGAAAAAGGAAAGATGAATCGCATAAGCACACTTATAAAGCCAGGGTCATACGGGCTGCATGATAGGAGGTAGCAGCAATTGCGAGATTAGAAAGATTTCGATCACAAATCATGATATGAGCAAAAAGACTAAAGGGGGGAATACCCTAGAGTTTGGATTTATTAATAGAGAAACTACTTAAATGGCAAGGAGAGTATTAAGGTATTCTCAAGAGCTATAAGTTATGAAAATGATAAGAGCATCGGTCAATATTGAGGATGAATGTTCCAAAGGGGGGAATGATGTTACACCCTACAATATTACGATGATGTTACGTCCTTCAGTATTATATTACGATGATGTTACGTCTTGCATTATTATATTACGGTGATGTTACGCTTCGCAGTATTAAGTTACGACGATGTTGCACAATGTAGTATTGTACGTTGAATTTATGGTAAGGTAATTGACATCAGTCCAAGTAAAAGATTATTTGGAGATTATAAGGATTATATTATTTCACAGGTGATGAGTAAATTCGTGAAGGTGAAAGGGGAAGCAAGTTAAAGAAAATAATTTTTTGTCAAAGTTTGTTATTTTGGAGTAAAATACGGCCCGAGCTAAAATACCATGTATTTATGGACTAGTGCCATACAAGGTACTACATGACCATGCTAGTAAGGTGTACAAGGTATGTTAAAAGTAAATAGTATTTTAATTAAGTGGAGATAATTCTTAATTATGCGGATAATTGATTAATTACGGGGTAGCGGGATATTACCTAATTAAATTAATTGAAAACTTTGGATAAGTGTCAAGGAAATTAAGAATGTAATTATTCTGAGAACTCATTCACAAAAGACATTTTCAAATCAAAAATGCAAACTCTTCCCTACCATTTTCAATACTACAGCTTTGTAATAAGCAGAGATGAAACGTTAGCAATCCTCTTTGTAACAAAACGATTCCAACAAGATTTAGCAACGTAAAATTGTGCGATTCTAACGGAGTACGGTGTAACCTTTTCGAAGAATATCATATGGAATTTTTCCCTACTCCAGGTATGCTAAAGTTATCCCTTTTTTCTTTTTAGCATGATCCATACGATACAAACGAAACAAGAAAATGCACAACTTCCATAAATGACTTTATTTATAGAAATATTAGAGGTGCCTATGTTCTTGAATTCCCATGTGTCCTATTATTTTATCATCTGTTCATGGGTCTAAGAAAAATACGAAAGTTGAACAGAGTTTACTTTATGATATTACTCAAAGGCAAAATGGTCTTATGATATTCCGAGATTTTATTAATGTACTTTTCATGCATTGCATTCATGTACATTGACCCATGACCAAATGGAGTTATATACGCGTATATATGTATGTGTATGTGTGTATATATATATATGTGTGTGTGTGTGTGTGTGTGGGTGGGTGGGTGTGTGTGTGGGATATAGGAAAGGTTATGGCGTTATATACGCATCACCACCTGATCAGCTGGTATACGTTGATGATTTTGCCCACAATGGCCGAGATGATATGATGGGATGCCCTCAGAGGCTGATGATGTTATGAAACATGTACCTATACATGACATGACATTCATGCGCATATGCATGGCACTATAAGTATTTTATGATTTACTAAGTTTTCCTAACTTACAGGTTGAGTCAATTACTCTATATTTCTTCCATGTCTGTTATGTACTTATTTGTGTTCCTTAGATACTCGGTACATTATTCGTATTGACGTTCCTTTTACCTGGGAACACTGCATTTCATGTCCGCAGGTTCCGATAGACAGGTCGAGAGCCCTCCAAGTAGGCTATCAACTCAGCGGAAGATGTTGGTGCGCTCCATTTGCTTCGGAGTTGCTTGTTTGGTTAGTATGATTTAGATGTGTATTGTTTGGTATGGTGGGACTTTGTCCTGACCTTTATGAAAATTTCGTATTCTTAGAGGCTTATAGATAGAGGTAATGTACGTAAGATATTGTATGGTCTTGTCGGCCTATATTCAGGGTACGAGTGGTTATTTTGGGCTTGTAGGCCCGTATGTCTTATGTATAGATTGGTATTACATGTTGTATTCTACCTATTTCACGGCAGCCTCTCCGGCTCAGTTATTTATGATAGTATGACATGAAAAGATACATTATGTTGGTACTCGATTGAGTAAGGTACCGGGTGCCCGTCACGGTCCATTGGTTTGGGTCGTGACACCTACTATGGCATTTTGCCTTGCATCTCCTTTTCCTGCCATTGTTGGTTTGTACCAAGCTCGAAAGAAGTGATTATCCCTTTCAGGAGTCTAGATGAAATAATAATCTAAGCTAAAGAAATTCTCACAAACATCGCCAAATTGTTTGACCCGAAAGATATTGAGATCTTTTTGATTAAATCTATTAAAGAAGATGAAGAGGCAAATCTCAGCTAAGTATAATAAACTCTAGAATGAAAGATACAGGGGATGAACAAGATAGGTAGTATTTCTTGATCTTATGAAACTGAATGATTAAGCGTCAAATATGCCAACCTTGAATGTAGAAAGATATTACAATAGGTGTTCTTAGTCCAAAATTTGTGTGTTTTACAAGGGTTTTTACTCACTGTATATAAGGGGCAATCCTCTCCTGAACTCTCAAAGACATGTCATAGAGAATATTCGAAAGTATATTCCTTCTGCCTCCTGTTGAGCCTATACTACTGCAAAGGTCATGCGTCCTTTAACCACTGTCGATCGTCGCCGTCTTCAACGGCCACAGGACGTCGTGTCGTGAAGATCTTGTCGCTTGTCGTATTCGTCAGTAGCTGTGGTCGTCCAAATTTGGACCTATACAGTGACCAATTAACTAATATATATAGTATTTTCTATTTTTAGAATTTGAGTAACTTAATCATCAATCTTGTCATTCTAAAAGTGAATGGAGTTTCACCAATGACCTGTTCGTAATGCCTTCTCATCGCACGAAAGGTTATGTGTCTAGCTACACATTAATTCTTATCAGTGCTCTCCAGCTATTTTTTGTCTAGCAACTAATGCCTTCACCTTACATGATCCATTCCTTTCTTTTTACGTAAATGTACCTGATTGAACATAAAATTTAAGAAAGAAATTAAAATAAGAAAAAGAATAAAATTTGCATCGACCTTAACGAAATGACTTATCTATGCCACTCGTTAATAATTGGACATAAACATATATGACCCAAAATAATATGTCAGCGGCGTGTTTATGCCAACTATTAACAAGTGGCATAGATCGATCATTTCTTTAAGTTCGATTGTATATTTGAGCATTTTCCCTCTAAAATATAGTCTTAAATACGTAAAATAATATTTTATGTGGGTATAAAATTATGTCATTAAAAATAAAATAGAAATTTAAAGATCATATTAGATCCACAAATTTTTCTTCTAAATCTCTGAAATATTCATTGGAATTTTCATCTTTCTTTTTCAGTTTATTGTGCCAAGATATGAGGTGCAGGTGGTGATGCAGAACGGATACATAGAATAAAAATTTATTTCGGTACATAGAATAAAAATATATTCCTTTTTCTTTCCTACTTTTAGTTTTAGAATAGAGAAAGAATAGAAACAACGGGTACGTCTCTAGAAGATATGTCCAATTAATCAAAAGTCTAAACTACTCATTTTATAATAATAATAATAATAATAATAATAATAATAATAATAATAATAATAATAATAAAATAAAAGGAGGATCAGCGCTTGGCGGTGGGGGTCCTTCCATCGAATCCTATAGAAAAAACGTACTCAAGAAAGAGCCAAAACAATACTGAAACCAATTTAGAATGATTTTACTTTTTCAAGAAAGATGTCATTTTATTTTGGAATAAATTAAAAAGAAAAAAGTATCACATAAAATAGGACTGTGTATATATTTTTGTCTTTGTAAAGAGTTTAGCAAACAAGTTTATGTTATACACATTGGCACTAAAATTCTTTTTATATAATTAGATCATTCATTAGGTAATTGTAAGTAAATTCTTATGATAAACATAATTGATAACATGATAATTAATTTACCAGCTACATTAATTAAACTATATTAATAACAAAATCTTTCTTTATCAATATATAACTTAAATTGCTGAGAGATTTATCACTTCAAACATGAAATAGAAAAGAATTATCATATCCAAAATAGTAAAGAAACAAAAATAAGGAAAAGCAAAGAATAGGAAAACAGAATGATAATTGTATCTATAGCCATTCTTTTTAGACGGATCACGAGAAAGGAATTTTCTACAACATGTGAGAAAGTTGTTAATTAAAACTTAGATGCCCAATATTGAAAAGGAGTGGTTCAGAATAAGTAGAGGATTTTTAATTATGTTATAGGAATCGTTTTCAATTAATTTTTTGTGCTTAAAACTTTTTAGATTATTCATTACTTAATAAAAAGGCTAAGATAAAATAGTCACCCCGTGAGTAATCTTCTGAGACGTGGTATTGTTCCATCCAACCGCAAGGAAAGGAAAAAGTAGAAAGAACATTTTTCTAGTTCTTTTATATCTTCTTTTTAAAATAAAATGTCATATATTTAACTAAATATACTGTAAAAATCTTAAGTGATAGCTTTAATCATCAAATGGACTCTATTTGTTGTACTGAATATATAGTATTTCTATTTTCTGTTTATTGTACCACGTAACAACAATAACAAGAATAACAAACTTTGTTATAATTCACAAGAAGAATGAAAAAAAAAAGCTTGTAGCTGAATTTATGTGTATTCAAAATAAGCACTGTACATGAATTTATACAAAAAATGAAGATAGAATGTAATCCTATTTGTACACTTGTCTCCTAAGTCCTATCTACAAACCAATGTGTAACTAACTTAGAAACGGAATATTCTCTAAAATAAATCTATCTAAAATATTTACACGTAGGCAGGAAGCTTCCTAATGGTGCAAATGGAGTGTTTCGATACCAGTACCCTTCCTGCTAATAAAGAATAGCTAGGATCAGATCTATCACAAACTTAAACAAAAGGTGGTGATTGAGGCAGTGAGTGCTATCTCTTTAAACCTTGTAAAATCCGAAATTTTGACTTTGTGTCTGCTTTCTTCTTCATTTGTTCTTCTCCATCTGAAAATCGTTTCTTTCCTGAATCACCATCACGCAACAACTCATCTGAAATCCTAATGCCAACATCCCCTCTCGAGTTGGAGGGTGGAGAAACTACCCCCAACTTGCCCAAAATAAGCCAATGGTTAGGGCCAGAAAGGGGCTTTGTAAAGACGTCGGCGATCTGTGATACAGAGGGTACAAAAGACAAGAAAATGAGACCGACAAGATGTTGCTGCCGGACAAAATGACAGTCGAGATCCACGTGTTTGGTACACTCATGGAATACCGTATTACGAATGATATGAATCGCCACTTGGCTATCTAAGTGAACTTGCACCGGTAAGGAGGGAGAAATAGACAGATCTTGAAGAAGCCTCACCAACCATGTGATTTCTGCAACAACACGACGCATTGAGTGATATTTCGCTTCTGCTGAAGATAAAGAAACCAAAGCTTGTTTTATTGACTTCCAAGAGATCGAAGCTCCTCCCAAAGAGATGAAATACCCCCTGATAGAGCGCCTAGAATCTGAGCATCAACCCCAATCAGAGTCACAAAAGGGCAACAAATCAAAAGAAGAGGCAAATGACATGAATAATCCCATACTATGATCTGTGAGGAGATAGTGTAGACAACGCATGACAACTTCAAAATGAGGTACTTGAGGAGATTGCATATACTGGCTGAGGTGCTGCACTGCAAAGGAGAGGCCAGGGCAAGTATGAGGAGGTAATTCAACTTGTCTAGTAGCTTTCGGTAAATTGTGGGGTCATATAGCAAATCCCCAACATATATACGAAGCTGACATGAAGGATCAATTGGAGAAGGAGCCGGTTTTAGATTCAGACAACCAAATTCAACCAGTAAATCCAAGGTGAACTTACGTTGACTGAGTATTATTCCCTGTGGATCTTTAATAATTTCCATGCCAAGAAAATAGTGTGCTTTTCCTAACTCCTTAATTTGAAACTCATAATCAAGAAAATATTTGAGTGAAGTAATTTTTGAAGGATCATCTCCTATTAACAATATATCATCCACATAAACTGCAACAATAGTAATTTTACCTCCTGAATTTTTAAAAAATAGTGACTAGTCATTAAGGGAGTATGAGTATCCCTTGAAGTTCAACACTGCAGTGAGTCGGGCATACAATTGCCTTGAGGCTTGCCGCAATCCATAAAGTGATTTCTTGAGTCTACGCACATGATGAGGTGAGGGAGAAATCATACGAGGTGGGTCATGTGGACCTCCTCTTGTGAGTCACCATGTGAAAATGCATTGTTGACATCTAATTAAAAAATTCCCCAATTTCTTTTAACTGCAACTGCCAATAGACACCTGATAGTAGTCATCTTGACTACGGGTGAATAAGTCTCAGCGAAGTCTACTCCTTCTCTTTAAATGCCCCCCCCCCTCACAACCAAACATGCCTTGATCCTTTCTAGTGATCCATCATGCTTATACTTTACTTTATATATCCATTTGCAAGGCAAAGCCCTCTTATCCTTTGGTAATTCTACCACTTCCCAAGTGTGATTTGCTTCTAAAGCCTGAATTTTTTTAGATATGGCTTCTACCTATCTGGGATGTAAAAAGGCTTGGGAATATGAGGTAAGTTCTGAGATAAAGGATACAGAATTTAAGAGGGACTGATTTAAGTGTGAAAGAGCTGAAAATCATAAGGTAGAAAGGGTAACAGGGGAGGTAAAGCAACTAGAGGAAACACCAGTAACAAACACTGAGTGACAAATGTAATCATTTAGATAGTTATATAAGTGATGCTCCCTAAGGGATCTTATAAGACAGGTGGAGCATGGAGAGATGACTGACTGGAAAGGTGAAGGGGTTGTCCTGATGAAGGACTTAGGCTAGGAGAGGGAATGGCTTCAATGAGTGTATGGTTATAGTGGGACCTAGGTGTTCTGAGAGGAGAAGGTGAACTAGGAGAAAATAGAGGAGGAAGATGCTCAGAAGCAGGGGAAAGATCCTTCTAAGAGCCTGAAGGTGACTGAACAACAGAGTTAGAAAGCAGAGTTGAGGAAGATTGGTCAATAATGTGTATTTGTGAGTTGAGAGGAAAGAGATGAACATGATCTCTTGGAGAAAATGGAAAAGCATTCTCATAGAAAACAACATTTCTGGAAACAAACACCTTCCCAGTGTCTAAAGCAAATAACTTGTATCCCTTTTTCCTAATAGAATACCCCAAAAAGACACATTTAACTGACATAGGATCCAACTTTTTTCTATGTATTGGGAGTGTTGAAGCATAACAAAGGCATCCAAAATATTTTGATTAGTGTAGGAAGGTGGTGAATCAAAAAGAACTTCATAGGGGGACTTTCCTTGAAGAACTGTAGAGGGAAATCTATTTATTAAATAAGTTGCAGCCAACAAACACTCCCCCAAAATTGAATTGGTAAATTCAATTGATATAACAGTGCTCTACAGGTTTACAGTAGATGCTTGTGTTTCCTCTCAACGACACCATTTTGTTTAGGAGAGTAAATACAGGTTGTTTGATGCAAGATACCTTGTAAAGCAAAAAATGAGAAGTACTGGATCCTAGTTCCCAAGCATTATCAGATCTGACCATTTCTACCTTAATGTCAAATTGTCTTTATATCACAGTGAGACAGTTTTTGAGCATTGGAAAAGCATTGGATCTTGTACTGAGAAGGAAAATCCAAGTAGCCCTACTATAGTCATCAACAATGGTAAAAAAATATTTTAATCCTTCATAGGTTGGTGTCCTATATGGACCCCAGGTGTCAACATGTATGAGATCAAAAACATGCTTGGTAGTAATTAAACTAGAAGGAAAAGGCAATTTAATTAGTCTTGCTTTAGCACAAACTTGCTTACAATAAGGTAAACCAGAATAAGAATGGAACTGATATTTTTCATATTAGTAAATGACAAATGCCTCAATCTGTTATGCAGCTTACATTACTTGTAACCGAAGCTAAGGATAAAACAGAATTTGAAAACTGATGTCTACTGCGCCGATTACAAAGAGAATGGCAAATTGCCTTGATTTTACTAATGACTCCTTTTCTAGGCTTGACTTGATTTGACTTGAAAATGAGAGACCTTGTTATATTTCACCAAGCACTACTGGCCTCTTCAATGAAGGGGCCTGCAATGTAGCACCAAAAAAAAATATTTGAATAAATTGGAACTGAGTGCACAACTTATGAACCGACAAAAAATTATAGTGAAATCTTGAAAAACCCAGAACGTTTTGTAAGGTGAGTTCAGGTAAAAGGGAAACTGAACCATATTGATAAACCAAGACTCTAAGTGAATTAGGTAGAGTGACATAGACTGGTTTAGAGAAAGTTTGTATATTAAACAAAAGACTAGAATCAGAAGTCATATGTTCTGATGCTCCCGAGTCTAATATCTAAGAAACAACATTCAAAGATACACTTATATAAGATCTGGAAGGATTAGAACGCCAAGGAGGAGAAAATATACCAACATAATGTGCAGAAATAACATCCTCATTGATTTGAACTCCTTTGTTAGCAACCTTGACACTCTAAAATAGTTGATAAATGTCACGACCCGGACTTCCCACCCTCAGGAGTCGTGATGGCACCTACTAGCGAAAGCTAGGCAAGCCAATTATTTTACCCTTTTCATTTTTAATCCATTAACAATCATAAATTACATTTATAAACAGCGAAAATTAATAGAGAGGAAGAATAAAAATTTAACAGTTTAGCTAATATCAATACGAATCCATAATATAAACTACCCAGAACTGGTGCCACAATCTTACGGACTATTTAAGAAAACTACAAATAAAGTCTGAACAAGAAAGTACATGTCTGTCTCTGAAATAGTAAAGAACAGATGAAAACTAGATAGGGAGGGGATGCCAAGGCCTGCAGACGCCTACAGAACTACCTCGGGTCTCCTGATGTACTGAAGGCAACAACCCCTAGCTAAGGTCCATATGCTCCAGTATCGGGATCTGCACAAAAGAGAGCAGAGTGTAGTATCAGCACAACCGACCTCATGTGCTGGTAAGTGTCAAGCCTAACTTCGACAAAGTAGTGACGAGGCTAGGACACAACAATCAATAACCTGCAGCTAAACAGTATCTAACAAAATAACAGTAATAAAAACAATTTAGAAGTAACGGGGAAAGGGTAACATGCTATGGAGAGGAATACCAACATAATGAATCACAGTAATAGTGGAATAAGACCATTAAGGTACTTGAACTAAAGCTGCAAGAAATCAAAATAAACAGGCAATAAGTGCACTGCATCACCCTTCGTGCTTTTACTCTCAATCTCACCAATGCAATCAACTAATGAAAATGTGCACGGCATCATTCTTCGTGATTTATCTCTCTTCCTTACCATATAATTATTAGAAATGTGCACTGCATCACCCTTCGTGCTTTATCTCTCTTCCTCACCATATGCATCAATATCAATAAAAATGTACACGGCATCACCCTTCGTGCTTTATCACTCTTTCCTCACCAAATGCATAAATATAAATGTGCACGGAATCACCCTTTGTTCTTTATCACTCTTTTCTCACCCAAATAATAGCAACAAAAATATTCCGACAAGGGAATCAACAATAAGAATAAACACATCCCGGCAAGGGAATCAACAGTAAGAAATAAGTACGTCCCAGCAAGGGAATCAGCTATAAACTTGTACCAACACTTAACTTTACAATCAAAACCTCAACTGGAGCCAATGCTCAACACTATCGGGATCTGCACAAAAGAGCACAGAGTGTAGTATCAGCACAACCGACACCATGTGCTGGTAAGTGTCGAGCCTAATCTCGCTGAAGCAGTGACGAGGCTAGGACACAACAACCAATAACCTGCAGCTAAATAGTATCTAACAGAATAACAGTAATAAAAGCGAGGAAAAGGTAATATGCTATGGGGAGGAATACCAACATAATGAATCATAGTAATAGTGGCATAAGACAATTAAGGTACTTGAACCAAAGCGGCAAGAAATCAAAATAAACAGGCAATAAGTGCACGACATCACCCTTCGTGCTTTTACTCTCAATCCTCACCAATGCAATCAAATAATGAAAATGTGCACGGCCTCACCCTTCGTGCTTTATCTCTCTTCCTCACCATATAATTATTAGAAATGTGCACGACATCACCCTTCGTGCTTTATCTCTCTTCCTCACTAGCACATAGCAAATAAGGCACAATACCTATTTCCTCAAGCTAAGGTTAAACCAAACACTTACCTCGAACTTCCACGGCCAACTCAAGCCTCAAACACCGCTTTTCTTTTAGAATTCACCTCCAATTCAATCGTATCTAGCCCAAATTAATTTAACAACATCAATAAATGCTAAAGAATTCATACACAATGCTTAATTATAGGTTTTCTATCATTTTCCCCAAAAAGTCAAAAATCGACCCCGAGCCCGCTTGGTCAAAACTCAAGGTTCGGACCAAAATTCGATCACCCATTCACCCAAGAGCATAAATATGCAATTAATTTCAATATCCGACCCCAAAATGAGGTCTAAATTCTAATTATTCAAAAAGCTCTAACTCTACCCAAATCCCAATTTCTACCATGGAAGAATAATGTTTAGGACTAGAAATCTAATGGGTGTTGATGGAAAATAAAGGAGATGGGTTTATGAACACATACCTATGATTTGGTGTTGATTTTGCTCTTCAAAAATCGCTTAGGTTCTGATTTTGGGGAAGGAGATGTGAGAAAATGGTTTAATCCCGTTTCTGTTGCTGTTTGAAAGAGCTGGGAGACAGTGTTCATCGCGTTCACGAGAACACTATCGCGATCGCTAGTTCTCCTACACATTTGCGAAGGGTTGGACCCCCTAACCTTCGTGTTCAAGGACCAGTGTACACGTTTGCGTAGAAGAACGACAACATCCCAGACCAACCTCCATTTTACACTATGCGTTCGCAGGACAACGGTGTCGTTCGCGTAGGGCAGCCCCTAGTGCTCCGTGTTTGCGTCCCTTACTTTGCGTTCGCATAGAACAAATTCACCCCAGCCTCATTTTCCTTTCCGCGATTGTGTGAAAGGCTTCGCTATCGCGAAGCACAAAATATCTGTGCATTAGAAGCATCATTTATGCAATTTTTCCTAAGTGTTAAAAACCTTCTGAAACCTATCAGAAACTCACACGAGCCCTCACGGCTCCAAACCAAACATGTCTACTAACTCAAACACATCATATGGACTTACTCATGTGATCAAATCGCCAAATTACCACCTTTAACAACGAATTCAGCATCAAAATCAAAGAAGAATCTTAAGAAATTTTAAGTTCAAATTTTAACAACTGAGGGTCTGATTCACGTCATATCAAGTTTATTTATTACCAAATTTTACATGCTCGACCTAAATACCATATACGAGCTGTACCAGGCTCCCAAACCAAAATACGAGCCCGATACCATCAATTTCAAATACATCTAAATTTCCAAAAACTCTTACAATTTCAGTTAAATAACTTTCTTTAAAAATTCATTTCTCGGGCTTGGGACCTCAGAATTCGATTCCGGTCATACGCCCAAGTCCCATATTTTTTTGTAGACCCTCCAGGACCGTCAAATCACGGGTCTGTGTCCGTTTACCAAAAATATTGACCAAAGTCAACTTAAATTCAATTTTAAAGGCCAAATTAGCATTTTTATCAAATTTTCACATAAAAGCATTCCGTATATATGCTCAGACCGTGCATGCAAATCGAGGTGAGATAAAAGGAGGCTTTTAAGGCCTCAAAACACAGAATTAGCTCAAAAATCAAGTATTGACCTTTTGGCTCATCATAATAAAGGCTATGATATTGATCTTGTGTCATTGGCTTATGCCCCTGATTGGTCTGACTGATCTCCATTGTCTTCTGCAAGCAGGATTGCATTGCTTTTATGTCCAAGAACATTATTCTTGGTTCTAGTGAACTTCTAGTTAGCTGGAAACCCAACTAGCATATAACAATTTTCAATTGTGTGATTCTGCTTCATACAGTAACTGCAGAACTGTGTTGATTTCTTTCCTTCAGAATACCAATTCTCCGTATTAAACTTACTCCCTCCATTGTGTTGTTTTGTAGACATGAAAGACATCTCTCTAGTTGGCCTCGAGGTGAACCTCTCTTTTCTTCTCATCCCTGATAAGAAGAGAGTAGGCATGATTGATAGAAGGCAAAGGTGAGAGCATAAGCAAGCTACTCCTAGGTCCAGAATAAGCATCATTGAGTCCCACTAGAAACTTAATGAGCCTTGCATCTTGTTGTGACTCATATGTTTTGGACTTTCCTTCACAGACATACTCATAGGTACAGTGTCGGCAAGTGTCAAGGCTGTCAAGTTCATTCCAAAGCCTTTTGAGCTTAATGTAGTATCCAGCAATGTCCAAGTTACCTTGCACTAAATCATTGATTTCCTTTTGCAGATGGTAAAGTTGTGGTCTATTTCTTTGTCCAAATCTTTCCTAAGCTTCAACCATAACCCGACCGGTCGTTTCATGAGTTACCACTCTGTTTCCCCCATTTC
Organism: Nicotiana sylvestris; assembly: GCF_000393655.2. Classification (NCBI taxonomy): domain Eukaryota; kingdom Viridiplantae; phylum Streptophyta; class Magnoliopsida; order Solanales; family Solanaceae; genus Nicotiana; species Nicotiana sylvestris. Next base: position 152,530,939 of record NC_091066.1, on the reverse strand, counting down.
TACTTCTTTATGTATAGTTCAATAGTATTTCATCATATCGTGTTGGTTTTGTTATGTTCAGAGTGATCTTAGAGTGGAATGAGACCTTTAGTCTCTTATTTGGAAGCTTCAGTTAGAAAAGTCAATCGAAAGTTGACTTGTGAGTAAATGATCTTGGAATTTGCTTTTTATGGTTCGGATAGCTTCATTAGGTGATTTGGGACTTAAGAGCGTGATCGAAATATGTTTTGGAGGTCCGTGGTAGATTTAGGCTTGAATTGGCGAAATTGGAAATTTGACGTTTTCCGGTCGGTAGTGGAAATCTTGATATCGGTTTGGAATTCAGGAAATTGGAGTAGGTCTATTGTGTCATTTGTGATGCGTGTGCGGAATTTCAGGCAATTCGGGTGAGGTTTGATAGGTTTTTACATCGGTTGCGGAATTCAAAAGTTTTGGAATCTGTAAGCTTGAATCCGAGGGAAATTTGATGTTTAGATGTTGTTTTGAGTTTTTCGAAGGTTGGAATAAGTTTGAATGGTGATATGTGACTTGTTGACTTGTTTGGTTGAGGTTCTGAGAGCCTCAGGAGGAATTCAGGTGTTTTGGTGTTGAGTTGAAGTTGCTGAACTTGTTGTTTCTGTTGTTTTCGCACCTGCATAGTGGGGACCGTAGGTGTGATGTCGTAGATGCGGTTTGGCAATCGCAGATGCGGAGGTTGGTTGGTTGGGGATGCATCGCAGATGTGGAACGCGAGTCGCACCTACGAGCCCGCTGGTGCGGTGGATTGGTCGTAGGTGCGGAAAGGGGGACTTAAGTGAAGTCCACATATGCATACGTTTGGTGGCAGATGTGGCGGCTACAGATGCGGTAGTTGGACCGCAAATGCAGAACCACTGGGCAGAACATATAAATTATTGGCCTTCGCAAAACATATAAATTTGTGTTCGGACTTGGAGCTTTTTTAGAAGAATTGAAGAGGGATTCGAGGGGTAACACTTGAAGGTAAGGTTTTTGAACTCAATACTCGATTCTATGGTGATTTCTAACTGATTAGACATGAAATTTATGGGAAAATTGGGGATAAATTGAAGGTTAGGGCTTGAGTTTTTAGAGAACTTTGAGCGGGGATTTGAGGGGCCATTCGAGGTCCGATTTTGATATTTTTGGTATGTATAGACTCGTGGGAGGATAAGGATTCTAGGGATGTAATTTTTATCAAATTCTGAAACGTGGGCCCGCGTTGTCGGGTTTGGCAAATTTCGGGATTATTGAGTTAATTTGATTATTTTCTCTTGGGCTTTTTTCCTTTAGCGTGTATTAATGATGCAATACTAGTTTTGGGGTTAGATTTGGAGCATTTGGAGGCTGAGTCAAGAGGCAAAGGCATCACGGGTTATAGTTTGGACCGGTTTGAGGTAAGTAGTGCTTGTAAATGTTGTCCTGAGGGTATGAAACCCCGGATTTCACATCGTCTCACTACTTTGAGGTGACGCACATGCTAGATGACGAGCATGGGGTGCGCACCATTGGGGATTGTGACTTGGTCCGTCCAGTATGACTATTAAGTCGCGTATTTGATTGAAAACTATTTGATACTATTGTGTTTTGAAAAGTATTACTATGTTTTAGGTTGGATACCATATTTGGGCCTTGTGCCAACTGTTTGGACCCTTAGGGGCTTTCTTCACTGAAATTTCCTCACTGTTTTGATGTAATAACTATACTTAGTCATATTATGTTTTACTGATTTCATAACTCAGTCTTATTTACCCTGATTTGATGCATAAATGATATTTCGACTGAGCATCTTTTACTGTAGCCCGAGTGACTTGAGAGGTTTCTGACTGAGTGAGACCAAGGGCCTGTGTTGTGAGGATCATGGGATCGGGCTGCACGCCGCAACATATTGTACTGATTTGTGATATATGAGAGGCCGAGGGCCTGATTTATTGTGTCGCGAGATGGCTTGTGATAGCGCTTGGGCTGTAGGAGCCCCTTCGGAGTCTGAACACTCCCAGTAAGCGCAGGTACCTAGTCGAGTGATGTGATATTTCCCGAGGGGCTATTTGATTTATGTTGTAGTTTGAGGGGCTGATTACGAGTGATTGTGAGGTAGCCCGAGAGGCTGGTTATGTTGATATTTTGCCTTAAGGGCGGTTTATGGTACATGTCTTGCCCGAGGGGTTGTTTACGTTTCTATCATTTTTACTCACTGTTTCCTCATTTGTTTAAAACTATTGAAAGATGTTTTCAAAATAAAAAGGGGTTTTACTGAAATGGAGTTTGATTTACGAGATAATTGATTTTTGTACTGTTTAGGAAATGTATTGTATTTGTTGTAGTGCTATGACATGGAATTATTTGTTTCCTTACTGCTCAGCTTTCATTTACTTTTATTACTTACTGAGTTGGCGTACTCACATTACTCCATACACCTTGTGTGTAGATCCAGGAGTTGTGGTCTTGATAGTGAGTGTTGATCGTTCATTCAACAGGTCTTGGAGTCGACAAGGTAGCTGCATGGTGTTCGCAACCTTGTTCTTCTCCCTCTTATATTCCCTAAATTATATTAGTATTGTCTTCCAGAATTTGTTGGGTTTTATTGTACTTAGACAGATCTTGTAGTCGTTCGTGACTTGTGACACCCCAATATCAGGCTTGTGTTATTTTCTTCCGTACTGGTTATTTAGACTTGTGTTATGAGATTTTGTTAATTAATGGATTAAAATGACTTTTTATGAAATACTGGTTGATTTGAGAATTGTATCGGCTGGCCTAGTTTCACGATAGGCGTCATCACGACCGGGTCGGTTTTAGGGTCGTGACAAGTTGGTATCAAAGCCTAGGTTACATAGGTCTCACGAGTCATGAGCAGGTTTAGTAGAGTCTCGTGGATCGATACAGAGATGTCTATACTTATCCTCGGGAGACTGTAGAACCTTTAGGAAAAACTTCACATTCTTGAATTCCTATCATGCAAATCTGTTGATTCTGGTAACTAAACTTCTATTATTCTATTCTCTCAAAGATGGTGAGGACGCATGCTACCAGTCAGGACGGACGAATCTGTTGTGTGTCTTGATAGTGAGTGTTGATCATTCATTTAGTAGGCCTTGGAGTCGACAAGGTAGTTGCATGGCATTCGCAGCCCTGTGCTTCTCCCTCTTATATTCCCTAAATTATATTAGTATTGTCTTCTAGAATTTGTTGGGCTTTATTGTACGTAGACAGATCTTGTAGTCGTTCGTGACTTGTGACACCCCAATATCGGGCTTGTGTTATTTTCTTCCATACTGATTATTTAGACTTGTGTTATGAGATTTTGTTAATTAATGGCTTAAAATGACTTTTTATGAAATACTGGTTGATTTGAGAATTGTATCGGCTGGCCTAGTTTCACGATAGGTGTCATCACGACCGCGTTGATTTTAGGGTCGTGACAAGTTAGTATTAGAGCCTAGGTTACATAGGTCTCACGAGTCATGAGCAGGTTTAGTAGAGTCTCGTGGATCGATATAGAGATGTCTATACTTATCCTCGGGAGACTGTAGAACCTTTAGGGAAAACTTCACATTCTTGAATTCCTGTCATGCGAATCTGTTGATTCTGGTAACTAAACTTCTATTATTCTATTCTCTCAAAGATGGTAAGGACACGTGCTACCAGTCAGGACGGACGACCGCCAGTACCACCAGTTGGGGCCACTAGAGGCTGAGGACGTGGTCAAGGCCATGGTAGGGGCTGGGATGTATCCCGCACAGCATCTAGGGCAGCACCTGCAGATCACCAGCTGCCCCAGTTCAGGATCAGGTCCCAGTTGCGGACGCTCCAGCAGTACCAGCTCAGGCCCCGGTTGTGCCTATTGTTATCCCAAGCCTTTAGGAGGCCCTTTCCCAGATTCTATCATTGTGAACTGGCATGGCTCAGGCGGTCTCAGTTACTACGGTCGCAGCTACTTCTTAGGCCGGGGGAGGCACTCATACTCCCGCCGCTCACATACCTGAGCAGGTCGTGCATGGACTTCAGACACTGTGGGCACCTCTAAACCAGCCGGTTGCCGCTGCTCAGGACTATGTAGCTCCTGTTATGCCATAGGAGGAGCAACGCATATTGGAGAGGTTTGGTAGCCTTTAGCCTCTGTCATTTAGTGGTGTTGAGGGTGAGGATGCACAGTGTTTCTTGGATAAGTATCAGATAATGCTTCGGACAGTAGGTATTCTGGAGACCAGTGGGTTCTCGTTTACTACTTTCCAGTTCTTCAGGGATGCACTTAGTTAGTGGGAGGCTTACGAGAGGCGTAGGCCGGTTGGCACAACGCCCTTTTCTTGGTAGCAATTCTCCGTTCTCTTCCTGGAGAAGTTTGTACCTGAGTCTCGCCGAGAGGAGCTGCACAGGCAGTTCGAGTAGCTTTGTCAAGGTGATAGGTTTGTTACACAGTATAAGATGTGGTTCTCCGAGTTAGTTTGTCATACGGTCTGGTTGGTTCCCACAGACTGAGAGAGGATCAGGAGGTTTATAGATGGCCTCAATTTTCAGCTTCGGTTGCTCATGACCAGAGAGAGTATCTGGTGCTACCTTTGATGAGGTTGTTGACATAGCTCGACAGATTGAGATGGTTTGTGGTAAGGAAAGGGTTGAGAGGGTGTCTAAGAGGCCTCGGGTTAGGAGGGATTCAGTGGTGCTCCTCATGGGGGTCAGTTCCAGCACGGTAGAGGTCACTCATTCAGGCATGCTCAGTCAGCTCGCCTAGTTTACCGTGGGCCATCATTGGGCCATGGTTCTCACTGTGCTCATCAGGGCCATTCATCACTTAGTGCCTGTCGCACCTCCTATTTCCCGCGCCCGCGAGAGGGTACAGGGGAGTTTTCTCCAATTAAAGGACAGTCGAAACGAGATTTGTTTAATTATTTCAGAGTCGCCACCTGGGAATTTTAAGGCGTCCCAAGTCACCGGTTTTTAATCCCTGAATCGAGGAGAATATGACTCTGTTTATTATTCTGCGAACCAGAAATCCTGAGTAAGGAATTCTGTTAATCCGGAAGAAGGTGTTAGGCATTTCCGAATTCCGTGGTTCTAGCACGGTCGCTCAACTACTTTCATTCTTGGCTTAATTATCTTGATTTTATTAAATACATTTTTATTGCATGATTTTACTACCGCTTTTTACTTTTTGATTATATGGACAAATTACGCGTACGTATATTCGTGTTATATACTTTTTATAATTACCGGGGATCGTGCCACACGTACGTGTACACAATAAATTTGTCCATGTTATAGTTTTTATAAAATATATATATTCGAAAATTGAAAATAGAATCAGGAACATCATCACCCCTTTTATTTAGATACCTCGGGTTATATGAAATTATTTTAACACCCTTGGAAAAATCCTTTTCTTAAATATTCGCTCGAAATTGCGCGTACGCATAATCCGAGTTCACTTTTAAAAATATAATCAGGGTACGCGAACGCATCCCTAATTGCGCAAAATACTTGTAATGGTATTATGGATTTTTCACAAATTGTTTATTATATTCATACATTTTTTATGTGAAAATCATGAGAACTCCCATTTTAGAGGCCTTTGAATTCTTTGAAAAAAAAATTCATAATCTATTAAAAGGTTGCCCGTTGATTATAATTTCCGAGTATAAATTATATTCATTCCAACTATTCAAATTCAAAGAACAGAATAAAAATATGATTAATACTATTTTTGACAATTATAAAACATATATATGCCAAAGAATGAATTGTATATAAAACTGAAAATGAATTATAAAGAAAAGAATATTTTCAAGAACTTTTATTATTATTAATTAGTGCAAGTTCTATTCTAATTACCATTGATATAAAGTTTTGCAATTTGTATCTTACTCTCATATACTTGTTTTGATCCAATAGGCGAAATTAATTTAATTAATTACGCCTATGATTGAGTTATATATGTAATCAAACCCATTTGATTCTAAATCTATGTGAATTATTACAACCATTATCTTTCACATCGTATAAGTTCCTAAACCCTTTTACTATTAAGAAAGAGAACAAGTCTAATTGACTTAATAAAATGATATTGCATGCAATATTACTTACCATATTTGACATCGTAAACATAACGGATTATACTAACTCGTCTTTCAACTATAGATTATGAACACAACCAATGTTATGCCAAAAGATAGCTAATTGCAACCAATCATCATCTAGCTTTAAACAACAACTAATTAACTAACAAAATAAACTGATAGCATATTTTCCTTGATATTTCCATATTATGCTATACCTATCTAACAATACCGCAAAAAAAATGTAAATAAAGCCAACTTTCTGCCATGCTTCCTATTTACACAACTCATAGATAACTAAACTAATGAAATTTTGACATGGATAACATTATTACAAAGTTTTATATGAATTTCAAAATAAGACAATTAACTTGTAGCCATTGATTCGAACTTACTACTGGTAAACCAACATGAAACCAAAGCTGAAATTTTTTTAACTAAAGAATTCAAATGAATAGAAGACAGTATTACAATTCAAACTTTGTTTATTTGTCATGTTGAATCTCTTTCCAACATAGAATTTAAAAGATAGGTACCTGAAAATGAAGGTAGAAGGAGTAAATTTCAGCAGTATCAGCAGTAACAAAATCAGTAGAATGTACTGATAACACAGCAAATCTGAACAAGAATAGGATCTGAGGAGCCCAGATGCACAGTAACAGGATTTTTGGAAGAAAAACTTTCAGATTTAAACCAAGTACTATCAAACAAACAGACCCGGACAGATCCAAAGAAAAGTATGTTTCTGAAAATATTCAATCTGTTTCTATATCTGTTTCTGTTTTTCTTTTTCCTCTTCCTCTTCAGATTCCAAGAAGAACCTGATTTTTCTGCTGGATTTTTCTCTTTTATCTCACTCTAGGTGTATTTTCTTAAATTCTCTTTCAAAATCTGTTATGAAGTCTCTCTAAACTATCTTTCTCTGAAAACTGATTTTTTCTTTTTTTCTGCCCTAAATCAGTCTCAATTCCCTCTCTCAAAAACTGATCCTCTCAGTCTGTCCAGCTCCCTGTATTTATACAGGGCTGGTCCTATACAGTTTAGTACTGGATGGACCCTTTTCTCCTTTAAAAATTAGAAAGTTTTCCCATTAAAACTACTTTTGAATAATTTAAAACTAAGTGCTATTTATCCTGTTTTTCAGCAGCCCCATTATCCCTTATTCCCCATTATTACTTAAATTATAGCCACTATCATATTATTGAAAGCACACTATCACATTACCCTACTGTTTCATTCTAAAATAAACCTGAAATCCTTCTGTAATTACAGCCCTCAAGAAAATCAGAATCTGATAAAAAAACAGATTTTAAAAATTGTTCAGAATCGATTATCCTTCTGAATTAAACAGCTATAACCAATCCTATCAAGTTCTGGACTGAATCTTGACTGAGAATGCACTTTTCTAACACAATGGTATCTAACCAACATTTGTGAAATTGAAATTAAACCTAATATCATAACAACATTATACTGAATTCAGCCTAATAATTCAACTGAACTCAGCTTTTGAACTAAGATCAAACAAACAGGAGCATTGTCAATATATTGACAATGTTCTGAACTCAATTTTCAGAAAACAACACACATATAACGCCCATTTGATGGATTTATTAAACAAGAACCAACTGATTAACAATAACTAATTAACTGGTTATAGCAAAATAATCTATTCAAAACAGGCTATCTCAGTCAACATTTCCAAAAGCAAGATTCATAATACAACTAATCGACGAACTTAATCGAGTCGATTACACACATTGTACATAATCACAATCAACAGAAACAATTCACATTTAGAATCAAGTTGACGGGTAGGGGACAGTATAACAAAATTTGACTAGAAAATTATGAAAAATTAAACAAACTAATGAAACGAACATAGAATACACATAGAATGCACATAAGAAACAGAAATTACCTCTGAACCTTTAAATTCAACTGAACTCAACTCGACTTGGATTTGGATTTTGTTTGAAATCAAACAGACCTTAGTCGAAGTATTTTCCACTGAAAATACTTCGACTAAGGTCGATTAAACCTCAATCTTTATTCAATCTGGACAGAATCCAAAAGTCTGGTATTTTTAGGGTTCTTGAAAGTTCGATTTGGGATTTACTCATTTCTGGTTAGATTCGAGGGAAACCAAAGATGTTCTAGGCACGAGGGAGGTCAGGGGGGTAACTGGTGTGAGTTTGAAGTAGGTTGGGATAAGGTCAGGTTGTACTCGAATCTTCAAATGAAGATTCGAGTAGTTCCAGTATGATTCGAACCATGCAACTAACAGATCCGTGATGAGGGTATCTAGGGGAAGTTGTGGTGTTATTTTGGAAGCCATCGGAGAAGATCAGGTTTTCAGGCCAACCTTCGATTTAAGATTCGAAGAGTTGGGGCCTGATTCGAAGGAAACTAAGGTCAGATTCGTGTAGAGGATGTTCAGGGGGTTCTAGGGTGTTATTTTGGTGACCGGCGGCGTTGATGCCGCCGGGTTTCAGGCGGTGGGATCCTAGGGCGGCTAGGGTTAGGAGTGGGGGTTTGGGGGACGATGATGAACAGTGTAGGAGGGGGGTGCTTAATTTGGGGTCGGGGTAGGCTTGGGACTTATATAGGGGTGGGGTGGATTGATATTGTCCGTTGGATTAGATAGAATGAAGGGCCAGGATCAACTCACTTAACCAAACGACGTCGTTTAGTTTAACGTTGGGGTCGGACTGAATCGGGTCAATGGGTCGGGTTACGGGTTACGGGTAAGGGTAGGGGATATCAGGCGTTGGATTGATTTAATCCAACGGTCCTTGATGGAGTGTGACCAAACGTCGTCGTTTGGATTTACTTATGAGTTGGACCGGACAGGTTAGTTTGGACTGGGCTGTGAGGGGGGGAATTAATTCGATCTGGGCCTGGATTTTAATCCAGGTCCGATTCTGTGTATATGTATTATTGTTTTTTTTTTCATTTTTTCTAATTTAAATTTCCAATTTTAATTATAAAACAATTTTAACTTCACAAAAATATATTAATTACTCTATAACAAATATTTAACACATAGACAAAACATCAATCACACAGTGGAATATTTAAAATAGAACTATCGCATATTTTTGTGATTTTATTTAAATTATCTTTTAAATGCATAATTAAATCCTATATGCATGCAACATGTATTTTATTTTATTTTTCATTTTATTATGACAAAGTAAACATTTACGGACATAACACAAATATTTAACACCACGCAAATTCAAAAATTACACAGTAAAAGAAATTTATTTTATTTTTTGATTTATTTTGGAGTAGTTTTCGTTAAGGCAAAAATCACGTGCTCACAGCTGCCCCTCTTTGTGCGGAAACTCGAAGAGTTTTCGTGCAAAGATAAAGTGAGCGGATACGAGCGATTTTTGTCCGTTCGAATACTCCGTGGAAGCATTTTTTGAAAGATTTGACCGAACCTCTGCTTCAAAGGTTTCCTACATATCCTTGGCTATAAAGGAATCAGGTCAATGTAGTTCGAGAAGTTTTGGGTAGCTGGGACTACCGTGGGACTGTGATGTTACTGCTGCTTTCGTGCTGTTTTTACTGCTTGCTGACCTCCTTATTACACCTTACTTCAAAGGTAATACAAAAAGCTAAACTAGACTATGGTACATGAATTATAAAATCTTATCTAGATCATGCCCTTGCGTTTCTTGTTGTCTTGATATCTTGGTGACTCTTGGGCATTTGGCTTATTCCGTATTCCTTTTCATTGTGTCCCGTATTTTCTTCATCTGTTTGGGACTCTTGTCGTTTCCTGCTGGGGACTTTGTTGGATTCCTCTGCTTTATTGATTCTAAGTGTGCTCCTTTCTTATATGAGCGGGCTTTTGACTTCAATACTTCAATTGTATTCCCTTGTTCTCCAGGTGGGTGCCTGATTGCTTCTTTTCTTTCTTCATCCTCATTCTCCAGGTGGACGCCTGACTTCTTTTTAACTTCTTCATCCTCGTTCTCCAGGTGGACGCCTGACTTCTTTAATTCTCATCCTCATTCTCCAGGTGGACGCCTGACTTCTTCTTTTTCTCATCCTCCAGGTGGACGCCTTACTTCTTTAATTCTTCATCCTCATTCTCCAGGTGGACGCCTGACTTCTTCAATTCTTTGTCCTCATTCTCCAGGTGGACGCCTGACTTCTTTGATTCTCATCCTCATTCTCCAGGTGGACGCCTGACTTCTTTGATTCTCATCCTCATTCTCCAGGTGGACGCCTGACTTCTTTAATTCTCATCCCCATTCTCCAGGTGTACGCCTGACTTCTTCTTTTCTCATCCTCATTATCCAGGTGGACGCCTGACTTCTTCAATTCTTTGTCCTTATTCTCCAGGTGGACGCCTGACTTCTTTAATTCTCATCCTCATTCTCCAGGTGGACGCCTGACTTCTTCTTTTTCTCATCCTCATTCTCCAGGTGGACGCCTGACTTCTTTTTCTTTCATCCTCATTCTCCAGGTGGACGCCTGACTTCTTTAATTCTCATCCTCATTATCCAGGTGGACGCCTGACTTTTTTAATTCTCATCCTTATTCTCCCGGTGGACGCCTGACTTCTTTAATTCTCATCCTCATTCTCCAGGTGGACGCCTGACTTCTTCTTTTCTCATCCTCATTCTCCAGGTGGACGCCTGACTTCTTCTTTTCTCATCCTCATTCTCCAGGTGGACGCCTGACTTCTTCTTTTCTCATCCTCATTCTCCAGGTGGACGCCTGACTTCTTTAATTCTTCATTCTCATTCTCCAGGTGGACGCCTGACTTCTTTAATTCTTTATCCTCATTCTCCAGGTGGACGCCTGACTTCTTCTTTTCTCATCCTCATTCTCCAGGTGGACGCCTGACTTCTTCAATTCTTCATCCTCATTCTCCAGGTGGACGCCTGACTTCTTTGATTCTAATCCTCATTCTTCAGGTGCATGCCTGACTTCTTCAATTCTTTGTCCTCATTCTCCAGGTGGACGCCTGACTTCTTTGATTATCATCCTCATTCTCCAGGTGGACGCCTGACTTCTTTGATTCTCATCCTCATTCTCCAGGTGGACGCCTGACTTCTTTAATTCTCATCCTCATTCTCCAGGTGGACGCCTGACTTTTTCTTTTCTCATCCTCATTCTCCAAGTGGACGCCTGACTTCTTCAATTCTTTGTCCTCATTCTCCAGGTGGACGCCTGACTTCTTTAATTCTCATCCTCATTCTCCAGGTGGACGCCTGACTTCTTTAATTCTCATCCTCATTCTCCAGGTGGACGCCTGACTTCTTTAATTCTCATCCTCATTCTCCAGGTGGACGCCTGACTTCCTCAATTCTTCATCCTCATTCTCCAGGTGGACGCCTGACTTCTTCTTTTCTCATCCTCATTCTCCAGGTGGACGCCTGACTTCTTCTTTTCTCATCCTCATTCTCCAGGTGGACGCCTGACTTCTTCTTTTCTCATCCTCATTCTCCAGGTGGACGCCTGACTTCTTCTTTTCTCATCCTCATTCTCCAGGTGGACGCCTGACTTCTTTAATTCTTCATCCTCATTCTCCAGGTGGACGCCTGACTTCTTTAATTCTTTATCCTCATTCTCCAGGTGGACGCCTGACTTCTTCTTTACCAGGTATTTCCTGACACAGATATTGTATTTGCCCCTATTTTAAATCAAAGAAAACTTTGTTAGTTTAAAGCAGGGTGGTTAATTGGGCATTCTTGCCGATGGTGAGGCTTCTCTTCGTCTCTCTTTATTGCCTTGGAATGGTTGAAAAGACTGTTTTGTTCTTGTAATTGATCCTTGACAATAGGATTCCCCTCTGTATGTTTTCCTTCAAACCCTTTTGACTGTAATCATATGTCCATTCTGACTTTGCTGATCCACTTTCGATTTCACCTTTCTTACACCCATATCTTCTATCTCCCACCTTTCGTGGCCGTATTTTGTAACCTTGAATCTTGGTAGTATATCTTGACATTCCTTCTTATTTGTTTGGAATAAAACTTATCTCAAAACCTTTTAGAAAAGTAAGATTATTAGTAACGAAATACGCTGATTTCGACAATTTATAGAATGAAAAGAAAAATCCAAATTTGGATGACTGTTGGAAAAGGAATAAAGGACTTATCTGATTGGAATCACTGGCACCAATGATCAGAGTATGCATTTCGGATTAATCAACCCAGTCTTTTAATCAATTTCCTTTCAATTGTCTCATTTTTGTTTTCGCCAAAATTTCCATAATCCAACCTCATTTTTCATTTCACAGACCTGTTGGACTTGCAATGTCTCAAAGAGTTTTCACCGATAAACTTTCCTCATTTGTTCATTTTCTTTCACTTCCTTTTCGCCTTATGGTGCCTACGAAGGTTTTCACCAATAAGACTCTCTCATTTTACTTTTCTCTCAACTTCCGTCGCCTTATGGTGCCCGTGTGGGTTTTCACCTATAAGACTCTCTCATTTTTACTTTCTTTTCTTGTTTGTACCAGAGTATTATGAACCATCTTCATTTGCTTGACTCAACATTTTTCTAAGATTGGTCGAAAGGTCTTTCTGGTATGGGGTTAGAAATGGAAAAGGTATTAAAAGCTAAACAGTTTTGGTATGTGTTTAAAATTACAACTCTTGGAATCTTTTTCTTATTTCCAATACAATTCTTGCCCCAGTTCCTTGATTGGGGTCGCTTGATGTTTCTTTTTGTGCACATTTTATGTATATTGTGCACCCTATGACCGAGCCGTGAGGCGCCTACGTATCCTTCTTTGAGGAATCAGGTCAAACATAGTTCACTAAATAATAGTGATGTTTTTTTTATATATATATTTTTTATTTGATTTTCATTGATTCCAAGAGAGGGTAAGAAAGAAACGAATGTGGCTCAAAGGGGAGAAACAAAGGGTATAGTGTTTGGATAGCAGAATAAATTGCCTTTGTCATTCCAATCTTCGAAATAATGCTAAATACAAACATTCAAAAATTTATGCATAATATCTCTTTACTGCGTCAGATTGATCGCGATGTCTATGCACTTGCCTTCAATGTCTGTTAAGCATAGTGCACCATTCGATAATACCCTGGTCACAATGAATGGTCCTTGCCAATTCGGGGCAAATTTGCCTTTTGCCTCGACCTGATGTGGAAGAATACGTTTCAGCACATGCTGACCTACTTCAAACTTCCGGGGACGCACCTTTTTGTTGTATGCTCTTTCTATTCTTCTTTGATATAATTGACCATGACATACTGCGGCCAATCGTTTTTCATCAATCAAGTTTAACTGTTCCAGACGGGTTTTGACCCATTCATCATCATCAATCTTTGCTTCGGCGATGATCCGAAGGGAAGGAATCTCAACTTCTGCAGGAATTACTGCTTCAGTGCCATATACCAACAAATAAGGAGTTGCTCCTACTGAAGTGCGAACAGTAGTGCGGTATCCCAATAATGCAAATGGTAATTTTTCATGCCATTGTTTTGAACCTTCTACCATTTTCCGAAGTATCTTCTTTATGTTTTTGTTGGCTGCTTCTACTGCTCCATTCGCCTTGGGCCGATATGGGGTAGAGTTGCGATGTGTAATCTTAAACTGTTGACATACTTCCTTCATTAGGTTGCTGTTAAGATTAGCACCGTTATCTGTGATGATCACCTTCGGGATTCCGAATCGACATATGATATTTGAGTGGACAAAATCGACCACAGCTTTCTTGGTCACTGATTTGAATGTCTTGGCCTCAACCCATTTGGTAAAATAATCAATAGCTACCAGAATGAACCTGTGCCCATTGGATGCTGCCGGCTCAATTGGTCCAATCACATCCATGCCCCAGGCAACGAAGGGCCATGGTGCCGACATTGTGTGCAACTCGGATGGTGGAGAATGAATCAAATCTCCGTGTATTTGGCATTGATGACACTTGCGCACAAAACTGATACAATCTCGCTCCATGGTAAGCCAATAGTAACCAGCTCGGAGGATTTTCTTTGCCAACACATATCCACTCATGTGGGGTCCGCAAACTCCTGAATGTACTTCAGACATGACAGTTGTAGCTTGTCTGGCATCTATGCATCTTAATAATCCAAGATCTGGTGTTCTTTTATACAAAACTCCTCCGCTTAAGAAGAATCCATTTGCCAATCGCCTAATGGTCCTCTTTTGGTCTCCTGTGGCTTGTGCGGGATATATCCCCATCCTGATATACTCCTTGATGTCGTGGAACCATGGTTCACCATCAAATTCTTCCTCAACCATATTGCAATAAGCGTGCTGATCGTGGACTTGAATATGTATTGGATCTACATAAGCTTTGTCCGGATGGTGCAACATTGATGCCAGGGTAGCCAATGCATCGGCAACCTCATTATGGATTCTTGGAATATGTTGGAATTCCACTGATTGAAACCGCTGACAAAGATCATGTAGACATTGTCGGTATGGTATGAGCTTCAAGTCTCGGGTTTCCCATTCTCCTTGAATTTGATGTACCAAAAGATCTGAATCTCCCATGACTAAGATTTCTCGGATACCCATGTCTGCGGCTAGCCTTAACCCCAAAATACAAGCTTCATATTCAGCCATATTATTGGTGCAATAAAATCGCAACTGATCCGTAACAGGATAGTGATGCCCTGTTTCAGAAATGATTACAGCTCCTATTCCGACTCCTTTCATGTTAGCGGCTCCATCAAAGAAAAGTTTCCAGCCAGGCTTTTCAATTCTCTCCACCTCGTCGATATGCATTGTTTCTTCGTCGGGAAAATAAGTTTTCAACGGCTCATATTCCTCATCGACCGGGTTTTCGGCCAAATGATCGGCCAGCGCTTGAGCCTTCATTGCAGTTCGAGTCACATAGATGATGTCAAATTCTGTGAGCAATATCTGCCACTTTGCAAGTCTTCCCGTTGGCATAGGCTTTTGAAAAATGTATTTCAATGGATCCAACCGAGAAATGAGGTAAGTAGTGTAGGATGACAAATAGTGTTTCAATTTTTGAGCTACCCATGTTAGGGCGCAACATGTCTTTTCCAGATGAGTATACTTAACCTCATAAGATGTGAACTTCTTGATAAGGTAGTAGATGGCCTGTTCTTTCCTACCAGTTAGGTCATGTTGCCCCAATACGCAACCAAATGAATTTTCCAAAACCGTCAAGTAAAGAATCAAAGGTCTTCCTGGCTCTGGCGGGACCAACACGGGTGGGTTTGACAAGTACCCTTTTATTTTATCGAACGCTTCTTGACACTCATCGGTCATTTGACCGCAGCATCCTTTTTTAACAATTTGAAAATTGGCTCACAGGTTGATGTGAGCTGAGCAATAAACCTGCTGATGTAATTTAACCTTCCCAACAAACTCATTACTTCAGTCTTGTTCCTTGGAGGTGGCAATTCTTGGATGGCTTTAATTTTTGATGGGTCTAGTTCGATGCCTCGTCGACTGACTATGAATCCCAGCAACTTTCCGGACGGAACTCCAAATGCGCACTTGGCAGGGTTAAGCTTGAGGTTGTACCTGCGAAGTCTTAAGAAGAACTTCCTCAAATCCCCAACGTGGTTGGCCTGATGCTTTGATTTTATGATCACATCATCCACGTATACCTCAATTTCCTTGTGTATCATATCATGAAACACTGTGGTCATTGCTCTCATATAGGTTGCTCCGGCGTTCTTTAGACCGAATGGCATTACCCGGTAGCAATAAGTTCCCCATGGTGTGATGAATGCCGTCTTTTCTGCATCTTCTTCATCCATTAGAATTTGATGATACCCGGCATAACAATCCACGAAAGACCCTATATCATGCTTGGCACAATTGTCGATCAAAATATGGATATTGGGTAATGGGAAATTATCCTTTGGACTTGCTTTGTTGAGATTGCGATAGTCGACGCATACTCTAATTTTGCCGTCTTTCTTTGGCACAGGAACGACATTAGCCAACCAAACAGGATATCGAGTGACTCGAATGACCTTTGCTTCCAATTGTTTGGTGATTTCTTCCTTAATTCTCACACTCATATCAGGCTTGAATTTTCTCAGCCTCTGCTTGACAGGAGGCACCGTTGGATCGGTGGGCAATTTGTGGACCACTAAATCAGTGCTCAAGCCCGGCATGTCGTCATACGACCATGCAAAAACATCTTTGAATTCTATGAGTGCTTTAATTAACTCCTCTCGGATCTTTGGTTCGAGATGGACACTTATTTTAGTTTCCCGGACATTACTCGTGTCCCCTATATTGACGTCCTCGGTATCACTCAAGTTAGGTTTGATTTTTTCCTCAAAGTGAATTAACTCTTTACTAATCTCTTCAAAAACCTCATCTTCATCATATTCTGATTCATAATCACAATATATTTCTTGAATTAATATTTCGGAACCAGATTGATTTTTAAGACTGGGCTGAGGATTCCTCATGCATGCCATATCACTAGAGCCGGCGTAAAAGGAACTGTACAGGAAAGAAGAAAAAGAAAAGAAAGCTATTAGGAATGATAATAAAAAGGAAACTGCTTTTTATTGGATGATGAAAGATAACAAGGTTTTCACACTTCAAACAAACTGTAAGATAAACTTTGGGATTACAACCTTGAAATAACCCAAACAAACTGAAAGAAAATCAAAATAAACTACCAAGACTCCTTTCGAATTGGGAGAGGAGTGGCTTTCCAATTATTGAGCTTTGTTTCTGGCCCAACGAATTGAACTTCTGCGTTGCTACACCCTTCTCCGCTTTCCAACATATTCACATCACTAAACAATTTCTCGAACCTTTCAATTAATTCCTTCTCAGGATTGACCCGGGATTTAGGAATTGTTGTTATCGGGCGATTTTTAGCGCCGGTCTTGACAAAAGACTTTGACAGATGTGGTACTGGTTTTGGAAGAACCCATGCTTGGTGTTTCAACTTCCTGGCCCTTATCACGTCATTGGCGATGGGTATGAACCCTAAACCGAATGTTCCCCAGTTCTCGGGGAGAGATACTGGTTGTACAATTCCTTGCAGAGATAAGCCCAGACCTTTGCCGGGTATAAAGCCATTCTTTAACATTTCATAAGCTACCATGACTGATGCAGAGGATATCTTTGGATTCGGAAGGTATTTCCCTTCTGGAATTTTCTCTACCGACACCGTGTCGGACACTTGGTATACCCATGGTCCTTGGTCAATTTCTGTTCCCTCGACCGGTACAATGGTACTGTTGTGAGCATTTAAACTTTCTTCTCCATGCACGACTATTTCTTGATGATCCCATTCAAACTTGACAGCCTGATGTAGTGTTGACGGGACTGCTTTAGCAGCATGGATCCATGGTCGACCCAACAACAAGTTGTAAGAAACAGTCATGTCCAACACTTGGAATTCCATTGTGAATTCAACTGGCCCTATAGTTAGTTCCAACACTATGTCGCCAAATGAATCTCTGCTTCCACCGTCAAATCCTCGTACGCAGATACTATTCTTCTGGATCCTCTCCTCTTTAATTTTTAATTTGTTTAAAGTGGAGAGAGGGCATATGTTTGCACTGGACCCATTGTCAACCAATACCCGGGTTACTACGGAGTTTTCACATTTCACGGTGAGGTAAAGAGCTCTGTTGTGCTCGGTACCTTCCACAGGTAATTCATCATCAGCAAATGTAATTCTGTTTGTCTCAAAGATTCTGTTGGCTATTTTTCCCAAATGATTTACAGAGATCTTTTCAGGAACATGAGCCTCATTCAGGATTTTCATCAAAGCCAGACGGTGCTCCTCTGAATGGATCAGTAATGACAACAATGAAATTTGAGCGGGGGTCTTCTTTAATTGATCCACAACAGAATAATCATGGAGTTTCATTTTTCTTAAAAACTCCTCCGCCTCTTCTTCCGTCACAGCTCTCTTTGTTGGCGTTGGATTGTTTTTAGTTTTTCTCAACTCTTCGGGAGTAAAACATCTTCCCGAACGTGTCAAGCCTTGCACCTCACACACTTCTTCCTTGATTTCTTTGCCCTTGTACATTACAGTCACCCGTTCATAGTTCCATGGGATGGCTTTGTTGTTGATGACCGGCAGCTGGATTACAGGTGCAATAATAACCCGATCTGTACGGGCTCCTTCCACGAATATAATGGGTTTGTTAGCAACCCCTGGTACTATCACTTTCGGCCTTTCTTGTTTTGCGGCAACTTTGCTCGATGATCCCTCATCGACTATCATAGATGGTTCATCACCATTTTTGTTTTGCTTAGACACCGGCTTCTCCTCTATCAACTGCTTATCTGGCTTGGTTTCATGAGATTTGATCATCATGACAGTTTGTGACGGCTTCTTTGTCTCCCCATCAGCTTGTATGATTTCTATCATATTAGCCTCTTGATGGGCTGGCATTGGATTTCTATTGATATTTGGGGCTTCGGGGGTTTGAACCTCGATTTTATTAGTATCAATCAGCTCTTGTATTGCATTTTTCAAATGCCAACATTTCTCCGTATCATGGCCTGGTGCACCAGAGCAATATTCACAGCTAATGGTGTAATCCAGATTCTTTGGAGGAGGATTGGGTAGTTTGGATTGTATTGGTCTCAGCATGTCTAGCTGTCTCAGCCTGTGGAACAGACTAGTGTAAGACTCTCCCAATGGAGTGTAAGTTTTCTTTTTCTGTTCCCTTTCTCCCCTGAATGCTGGCCTAGGCCTGAAACCTGGTCCGGGATAGGCTCGTGGGTAAGTATTTGGTGTGACAGGAGCACGCCAATTGGTGTGAACAGGTGGCTGATTGTATGCTTGAGCATGGTTAATGGAAAAATGAGGCTCTGAAGGGTGATAGTAGTGTTGGGATGAATCATGGTGGTAAGCTGATTGGCGAGGTCGTGGTTGATTATAGTAAAGCGGTGAACCTCTGGGTCCCGACCAAATTCCTGAATCAACTACTGTTGCTTCCTCCCTCTTCTTTCTTCCGATTCCTCCTACCCCGCCTTGAATAGCTTGAGTAGTTGCCTTAATTGCTGAATAGCTCATGATTTTATTTGTCTTGAGGCCTTCTTCCACCATACCTCCCATCTTCACTACTTCGTTGAATGATTTCCCAACCGCTGAAACCAAGTGGGCATAGTAAGTCGGTTCCAAGGCTTGGAGGAAGTAGTCTACCATTTCACTCTCCTTCATAGGAGGATCCACTCTTGCTGCCTGTTCTCTCCACCGAAAACCATACTCTCTGAAGCTTTCATTGTGCTTCTTCTCAAATTTTGTCAAAGATAATCGATCTGGGATGATTTCCAGATTGTATTGGAAATGGTATGCGAATGCCTGTGCCAGGTCATCCCAGGTGTACCATCTTCCATGGTCCTGGCGTGTATACCACTCCAAAGCTGATCCGCTTAGACTTTGACTGAAGTAAGCCATCAATAATTCATCCTTTCCCCCAGCTCCTCGCATCTTGCTACAGAAACCCCTTAAGTGGGCTACTGGGTCGTCGTGCCCGCTGTATAGGTCAAATTTGGGCATCTTGAAGCCAACTGGCAATTGTACATTGGGGAATAAGCATAAATCTTTGTATGCTACACTGACTTGCCCACCTAATCCCCGCATGTCTCGGAACGATTGTTCTAGACTTTTGACCTTCCTGAACATCTCTTCTTGTTCAGCATTTTTGGCTGGCTTGTCAATTTCGGTTGGGAGATCAAACCGAGGAGCAGTTGAATTGATTTCGGAGGCTTTGAAGGTGGGCTCCGGGGGGTAATATTGGTTGTCCTGGGCCTGGAATGTAGGCTCACTAGGAGATTTGTGAAATGTAGCAGGGGGAGGTGCTACAAAAACAGGAGTCATAGTTGGAGGAAAGTACGGAACTGGTTTTGGAGGTGGAGACTGTGGTGTCTGAGAGGTGGTGCCTCGGTAGTGCTGGTAAATGGGGAAATTTGGGGATAATTCAGTGGTGATATTATCCTGAGTTTGGGTCATTGATGGAGCAGGGTTATTTGGGTGAGATGGGGGTAACTGTCCTGTAGACCAGGCTTGGTACATCTCAGCCATTTGCTGCTTGAGTTTAAACATCTCTTCTTTCATTTTCCCGACATCCATCTCCTCTAGCTCCATACCTGTGTCAACATCTGGGATAGACATACTTTCGGGTATTGGTCCTTTTGATCTTGTGTGATAGTGATAATATGCCAGTATACTCTTTAGAGAAACTAACTGCTTGAATTCTGAAAATGAACAAACTTGTTAGTTTTGAGAGTTTAACACATATATAATCACACGTTGAGATGCAATGCTCCTAGACAAATAATCCCTTTCTATTATGCATTTGCTCGGCTGCTTGTGTCGTCCCAGCTTTCTTGAAATTTTTATTGTTATTCACTTTTATTTATTATATATATCTTTTATCGTGGTGGTCGAATCTTAGAGATTGCCTACGTATCATGCCTTACATGAATCAGACCTTGCGTAGTTCGGACTAAAGGCAATCACTTTTATTCATTACACAAAGATGGAATTACATTTGAAAACTTTAAGAAAATGGCTTGAAACACACACACTTAAATCAAAATAAAAGATACAATTCTTAACATCTCACAACATGCCCCACTTTCCACTTTTGTTGTCAAATATTGGATTATCTGCTCAATGTGGGGCTTGACCTGGATGGCCTCCCAGCGTACGATACATCCTTTCCAACTCCATTGCTAGATGACGAGCAAAAGTGGGCGCATGCTCTGTAAACCTTTCATAATCCATTCCTTGGCAGTTTACATAACTTTGAGATGTGAAGACTGCCAGGTCGTGGATTTGTGCCCTGAAACCTTGGAGACGTTGGTCTTGGTCTTGCAATTGCTGCTGACGAGTGGTGGCTATATCTCTGACACGGTTTTCACGATCTAGAGCTGATTCTAACAGAGCTCGGAGTCTGGCCTGCTCTAATCTTGCTTGCGATCTTTCCCTGTCGAGGTCTGCTTGTTGATATTCTCTGTTGCATCTTCTTGCCTCTTCTAGTTGTGCACGAAGCTGGTCTTCTGATCGCATCCAATAGTCTTTTTCCTTCTTGAATTGTGCCTTGTCTTTTTCGGATTGCCTATCTTGGCGTTCCTTGTTAGATCTGGCTTCTTCGTTTAATTGTTGGATCCTTTCTTTTGCTTTGCTCAATGCCCTTTCGTTTTCCGCAAGAATGGAATCATAATCTTGCATTCTTTCAAAGAGATTGGCGATGGTTTTTTGATCCTTCCAGCTCCTCTTTGGCGTTTCAGAAACTCTTTTCATTTTTTGGAATCGAGCATGAAGACTTTCATTCTCACAAGCTAGACTCTTTTTCTCGCCTTCGGCTTCTTGCGCTTGCAAATCTTTCTCCAAACTGAGGCTTCTTAGATTTTCTTTTAGGGCATGGATAGTTGCTTTGTACCCTTTTTCCTTTTCTCCCCAGATCAACCGTTCTTGGATTTTATCATTGAAGTTTTGAACATGGGGTCTTTTTGTTGGCCTTCTTAGCTCAGGCTCTGGTACATCATCCACGCGAGACCGTTTTTCAAACCACCTTGCATATCCAGGATTTATCTCACCCTTTGTAGCGTCTGGGACTTGAGTATCACTTTTCAAGTATCGGCATCCATTCCACATCTGCTGAAGTAGAGCCTCGGGAATAGTGGCTTCTGGGTGTAATTCGATTACTTGCACACTCAAATCTTCATCATCAGGAACTATTTGATATCTCCCTAATTGCCTTAGGACTCTCAGTGGTGCATACGGCTGAATGCTTCTTAATCCCAATAGTAGTAGATAACTATTTGAGGTTGACATATGTATTACTTCCCTCATCGGGAGCCATCCCAGGGTCCATTCAATTTGATTTGCCGTTAAAGCCTTTAGATGAGATACCCATGCTTCTATCCCTTCTGGCACCTGATAATTTTTTGTTCTTTCCTCATAGCTTTCGATGCAATTATCATTGTTTGACCCATACTGTATGATCTTGGGCTGTTGTTGGAGATGTTCAATCACCCACATTTGCAACAAAATTTTGCATCCTTCGAAGACTTTTGCTCCTGATTTGCATAAAGTCAAAGCCCGATAAATATCTGATAGAATGATGGGGACAAGGGTGTGATTTTCTTTAGTGGTGAGGATTTGCACAACTTTTGCGGTGCGAATATCAATTGTTCGCTCTTTATTTGGGAAGACCATGACTCCTAGAAAAGCCACCATGAAAGCAAATCGACGGTGCAATCTGCCAAGTGTCTTTGTTTTGCTTATTAGTAAGGCCTTTCTCATGAATTTCGAACCCATCTGATTTTCCGAACCTTGAATACAAAAAGTTGAAGGAACAACATCCATTGATGACATTGCTTTTCCTGATTTGACTGCTGATGTTCAGAAGACCGAAGAATCGATGTACCGAAGGAGCCTTTGTGAATATCAAGCTTTGATTTCTTAGACTTCCGTCAAAACCAGCATAGCCAGCTATCTCCTCTAATGTAGGAGTAAGCTCGAAGTCAGAGAAACGAAAAACATTGTGAACAGGGTCCCAGAAAGTTACTAACGCCGCAATCAGATCATCACGGGGTTTAACTTTCATAATGTCCGTGAGATTTCCCAAATGTTTGACGACCCATTGTTGACTGTCTTCGCCTATATCATACCACCACATTTGAAACTGACATAGAAATTCTTCCGTACTTGTGGATGAGGGACTTTGTGTGGTGCTCATTTTGTATCTGAAATTTAATTTTAATAAAGTCAAAATTCATTTTGGAAAATTTATACTAAAAAAAATCATTTTTGAATTTTTTTTTATTTATTAAATACCTTTATTTCAAAATTTAAAACTATATTTTTTTCGAAATTTTTAAAACAACCCATTTTATTCCTTTCTTATCATCATGATTTTATTTAAGCTGGTCAACAAGCATGTTCGAGGCAAATGAATGCACAAGTAACAAGTAGGATGCATCATGATGGTCCTTTTATTTTGGGTTCACCTGTCCTAGACAGACCCAACCCCTGTGTTGAGTCTCCAAGGCCAAATGCATATGATGCAAATATTCGTTCCTACTAGGGATCCGGTACATGGCTGAGTTATTCTAAGTGTAAAACCTTAGGTTGATTGTTCTAAACCTGGCTTACCCAAACGGACAGTTTGAGCCGAAGCGGGGGCAACGTACCGGGAGCACGAAAGTCTGCCCGGCCTAGTTACTTGTCCCAACTCCGTCTTATTTGGTATGACTTTAACAGAAAGGTGGGTCACGCGCACGTGTACACCATAAATTCAGAAGACTCAGAAAGAAGGGGGTTTCGTAGCAGTTGTATATATTCACAATTCAAATAATATTAAAGCGGTAAAAAGCAACATTTAGCATATTAAGCATATAAACAGTTGAAAATCATATAGTAAATAAAGCCAATTATCGCAGTTATTTTAAGCTCGAATTCTTTAAACCCTGAACCAGTGGTTCTGGGTTACAACTAGTCCCCAGCAGAGTCGCCAGAGCTGTCGCACCTCCTATTTCCCGCGCCCGCGAGAGGGTACATGGGAGTTTTCTCCAATTAAAGGACAGTCGAAACGGGATTTGTTTAATTATTTCAGAGTCGCCACCTGGGAATTTTAAGGCGTACCAAGTCACCGGTTTTTAATCCCTGAATCGAGGAGAATATGACTCTGTTTATTATTCTGCGAACCAGAAATCCTGAGTAAGGAATTCTGTTAATCCGGAAGAAGGTGTTAGGCATTTCCGAATTCCGTGGTTCTAGCACGGTCGCTCAACTGCTTTCATTCTTGGCTTAATTATCTTGATTTTATTAAATACATTTTTATTGCATGATTTTACTACCGCTTTTTACTTTTTGATTATATGGACGAATTACGCGTACGTATATTCGTGTTATATACTTTTTATAATTACCGGGGATCGTGCCACGCGTACGTGTACACAATAAATTTGTCCATGTTATAGTTTTTATAAAATATATATATTCGAAAATTGAAAATAGAATCAGGAACATCATCACCCCTTTTATTTAGATACCTCGGGTTATATGAAATTATTTTAACACCATTGAAAAAATCCTTTTCTTAAATATTCGCTCGAAATTGCGCGTACGCATAATCCGAGTTCACTTTTAAAAATATAATCAGGGTACGCGAACGCATCCCTAATTGCGCAAAATACTTGTAATGGTATTATGGATTTTTCACAAATTGTTTATGATATTCATACATTTTTTATGTGAAAATCATGAGAACTCCCATTTTATAGACTTTTAAATTCTTAAAAAAAATTTCATAATCTATTAAAAGGTTGCCCGTTGATTATAATTTCCGAGTATAAATTATATTCATTCCAACTATTCAAATTCAAAGAACAGAATAAAAATATGATTAATACTATTTTTGACAATTATAAAACATATATATGCCAAAGAATGAATTGTATATAAAACTGAAAATGAATTATAAAGAAAAGAATATTTTCAAGAACTTTTATTATTATTAATTAGTGCAAGTTCTATTCTAATTACCATTGATATAAAGTTTTGCAATTTGTATCTTACTCTCATATACTTGTTTTGATCCAATAGGCGAAATTAATTTAATTAATTACGCCTATGATTGAGTTATATATGTAATCAAACCCATTTGATTCTAAATCTATGTGAATTATTACAACCATTATCTTTCACATCGTATAAGTTCCTAAACCCTTTTACTATTAAGAAAGAGAACAAGTCTAATTGACTTAATAAAATGATATTGCATGCAATATTACTTACCATATTTGACATCGTAAACATAACGGATTATACTAACTCGTCTTTCAACTATAGATTATGAACACAACCAATGTTATGCCAAAAGATAGCTAATTGCAACCAATCATCATCTAGCTTTAAACAACAACTAATTAACTAACAAAATAAACTGATAGCATATTTTCCTTGATATTTCCATATTATGCTATACCTATCTAACAATACCGCAAAAAAATGTAAATAAAGCCAACTTTCTGCCATGCTTCCTATTTACACAACTCATAGATAACTAAACTAATGAAATTTTGACATGGATAACATTATTACAAAGTTTTATATGAATTTCAAAATAAGACAATTAACTTGTAGCCATTGATTCGAACTTACTACTGGTTAACCAACATGAAACCAAAGCTGAAATTTTTTTAACTAAAGAATTCAAATGAATAGAAGACAGTATTACAATTCAAAATTTGTTTATTTGTCATGTTGAATCTCTTTCCAACATAGAATTTAAAAGATAGGTACCTGAAAATGAAGGTAGAAGGAGTAAATTTCAGCAGTATCAGCAGTAACAAAATCAGTAGAATGTACTGATAACACAGCAAATCTGAACAAGAATAGGATCCGAGGAGCCCAGATGCACAGTAACAGGATTTTTGGAAGAAAAACTTTCAGATTTAAACCAAGTACTATCAAACAAACAGACCCGGACAGATCCAAAGAAAAGTATGTTTCTGAAAATATTCAATCTGTTTCTATATCTGTTTCTGTTTTTCTTTTTCCTCTTCCTCTTCAGATTCCAAGAAGAACCTGATTTTTCTGCTGGATTTTTCTCTTTTATCTCACTCTAGGTGTATTTTCTTAAATTCTCTTTCAAAATCTGTTATGAAGTCTCTCTAAACTATCTTTCTCTGAAAACTGATTTTTTCTTTTTTTCTGCCCTAAATCAGTCTCAATTCCCTCTCTCAAAAACTGATCCTCTCAGTCTGTCCAGCTCCCTGTATTTATACAGGGCTGGTCCTATACAGTTTAGTGCTGGATGGACCCTTTTCTCCTTTAAAAATCAGAAAGTTTTCCCATTAAAACTACTTTTGAATAATTTAAAACTAAGTGCTATTTATCCTGTTTTTCAGCAGCCCCATTATCCCTTGTTCCCCATTATTACTTAAATTATAGCCACTATCATATTATTGAAAGCACACTATCACATTACCCTACTGTTTCATTCTAAAATAAACCTGAAATCCTTCTGTAATTACAGCCCTTAAACTAAAATCAGAATATGATAAAAAAACAGATTTTAAAAATTGTTCAGAATCGATTATCCTTCTGAATTAAACAGCTATAACCAATCCTATCAAGTTCTGGACTGAATCTTGACTGAGAATGCACTTTTCTAACACAATGGTATCTAACCAACATTTGTGAAATTGAAATTAAACCTAATATCATAACAACATTATACTGAATTCAGCCTAATAATTCAACTGAACTCAGCTTTTGAACTAAGATCAAACAAACAGGAGCATTGTCAATATATTGACAATGTTCTGAACTCAATTTTCAGAAAACAACACACATATAACGCCCATTTGATGGATTTATTAAACAAGAACCAACTGATTAACAATAACTAATTAACTGATTATAGCAAAATAATCCATCCAAAACAGGTTATTTCAGTCAACATTTTCAGAAGCAGGATTTATGATATAACTAATCGACGAACTTAGTCGAGTCGATTACACACATTGTACATAATCACAATCAACAGAAACAATTCACATTTAGAATCAAGTTGACGGGTAGGGGACAGTATAACAAAATTTGACTAGAAAATTATGAAAAATTAAACAAACTAATGAAACGAACATAGAATACACATAGAATGCACATAAGAAACAGAAATTACCTCTGAACCTTTAAATTCAACTGAACTCAACTCGACTTGGATTTGGATTTTGTTTGAAATCAAACAGACCTTAGTCGAAGTATTTTCCACTGAAAATACTTCGACTAAGGTCGATTAAACCTCAATCTTTATTCAATCTGGACAGAATCCAAAAGTCTGGTATTTTTAGGGTTCTTGAAAGTTCGATTTGGGATTTACTCATTTTTGGTTAGATTCGAGGGAAACCAAAGATGTTCTAGGCACGAGGGAGGTCAGGGGGTAACTGGTGTGAGTTTGAAGTAGGTTGGGATAAGGTCAGGTTGTACTCGAATCTTCAAATGAAGATTCGAGTAGTTCCAGTATGATTCGAACCATGCAATTAACAGATCCGTGATGAGGGTATCTAGGGGAAGTTGTGGTGTTATTTTGGAAGCCATCGGAAAAGATCAGGTTTTCAGGCCAACCTTCGATTTAAGATTCGAAGAGTTGGGGCCTGATTCGAAGGAAACTAAGGTCAGATTCTTGTAGAGGATGTTCAGGGGGTTCTAGGGTGTTATTTTGGTGACCGGCGGCGTTGATGCCGTCGGGTTTCAGGCGGTGGGATCCTAGGGCGGCTAGGGTTAGGAGTGGGGGTTTGGGGGATGATGATGAACAGTGTAGGAGGGGGGGTGCTTAATTTGGGGTCGGGGTAGGCTTGGGACTTATATAGGGGTGGGGTGGATTGATATAGGGCCAGGATCAACTCACTTAACCAAACGACGTCGTTTGGTTTAACGTTGGGGTCGGACTGAATCGGGTCAATGGGTCGGGTTACGGGTAAGGGTAGGGGATATCAGCCGTTGGATTGATTTAATCCAACGGTCCTTGATGGAGTGTGACCAAACGTCGTCGTTTGGATTTACTCATGAGTTGGACCGGACAGGTTAGTTTGGATTGGGCTGTGAGGGGGGGAATTAATTCGATTTGGGCCTGGATTTTAATCCAGGTCCGATTCTGTGTATATGTATTATTGTTTTTTTTTTCATTTTTTCTAATTTAAATTTCCAATTTTAATTATAAAACAATTTTAACTTCACAAAAATATATTAATTACTCTATAACAAATATTTAACACATAGACAAAACATCAATCACACAGTGGAATATTTAAAATAGAACTATCGCATATTTTTGTGATTTTATTTAAATTATCTTTTAAATGCATAATTAAATCCTATATGCATGCAACATGTATTTTATTTTATTTTTCATTTTATTATGACAAAGTAAACATTTACGGACATAAAACAAATATTTAACACCACGCAAATTCAAAAATTACACAGTAAAAGAAATTTATTTTATTTTTTTGATTTATTTTGGAGTAGTTTTCGTAAGGCAAAAATCACGTGCTCACAGCTGCCCCTCTTTGTGCGGAAACTCGAAGAGTTTTCGTGCAAAGATAAAGTGAGCGGATACGAGCGATTTTTGCCCGTTCGAATACTCCCCGTCTCCAGCATCAGGGGGTTGTTATGAGTGTGGAGAGAATATGTGGAGACAGTGTCCTCATTGTCTTAGGGGTCTGTCTCAGTAGAGGAGTTAGCCATCAACTTCGGCACCAGTTACTTCACCACTCACCCACCCAGCTAGGGGTGGAAGATAGTCAGCTAGAGGTCGCCCCAGAGGGGGAGGTTGATCAGGCGGTGTTCAGATGCGGTGATTACAGGTATTGTCTCAGTTTGCCACAGAGATGCCTCTATGTTATTTGATCCTGGTTCCACTTTTTCATATGTGTCATCATATTTTGCTCATTATTTGGATACGCCCCATTAGTCTCTTGTTTTATCTATTCGTGTATCTACTCCGGTGGGCGATATTATTGTTGTGGACCGTGTATATAGATCGTGTGTGATGACTATTGGGGATTTAGAGGCACAAGTGAACCTTTTATTGCTTTGTATGGTGGCCTTTGATGTGATATTAGGCATGGATTGGTTATCTCCATGTCATGCTATTTTGGACGGTAATGCTAAGATGGTAATGTTGGCTATGCCGGGTGTACCATGGATTGAGTGGTGAGGTTCGACTGATTTTGTTCCCAGTATGGTGATTTCATTTTTGAAGGCCCATAGGATGGTTGGAAAGGGTTGTCTTTCTTATTTGGCCTTTGTGAGGGATGTTAGTGAAGAGACTCCTACCATTGATTTAGTTCTGGTAGTGAGGGACTTTCCGGATGTGTTTCATGCAGACCTGTTGGGCATGCCATCGGACAGAGATATTGATTTTGGTATTGATATGGTGCCAGACACTCAGCCTATTTCTATTCCATCGTATCGTATAGCACCGGCGGAGTTGAAAGAGTTGAAGGAGAAGCTTCAGGAACTCCTTGATAAGGGATTTATTTGGCCTAGTGTGTCGCATTGGGGTGCGCCTATTCTATTTGTGAAGAAGAAGGATGGCACGATGAGGATGTGTATTGATTATAGGCAGTTGAACAAAGTTACAATCAATAACAAGTATCCTTTGCCTCGTATTGATGATTTATTTGACCAACTTCATGGAGCGAGAGTGTTCTCCAAGATTGATCTCCGTTCAGGGTATCACCAGTTGAAGATCAGGGACTCAAATATTCTTAAGATGACTTTCAGGACCCGATATGGTCATTATGAATTCCTTTTGATGTATTTTGGGCTGACCATGCCCCAACAACGTTCATACATATGATGAACAGCGTGTTTTGGCCTTATCTCGACTCGTTTGTCATTGTATTCATTAATGATATTCTGGTATACTCGCGTAGTCAGGAGGAGCACGGGGATCATTTGAGAGTGGTATTGCAGTGGTTGAGGGAGGAGAAGCTTTATGCAAAGTTCTCTAAGTGTGAGTTTTGGCTCAGTTCAATGGCTTTCTTGGGGCACGTGGTGTCCAGTGAGGGTATTCAGGTTGATCCGAAGAAGATAGAGGCGGTTCAGAGTTGGCCCAGACCATCCTCAGCCACAGAGATTCGCAGCTTTCTTGGTTTGGCAGGTTATTACCGTCAGTTCGTTTAGGGATTTTCATCTATTGCATCACCCTTGACCAAATTGACTCAAAATGGTGCTCCATTCAAGTGGTCGGATGAGTGTGAGGCGAGCTTTCAGAAGCTTAAGACTGCCTTGACCATAGCTCTAGTATTAGTTTTGCCATCAGCTTCAGGCTCATATACAGTGTATTGTGATGCTTCTAAAGTTGGTATTGGGTATGTGTTGATGCAAGAGGGTAGAGTGATTGCTTATGCTTCTCATCAGTTGAAGCCCCATGGGAAGAACTACCCTGTTCATGATATAAAGTTGGCTGTAATTGTCCACGCGTTGAAGATTTGGAGGCATTATCTCTATGGTGTGTCATGTAAGGTGTTTACTGATCATTGTAGCATCCAACACTTGTTCAAGCAAAAGGATCTCAATTTGAGGCAGCAGAGATTGTTGGAGCTGTTAAAGGACTATGATATCACTATCTTGTACCATTCGGGGAAGGCCAATGTAGTGGTCGATGCCTTGAGTAGGAAGGCGGTGAGTATGGGGAGTTTAGTGTATATTCCTGTTAGGGAGAGACCTCTTGCAACTGATGTTCAGGACTTGACCAATCGGTTTGGGAGGTTGGATATTTCGGAGCCTAGTCGGGTCTTAGCTTGTGTGATTTCTCGATCTTCCTTGTTTGATCATATAAGAGAGCGCTGGTATGATAATCCTCATTTTCTTGTCCTTAAAGACAGAGTTCAGCACGACAATGCTAGAGATGTGACTATTGGTGATGATGGGGTATTGAGGATGTAAGGCCGGATATGTGTGCCTAATGTAGATGGGCTTCAGGAATTGATTTTGGAGAAGGCCCATAGCTTGTCGTATTCCATACATCCGGGTGTCGCGAAGATGTATCAGGATTTGAGACATCATTATTGGTAGAGAAGAATGAAGAAGGATATTGTGGGATTTATAGCCGGTGTCTCAATTATCAACAGGTGAAATATGAGCATCAGAGAACGGGTGGCTTGCTTCAGCAGTTAGATATTCCAGAGTGGAAGTGGGAGCAGATCACTGTGGATTTTGTAGTTGGACTCCCATAGACTCTGAATAAGTTCGATACTATTTAGGTGATTGTGGATCGACTGTCCAAGTCCGCGCACTTCATTCCTGTGTGTACTACCTATTCTTCAAAGCGGTTAGCTGAGATTTATATTCGAGAGATTGTTCGCCTACATGGGGTTCCAGTTTCCATCATTTCAGATAGAGGTACTCAATTTACTTCCCAATTTTGGAGAGCCGTGCAGGGAGAGTTAGATACTCAGGTTGAGTTGAGTACAGCTTTTCACCCTCAGACGGACGGGCAGTCCAAGTGCACTATTCAGATATTAGAAGACATTTTGCGCGCTTGTGTCATTGATTTTGGGGGTTCATGGGATCGGTTTCTACCGCTCGCAGAGTTTGCATATAACAATAGTTATCAGCCGAGTATTCAGATGACTTCATATGAGGCTTTATATGGGAGGCAGTGTAGATCTCTAGTAGGTTGGTTTGAGTCGGGCAAGGCTAGGCTTTTGGGTACAGACTTGGTGCAGGATGCTTTGGACAAGGTGAAAGTGATTTAGGAGCGGCTTCGTACAGCACAGTCAAGACAAAAAAGTTATGCTGATAGGAAGGTTCATGACGTGTCCTACATGGTTGGGGAGAAGGTTTTATTGAAGTTTTCACCCATGAAGGGTGTTATGAGATTTGGGAAGAAGGTTAAATTGAGTCCTCGGTTCATTGTACCTTTTGAGGTACTTTGGAGGATTGAGGAGGTGGCTTATGAGCTGGCTTTGCAACCTAGCTTGTCGAGTGTGCATCCGGTATTTCATATTTCTACGCTCTAGAAGTATATTGGCAATCTGTCTCACATTTTGGATTCAGCACGGTTCAGTTAGATGGTGATTTGACTTATAATGTGGAGCCAATGGCTATTTTGGAACGGCAAGTCCGAAAGTTGAGATCAAAAGATATAGCGACAGTGAAAGTGCAGTGGAGAGGCCAGCCCATCCAGGAGGCTACTTGGGAGACCAAACGGGAGATGCGGAGTAGATATCCTCACCTATTTGAGGTTTCAGGTATGTTTCTTGACTCGTTCGAGGACGAACGTTTGTTTAAGAGGGGGAGGATGTCACGACCCGGCTTGTCGTTTCATGAGTTACCGCTTTATTTCCCCCATTTCAGCTTCTTTATGTGTAGTTCAGCGGTATTTCATCATATCTTGTTGGTTGTGTTGTGTTCGGAGGGATCTTAGAGTGGAATGAGACACTTAGTCTCTTATTTGGAAGATTTAATTGGAAAAGTCAACCAAAAGTTGACTTGTGAGTAAATGATCTCGGAATTTTACTTTTATGATTCGGATAGCTTTGTTAGGTGATTTGGGACTTAGGAACGTGATCAGAAATGTGTTTTGGAGGTTCATGGTAGATTTAGGCTTGAATTGGCGAAATTGAAAATTTGGCGTTTTCCGGTCGGTAGTGGAAATCTTAATATCGGGTCGGATTGGAATTTTGGAAATTAGAGTAGGTCTGTTGTGTCATTCATGATGTGTGTGCGGAATTTTAGGTAATTCGGATGAGGTTTGATAGGTTTTTGCATCGGTTGCGGAATTAGGATGTTTTAGAATCCTTAGGTTTGAATTCGAGAGAAATTTGATGTTTTGATGTTGTTTTGAGTGTTCCGAAGGTTGGAATAAGTTTTAATGGTGATATATGACTTGTTGGCATGTTTGGTTGAGGTCCCGAGGGCCTCGGGATGAATTCGGGTGGTTGACGGAGAGTTTGGAGTTGAGTTGAAGTTGTTGAACTTGCTGTTTCTATTGTTTCTGCACCTGCAGAGTGGGGACCGCAGGTGCGATGTCGCAGATGCGGTTTGGCCATCGAAGATGCGGAGATTGGTTGGCTGGGGATGTATTGCAGACGCGGAAGGCGAGTCGCACCTGCGAGCCCGCTGGTGCGGAGGATTGGTTTGAAATAACACCCTTTAAGGCCAAAGGCCTTCGCCAAAAACAAGAGTTCAACCTCAATCGAACGACAACGGGTTACTATTTCGATAAGTTCGAAACAACACCCTTTAAGGCCAAGGGACTTCGCCAAAAAAAAGAGTTCAACCTCGATCGAACGACAACAGGTTGCTATTTCGATAAGTTTGAAATAACACGCTTTAAGGCCAAGGGCCTTCGCCAAAAAGAAGAGTTCGACCTCGATCGAATGACGACGGGTTACTATTTCGGTAAGTTCGAAATAACACCCTTTAAGGCCAAGGTCCTTCGCCAAAAAGAAGATTTTGACCTCGATCGAATGACGACGGGTTACTATTTCGATAAGTTTGAAATAAAACCTTTAAGGCCAAGGGCATTCGCCAAAAAGAAGAGTTCGACCTCGATCGAACGACGATAGGTTGCTATTTCGATAAGTTCGAAATAACACCCTTCAAGGCAAATGGTGTGAGCACGTGATTTTGGTTTTGCGTGACAGTCGCTCCAAAAGAATAAAAATTGGTCCT
The DNA here is from genome assembly GCF_000393655.2 of Nicotiana sylvestris. NCBI lineage: Eukaryota > Viridiplantae > Streptophyta > Magnoliopsida > Solanales > Solanaceae > Nicotiana > Nicotiana sylvestris. The sequence continues at coordinate 152,497,753 of NC_091066.1, read as the reverse complement.
GCTGTACAATTTTGGATTTCTGTGCGGCACTTTGTTGATTTATTTGTGACTTCGGCCCATTTTTATTTATTTGCTTTATTAAAACAAAATTCAAAAAAATGTGTACGTATCATGCATAATCTGAACCGTAACATGGTTTAAATAGAAAAGCATAAACAGGCATCTTTATCCGTGATTTTGTTTTGTTTAATTTGACTTGTTTTGAAATATTTTAGTGTGTGAGCAAATAATTGTATTGAGTGTGTATGTAATTTTAATTTGATTTTTTGTTTAGTTTTAAAATAAATAAGAAAAAGAAATAAAAATAAAAATAATAATAAAAAATAATAAAAGAAAGAAAATACCCCTTCCGGACTGGGGCCAATTTGTTAAAATTGGCCCAAACAAACAGCCCAAAACCCAGGCCTGCCCGGTCCAACACCACCTGATACCCAGGACGTCCAAACGACGACGTTTTAGTCCAGTGGGATCTGGGCCGTTGATCTCAAATTGATCAACGGTCAAGATCAATTCCCCGTAACCCACCAACAAACCCGACCCGTCTCACCCCGACTGACCCCAAACCTTTATCCTTGAAACGACGTCGTCCCTTGTTAGCCAAAGGATCCTGGCCCTTCATCTCATCTCATCCAACGGCCAGGATCCATTTGCTCACTAACTATATAAACTCCTAATACTACCCTGCCCCCCCTATCCAAACCCCATCCTTCATCGTCTTCACCATAACCCCCAAACCCTAGAGCCGCCCCTGTACCCCTCACCATGGAAACCGGCGGCACGGACGCCGGTGACCTCGCCCCTAACACCATAGAACCCCCTTGACGTCCTGAACCCAAATCTATCAACCACACACCTCGAATCCTATCCCACCTTCTCGAATCTTCATTTGAAGATTCGAGTCGGAACCCAATCTACACCGATCTGCCCTAAATTCATACCAGACACTCCCCAGACCCCCCTCGTGACCAAACCATACTTGGTTTGGTCCGAATCTAACCAGGGAAACATGAATCCCGGATCTGAGTTTTTGGAACTTTGTAGTTCTTCATCACTGGCCCATGCCCGTCCGAGCCAAAGAGATTAAGGTCTAATGGACCTTAATCGAAGTGTTTCTCATCTGAGAAACACTTCGATTAAAGTCCGTTCAGCCTTAAGAAAGGTATGTCCAAATCCGAGTTCAAACTTTTAACTTTGCAAGTTTTAAGGTAAGGTTGCTTTCTTTCCTTTATTTGTTTTAGTCCGTGTGATTTGTTTTAAATATCTGTTCATGTTTTGTTTCAATTTGTGTCTTTAAATTTTACCACCTTCTGTTTGACCACTTTGCCTGAACCACTGTGTTTTGTTTGAACCCCTCCTATTCTGATAAGACATGTGTATTGATTGTATTCCAAATTTGTACTGACTAACTGATTTCTCAAAGTATAATTCTGTTTAATCAGTATAAGTCGAGTCATGTGTCCCATGCTTTTGAATGTCTGATTTTTGGCTACGTTTGTGTATGTTAATGCTAATATAGTCGAGTCGACATGTGTCGTCAATTAGTTTCAACTGTCTGAACAAAGTTAAATCGATTTGCTTCTGTTGAACATTTGCCTGAATCAATTAAGAACCAGTTTTGTTTACTTATAGCTGTTAGATTGTTTGTGTTTAAATTCTGAATTGGAAGGCATGTGCACTCGTGCACAGCATGTGCATTGGTGCACCTCATGTGCTTTGTGCACAGCCTGTGGCCTGCATAAAGGTCTTTGTTTTAAAAATGGTTTGACAGCATATGCTGTCAACATATCCTACTGCCCATACTTGCTTTTAGTTAAATAAAATGGAAAAGTTAAATCTGCCAGGGAATGATGGGGTTTTTATACCTAATTAACTAAAGTGGAACTGAAAAAGGTTAAAGGCACATGGGAAGGTACTGGGATACTCTAAAAACAGGCTGTTAAAAGGGGTAAGGAAGGCATATAAAAGGAGGAGGACATCTGACTGAAAAGATAGACATAGACAGAATTAGGGGGAAAAGAAAATAGACAGACTGTGAGGAATTTCTGAAAGAGAAAGCTGAAATACAAATAGATACACAGAGGGGGATAGAGAAAAAACCTTAAGAGCTGAAAAAGAAAAACACAAACACAGATAGAGAGAGGTTAAGGGATAGAAGGTGTACAATCAACAATCAGAAACTGTTTCCTCCTATTATTGTTTGGGTTTCAGCTGTTCAATTTGTTCAAAATCAATTCTGATTCTTTGAAGTTCCAGTTGTGTCTACTAGTCGAGTGTTTTCATTGGTTTGCTACTGGTTTGGTCTGTCTGAAGTCCTGATTCTATTCCACTGGGTGTTGCTGTCATTTGGCTACTGCTTTCTATTGGCCATAGTTGCATTTCTGCACTCGAGCCTGTTCTTGTTGTATTGCTTTGTCTGCTGCTATCCTGCCTTGCTGCTGCTGCTATTTTGTTTCCTGCTGTTGCTGATTTCCCTATCTATCTTCCTCTTCTCTTTGGCATTTTCAGTTGTTTCCAGGTACACATCTCAAGTCTCACATTGGTGTAGCTGAATGTAACATTGAAAAAGCATGAATAGAAAGATTTGAAGGAGTTATAATCACCCGTTTACTGACTGCCTTTTCATAAATGTTGTTAAGTTTATGTAAATTGTAGTTTATAGCTGATAGGGAATACATTGTTAAACTTGTACTATGTTGATTTGAACTGTGGTGTTCGATTCGTTTAGTGGCATACAGAATGTAAATAGAACTCTTGGAATGTGAAATTATTTAATGTGATTGTTAAAATTAAATTCACTCTTTCAGCATGTATTGAATAAGTAAGGGCAAATGGCTATTAAACCTAGCCAAATATAATGTGGTTTTGAACTGCCCGGTTTTTGATTTCTTTAGGCCTTTATAGGATTAGTTTTGAATGTTATCGGGGGTATTCTTCAATAAGGAATTCTATTAACCCTGTTTAAGCAAGTTAATCTAACTTTGACCTAAAGATGTTTGTTCGGATTAAGTGTCGTATTTCATTAGACTAAGCGGATTTCTTCTGTCAAACTAAAGCAATTTTCCATTGAAGTGTAGTGTTTTCTCTACTTTGTAAATAATTAATCAGAAATTGATAAGAATCCGGATTAGGCAAAAGCATATAGTTAAATTAGCATGTTCTTTTTTCTTTTAGTTTTAGGGACAAACGTAATAGAAATGTAGCCACTGTAGGGTTCCCTTCTAAAATAATGAGACGAGCCTCGCCAAATAAAAAGCAAATTGCGGGGCCCTCAATAATTGATCATGATAAATACTTAGAATTTGGGACGGACGGTTTAGTGAATTCCACCGCCCTCCCTAAAGAGAATAACGCGTTAGATTCTTTAGGCGCGACTTTAAGTAAATTATATTCTTAAATTCGGGTGCACATTGATGTGACCCAAATCCAAATCTCAACGAAGTCCAAATGTGTCGACGATCACGGGTGCATTGATTGTGACGTGGTTTGAGATGCATTTTCACGACGTTGCAATTCTATAAAAATAATTGATAATAATAAAAGCGGTTTAAACTTAATAAAAGCACATAAGTCACAACATGTATTTAAATCAGATATTTAGCCATTATAACAATTTAAGCGACCGTGCTAGAACCACGGGATTCGAGGGTGCCTAACACCTTCCCTCGGGTCAACAGAATTCCTTACTTAGAATTTCTGGTTCGCAGACTTCATTTGGAAAAGTCGAAAATTTCCTCGATTTGGGATTCAAGATAAATCGGTGACTTGGGACACCAAAAACCAAACCTTTCCCAAGTGGCGACTCTGAATTAAATAAATAATCCCATTTCGAATATTGTCACTTAAATTGGAAAAACTCCACCCGCGCATTTTAACCCTTTGGGGCGGGTGCGCAAAAAGGAGGTGTGACAGCTCTGGCGACTCCGCTGGGGAAAAGTATACCCAGAACCACTGGTTCAGGGTTCAAGAATTCGAGCTTAGAATAATTGTTATATTTGGCTTTATTATCTGATCTTTATTACATGTTTTTGCATAACGTGTTAAATGTTGTCTTTTACTGCTTTGATATTATCTAAACTGTATATAAACTGTGCCGAAACCCTTCTCTTCTTACCTCCGGGGAGGAGCTCGCTGGTCGAGACTCACTATTCTGTTAGTGTCAATACCCGAAATAAGAAAGAGGACGGATAAGTTACGAAGCCGGACGGCCTTTCGGTTCCCGGTAAGTTGCCCCTCCTCGACTCGAGTTGTCCGCTCGGGTACACAGTCTAGAACATCTACCCAGGTTATAAACCTAGTATAACGAAACCTCATGCCGGATCCCTAGTAGGAACGCTTATCTGCATCATGTTGCATTTGACATAGGGGACTCAACACAGGGGTTGGGTCCGTCTAGGACAGGCAACCTGGAATGAAAAGACCATCCTGCTGCATCCCGTTTGTTGTGCGCATCTATTTGTTTCAGATCTGCATGTTGACCGGTTTCCGAAAAATTTTCAAAATAAAAAGAATAGCAGGATAGGGAGATAATTACTTATTCTTTTGAAAAAAAAACCATGTCCGAGTGATGTCAAACCTAACCGGAATTTTCTAAGATATAAAAAAAAAGAGCTTGCCTTTCAGTTTGACTATTCCTTTTAGTCACTTTCAAAATCCAAAAAATATATAAATAAAAAATCAAAAAAAAATTTTGTTTCATTTGTAGCACTGTTTTAAAAGATTTTCAAAATTTCAAAAAAAAAAGAGGAAATTTAAAATGTGTAAATATTTCCTTGGTCTCTTTTCAAAAATAAATAATAAAATGAAAAACAAAACATATAACAAAATTTCAAAAAAAGGGTTATTCTTCTTTTCTTTAAAGGATTTTATTTTGTTCCCCCTATTTTGATCTGACCGAACTACGCGGGTTTGATTCTCACCGGATGTGAGATACGTAGGCAAACCTCACCGGTTCCGGCACCAATTTTCAAAAATCCAAAAAAAAATATATTTTCCTTTAGTTCTTTCTTAGAAAATACAAAAAAAAGAAGAAATAAAAAAATATAGAAGTTTTCCTTAAACTCAAATAAAAAATAGTCTCCTCTTTCTGAAGTCTTTCATATGAAAAAATGACATAAGAATTAAAAATGAGCAACAAAAATCTAAAAAAAAAACTCTTTGCTTTTTAATCTCTCTTTTGTAAATGTCCATAAAAAAAAAATTCCAAAGTTCAAGTCAAAAGCAAGTAAATTTTTTTAGAAATCTTTCTTTTAAAAAAAAATAAAACAAAAATCAAAATAAAAAAAAATTCCTTTCTTCTTTTAAAGCTTTTCTTTCAAAAAATTCCAAAAAAAAAAGGGTTAGTTTAGTTACTCCATTTTCGATGACCGAACTACGCCGGTTTGATTCTCGCACGGGGTGAGATACATAGGCAACCCTCGGCGGGTCCAACCTCCCGTTTTTGCAAAAAAAAAAATCTAGATAATTTTAATTTTTGAGTCTAATAAAGTTTATCACCCTAAATAAATGTGCAGGATGAGCACGATACAAAATGAATCGTTTTCAATAATGACCAAGATCCCTTTTGAGTTGCGATTATGGTGGAACGACTTAGGCAAAGAGGGGCAAGGCAAAGTGAGGAAATATCTGAAAAATCTCCCGGATTTACTAGACATTCAGCCTCGGGGTGATATTATCAGATCATTGGTCACTTACTGGGATTCGGCGCACAATGTATTCCATTTTTCAGACTTCGAACTCACCCCGACGTTGGAGGAAATAGCGGGATACATTGGGGGTGATGAAGCTCCGTTAAGGTTCAAGTACTTGATTGCACCTAGGGCCGTCACGGTACACCGATTGTTGGATTTTCTGAAAATTCCCCGAACATTTCACCATCCAGATCTTGCCAAAGAATTCTGCAGTCTCCATCTCATGTATGCTAGATACGGTCATGAGGGCGGGTTTAATAAGCCGGATTTCAAACTATATAGTAAAGGCAACCGACAAAAATGGGACGAACACAGGCAGTTGGCTTTCATGACTGCTTTCTTAGGTCTTATAGTGTTCCCGAGGAAGGACGGCAACATCGATCTAAGAATAACTGGGGTTGTCAGTACTTTGCTTACCCAAGATAAAAGTACTCTGGCGCCTATGATTATGGCTGACATTTTCCGGGCTCTCACTGTTTGTCGAGCCAGGGGTGACTTTTTCGAAGGATGTAACCTACTGTTGCAAGTGTGGATGACCGATCATTTATGTCATCGCTCCTCACTTTTGGGTTATGGTTCGCCAGAGAAAACTTGTATTGGAGAATTCTACACGAGAATCAAAGGGCTCAATTTACCTGAGGGAGTCACATCATGGACCTCATTTCTCCGAACTCTCACCGCCAGCCAAATCCAATGGACGCTCGGATGGTCACCTATCGAGGAAATCATATACATGCCGGCAACCCGGCCTCACTTTCTGTTGATGGGACTGAAAAGTATCCAACCCTATGCACCGTATCGGGTTTTGAGGCAACTTGGGAGGTACCAAGTGGTACCGAAAGATGAAGATTTGAGTACCCAAGTGATTGAAATCAGTCCGAACGGTCATTTCCCTGAAGAAGAAGTTCGCCAAATCTGGAGTGAATGCCAACATCTGACAGCAAACACTTGTGTGATCGATACGGCAAAAGGGGAAGTCGCCCCAGGATATCACGCTTGGTTTAGAGGTAGCCTGTCTTACGAAAGACCGGCTAAGAGGCCGCATCTCAAAGATTTCGTAGAATCATCCCAAGGGCAATGGAACTGGTTAGCAAAAGAGAAGGGTTATCGAGCAGAGATTGGCGATTTGAAGCTACAAATAGATAGTTTGAAATTCGATAACAGCGTACAAATCGCGGCGGATCGAAGCGAAAAGAATAGGTTGATCCAAGAGAATGAAGAACTTAAGGCCCAAGTCCAAAAATTGAGATTGTCTCTTGATGAGCAACCCAGAAGTCAATCAGACCAGCGGTTGATAAAGGGTTTGAAAAGAGAGATCACGGAATGGCGAGACAGGTTAGAAGAATCCGAAAAGGTCATGACAGAGTTCAAGGCACGGTGGGAAACAAGAGTAGATAAGCATCGCCGATGTTTGAACCAATTGAAACGTGACCACGAGAAGGCTGTTTCCAAAATAAAGAGGGAGATGGCTACACTTGAGTTTAAAGCAGTTAAGCAGGCCAGGGATTTCCAAATGGAGAGTAGATACTGTTACGACTTGTTGGCCCAAATGAAGGAAGAAGTGCGGCAGCTGAGGGATCAGCACATACAGGACTCACAGGTATTCAAGACGTGCAGTGATCAGATAAGGCACCTACTCATAGAAAAGAAACAAACCAGAGACAAGATCAGGGCCATTGCCCATGCCATCATCAGAAGGTGTCAACGATGTGAGAACATGTCCAGCGTTACCGTCCTCTCGGCAGTAATGGGTTATGTCAAGCAGACTATGCATGAGCTGGAGCAACTTAAGAGGGATCTCACACCTAGGACCGCGGCAAGGCCGAATGATGCCCCGCGAACACCAATTTTCAAAACCATAATGCACTCATAATTCAAGCCTGTATCTTAGCATTTTCTGCCTGTTTTTTTCCGTTAGGGGAATTTTTAGTCTATTTTTGAATCTAGGTTTATTTTCAAAGTTTGCTTTTTCTTTTTTGTAGTTTGTAATAGGCTGCTTCAACAATAAAGAGTTTGTTTCTTTCACGCTCATTTGTATATTTCGAACTACGTAATGATCTGATTCACGTAGGCATCGTGATACGTAGGCAATCCTCATCGGATCCGGTCACATTTCTTTTACTACAAAATAAATAAAAAAAAACATAAAAGAAAAACAAAAGAGAAAAAGAAAAGAAAAAAAAAACTAAAAAAAAAAAAAAACTAATAAAAAACGCCGGAATGACGCATGCTCTCGCAACAAACATATAGTGATCCACTTAACTGAATAGGTGCATCATGCCCAACATGAGATTAACTATCTGTTATTTGCTGCAAATTAACCGTGCGTTTGTCATTGAGCATACCCAGGGTTTTTTGAAAAGACGGTTGGTTTGGGGAAAGTCTGGCCTCGCACTCATATTTCACGAGGTCAAGGAGAAGTGTTCAACTACCCGTTGTTAGGGCCAGAAGCAGTACTCACACTTACTTCACCAGGTCAAAAGGAAGTGTGGAAATGTCTTCAGAAATTCCATTGCAAACGATCCCTGTTTCTGAGGAGAGCTCAATCTCAGCCGTCCTCACACCTGAATCCGCAACTGCGGAGGAAAATAGAATCCTACGGCTCCGCATGTTGGAAATGCTGGACGACTGGAATAATGGGAAAGAGCCGCCAAGTGTCGTCCCCGGATTCCCTGAATTATTCTCCAGGTCAAGTGGGACTTCTAATGTCCCCATAAATTATCCTGCTACCCCATTCGGGTACCCAGCCACCTCAGCCTTCTCCGCTGGATCGCCTTCTGAACCTCATCCCCGAATGTCGGCCACTGATGCAAGCATGAACATCTTTACTGCATCGCCTTGCCCAGTTACGGCACAGCCTACCATGTACAGGCCAAGCTTTGACTCATCCTCTTTTACATTCCAAGCACCATCGCTCTCAATGGAACCAACTAGGTTCGCTACCAGTACTAATCCTCTACCGCCTCAGTGCGAGCTCGCACCAGGGCAGGATCAGAACCCCAGATTTGTAGAACAAAATGAGATTGCCAAAAGGATGAGAAGCCTTGAACAAAGTCTGAAGAATATGCAAGGATTGAGCGGACAAAAGAGCGTCTCTTACGCCGACCTGTGCATGTTCCCTCACGTGCACCTGCCAACGGGTTTCAAGACCCCCAAGTTCGAGAAATACGATGGGCACGGTGACCCCATTGCACATCTTAAGAAATACTGCAACCAATTGCGGGGAGCCGGCGGAAAAGAAGAACTGCTAATGGCATATTTTGGGGAAAGCCTAGTAGGGATAGCTTCGGAATGGTATATGGATCAGGAAATGTCCCGATGGCATATATGGGATGATCTCGCCAGAGATTTTGTAAAACAATTCCAGTATAACATCGACATTGCGCCAGACCGAAACTCTCTGTCGAATTTGAAGAAGAAGCCTTCGGAAAGCTTTAGAGAGTATGCTATTAAGTGGCGTGAACAGGCGTCGAGAGTGAAGCCTCCCATGGATGAAGTGGAAATGGTCACTACCTTTCTCCAGGCTCAAGAGTCTGACTATTTCCAAAACATGATGTCGGCCATGGGTAAGCCATTCGCGGAAGCGATCAAGATTGGAGAGATGGTGGAAAATGGTTTGAAAACGGGTAGGATTCTGAGTCAAGCATCCATAAGGGCAACTTCGCAGGCCGTCCAAAGCGGGTCTGGAGGAACGACAAGGGGGAAGAAGAAGGAAGAAACGGCTATGGCAGCCTCTGAAGCAAGGGAGTATCGTCATCCCAGGCCCCATTTTCCGGAAAGGGCCCCACAACACTACTACCCCCACTCAAATGTGGCATATGCTCATCAACCTTATATGGTCATGAATGCCCAACCTTATAACCATCCACCACAACAAGTCAACCGAGGCCCAGCTCCACCTCCCAGAAATCAGCCTCCTTACCGCAACCACTATAACCCACAACCCCCGCAGAATAACTACCGCCCCCAGGAGCCACCTCGACGGCGGACTTTCACGCCTATCGGTGAACAATACTCTACTTTGTTCCCTAAGCTAGTCCAGTTGGGTTTCTTGCAACCAATTCCCCAAACAAGGCAAAACCCAACATCGCCTTCTTACAAAGCCGGAGTCAGATGCGCCTATCATTCAGGAGCCGAGGGACATGATACAAACGACTGCTGGTCATTGAAAAGAGTGGTCGAAAATTTGATAGAGCAGGGGAAAATAGTGCTAAGGGACGAAGAGATCCCAAATGTGACTAACAATCCATTGCCCGCTCACAATAATGGGCCGCTGATCGGAATGATTTGTGAAGACAAAGAGTTCGACCCTGCTTTGAAAGCTATAATTGCCATTGTCGACACGGGGAAGAGGCCCGAAATGGACCAGAAACCAGAAAAGGGGGAAGGGGTCAAGGCTATAAAGAACAAGCCTGAAAAGAAGGTAGAGAAGAAAGTGGTACCTGTAAAAAATGAAGTTCTTTACATACCACGAGGTCGAGCTGAGAAGGCGCAGAACTTCGGGATCAAAAAGACAAAACCTATGTACGTGCCAAAAGGGGCCTATGTGGTCCGGGGGACGATTCAACCACCTCGGCTGAATGAGCCAGTGGTTATCGGACGCGTGCCACAAAAGCCAATGACCAACCCGTCCACAGTGCCGTGGAATTATCAAAAGACTTTGGTAATGTACAAAGGTAAAGAGGTCATGGGAGAACTTCCAGAAAATACTTTCATTGGAGGGTACTCAAATACCCAAGAACTGAACAACGCCACACAAAGGCGCTTCCCTCCAAAGGAGCCCGTGAGTGTTGAAGAAGCGGAAGTGTTCTTCCAACAGATGAAGATGCCGGATTACGAAGTGATAGATCAGCTGCGCAAGCACCCTGAGCAAGTATCCATGCTGTCATTATTAATGAGGTCAACCGAGCATCAAAAGATCCTGCTGAAAACCCTGAATGAAGCATATGTACCAGTTGAAACCTCGGTGGAGCAACTAGAGCGGATGACAGAAAGATTCTTCGCCGTCAACCAAATCTCTTTCAGCAAGAATGATTTACCCCCGGAAGGAGCAGCACACAACAAGGCTTTGCATTTAACAGTCAAATGCGAGGACTACTATGTCAAGCGGGTAATGTTGGATGGAGGCTCAGGCGTTGACATTTGCCCGCTCTCCATGCTGCAAAGAATGGAAATTGAGACCGAAAGAATCCGACCCAACAACGTCTGCGTAAGAGCTTTCGACGGCATCAAGAGAGATACCATGGGAGAAATAGACCTGCTGCTGGTCATAGGACCAGTCGAATTTCGAGTAACCTTCCAAGTGATCGACATGGACACATCCTACAATTTCCTCCTTGGCAGACCTTGGATCCATGCGGCAGGAGCCGTGCCTTCCACTCTTCACCAGATGGTGAAGTTCGAGTACGAAGACCAAGAGATCGTGGTCCATGGGGAAGACGAACATGCCATTTATCGGGACCCATCCATCCCGTATCTTGAACCGAGAGAAGGGAGCGAACATACGGTCTATCAAGCTTTCGAGGTGGTACTGGCAGAGCAGCACGAAGAGGGAGTACCTTGCCCCCAGCCTTTCTTGTCTAACGCCTCGGTCATGGTGGCCAAAGAGATGATCCGGCACGGATTTAGGCCAGGGAAGGGACTTGGACGAACCCTTCAGGGAATAACAGAACCCATTACTTTGCCAGTCATCAAGAAACCTTTTGGACTAGGTTTCAAACCTACTCCAGCAGACGAAAAATGGGCAAAGAAAAGGAGAAATGAGGGCTGGAAGTTGCCTCAACCACTGCCGGATTTATATGCGACTTTCGTCAGGCCAAGGTACGCTGAAGAAGAAGATGATGAGGTCTTCACAGCTGAGGAAATCGAGGAAATATGTGGGGCGATGAGAGAAATGCTCTACGAGGTCCACATGGTTCAACCAGGTGAAGGCACAAGCACTGCTGAGATGCTGTACATGGGACCGAACGCCCAACTTCAAAACTGGGAGGCCACGCCATTCCCGACTAGACGGAAGTCCGGGTAGACCTGCCCTGCCACCTTTCCTGTATCACAAGTTATCTCCAGGACATAACTTGAACGTTTTCTTCTTTTCAATTGTTGTTTTGAATTCCTAGTTGTAAACATTGTTGTCTTCCAACTTTCCAAAGAAAATATACAAAAAAAAATCATCATTGCTTTCCTATTCTTTCTTTTGTTCTGATTTTTATTACTTTTCCTTTTATCTTCCTTTTCAGTCCTAATAATGCGGCTTTAAATATGACATGCTTGCGGACTTCACGCCCAGATCACAATGAGTTATTTAACTGCGAATTAATGAACCCAGAACCAGAATACGATGCGGAAGAGGCTTTTAGGGAGATAAACCGAGAGTTGGAATATTTCGAGAATAAACCTAAGCCAAATCTGAATGACACTGAACCGGTAAATTTAGGAACCCCGGAAGAAATCCGGGAGACCAAGATAAGCATTCACACGGACAAGAAAATGCGAGAGGCGATAATTCAACTTCTTTTTGAATTCAAAGATGTGTTTGCTTGGTCATATGATGACATGCCGGGACTAGGTGTTGATCTGGTGGTTCATAAATTGCCGATTCATCCTATTTGTCCTCCAGTCCAACAAAAGCAACGAAAGTTCAAAACTGAGGTCAGTGACAAGATTAAGGAGGAGATCACCAAGCAACTGAAAACAGGAGTGATCCGGGTAGTCCAATATACAACATGGTTGGCAAATGTGGTTCCAGTACCAAAAAAGGACGGGAAAACTCGGGTATGTGTAGATTACCGAGATCTGAACAGAGCAAGTCCCAAAGATAACTTCCCGCTGCCCAACATCCACATCCTCGTTGACAATTGTGCCAAACACGAGATACAGTCTTTCGTAGATTGTTATGCTGGGTATCACCAGGTATTGATGGATGAAGAAGACGCCGAGAAAACTGCCTTCACCACGCCTTGGGGCACCTACTGTTACCGGGTCATGCCATTTGGTCTGAAGAATGCTGGGGCTACTTACATGAGGGCCATGACTGCCATTTTCCATGACATGATGCATCAGGAAATAGAGGTGTACGTGGACGATGTGATAGTCAAGTCCAGGACGCAGGATAACCACATCCAAGACTTGAGGAAATTCTTCGAGAGGCTAAGGAAGTATGACTTGAAGCTAAATCCAGCCAAATGCGCTTTCGGAGTTCCGTCGGGCAAACTTTTGGGTTTCATCGTAAGCAGGAGAGGTATCGAGCTAGATCCAACTAAGATAAAATCCATCAGAGATTTGCCTCCTCCAAGAACAAAGAAAGACGTGATGAGTCTTTTGGGCAGGTTGAACTACATCAGTCGGTTTATTGCCCAGCTGACAAGCACGTGTGAGCCCATATTCAAGCTGTTAAGGAAAGATGCGGCGATTAAATGGACAACTTGAGTGTCAAGAAGCCTTGATAAAGTCAAAGAATACCTTTCGAATCCCCCAGTCTTGGTCCCTCCAGAACCAGGGAGGCCACTTTTCTTGTATCTGACAGTCTTGGAGAACTCTTTCGGCTGCGTCCTCGGGCAACACGACGTAACCGGAAAGAAGGAGCAAGCAATCTACTACTTGAGCAAGAAATTCACCGGCTACGAGGCCAAATACACTCTGCTGGAAAGGACATGCTGCGCTCTCACATGGGTTGCTCAAAAGCTGAGACATTATCTCCAAGCCCACACTACGTTCCTCATAAGCAGGTTGGATCCTTTGAAGTATATATTTCAGAAACCAATGCCTACTGGGAGACTGGCTAAATGGCAAATTTTGCTTACGGAATTCGACATAGTTTATGTCACTCGCACGGCCATGAAAGCCCAGGCATTAGCAGATCATTTGGCCGAAAATCCGGTCGATGAGGAATACCAGCCATTGGATACTTACTTTCCATATGAAGAGGTAAACACCGTAGAAGTGATCTCGGAGGAAGCTCATGTTTGGAAGATGTTCTTTGACGGAGCCGTGAACGCCAAGGGTGTAGGGATTGGGGCAATTTTGATCTCGCCTTCCGGTCAGCATTATCCCGCCACAGCTAGACTGCGTTTCTTTTGCACAAACAATACAGCTGAGTATGAAGCCTGCATTATGGGCATGCATATGGCAATCGATCAGGATGTCGAAAACTTACTGATTATGGGAGATTCTGACCTGATCATCCGGCAAGCTCAAGGCGAGTGGGAAACTCGGGATGTCAAACTTATCCCATACCGACAACATGTGGAGGACCTCAGCAAGCGCTTTACATCAATAGAGTTCAGGTATATTCCGAGGTGTCACAATGAACTGGCAGATGCACTTGCTACTCTGGCTTCTATGCTACCCTACCCGGGCAACGCCCACGTTGATCCTTTGGAAATCCAAATCAAGGAAAGACACGGTTACTGCAGTGTAATCGAGGCGGGATCAAACACGCAGCCTTGGTACCATGACATCAAAAGGTTCCTGAAGACGCAAGAATACCCCGAGCACGCCACTGGAGATCAAAAGAGGACCATCAGGCGTCATGCAAGTGGTTTCTTTTTGAGCGGTGAATTGTTATATAAGAGGACCCCGGACCTCAATCTCCTAAGATGTGTCGATATCGAGGAAGTGAAAAAGATCATGCACGAAGTACACGCAGGTGTGTGCGGACCTCACATGAACGGGTATGTCTTAGCGAAGAAGATCCTTAGAGCAGGTTATTACTGGATGACCATGGAAAAGGATTGCTTTAGCTTTGTTCGGAAGTGTCATCAGTGTCAGGTGCACGGTGATTTGATTCATGCACCTCCCACGGAACTGCATCCCATGTCCGCACCTTGGCCATTTGTCGCTTGGGGCATGGACGTCATTGGACCAATTGAACCAAAGGCTTCGAATGGACACAGGTTTATACTGGTTGCCATCGATTACTTCACAAAATGGGTAGAAGCTGTCACTCTCAAGTCGGTCACTAAGAAAGCTGTGGTGGATTTTGTACACTCAAATCTTATCTGTCGCTTCGGTATTCCTGCGACTATCATTACAGATAACGCAGCGAACTTGAACAGTCACTTGATGGGAGATGTATGCGAGCAATTCAAGATAACGCACAGAAATTCCACTCCTTATCGGCCGAAAGCCAATGGTGCCGTGGAAGCAGCAAACAAAAACATCAAGAAGATTTTGAGGAAAACGATCCAAAGTTCCCGACAGTGGCATGAGCAGTTACCTTTTGCATTATTGGGGTACCGCACTACGGTACGCACATCGGTGGGAGCGACTCCTTATCTTTTGGTTTATGGGACCGAGGCTGTAATACCGGCAGAAGTAGAAATTCCTTCTCTTCGAATTATTGTCGAAGCAGAAATCGAAGATAGTGAGTGGGTCAAGGCTCGACTGGAGCAATTGACGTTGATTGATGAAAAGCGAATGGCCGTAGTTTGTCACGGACAGTTATACCAACGAAGGATGGCCCGCGCTTACAACAAGAAAGTCCGACCCCGGAATTTCGAAGTAGGTCAGCTGGTACTAAGGCGTATTCTGCCGCATCATGAAGAAGCAAAAGGAAAGTTTGCTCCAAATTGGAAAGTCCCATACATCGTAAGGAAGATATTGCCGAGAGGAGCATTGTATTTAGGTGATATCGAAGGGAATGACCCCGACACAGCAGTAAATGCAGATGCAGTCAAGAGATACTACGTCTAAATCGTACTCCAGTGGTCCTGACACGCTTGAAAATGGCAAAGGTTTTATTCCCAACTACTCCCCAAACACTACCCAATTCTCTCCGCCAACTTTTGAGCCACTTTCAAAAAAAAACGAAATAAAAAGAAAACAAAACAAAACATTGATTGAGGCCTGAACTACGTTTGACTTGATTCCGAAAGGATACGTAGGCAGCCTCTCCCTGAGGTTCAGTCACACCAACAATAAAATCCCATTCACCCTGAAATTGAAACCGGGGCACGTCGAGCAGTTTAGAAGTTAGTATCATCTACCTCTCTTTACCAAGCACAAGCCTTCAAATCAATTACCAAATATGGTGGGGAACCAATAAGCGTCACAAATGGAGACCAGCACACTCTGAATTGAGAGAGATAAAATGAGAGAGTCTCGGCGGTGAAAACCTTCGGGCACCACGAGGCGACGGGAGTAGAGAAACCAAAATGAGAGAGCTTGTTTAGTAAAAACTCGCAAAGAGTGCTATCAAGCGATGACAGGAAGAGAAATGAGAGAGGTCAGCCAGTGAAAACCCGCAAAGGGCGCTGTTGGCCGAAAAGGAATGACGCCACCCCAAGAAGGTCTCGGCAAAGTTCCACCGGTTTTGGAATCACAGATCTGTTCTGGTTCAGGAAAACGCAAGTTCATGGAAGGTCGGACGTCCAGTCCAAAGAGCATGTCATGTCATTTAAAGCCAGCGTTATCTTCCTCAGATAAGTCTTTCTCGTCCCGAAAAGGGTATTCCTTTTCTGATTTGTTTTCCCCTGCTTTGTTTCTTTTCGAATCCCTTTTGCATTTTAACCCCGAGTTCAGGACACACTGGAAAGGACAGGTAGCATGGTTTGTTTGCACGGAATCCCGTCTCATGAAGGAAAGCGCCTCATCTCGTTGGTATGATTGCCCAAGCATGATGAATCATGACGTTTGATGGCATTTCAGAGTAAAGAGGAAAGAGAGAAATCTTGAAATCTTCCCCTGCAAGTCCGCCTTCGGACAAACCCTCACAGAGTCTCCCTCTGTACAAATCCCCACAGAGTCTCCCCTGTTGAACAATCTCCCGCAGGGTCTCCCCCAATATATAAAAAAAAAAATCCCCAGCACATCCCCAGCGAGTCCTTTTGTAAATATTCCCCAACAAGCTTACCCCAACAAACCCTGGGAAACTCATTTTGAAATAAATCCCCAGCATCCCCCCATGGTACTAAAATCCACACAAAGAATCCACTTTGTGAATATTCCCCCACAGAGTTTCCTTCTTGTACATATTCCCACAGAGTACCTCCAATAAAATCCCCGTCAAGAACCTCCAAGCAAAACGGGACACAAAAAAAAGAAGGAAAAGAAAAAAAAAAGGGAAAAAGAGGCCTGACGAGGCAAATCATCGCAGAATATGGAAATACAAGCCTGAACAGTCTAGAAGGGTTTTGCCATTCGAATCAAATCGATGACGGAACTTCACAACAGAAATAAAGACGCAACAAAGCAATTGGGAATGATCAAGGTCACCGAACCAACCGTCATCTCCGAACTAACAATTGTTCTTTGTCTGAAAAGTTGAAACAGGAATAATCCAAGACAACCGTGCAAGAAGCAGGTGTCGCCTAAAGAAGAAGGCACACGGGTACAAGAAACATTTTGGCAATAAGGAATCCATTCAAAAGGTAAGATCCCGCAATACTCCCTTTTGTTCTGTTAATAAAATAAGAAAAAAGAAGTCAGTGTTTGTTCTCGAATTTTGTCCCCAGCCAGTCAGCATTAGGGTTTTAAAACCCTAAACTGAATTCCTTTCAGCCAACATTAGAGTTTTAAACTCTAAACTGAGCTTTTTCCATGCAATCAGCGTTAGGGTTTTAAACCCTAAACTGAATTTTCCTTTCAGCCAGCATTAGGGTTTTAAATTCTAAACTGGGCTTTTTCATGCAATCAGCATTAGGGTTTTAAACCCTAAATTGAATTTTCCTTTCAGCCAGCATTAGGGTTTTAAACTCTAAACTGAGCTTTTTCCGTGCAATCAGCTTTAGTGTTTTAAACCCTAAACTGAATTTTTCTTTCAGCCAGCATTAGAGTTTTAAACTCTAAACTGAGCTTTTCCATGCAATCAGCATTAGGGTTTTAAACCCTAAACTGAATTTTCCTTTCAGCCAGCATTAGAGTTTTAAACTCTAAACTGAGCTTTTCCATGCAATCAGCATTAGGGTTTTAAACCCTAAACTGAATTTTCCTTTCAGCCAGCATTAGAGTTTTAAACTCTAAACTGAGCTTTTCCATGCAATCAGCATTAGGGTTTTAAACCCTAAACTGAATTTTCCTTTCAGCCAGCATTAGAGTTTTAAACTCTAAACTGAGCTTTTTCCATGCAATCAGCATTAGGGTTTTAAACCCTAAACTGAATTTTCCTTTCAGCCAGCATTAGAGTTTTAAACTCTAAACTGAGCTTTTCCATGCAATCAGCATTAGGGTTTTAAACCCTAAACTGAATTTTCCTTTCAGCCAGCATTAGAGTTTTAAACTCTAAACTGAGCTTTTCCATGCAATCAGCATTAGGGTTTTAAACCCTAAACTGAATTTTCCTTTCAGCCAGCATTAGAGTTTTAAACTCTAAACTGAGCTTTTCCATGCAATCAGCATTAGGGTTTTAAACCCTAAACTGAATTTTCCTTTCAGCCAGCATTAGAGTTTTAAACTCTAAACTGAGCTTTTCCATGCAATCAGCATTAGGGTTTTAAACCCTAAACTGAATTTTCCTTTCAGCCAGCATTAGAGTTTTAAACTCTAAACTGAGCTTTTCCATGCAATCAGCATTAGGGTTTTAAACCCTAAACTGAATTTTCCTTTCAGCCAGCATTAGAGTTTTAAACTCTAAACTGAGCTTTTCCATGCAATCAGCATTAGGGTTTTAAACCCTAAACTGAATTTTCCTTTCAGCCAGCATTAGAGTTTTAAACTCTAAACTGAGCTTTTCCATGCAATCAGCATTAGGGTTTTAAACCCTAAACTGAATTTTCCTTTCAGCCAGCATTAGAGTTTTAAACTCTAAACTGAGCTTTTCCATGCAATCAGCATTAGGGTTTTAAACCCTAAACTGAGCTTTTTCCATGCAATCAGCATTAGGGTTTTAAACCCTAAACTGAATTTTCCTTTCAGCCAGCATTAGGGTTTTAAACCCTAAACTGAGCTTTTTCCATGCAATCAGCATTAGGGTTTTAAACCCTAAACTGAACTTTACTTTCAGCCAGCATTAGAGTTTTAAACTCTAAACTGAGCTTTTCCATGCAGTCAACATTAGGGTTTTAAACCCTAAACTGAATTTTCCTTTCAGCCAGCATTAGGGTTTTAAACCCTAAACTGAGCTTTTTCCATGCAATCAGCATTAGGGTTTTAAACCCTAAACTGAACTTTTTCTTTCAGCCAGCATTAGGATTTTAAACCCTAAACTGAGCTTTTCTATGCAATCAGCATTAGGGTTTTAAACCCTAAACTGAATTTTCCTTTTAATCAGCATTAGGGTTTTAAACCCTAAACTGAATTTTTCCTTTAGTCAGCATTAGGGTTTTAAACCCTAAACTGAATTCTTCCTTTGTTCGGCGTTAAGGTTTTAAACCCTTAAACTGAACCTTTCCCCAGCTAGTCGGTATTAGGACTCCAACCCTGAACTGAGCATGCATATCCTCTTTCATTAATTTTATGAACTTCCTGGTGAATAATTAACGAAATATTCCTAGTGAAACTGGGGCAGAAAATTTCGTTCGTTTGTTTTCTCCCGCAGGTCTGACCTCGAGCCACATGGATCAAAATGACCCACGAGATGAATCCCAGTTCGGAATCACAGAAGAAAAAAAAAGAAAAAAAAAGAGAAGATGTCCCGAGATATCGGAGTAAATGCAATGAGGATTGACTCCAACTTTTAATTAAGGGCCTGAACCCTGCCAGTCGCGTCTCACTCAGTATCCCGGAGATTAAACAAGTCGCCGCAACTCGCAAGCATCAAGATTCAGATCGGAGTCTGCAAGCAGAATCAGCTAAGACCCAAGATCAAGTCGTAAAAGAATCATAGATAGGAATCTTGTAACTAGCAGTTGACATGCATATAAGTAGTTAGTTCAGTTTCTAATTTTCGCTTGGTTGTAATAAGGCGGTCAGTGACGCGGCAGTGACAACGGCAACATCAGTAGCAGCAAGCATTGCAATCCCATGATAGTCCCAGCTACCAAAACTTCTCGAACTACATTGACCTAATTCTTGTTTAGCCCAGGATATGTAGGAAATCTTTGAAGCAAGATTCGGTCAGATCTTTCAAAAAAAAAAAATGCTTCATACGGAGTGGTCCATAGGCAAAAATCGCTCATACACGCTCACTTTATCTTTGCACGAAAACTCTTCGTGTTTCCGAACAAAGAGGGGCAGCTGTGAGCACGTGATTTTTGTTTTGCGCGACAGTCGCTCCAAAAGAATAAAAATTGGTCCTGCTGTACAATTTTGGATTTCTGTGCGGCACTTTGTTGATTTATTTGTGACTTCGGCCCATTTTTATTTATTTTCTTTATTAAAACAAAATTCAAAAAAATGTGTACGTATCATGCATAATCTGAACCGTAACATGGTTTAAATAGAAAAGCATAAACAGGCATCTTTGTCCGTGATTTTGTTTTGTTTAATTTGACTTGTTTTGAAATATTTTAGTGTGTGAGCAAATAATTGTATTGAGTGTGTATGTAATTTTAATTTGATTTTTTGTTTAGTTTTAAAATAAATAAGAAAAAGAAATAAAAATAATAATAAAAAATAATAAAAGAAAGAAAATACCCCTTCCGAACTGGGGCCAATTTGTTAAAATTGGCCCAAACAAACAGCCCAAAACCCAGGCCTGCCCGGTCCAACACCACCTGATACCCAGGACGTCCAAACGACGACGTTTTAGTCCTGTGGGATCTGGGCCGTTGATCTCAAATTGATCAACGGCCAAGATCAATTCCCCGTAACCCACCAACAAACCCGACCCGTCTCACCCGGACCGACCCCAAACCTTTATCCTTGAAACGACGTCGTCCCTTGTTAGCCAAAGGATCCTGGCCCTTCATCTCATCTCATCCAACGGCCAGGATCCATTTGCTCACTAACTATATAAACTCCTAACACTACCCTACCCCCCCTATCCAAACTCCAGCCTTCATCGTCTTCACCATAACCCCCAAACCCTAGAGCCACCCCTGTACCCCTCACCATGGAAACCGGCGGCACGGACGCCGGTGACCTCGCCCCTAACACCATAGAACCCCCTTGACGTCCTGAACCCAAATCTATCAACCACACACCTCGAATCCTATCCCACCTTCTCAAATCTTCATTTGAAGATTCGAGTCGGAACCCAATCTACACCGATCTGCCCTAAATTCATACCAGACACTCCCCAGACCCCCTCGTGACCAAACCATACTTGTTTGGTCCGAATCTAACCAGGGAAACATGAATCCCGGATCTGAGTTTTTGGAACTTTGTAGTTCTTCATCACTGGCCCATGCCCGTCCGAGCCAAAGAGATTAAGGTCTAATGGACCTTAATCGAAGTGTTTCTCATTTGAGAAACACTTCGATTAAAGTTCGTTCAGCCTTAAGAAAGGTCTGTCCAAATCCGAGTTCAAACTTTTAAATTTGCAAGTTTTAAGGTGAGTTTGCTTTCTTTCCTTTATTTGTTTTAGTCCGTGTGATTTGTTTTAAATATCTGTTCATGTTTTGTTTCAATTTGTGTCTTTAAATTTTACCACCTTCTGTTTGACCACTTTGCCTGAACCACTGTGTTTTGTTTGAACCCCTCCTATTCTGATAAGACATGTGTATTGGTTGTATTCCAAATTTGTACTGACTAACTGATTCCTCAAAGTATAATTCTGTTTAATCAGTATAAGTCGAGTCATGTGTCCCATGCTTTTGAATGTCTGATTTTTGGCTACGTTTGTGTATGTTAATGCTAATATAGTCGAGTCGACATGTGTCGTCAATTAGTTTCAACTGTCTGAACAAAGTTAAATCGATTTGCTTCTGTTGAACATTTTCCTGAATCAATTAAGAACCAGTTTTGTTTACTTATAGCTGTTGGATTGTTTGTGTTTAAATTCTGAATTGGAAGGCATGTGCACTCGTGCACAGCATGTGCACTCGTGCACAGCATGTGCATTGGTGCACCTCATGTGCTTTGTGCACAGCCTGTGGCCTGCATAAAGGTCTTTGTTTTAAAAATGGTTTGACAGCATATGCTGTCAACATATCCTACTGCCCATACTTGCTTTTAGTTAAATAAAATGGAAAAGTTAAATCTGCCAGGGAATGATGGGGTTTTTATACCTAATTAACTAAAGTGGAACTGAAAAAGGTTAAAGGCACATGGGAGGGTACTGGGATACTCTAAAAACAGGCTGTTAAAAGGGGTAAGGAAGGCATATAAAAGGAGGAGGACATCTGACTGAAAAGATAGACATAGACAGAATTAGGGGGAAAAAGAAAATAGATAGACTGTGAGGAATTTCTGAAAGAGAAAGCTGAAATACAAATAGATACACAGAGGGGGATAGAGAAAAAACCTTAAGAGCTGAAAAAGAAAAACACAAACACAGATAGAGAGAGGTTAAGGGATAGAAGGTGTACAATCAACAATCAGAAACTGTTTCCTCCTATTATTGTTTGGGTTTCAGCTGTTCAATTTGTTCAAAATCAATTCTGATTCTTTGAAGTTCCAGTTGTGTCTACTAGTCGAGTGTTTTCATTGGTTTGCTACTGGTTTGGTCTGTCTGGAGTCCTGATTCTATTCCACTGGGTGTTGCTGTCATTTGGCTACTGCTTTCTATTGGCCATAGTTGCATTTCTGCACTCGAGCCTGTTCTTGCTGTATTGCTTTGTCTGCTGCTATCCTGCCTTGCTGCTGCTGCTATTTTGTTTCCTGCTGTTGCTGATTTCCCTATCTATCTTCCTCTTCTCTTTGGCATTTTCAGTTGTTTCCAGGTACACATCTCAAGTCTCACATTGGTGTAGCTGAATGTAACATTGAAAAAGCATGAATAGAAAGATTTGAAGGAGTTATAATCACCCGTTTACTGACTGCCTTTTCATAAATGTTGTTAAGTTTATGTAAATTGTAGTTTATAGCTGATAGGGAATACATTGTTAAACTTGTACTATGTTGATTTGAACTGTGGTGTTCGATTCGTTTAGTGGCATACAGAATGTAAATAGAACTCTTGGAATGTGAAATTATTTAATGTGATTGTTAAAATTAAATTCACTCTTTCAGCATGTATTGAATAAGTAAGGGCAAATGGCTATTAAACCTAGCCAAATATAATGTGGTTTTGAACTGCCCGGTTTTTGATTTCTTTAGGCCTTTATAGGATTAGTTTTGAATGTTATCGGGGGTATTCTTCAATAAGGAATTCTATTAACCCTGTTTAAGCAAGTTAATCTAACTTTGACCTAAAGATGTTTGTTCGGATTAAGTGTCGTATTTCATTAGACTAAGCGGATTTCTTCTGTCAAACTAAAGCAATTTTCCATTGAAGTGTAGTGTTTTCTCTACTTTGTAAATAATTAATCAGAAATTGATAAGAATCCGGATTAGGCAAAAGCATATAGTTAAATTAGCATGTTCTTTTTTCTTTTAGTTTTAGGGACAAACGTAATAGAAATGTAGCCACTGTAGGGTTCCCTTCTAAAATAATGAGACGAGCCTCGCCAAATAAAAAGCAAATTGCGGGGCCCTCAATAATTGATCATGATAAATACTTAGAATTTGGGACGGACGGTTTAGTGAATTCCACCGCCCTCCCTAAAGAGAATAACGCGTTAGATTCTTTAGGCGCGACTTTAAGTAAATTATATTCTTAAATTCGGGTGCACATTGATGTGACCCAAATCCAAATCTCAACGAAGTCCAAATGTGTCGACGATCACGGGTGCATTGATTGTGACGTGGTTCGAGATGCATTTTCACGACGTTGCAATTCTATAAAAAATAATTGATAAAAATAAAAGCGGTTTAAACTTAATAAAAGCACATAAGTCACAACATGTATTTAAATCAGATATTTAGCCATTATAACAATTTAAGCGACCGTGCTAGAACCACGGGATTCGAGGGTGCCTAACACCTTCCCTCGGGTCAACAGAATTCCTTACTTAGAATTTCTGGTTCGCAGACTTCATTTGGAAAAGTCGAAAATTTCCTCGATTTGGGATTCAAGATAAATCGGTGACTTGGGACACCAAAAACCAAACCTTTCCCAAGTGGCGACTCTGAATTAAATAAATAATCCCATTTCAAATATTGTCACTTAAATTGGAAAAACTCCACCCGCGCATTTTAACCCTTCGGGGCGGGTGCGCAAAAAGGAGGTGTGACAAATGGCCTTCGCCAAAAAAGAAGAGTTCGACCTCGATCGAACGACGATGGGTTACTATTTCAATAAGCTCGAAATAACACGCTTTAAGGCCAAGGTCCTTCGCCAAATAGAAGAGTTTGACCTCGATCGAAAGATGACGGGTTACTATTTCGATAATTTCTAAATAACACCCTGTAAGGCCTAGGGCCTTTGCCAAAAAGAAGAGTTCGACCTCGATCAAACAACGACAGGTTGCTATTTTGGTAAGTTCGAAATAACACCCTTTAAGTCCAATGGCCTTCGCCAAAAAGAAAAGTTCGACCTCGATCGAACGACGACGGGTTGCTATTTCGATAAGTTCGAAATAACACCCTTTAAGGACAAGGGGTTTTGCCAAAAAGAAGAGTTCGGCCTCGATCGAACGACGACAGGTTACTATTTTAATAAGTTCGAAATAACACCCTTTAAGGCCAAGGTCCTTTGCCAAAAAGAAGACTTCGAACTCGATCGAACGACGACAAGTTACTATTTTGATAAGTTCGAAATCACACCCTTTAAGGCCAAGGGTCTTCGCGAAAAGAAAAAAAAAAAGAGTTCGACCTCGATCAAACGATGACAGGTTACTATTTTGATAAGTTCGAAATACCACCCTTTAAGGCCAAGGGCCTTCGCCAAAAAGAAGAGTTCGACCTCGATCAAATAATGATGGGTTACTATTTCAATAAGTTCGAAATAACACCCTTTAAGGCCAATGGCCTTCGCCAAAAAGAAGAGTTCGACCTCGATCGAACGACGACGGGTTACTATTTCGATAAGTTCAAAATAACACCCTTTAAGGCCAAGGGCCTTCACCAAAAAGAAGAGTTCGACCTCAATCAAACGACAACAGGTTGCTATTTCGATAAGTTCGAAATAACACCCTTTAAGGCCAAAGGGCTTCGCCAAAAAGAAGAGTTCGACCTCGATCGAATAACGACAGGTTACTATTTCGATAAGTTCGTAATAACACCCTTTAAGACCAAGGGACTTCGCCAAAAAGAAGAGTTCAACCTCGATAGAACGACGACAGGTTACTATTTCGATAAGTTCGAAATAACACACTTTAAGGCCAAGAGCCTTCGCTAAAAAGAAGAAGTTCGACCTCGATCGAATGTCGACCGATTACTATTTCGATAAGTTTGAAATAACACCCTTTAAGGCCAAGGGCCTTCGCCAAAAAGAAGAGTTCAACCTCGACGAACGAAGATGGGTTACTATTTTAATAAGTTCAAAATAACACCCTTTAAGGTCAAGGGCCTTCACCAAAAAGAAGTTTGATCCTAATCAAACAGCGACGTGTCAATTTTTCGACAAAAGTTTGAAATCACACCCTCAAGTCCACGAGCCATCGCCAAAGGGAAAAGTTCAAAATATATCTAAGGCCAAGGGCCGTCAGTAAACAAAAAGGGAAGAAAAGACCAGGACTTGCCATATGGGAATCCATCCCGTGCCAAAGTCATAAAAAAGCGAAAACAAAGATAAAGCACGAGGTAGATAACAACGAACAAATTCTTCTTTGTACATGGTCACCGCGCTAACGGTCGTAGATTACATACGACCCAAGCCAACAATAAAAAAGAAATAGAGGAACAACGACAATCGACGATGAATAAAAAAAATAGAAAACAGACTAAGACAACATTCTTTCACTCGGCGTAATCACCACCACCATCATCTCCAAGAAGCTCTCCCTCATCATCCGTGCCCTTTTCGACCTTCGGAGTCGCAGAGTCATAACCACAGTTGACACGGGCCTCCCGCGCCTTTGCTCATGCTTGTTAATATGCGACCTCTGTAATATTGCCCGCCTCCCACAGACTCTTGTATATATCCCGGTGAGTTGTAGCATGAACCCAAAGCTCGTGTAGGCAGCGGCGGAGGAAGACTCAATCTGAGCCAACAGTCACTCCTTTTTAGCCTCAAGAGAGATGACTCGATCTCCTAAGGTCGAAGCTTCACGATCGATCTCACTAGTGTGCTCCTCAATCCTTGCATCCACTAGCGTTGTCGTCACTCTCTCCGACTCCTGCTCAAATTGGAGGAGCGAATAGTGTTCTCCAGGGTCGTCGCCCTTGATAAAGCCGCAGACTAGGCACTCTCGATGCTCTCTAGCACGTCGACCTTTATCTCCAACTCTGCCATCTTTCCCATCTACTCTGCACTCATCACCTCGACCTTGATAAGGTTCTGGTCCATTGTGGCCTGCATTGACCTCAGCCTCCCCTGCAGATAGTCACACTCTGTAGCCACCCCCTTTCCCACCTCGAACTCTTCATCCTTCGGTTGAAGCTGCTCTTCGAGCATACTGTTCCTACGAATGGCCTCCATCAACTGCTGATCTCTCTTCTCCAATTCCTCGCCGAGGGATCGAGCACCAGGATTCTCCCTTAGTCGTTCGTACATCTCACGACACTTGTTGCGATAGCGTCGATACTTTTCCAACATCTTCAAGAAAAGCTTGGCCCGAATGTCGACCCTGCGCATACTCTCCACTTCTACCATGTACGTCTGAAAAATGAGAAGGTGGGTTAAAACCATATCAACAAGAAAAATGGGAGAAGTATAAAAGAAAAGGGCAATGTACCATCAAACCCATAGGGGCCACCTCATTCATCAAATAGGCATCAGGAACATTTCGGAGAGCCTCGTTCTCGGCAGCAGAACACAAAATGTCAAACTGTGGCACCAGATCCTCCGTATCCCCCAGGAGATTAACATTCGAAGAAATTTCAAGAATACGGGCCGACCCTCCTGCACGAACCATCGAGTGGTTAATACCCTCTTCAAACATCCTAACATTATCAGGATCGAGGTCCGACTCGAATTCATAATCGTCAACCACAATGCCCTTTCGTTTTTCAGTAGCTGAGGACGAAGCACGACCAGGTACGGAGGATGAGGGTACATCCGAAACTACAATGGCAGCCTCAAAAATCTAGCCCCCCATCACGACAGGTTGTTGAACAACAATAGCAGCAGGAATCTCTGTCGGCAGGGCAGATGCGACGGCTGTCTCCATCTCTAAGGGCGGAGCGGTATCAACACCCGCCCCAGATTCTATCAAGGGAGAGTCGTCCAGGTGAATTACAGTCGGAGAGGCTGCTTCGAATTCCACTCTCCGCCTCTTAAACGGCCCTTCTTCTTCCTCGGTACGGGGAGATTCACCTGTCTGACGAGCAACACGAGTCAGAACCTCAGTTTGAGAAGTGGCCTCCGTATGAATAACCGCAGCCACCGACTCGACCGAAGCAGCCCTCGATGAAGGCTGAACAGAAGATGTTGCAACAAGGCGAGCAGACAATTTCGACTGACAAAAAACCGATGAAGGAGCCCTCACTCTCTGCACTCTCCCTGGCATCAACAAACAACATATAAGAAACTAAGTAAAAAGAGAGGAAAAGTAGCAAACAGAAACGACATCTCACCTGTAAGGGGCCTGCGTCTGAATTTTTCATAAAAGACGGACCAGGTGCGAACCCCCGCCGTATGGGGAAGGATGGAACTCACCCACTTGCGGATACCTTCGACAGATGAAGGAGGCAATTTCTCGGCTGTAGATATATATCAGGGTTTAGTACTGTAATAGAAAATGGTCGGATATATCTCTGACTAAAAGCATAAGAAACTTACGTGCAAAGTTCCATTTCTTAGGGAACCCTATCGGATCTGCCACAATGTGCTCAGTCCGCACATAGAAATAATTCTCATAGAAACGATGGTTAGCCCTATCGTCTATTTTCACCACTAGACTCTATGACCCCCGTGGACGCATGTGAAACATTATGCCGCGAATAAGCTGAGGGGCAAAGATATTGAGCATGTGATCCAAGGTGATCTCATGACCAGTGAGTTCCACAAACTTGAGCAACATAAGGAACAGCTTGTACAGGTACGACAAAAGTTGGGCGGGGCATACCTCATAAAAATGGCAGAAGTCTACCACCAGGAGAGGGAGAGGAAGTGTGTATCCAATAAGAAAGGGGTAGGCGTAAAACACGCAGTACCCAGGATGGTCAAAATGAACTATGTTGTTTCCTATTGCTAGTCGCATGTCGATGTAACCGGGGATCCCCCACCTGGGTTACAACTCTGCAATGTCTTATTCTCCCATAACAGAAGGGACAGGCTCCGGCTCCGGCTCCGGCTCCGCCCCGGCGCGACTGCTGAAGTCGGTCAATTCTCTCCTAGGACGAGGCAAAACCTCAACTACCGACGGGACCTCCTTGTCTTCAACCACTTCTGCCCCTCTAGTTGCCTGAGCAACATTTTCCTGTGCTGGAAGTGTGACAGGTAGATCAGTGCGAGAGGAATCACCAGCCATTTTGTCAAGATGATGCGGCAAAAAGACAACGGAAAGAAAGGATGAAAATTTTCAGTTAACTGAGGGCAAACTAAAACTCGTAGTATCAGGAAGAAAGTATATCTGTAGAATTCTTTCGAGTAAAAGGCAAAGAAGTGTATCAATTGAATGATGAGTTTATTCTATTTATAAGAGACATAAATCCCCCAAACACGAAACCCAGTAGTCGCTAATCGAATCTAATAGGGCACAAAACGTTTCAGTTCCCCAGGAACGTGCGTCATAATGGCGGCAACCACGAAATAATACTTTGATACCAAATACTTTGACGTTTCGGTTCCGAAACAGCTGCAACGGTCCAAGGATATTGAAAGAACACCGCCATCTCACTTGAAACCTAAGTAACGTAACTAAGGAACGAGAAGTCAGATTTCACTCAAATTTGTAGCAATCATGACCCGTCTGCTAGGCCCAACAGGAGACGACCCCGACAGACGGAGGGACTAACTGTATTGGTCAAAATCTGATCGTCATGGCCGAGCTGACCAACGTCCTTCCCAAGCGACAAAGTAGTAAAAGACGACATGGCCCACTCTACTCCGGCACTCTCGACACCCGTCAAGTGAAAATGAGCAATGTCTAAAGGACGACCAAGGCACACTTGGTGTAAGATAGTGTCGGACCAAGTAAATTGCAAAGGTGCCTTGACTATATATAGTAGGGAAAAACCTTCGATAGAGAGGGGGGATCCTTTCCATCCTCTCCCCTAAGTTCCCTTCTTGTAATCTTCAAAGAAGTAATTTCCGGAAAAACATGTAAAACTACCTCTCCCATTGATTAATGGGAGCCACAATGAAGAATTTCAACAAGATCGATTACATTTATTTCATCTTATATACTATTTATTCTGTTAGCTCATTGATCTGGAATTTATTATGTTTAACTAAAATTTACCCATTTATTTTATTTGATTGATTTATTCAAAAAGGTTCTGATAACATTTGAGTCAAACACTAACAAAAAAATAAAACTTGATAGGTAAATTTAATTATAAAATTTTATATTTGTTGTTGTGTCCTCAGCGTACAAGGGGACCCCAAAGATCTCCTAATTTTGGCCTAATTAATTGATTATTATTTCTTGTGAATGTATCAAGATATCCCTGTCATTATCGTTCTTGATTTCACATGGTCCTTCATCTGTGTTTAGTTGATAATTTGTTAATAATGTCACGAGTATGATCTATATTATGATGACCCGATAGGTCATCTCCTGTTTTGAAATCTAATTATGTGATTCGAAGTTTTAAAAATAATGTTTAGGCCTTCCTCAATTTGCGTGCGCAATCCGGGCGTCTTTCCAAAAAGTTTTTAAGTTAAAAACTGTTAAAAATGAGAAATTTTACCTAAAACTTCATTTGAGTTGACTTCGGTCAATATTTTTGATAAACGGACTCGGATTCGTATTTTAACAGTCCCTGTGGGTCCACATCATGATTTAGGACTTGGGTGTATGCCCACAATGAAAATCGAAAGTCCCTAACCCGAGATATCGGACTTATCGAAATTTAAAGGCGTAATGGATTCCTGGCCACTTAAACTTGTATCGGTTTGTAAAGCCGATACATGAACTTATATTTTTCCCATTTGAACTCTTCAACTTGATGGAATGAATACTAATAAATACTTTCTGTTGAACGTGTTCGCCAATCGCTCAGACATGAATGCCATGTCACATATTTGGTCTTTATTATATAACATGTGGATTTGTGGGTCCTATATTATTAGGAAAAAAATTTAATCTTTAAATTTTTTTATTTCTTTTTCTTTCTCTTTTTTCTCCACCTTCATCCCAACCACCCCAATCACCCTCCGCCGTGCTTCCATCTTCCCCGCTACCCATTTACGCAGGATCCACCATAGCTCTTTCTCTTTGTTCTATTTCCTTTCTTGTCCACCATAGCTCCACCAAAACCTTCCCTTGCCCAGCCACTATTTCCAATAGTAAAAATTCAAATATGATCAATTCATATCCTAATACATACCTTAACCAAACCTCAGTCTAGAAATTAGTCCAAACAAACCATCAGATCTTCTCAAAAAATATCAAAACCATTCCGACAAGATTTTCATCGGAAAAATGGCATCTAGGTAACCTTCATCAAAATCAAAACTAACAGACCTCTTTGATAACATATTACTTCCCACTCTTGAAAGTTTCCAGTAATTTCGTAGTCTCAACTGGCCAAAGAAATCTCCGGAAACACTGTCACCACCCTACCTTTGGGGAGAACGAGAAGAAATTGGGGGGAGAAAGAAAAGTGGGGGGGTGGGGAATCAGGAAGAAACTGTGGGGAGAAAGAAATTGGAGTTGGGAGGGGGAAGTGGGTAAGGAAGAAGATAAAGGAAGAAGATAACATAGGGTTACGGGAGGGATGATTTAAGATTTAGGATTTTTTTATTTTTTATTTTTTTGTTTTTTATTTACTTTTTCTTTTTCTTATTCAGATTTAATATTTTTAAATACAGTAATTCGAGTCACGCTCTTTTTCTGCGTGATTAGCACGCACTTTGACTATGTCAGCTGTGCTACTGCCACATAAACATAGTCAACGGTGAGAGGTGTTCACTTATAAGTAATCGGTCGAGTTGAGGTGTTAAAATGGGAAAATTGAAAGTTCATATATCGGCTTTAACATCTGGTGCAAGTTTATATGGTCGAGAAGCCATTAGTTAAAGGCTAAATGAATTTGAAATATTTCACCAAGGTTTGACCTTCTGGATATCGGGTCCGTATTATGGTTCTGGAACCCGATATAGGTCCAATATCATATTTATGACTTGTCTGTAAAATTTAATAAAAAACGAAATTGGTTTGACGTGATTCAGATGTCCGGTTAAGAAATTAGAAGTTTCAAAGTTTTCTTGAAAATTTTCATTTGATTTGGTGTTCAATTCATAGTTCTAGGTGTATTTTGACGATTTAATCGTGCAAGCAAGTTTGTATGATATTTTTAGACTAGTGTGCACTTTTGGTTGAGACCCCCGAGAGCTCGGGTGAGTTTCGGATAGGCTACGGAGTGAGATTTGGCTTGGAAAAACTGATGGTGCATCTGATCTTGTTGAAGGCCCCAGATCTCGCATTTGTGACCTCCGAGGGGTTCGCATTTATGAGATTCTCATCGCAAATGCAAAGAGAAGCTGGGCCACTTTATGTTCTCATTTGCGAACTTTTCTCCATTTTTGTGATGGGGACTAGGGGAAGGCATTATTCGCATTTGCGATCATTGGATCGCATTTGTGATCAACCCAGTTCGCATTTGCGAACATTTATTCGTTTTTGCGAAGGAAGCAGAAATGTGTGAGTCTTCGTAAATGAGATGGATTTCACGCATTTACGTGCTTCGCATTTGCGAAGCCCAGGTCACATTTGCGACATCTGCAGTTGGGTAAATATGAATTAGACGGGATTTTTTCCCACTCTTTAAATTTTCAAAACCTAAAACACAAGAGGCGATTTTTCAAAGAACTTTTCTTCCCCAAATCATTAGTAAGTAATTCTAAACTAGTTTCTTTCAATCTTCCATTACATTTTACACGATTTCAACCTAGAATCTAAGGTTTCCATGGTGGAATTGGGGATTTTTGGATAGAAACTGGGGATTTCAAAAATTAGGAATTTAGACCTCAAATTGAGGTCGGATTCCAAAATCAATTATATATCTGGGCTCGGGAGTGAATGGGTAATCGAGTTTTGGTCCAAATTTCGGGTTTGGACCAAGCGGGCTTGGGTGTTGACTTTTGTTAACTTTTTCAAAAATGGCCTAAATTGAATCCTTCGCAATCGTGGGTAGTTCCTAAGGCTTAAATTGAATAGTTTGGTTGGTAATTTGCTAGATTCTATTGATCTGGAGGCTTGTTTGAAGGTAAAAGATATGGTTGAGCTTTGAGTTTGGCCGCTGAAGCGAAGTAAGTGTCGTGGTTAACCTTGGCTTGAGGGATTAGGTCTTATTTACCTATTTGTTACGTGTTTGAATGTTGGGTACAATGTATAGGTGAGGTGACGAGTACCTATGCATTGTTGTCGAGTTATAGCATGCGGTTGGGTCTTATTCTTGTATTTGTTGCTTTCCTTGATCATATTGTTCATGCTTAGACTAGTTAATCGTTGTGTTGATCATTCTTATCATATTTACGAATTTTGGTATTGATTGAGTATTGACTCAAAGTTGAGGTTGGTATAGTGGAATCAAATGTAGAAGTAAGACTTGTTCTTGTTATCTTTATCTCCCTGTTGTTATTGTTTATTATTTTGGTGAGGGAGAGTGTTAATGCACGAAGGGTGATGCCGTGCCATATTGTTAGTGATAATGCACGAAGGGTGATGTTGTACCGTTTCTATTAATTCATATGGCGAGGTTGAGAGTAAAAGCACGAAGGGTGATGATGTATATTTTCTGTTACTGTGGTTACTTGTTCCTATTTGCTCAAAGTATATCGGTTGATCAAAGTGCTTATTTACTGTTGTGATCCTTTATCTTGTGATCCTCTCAGCATGTCCCCCTCCCAATATTACTGGTTTTTATTCTTTTATTGATGTTATTGATATATATATATATATATATATATATATATTGTCATACTATATAGGTTTATTTGTAGGTATTTTGTCT
The DNA here is from genome assembly GCF_000393655.2 of Nicotiana sylvestris. NCBI lineage: Eukaryota > Viridiplantae > Streptophyta > Magnoliopsida > Solanales > Solanaceae > Nicotiana > Nicotiana sylvestris. Next base: position 152,464,985 of record NC_091066.1, on the reverse strand, counting down.
TAGCATCGTCACTACTTTACCGAGGTTAGACTCAACACTTACCAGTACATGGGTTCAGTTGTACTGATACTGCACTCTGTACTTCCTGTGCAAATTTTGTTGCTGGCCTGAGTTGATCGTGAGGTTAGCTGCTTGATCCATCCTATAGAAGACCCAAGGTACATCTGCCGGTGTCCGCAGATCTTGGAGTCCCCTTTTAGACATTTCATTTTACTATTTTTTTTATTTCGAAAGCAATTGTATTTCTTTCAGACACTTACTTGTAGTGAAATCTTAAAAGTTCGTGAATTGTGACTCCAGATCCGGGTAGTAGAATATATATATTAAGGATGTTATGAATTTTCGCTTTAATTTTTAACTCGTTATAGCTTAATTATTGTTAATCATTGCAATATATAAGAATTGGCTTAATGAATATCTAACGTTGGCTTGCCTAGCAAGTGAAATGTTAGGCGCCATCACGATATCGAGGATAAAAATTTCGGATCGTGACATATATATATGGGGTAAAGTAACCATGGTTATTTTAATTCGGTATTAGTAATTCGAATTTTTATCACACATTGAGTACGTGGCATAGAAATAATACCATAATAACGACATAAACCATCAAGGATTACTAATCCAAGTATCAAAACTTATACCAAATGTGAAATAAAATAATCCCTCAACCATCTAAAAATTATAATCCCTTATTCCACCAATTAAACAATCACTTAACACTACTAGAAATTAGGCCAAAACCGACCGCGGCAAACCGACCAACATCGGTCGGTCGGTTTTTCAAATTATTTTATTTGTCAATTTATTTTTTACGAAACCGGCCAACTTCGGTCATGAGTATTTTTTGGTGCAAAAATGCGGAAAACTATTTTGGCTTTTCGTGAACTTTATTTTTTAAGAAACCGACCAACTTTAGTCGGTTTTTCGTATGAAATAAATTAAAATTAATATTAAAATATCGACCGAAATCGGTCGGTTATTTCAGTCGGTCATTTTAAAAAACCGACCGACTTCGATTGGTAATTTTATATTTTTAATAAAACTGATCGAAATCGGTCGGTTATTTTCGCGCTTAATGTAATGAAAGAGTACAAATAAAATAAATAAAGTCTTAAACTAAAATGTACCAATGGTCTAGTGGTAGAATAGTATCTTTCCACAATACAGACCCCGATTCGATTCTCATACAATATATTTTTTAATTGCATAATTAAAAATACCGACCGACTTTAATCGGTATTGCTGGACGATTTTAGTCATTTTTTCTAGTAGTGTAATATCTTCTAAGCCATCCTTTTCCAATTTCCATAACGTTTTTGTGCTTTGGCGTTGTTCCCATATCTTGGAAATCCAAAAAACACCAACAAGGGTTGTGTTGGAGTGTTAAGTACTCCTTCATCCTTAATTAGAGGCTTCGGGTTCGAGCCCTGGGGATGGAATCGCCTTTGTTAGGGAGCGCTTTACAACCAATGCGGGACTTTCCAGCGCGAATTCGGATTTAGTCGAGCCCCAATGCGGGTACCAAACACCGAGTGGAAAACAAAAACTATTATATCTATCTATGTACACCGGTTGGGAAAAATAAACAGTAAATCCATCTAACTATTTATGTAAAAATCCCAAAAATAATTTGAAAAACATATTGTACAGCCGGACAAAAAGAAGACTTGACAGCTTATCAGCCGCCAGGACCCACTTAAACAGTAGATACATTGTTCATCCACAGTAGAAATACTGTTCAACTACAGTAGAAACACTGTGTAGGGACCCAGATGTGATATATATATATATATATATATATATATTTATGTTATATATAAAAAAAATTATACATTTTTTCAGCTAACAAATATAAATAATTTTTATGGCGGACAAAAAGTAAAAGTACCCCAAAAATCTAGGCACCTAACGTAAAGCGTTAAGCAATGGAAGAAAATAGTGTAACTCATGATTTCCCTCGCCTATGTATTACCACCTTCCTCTAGTTAACTAGTTGACATTCACTTAGATATATTAGCAAGTTGGGTGGGGGCTCCCCCACTTCAAAACTTTGTGTATGATCTTGTACAAGATCTATGGATATTAATGTGATCTTTTTCTGAGTTTGGAATTTTATGAATATATGTGATTCGTTTCTAGTTGATAGAACGTTGCGTTAGTTAATAACAACGAGACAATAATTTCAGTGTAATCCCACAAATAATATTTAGAAAAAGTGGGGTGTATACAGATCATATCCCTTATCTTGTATGAGATAGAGATCTAGGTTGTTAGATAGAGATCTAGGTTGTTTATGATAACGTTCCGTTAGCCAAATTAAAGAATTTTAAATTATATTAATTGAAACATTATTTTCGGATATATTATATTTAATTGTGAATGTGTGAAACATGAATTGGCCACCATGTTAGCTATTAGGCACCGCAAGACGCAGCAATTAATGATTTGCAAAGTGGTACACGAATCTTAATTGTTGTAATCAATGGCAGATGCAGGATTTTATGTTTGTGGGTACTTAATTTTTCTTAATGTGTAGTAACTATTTAATTTTTTGGTTGGTAAGTGTTTTCTTTTTCTTTTATATCAGATGCCTCAAATTTCTTATATAACTATATCTATGTTGTGTAAAGTTTAATGGGTGCTAAAGCACCTAAATTTAGTATGTAGTTATGCCCTGGTTGTAATGTTACTCCTTTTGATTTACTTTAATTGATTTTTAGCCTTTTTTATGGTCCATAATATTTGATTTTTTCGGACATCAAGAAAGAAGTAATTTTTCTTTTTCAAAGTTGTCATTGGAGTAAAGAGCTTAAGAGTATATGTTATATTTCCAACGAACAAATTAAGGTTAATATGGTCAACTTTTTTGTTAATTAACGCTAAAAGATTAATTTCTTAATATGTGTGAAAATAGTCACAAAAAAATCAATTAAAGTGGATCGGACAGAGTATTAAGTTAGCCAACTTTTATCAATAGTGACAACTTGATTATCGACCTTAATTAACGAGGATAATTAAGTGAGAAAAATGTGTAAAACATCAAACGGAGGAAAAGCTCCAGCCGACACCCACAAAAGAAAAAGTAATTAATGAAAGTTAATTAACAAGGTATGTGGGCCATAAAAAAAATAATGGTGTCATAGGCAGGGACATTGAATCTTGAATGATATTTCAATTGGTTTAGTACTATATATCATTCATCAATTAATTAATTTCCTCTCACTCTCTTTGCTTTGCGTATCTTTTGGTGCTAAGTATAATAATAAGATAGTAATATTTCATCATATTAGTTAGTGGTGCTAAGGTGATGATTTTTGAATGACCATCTCATGTTCCCTTGGAGGGAAAAACAATTAAACTATTTTGAAAATGACATTTCTACTGTCATTTAGCAAGTTTGAAACTCGTAATTATATGTAAGACCATTTCATTTAAAAATTTGCGAGTACACATGTTTATCGTTTTTACTTAATTATGTTTTAACACATTCATGTCTCGTCAATCACTTGAATTTTTTTTATTGAATGTCGATGAGACACAAAGATCAAAATCAAGATCGCTTACCTGCTCTAATAATATTATATTGAAATAAATGACCGTTTATTTTAAATTGTAATTTTTATTAATAATAATCAAAATAAAATAAAATGTATCCGGATGTCTCCCACAATGAAAGTGCGTAAAAAAATATAAGTATATGAAGCTTATTATTAAAGTCAGTGTGTAAAGCACCCCTTTGATAGTACAAAAGGAGCTAAGAACCATATTCCTTGAGCCGGCCTATTTGAGCATGAGTCACAAAAACTTCTTGAGTAGCTGCCTTCCTTTGCGTTTGTTTCTGAGCATTTGCATTTGAAATCTTGATCATTAGGCAACCCCACTAGATCAATATAACTGAACATGGATTGCCTTCCAACCAAACAGCGCGCAAACCATTCCAAAATGCACGACCAAGTCCAGGAAGTAGGTGTGTAGTTGCAGTTTTGACTCCAATATTTTGAAATATAATGGAAGTACTTTGTAACATAAATTTTAATTATAGATGAAATAAATGACCATTTTATTTTAAATTTTAATTTGTTAGAGATAACCATCTGCATCCATAATTTTTCTTATTTTAATTATTTTCTCATTCAACATAGATGAAACAAGAAAAAAAATATTTCAACTTTGTTTTAGATCGAATTTCGAAAACTTTTCCAGTATAAACGGAATCTTAACGTTTTGATAAATTCTTTACCATTTGATTTAAAACTTATCATTCTTGTTGCATATGATTATTACCTTTTATTTTCAAAATAATAAGATTAATTATCAAGATCCTCAACTGAAACGTGTTCGTACACACAATTTTTTCAACAAAAAAAAAAAAACATTCTTAGTCTGGTGCATAAACACTCATGAAACTTGAGAATTGAGAAAAGCCAATAATCATGCGAGACTTATGAAGAACTAAAAAATGAAATTTTTACACAAATAGTCGACGAGTTTATTATTTATTTTTTCTATTCGGTATATGTAGATTATACAATAATTATACGTGGTTGTACACATATTATATATAAATGATACATATATTATATATTTGATAGCTACTTTTAATTTAATTGATTGAGTGAGCGCCTATTTAGGTTAATTCTTCTTAAAAAAATTATGAATTTTCGTCAACTTTATATAGAAAGAAATAATCATCAGGAGGGTCACACTTGAAAAGATTATTGATGGACCACATATAATATGTCAAAAGTTGCGCAGCTTTTTTCCTGTGAATAATGTGTTATTGGAATTGGCTAAATTAGTTTCTCAAAAAGGATCTCTCCGCCAAAGCAACATCAAATCATCAATTGAAACTAAATTTATTTGTAAAAACTGATAATCTAAACAATTTTTAAATCATCATTGTATTTTAGTTAACCTATAGTGTCCTGTTCTACTTTCTAATTTATTAATTTCGTTTATTGTGAATGATTACCTTTATTAGGTTACTCGATAATGCAAATTTTCTTGCATGTACTGTCGGTATAAAAGTTGTACTTATGAAAACTTAATTAAAAGGGAAAGAACTCCCTAATATTCATTCAGGTGCTCGACGACTCTCGGTGGCTTTCAGCTTTATGACTGAATTTTGGAACGATTACGTCAAGTACTAACCACTAGGTTCTAAATTTAATTTTTATACATATTTAATGAATTTCTTAACATAAATATATTATTTGAGCAAAAGTTACTGCGTTCGATCAAAACTATAGCCGAGCTTCTAGCTCCGCCTGACTCTAAATCTCTAGTAAAAGGTGAAAGAATTTTATTTATCCCGCCACGAATCGTAGTGGCAGCAATTGTCAACTTTACTCGTGGTTGACTAGCCACTTGTCAATATTTGCATGTGTTTGTTAGACATGGTCGTTGTCCTTTTTCTGGTCAAAGAGTATTTTGGCTAAATACTTGATGACCCTTTGAGTCTTACCAATCTAAGGTTTTAGTCAAGATTTTAATCTTTGAAAATTCAAACTGACTACCTAACGCCCTAGACTTTTGCAATCTTGATAATCATTTTCTTAAACAGAATCTTAGTACTGGAAAGAAGAAAAAAAGGGTTTGAGTGAGAGTGAAGGAAATAAGGAATTACGTAGATAATCTTTTTTTTTGTTTCTTCCCGATGTTCGATATTCGTATTGATGCCAAATTAAATTAGAATTTATATCGGAAAGTTTCACAGTAAAGGGATAAAACGCTTCTTAAAAAAATCAACTTCATAACTAGAACACGAAACCAAGACCTATGGATTAAGGTTGAAAGAGTACTTGTCATTCCACCACAAAATTTATTGTTGCGTAGATAATCCTTGAGTTATAGGATCATGAGTTTAGAGGTTCAAAACTTCATTTATGATTGAGTTGCGAATTCTTAATCCCTGAAATAAATGAAAGAACTTACTGTTGTACTTTGAAGCATAATACCATCTATTTATTACTCCCTTGTTTTTTTTCCCCCTCTGTATTTTAAGGTTTTCGACACACCTATTAAAAATTTTCATTTGACAACATCAATCACAAGAGATGTTTATCAATATCATGTTTATCTAATTTTTCCCTTAAATGAATAATTATGTGCCTTCTTTAATAATAAGTGGAATTGGAGAAACGATTAATATTTTCTTGATTTTCTAGTTGTTAAAAAATTAAAATGGAAGATAAAAAGGATGTAAGATATTATCTTTTTGTTGATTGAAACTCTATTTGTTCTTTACCAAAAAAAAAAAAAAAAACTGTATTTGTTCAACAGGCTTTCACTATAAATAAGAGTATGGTAAAAATATATTTGTCCTCGATATTTATACCAAATCAATAAATACATAATATATGTATTTTTTATATTCTTTTATACCCTCCGGTCCATATTATTTTTTTTATTATTTTTTTATTTTGATCCAAAATAAGTACTCTCTCCGGTCCAAAATAAGTTATTTTTTAGCCTTTTTTTTGTGGTCCAAAATAAGTGACTTTCCATATTTGAAGAATGAATTAATTATTTTTTTCCTACATTGCCCTTGGAGTAAATAGTGTTGGAGTATGTGTTAAGAGTGTTTATGTGAAAAGATAGTAAAAGTTAATATGGTCAATTTCATTGCTAATTAATGTTAAAAGGTGGATTTCTTAATCTGTGTGAAAATAGATAAAAAATCACTTATTTTAGACCGGAGTAAGTAGTGTATTGCATAATCAAAAAGGTATTGATTTTATGTTTCCAAATTTATCCTTGATTATTTATGATTCCAACATAAAAAATACAAATTCCTATGCTCTTTGTACTTGTCGACTTAGAAAGATATGTCAAAAGCAAAAAACAACAAATAATTTGGGCCGGAGAGAGTATCACTAAATCATACATATTTATAAAAAAGAATTATATTACTATATAACTTAATTATGATAAATTAATTTTTTTTAATGTAAACAAAGATGCGAGTAAGTTTTAACTCAGAAGTAACAATTCGACACCCATTTCCTCCATTAGTGCCTCAACGTTCTGCTGATTGTGGTTATTTTGGCTTCATTGACTTAATTGAGTAGAAATGAGTAATCCACCTTTTCATTTTCAGCAGCAGGGCGGATCAGTCTATTGAACGTAGGTTCCCGTGAACTCAATAACTTTTATATATATATTCTGTATATATATATTAAATTTTTTACTAAATATCTATAAATATTTGATTGTGAACTCAGTTACTTATTGTATATTTACTTAAGGTCGTTATAGAAACCCATAAACTTTAAATCCTGGATCTGCCTTTGTTCAGTAGTAATACTACTCTCAAAGTTTCCTAATGACACTTTTGACATAAAAGAAGGGGCAAAATTAGGTGGGGTAAAAAATCTTTTTTCTGTCTTTAATTTGTAGTTAATTAGGGTGATTCTCCAATGTTATAGCATGAGTTTTTGCACTAATCCAAATTGTTAAAGTTTAATCTCCCCACTAATGACGACCATTATCCCCTTTTCATATCTTTTCTGGTACAGATTTCAACTGACAAAAGTGTGTAATTTTTCCCCCAAATGATTCCACTTTATGCGTGTCTACCGGGAACTGAAACGCACCAAAAGTGAACCGCAAATCCCAAAGTCTTTTCATGCCTAACACTCCTACGAGTCAAATAACCGACTTTTTACTATGATCACATTAAAAGAATTTACCAAGTTAAAAGCACTAACTTTTCAAATACTCAAATCATGAGAAAAACTAACCCCACTTTATGTATATACAAAATCAATTAATGGGTAATACACAATGTTATATCCAATATATTTTTACAAGTGAAGTCTGAGAAGAATAGTGTGTACTTCTAAAAACGGAACTTCATACTTCTAGATAGGCTCGAGAAAGCCTAGACCAAAGATGCCTAATAGTCTAGCTGGACTAATCGGGTAGGGAATCCCATCTTTAGCAAAGCCAGTAAGCAAGCCCAAGTCCATGCTAGTGGCGAAGCTAGAAATTTTACAAAGGATATTCAAAGTTATATATATATATATATATATATATATATATGTATATGTATTATAATTTTTTGTATACTTAGTGTAATATACAGGGCTTTCTTTAATCCGCATACTTTATGTGACTCCCCTTTCATTCCATATCCGGGTGCTATCTCTATATGCACCTCCTCGTGCGAGTCCCCATGCAAGAAGGCATTTTTCACATCTAACTGATACAATGGTCATGATCTCTGTGTAGCCAAGACTCAGCGTTGTACCCTGGTTCTTAATGCTGTTTAGCTTCCTGGTGGGAATCCCGAGCTTCCTTACCATTTTTAGGGGTATAACATTTATAGTTGTTCGATCACTCTATATATGTGGCTACACCACTGCTCCATGCAAGAAGGCCCACTGGATCTATCCAATGCACAGTGGCTTAGCCACATAGAGTGAAGGGTGTTAAGTTGAACTCCTTTCATCGGAAAATTACACTAAATATATTAAAAATTATACTATGTATTTAGGTAAAAAAGTTACTTTTTGTAGAGATATATTATACTTGAATACCTTTTGCAAAATTTCTCGCTTCGCTGCTGTGTACGCAAACCTTACCCTACCTTGTGATCGTGGAGGTAGAGAGGTTGTTTCCGATAAACCATCGGCTCAAGAAAAACTATTAATTAATGCATAATACATGGCAATTAAATTGTTCCAACGCTAACTGGTCTTAGTTTTGACGTGATTTATGTATCAATAGTTTCCGGAGAAGTTAACGAACAAGGTTGAATAGTTCATATTAAGAATTATTATCCATTGTAGAAAATTCAATCAATTACAGGAAAGTGACAGATTTAAAACGAAATTAAGAGATTAGTAATAAACCTGTAAAAAATGTGGGCCTCATAATTTAACCTTCTGAACGAGGATAGAAGCCCATTCCAGCTGACCCCAATACCCGGGAGCTGGCTTTTGTAATGGATTGGCATTTCTGACCCCAGTAAAAATAAGGTAGAAATGCCACCAGGTACCACTTCAAAGGGTTGATATTTAAGAATTAGTCAGTGCATCCTAAATTTTAATTTTTCAGTTTAATTTTTTGGGACAAAAGTGCTTTGAACTATCCTAAATTTAAGATTTTTAGTTTAAAATTTCAGAACGAAATAAATACTGACTAATATCTAAATAGCATCCCTGAAAATGACTATATGTACACTTGCCCCTAAAGTAAGTGTTACGATTTGGTTTAGGAGCCCAAAGTCAGTTAATCAACCCTCGAGCTTAACCACTTAGAAGCTATAGTTTCTACCTCGAAGAATTTATCTATATATACTATATTAAAAGCACGAAGGTCCTTAACGAAATGTCGTTCGCCTTTTTTACTCTTTAAAATAGAAGTACACATTAGACAAAAAGTAATTTAAGTTATTTTCCTAATATATAGGATTTGAAATCAACTAAAATACCCTAATAATTAGAAATTAAAAAAAATACACTTCTGCGTAAACTAATATTATTATAATTCTAAAGTCAGTTATGAACATGCCACTTTGACATTCCATATATAAAATTTCAATCATTTAAATCCACAATATAATAAGGAAAATAGGCTTTCAATTACTTTTTATCCACGTCTGGACTCCTATTCCTATCATTTTATTGGCAGCTTTATTAAGTATTTAATTTAATATATGGTGAAGCTTGCGTCAAAAATAAATAACACTTCTAACGTGAAGAGTCATAAATTGATTTAATTACTTCCTTATGTTCATTTCTTATTTGTAAGAAATAGAGTTTTGGTGGCAAATAAAATCCTATTAGGGTTTTAAAAGTGCACCTGTCTATAAAAGAATTTCACCAATTTACGGGAAAAAACCTCCTTAAGACCATGCTTGATAGTTTTCAAATTCTGTTCTTTTTAAATTATACAATCTTTGATAATTTACATAGGTTAAGGTTGCACATGGTTAATTTATGTGCGATTAATTATCTAATTATTTTTTTATTTTTCCATGGATTTGTTGATTCGTGACACAAGGATTCATGCCACAGATTGTTTTGCTTCGTGTTGCTGAAGGCACAGTAAGATTAGAGTTTTTGATTTTAATCTTCGGAGATCACATATCTTTATTGGTACATCTTTATATATATATATATGCGGTGCATAAGGCCAATCAATGAAGTTGATCGTCAAAAAAGCTTCAAAATATTTAGCATCTATTATTAAACCCTCTACTTATAACACTACTAGAAATCCGGAAAAAGCGACCAAAGTTGGTCGCTTACAGGTCAAAAAGCGACCAAAAAACGTCCAAAATGGCTTGGTCGCTATTTTGCTGGTCCCTTTACCTTAGAGACCAAAGTTGGTCGCTAATTGCTGGTCCTTTTACCTTAGAGACTAAAGTTGGTCGCTAATTAGCGACCAATTTTGGTCTCTAAGGTAAAAGGACCAAATATTCCGGGTAAACAATATACCGACCAATTTTGGTCGCTTTAATATTTTAATAATATAAATTTAGCGACCAAAGTTGGTCTCTATATTTAAATTATATTTTTTTATTTATTATTAATCAAAATATAGCAACCAACTTTGGTCTGTAAACTAAATACTATATCTTAAAATCTGAAAAATAGTGACCCGACCAGTCATCTCATGAGTTACCGCTCTGTTTTCCCCATTTCTGCTTCTTTATGCTTCGTTAACCGTGTTTTGTGGTATCGGATTGGTCGGATCGAATTCGGAAAGGATTTGGCAAGGTTTGAGACACTTAGTCTCTTTAGATTGAGTTTAAGTTGGAAAAGTCAACTCGATGTTGACTTATGTGTTGGAGGGCTCAGATGTGAGTTCCGATGGTTCAGTTAGCTTTGGGAGGTGATTTATGACTTAGGAGCGTGATCGGAATGAGTTTTGGAGGTTCGGAGTAGATTTAGGCTTGAATTGGCGAAGTTGATAATTTGGCAATTTCCGGTTGGTAGGCCAGAATTTGATATTATGGTCGGAATGGAATTCCGAGAGTTGCAGTAGTTCTGTTGTGTCATTTGGAATGTGTGTACAAATTTTTAGGTCATTCGGACATGGTTTGGTTGGATTTTTGATCAAAAGCGGAATTCGGAAGATTTTTAGGAAATTTGGCTTGAATACAATGTGTTTTGGGTGATTTGATGTTAATATGAGGTGCTATGATGATTGGAACAAGTTTGATAAGGTATTAGGATGTGTTCGTGCCTTTGGTTGAGGTTCCAGGGGCCTCGGGTGAGTTTCGAGGGGTCGAACGGATTATTTTGGAGTTAAGGATTATTGCAGAAATTCTGTTCAGCTGTTGCAGGGATTTTTTCCTCGCGTTCGCGAAGAGTCAGTTGGGGAAGGCAAAGATTAAGCCTTTGCGTTCGTGATGGGAGCTCCGCATTCGCGAAGGGCTAAGGATTGGAGCATCGTGTTCGCGATAAGGCAGTCACGTTCGCTTAGAGTCTTTTGGTCAGCTGGGTTTGAGGTCAAGCTCTTCATTGCGTTCGCGGGAGATGGAGTGCGTTCGCGAAGTGTATGTCTGAGGAACCATAGCGTTCGTGATGGTCATGTTGCGTTAGAGAAAGAGGAAAGTTGGTCAAAGTAAATTTGTGCTTCGCGAGCGCGAAGGTTTGACCGCATTCGCGAAGAAGTAATAAATGCCTGGGCAGAATGTTTTTAAGCTCGTCTTGTCCGCGATTTTGGGGCTTATTTCCTCCATAGTTGATCGTTTTTGGAGATTTTTGAAGGAGATTGAAGAGGGATTCAAGGGGAAACGTTTGGAGGTAAGTTTCTTGGACTTAAAACTCGATTCTACTGTGAATTCCACCTAAATAATCATGGAAATTAAGCCAAATATTGAAGAACTAGGGCTTGGAAACTCAAACCTTTGATTGAGGATTTGAAGGACCATTTGAGGTCGGATTTCAGAACTTTTGATATGTATGAACTCGTGGGGAGATAAAGAATCTGTTAATGTGAAAATGATTGAATTCCGAGATGTGGGCCCGGGGGGTCAGGTTTTGGTAATTTCAGGATGTGCCATTTATTGATTGTTTTCGCTTGGACTTCGTTCCCTTAGCATATTTTGATGTCCTTGTTCTGATTTTAGATAGATTCGACACGTGTGGAGGCCAATTCGAGGGGCAAAGGCATCGCGAGCTAGAGATTTAGCCGGTTTGAGATGAGTAATGATTGTAAATGATGTTCTGAGGGTTTGAAACCCCGAATTGCACATTGTAGTGCTATATTGAGGTAAGGCACACGCTTGATAACGAGCGTGGGGTCGTGCACTATTGGAGATTGTAACTTGGTCCATCCCGACTGATGATTTTACCGCGTATTTGACTGAAATCTACTTGTTTTCATCATTATTTGGGCTGAATGCCATATTTGGGCCTTGTGCCAACTATTTGAGCCCTTCGGGGATTTTTACTGGTATTTCCTCACTATTTTGACTTTATACCTGAACTCAGTCATGTTATATTTTACTGTTTTCGCACTCAGCCATGTTTACTCTATTTTAAATATTTACATGATCTTTTAAACGATATTTTTGGGTTGATAAACATGTTTCACTACTGTCTGAGTGGCTTGTGAGATTTTTGACTGAGTAAAGCCGAGGGCCTATGTTGTGGGGAAATATTTGATACTGATTACGGGGCCGTAGGCCTGAGATATGTACGCCACGAGGTGGATTGATTGGTATGAGACTGAGGGCCTAGTAATGATGCCACGAGGTGGCTTGATATTGCGTTTGGGCCGTAAGGGGCCCCTCCAGGAATCGCACACTCCCAGTGAGCGCGGGTACCCATTGTGATGTGAGATTGAGCCCGAAAGGCTGGTATTGTTCTATGTGAATGCCCGAGGGGCTGGTACTGTTCTGAAATATTGTCCGAGGGGCGAATTTATCGATATTGTGCCCGATGGGAGAACCTTTATGTGGTTATTTTTCTTAATTGACTGTCAATTACCTGCTTAATCATTGAAAAGGTTTTTCATGAAACTACATTTGAGATAAAGAATTTTACCTATCTTTCACTGATTTACTGATTTTACTTGGTTTTACTGCTTCATTATAGAATGTTTTGTGCCTTACGTGATTTCTTGATTTCAGTCTTTATTTACATGTGTTACTCACTGAGTTTGAGTACTCACTTTACTCCCTGCACCCCTATGTGCAGATTCAGGCGTTGTTGATCCTGCCAGTGCGAGTTGAGATCTCCCGGCGAACATTCGGAGTTCACGAGGTAGCTGTTTGACGTCCGTAGACCCGTGTTTTTCCCTCTTTATCATTTCCATATCATATCAGACTTTTGTACTAGTTGTAGACCTTTCAGACTTGTATTAGGTTTTATAGATGCTCATGACTAGTGACAACCCGGTTAGGGCTGTGTTGGGTTATTCTTCCACGTATTTATGATATTATCTGCTACTTTGGATTATCTATTCATGTTTAGACTATTTCTAAATGCTAAATTGTTAATAATTGGAAAAATGGGAAGTGTCGGCTGACCTTGTCTTCACGAGAGATGCCATCACGATTGGGTCCGGGTTTAGGGTCGTGACAAGTTGGTATCAGAGCCTAGGTTACATAGGTCTCATGAGTCATGAGCAGGTTTAGTAGAGTCTCGCGGATCGGTACGGAAACGTCTGTAGTTATCCTCGAGAGGCTGCAGAACCTTTAGGAAAAACTTCATATTCTTGAAATTCTTGTCATGCGAACTTGTTGATCTGAGTACTAAACTTCTTTTATTCTACTCTCTCACAGATGGTGAGGACACGCGCTACTGGTCGAGGTTGACGACCCCCAGTACCACCAGCTATGGCCACCAAAGGCCGAGGACGCGGTCGTGGTAGGGGCAGAGCAGCTAGAGCAGCACCTGCAGATCCACCAGCTGCCCCAATTCAGGATCAGGTCCTAGTTATGGATGCTCCAGCAGCACCAGCTCAGGCACCAACTGTGCCCATTGTGATTCCGGGTCTTCAGGAGGCCTTGGCTCAAATCTTATCAGTTTGCACTGGCCTAGCTCAGGCAATTTCAGCCACTACAGCCACAGCTACTTCTCAGGCTGGGGGAGGCAATCAGACTCCCGCCGCTCGCACACCTGAGCAGGTCATGCAGGGACTTCAAACGTCGGGGGCGCATCCAGCGCGCATCCAGCCCAGCCGATTGCAGCTGCTCAGGACTATGTAGTTCCTGTCATGCCGGAGGATGAGCAGCATAGGCTGGAGAGATTTGGTAGACTTCAGCCTCTGACCTTCAGCGGTGTAGAGGGCGAGGATGCCCAGGGCTTTTTGGATAAGTGTCAGAGGATCCTTCGTACAGCGGGTATTCTGGAGACCAGCAGGGTTGCTTTTACCACCTATCAATTTTTAGGAGCTGGTTTCACTTGGTGGGAGGATTTTGAGAGGCGTAGGTCTGTTGGTGCAGCACCCCTTTCCTAGCAGCAGTTCTCCGTTCTCTTTCTAGAGAAGTTTGTACCGTAGTCTCGCAGAAACGAGGTGCGTAGGTAGTTTGAGTGGTTGCATTAGGGGGAGATGACCATGTCACAGTATGAGTTGAGGTTCTCTAAGTTGGCTCGTCATGCCATCTGGTTGGTCCCGACGGATAAAGAGAAGATTAGGAGGTTTGTTGATGGTTTTACTTATCAGCTCCATATTCTGATGACCAGGGAGAGGGTGACTGGTGCTACCTTCGAGGAGGTTGTGGATATCGCCCGTGAGATTGAGTCTATTCGTCGCCAGGAGCGAGAGGAGAGGGAGGCCAAGAGGCCTCAAGGATCTGGTAGTTATAGTGGTGCTCCTTCAAGGGGTCAGTTTCAGCACGGTAGAGGCCGTTCATTCAGGTCTACTCAGCCAGCTTGCCCAGGTTATCGTGCGGCATCTTTAGGTCATGGTTATCATAATTCTCAGCAGGGCCAGTCATCACTTAGTGACCTTCCAACTCAGAGTTCGTCCCGTGCTCCATCAGTCCAAGGCTCTCTTATGCCGAGTGCATCTGCTAGTCACTCCGGTGCGAGAGGTTCCCTTCAGTCCCCTTCTCTAGCACATGGGAGTTGTTATGAGTGTGGTGAGATGGGTCATATGTGGAGGCAATGCCCTCGCCGTCTTGCGAGTTCATCTCAGCAGAGGGTTCAGTCATCGGCTTCAGCGCCAGTTACTTCACCACCACCCGCCCAGCCAACTAGGGGTGGAGGCCGGTCAGCTAGGGGTTGCCCTAGAGGGGGAGGTCGATCAAGTGGCGGTCAGGCCCGTTTCTATGTACTCCTAGGCAGACCCGATGCTATTGCTTCAGATGCTGTTATTACAGGTATTGTTTCAGTCTGCCACAGAGATGCATCTGTATTATTTGATCCTGATTCCACCTTTTCTTATGTGTCATCATACTTTGCTTGTTATTTGGGTATAAGTTCTTGCTTTACATGTTTATGTATCTACCCCGGTGGGTGATACTGTTATCGTAGACCGTATGTACCGGTCGTGTGTGGTGACTATTGGGGGTCTGGAGACCCGTGTGGATCTTTTATTATTGTGTATGATGGATTTTGATGTCATTTTAGGCATGGATTGGTTATCTCCGTGTCGTGCTATTCTGGACTATCATGCTAAGACAGTCACATTGGCTATACCGGGTGTACCACGGATTGAGTGGCGATATGTGACTGATTATGTTCCCAGTAGAGTGATCTCATTCTTGAAAGCCCAGCGTATGGTTGGGAAGGGTTGTCTTTCATATCTAACTTTTGTGAGGGATGTCGGAGCTGAGACTCCCAGTATTGATTATGTCCTAGTTGTGAGAGATTTTCCCGATATGTTTTCTGCAGACCTGCCAGGCATGCCATCAGACAGGGATATTGATTTTGGTATTGACTTGGTGCCGAACACTCATCCCATTTCTATTCCATCGTATTGTATGGCACCAGCGGAGTTGAAGGAATTAAAAGAACAACTTCAAGAACTCCTTGATAAAGGGTTCATTCGGTCAAGTGTGTCACATTGGGGTGCGCCGATTCTGTTTGTGAAGAAGAAGGATGGCACTATGAGGATGTGTATTGATTATAGGCAATTGAACAAGGTAACAATTAAGAACAAGTATCCTTTGTCTCGCATTGATGATTTATTTGACCAGTTTCAGGGAGCGAGAGTGTTCTCTAAGATTGATATCCGTTTAGGTTATCACCAGTTGAAGATCAGGGACTCGGATATCCTTAAGATAGCTTTTAGGACCCGATACGGTCATTATGAGTTCTTGGTGATATATTTTGGGCAGACCAATGCCCTAGCAACGTTTATGCATTTGATGAACAGTGTGTTCCGGCCTTATCTTGACTCGTTTGTCAT
Source organism: Nicotiana sylvestris (assembly GCF_000393655.2). NCBI lineage: Eukaryota > Viridiplantae > Streptophyta > Magnoliopsida > Solanales > Solanaceae > Nicotiana > Nicotiana sylvestris. Next base: position 152,448,665 of record NC_091066.1, on the reverse strand, counting down.
AGTCTTCATTGATGATATTCTGGTATATTCGCGTAGTCAAGAGGAGCACACAGAGCATTTGAGAGTTGTGTTGCAGAGATTGAGGGATGAGAAACTTTATGTAAAATTCTCCATGTGTGAGTTTTGGCTCAGTTCAGTGGCTTTCTTAGGGCACGTGGTGTCCAGCGAGGGTATTCAGGTTGATCCGAAAAAGATAGAGGCAGTTCAGAGATGGCCCAGACCATCCTCAGCCATAGAGATTCGCAGCTTTCTTGGTTTGGCGGGTTATTATCGCCGATTTGTTCAGGAATTCTCATCTATCGCATCGCCCTTGACCAAGTTGACTCAGAAGGGTACTTCGTTTGTATGGTCAGACAAGTGTGAGGAGAGCTTTCAGAAGCTCAAGACAGCTTTGACCACAACTCCAGTGTTGGTCCTTCCATCAGTTTCAGGTTCATATATCGTGTATTGTGATGCTTCGAGAGTTGGAATTGATTGTGTGTTGATGCAGGAGGGTAGAGTTATTGCTTATGCTTCTCGTCAGTTGAAGCCCCATGAGAAGAAATACCCCGCTCATGATTTTGAGTTGACTGCCATAGTTCATGCATTGAAGATTTGGAGGCATTACTTGTATGGTGTATCTTGTGAGGTGTTCACTGATCATTGCAGTCTTCAACATTTGTTCAAGCAAAAAGATCTTAATTTGAGACAGCGGAGATGGTTGGAGTTACTTAAGGATTAGGATATCACTATATTGTACCATCCGGGAAAGGCCAATGTGGTGGCCGATTCTTTGAGCCGAAAGGCAGTGAGTATGGGGAGTTTGGCATATATTCTATTTAGGGAGAGACCCCTTACGGTTTATGTCCAGGCCTTGGCCAATAGGTCAGTGAGGTTAGATGTTTCGGAACCCAGTCGGGTATTGGCTTGTATGGTTTCTCGGTCTTCCTTATATGATCACATTAGAGAGTGCCAGTATGATGATCCGCACTTGCTTGTCCTTAAGGATAGAGTTCAGCATGATGATGCTAGAGATGTGACCATTGGAGATGATTGGGTGTTGAGGATGCAGGGCCGGATTTGTGTGCCTAATGGATGGGCTTTGGGAGTTGATTTTGGAGGAGGCCCATAGCTCGCGGTATTCCATTCATCCGGTTGCCGCGAAGATATATCAGGATTTGAGGCAGTACTACTGGTGGAGAAGAATGAAGAAAGATATTGTGGGATTTGTAACTCGGTGTCTCAATTGTCAGCAGGTGAAATATGAGTATCAGAGACCGGGTGGCTTGCTTCAGCAGATGGATATTCCCGAGTGGAAGTGTGAGAGGATCACTATGGACTTTGTTGTTGGACTTCCACGGACTTTGAAGAAGTTCGATGATATTTGGGTGATTGTGGATCGGCTAAACAAGTCCACGCGCTTCATTCCTGTGTGTACTACCTATTTTTCAGAGCGGTTGGCAGAGATTTATATCCGGGAGATTGTTCATTTGCATGGTGTCCCAGTTTCCATCATTTCAGATAGGGGCACTCAGTTTACCTCGCAGTTTTGGAGGTCTGTGTAGCGAGAGTTGGGTACTCATGTTGAGTTGAGCATAACTTTTCATCCTCAGACGGACGGACAACCCGAACGTACTATTCAGATATTGGAGGACATGTTGCGTGCTTGTGTCATTGATTTTGGAGGGTCATGGGATCAGTTTCTACCACTTGCAGAGTTTTCTTATAACAATAGCTACCAGTCGAGTATTCAGATGGCTCCATATGAGGCTTTGTATGAGAGATAGTGTAGATCTCCAGTTGGTTGGTTCGAGCTCGGTGAGACTAGGCTATTGGGGACTGATTTGGTGCAGGATGCCTTGGAGAAGGTGAAGGTAATTCAGGAGAGGCTTCGTACAACGCAGTCGAGGCAAAAGAGTTATGCGGACAAGAAGGTTCGAGATGTGTCCTACATGGTTGTTGAGAAGGTTCTGTTGAATGTTTCGCCTATGAAGGGTGTTATGAGATTTGTAAAGAAAGGGAAATTGAATCCGCGGTTCATTGGGCCTTTTGAGGTGCTTCAAAGGATTAGGGAGGTGTCTTATGAGCTTGCTTTGCCACCCAGCTTATCTGAGTGTGCATCTGGTAGTTCATGTTTCTATGCTCTGGAAGTATATTGGGGACCCATCTCATGTTCTGGATTTCAGCACCGTTCAGTTGGATGATGATTTGACCTATGATGTAGAGCCAATAGCTATTTTGGATTGTCAGGTTCGAAAGTTGAGGTCAAAGGATATAGCTTCATTGAAAGTGCATTGGAGAGGTCGGCCCATGGAGGAGGCTGACTGGGAGACCGAGCGGGAGATGCGGAGCAAAAATGCTCACCTGTTTGAGGCTTCAGGTATGTTTCTTGATTCGTTCGCGGACGAACGTTTGTTTAAGTTGGGGAGGATGTGATGACTCGGCCAGTCATCTCATGAGTTACCACTCCGTTTCTACTTCTTTATGCTTCGTTATCCGTGTTTTGTGGTATTGGATTGGTGGGATCGAATTCGGAAAGGATTTGGCAAGGTTTGAGACACTTAGTCTCTATTTAAGTTGGAAAAGTCAACTAGATGTTGACTTATGTGTTAGAGGGCTCGGATGTGAGTTCCAATGGTTAGGTTAGCCTCGGGAGGTGATTTATGACTTAGGAGCGTAATCGGAATGAGTTTTGGAGGTTCGGAGTAGATTTAGGCTTGAATTGGCGAACTTGATAATTTGGCGATTTCTAGTTGGTAGGCGAGATTTTGATATAGGGGTCGGAATAGAATTTCGAGAGTTGTAGTAGTTCCGTTGTTTCATTTGGGATGTATGTGCAAAATTTCAGGTCATTCAGACGTGGTTTGGTTGTGCTTTTGATCAAAAGCGGAATTCAGAAGATTTTTAGAAAATTTGGCTTGAATCCGATGTGTTTTGGGTGATTTGATGTTAGTTGAGGTGTTTTGATAATTGGAACAAGTTTGAATAATGTATTAGGATGTGTTCGTTCTTTGGTTGAGGTCCCGAGGGCCTCAGGTGAGTTTCGAGGGGTCGAACAGATCATTTTGTGTGTAAAAGATTATTGCAGAAATTCTGTTCAGCTGTTGCAGGGATTTTTCCCTTCGCGTTCGCGAAGAGTCAGTTGGGGAAGGCAAAGATTAAGCCTTCGCGTTCGCGATGGGAGCTCCGCGTTCACGAAGGGCTAATGATTGTAGCATCGCGTTCGCGATATGGCAGTCGTATTCACGTAGAATCTTTTGGTCAGCTAGGTTTGAGGTCAAGTTGTTCATTGCGTTCGGGGGAGATGGAGTGCATTCGAGAAGTGTATGTATGAGGAACCATCACGTTCACGATGGTCATGTCGCGTTCGCGAAAGAGGAAAGTTGGTCAAAGTAAATTTGTGCTTCGCGAACGCGAGGATTTGACCGCGTTCGCGAAGAAGGAATAAATGCCTGGGCAGAATATTTTTAAGCTCGTCTTGTCCGCAATTTTGGGGCTTATTTCCTCCATAGTTAATCATTTTTAGAGATTTTTGAAGGAGATTGAAGAGGGATTCAAGGGGAAACGTTTGGAGGTAAGATTCTTGGACTTAAAACTCGATTCTAATGTGAATTCCACCTAAATAATCATGGAAATTAAGCGAAATATTGAATAACTTGGGCTTGGAAACTTAGACCTTTGATTGTTGATTTGAAGGACCATTTGCGGTCGGATTTCAGAACTTTTGATATGTATGAACTCGTGGGGAGATAAGGAATCCGTTGATGTGAAAATTATTGAATTCTGAGATGTGGGCCCGGGGGTCGGGTTTTAGTAATTTCGGGATTTGTGCCATTTATTGATTGTTTTCGCTTGGGGTTCGTTCACTTAGCATATTTTGACATCCTCGTTCTGATTTAGGATAGATTCGCCGCGTGTGGAGGCCGATTCGAGGGTCAAAGGCATCGCGAGTTAGAGATTTAGCCGGTTCGAGGTGACTAATGATTGTAAATGATGTTCTGAGGGTTTGAAACCCCGAATTGCACATCGTAGTGCTATATTGAGGTGAGGCACACACTTGATGACAAGCGTGGGGTCATGCACTATTGGGGATTGTGACTTGGTCCGTCATGACTGATGATTTTACCGCGTATTTTACTGAAATCTACTTGTTTTCATCATTATTTGGGTTGAATGCCATATTTTGGCCTTGTGCCAACTATTTGAGCCATTCGGGGATTTTTACTGGTATTTCCTCACTGTTTTGACTTTATACTAGAACTTAGTCATGTTATATTTCACTGTTTTCGTACTCAGCCATGTTTACTCTGTTTTAAATACTTACATGATCTTTTAAACAATATTTTTGGGCTGAGAAACATGTTTCACTACTGCTCGAGCGGCTTGTGAGGATTTTTTACTGAGTAAAGCCGAGGGCCTATGTTGTGGGGAAACATTTGATACTGATTACGGGGCCGTAGGCCTGAGATATGTACGCCACGAGGTGGCTTGATTGGTATGAGGCCGAGGGCCTAGTGATGATGCCACGAGGTGGCTTGATATTGCGCTTGGGCCGTAAGGGGCCCCTCTAGGAATCTGCACACTCCCAGTGAGCGCGGGTACCTATTGTGATGTGAGATTGAGCCCGAAAGGCTGGTATTGTTCTATGTGAATGCCCGAGAGGCTGGTACTGTTCTAAAATGTTGCCCGAGGGCAAATTTGTTGATACTGTGCCCGAGGGGCGAACCTTTATGTGGTTATTTTTCTTAATTGACTGTTAATTACCTGCTTAATCATTGAAAAGGCTTTTCATGAAACTACATTTGAGATAAAGAATTTTACCTATCTTTCACTGATTTACTGATTTTACTTGGTTTTACTGCTTCATTATAGAATGTTTTGTGCCTTATGTGATTTCTTGCTTTCAGTATTTATTTATATTTGTTACTCACTGAGTTGGAGTACTCACTTTACTCCCTACACCCCCGTGTGCAGATTCAGGCATTGCTAATCCTGCTAGTGCGAGTTGAGAGCTCCCGACGGACATTTGGAGTTCACGAGGTAGTTGTTTGACGTCCGCAGACCCGTGTTTCTCCCTCTTTATCATTTCCATCTCATATCAGACTTTTGTACTAGTTGTAGTCCTTTTAGACTTGTATTAGGTTTTATAGATGCTCATGACTAGTGACACCCCGGTTAGTGTTGTGTTGGGTTGTTCTTCCGCGTATTTATGATATTATCTGCTACTTTGGATTATCTATTCATGTTTAGACTGTTTATAAATGTTAAATTGTTAATAATTGGAAAAATGGGAAGTGTCGGCTGGCCTTGTCTTCACGGGAGGCGCCTTCACGATTGGGTCCGGGTTTAGGGTCGTGACATTAAGAGAAAAAGATAAGGTAATGACGCGACCACACCAAATCGGCTGTTACATAAAGTGGCACATTTCATCGTTATATAACGACGGATTTAACAGTACGATACAATAAAATTTTAGTAACAATCAAAACAAACATCGTATTTAAAATAATAACATGATACAATACAATGGGTAACTACCATCCAAACAAGCTGTAAAAGGCTAGAAGTTACAAATTAAATTATTCTCAAACTACACATTTAATTACCTTCCTTAATAATCAATAAACTTTATCAATATTATAATTCAAAATATTACCCCTTCAGAAATAAATACAAAGTATTAAAGTCTCTTTTGGTAGAAAAAAAACTAAGAAATAAAAATTAATAGCGAGTGAAGATATATAGTTCGACTATCTATATATTCAGAGAAAATATTCAAATAATATTAACCCTCACGATGTTCTCACTTAGTGAATATACAATACTATGACTAGTTGTTTGAGTTAAGATCATTTTAAATACTTCCGAAATCACTTATTTTACGTTTAAACAATACACAGTAAATTCCTCTGAATAAATAATGAAACATTTAACAACTTTTAAAATTTTTGAATAAACCCTTAGACATCCCAGAACCCGGTGTTACAAGTGCATGAGCAATTTCTAAGAAATAATGTAATACAACAACCGTCCGGAATACAATATTGGATAGAAAATAAATACAATGATCTAAAAGAGACTCTACTGGCTGTGGGTCATCTCGAGAAATGTAGCTCACCTAAGTCTCCGCATCAACCATGCTGCTACGCCCACTAGGCCACTAGAGATGCATGCGCCTGTGCAACAAAAATGCATAAAAGTGTAGTATGAGTACGAACACAACGTGTACCCAATGAGTATCCCGCCTAATCTCGAAGAAGTAGAGACGAGAGGTCAACTTCGACACTTACTAGTGGTCCAATAATGACATATCAATAATATATTAAATCGTGAATTTTTATAAACATGATTTTAATTCAATAACATGAAGCAAGCAAACAATTCTTTCTTTTATAGGAAATTTCCAAATTCCTTTTCATCATTTATACATATATTCTTAAGTCGGGAAGAGGCAATTAAGTTTCAAGGCAAGCAATAAAAGCATGCGCAAATCATGCCGAGGACGTACGGCTCGATCCAATAATATTTAAACTGTGCACTGCCAGAGGGTCGAATGGCGCGAACCATAGATGCATCTATTTAATCTACCGAGGTGTTTAGCCCGTTCCAAAATTTAAGCACACACAGACAATCAATCAAGGAGTCATCAGGGAACAATTATCCAAAGAAAACCAATTCTCTTTTAACAATTTAAGAAAAATGAAGTTAAATCTTATTAGAAATTCATTTACTAATTCGATGTGATTTAAACAATTCAAACTGTCAATAAGATTACAAATAATCCAAGTATAGCATGTTTTTGGGTCCTAGAATACCCGAACTTAAACATAATAGTAGCTACGGACGGACTCTCGTCACCTCGTGCGTACGTAGCCCCCACAAATAGGAGCACATAAACCAATTATATCACCTATGGGGACAATTCCCTCTTACAAGGTTAGAAAGGAGACTCACCTCGCTCCGAAGATCGATAACCAGCATTTCACGCTCTTCTGAAGACTCAAATCGATGCACAATGCTCCAAAACTAGCCAATAATTATGCAAATCCATTAATATACGTTCGATTACTCATTGCAATCCGACTTATAACAATTCCTAACCCCGATCGAAAAGTTGACAAAATTGCCCTCGGACCCACGTGCCTGGATTCCTAAATTTTTCGAAGATAAAGTTTACCCATGAACTCACGAACTCAACTATATGATTTTCTCTTAATTTCCTGCGCCAAATCGTGGTCAAATTCCAAGTATATCAATTTTCTAGGTTTTCCCTCAAACCCCAAGTTTCTACCAATTTCATGCTCAAATCCGTATATAATCATGTATTTAACCAAAAACTAGCATAAATTACTTACCTCATGTTTGATGGTGAAAATGGCACCTCAAAGTTGCTCCAAAATCGACTCCAATGGAAGAAATGGGGTTGAAATGAACCCAACCCCTGATTTAAAAGAACCTCACTGCCTCCAGCATTTCCGCACCTGCTGTCACTTGGCCGCTTCTGCGGTTCCGCAGGTGTGGTTCCAATATCGCTTCTGCGGTCCTCCTCCAGCTGCCACAATCCGTTTCTGCGCCGCACCAACCGCATTTGCGATCACGCAGGTGCGGGAATTCCTTCGCACCTGCGGTCCCTGGTCCCTTCACTTCTAACCACTTATGCGGTGCCCTTCTTCGCTTCTGCCGGGCCGCTTCTGCGGTAAACCCTCCGCAGAAGCGGTTACACCAGCAAACAGATCCCTTCAGCCCATCCTTCAAGCTCCAATTCGATATGTTAATCACCAGGAATCCACATGAGGCCCCCGGGACCCCATTCGATCATGCCAACCAGTCCCAAAACACATTACGGACTTGCTCGAGGCCTCAAATTCTATCAAACAACGCTAAAACCACGAATCGACCTCTAATCCAAGCTTTATGAACTTTAGAATTTCAAACTTATACTTTCGATGTTTAAACCTATCAAATCACGTTCGATTGACCTCAAATTTTGCACGCAAGTCATATTTGCCATTACGGACCTACTCTAACTTTCGAAATCGGAATCCGACCCCGATATCAAAAAGTCAACTCTCGGTCAAACTTCTCAAAAACCTTAAAATTTCTATCTTTAGCCAAATGATTCCAAAATGACCTACGGACCTCCGAATTCACTTCCGATCACGCTCCCAACTCCAGAATCACCATATGGAGCTACTCCCAGACTCGGAATCCCAAATGGACATCGATAACACTGAAATGCACTTCATCCCAAACTTATGAAATTTCTTCCAAAATGCTAACTTCCACAATAGGCGCCAAAACATTCCCGGGTCTTCCAAAACCCGATCCGGACATACGCCCAAGTCCGAAATCATCATACGAACCTGCTGGAACCTTTGAATCCCGACTCCAATGTCATTTACTCAAAAATCCAATCTTAGCTAATTCTTTCAACTTAAAGCTTCTGAAATGAGAATTCTCTTTCCAAATCAACTCCAAACTTCCCGGAATTCAATTCCGACCGTGCGCACAAGTCTAATACCTGAAGTGAAGCTGCTCATGGCTTCAAACTGCTGAATGATGTGCTAGAGCTCAAAATGACCGGTCGGGTCGTTACATTCTCTCCCACTTAAACATATGTCCGTCCTCGAACGTGCTGAGAACTACACTGAAGTAGTCTGAAATCACTGTTTAACACCTCGAGCACCAACCCATGCTACCACAACTCAGCTGGGCGCCCTTGTTCGGTCAATTTGAAGATATCCTTTTTCACTTAAGCAAATAAGACTTAGAGCCTAATTCCAATATCCGAATTTTTCTGTCAGGCCTGTTCCAACATACGCTCACCGTATCAATAGATACACGCAGCACCAAAACATGACTGCATACCTTAGCTGAATTCCCACCTTGCACCACTTTACTCACAGGACCACAATAACATTCTCTGATCGAATTAGTCGAAATTCCACGTATATGATGCCCCCATTGCACCTCATGACCTACATAGGTCTTGCTCTAACTCTTAAAATACCGCCAAGACGGAAGAGATGTGTAGAAATTCATAACCAACTGCCGAATCAACAAATCATTGGGTCTATACTCCCGAAAAGAACCATCATCTCATCCTGAACCAAATAATGATCTTAGCTCCTTAATATACTTCATATAATCAGATTGTACTGATCCTAAATCCAATGATCTCGTCTCACCCAGTACGAACTGCTTATGCAATTAGCCACCCCGATCATGATCAAAGTCTCATATGATGCCACAATGTGCCAATAGGCCACCCATTCGAACGGGATACAAAGAGAAGCGAACTCTAGAAGGAACTACTCGACTTGCACAACTAATATGAACTTTCCTCAGAAAATGGGAAACAAACACACATAAGATGGAGTATGAAACTATATTCAACATCACATTGTTGCGGCGCACAACCTGATCCAAATAACATACCCATGACGACGTGCCACCCGATCCACACATAACACTCACCTAAGGAGGTGCACATCGAGCTAAATTGCTTATTACAACAAGACACCGAATATCGGTCACAAGCACGCTAAGTGCATAATACCATCCCTGAGGGGACATATAGCACTATAAGCTACAAAACTCAAGCACAACCCAGGTGCGATATACGATCTGAATCTCGAGAGCCATCCTGCTCATATAACATCATCTCTACGTTGAACCTCAACACATAATAAATTCACCAAGCTGTCTCACAACTTACACGATGCAATATATCATTACATGAAATAGCTGACGACGAGATAATACCCCGACTACTCTCCCATAAGGAGCGCATTGCTGAAATGAACACATTTGGCCTGATATAGAGCCCATACTCACATTTAAATTCATCCACAGACCTCAAGCTGATTTCGATCGCACTGAACTAAGATAATAACCTTTCAATGGTCCATAATAACTCCCCTTTCCTCATAACACAAGAACAACCATCATAATCGGAGAAATCCTCCACAGTCCACAACCCAATAAACCGAGTGCCCTCCAGGCATCAATTCTCAATTTAACGACATCACTACAATCTTTATACTTGGTTTAACTCTTCAATCAATCAAGTGACTATATGTCACACTTATACAACCTTCCCGTGGGGCACGCTCCCACAACCTTCTGTAATAGATAACAGGTTTGTACCTCCAAACCACCGGTTGCGCTAACGCTAAAGAGTGACCAAGAATCCTTACCCAGGATGCAAAGCCCCTTTTTCACAAATTACTGATCTTAGGTGATGCTGAAAACAATACCAACTTACTTTAAACATCGAAACTACTTTTCTGCTCATCCAAGCTCGTGACATCCTTGTTAACACCGAACTGCAACCTTGATCCTTACTTCAAATTCCATATCACTCACCGCACCCACCATGCCAATATTAGATAGAACATGATTTCCATCATAACTCGAAACCACTAATAGATTAACGCCTCATCGTATAAAAACCTTTCACCTACATCACTTCAGGGGAACCATAGCAACACACAAGTGAATTCTCATAACCGTAGAACATTCAAATCCCTAAGTAGTGGTCTAAACCACCATGACCCTTCCGGGATCCGCCTACACATAACAAGGCCATAATACTTGAATACTTCCAAATAAAATCAATTACGGCGACCGTCAAGCCTCGCACGTACCGCTACAAATCACATGCATAACTTAATCACGCTGAAGAAACTGATCACCACCACCATTATGCTAATTCAACCATGGCTAATCAATCTAACTTCTTCTAATTCATCCTTAACTTGCCTTAGAGATAATAATAGCTCCATTCCTTACATCACCAACCTAAATCCGCACTCATCTTGAGTAACCCCATTCCACGAGACCATATTGTCTCCAAACCCATGAACCATTTCACACCCTCCTTGCACGCATATTTGCATCTTCAACTGATACACCCATTCTGATAATTCCTCTACGAATCCGAAGTCTTCTTCTCATTTTCCTCTCAATGCTACACTACAAGTTGAAAATATCATAGAACACTCTGAGCCTCTTATCATAATCCGCTACAAAGCTTGATTCTTATCCATACCTATAGGCTCGAAATCATTAGGCACCACACCTTACCCCTTTGAATCCACTAGGACTGTTATTGAGAACCACCCGCTCTGAATGGGCCCCAAATATAATCAACTCCACGATTCTTCTAGCACATGCATACCCCCTCGATGAAGCACCCAACAGAATCACTTCCCTTGAACCCCATACCTATACAAGGAATAAATCCTGAATCCTTCCCCAAGTCTGAACATGAGCCGATAAGGCCAACCATAGCACACCTTTAACAATTCCTTTGCTCAAATTACCACTTATAATCTTCTCCCGTAGTTGAAATTACCCATCAATATGCTGATGACCAGAAACCTTGCAAGCAGTTAACCATGCAACCCAATCATAGGTGGTGGGACCAATCAACCGCCAAAATTCTCGGAATCTTTCTGTAAAACCCCTTCTTATGCTCTGAATCATCAAGCACATTCGCACGACCAATCTTTTTGCTGTATAACCAATAGAGTTCTTTACAGAAACCTCGCCAACCACGCGACCGCTAACCTGCTCATAGGGAATAACCCACCTATGGGAATCACTTCCGACATCTTCCAACGCTGCTGCATGAGGCACAATCACTATGACATCAATAACCAATCCTGGGTCCGAGCTCACTCTCTAGCTGCACAAGTTCATTCACCCCTCGCGGACATCAATTAAATGTGCGGCAACATCCTTCCAATTCAAGTTATGTTGTATTCTTCTTCATTTCAAGCAGCCATTTCCGTTATATCAAATCTCTTGCCACATAATAGCCAACGCTCCCAATTAAATCTGTAGGCCCCAATCACCAATCTCTAAAATTCCCAAATCATTCCAAACTCTCCTTAAGGTGCGCGGTCATCTTACCACCAAGCCCCTATGCAACTCCGCCACTCTCCCAATTTGGCGGAACTCACCCCTTTAATCGACTATTCGACCTTTGCTTCTTATACTTGGCCTTCTAGAAATTTTAACCACCGCCCGACACTCCCCACATGTCCTTCCTCATCCTTTAGTGCTCATTTGTTGTCGTAAATAAAATCTATCTTCGTAGTGCTTGAACCCACGAACCACTACTACCTTTACATCTCCCCGAGGTCATCTTTCTTGGTCCATCAACACTAGATATACCGATTCAATCCTGAACTACCGCACATCGCGATATCTGGCAATCGCCTCTCCATTATTATTTCACAATATCCCGCCCCATAGGCGAATTGAAGAAAACCATAACACCGGCGATCTCAACATATTCAATCGAGGGCGACAATACCACGTCACAGATGAAAATTCCACCACGCTCGAAAATACCAAGTCTCGTTACTCCATCAAACCAAACTTGAACATCTATAGGCCAATCGCTTCTCCTCCGCCGGAAATGAAATATCCGATCTCTGAATCATGCACTGAGTAGACTTCCTTTCAATTCATTCTCTGCCCCAACACATAGGCAAGTATCCTACCCTCAAGTAAATACTATGCGATAACCAATCATGAGAATCATAGCAACCCGTGCATAGCCTCCAAGCTCTTAGAAGCACAACTACGAGCCGAAATGATAGAAAAATCCTTCTGCAAGGCGATGACAATAGCCCAACCAACTATACCGGGAGAAATATCCCGCACCGCATTTGTAGTACCATTACAATTCTTCAATTCTTGATTTATAACAAGTGGTTTGTGTCACATAAGATTGAGTAGGAAGGAAACAAGTGCATAAGCCTTAAGAAATCAAATCACACGATGAGGAATCAAGAAGGGAAGTACTCCTAACAGCCCCGTAGCCTTCCGAAGATAAGTACAGACGTCTCCGTACTGATCCGCGAGACTATACTAGACTTGCTCATGACTCGTGAGACCTAAGGGAACCTAGTGCTCTGATACCATATTATCACGACCCAAAATCCACTAAGGGTCGTGATGGCGCCAGACACCGGTGTCAGGAAAGCCTGCCAAAATACTTAATTAAATTCTCATTTTAAATATTTCCGAAATCACTTCTTTTACGTTTAAACAATACACAGTAAATTCCTCTGAATAAATAATGAAACATTTAACAACTTTTAAAATTTCTGAATAAACCCTTAGATATCCCAGAACCCGGTGTCACAAGTGCATGAGCAATTTCTAAGAAATAATGTAATACAACAACCGTGCGAAATACAATATTGGACAGAAAATAAATACAGTGATCTGATAGAGACTCTGCTGGCTGCGGGTCGTCTCGAGAAGTGTAACTCACCTAAGTCTCCACATCAACCATGTTGTTACGCCCACTAGGCTACTAGATATGTATGCGCCTATGCAACAAAAATGCACAGAAGTGTAGTATGAGTATAAAAATAACGTGTACCCAATGAGTGTCCCGCCTAATCTCGAAGAAGTAGAGACGAGAGGTCGACCTCGACATTTACTAGTGGTCAAGTAATGACATATCAATAATATATTAAATCGTGGATTATTATAAACATGATTTTAATTCAATAGTATGAAGCAAGCAAATAATTCTTTCTTTTATAAGAAAATTTTCAAATTCCTTTTTATCATTTGTACACATATTCTTAAACCGGGAAGAGGCAATAACAACTTCAATAAGTTTCAATGCATGCAATACAAGCATGCGCAAATCATGCCGAGGACGTACGGCCCGATCCAATAATATTTAAATTGTGCACTGCCAGAGGGTCGAATGGCGCGAACCATGGATGCATCTATTTAATCTACCGAGGTGTTCGGCCCGTTCCAAAATTTAAGCACACACAGACAGTCAATCAAGGAGTCATCAGGGAACAATTATCCAAAGAAAACCAATTCTCTTTTAACAATTTAAGAAAAATGAAGTTTAATTCTTTTTAGAAATTCATTTACTAATTCGATGTGATTTAAGCAATTCAAAATGTCAATAAGATTACAAATAATCCAAGTATAGCATGCTTTTGGGTCCTAGACTACCCGGACTTAAACATAATAGTAGCTACGCACGGACTCTTGTCACCTCGTGTGTACGTAGCCCCCACAAATAGGGGCACATAACCAATTATATCACCTATGAGGACAATTCACTCTAACAAGGTTAGAAAGGAGACTCAACTCGCTCCGAAGATCGATAACCAGCATTCCACGCTCTTCCGAAGACTCGAATCAATACACAATGCTCCAAAACTAGCCAATAATTATGCAAATCCATTAATATACATTCAATTACTCATTACAATCCGATTTATAAAAATTCCTAACCCCCGATCGAAAAGTTGACAAAATTGCCCTCCGGCCCACGTGCCCGGATTTCTAAATTTTTGAAGATAAAGTTTACCCATGAACTCACGAACTCAACTATATGATTTTCTCTTAATTTCCTGCCCCAAATCGTGGTCAAATTCCAAGAATATCAATTTTCTAAGTTTTCTCTCAAACCCCAAGTTTCTACCAATTTCATGCTCAAATCCATATATAATCATGTATTTAACCAAAAACTAGCATAAATTACATACCTCATGCTTGGTGGTGAAAATGACACCTCAAAGTTGCTTCAAAATTAGCTCCAATGGAAGAAATGAGTTTGAAATTGTGACGACCCAGCCTGTCATCTCATGCGTTACCGCTCTATTTCCCCATTTCTGCTTCTAATTGCTTTGTATTATGGTTCTACATGCGATCGGGTTGATTGGTTAGGGTTCGGAAAGGATTTGGTAAAAATTGAGGCAAAAGTCTCTATAGAGTGAGTTTAAGTTGGAAAAGTCAACCGGATGTTGACTTGTGTGTTAGAGGGCTCGGATGTGAGTTCCGATGGTTCGGATAGCTTCGGGAGGTGATTTGGGACTTAGGAGCATGATCGGAATGAGTTTTTGAGGTTCGGAGTAGATTTAGGCTTGAGTTGGCGAAATTGAATTTTTGGCGATTTTCGGTTGGTAGGTGAGATTTTGATATAGGGGTCAGAATGGAATTCCGAGAGTTGCAGTAGCTTCGTTGCTTCTTTTGGGATGCGTGTGCAAAATTTCAGGTCATTCGGACGTGGTTTGGTTGGGTTTTTTATCAAAAGTGGAATTTGGAATATTATAGAAGCTTAGGCTTGAATCCGAGGTGTTTTGGGTGATTTAATGTTGTTTGAGGTGTTTTCATGATTAGAACAAGTTTGAATGAGGTTTTAGGAAATGTTGGTGCCTTTGGTTGAACGGATCATTTTGAGTTAAGAGAAATTGCAGAAAAATAGTTTCAGCTGTTGCAGGTGATTTGGTCTTCGCGTTCGCGAAGGGCCAGAAAGGGAGGCATAATGTTTGTCCTTTGTGTTCACGAAGGGTAGTCCCACGTTTGCGAAGGTCTAGATTTGGTAGGCATCGAGTTCGCATGAGTCTAGGTCGCGTTTGCGTAGGTTGGTGAAGCTGATGCAGCGCGTTCACGATGGGGGATCGCGTTCGCGAAGAAGAATTTTGGTCAACTGATTTTTTGTGCTTCGCGAATGCGAGGCCTTGACCACATTCGCGAAGAAGGATTTTCAGGCCTGGGCAGAATGTTTAAAAGGTCGTCTTGTCCACGAATGTGGGTCTATTTTCCTCCATAGTTGCTCGTTTTTGGAGATTATTTAAGGAGATTGAAGAGGGATTCAAGGGTAAACGTTCGGAGGTAAGATTCTTGATCTAGAAACTCGATTATTATATGAATTTCACCTAGAAAATCATGGAATCTAAGCCTAAAATTGAAGAACTGGGGCTTGAAATTGGAGACCAAGCATTTGGGATTTGATGGGTCATTTATGGATGGATTTTGATGTTCTTGGTATGTATGAACTCGTGGGAAGATAAGGAATCCGTTGATGTAAAAAATTTTGAATTCCGAGACGTGGGTCCGAGGGTCGGGTTTGGCCAATTTCGGGATTTTTGGTATTTTTTGATTGTTTTCGCTTGGGCTTCATTCCCTTAGCATATTTTGACACCGTGATTCTGATTTTGAATAGATTCGATGCGAGTGGAGGCTGATTCGAGGGGCAAAGGCATCGCAGAGTAGTATTTTCACCAGTTTGAGGTAAGTAACCATTGTAAATCTGGAACTGAGGGTACAAAACCCCGGTATTGGACTTATTTTTGATAAATGCGGTGGCACACATGCTAGGTGACGAGCGTGTGAGCGTGCACCGGTAGGGATTGTGACTTGGTTCGTCCCGTAGCAACTATTAAGTCGTGTATTTGATTTGAAAATATTATGTTATCCCGTATTTTGGATATTTGTATTATATTATGGGTTGTATGCCATGTTTGGGGTCTTGTGCCGACCTGTAGCAACCCTTAGGGGCATTTTGACTATTTTCCTCATTTTACTTGCTAGAAGTATATCCTTAGTCTTGTTTTACCCGTTTAAATGATTAAAATTGATTTTATCACTCTACTCCTAATTGTGAGGACTGTTTGGGCTGAGTTCCCTAATCTCTGTTGATAAGCCCGAGACACTGTGAGGTTAATGACTGAGAGAGGTTGAGAACCTAATTGTGAGGATATTTGTATATATGTGAGTTATGGATCGGGCTGCACGCCGCATCAATACTTATATGGATCGGATTGCACGCCGCAGCGATATACATATTGGATCGGGCTGCACGCCGTAGCGATATGACACTTGGTTTTAGGAGCCCCTCCAGAGTTGCACACCCCTAGTGAGCGTAGTCGATTATAAATATATGGATCAGGTTGCACGTCATAGCGGTTACTATGATTTCTATTATTATTATGAGATATAATGTGCCGAGTGACTGAGAGGCTACTCGATGGGCCATATTCTGAGTGATTCCTTGCCCGAGGGGCCCTGTTATGATATTTTCACTGTTTCACTCTTCTTTTAAATAATCCTCTATTGGATATATTACTAAGTAATTGATTTCAATGTTTAAATTGGAAATCATGATTTTTATGACAGAATTGATTTTTAAGCTATATGTTTTGAACTGTTCATCACTGCTTTCAATCCTTATTTACTTTAGTTACTTACTGAGTTGGCATACTCACATTACTCCCTGCACCTTGTGTGCAGATCCAAGTGCCTGAGCGGCCGAGTGAGGGCTTTCAGCTGTTTCAGCATTTGACGGAGACTTCGAGGTAGCTGCATGGCATCCGCAGCCCTGTTCTCTCCCCCCTATATTATTATTTTTTGCATTTTCTAGACTATTGATGTATTAGGTAATCAGACTTATTTTAGAGGCTCTAGACTCGTGACACCAGATTGTTGGGGCTGTGTAGTTTCCCTGTTATCTTTACTTCTGCATATTTATGTTGCTTAAACGCTTATAATGAATTTGGTATTTAAATCTTGCGTTAGAAAATGGTTTAAATATTAAAGGAAAAAGGGTTATGGTAAATTGATTAGTTGGCTTGCCTAGTAATGTGATAGGCGCCATCACGACCGGTATTTGGGGTCGTGACAAGTTGGTATCAGAGCCTAGGTTACATAGGTCTTGCGAGTCATGAGCTGGTTTAGTAGAGTCTCGCGGATCGGTACAGAGACGTCTGTATTTATCCTCAAGAGGCTGCAGAACCTTTAGGAAAATTCTTCATATTCTTGAAATTCTTGTCGTGTGAACTTGTTGATCCGAATAATAAACTTCTATTATTCCATTCTCTCATAGATGGTGAGGACACGAGCTACCGGGCGGGGTGGACGACCACCAGTTCCACCAGTTGGGGACACCAGAGGCCGAGGTCGCGGTCGAGGCCGTGGTAGGGGCAGAGCAGCTAGGGCAGCACCTGTAGATCCACTAGTTGCCCCCGTTCAGGATCAGGTCCCAGTTGTGGACGCTACAGCAGCACCAACTCAGGCACCAGCTGTGCCCATTGTGATTCCAGGCCTTCAGGAGGCGTTAGCTCAGATCTTATTAGTGTGTACCGGTTTGGCTCAGGCGGTCTCAGTTACTAAGGCCGCAACTACTTCTCAGGCAGGGGGAGGCACCCAGACTCCCATTGCCCGCACACCTGAGCAGATTGTGTAGGGACTCCAGACACCGGGGGCACCTCCAGCCCAGCCGGTTGCACCAACTCAGGAGTTTGTGGTACCAGTTATGTCGGATGATGAGCAACATCATCTTGAAAGGTTTGGTATAATCCAGCCTCCGACATTCAGTGGTGTAGAGGGCGAGGATGCCCAGGGTTTCTTGGATAAGTGCTAGTGGATGCTTCGTATAGCAGGGATTCTTGAGACCAATGGTGTGGCATTTACTACCTTTCAGTTTTCTGGGGCTGCCTTCACTTGGTGGGAGGCATATGAGAGGCGTAGGCCTGTTGGTGCAGTGCCCCTTACTTGGCCGCAGTTCTTTGTTCTCTTCTTGGAGAAGTATGTACCGCAGTCGCGCCGAGAGGAGCTACGCAGGTAGTTTGAGCAGCTGTGTTAGGGGGAGATGACGGTGATGCAGTATGAGAAGTGGTTCTCTGAGTTAGCCCGTCATGCGGTTTGGATGGTTCCCACAGATCAAGAGAGGATCAGGAGGTTTGTTGATGGCTTCACGTACCAGCTTCAGATCCTCATGACTAGGGAGAGGGTGACAGGTGCTACCTTCGAGGAGGTTGTTTATATCACCCGTGAGATTGAGTCGGTTCACTGGTAGGGCCGAGAGGATAGGGAGGCCAAGAGGCCTCGGGGATCTGGTAGTTTTAGAAGTGCTCCTTCGAGGGGTTAGTTCTAGCAAGGCAGAGACCGTTCATTTAGGCAGGCACATTCGGCTTGGCCAGGTTACCCTGGAGCATCATCAGGTCATGGCTTTAACAATTCTCATCAGGGCCACTCATCACTTAGTGTCCTTCCAGCTTAGAGCTCATCTCGTGCTCCATCAGTCCAGGGTTCTTCCATGCCAGGTCCTTCTACTGGTCATTCTGGTGTCGGGTTCCCTTCAATCCCCATCTCCAGCACCGGGGAGTTGTTATGAGTGTGGAGAGTTTGGGCATATGAGGAGGCAGTGCCTCGTCTTTGTGATGGTCAGTCTCAGTAGAGGGATCAGCCCTCGATTTCTTCTCCAGTTACTTCACCACCCGCCCAGCCAGCTAGGGGTGGAGGTCAGGCAGCTAGGGGCCTCCCTAGAGGGGAAGGTTGATCAGGTGATGGTGAAGCTCATTTATATGCCCTTCTGGGTAGATCAGATGTTGCTGCTTCAGATGCCGTAATTTCAGGTATTGTTTCAGTCTGCCACAGAGATGCCTCTGTATTATTTGATCCTGGTTCTACCTTTTCTTATGTGTCCTCATATTTTGCTCGTTATTTGGGTATGCCCCCTAAGTTTCTTGCCTTACCTGTTCATGTATCTACCCTAGTGGGCGATACCGTTATTGTAGACCTGTGTACCGGTCATGTGTGATGACTATTGGGGGTCTAGAGACCTGAGTGGATCTATTATTATTGAGCATGGTGGATTTTGATGTCATTTTGGGCATCGATTGGTTATTTCCGTGTCGTGCTATTCTGTACTATTATGCTAAGATAGTTACATTGGCTATACCGGGTATGCCACGGATTGAGTGGCGAGGCTTGACCGATCACGTTCCCAGCAGAGTGATCTCATTCATGAAGGCCCAGCGTATGTTTGGGAAGGGATGCCTTTCGTATCTAGTCTTCGTGAGGGATGTTGGAGCTGAGGCTCCCAGTATTGATTTTGTCCGTAAGGGATTTTCCAAATGTGTTTCCTACAGACCTGTCGGGCATGCCACCAAACATGGATATTGATTTCGGTATTGATCTGGTGCGGGGCACTCAGCCCATTTCTATTCTGCCGTATCGTATGGTACCAGCGGAGTTGAAGGAGTTAAAGGAACATCTTCAGGAACTCCTTGATAAGGGGTTTATTCGGCCTAGTGTGTCACCTTGGGGTGCGCCGGTTCTATTTATGAAGAAAAAGGATGGCACAATAAGGATGTGAATTAATTATAGGCAATTGAACAAGGTAACAATTAAGAACAAGTATCTTTTGCCTCGCATTGATGATTTATTCGACCAGCTTCAGGGAGCGAGAGTGTTCTCCAAGATTGATCTCCATTTGGGCTATCACCAGTTGAAGATCAGGGATTCAGATATTCTTAAGACGGCTTTCAGGACCCGATATGGTCATTATGAGTTCTTGGTGATGTCTTTTGGGCTGACCAATGCCCCAGCAGCATTCATGCATTTGATGAACAGCGTTTTTCGGCCTTATCTTGATTCGTTTGTCATAGTCTTCATTGATGATATTCTGGTGTATTCGCGTAGTTAGGAGAAGCATGCGGAGCATTTGAGAGTTATGTTACAGAGATTGATAGAGGAGAAACTTTATGCAAAATTCTTCAAATGTGAGTTCTGGCTTAGTTCAGTGGCTTTCTGAGGGCACGTGGTGTCCATCGAGGGTATTCAGGTTGATCCAAAAAAGATAGAGGCGGTTCAAAGTTGGCCCAGACCATCCTCAGCTATAGAGATTCGCAGCTTTCTTGGTTTGGCAGGCTATTATCGCCGGTTTGTTTAGGGATTCTCATCTATCGCATCGCCCTTGACCAAGTTGACTCAGAAGGGTGCTTCATTTGAATGGTCGGACGAGTGTGAGGAGAGCTTTCGGAAGCTCAAGACAGTTTTGACCATAGCTCCAGTATTAATTTTGCCATCAGCTTCAGGTTTATATACCGTGTATTGTGATGCTTCAAGAGTTGGGATTGGCTGTGTATTGATGTAGGAGGGTAGAGTTATTGCTTATGCTTCTCGTCAGTTGAAGCCCCATGAGAAGAACTACCTCGTTCATGATTTGGAGTTGGCTGCCATAGTTCACGCATTGAAGATTACTTATATGGCGTATCTTGTGTGGTGTTCACTGATCATCGTAGTTTTCAGCATTTGTTCAAGCAAAAGGATCTTAATTTGAGGTATCAGAGATGGTTGGAGTTGCTTAAAGATTATGATATCACTATATTGTACCATCCGAGAAAGGCTAATGTGGTGGCCAATGCTTTGAGCCGAAAGGCAGTGAGTATGGGGAGTTTGGAACATATCCCAGTTGGGGAGAGACCTCTTGCAGTTGATATTTAGGCCTTGGCCAATCGGTTCGTGAGGTTAGATATTTCGGAGCCCAGTCGAGTATTAACTTGCGTGGTTTCTCGGTCTTCCTTATATGATCGCATCAGAGAGCGCCAGTGTGATGATCCGGATTTGCTGGTCCTTAAGGACAGAGTTCAACATGATGATGCCAGAGATGTGACTATTGGTGATGATGGGGCGTTGAGGGTGCAGGGCTAGATTTGTGTTCCCAATGTGGATAGGCTTCGGGAGTTAATTCTGGAGGAGGCCCATAACTCGCGGTATTCCATTCATCCGAGTGCCGCGAAGATGTATCAGGATTTGAGGTAGCACTATTGGCGGAGAAGAATGAAGAAAGACATTATGGGATTTGTAGCTTGGTGTCTCAATTGTCAGCAGGTGAAATATGAGCATCAGAGACCGGGTGGCTTGCTTCAGCAGATGGATATTCCCGAGTGGAAGTGGGAGAGGATCACTATGGACTTTGTTGTTGGGATTTCACGGACTTTGAGGAAGTTCGATGCTATTTGGGTGATTATGGATCGGCTGACCAAGTCCGCGCACTTCATTCTTATATGTACTACCTATTCTTCAGAGCGGTTGGTAGAGATCTATATCCAGGAGATTGTTCGTTTGCCTGGTGTCCCAGTTTCCATCATTTCAGATAGGGGCACTCAGTTTACTTTGCAGTTTTGGAGGTCCGTGCAGCGAGAATTAGGTACTCAGGTTGAGTTGAGCACAACTTTTCACCCTCAAATGGACGGGCAGTCCGAGCGCACTATTCAGATATTAGAGGACATGTTGTGTGCTTGTGTCATTGATTTCGGAGGGTCATGGGATTAGTTTCTACTATTTGCAGAGTTTGCCTATAACAACAGCTACGAGTCGAGTATTTAGATGGCTCCATATGAGGTTTTGTATGGGAGGCGGTGTAGATCTCCAGTTGGTCGGTTTGAACCCGGTGAGGCTAGGCTATTGGGGACTGATTTGGTGCAGGATGCTTTGGAGAAGGTGAAGGTGATCCAGGAGAGGCTTCGTACATCACAGTTGATGGAAAAGAGTTATGCTGATAGGAAGGTTCGAGATGTGTCCTACATGGTTGGTGAGAAGGTTCTGTTGAAGGTTTCACCTATAAAGGGTGTTATGAGATTTGGGAAGAAAGGGAAATTGAGTCTGCGGTTCATTGGGCCTTTTGAGGTGCTTCAGAGGATTGGGAGGTGTCTTATGAGCTTGCTTTGCTATGCAGCTTGATGAGTGTGCACCCGGTATTCTATGATTCTATGCTCCGGAAATACATTGGGGATCCGTCTCATGTTTTGGATTTCAGCACGGTTCAGTTGGATGATGATTTGACTTATGATGTGGAGCCAGTAGCTATTTTGGGTCGTCAGGTTCAGAAGTTGAGATCAAAGGATATAGCTTCAGTGAAAGTGCAGTGGAGAAGTTGGCCTATGGAGGAGGCTACCTGGGAGACCGAGCGGGAGATGCGGAGCAGATATCCTCACCTATTTGAGGCTTCAGGTATGTTTCTTGACTCGTTCGAGTACAAACGTTTGTTTAAGTTGGGGAGGATGTGACGACCCAGCCAGTCGTCTCATGAGTTACCGCTCTGTTTCCCATATTTCTGCTTTTAATTACTTTGTATTATGGTTTTATATGCGATCGGGTTGATTGGTTAGGGTTTGGAAAGGAATTGGTAAGAATTGAGGCAAAAAGTGTCTTTAGAGTGAGTTTAAGTTGGAAAAGTCAACCGGATGTTGACTTGTGTGTTAAAGGGCTCGGATGTGAGTTCCAATGGTTTGGATAGCTTCGGGAGGTGATTTGGGACTTAGAAGCGTGATCAGAATGAGTTTTAGAGTAGATTTAGGCTTGAGTTAGCGAAATCGGATTTTTGGCGATTACCGATTGATAGGTGAGATTTTCATATAGGGGTCGTAATGGAATTCCAAGAGTTGTAGTAGCTTCGTTGTGTCATTTGGGATGTGTGTGCAAAATTTCAGGTCATTCGGACGTGGTTTGGTTGGGTTTTTTATCAAAAGCAGAATTTGGAAGATTTTAGAAGCTTAGGCTTGAATCCGAGGTGTTTTGGGTGATTTGATGTTGTTTGAGGTGTTTTATAATTGGAACAAGTTTGAATGAGGTTTTAGGAAATGTTGGTGCCATTAGTTGAGGTCCCTGGGGCCTCAGGTGAATTTCGGAGGGTTGAACGGATCATTTTGAGTTAAGAGAAATTGCAGAAAAATGGTTTCAGCTGTTGCAGGTGATTTGGTCTTCGCGTTTGCGAAGGGCTGGATTTGGTAGGCATCACGTTCGCGTGAGTCTGGGTCGTGTTCACGTAGGTTGGTGAAGCTGAGGCATCGCGTTCGCGATGGGGGATCGCGTTCGCGAAGAAGATTTTTGGTCAACGGAATTTTTGTGCTTTGCGAACGCGAGGCTTTGACCGCGTTTGCGAAAAAGGATTTTCAAGCCTGGGCAGAATGTTTAAAAGGTCGTCTTGTCTGCGAATGTGGGTCTATTTTCCTCCATAGTTGCTCGTTTTTTGGAGATTTTTGAAGGAGATTGAAGAGGGATTCAATGGGAAACGTTTGGATGTAAGATTCTTGGTCTAGAAACTCGATTATTATGTGAATTTCACCTAGAAAATCGTGGAATCTAAGCCTAAAATTGAAGAACTAGGGCTTGAAATTGGAGACCAAACATTTGGGATTTGAAGGGTCATTTGTAGATGGATTTTGATGTTCTTGGTATGTATGAACTCGTGGGGAGATAAGGAATCCATTGATATAAAAAAATTTGAACTCCGAGACGTGGGCCCGGGGGTCGGGTTTGGCCAATTTCGAGATTTTTGGTATTTTTCGATTGTTTTTGCTTGGGCTTTGTTCCCTTAGCATATTTTGACGTCATGATTCTAATTTTGAATAGATTCGACACGAGTGGAGGCTGCTTCGAGGGGCAAAGGCATCGTGGAGTAGTATTTTCACCGGTTTTAGGTAACCATTGTAAATCTGGAACTGAGGGTACAAAACCCTGGTATTGGACTTGTTTTTTATAAATGCGGTGGCGCACATGCTAGGTGACGAGCGTGTGAGCGTGCACCGGTAGGGATTGTGACTTGGTCCGTCCCGTAACGACTATTAAGTCGCGTATTTGATTTGGAAATATTATGTTATCCCTATTTTGGATATTTATATTTTATTATGGGCTATATGCCATGTTTAGGCCCTTGTGCCGACCTGTAGCAACCCTTAGGGGCATTTTGACTATTTTTCTCACTTTACTTGCTAGAAGTATATCCTTAGTCTTGTTTTACCTGTTTAAATGATTAAAACTGATTTTATCACTCTACTCCTAATTGTGAGGACTGTTTGGGCTGAGTTCCCTAATCTCTATTGATAAGCCCGAGAGGTTGTGAGGTTAATGACTGAGAGAGGTTGAGAACCTAATTGTGAGGATATTTGTATATATGTGAGCTATGGATCGGGCTGCACGCCGCAACAATACTTATATGGATCGGGTTGCACGCTGCAATGATATACATTTTGGATCGAGCTATACGCCGCAGTGATATGACGCTTGGGCTGTAGGAGCCCCTCCGGAGTCTGCACACCCCCAGTGAGCGTAGTCGACTATAAATATAAGGATCGGGCTGCACGCCGCAGCGATTACTATGATTTCTATTATTATTATGAGATATAATGAGCCGAGTGACTGAGAGGCTACCCGAGGGGCCATATTCTGAATGATTCCTTGCCCGAGGGGCCCTGTTATGATGTTTTCACTGTTTCACTCTTCTTTTAAATAAGCCCTATGTTGGATATATTGCTAAGTAATTGATTTCAATGTTTAAACTGGACATGATGATTTTTATGACGGAACTGATTTTTAAGCTATATGTTTTGGACTGCTCGTCACTGCTTTCAGTCCTTATTTACTTTAGTTACTTACTGAGTTGGCGTACTCACGTTACTCCCTACACCTTATGTGCAGATCCAGGTTTCCGAGGAGCCGAGTGAGGGCTTTCAGCTGTTTTAGCATTTGACGGAGACTTCGAGGTATCTGTATGGCGTCCGCAGCCCTGTTCTCTCCCTTCTATCTTATTATTTTCCGCATTCTCTAGAATATTGATGTATTAGGTAATCAGACTTGTATTAGAGGCTCTAGACTCGTGACACCAGATTGTTGGGGCTGTGTAGTTTTCCTGTTATCTTGACTTCCGCATATTTCTGTTGCTTAAACGCTTATAATGAATTTGGTATTTAAAACTTGCATGAGAAAATGGCTTAAATGTTAAAGGAAAAAGGGTTATGGTAAATTGATTAGTTGGCTTGCCTAGTAATCTGATAGGCGCCGTCACGACCGGTATTTGGGGTCGTGACAAAAATGAACCCAATCCCCGATTTAAAAGAACCTCACTGCCTCCAGTATTTCCGCACATGTGGTCACTTGGCCGCTTTTGCGGTTCCAATACCGCTTTTGCGGTCCTCCTCCAGCTACCCCAGCCCGCTTCTGTGCCTCACCAACCGCATCTGCGATCACGCAGTGCGGGAATTCTTTCGCACCTGCGGTCCCTGATCCCTTCACTTCTAACCGCTTCTGCGGTGCCCTTCTTTGCTTCTGCGGGGCCGCTTCTGTGGGGCCGCTTCTGCGGTGAACCCTCTGCAGAAGCGGTTACACCAGCAACCAGACCCCTTTAGCCCATCCTTCAAGCTCCAATTTGATCCGTTAATCACCTGGAATCCACCCGAGGCCCCCGGGACACCAACTAATCATGTCAACCAGTCCCAAAATACATTACGGACTTGCTCAAGGCCACAAATTATATCAAACAACACTAAAACCACGAATCGACCTCCAATCCAAGCTTTATGAACTTTAGAATTTCAAACTTCTACTTTCGATGTTTAAACCTATCAAATCACGTCTGATTGACCTCAAATTTTGCACGCAAGTTATATTTTCCATTACAGACCTACTCCAACTTCCGAAATCAGAATCCGACCTCGATATCAAAAAGTCAACTCTCAGTCAAACTTCTAAAAAACCTTAAAATTTCTATCTTTAGCCAAATGACTCCAAAATGACCTACGGACCTCCGAATTCACTTCCGATCGCGCTCCCAACTCCAAAATCACCATACGGAGTTACTCCCAGACTCGGAAACCCAAACGGACATCGATAACACTGAAATGCACTTCAACCCAAACTTATGAAATTTCTTCCAAAACGCTAACTTCCACAATAGGCGCCAAAACATTCTCAGGTCTTCCAAAATCCGATCCGGACATACGCCCAAGTCTGAAATCATCAGACGAACCTGCTGGAACCTTTGAATCCCGATTCCAAGGTCGTTTACTCAAAAATCCAATATTAGCTAATTCTTTCAACTTAAAGCTTCCGAAATGAAAATTCTCTTTCCAAATCAACTCTGAACTTTCCGGAATTCAATTCCGACCGTGCACACAAGTCATAATACCTGAAGTGAAGCTGCTCATGGCCTCAAACTGCTGAACGACGCGCTAGAGCTCAAAACGACCGGTCAGGTCATTACACATTTGTTAATGTATTTTGAGGGTCAACACTATTAATCCGAAAATTGAACAGATGATTTACCTAGTACTTATTGAGCGAGCCCGAACGCTGAGAAATAGACGTGTAGGATGCATAATCTTATGTTTGGGGTGCATGTAAGCCTCTCAAATTAAGCCCTACACTTGAGACGCCTCAAGACATTGTGCAAATGACTCGCCCATGAGCTAGTCTTGGACGAACCATTTAAAATATTAAGCAACAAGAAATGAAATCGTCTATATTGTAGGTAATTATCATAATATTTTAACAAATTAAATATTAAATATAAAGGGTGTGATATTTTTTTTAAGACAAAGAATGATTTAAAATTTAGAAAATACAGAGAAATTTCCAATTATAGATGTTAATGTTCATAATTACTGACAAATAATATGACATTTAAAGTAAGGTCATATTTTTTGTCATTTGTATCAAAAGTTTTTACAACGCTTGTTAAAGTGTCATATTTTTACTACAGTTTGGACCAAATGTAATTATTTTTATGACATTTTATACCAAATGTCGTTCTTTTTATGACATTTTGTATCAAATATCTAATTTTTACGATATTTTGTAGCAAATGTCATACTTTTTAAGACATTTCTTAAAAAATGTCATTACGTTGACGACATTTTGTATCAAATATCGTTGTTTTAATGATATTTCCTATCAAATGTCATTTTTTACGACATTTGGTATCAAATGTCATTGTTTCTATGACAATTAATATTAAATGTCGTAGTTTTTACGACATTTTGTCATAAATGTCAAAAAAGCAAGTTTCCCGTCATTTATTTCAAAAGTCACTAAATAAATATCATCGTATCCTCAATTTCCTGTAGTAATGCAAGGATTATTTTTTTTGAATATTAGTTGTATATGATCGGGTTCTTTTAGGGATTGATAGACTTATCAAGATCCTAATTAGTATATATAATTTTTCATCAAATATATCTGTGTGTAAATTGATTCATCGACTTATAACCTACTCATATGCATCATTGAATATATATATATATATATATATATATATATATATATATATATATATATATATATAACACGCTTCGTTGTACTACTTTAACTACATATATAGCATGTTAGAGTATATTTTAGTGTATTCATCCCTTATATTACAAAAGTGTTAACGGATTACATTTATATTATTTAGATAGTAAATACAAAAGTAATTTTTAATTTTGACCAATGTTGACCTGAAAAGAGACCAATTTTGGTCGCTAATTATCCAGAATTAAAAAATAGCGGCCAACGTTGGTCGCTAATTTTAAATAAGATTTATTTATATTTTATAAAACATTTTAAATAATAATATAATTATTAAACGTTAGAACTAGGTCCCAAAATAGCGACCAAAGTTGGTCGCTACTTGCTTCCCCTTTTATAACCGACCAACTTTGGTCGCTAACTTTGAATTATATTTATTTATATTTTATATTATTTTAAATAATAATATAATTATTAAAATTTTATAACTGGGTCCTAGATTAGCGACCAAAGTTGGTCTCATCTGCTTCCCCTTTCTAAGCGACCAACTTTAGTCGCTAATTTTAAATTATATTTATTTATCTTTTATAATTTATTTTAAATAATAATATAATTATTAAAATTTATAGGTGGGTCCCACTTTAGCGACCAAAGTTGGTCGCTAATTTCAGTATTTCTTTGACCAAGCAAGTCTGACCAGTCCGGTCAACATTTTGACCACATTATCGACCAAAAAGCGACCAGCCTTGGTCGCTAATGTTTTTAGAATAATTATTTTCTCCAATTTAGCGACCAACTTTGGTCGCTTTTCTTGACAGATCAATTTTGGTCGCCAAATTTTGGTCGCTTTTTTCTGAATTTCTAGTAGTGTAATAATCTTAACATAAAATTATATTAATTAAAGTTAATATACTACCAAGGATAATATTAGTTGTGGTAGATCCCTTGTCACGATCGAGATTTTTCACCCTCGGGAGTCGTGATGGCGCCTACTAATGTGAGCTAGGCAAGCCAATTATTGAACCATCTACCTTTTTACCAATTTTATTCTCTTTAACAATTACGAAGAAATAACATTTAAACAACGAAATTTAGCATAAGCGGAAGAAAGCAATAAGCAATCTGAACATGAATATCTATTACAACTGTTTGATGTCTCGACTACCCAGAACTGGTGTCACAGTTTCACAGATGGTCTAAGAATACTACAAATAAAGGTCTGAAAGAATTTAATAGAACACTTTCTCTAGAAATACATGTAAGAAACAGGAAGGTAGATAGAAAAGAGACGCCAAGGCCTACGGACGCCTATAGGGATACCTCGGGTCGCCTGATGAACAAGAGTCATCAATCTCACTGCGGTCCGAAGTCTACAACACTGGGGTCGGCACAAAAGAGTGCAGAGTGTAGTATCAGCACAACCGACCCCATGTTCTGGTAAGTGCCTAGTCTAACCTCGGCGAAATAGTGACGAGGCTAGGACCAGACTACCAAATAAACCTATGGAGTTATATAATATACAGTGGAAAGTAAAGCAGGAATAAGCAAGTAAAGATGGGAGGGGAAACATGCTGCGGGGGTATACCAGTATTAACAGTAAATCCAGAGTAACAGTCTAAGGGCAGCTTAGAGTCCACAGCAAAACAAAAGAAACTAATATCCAAACTAGGCACACTTGTATCAATAATTGTTGTGGTGCGCAACCCGACCCCAATATATAACAACACTGTTGCGGCGTGCAACCCGATCCATATTATTTGTCATTGTTGCGGCGTGCAACCCGATCTACCCATAACATTGTTACGGCGTGCAACCCGTTCCAATATAACATTGTTGCGGGGTGCATCCCGACCCACATATAATATTGTTGCGGTGTACAACCCAATCCACATATAATATTATTGCGGCGTGCAACCCGACCCACATATAATATTGTTGCGGCGTGCAACCCAATCCACATATAATATTGTTGTGGTGTGCAACCCGATCCAATATAATATTGTTGCGGCATGCAATCCGATCCACATATAAAATCAACAACAATCATAATAAGAGTTCCGACGAGGGATCAATTAGGTCTAGACTATCCCGGCAAGGGATTCGACAGCATAAGTAATTACGTCCCGGCAAGGGAGAAACTACTATAATCAAACTTGTTACAACATCTAACTACCTTAGCTATAACCAAACTTGTTCCAACATCTAACTACCTCAACTATAACCAAACTTGTTCCAACATCTAACTATCTCAGCTATAACCAAACTTGTTCCAACATCTAACTACCTTAGCTATAACCAAACTTGTTCCCCGAGAATAACCATAATCCTTACCCAACACAAAGAGTCATCAACCTAAGCATCCGTAATAATATCAATTAAGAACACAATGCAAGGTTACCACAACTCAACAATAGCCCGACAAAGGGGAAACATATGATCTCTTCTCTTTCTCACTTTTACTTCACAATTCACTTCACAACTCGGGCCAATGCTATAGAGGTTCAATTATCACTTATACTTTCACAATTCGTTATACAACTGGAGCCAACGCTCCTCAATGTTCATAGGTCACAATTCTTTCCACAACTTTACACAACAAATGAAAATCCTCACCAAGACATGAATAATACAACGAAGTCATGAAAATCACAATATAAGACTCACGGTCATGCTCGACACCAACGTATAGATACTCGTCACCATGCCTATACGTCGTACTCAACAAGAAACAAATAGCAAACAGAACACAACTCCTAATCCCTCAAGCTAAGGTTAGACCAAAAACTTACCTCGAATTTTCACGGCCAACTTCAAGCCTCAAACACCGCCTTTCCGTTCGAATTCGGCTCCAAATCAATTGTATCTAGACATAATCGACTTAATAACATTAATAAACGCTAAACAATCCAATTCCAATGCTTAATTATGGCTTTCTAATTATTCTTCCCAAAAGGTCAAAAATTGACTCCGGGCCCGCTTGGTCAAAACACAGGATCGGATCAAAACCCGATCACTCATTTACCCACGAGCCCGAATATATAATTTATTTTGAAATCCGACCCCAAAACGAGGTCAAATTCCCAAATAATCAAAAAGCCCTAACTCTACCTAAATCCCTAATTTTCTACCCTTAATCTCATGTTTTAGGCCTAGAAATCTAGTAGGTGTTGATAAAAATAGAAGAAAACGAGCTTAGGATTACATACCTATGAAGCTATGGTGAAGTTCCTCTTCAAAAATCGCCCAAGAGGTATGGAGAAGATGAAATTTATGAAAAATGATGGAAATCCCGTAATGTATTATGTTTTGGAACTTAAAGTAACTAGGCAAATTTGGTATTCGCGTTCGCGATGAGCTAGGCCTGAGAGACCTTCACGTTCGCGTAAACGGGCTCGCGTTCGCCGAACATTAACTCCTCGAGCCATCGCGACCGCGGCCAGGAGGTCGCGTTCACATAGGGTATAATATCCCTCCTCCTGCCCAGGCTCATAAGCCTTCGCGTTCGCATTATCAGGCCCGCGTTCGCGAAGGGAAGACCCCCCAAAGCTTCGCGTTCGCGGCTTGGGTCACGCGTTCGCGTAGAAGGAAATTTCCTTCGGCATGAATAACTTATCGCGTTCGCGAGGGTCCTCCCGCGAACGCGAAGAAGAAAATACCAGCACACCAGAACTGAAAAACGTGCAACTTTTATGAGTTCAAAAACCATCTGAAACATATCTGAAACTCATCTGATCCCTCGGGGCTCCAAAACAAACATACGTACTAACTCAAAAACATCATATGAACTTATCTGTGCGATCAAATCGCCAAAATAACCCCTTAAACAACGAATTAAACCTCAAAATCAATGAAATATTTCAAAACTTCTTAAAACATCAAATTTTGCATTTAAGGTCTGAATCATGTCAAATGACATCCGTTTCTTACCAAACTTCACAGAATTATCTTAAATCATATATAAGACATGTACCGGGCGTCGGAACTAAAATATGGGCCCGATACCAACATGTTCTAATCAAAATTCATTTCCAAATCCTTTAAACAATTTCAGAAAATA
This sequence comes from Nicotiana sylvestris, assembly GCF_000393655.2. Classification (NCBI taxonomy): domain Eukaryota; kingdom Viridiplantae; phylum Streptophyta; class Magnoliopsida; order Solanales; family Solanaceae; genus Nicotiana; species Nicotiana sylvestris. The sequence continues at coordinate 152,417,002 of NC_091066.1, read as the reverse complement.
ATTTTCTTTGAAAATTCATTTCTCGGGTTTGGGACCTCGGAATTCAATTCCGGGCATATGCCCAAGTCCCATATTTTCCTACGGACTCTCCGGGACCGTCAAATTACGGGTCCGGGTCCGTTAACCCAAAATGTTGACCGAAGTCAAATTAATTCATTTTATAGTCAAAACTTATCATTTTTCACAGATTTTCACATATAAGCTTTTCGGCTACGCGCTCGGACTGCGCACGCAAATCGAGGTGATGCTAAAAGAGGTTTTTAAAACCTCGGAACGCAGAATTCATTTTAAAACAAGTAATGACTTCTTGGGTCATCACATCCCTAAAAGGGAAGATTAGTTTTCCTCCCCTCTTTTCTCTAATATTGCAGAGTCAAATCAGCAATTTTGCAAAAAGAAATTGTGGAATATGGTTTCTCAAATTTTATTATGGATCTTCTTTCTCAAGTATTACTACACGCTAACTTCTTTTTTTATAGTCAATACTATATTAAAAGCACAAAGGTTTTTAGCAAAAGATCATTCGCTTTTTTTATCATTTAAATATAAATTTCACATTAGACAAAACTGTAATTTGATAATTTTTCCTAAAATTTAGGTGTTAAAAAGCAACTAAAATTTTAAACATTAAATCTTTCTTTATTTGAATTATGTAGAAAGTTCTAAGAATTTAGGACCTTATAATTTGTTAAAGATTTCAACTTACTTGTACCTTTCCTTATTTGAACCCTTCCACGTTAATTTTTTTAGTATTATAACTTTAGAATTAACTTATTTCATTTATTGAAAGATGAAATTAGTTGAATTAGCAAAAAATTAATAAATAGATAAATTTAGTTAGGATCTACGTGAAGGAATAAAAAGCATACGAACATGTTATGGAGTACGATAATACGAGAAGGAACATACGATAACAATTTATTTTGGAACACAGTTCATTTAACAACAACGTTCTCTTTAATTATAAATTGAATACTTAACACAATCATGTCGAACAAATTATTTTCCCATTCAAAAGGAAGTTTTTATTCATTGATTTTTTTAAGATATTATTTTAATACTACATTGAATAATTAGAACAAATAAAAATATTTAAGAATATAAAAGTGTTAAAAAAAGTTGTTGGCAAGAGTCACTGAAAATAGTGATTCAAAAAAAAAATGGCACATCTTTGAGAGCAGAATGCCTATTAAAAAAAATTATAATTGCAGTTAAAATTATAAAAATTGTAATGAGCTAATATTTAAAATTTGAATAATGAAAAATAAGTTATTACATTAAATGTTGAGGAAAAGATAATCAAGTGTTTAAATTAAGTTACCCTTTAATGTTGAAAAGAAATAACTAAATCTTTACATTAACTAATTAGCAAAAAAATAAATTTAATTCTTTTTCATATTCATCACATGTAAAATTATTTTTCAACTAACTAAACTCTTAGTATCTGAGAACTTTTGTGGTGCAAGATTTCTTTCCTTTTTTGAGATCAAATATATTATTTAATACTCTATTCACTCCAAAAAGAATAACACTATTTCTTTTTTAATTCCTCTAAAAAATTAATAATACTTTTAAATTTAAAAATAATTAACAATGAATATTTTATTTTATCTTTAATGACAAACTTTTATAGCCACTCAAATATTATGGTATGTGCAAAATCATAAGTTTCAAAAGTCTCCATTAATAGCTACTTTCTTAAATTTCATATCCAGTTAAACTGAATTAAAGCAGATGGATAATATTAATCTAATTCTTTAAAGCTTTGTATTCTTTGATATAATTACACGCACAAAGCGCGTACCCTAAGACTGGTACTATATTAAAAGTACGAAGAACTTAGCGAAATGCCTTTTACGCTTTAAATATAGAGTTCACACTAGAGAAAGTAGTCATTTGATAATTTTTCCTTATTCTAAAGTCAACTAAAATTATTGTTATTAATTATTTCCTTATATAAACAATGTAAAAAGTCCTAATATTTAGGACTTTAAAAAACTAAAATTTAGTACTTATATAGGTGTGCAAGCGTGTACATGTTATAGGAAGATTACTAACGAAGAATTGAAGTATCTAAACTTCTTTTTGAGAACTTTTATAAGCGTGACATGCAAAAGCACACATTTTATAAATTTAGTGTATATAACCGAAATAAAAAGTGTGCAATTATTTTTTATATTAGTTAAAATCTCAAATTATAAATTTCTATTTAAGAGTTGTCTACGAATGTCTGATTTTGGGTTTGCGCTCCAATACCAAATCTTACATTATGATTTAGCAGCTAAATAATACTCTAACAATGTAAATAATTTAACTTATTTTGAGTATATTAACAATATAAATAATGTTTAAGCAAATTTTAACTCGTATCATAATGATATAATAATTTAATTTATATCATTTTATTTCTTTCTAGAAATAAATATTGTTGGATTTAAATATTTCTAACCTACTAAAATTCTTTCTATGATAATTATCTAACAATATATGGAGTATCTTATTGTTATTCGTATTCTTCAACTTAAGTTCAATAGGAATAATATAAAATTTATATTAGGTACTTTGAGCAAATAGAAATTATTCTTAAGGCTATGAGAACATAGTATAGTTACATGATATTTGATAAGTCAGTATATTATTATATACTATTTGAGCTATTAAAATAAATGTGCAACTCATATATCGAAGTTATGTAAAGGCATTAGAATACTTTTGCAAGATATAAATTTTTTCCTTTATTAATGAGGCTAATAGGATCAATAGTTCTTATAAAGATTTTATTTTATAACTCATCACATAGTTTAATAAATTTTTTGTAAATTTTTCAAATTGTATATTCATTGATATGAAGAACACGCGCAACGCACGTACTCTAAAATTAGTTAACTTAAATAGCCTTCTACCCAACCGCTTAAATTAAAAATATCTTACGAATGTATATTATATCTATAATATATGTATAACCATGTATAATTAGTGTATACTCTATGTATAATTACTAAGAAAAATAAACAATGAATACGATCTTCTATTTATGTAAAGATCCATAGCTTTCCCTAAAAATGATTACAGAATTAACACACGGGGAACTTTTTTTCAATACGCTACTTGGCTTCATATCAAGCTTGACTACCATCGTTTTAATATATTTTAAATAACTCTTAATATATTTTCTTCATATCAAGCTTTACTATCACTTGGCTTCACTTTCAAGATTGCTTAATTCTTCAATTGCATAAATTTATCAATAATAAATTGATTAATTACTTACTTTATTTTATTTTTTAAATTTAATATTTTATCTATAATATATAACTGAAATAATTTCATAATAAATATTAATTTTTATTTTTTTACTTTATCCAAAATATAGGATATGTTCTTTTATTATTTTGTATAAAATATATCAATTTTTTTTTTTTGCATTATGTGGAATAAGCAATTAGACTTTTCTTCTATTTTATTTTGAATATAAAGTTTTAATTTTTATATTTTTTAATATGTTGCTTGTAATTGTTTTATTATTATATATCTTTTATTTTGTGTGAATTGATAATGACCTGCGAGACTAATATGAATAGGGGAAGAGAGGAGAATATAATTTATTTTTTAAATTAATTCAAATTTATAAGCTTTATCTCAATTCAAATATTTCAGTAAATTAATTCAAATATATACAATGATATAATTTAATAAGAATATTAAATATAGTGTATTTTAGGTTTCAATTTCAAATTCACTCTTAGCATTACAAATTGTCTATACAAATCTATAATACAGATTTATATTAGATTTTGTTATAAAATCTAGTTGAATTTTGCCTTTAAAGTGTGAAGTAGCATTTCTCGATGTGACACTTGGCTTGACATCATGATTCACTATCATTCTTCTAATATAATATATGAAGTCATAATATGTGTTGGCAACTTCCCAACTTAAAATAAAAAAAGTTTCAGAATAAATAATTTTCAATATATAAAAATTATTGTTTGCTTAAAAAATAGTTAAGTATATTTAAATTCAAAGTCAAAAAGAGTAACTAATTATTAACAATACATAATGTATAACTTAATTTTTTTCTAAAATTCAAGTTCAAAAAGAAACTAATTATTACCTAACCTAACTAACTTTGTCCTAAATTGTCAAGTAGTCTATTGTGAGGCTGCCACTTGGTTTAATTTGGAGGCTTTTTTTTTCCCTCATTTTAATGATATATATATATATATATATAGATTCATAGTACGATTAAGTTACTTAAAAATAACTAGGCAGTGTATATAACAAAAAAAAAAAAAGTAAATTAGATGTTACAACTAGCACTCAATTTAACAATTGGTATCAGAGCAGTTTCTCAAAGATTAGGTTAACGCCTTGAGATGTCTTAAAAAAATGAGAATCTTTCTTCCAAGTCACACCACTAAGAGCCATTTATTATCTTTTTTTGATTCCATATCAAAGATTAATTTCATCTATATTATATATTATTTCTATCTTGATTATATATCTATATTATATTAAGTAGATTGTAGATTTCGATGTATATCTATCAGAACGTGGCTCCAATTCGGTGGTTAATTTATATAACCAACGAAGTTTTTTTTACTGTTTCTTTTATTCCGGTCGATTTTTTTCCCGATATCGTCCCATTAGGATCAATTGCATTAAATACGAATTTTACATAACACCCAAAATTAATGAAGGACAGTTGACCTAACTCTCGGATAGAGTATTAGAACGGAAAAAATAAAATAATTTACTATGCAGCAGAATAGAGCATCAAACTATTTTGATAATAGGAAGAAGATATAATGTATCTTTGTCGAGTAGCAGTCAAAAGAGAAACTTTGCATTTGAAATGAAATCAAATGAAGATTGTGACTTATGAAACTATGGTTATTTTACAATCATGTAGATCTAAATATGATTATTCATGAATTTCTTCCAAAAACTGGTGTCAATGTATTAAGGAGTTACTCGTCTTAGCATGCAAAAGATGATAAAAAAAGATAAGATGGACTAAAAAGATGGCATTTAAATTATATTTAGTAAAAAAGTAAATTATATGTAGTATATATAAGAAACAAATCTTCCATTCATTAGTTTGGCGTAAACAACACTGTGTGCGGATAAATTCTTCTTGCGTTTAACTATTTGTAAACAATGTCCTGTTTATTCTTACCAATATTAATATTTGTTTAGGTAGTGAATGAAACAGTTAAAATATCTTCTCATTGCAACTTTTCTTATATATAAAATTAAAATGTTGAGAATTTCCTTTTATTTATATCTTTTTATAGATGTTTTGGACCTTATGTCCATTAGACACTTGGAGTTGCTTTAACCAATTGGGATTTATTTAACTTACAAGGAAATGCAAGGTTAAACTGGTCAAACTGGAACTGTTCAAAGCAAAATGTACTAATTTCAAATGGAATCAGCTCTTATTGACAGTAAAATTCAAGTGTTCTTTTAACACATGATTAAATTTCAGTAGCTTAACAAGAGTTGGCAAGATTTTCCCATCTTTATGGATAGGGAGAAGAAGAAGACGAACAAATTCAGTATAATCCCACAAGTGGGGTCTGGGGAGGGTAGCGTGTACGCAAACCTTACCCCTACCTAGAAAGTAGAGAGGTTGTTTCCGATAGACCCTCAGCTCAAGAAAAGATGAAAAGGAAGCAGTAGTAACAAGCAATAATAACAACAAGATAATAAGAAACCGAAGCCAAAGGAACAAATAGGGAGAAGAACCTCAGGAAAAAATTGGCTTCACCCTTTAACGGGCTAACTTTAAGGTAATTCAACAGGTTCAATCTGCCATATATCTCTTGCGTATTGATGAATTGTTCGATCACTGCTAAACTTGGACGATCCAGCTGTGTTCAAGATTGACATTTTGGTCCATTTCTGCATTCATTTCAACGATACATGTTTTAAAAACAATACGAATTGCTACCCAAGCTTCTCTTCACATTTGTATAAAGGGCAGCCCGGTGCATTAAGCTCCCGCTATGCACGGGGTCTTAGGAAAGGCCAGACCACTACGCAGCCTTACCCTGCATCTCTTCACGTTTGTATGAATGATATAAAGGAGCTATTTCCTAATCATAGGCATGATTTTCCAAAAAGAAAAGCTTGATAGTATCCTTATGCAGTGCTAATCATATGCTGCAGGTGTTTCCATTTGACATCTAACTGTCAACTTATAGCAGTAGGTATAATGGTGATAACCAGTTTTATCATAGAAAAAGAAGAAACGAATATCATTGAATTCAATCGTTTACAGCAGCCACAGACACAATTGTGCACGGCCAACTGTTTCGCGTGACTAATATGAAACAGAGAAAGACATGGTTAGACAGCATTGACTTTTAGAGACCTCTTATGCTTTACGGGAAGGGATGTATTCAAGACAAGACACAGATCATGCAACATGAATGTGAGTTACTATGAGAAAAAGTATACCTTCTGGTCTCGATATGCTTCATCAACCTTATCTTGGCACTCTATATAGTCAGGGAAATCCTTTCCTACAAGAAAATAGTCAGCACGGCCGTAGCCTTCATTTCCTTCCAAGGATCCAATGAGTTCTTCATAGTTGTAGGGTCCAAAGACGCCTGTCCTAACAAATGCCTTTACTTCTTCAAATCTAGGGTCCGGTATAAACTACATTAAGAAAAATAAGGTAAGCTTCTGTTTTGGTTCAAGAATTCACTTAAAAATATATAGCTTTGTTATGAGTTTGTGCTTGTGCAATATAATTTGTCAATAAAGGATTATGGTGAACCTCACCTTACCCTCGGCTCTTTCCTTACGTAGGCCAGCAATTTCATGAGCCTGAGCTCCAAAGAGAAAGAAATTGTCCTCTCCAACTTCCTCCCTTATTTCAACATTGGCACCGTCTAACGTCCCAATGAGAAGGCATCCATTCATTGCAAACTTCATGTTGCTGGTTCCACTAGCCTCCATACCAGCAGTGCTATTTTAAATAATATCGATATATCAGAGAGGTAAATGACATGTTAGATCAATACAAAATAGTGACTTCATGCAAAAAGCTGTATTATATCGACATTATTTCTAGATACACTGTCCTTGCCTATTATCAAATGCTAACCGATTTGGATGTGCAATGCAATATTTTCCCCCTAAGTTCTAACTATTTAAACCATACTATTCTAGAATGAGATTAATGAGAATTGATGTATATACCATACTAAAGAAGTGTAGGCCAGTAATAACTGCAGACGAAGCTGCGATATGCACTTGGTTCAATGCTCCCATATTTTCATAACAAATCAAATGAATGAAAAATGCATCAAAATGCACAAAGCCGAATCTCTTCAAGGTATGGTAATGTCAGTGTGAAGTATAGACACATGTGACAAATTTTCAACCATTAAACTTAAGATGCGACTGAAAAATATATATATGAACTAGTGAATTAAGTACCTAATATGCTGTGATAGCTCACTACCAGGAATTAGCACTTCTGCTACACTGACATTGTAATCAGGGACAAAGACAACCTGAAATAAGAGCAGATAAATTTTCAAATCTAATGCACCATCTTCGACCTATAACAGGTATAACCACAGGAGTGATTACTAGTATATCAGGTATTTACTGATTCAGAGAGAAACCATCATAAAAATCACATTCTACAAGACTGTAAGGCACAAACCCGAGCAGATTACTAGACTACAACATCCAGTTTCAAGTACTTCTATAATTGCAGATGTACATAAGCATATAAGTACTACAGAAGCATACTGTATTTTGCTAAAAGATGACCATACTTAAATTATTTGAAAGGTTGCAAAATTTTAAGGCATTTATCGTTAACTAATGGTAAAATGGTTAGTAAGATCTTTGAAAATCTTTAAGCAAACATCGGTTTGACTCGTCCAAATCATACCTTCAAAAGATCACCAATCTCAGGATCATGATTCACTGTTGCCCCAACATCAGTGATAAATTTTACAATCCTCTTGGCCTGAACATATGTAGCAAATGCTTTTCCTCCAAATACGCAAACTCGAGGGACAAACTTTTCTTTTCTCTCTTCAGGGCTCATTTCTTTCATCTTCTTATAGCGATAAACAATTCCGAATATATTTAATAGCTGCCGCTTATACTCATGAATGCGCTTGATCTGGAAATAGAGAAGCATGGTTATGTATGAAATCTAGAAAGAATTAAAAGTAGAGGAAGAAAGTGCCACAGAGATTCAATATTTAGTTATCGAAGAATCAAAACATTCAACAACATACCCAGTATTATCCCACACCGTGGGGTCCGGAGAAGAGTCAAAACATTGAAAATTAAATTGGTGAGCGAGAAAACCGATATTATTCACCTGAACATCAAACATTGCATCAGGACTGACCACGTATCCAGTTTTTTCTTTAATGAGAGAGACAATCTTCATTTTGTTGCTTCTTTTTGCCTTCCTCCACTCTGACTGGAGTTCTTCATTATCAGCAAACTGTTGACAGTTAAATGCCTGAAGTTAGTAACCGTTCTTTCAAAAATAATAGCTGACAATATGTATATTTTTTGTATGTAATATGTATTATATACGTATAATATTTATACACTTTTTGGCTAGCAATGCAATCAGTTTCAGCCGACTGGCAAATTTTGTATTTTACCCAACATTTTATATGTTCTTATCCTGTTTATACAGATCTCACTCCATATAGAAGGACCGATGGAAAGAACAAAAAGGAAAAGCCCGCCGAACAACTGTGTAGGAATCAATAAGAACACAATCAGATACAATTCGATACCTTTCTAAGCTCTGCCAATTTTTCAGTGTTTACTAACCAGTCATCAGATCCTGTCCACTTAGTTATAATGTCACTCAACTCTGGGTTACAGAAACTTAGCCATCTTCTTGGCGTTACACCATTTGTCTTGTTTTGGAATTTCTCTGGCCATAACTGTCAAGAAACAAAGTGTTTGCATCAGTCAAAACAGCATTGCGGTGGAGAACAGAAAATGATATCCGCCAATTCTAGTGTGTGATATAATCTTGGTACCTCGTAAAATTCATTGAAAACTTCCTTTTTAACTATTTCACTATGAATCTCAGCAACACCATTAACTGCATGCCCACCAACTACACATAGATTTGCCATGCGAACCACTTGTTGTCGATTTGGATCCGACCCAAATATCCGTGCTATTTTTGCTTGAGGATCCTCCGCCTCTACTTTCTTAACCTCAGTTTCCTCCTCTTCGGCCGTAGTTTCTGCTTTTAATGCCTCAGTTTCCTCATCCTTAGTGTCATCTTTACCTCCTTCTTGTTGTTCTACTTCTTGTGTTTCTTCTACCTTTGGTTCTTCTGCTTGTTCTTTGCCTTCCTCGAATTTTATAAGCAACTCCAAAACAGAACTTGGTATTTCAACATTTTCCAGAATCCTCATTTGGTTTAGCTTCTCTTGCAACAAGTCAAGATCTTCAGTACCATATTCAGCAACTATAGTATGCAAGAGCTGCAAAACCATCCCCTCCAATTCAGTTTTAGAGATCAAGAAGTCAAGGAAAAATCTCTAAAAGCATACTGTACATACGAGCACTCAGCACACATCACGAAGTCCGGGAAAGTATCCACAGGAAACAGTTTGCAGAAAGAAAGAAGTAAACATAACATGCAGAGCAGCACCAAATTTGCCCTTAGGAGGTGGGGTGGCATTGAATATGTAATGGCTACGGTTCAAAATGTATAATCAACTTAATCCTAGAACTGAAATAAAGTTTCAACTTTACCTCCTCATCTATCATTGCTATGATCTCCACGTGCCGAGGAAGCAGTTCCCGAAGAAGTGTCAAACTCCATTTCTCCAGTGCCTCAGGTAGAACAGTGTGGTTAGTGTACGCCACAGTTCTGTCAAAGATAAAACAGTGTCACAGGAATAGAGCTACTGAACTTACATGACTACTTACAAGCGAAGAATCATCTATGCTCAAAGGCAAATCCAAAGGCAATCTAACTATAATATTAAATTGATTATTCAGCTAAAAAGCATTTGTCTGATGCAATAAGGTAAGAGAACCTTTGAGTAATTTCCCATGCCTGCTTCCAGCTCAAACCTTTAACATCCATCAACACCCTTAATATTTCTGGAATGCAAAGTGTTGGATGTGTGTCATTCATCTGTACTGCAACCTTTTCAGGGAACTGATCCCAATTCACTGTATTTCCTGATCTCCTCTCGAACCGTGCAATAATGTCCTGTAGAGAAGCAGAACATAGTGTGTATTGTTGCTTCAACCTGAGCGTCTTTCCCTCAAGTGAATCGTCACCTGGATATAAGATATAGCAAATCTGATCCAAAATACAACAAGACACAGAACTTTAGTGGATCCTCTTCATTTGGTGAATAAACTGAATTTGCAGTAAATGCACATTCATGCTTTGGAATAGCACAGTATTAATAAGACAAACAGAAGTACACCTTTTCAGCCTTTTTCTGGGCCTCATATGCTTTGGCATGGTCTCCATCGTTAAAAGCACGTAAATCAAAAGCTTCGGCAGCTAGCTTTGTTGACCACAGTCGAAGGTTAATCGTTGTTTTCGTTTTATATCCTGGTATTGGGACATCATAGGCAACAGCAGTTATATCTTCTCCTCCAACCCATTCCTTCCTCCCATCAGCTCCTTCAATGACTTTCCCGTAGAATTTTACAGGATATGAAATATCATTCCTCACAATTTCCCATGGATTTCCCATCTGAGATAATAACAGTCCTATTACTTTGGAATATAGCCAGAAAAATATATAAAAGCTATTGAAATATGAAAAGTCGACATATCATTCAGTGTTTAAAATTGCGACAAGTATAAAAAGTCGACATATTGTACCTCAAGCCAATTTTCAGCAACTTCCTCCTGGCCATCCATTGTAATAAGCTGTTTGAAAAGTCCATATCGGTATCTAAGTCCGTAACCCCATGCAGGGTAGTTCAGCGTTGCCATTGAGTCCAGAAAGCAAGAAGCAAGTCGTCCTAAACCTCCATTCCCTAAAGCTGCATCTGGTTCCTGTCAGTCATTACACTAAACAGCTTAAGCTAATTTCAGTAGACTACTATCCCAAGTATGTCACACATCAGATTATTCCTAAGTGGAAGGTACACATCCTCAACTATGTTGATGTGTTATTTAGATCTTTCCGGTGAGCATATCAATCAAGAACTTGTGCTATTCAGAAACGGAAGCTAGTAGCTCTTCAACGTTTCTTGTTTTAAAGCAAAGTCTAAGTGTCAGTAATAACCAAATCAGGTTGTATCAAAACAAGACACAGATTCAATTGAACAGAAACTACTGTCTAGTGGCTAACCATCAACAAAAATAAGTTTAGACATCAGACCTGTCTCGCTACATCTTCTAAGCTATATCCGATCTTAGTTAAAGCATCTGCATAAGGTCCAGTTAGCCCCAAGTTTCCAATTGCATTAAGTAAAGCTCTTCCCTGTAAGCACCAAAAGCATATTAAAATAACTCACTCCAACAAACAATCTCTGAAGTTATACTGCTCAATAAAGAGGAAGCCTAACCTGTAGGAACTCCATAGACAAATAATAGGCCTGTTTTGCATTAATCTTTTCGTTTAAGTCGTATGTTGCATTCCAATTTATAATGAGCATATCACGAACGCTCTCTGCAGTTGCATAGTATGCCTTGGGAAGTTCAAACTTCTCAGGAGAGAAAGATGGCGTGAACTCTGCATGATACTTTATACTTGATAAAACAGATGTGGAGTCTGGCTGGAAAACATCCAATGTGAATCCTGAAAATACCAATAACAAATCACTGTAAGGAGTGAGAATGCCACTGCATTTGAAATTCTCAAATTCCACCACTCTAAACAAGCACAATATTTAGCTCATGAAAGAGAGTGAGATTCAGTTTATAGTAAAATTCCCAATAATGTATCAGTCACACTAAAGTTACAAGGCTATAGAAGTGAAATTTGAATCAATAGTGTTTGTAATAGTCAAGGGGACAACAAAAGTTAGCTCGTGAGATAAGGATTGTCCAAGACTATATAAGGAGACAAACCCCAAAAGCTGGCCCATGAAATGAGAATTATCCAAGACCATATAATGAGATAACAACTTATTCCATCCACCATTCCAGGACTCTAACACCCCACCAATGCAGGACTCTAACATCCCACTAATGCAAGACTAACACACCGCATGTCCAAGCTGGACATCTAGAGCGTGGATAATATAAGATGAACAGAAGCGAATGCAGCATATTAGCTACGGAATTTTACACAAATAGCCAGCCATATTCATTGTCTACTTTTTTTAACCATAGAAATAGATTATACATTGATTATACACAATTATACATAGATAATACATAAATTATGCATATATCCATATTCATTGTTTACTTTTTCTAGCCATATAAATAGATTATACATTGATTATAAACAATTATATATAGATAATACATATATTATACCTCCACTGGCTAATTTTAGTTTAAGCGGTTGTATGAGCGGCTATTTGGGTTAATTCATCTATTAGCTATGGATTCGGCCAGAGGCAGAGCTAGGATTTGAACCTTATGGGTTCGGGATTATAATTCTTTTAAGTTACTGGGTTGTAAATTAATAATTTATACATATTCATTGGATTTCTTAATACAAATACAAAGTTTGAATAAAAGCTACGGGGTTCGGCCGAACCTGCAATCAACACCGTGGCTCCGCCCCTAAGTTCGGCTTCGGCTTAGACATTGTATATGTATTAGGATATCTGCTAAATACGTACAGATATTAAATTTCAAATCTAATAACTCAAATGGTGAGTTCAAAGGCATCTCGACCCCATAAAGTTCAAATCCAGGATCGGAAATGCTGAAGATGGGGACCCAACATTGGATAAATAAAAAATTAGGATGAGTCCTACTCTGACATCATATTAAATAAATGAACGTTGGGCATAAGTCAACATTAAAAATTAGCTAATGCGGTGGATTGTCCGAAAAATCATACTAAGAATACAACTCATTCATTTAACTAATGTTAGACTCTAAAACATGAACTCCAAAAGTTCAAAAATTTTAGTGCATGACCAATGAAAATTATGTCAGTACCTTCATCAGAGGAAGAATCCTTCATCTTCTGTTTTTGATCACTAGCCACATTGCTAACATAAAAGCTTCTTCTTCTCCAATTATACAATAAAAAACTCCTTCTACCCAACAAAAGATTTGGGTTTTTGCTTCTGAAATTGTTGAAGGTAGAAATACTTGAAATGGAAGTAGTGCATGAAATTGAGTTCACTCCAGAGACTGCTGAAGTTGCCATGTCTCTGAACTGAACTAATTGTGTACACTCCAATGTCTTCAAAATGCTAAATTCTCAGTATTTCAGATATAAATCTAACTGAACAGAATAATTTTAAGAGCAGAGAGGTACTGGAGTTGGTGGAGGAGGAACAATGGGGCAAGGCACAAGTGCATGTTGAAAATGAGATAATAAATCGGATTCGTCGTTTTCTTGGAAACAGGTATCTTTGTTTGATTTTGATATTTTTGGAAATGTGCGGACAGTAGTAATCAACCAATTGGCCATTTAGATATTTTTGGGAGTTAGAATTTTGCGTAATTTCTACAAGCTGATGGTGACTAGAGGAGAAATTACTGAGTTAAATTCCGGAAATAGTACAACAACAAACGAGCGGGCTGTGAGGAGCGTAGTTTGCTATCTCAAGAGGTAGAGAGACGGCTTCCAATAAAACCTCGACTTAGGAATATAAAAGGAAGCAACAAACAAAATACAACAATAACAATGTAATAGGACAAAGAAAGCAAATGGTCAAGTAAGGACAAAGATCTAGGAAGAGGGAAATACAAGAATAGTGTCAATACTTCCGGTAAGAATGACACTAGTAGAAAGCTAATACTAGTATTAATACTGCAGGTGAGACTAAGAGAAACTCTCGACTACTGTCAACCCACAACTCTAATACTCGACCTCCGCACCTTCCTATCGAGGGTCATATCATCGGTAGGCTGAAGTAGCGTCATGTTCTGCCTAATCACCTCTTCCCATTACTTCTTAGGTCTCCATCAACTCCTCCTCTGATCCTCCATGGTCAACATCTCACACCTCCTAATGGGGGTATTGGTATCTCTTTTCCTTAGATGCTCGAACCATGTCAACCTCGATTCCCGCATCTTGTCTTCCATAGGAGCCACACGCACCTTGTCTCTAATAACTTTGTTCCCGATTTTATCTCTCTTGGTATACCCACACATGTATCTTAACATCCTCATTTCCGCTACTTTCATCTTCTGGACATGACACTTCCTGACAGGCCAACACTCGGCTCCATACAATATCGCCGACCTAACTACCTCCTTGTAGAACTTGTGATACATTTTTATCACACAAAACACCATATGCGAGTCTCAATTTTATCCACCGGCACTCCAATACGATGAGTAATATCTTCGTCAATCTCACCATTATCTTGTATTACAGACCCAAGAAATTTAAAACTATCTCTCTTAGGGATGACTTATGTATCAAGCTTCACTTCCACTTCAGCTTCATGTGTCCCGACACTGAACTTGCACTCCAAATATTTTGTTTTCGTCCTACTCAACTTGAAACTTTTAGACTCTAGGGTCTGTCTCCATACCTCTAACCTAGCGTTAACTCCACAACACGTCTCGTCAATCAGCACTATGTCATCTGCAAATAATATACACCATGGCACCTTCTCTTGGATGTGTCACGTCAGCATATCCATTGCCAAAGCGAATAGGAATGGGCTAAGAGTTGATCCCTGGTGCAATCTCATCACCACTGAAAAATAATCCTTGTTTCCTTCCACAGTCCTCACCCTAGTCTTAGCTGCTTCATACATATCTTTGATCACCCTATTGTACACTTTCGGAACTCCACTAGCCTTCAAACATTTTCATAAAAACTACCTTGGGACTTTGTCATAAGCTTTTTCTAGGTCAATGAACATCATATGTAAGTCCTTCTTCCGCTCCCTCTACTGTTCTATCAATCTCCTCACAAAATGAATAACTTCAGTAGTTAACCGCCCCGGCATGATTCCAAATTGATTTTCCGAGATAGACACACTCCTTCTCACCCTCCTCTCCACCATCTTCTCATACACTTTCATAGTGTTACTCGACAGTGAAAGTACAAGGGGGAGGTGAATTATTGATTTGTCTTTTTATATCATAAGTAGTTGACTAGTTTACTAATAACTAGGGATTCTAGTTTATTTTACACTCCTTTTTACTTGAGTTTTGATTAAAAATTTATACAAATAGTCCTAAAGGCTTACATGTTGTACTTGTTCGTATGGTTTGATCAAAAAAGTGACAAGTAGTCAAAACCAGCTCAAAAAGGAGTGAAACATGTCACACCTCTTTTTTTACTACACCCCGTAAAGGGTATAAATATAAGGGAGTTTTTCCAATTAAAGGACAATCGAAACGGGATCGTTTATTTATTAAAATCAGAGTCGCCACTTGGGATAATTTATGGTGTCCCAAGTCACCGGTTAAAATCCCGAATCAAGGAAGTTGACTCTTATTTATGGTCCGCGAACACAGAAATCCGGGTAAGGAATTATGTTAACCCGGAAGAAGGTGTTAGGCATTCCCGAATTTCGTGGTTCCAGCACGGTCGCTTAGCAATTTATACTTGGCTTATTAAATTTGTCTAATTACTGACTTTAGATCTTTTGTGCATTTATCTATTAACCGCTTTAAATCACTTGATTATTGAGTTATGCGTACGTATACTCTTTTCCTTTGGCAAGTCAAAAATCATGTCATGCGAACGTGTCTGTAAGCACGTGATTTTTGCCCTATGAAAGAATTACTCCCAAAAATTCAAAATAAAACGATTTTTCTTGGTGCGCAATTTTGAGAATTTTTGTGACATTTTGGATAATTATTTGTATTTGTCTGTGCATGTTTATTTGTTAAATTAATAAAAAATACAAAAATATGTCGCATTTGCATTTAGGATTTAATTCTACAATTAGGAATAATTAGGTTTGTTTTACAAGAATGAAAATTACAAAAATATGCATCGTTTGCATTTTTAGCATTTAATATCCAATTGTACAATTTTATGCTTAATTATTACTTAATTGTGTGTTAATTGTTATTGGGAGTTAATTTGCGCTTTTATAAATTAATTTAGTTCTAGATGATAATTTAAGGATTTTTAGAATTTAGTTTTAGAAACATAAAAGAAGAAAAGAGAGCAAAAATATAAAGAAAATCGAAATTGGGCTCTTCTTCAATGTCAAACCACAGGCCCAAAAAATACCCAACCTTCCCCATGACCCGGTCCACTTCAAACCGGGTCGACCCAGTCCATAACCCAAATACCCAACACCCCTATCTCCCTATCCTACATTTCACAAAAAACAAAAGAAAACCAAACCCTAAAAACTAAACCAATCTGCCCCCCTCCTTCTTCTTCCTCTCCAAGACCACACCCCTCCAACATGGCAGCCATGGCTGCTGCCCTTTCCCCCTCACGCCTCACCCTCAACACACACACAGCAACATACACGCACACACTCACACCTCACAACCCGGACTGCTGCTTCTGCCTTCATCTTCTTCGTCATCCCCGCTGCAACTGTTTCGTCTTCGTCATCGTCGAGCTTGAGCTCGACACCCATGGCTGTTGCTGCGTCTTCTTCTCCACCCCGTCACCTACTGTTTCTTTTGTGTCGTCTTCAACCAAACGACCCTATTGTCCCGTCGCTGTTGCTCCAAAACCAAGCTGCTTCTGCTGCTCCTGCTGCATCCAGCCTCATCAAACAGCTGGTTCGAAACCAAACCCCATCGCCACTGCTTCGTCTTCGACCACCAACAGCACAAGAATCCCTCGTATTCATCATTGACTGCTCGTGGAGTGTTCAAAGGAGTTTCCAGTCGTCCAGCATCGCTTCTGCTGTGTTGCTGCTGCTTCGTCAAGCATTTGATTCCAAACAAACCCCATCGCTACTGCTTCACCCTTTTCCGTCGCCTCCAGTCCAAAAAACGAGACTTAACCATCTCGTTTGTTCGAGCTTTGGTCAGGTTTGTCGAAGCAGTCCATACACAGTCGGGGACGTCGAGTTGCAGTGCGTCGAGGTTGTCATTCGAACCCAATCCCTTTTAATATGGTAGGATTCCGACCTATTTTTTGTGTTGTTGTTAGCTTTCATTCATCTTCTGTTCAATTCTCGTTCCGGGTAAGAAATTAAATGTTTGGTTTGTTCTAATTTTTCTTCTTCTTTGTATCGTTGCATATTTCAAGTTAGGAAGTTCAATCAGTCTTGTATAAAACTGTGGCTATTCCCATAAGTGTTTATTATTGTTATTGGTTCAAATGGTGTCGTTTTGTGTATTGTTTAGTTTCCTGCTTTTTGTTGTTCATCATACGATTTCAGTTTGCATTCCGTTTCCATTAATTGTGATTCATGTTGTTTCAGTTGTTAATATTGTTGTCTCCTTGCTCGTTCATTTGTGTCTAAGTTAACCAGGATTGGTTCCCAATATAGTTAACTTATTCCCATTAATTTGATGTTGTTGTTCAATCTGTGTTCATGGGATTTGTTGTTTAAATTTGTTTAGAAATTGGTCATATTTGTTGTATTTTGGTTGGAATTAATTAGGTGAATTGGTTATAGCTGATGGGGTTAGATTGGTAAATTGCAGTACGTTCAGGGGTAAAATGGTAATTTCAGTAATGTCGGAGGGGTATTTTTGGAATTGAACATTTGAACAATTATTTAATCTGAGTGCTCTGTCCACTAGGTATTAACAATATTAAAATAATACATTGTGGGGGACAAGACATAAATTAGTGGGGAGGTGATATAATTGTTTAATATAATGGGGGACAAGACATAATGTAGTGGGGGAATAATGTAATTGTTTAAGTTAAGCATGTGGGACAAGATATAATGGGGTGGGGTTGATATATTTGTTTAATGTAGTGGGGGACAAAACATGTAGGCATGAGGGACAAAATATGTAGGCATGGGGGACAAGGGAATTAAATAAGAAAAACATTAAGTAGTGGGGACAAAGCATGCAATTAGGGGAATATTTCGGGTTAGTGGTTCAAGACAAGAGTCTTGCTATAAATAAGAGTCATTTTGACATAGAAAGGAGGAGAGGATTGGAGAACATTTTGGAGAGGATTATTATTACGGGTTGGGGAGAACATTTTTTGAGAGAGGAATACATTCTGAAAATCTGAAGAGAGTGTGGTAGAGTTTAAAAAGAGAAAACAAAAACAAAGTGAGAAACGAGTTTAGTTTCGGGTTTAATACACACGTGGGTTGTTGTTGTTTAGTTTGTTTACAAACTTTTGGGTTTGTTCTATTGAGCTTGTTTGGTTTTCTTCAAATTTTTCTGGGCCTTGAATCTGGTTCGAATTGCTGTTGTTGGGTTGCTGTTGCGTTGCTGTGTTATTACTGTTGCTGACTTCTACTTCTCTTCTTCTTGTATTGCCATTTTCAGGTACACATTTGTACACTCTTGGCTTGAGGCGAAATGAAATATTGACCAGGCTTTGCTCCTGTTGAATTCCTCCTGTTTAGATTTGTGTTTGAATAGAATTTTTCTTTCTTTGTATAAAAATGTAGTTGATTGATTAATGAGTAATGGGGTTGCATATGTATAATAACTCCTTCATCTAATAATGTTAGTTTAAATTAATCAAAGAATAGTTAATTTGTTTTGATATTATTGTGTGTCAATCTCATGTTCTAGTGTTATTAAATAATAGAATATAGAACGAAAGCAATCTCTCTTTGTACAAACTCGATTGCAATTTTCCATTTGCATTAGCCGTAAAATAATAACTAATAAGTTACGTCTTTTTCAGCATGTAATTAATTGAGAGATTTTCTTTTATTTTAGAAACGAACTTAATAGAAAAAATGTAGTCACTATAGGTTTATCCTTTTAAATAAAAATGAGACGAGCCTCGCCAAATAAAACGCACAGATTGCGGGGCCCTCACAAAATGTATGTGTTAATTACTTAGAACTCGGGATCGGCCGCTTAGAGAACTCCACGGCCTTACCCAAAATAATAAATACGCTAATCGCTTTAGGCGCGCATTTTAATAATCTTACCTTCTTAAACTCGGGTGTGCATTTCATGCGACCCAAATCCAAATCCCAAAACATTGAATAAAAATGTGTTCCGGATTGCGGGTGCATTTCATGTGACGCAATCCAAAGACATGTTTTTAAATGATGTTCACATTCTTTTAAAATATAATAATAAAAGCGGTAAAGAGTTAAAACTTGCACATGAGCGCATAATTGTATAAAATCAGGTAAACAAGCCGAATATGACAGTTGAGCGACCGTGCTAGAACCACGGAATTCGGGAATGCCTAACACCTTCTCCCGGATTAACAGAATTCCTTATCCGGATTTCTGGTACGCAGACTGTAATACAGAGTCATTCTTTTCCTCGATTCGGGATTAAATTGGTGACTTGGGACACCCTAAATCTCCCAAGTGGCGACTCTGAAATAAATAAACAAATCCCGTTTCGATTGTCCTCTAATTGGAAAAACTCCTTCACCCCTCGCGGGGGCGGAAAAAGGAGGTGTGACAGTGTCCATAATTAATAACGCTTTGTTCATTAATAAAGTTTAGCCGAAGTTACGCGAACATATACTCTGATTTATTTTTAAAGAAATTGTAACCGTGTCACGCGGACGTGTCCACAATCACGATGATATTTTAAACGGCCCTAAAGGTTTCTCTACGAATATTTATTATTTTACCTCTACATTGTGAAATTAACACAGAGCCATTTGTTACTAAGTGTCTAACTATGGCTTGCCTCAAATCTATTTGACGGAATCCAGTTAATTAAGCACTAATGGAATTTGAACCCTTACTATCGAATGAGTGACTTAATCCAAGCTCGTTCAACTACAGGGTTGTCACCAAAATAACACTAATTCAATTAATAAGAGAGCCCAAATAAGACAGGCCCAATTACTTAAGTGGCGCATTCGTTCAGGATTAAAGAGGAACAAATGGGCTCTAATCATGAGCCCACAAAAATGTGAATACAAGCCATTCCCCTTTTGTTTCAACATGGGTTCGAAATCCAAACCACAAGGCAAAGTAAAATTATTTTTTAAAACAAACTGACGCAAGACCAATCAAGACCCGAGATCCTGGACATCAGACCATCATATTCAAACAAATCAGCCCTTCAACTAATTCAACAAAAGCAATTACGCGAGATTCTACACCTGATTAAACCATTTCAATGACAAATTACACCTCATGAGACTGCTAAATAAGTGAATCTAAACTTGAACAATTGACTCATATTTAACATGTTTACAGATAATCAAGGTAATTCTATATACGTCTCAGACCCTGAAGTGACGAGCCGAAACATTTTTCTTGCCCAATACACTATAAAACTGAATACTAAACATTTTTCTTGATGTTTAAGTACATCAAGCCTGCCGTGACAGTTCAAATAAATTACACAACAAAAGAAGCTTTCATACAGTCTACATTACTCGATTTTCATGATTGATGGTAAAGCACAACTACTGATTCGACTAAACAAATTGTTCATCAAGCTTCTATGATAGTCCAGGATCAGATTCAGGGATAGGAGTTCAACATGCCCAAAACCAACATTTAGCTATGAGATATTTGATAGAAAATGGAGTCACCCACCAATTACAAACAAATACATCTCTCAGAAGGATACTATCACCAACCAGCAGAATACAATGCACTATATGATTCCAAAATAAGGCAATTAAAACAAAATAAAGCTAAATCAATTAGCAAACAATGGTGACATTATGCTCAAATTTCCAGATTTTTATTTCATCTTTGAATCAGGCCTCACATTAGATAGAACTCAGAGATAATGTACCTGGGAATAAGGAGAAAGCAAGAAGGAGTAAAGATCAGTAGGCAGCAGCAACAGAACAAAATCTCAAACTCAGCAGCAGTAGTAAGCTCAGAAATGACCAATGAAACCAGCCTTGAACCCAACTTTAAACCAGCAGAAATAACCACTGATACCCAGCAATAAAAAAAATAGCCAAAATTTGAACCAAACTTTTGAAAACCAACCAAGCTCAAACCATTTTAGCCCTCGATTGTTTAGAGATCGTTTCAGAAGTGAGAGCCTCAAGAATTATAGAAAAACTTTCAATGGAACAGTGATTTTTGTTTTTTCTAGTTGTTCTGATTTCTCCTATATTTTCAGCCTTTTTGGTCTCTCTAAGGTGTAAAAGAACTGTCTGTTGAATGAGAAGAAGGCTTCCTTTATAAGGCCGAGGGTCTGCTGTGTGCCTTCCAAGGCAAGGTAGTCAGATTTTTCCAAAATACCCTCATAGGGCATTTTTTAAAACTGATTTTTGGACAGCTGTCCATTTCCTTCAGATATTTTCAATTTACAACCTGTTTTCCTTAACCATTTTGGGCAGCAGTCCATTTAGGAAGCTTCCCATCAGTTATTAAAGATTCTTCAAGTTGAAACAATCTCCAAAATTACCCCCTAAAGTTCCCCATTATTCACTTACCCCCCTTAATTTTGAATGCTCACAATCACAATAACAGTAAACAAACGAGCTAACACTTTCAAACAAATTCAGAACAACTATTGAAATTATGAAAAACTAGCTTGAATACCCTTCACACATAAACATGAATTCAAAAATGTTCTTGAAACAAGAATTAATGCGAACGATGAACTATACTTGACTAATCTCAATGCTTCAATTCCAAAATTAATTCACAAATGTGAAATGAAACCTAGCGAAAAGAAGAAAATCTCATGAATTGAAACCAAATTAAACTCAAACCTTATGAAGCCGATTGTCATTGACAATTAAGAAAACAAGCTAACTAACGAACTTACAACCAGAACATAATGCAATTAAGCAAGAAACAAAAATTCTGAAGGATGAAAACTGGAAAAACAAACAAACAGAAGAGATGAAAAGGAAACCAATCGACGCAAAGGAAATTATCCCAAACCTGCTTCAGCAAGAACTGCATGAACTCGAACAACCTTGAAGAAGAAAGTGAACCTTTGACGGTCATTAATCGGTTGTCCTTAACAAAAGACAAACGATTAATGACGGTTTTGGGTTCACTTAACCTTGCTAAGCCAGAAAGGAACCCAGGGAGAGACTTGGCTATCCGGACCTCTTCTCTACCACTGATGGACCATTTTGAAATGAAACAAACACGTATTTGAGGCAGGAAGGAGATGAGGGGTTGTATGGTGTGATTCTGGGTGGATTTGGGAATTTTTAGGGTTTCAGGTGCTAACCTCAGATCTGAGATTCGAGGCGATGGAGGGGGATTTGAGAGGAACTGTTTGGAGATTTGGGATGGGGAGGTAGAAGGGAGTTCATGGTGTTAATTTAGTGGTGAGTGGACGACGGCGCTGCCACCGGACGGTGGGGGAATTTTGGGGCGGCTACTATGGTTTGGGGGTAGGTTTCTGAAGGTGGGGTGTTGGGACAATGAAATGAGGGGGGTAGGGTGCGTTCGGACATATATATACTCTCCAGGCTTTAGTTCCGAGCATTTCGATCAAGTGGAGATCAACGACTCAGATCGACACTGATCGAAACGACGTAGTTTTATTTGAGGAGGGATCCGGACCGGGTCAGGCCTGGGTTGGGCCGAGTGTTGGGTGGAAAATTGCTTGGGCTGGGAACTTTAATTGCAAAAGGCCCAAAATCAGATTTCTTTGTCATTCTTTTCCTCTTCTTTTAATTTCCAATTTTCCTTTAAATTAAAACTAAAAATAAAAACCTAAATTAATTCCTAAATCAAATAATCCTACCACAATAAATTAATTAACTCTAACTAACAATTACCACAAATAATTGAATACCAAATTGAAAGTAAAACTCCCAAAATTCGAAACTCAAATTAAAAAACGTAAAAATGAGTTATTTTTGTGATTTTTCCATTTTTGTAAAGCAACTAAATTACTAATTAATTCAAAAATGCCAAATTAAATCTCAAATGCAAATGCAATGCATTTTTTGTATTTTTCCATGACTTAAATAAAATAAACGTGTGCATACAAATGCAAGCAAATAATGAAAAATGCTACAAATCTACGAAATTATAAATAATGGAAAAAATTCATTTTTCTTGAATTTATGGGAGTAATTCACATAGGGCAAAAATTACGTGCTCACAAAACATGCACAAGTACCAAGAACTAGTCAAGGCATTGCTGCAGCATAAAATCCACTGCAACCGCAACAGACCCACCGCAGCCGCAGACCATTTAGTGCGGTCCGCGGTGGAAGAGTTCAGAGAGGTGCACTTTTGAAGCTCAAAGCAGTGCGTTCCGCGGAGGATTTCTCGCGGCCGCAGTAGCCTCTTCGCGGTCGCAATCCATTTTATGTGGTCCGTGGAGAGGGGATTCAGAGAGTTGGGAGTTTGGACGATTGAAGCCAGTGCGGTCCGCGATGTGATTTTACCCGGACCGCAGTGAAGCCACCGCGCCCGCGGTGCACTTTATGTTGCCCGCAGTGGCCAAGTTCAGAGACTGAGCAATTGAAGCTAAAAGCTCCAATGTGGCTGCAGTCCATTTCTTGCGGTCCGCGGTACCTCTGTAGGAGTATTTTGTCCAGAAAATTCGACCTAGTATAAATACTTTCTTTTCACATTTTTAGGGCATCTTTTGTAATCTGTTAGATCCCAGAGCACGTGAAGGCCGTTTTGGACCTATTTTGAGTAATTTTGTGGCTAGTTCAACATTGAATCGTTATTTCTTAGTATGTAATAATAATTTATGGGTTATTCTTCATCTAATTTTCTGATGTTTTTCAATTATTATGAGTAGCTAGAACCATTAGCTAGGGTTTTGGCTCAACCCTAGTATGGGTATTTGATGGGTCTTTTATTTTAAGGCTTAGATGTTTATGGGTAGTTGATATTTGGACTGATTTGTATTTTTCATGTTGAATTAGTGGTTGCAAATACTAATTTGTGCCTATTTGACTTGGGTTCTTCTTGAGAAAGAGGGTTTGAGTCTAGGAAAATCAGTTCAACAAGGAATTGGGACGTAATCAAGAGTTTGATAGCTCCAATTAAAGGGTTAAACCTAGAGATAATAATACCTGACTTGAGCCTATATTACTTGCATAATTTGGACACCCAATTGGTCTTGAGAAAGTCAATTAGGGCAAAGTCACTCAAGCTACCGAGAGGTATAGAGTGAGTAATTTCGTGCATTGGCTATATCGTAATTCCCAACATAACATCTTTACCTTAGGCTTTAGATCTAGTCAAGTATTCACCAAGGAGAAAGTCACTTCCCTAGTGCCTCTTTAACTATTTAGAAAACCTTACAAGTATTCACTCCTAGTTTAATTTAGCATACTACTAGTTTAAAAATTAGAAGTAACAAACAACCCAAGATGATTTGAAGTGTAATTAAGAGCACTACGCATTGCTAATTTAGATAGGAAACCATTTCCCAACCAATTCTAGCTCCCTGTGGATTCGATCTCGACCATCTCGGGTAAAAGCTGCTTCGACCACTCTTGTCACTTTGTAGTGGTGTAGGGTTGGCATCGATCACCTTTTGGCGCCGTTGCCAGGGAGCTAACGGTTTCGACTATCTATCTAAATAGTTTTGTGTACTGTTTTTTTTCTTTTGTGTTACTAATTTGTGTGTGTCGCAAACTCAGGTACAAAATGGCTACAAATAATGTACCTCTTGGAGATCTTCCGCCGGGGGAGGAAATAGATGATAATATTGATGATGAGGTTCCTATAGTACCTCAAGCTCAAAGGAGAGGCCTCCAGGCCAATGATAATGTTCCAGACCCTCCCCCACCACCTCCAAGAGTGGCTCCTCGAGTGCTTCCCAACCAAGAATATGCTAGTGCAATTGTCTCACCCTAGATCCGGGCGGGCAATTTTTAAATTACAAATGCGATGCTGCCTTTGTTGGAGCAACGAGGGTATTTCACGGGTGCTCCCCATCAGAATGCTTACAAAAATCTCAAGGGTTTCGTGAATACCTATTGGGGGATCAAGAAAACTAATGTATCAGAGGATGCACTTCGGTTGAGAATATTCCCTTTCTCACTTAGAGGGAAGACATTGGATTGGCTTGAACGACTTCCCAACTATTCTATCACTACTTGGGATGAATTGGCTGATAAATTCATTGCAAAGTTTTTCTCGCCGGGGTACATGGCAACTTTGAGGGATGAAATATTAGCTTTTAAGAAAGATCCCAACGAACCACTACATGAGATATGGGAGAGATACCGGACCATGGTAAAGTAATGCCCCAACAATGATATGACTGAGGCAATGATACAACAGACTTTCTACTGGGACATTAACACAACAAATCAGTGCATAATGAACTAACTCACCGGGGGAAATTTCATGAACACACCGTATGATGAGGCTAATGCAATATTGGATGAAATGGCTGACATGTCTTCCAGTTGGCAAAGTAGAGCAAATGTGCCTCAGGGTGACCCCACGGTCATTCACTTGCACAAAGAACTTCATAATCATGGGTAGGCAATAGCAGAATTGACAACCACAATGAACCAGCTTGCAAAGGCACAACTACAATAGGTTCAAACGCCATGACAAGTTAATGCTATGGAGGGTGTCAACATGCTAGTGAACAAAAGAAGACAAAGAGGTCAATAAAACCAAGGAAGTTCGGATCAATTTAACCAAGATAGTGGTGCGTTCCAAGATGATGGTTATGATGAGCAGAATGAAGAAGTGCAATATGTGAACAATTATTAGGGCCAAAGGGGCAATTCTTCCAACCAACAACAATGGATACCCTAAGGCAATTGGGGCAATCAACAACAACAAGGAAATAGTAATTGGGGGAACAACAACCAAAATTCCAATTGGGGCAACAATGTATCAACAACCGAACAACCCACCCCCATTTCCATCCCAAGGTCCTAGTTCTTCTAACAATAAAATGGAGAGAATTGAAATGATGTTTGAACAGATAATGAAAAAGAATATGGACTCTGATGCTCAGTTGGCTTCCCACAATACTTCAATCAGAAACTTGGAGGTTCAATTAGGCCAAATCTCACAATCCTTGAATACTCATCCTAAGGGGGCTCTACCTAGTGATACGGTAGTTAACCGGAAGGGTGGGAACAATTCCAGGCATGTTATGGTGGTAACTACAAGAAGTGGACGAGGCGATGATATGAATGCCTCCAAACAAAAAGAAATTTTGAGTGATAAAGTTGAGTTGCAAGAAGATGAGATTCCTTTGGTGGTTGAGAATGTGATTGATGAGAACGTAAATGAAGAAGTGAGGATTGATATCCAAGATGCCGAGGTGGAAACGCAGAATAACGTGAACCCGTCTAGGGAACACGTAATAGACATGCCGGAAATGGTTATGCCTAAAGCAAAGTCTCCTTTGACAAGACCACCTCCACCTTATCCTCAAAGGCTCGCGAAGCAGAAAATGAGAATCAGTTTAAAAGGTTTATTGACATGATGAAGAACTTATCTATTAATGTGCCTTTGGTGGAGGCTCTAGAGCAAATGCCGGGTTATGCTAAATTCATAAAGGAATTGGTGACAAATAAAAGATCCATGGATTGTGAAACTATCAAGATGACCCACCAAGTTAGTGCAACGGTACACTCAATGGCTCCGAAGCTAGAATATCCTGGTGCTTTCATCATTCCTTGCACCATTAGGAGTGCAGACGTTGCTAAATCTCTATGTGATTTGGAGGCAAGTATCAACTGGATGCCCTACTCAATTTTCAAGACTTTGGGTATTGGGCAACCGAGGCCGACTTTCATGAGATTGCAAATGGCGGATAGAACCATGAAATGGCCATTGGGTATAATTGATGATGTTCTTGTCTGGGTGGATAAATATATCTTGCCAGCTGATTTTATGATCTTGGATTGTGAGGTATATTATGAGATTCCAATCATATTAGGAAGACCTTTCCTTGCAACGGGGAAGGCCTTAGTTGATGTGAAAGCATGGGAACTCACCTTCCGGGTGGGTGATGAGAAAGTGGTATTTCATGTGTGCAAGTCAATGAAGCAGCTCAACAGTTCTGAAGTGTGCATTTTGTGGATCTTGTCACTGCAGTGATAATTGATGATACTAGTGCAATGGTCAATGTGGAGGACCCTCTAGAGGCGGTTTTGTTGAATCTTGATGTAAATGAGGATGAAGGCCGAGTGGAGTGTGTCAATGCTTTACATGGAATGGGCTCTTACTCTTATGAGCCTAGGAAGACCCCACCAACAAAGCCCTCAATCGAGGAACCTTCGGTGTTGGAGTTGAAGTCGTTGCCTCCACACCTCAGGTATGAATTCTTAGGCCGTAGTTCAACTTTGCTAGTTATTCTTTCCTCGTCTTACTAACATGCAGGTTGATGCCACATTGGCGGTGCTACAAAAGTGGAAGAAGGCAATTGGATGGACATTAGCTGGCATTCGGGGGATGAGCCCCGCATGTTGTATGCACAAGATTATTCTGGAATATGATGCAAAGCCCTCCTTGGAACATCAAAGGAGGTTGAACCAGGCAATACAAGAAGTTGTGAAAATGGAGGTGATTAAGTGGTTGGATGCCGGGGTTGTGTACCCCATCTCTGATAGCTCTTGGACTTCGCCGGTGCAATGTGTGCCGAAGAAGGGTGGTATGACCGTGGTTACCAATCCACAGAATAAGTTGATTCCGACCAGGACTGTCACCGGGTGGAGGGTGTGTATGGACTACCACAGGTTGAATAAAGTGACCCACAAGGATCACTTTCCATTGCCTTTTTTTGATCAGATGCTAGACCGACTTGCTGGGTGTGCCTTCTACTATTTCTTGGATGGGTATTCTGGGTACAACCAAATTTTGATTGCTCTAGAAGATCAGGAGAAGACCACCTTCACTTGTCCATATGGTACCTTTGCCTTTTCTAGGATGCCATTTGGGTTGTGTAATGCACCGTCTACATTCCAGTAGTGTATAATGGCCATTTTGACCGATATGGTGGAAAATATTTTGGAGGTGTTTATGGACAACTTCAGTGTTGTGGGTGATTCCTTTGATGAATGTTTGAAAAATCATGATAGAGTGTTGGCCCGTTGTGAAGAAACCAATCTTGTGCTTAATTGGGAGAAATGTCACTTCATGGTTGAGGAGGGCATAGTCCTTGGCCATAAAATTTCAAAGCATGGTATAGAGGTGGACAAAGCAAAAATTGAAGTGATTTCAAGGCTCCCTCCCCCTACTTCAGTCAAGGGAGTTAGAAGTTTTCTTGGGCATGCGGGGTTCTACCGGAGATTTATCAAGGACTTTTCGAAGGTAGTGAATCCTTTGTGCAAGTTATTAGAAAAAGATGCCAAGTTTGTGTTCCATGAGGGATGTATGCAAGCCTTTGAACTTATCAAGCACAAGTTGACCACCACTCCTATTATTACTGCACCCAATTGGAGCTTATCTTTTGAGCTCATGTGTGACACGAATGATGTTGCGGTTGGGGCGATGTTGGGTCAAAGAGTGAATAAAATATTTCATCTGATGTACTACACAAGAAAGACAATAAATGATGCGCAAGTGAACTACACGGTGACTGAAAAAGAACTTTTGGCTATTATGTTCGCAATGGAAAATTTTCGGCCATATCTCATGGGCACCAAAGTCATAATTCACACCGATCATGCCGCACTCCAGTACTTGATGACGAAGAAGGATTCAAAATCTAGGCTGATGCGATGGGTCTTGTTACTTTAAGAGTTTGATTTGGAGATTGTGGACTGGAAGGGCAGTAAAAACCAAGTGGCGGACCACTTGTCCCGCTTGGAGGAGGAGGGGAGGCCTCGTGATAGCCTAGAGATCAATGATTCATTTCCCGATGAGCAACTCCTTTCTGTATCAGTGAATGGTATGCCATGATTTGCGGACGTGGATAATTTCCTTGTGACTGGCATAATCCCGTATGAGCTATCTTCTAACTAAAGGAAGAAGCTCAAATGGGATAGTTT
Source organism: Nicotiana sylvestris (assembly GCF_000393655.2). NCBI lineage: Eukaryota > Viridiplantae > Streptophyta > Magnoliopsida > Solanales > Solanaceae > Nicotiana > Nicotiana sylvestris. Next base: position 152,387,936 of record NC_091066.1, on the reverse strand, counting down.
GGACTTTTATTGGGATGAGCCATACTTGTTCAAGATCTGCACGGATGATGTGATTCGAAGGTATGTCTCGGAGGAGGAGCAATTGATTATCTTAGAGGCTTGTCATTCCTCTCCCTATGGTGGACATTATGGCGGGGCGAGGACGGCTTCAAAAGTTCTTAGTTGTGGATTTTTTGGCCAACATTGTATGAAGATGCAAGTGAACTTGTGAAGAGATGCGACAAATGTCAAAGAGCGGGTGGAATTTTGAAGAAAGATGAGATGCCTCTCAATACCATTCATAAAGTTGATATTTTTTTATGCGTGAGGCATTGATTTCATGGGCCCATTTGTTAGTTCATGTGGGAACACATACATTTTAGTGGCAGTCGGCTATGTTTCAAAGTTGGTTGAAGTTGTGGCTTTGCCCAACAATGAGGCCCGGAGTGTTGTTGCATTTCTCAAAAAGAGCATTTTTACTAGGTTTGGCACGCCTCGAGAAATCATAAGTGATGGGGGGTCTCATTTTTGCAATAAAGCTTTTGACACTTTGCTTGTAAAGTATGGTGTCAATTACAAAGTTTCTACTCCTTATCATCCTCAGGTGAGTGGCCAAGTGAAGTCTCAAACAGGGAAATCAAAAGTATATTGTCAAAGACGGTCAATACAAATAGGACTGATTGGTCAAAGAAGTTGGATGATGCTCTATGGGCTTATAGGACTGCCTACAAGACTCTGATTGGTATGTCTCCGTACCGGTTGGTGTTTGGGAAAGCTTGCCATCTACCGGTTAAGTTAGAGAACAAGGCCATATGGGTTTTGAGGAAGCTGAATCTTGAATGGGATATGACAGCAAATCTTCATGTGGAGCAGCTTAATGAACTTGATGAATTCCAATTCCATGCCTACTCCAGTTCGTCCTTATACAAGGACAAGATGAAGTGCCTATATGATAAGTATGCTCGTGGCAAGGAGTTCAAAGTGGGTGATTTGGTTCTCTTGTTCAATTCTCGGTTACGTCTGTTTCCGGGAAAACTTAAGTCAAAAGAGAGTGTACCTTTTCAAGTGGTTTTTGTGACTCCATTTGGTGCACTTGATTTGAAAAACAAAATGGGGAGGTCTTCAGAGTGAATGGTGGCAGAGTCAAGAACTACCTTTGAAAGATTGATAGCAGCCACATGGTGGCATTGATCCATCTAAAGTGATTTGATGGTAACCTATGTCGTGTCGCGATGTTAAATTAGGCGCTTCTTGGGAGGCAACCCATGTGTCTTTTTTTTGTTTTTCTTTAATTTTCTTTGTAGTATAGGATTTTCTTTTGGTCTAACTGGTTGTGAGATGTGTGTAGGATTGATTTGATGCAATGCAGGAACTAAACTAGAAAAATGGAAAAATGATGCACTCTCTGAAGATTGGACTGCTGCCTTAATGCATTTTTCACGGCCGCAATGGCGTTGTTGCGGGGGCAAAATTTTATTGCGGTCCGCAGTGTTGATTGGTAAAAAAGTAGTGGTTCTCTGAAGATTGGCATCGTGGCCGCAATGCATTTTATGCGGTCCGCGGTGCCCCACTGCGGCCGCAGAGCATTTCTTGCAGTCCGCAGTGGTTGTCTCCCCAGAGCTTTATGTTTTTGAGTACCGCGGACCGCGATGCATTTCTTACAGTCCGCGGTGGGTAGGTAGAGTGGGTCCAAGGTTCCTTTTCTATAAATAGAACCTCAGGCCTTCATTTAAAACTTTTCGCTCATTTGATCACTAAATAGAAAAATATTGTTCATCCAACCCTAACTACAAAAATTCAAACTCTCATTCTAACTCATCTGTGTTGCATTTCATTACTGGTAATTTTAATCTTTTTTTAGTTTTTAACTTTGTTTTCTTTTCTTTTAATTAGTTAGTTGTAGTACTTCTTCTTCTTCTTATTCCCTTTTCTTTAAATTTGTAGCGTAGGTTTACTTAATGTGTTTAGATTAGGGTTAATCAGTGGCAAACAGTGATTGAACACCTAGGGGATCAATAACATGTGAAAATTAGGCTAAAATGTGAAGAAAATTAAAACCCTAGGTTGTGTTGCTTGGTTAAGCTTATCACGACCGCATTGGGTTTTTCTGTGGTCCGCGGTGCTTCACTGTGGTCCGCAATGCCATTTTGTGCGGACCGCGGTGGTAAAAGTTTAGAAAGTCAAATGTTGAGTACCGCGCAGTCGACTTTTCACGGTCCACAGTGCCTTACCGCGGCCGCAGACCATTTCTTGCGGTCTGCAGTGCATGTAAACAGAGAGTGGGTATTCTGACCCCCACCTCAATGCAGACTGCGGTGCCATTTTGTGCGGTCCACGGTGGTCCCTTTACGGCCACACTACATTTTATGTGGTCTGCAGTTTGTAGTCTGCAACTCTTTTCTTCTATGTCTTCAATTGTTTTCTTCTCTGATTCTTCTGATACTGTGATAGTAACAAGCTTCAACTGAATTTCACTTGCAGAAAATGGTTAAATCACGAGGCGGTGGTGGAAAAAAAGTAAAAAGGAGAGCCCCCCTGGGGTAGGGGACAAAGCATGATCAGATTGACCCCCCAAGTCCGGCAGGCAATCAAGGACACTAGGAAGTCAATAAAGGCTGTGGATAGAGCTGCTTCCCATTCGGGAAATGAGTATTTGCCCTCCTAGGAGGCATCTGACTTCGAGTTAGTGCCGGAGTATGTTCCTGACTGGACCGAAAGGCGAAGATTGAGAGTTACACCTCCGGGCACTCTTTCAGTTGCAATTTCTTCAGAGTCGTCTGAGGGCTCAGCTGAGAGCGGTGATGATGTTTCTTCTACTTCACCTACAGCTTCAACACCCGGTGAGGAACCAATAGAAGAAGAAGAAGGAGGGGGTGTGCCTCAAGTAGGGGGTAGAGAAAACTCGAAAGCCAGAGGCTTGGCAGGATAGATTTGTTAGTGAGCTTGCTTACCACAAATTCTAAGAATGGTGGCCAGAGAGGAAGTTGATACTTGAACGGAGATTTATTGACAAGGATCTTCTGCCTCACAACCCAAATGTGCAGAGGCAATTCAGAGAGAGGCCGGGCTGGGACTATTTCATAGGCAACGTTGAGGATGCAAATGAGCACTTAGTCAAGAAGTTCTACACTAATACTTCCCACATCAAAAAGGGAAGTAAAGTGACTAAGGTGCGAAACTTGACAGTGAAGTTTGATGGCTAGACAATCAATGAATACCTGGACTTTCTGGATGAGGATGAAACTTTATACTTAGAAAAGGTAGTATTGGGAGAGGATGCCCGTCCGTGGTTAGCAGAGTACTTGGCCCAGGTACCACCCTAGCATGGTTGACAGCGGGAGTCAAAATTTTGAGGAAAACCCTGAACTTCGAGGCAAAAGGGTAGGAGACATTTGTTTGCAGCAGGCTAGACCCCACCACTCATGAGAACTCTCTTCCTATCTCCCAGGCAATTTTGGTAGCTTCTATCATGGTAGGATACCCGATCAACATCGGGAATGTTATGTCCGGGGTAATCACAGGGGTGGTCAATGAAGGTGTGATAGATCATAACCCTTCCCACATTTCCTGACTATGTACTTTGAGGATCAGGATGTAGAAAAAAGGAGATTCGATGTGAAGGTGAAATCAAAGGCACCCTTTTCCTGGTACAACCTCAAGGGTGAGGACAACCCCAAAGACCCTAAAGGCAAAGCCACTGCCTCTATTGGCCAGTCTGAAGAGCCAGTAGTAGTAGTAGCTTCTTCTCAGCCTCCTTCAGGCATACCAGAGACTGCCCCAGGACCCTCTACTTCCACTGCCCCAGATATCCCCTCATCTTCAGTCTACCCATTGACTGCCCATCGTTTGAGCCAAACCCTTGCCAGTATTAACAACTGGATGCAGGCAGCCACTTCTAAGCTGTCTGTGCTTTCTACCTCAGTGGCAACCCAGTCTGTACCCCTTCAGCCACAGGTTCCACAGTCAGTGGAGGATACTCTCAAAGAGCTTCTGGACAACCAGAGGAAGCTCCTGGAGAACCAACAATTAATATTGGAGGCTGTAGGTTCTCATGTCAAAGCATTGAAGGAGCTGACAAAGGAAACAAAAAAGTTGAGAAAAACTCAGGCATCAAAGGAGTCAGTGAAGGGGTTGAGGGTGGAAATAGAGAAAATGAAGGCTGATTAATTGCCCTTGAAGCTATTATTGCATGACCCAATTCCAACAACCCAGCCTGACCCAGAGCAGGAGTTAGAGAGGGCACCGAAGAGGAGAAAGATGATCCATGTACTGATGATGCAGTGATTGAGTTAGCAGACCTCCAGGATGGTTCCTCCAACCAGCCCCAGGTCCCAGTGCAGACATAGGTTACAGGGATCCAGTCACAGGTTCCTGAGCAGTCCAAGGACCAAGGACCCAGGATCATGATCCTATGCAGACGGAGGACGAATAGGGAGTTTTCTTTACTCTCTATCTTATTTTGAGCTATTTTTGGTTAGTTAGCATTGAGGACAATGTTAGCTTTTATTTGAGGGGGTAGCCCTATTTGGATGATATGTGTTGATACTCAATTTTTTCCTATATATTTTATAGACATATATATACTTTTAAAATAGCATATATATACACATATATAAGCATGCACAGGGTTTTTATAATTTTTCTATAATTTTAAAGGTTTAAATGATTTAATTCTTCCCCTTTTACTTATAAAATTTTTAATAATTATCCTTCAAATTATTGTTGTGGTAGTTTAGCCTTCTAAATCCTATATTTAGGCCAAAATAGTGCTTAAGTATTTTTTGTGCATTTTTTATAATTGCGTTTGCATTTTTAAAAAACTAATTTGCATATATTTTGCAATACTAGCCGTATTAACGCATAATTACGTTTATATGCATAAAATGATCTTCTATAAATTATATTATAAATCATCTTAGTACACGAAATTATTTTTTAGAAATCATCTATTATTTATTATAAATTATATTGGGTTAAATTGGTTATTTAAAACTTAGCCAAATTGTATTTCAATTTTAGCTTAAATTCAACCCAATACCCCAGCCCAATTCCTAATTAAATAATCCGACCTAGGACTCAAACACTTCCTACCCAACCCAAAACCCTTCAGATCCTGGTCGTTGATCTTTTAGATCAACGACCCTCATTTGTTCTTTCCTTTTTAATTCCAAACGACCCCTAACCCTAATCATTTCTCTACATCTGTCGCCCTAAGATCCTTTCCTCTCTCAAAACACTCTCAGCCTAACTCTAATCTCCAACCGCCGACCTCCCATCTCCGGTCATCTCCGGTGACCTCTCATCGTCTCTTAAGCCTCCAATGGCTTCTCTCATGCCATGCTTGCTTTCTCTAAGGTCTTCAAGGGCCCAGGGACATGCTTACTTGTATCTAGGGTTCATCTCCTGCCTGTTCTTGGATATTCCAGTGTGATTTCAAGCAAGATCATTCTATATTTGCTACGACCCTTGGATTTCTGGACCGGTTTCTTCATCTCTATGTGGGTTCTTTCGAAACCCTAATTTATTTTCTATACCTCCTTGACCTGTGTAGATCTAGGATGATTTGAGTTTGTTTCTTGAATGTTTTACACTATCCTCAAGGTTCTTTACAAGAATCATGTGATTTCAAGTGTTTTTCGTTTTCTTCTAAAACTAGGGTTTTTAGAACTTCTTTTAAAACCTTGTTTAACTGATTCTTTATGTTTAAACTTCTATTTCTTGCATATCTTGACTGATTCTATGAGTTTACTCCATCTTTAACTCGTCTACATTGAAAGCCCTAATTTTCAGGGTTCTTTCATTTGGTTATGTGTATTCATGACTGACCGGTCCTCGTTTTTTGAGTTTTTGTGATCTCTTGTGACTATCTTGCCTTGATATGTTTCTATAGAGTCTCTTAGCCTAAACTTACACTGATTCTATGTGCTTGTGTTCATCTTAACTATTCAAAACTTGCCTCTTTCTCATTGAATCAGTATTGTTTGACTCTCATGTTTGCTAGAGTTGTATGTCGACTCTTGACTATCTATGTCTTACTTTATTTATATTCTAAACACTGACTCATGATTTCTCTTTGATTGATTCTGAATTCCCTATTTCTTGGTCTAATTTGAACATTTTCCTTTAGATCTTCGATCCCTACCTTTCTACTCAATTTGATTGATTCCCTTACCTTGGCTGCATTAGTACTTAGTTCTTACTGACTATCTCCTTAATTAGAGTTTTTCTGAACCTAGCCCTAATAGTTTACTCTATGCCTACTATGTTCGAATTATTTCCTTGCCTACACATTGATTTCTTTCCTTATTTGTTACTTGTTCTTACCGTTTGAACTGATTTCCTTAAATTAAGGGAGTACTTGTGCTAATTTTGGTCTAATTAGTTATGAGTTCCATAATTACTATATAATTATGATTCTTGCCTTATTTTACCTAGTTTCGAACTACTATATATACATACTCTCTCATTAACACAAACACACGAACACATTAGTTCAAAACTCTCTCACATACAAAACTTTCCTGCTCTCTCTTTGGTCACTGGCTATTATTCTGAGTTAGCCGGCTGCAAGCCAAGACTAACTATTGTGCTCTCTTATTCCTCACTTTGTGTTCACTATCTCTCTACTGGTATGTTCTGATTTCAATCCAAGTCTCAAAACCAATATGTTTCTTTTAGTGCTTCAGTTTATCATGTTTCTAATTTGTTTCTATCTATAGTTCTGTTGTTCAACATGCAATTAACACGTTTACATTACTGCTTCATCTAGCATGTTAGTCTAACCTTCTTAGGGCCTTTCAGAACATGTTCTACCTCCCCTAGTGGTCTGTCTCAACATGACTTTACCCTGTTTTGAATGCTTGTTTACTTGTTATCCAGTTTGATATGCAAACTCATCTGTCACTTTAAATGGCTGATTCTATGATTGTTTCTGAAGCTCCTACTGTGTTGGTACCAATAACTATCCCTCAATCCCTGAAACCCCACAAGAACTACTATGCTCATATATACTATGTGCTCTATGTGTCCCCAATTCCCATTCCCCTGTGTGAAGGGCTGTTATTTGAGTGTTGCTTAACTTGTTTGACTGACCTGTTGTTTGTTTAATTACACCATTGTTTTTTTCAAAGCTGTTTTACTATACAACTCTCTTGTGTACAAAATTATTTCAACTAAGTCTCTTTTTTACACTGTTTTCCTGCTAAAATCTTTTCAAAGCCATGTCAAGCACTCCCACTCCATTCTTAGATCCTTAAGTTCTGCCCCTCCAGTGTGTGACTGCCTTGGGATCCCTATGAGATCCCTTTGAACTCTGATGCACTGGAGCTGGCTCTTCCACGCTGCACTTACTCAGTTCTGGTTATAAAGTCTAGGTGTGAGCACTGCTCGGGATCCTTGAGATCCTTAGGGAACTCTGACGCACCTAGACAATGATATTGTCTATGAAATTTGGCATTTGAGGCTATTGGAGGCTTGGAAAAATCATTTGGGCCTATGTCGGGCTCCCTATAGTGTAAATTCTTCTTTTATTTTATCTATTTATGTAATTCATTCATCTGGTTTGTAATAATTATTTGTAAACGAATATTGGGGTGATTAGTGAAAAGGGGTGGGTAGTTACATATTATTGGGGTAATATGGGTAGAAACCATACCTATAGGATTTTATACTTATTATGTTTGCCTTACCATGCTAGAAATCATGCCTATAGGGTTTAAGTTGTTCCAATAATGGAAATTATGTCTATAGGTTTTAAAAATCAATTTCATAAGCAGATACCATACTTATAGAATATATACAGGTTCAGTTCTGTTACAACGAGTATTTACATTTGTTTTCATTAGATATCATGCCTATAAGTTTCTAACATCAATTCTTAACAATTAAATACCATGCCTATGGGAATTAAAAATCAAAAATTCTGCCTATAGAATAAAAAATTAATAAGTCAGTTCAACTCATGTTAGTTTACTTCGAAACTGGCCTAATCAACGATTTGTTTTCCTTAAACGAATTCTTTCAAATATTGCCTTCACTATCACTAGACAGCATGCCTATAGGAACTCAAGAGTCCATTTTAAAATTGTTCGCTGCTTTACTATATCAACGTAGTTATGCTCTTAGGACATCATTGTTCTGCGTTTAGGCAAGCTTATAGGGCGATTTTAAATTCTGCAACTATGAAACTGTTTCTACTACTTAAAGTTGTTCAGATTTAACATGTTTAATCAGTAGGCAAGTTATGTGGTATATTTGAGGAGGTAATTGTGAGCCTCCTTGTGGTAATTGTAGTATCCTTCACAAATTGGCCTAATTCAGTACTTTATACCCCCTGCTCGCTTAGATATCATGTTCTAGGATTTTTTCTCTTTAAATATTGTTTGAAGACGTGCATTTATGTGGTATATTTGAGGAGGTAATTGTGAGCCTCTAACTTGTTTTTATATGTAGTCCTAACTATTCTTGCATGTCACCTAGAATTTTCTCCTTTTAAAACACCTTAGGGGTTATCTAGAACTGCCCAAATTTAGAGGTCCTAAAATACCTCCAGGACCACAAGGAAGGGACGAGTAGTGCATGCATAGGACATTGTCAAAGTTATTAGAACGCTTTAGGCTATGACCAAGGGGAGGGACTTGGGTAGAATGGGATATGATGACTACGCGCTAATGTCACATGTATCACCTCATTGAGGACTATTTACCGGGCATTGCGTGGGATGATCCTGTAGGCTAACCAACCTAGGACCCCTCTTCCCAAATCTCCTTTGCTTAAAAACTTTACTTTCTTTTTATGCACACAACTTGTTCAAATTCTATGTCTTTTTATTTGAGTCATACAATGCCTAACATGCTTTATTTATTTGTTTCAACTACTTATCTGTTAAAGGACTAATTCATAAGTATAAGTTCGGCCGGGACCCACCGTTGTGGACCAAGAGGGGTGCCTAACACCTTCCCCTCAAGGTTATCTCGAGCTCTTACCCTAAATCTCTGGTAATGCAAACCAATCCAATAGTTAATCGCTCTAGGTGCCCTAACGCACCATAATTCGTTAGGTGGCGACTCTTCAAAATACCTAATTCCCAAAGGAAATTAGTTACTACCCCCATAAATGTCGAAACCCGTACTTTCCCATCAAAAAGGTAAAAAGGGGGCACAACAATATGGTGTTGTAAATATGATACTATTTTCTTTTTATTATGCTTTGATTTTCACTTTTGGTATGTACATAATTTTACCATTTTATTTCACTTTTCATACTTTGCAATTTTGGTCTGTATATAAAGTTACTTTCTGATGTATATATTTATTCCCCCTTCTGTATATTCGTCTAAATCCCCTCTTGTACATATTCATTCTACTTTCTGCATTTTTTCTTTCATAGCTTCTTATTTCATTTTGATAGCTTCTTATTTTGAGTTTTGCGTTCAATAAGCCTTTGGTTTTCTTAATGCTACGGTTCTTTCCAAAGGTGGAATTTGTGTGAACCGGGTGGCTCTTCCAGATGATGGATGGCATGACAACTTTCTTAAGGGTTTGAGTCTATTTTCTTTTTGCTTTTTGTGTAAGTAGTAGCTAGTGAGTAATGGTGCCTCAAGCAAAACTTCACTTGGGCCTAACACATTTGTCTCTGATCTTATGGTCAAAAATAAATTGTTGTGCATAGGATGGTAAAAGTTGTGACCTTGAGACTCTTGTGTTGGCAGATAATCATCAAGTAGTTGTTCGGGACCATTGTGTTGCTCAAATCTTAGCTAAGGTTATTGTGGGCCCCCGACTCTGTCTCTATAGCAATCCTACAACTTGTGTGGTGAGAATTTGAATTGCAAGTCTAAGTCCCGTGCCATTAGTCTAGAACTTGCCCTGATGCTTGTCTTGGCGAAATCCTAAGTATAGTTTGACTTGAGAAGTGATTATAGGCTCTCCTTAATCTGAATGTTATCTTGAACATCCATTGCCTAGCAATGATAATATCCCTAGTCAACCCTTTTGAGCCATACACTTTTTTCTTTCAAAGACCATGATACAAGCCTTTACCCATTCTAAAAAGACCCTCTCTTGGCACCCGATCTTTCCTTAGCATAAGGCAAAAGCATAAGTTTGGGGGGAGAGAGATGAGGAATGAACCAAAGTGGTAAAATGTACAAAATAAAGAAAAGGAAAGACAATGAAAAAGAAAGAAAATCAAAAAGTCAAAAAGAATGATCAATGTAGAAAAAAAATGAAGGCATTCAATAAAAGTAAAGAGATGAAAGGTGTGAAAAGTTTAGAAAAGAGAAAAGGGTTTGAAATGAACAAGAAAGAGTGACAGTGTGTCTCTCTAACCCCTAAGAAAGAAGTGAATGACTTAAAAAGTCAAGAGAATGTGTGCCAAAATGAAGCAAATGAAGTGCTTAAGGGAAGATGAAACCTACTTAGACTAAATATTTCTTACCTTGAACTAAAAGTTTTCACTATATCTCAACAAAAGCCCTATATGATCTTGAGTTGAATGAAGCTTACATTAGTGGTAACTCACATAAGGGGCAAACTTATGGTACTTAGAGCCGGACTTGTAACCTTTCTTTGAGAGAGATGAGTGTGTTTTCCACAATTCTCGTTCTGAGTGTTACAATCTTAAAGTGAGGTTTGCTTAAAAGAGAGTGAGGAGTATGAGTTTGGGTTCCACAATGACCAAAGTAGTAGAAAAAGTTTCCTTGATGTGTTGAGTCAATTCTTGATGCTCTTATGTCGCACTAAAACCATGGTGCTTAAAAGGTTGAATGTTGTTAATGATTCATTTGATTTGAGGGCAATTGTTAGTCCTAATTGATGCTAGATGAGGTTACTTTAGGTCAGCTAAATTTTCTTGGTTTTACTCTTAAGGAGGAGGGACTTAATTTGTTTGCTTGAGGACAAGCAAAAGCTTAATTTTGGGGGAGTTGATAACTAGGGATTCTAGTTCATTTTACACTCCTTTTTACTTGAGTTTTGATTAAAAATGTATACAAATAGTCCCAAAGGCTTACATATTGTACTTGTTTGCAGGGTTTGGTCAAAATGTGACAAGTAGTCAAAACCAGTTCAAAAAGGAGTGAAACATGCACAAGTACCAAGAACCAGTCCAGGCATTGATGTAGCATAAAATCAACTGCAGCCGCAACAGACCCACTGCTGTCGTAGACCATTTAGTGCGGTCAACGGTGGAAGAGTTCAGAGAGGTGCACTTTTGGAGCTCAAAGCAGTGCGGTCCGCGGAGGATTTCTCACGGCCGCAGTAGCCTCTTCGTGGCCCCATTCTTTTCTTTTGCAGTCCGCGAAGAGGGGATTTACAGAGTTAGGAGTTTGGACGATTGAAGCCAGCGCGATCCGCGATGTAATTTTATGCGGACCGCAGTGAAGCCACTGCGGCTGCGGTGTACTTTATGCGGCCCGTAGTGGCCAAGTTCATAGATTGAGTAATTGAAGCTAAAAGCTCCACTGCGGCTGCAATCCATTTTTTGCGGTCCGCGGTACCTCCGCAGGGGTATTTTTGTCCAGAAAATTCAGCCTAGTATAAATACTTTCCTTTTACATTTTTAGGGTATCTTTTGTAATCTGTTAGATCCCAGAGCACATGAAGGCCGTTTTAGACCTATTTTGAGTAATTTTATGGCTAGTTCAACATTGAATCGTTATTTCTTAGTTTGTAATCATAATTTATGGGTTATTCTTCATCTAATTTTCTGATTTCATCTATTATTATGAGTAGCTAGACCCATTAGCTAGGGTTATGGCTCAACCCTAGTATGGGTATTTGATGGGTCGTTCGTTTTAAGGCTTAGATGTTTATAGGTAGTTGATATTTGGACTGATTTGTATTTTTCATGTTGAATTAGTGGTTGCAAACACTAATTTGTGCCTATTTGACTTGGGCTCTTCTTGAGAAAGAGGGTTTAAGCCTAGGAAAATCAGTTTAACAAGGAATTGGAGTGTAATCAAGAGATTGATAGCCCCAATTAAAGGGTTAAACCTAGAGATAGTAATATCCGACTTGAGCCTATATTGCTTGCACAATTTGGACACCCAATTGTTCCTGAGAAAGTCAATTAGAGCAAAGTCACTCAAGCTACCGAGTGGTATAGAGTGAGTCATTCCGTGTATTGGCTATATCTCAATTTCCAACATAACATCTTTACTTTAGGCTTTAGATCCCGTCAAGTATTCACCTAGGAGAAAGTCACTTCCCTAGTGCCTCTTTAACTATTTAGAAAACCTTACAAGCATTCACTCTTAGCTTAATTTAGCATACTATTAGTTTAAAAATTAGAAGTAACAAACAACCAAAGATGATTTGAAGTGTAATTAAGAGCACTACGCATTGCTAATTTAGATAGGAAACCATTTCCCAACCAATTCTAGCTCCCTGTGGATTCGATCCCGACCATCTCGGGTAAAAGCTGTTTCGATCACTCTTTCCACTTTGTAGTGGTGTAGGGTTGACATCGATCATTTACCAATTAGTTGACTGAAGGTAAGAACAGAATATAAATAAAGCAGAAATAAAAATACGGGAATTAAAGACAGTAGGATTTTTATAGTGGTTCAGGTTTAATGTGAATCTTACGTCCAGTCCCCTTAGGTTGCTTCTCTTTCAGTATTTGAAGTTTCTCGATATAGGAGAGTTGATTTAGTTTTACACCAATAGCTTAGTCACTATGTTACTTCTCGTTTCTTGATACAATGCCTCACTAGTGATTTTTCTCTCTTTTTTCTCTCCCTAGTTACACAGTAGATTTAGAGTAGACTACAATGCTTATTAAGAGTAGAACAAAAAGAGTGATAGTGGTTTGATCAAAGTATATTCGTTCCAAACTGGCGCAGTGAGTATTTATACTCCGTGAGGCCTTCATAAATTGTGAATCTTGAGAGATTTCAAACCCAAGGGAGTTGATCTAAAAAAGAAATTGTAGATTGGTTCTTTCCAAGAATAGGATATTTCTTCTGTTGATTTGCCTTGACTTGTGGTCTTGATTGGATTTTTCCTTTGTTGAGTGGATATTCCCGTTATTTGGAATATCAAATCAAATCCCTCGATTTCGGCTTCGATTGACGTACTTAGATGGAGAAATCTTCAGTGCATAATTCTGTGCCTTTGATTTCCTTTGATTGAGGTCATTCCTATAATATCCTTCTTGATCTTCTGCCAAATCCTTGATTGATTTTGCCTTTGATTTTTTGCTACTCCTTCCTTTTTCGTCTTGATTCTTCGATACTTCTTTTTCATTGCTTAAGGAATATTTCTGCACATAAAGATTAATGTTATTTTGCATAATTAAAATAAACATAGATCTAACAAGCAGCTTGATACCCATATAGTTGTTGCAATTTTGGACATCTCCCTTGCTCTTGTACAATAGAACTATCAAACTCCGCCTCCATTCTTTGGGCATCTTATTCGTCCTAAAAATGACATTAAATAGGCTAGTAAGCCACTCCGAACCTGTCTGACTCGCGTCCTTCCAAAATTTCACGTGAATCTCGTCTGGCCTAGTCGTCTTACCCCTGCTCATCTTCTGCATTGCCTCCACAAACCTCATCAACCTTAATGCATCTACAAAACCGAAAATCATGCTGGCTTTTTGAGTTCTCCAACTCCCCAAGCACGATATTTATGTCCCCGTCTTCGTTCAAGAGTTTATGGAAGTATGTCTGCCAGCTACGCCTAATACACACCTCTTCCACCAATATCTTGTTGTTCTCGTCTTTGATGCACCTCACTTGGTCCAGGTCTCGATCCTTCCTCTCTCTAACATTGGCTAGCCTAAACAGTTTTTTGTCACCGCCTCTGTCTCCAAGTTCCTCATACAAGCGTTCCAACATTGCAGTCTTGGCCGCCATGACCGCTAACTTTGCCTCTTTCTTTGCATTTGACAACACTCCCAATTTGTCCTCTTCTCCTCCTCGTCAACACTCTCCACTAGTTCACGTATGCCTTTTTTTTTGGCTTTCACTTTACGTTGGACCTCTCCATTCCACTATCAGTCCCCTTTGTGCCCACCCCCTCCCCCAGTAACCCTTTGTAACCCTTAACACTTCTCTAGCAGTTACCCTAATGCAGTTAGTTGTTGTGCCCCACATACTACTCGTGTCTCCAGGCCCCCATAGTCAACAGCTTCTCCCCCAATACCTGAGCTTTGTCCTTAATCAAGACTCCCCACTTGATCCTAGGTTGATCGTACACTACGCTCCTTCTTCCTCTCTCCCTTGATCTCCAAGTCCATTACCAAGAGATTATATTGGGTCAAAAGCCACTCGCTCGATATAACCTTACAGTCAGTGCATAAGCCTCTATCACTCTTCTTGCATAGAAGGTAATCAATCTGAGTCTTGGCCACCGTACTCCAAAACGTGACCAAATGGTCCTCCCTCTTCTGGAAACATGAATTAGCCACATTTATAAGAATTAAAGTCCACATTTTAATTATCTACTCTGTCCATATCTTCCTAGTAAATAACTAAATATGGTTATTAATAAGATTATTATGATATTAGTGTCAAGATTAGTAGATGGGATTATAGCTACTCGGTGTGTTGAATACCTCGCACCACCTCATCCAAATTCTCCTATAAGTGTCTTTTAACCTCCTCATCCAAGTCCGTCCGCGGAGCGTAAGCACTAATCACACTTCTCTTACTAAAATGTAAGATAAAATTGTGTACTATAAATATAATATAATTTTAATAAATTGTGCATACTGAGTGCTTGGTGTACCAAATTGTCCTTTTGACTGTAATGGATCATGAAACGTTGAACTGTTAGCTATAATGTAAATTGTGTTTACCAAGTCACAAATTTCCTATCCGCATATTACAAGGATAGAATAAGAAAGTTGAAATTCTTAATTCACAAATTACCCTCGACTAGTGTTTGTTAGAAGCTATAAACTATTTTAAATAAACAAAATTACTAGTAATTACCAATTTTGCTCTATCACTTTACTTTTTAAAAAAAAAGAGTTCGTATTACACACTAAATTTTAGATCCTACTCTTAGACTAATCTATCCATGACCGAAGGGAATGCGTATGTTACAACATATACACTATAGAGTAATAATATTTTTACAGTGAGGAAAAAACAAATGAAAAATCAGGTATGCGCGGGATGTGAATGAATTGTTATATACTCTACAAAGTAATAATATTTTTACTCTATCAATATAATTAACGTGGATGTTATGGAAAATTACTTACTATTTATTACTATAAGTTACTAATTAATTTTAATAATTAAAATTATATGCAATTATCTTTTAGGTGACATGATTATATAAATATTATATACATCATTAGTACATACAACTTAAATTATATGGTACATGCCCACAACTACAATAAGCTCATGTAGTCCGGCCAAGAAATTATTCATTGACCACGTTGTTTTATTCATATAACTCTATATCAATGTTCTCAAATTACTTGTATATTTATGTCCAAATACATAGTCCGTCCCTTGAAATACTCAATCAGACAAAATGTTACTAAAATTCGTGACACTATCGTTCCAATGGTAATTTTATGACCAATTATGAGCTATATATTCTGTGGAACTCAACCTGACATAGTAAAAACTTACACGAATATTTACATCAAATCATATTAATTATCATAATTAACTGATAAATTAAAATGAGAATCAATAATTGTGTTAGTTCTTAACCATAGAGGGGCTGACATAACGGTAGAAAGGAAGGCTTATATGTTACGGGTTGCATTAGGGTAGGCTATCTATATCACATCTCTTGAGTTGTGGCCCTTGCCCGGACCCTACGTAAACGCGAGATTGTTTCTGCACCAGGTTGTCCTTTTAGAAGGGCTGACATAACGAATTAAAAGTCGCATGGAATTAAAAGGAAAAGAATATTCTCAAACTAGAAAGAGGGTAAATAAATAAAAAGAGGTGTAAAAATGTGATGTAGGACAGTAGGAGAATAACAGAAGTGTAAAAAATCCCAACGGTCAAGAAAGTGTAGAAAACCTGGTTTTTCGCGGGACCTTCCACTTTTCTCCCTTCAATATTTGATCCATTCAAAAAGAGAGACTCTTTGTGTCCATCATTTCTTCATTCTAATTGCGCGTTGGAGAGGAAGAAATTTCTGCAATTTCAGTATTTCTTCTTCTCCATAGCCTCCCTTCTTTCCATATTCATACGTCTACAAATAGACAACATTTTCAATCATTTCCAGGTATTTATTTCAAACACATCTTTTTCATAGTTCTCTTTAATTTTTCTTAAATATTGAATGCGTCCTCTTTCCTTTTTTTTTTTTTTTAATTTGATGATGATAGTTTCCTCATTTGATTAATTGAGATGGGTTTCAAAAATGAATTCATAGTTTGTTCTGCATCAATATTAGTATGTGCATTTCTTCTCATCTTTGTCACTTTTTAATATATGAATCTGGATTAAATTTTGAAATTTGGGTACGGCCCTTTTCTCCTTTTTCGTTTTTGTTGATTTTGGCTTTCCTCAATTGATTAATTATGATGGGTTTTTCGCCAAATCAATTCATATATTGGTGATCATTTCTGACTCAACATTGTGGTATGTGCGTTTTGTTTTTGATCTTGGTCATTTTTATCACGAATTTTGCGAATCGTTTTTTTATAGTGCAAATGATGGCCTTCTGCTAAAATTCATTCATTTGATCCTGTTTGGAACTAGACCATTTCGCCACTGCATTAATAGCATGTTAAACTATCAGAAATTTTTTTTAAAAAAAAAGACAACTCGGTGCATTGAGGTCCTGCTATGCGCGGTGTCCGGGAAGGGCCGGACCACAAGGATCTATCGTACACAGCCTTACTCTGTATTTCTACAAGATGTTATTTCCACGGCTCGAACCAGTGACCTCATGGTCACACGGCAGTAACTTCTCCCAGTAATATTTTGGCCAAAAAGCTGTTGTATAGTTGAAGTCTTACTAATTTGCTGATATTGGTTTTTATGTGTAATATAGAAGGGATATGTTTTTTGTTTTACAAGCAATTTGAGCCTTTTGTTTACAATCTTGAAATTTTTTGCATTTCAGGTGATCCTATTAAGTGCAAAATACTGATCCTTCAGAAAAATTCCTTTAGTTCCCAAAAAAGCAGATTCCACTCAATTTCCAAAAATGTTTGGCTTCAGGAAAGGTAAAGCAGACTCTGCTACTACAAATACAACCCCTTCACATTCTGATGAAAAACATGGAACTAAAAATGCGCGAAGAACTTCTTCCGAACCAGTTCTTGTCACACCAGATGATGATGATTTTGGAACATCATCATCGTCAGGGACAAGGAACAAAAATAAAAGTAAGACACAGGACTTCGATAACATGTCTATGCAAGAATTGGAAGGTTATGCTGTAAATCAAGCTAAGGAGACCACAAGCTCGGTGAATAACTGTTTGAAGATAGCTGAGGATATTAGACAGGATGGTGCTAAGACACTCGATACCTTGCATAAGCAAGGTGAGCAAATTCATCGTACTCACATGATGGCTGTTGATATGGACCGCGATTTGAGCAAGGTATCGATCACTTCAATTATTATTGCACTTCATTTTTCAAGAGTTCCATTTACTTCTTGTGCACTTGCATTATATAGCTATTTTACACCAACAGGTCAAGTTACCTACGACAAGTGGTAACTATTCATAGCAAGTCTAATATGATATCTTAGAAAATAGATCAAATAACCTGCAGTAATATGTTAAAATACAACGATATTGTAAATTAAGTTAAAATAATTCCCTTTCAGTGAAAACTGGTAGTAGTACTCTCTATGAACAATGTGTTTCTTTGTCCTCCAAATGTTATGAGTCGTCTCATTTTGAATTCTATTTCAGTTTACCACTAATGGGAAAGCTTTATCTTGTTGAGCTTATCAGTCTTTTGCATTTTTCATGTTTCTTTAGCCAATGCGAGTTCCTTTTTCTTTGTCTTCACTACAAGTTCAATTTCTGAATTCATGAGTAGAGGAATCTAAGTCAAACAATTTGCATCATGCAACCAATTTAAAGCTGAGGGTGTAGCTTAATTAGCTTTAATTTGCTCGTGCGATATGTTTATTATTTGGTACAATTGGAAGATATGGTCCATCTGACATGACTTAAGTTGACAATAATGAACATGTTTTTGCATTCCAGGGGGAGAAGTTATTGAACAATCTTGGTGGTATGTTCTCTATGCCTTGGAAGCCGAAGAAGAGCCATGATATTAAAGGGCCTCGAACTTCAAAAGGTTTTGTGTTATCCTCCATATCATATTCACTCTTCTTCTTTCTGTAATTTTAATTGCTAACAGAGATACTTACTTTCATCCGTTGGTTCTTGTAGATGATAATTATAGAGGGAAAGAAAGTAGTGCAAATGAAAGGGAAAAATTAGGTTTATCTAATGGTAAAAAAGGAAAGTCAGCCTCAAGCACACCTCCTCCTGAATCGATGAACGCTATGCAGCAAGTGGAGGTACATTTTGTATTTACACAATCTGGCTATTTGTGGCAATTACTTCTACATTAAAAAGTTAAATTTATGTTTTCTTTTCATGTTTAAACTATTTTTATGTTTAACCAGTTGGAGAAGGCGAAGCAAGATGATGCACTTTCAGATCTTAGCAACATATTGGGTGATCTAAAAGGCATGGCTGTTGACATGGGATCTGAACTTGACAAGTAAGTATCGTCTAATTTGACTAGCAGTACCTGATATTTTTCTTGGAAGGACAAATCTACTAACCTGATTAACTTTGAGTACTTTTGAAAAGATCCTCTGCTTCCCTGAAATGTTAAAAGAAATATGATTGAGTGCTAATTTCTTGTGACAAAATCATTAAGCATGATTCTGAAAAGATGTTAATGAGCTAAAGTTTTCTGAAGTTTAAAATGTGCTTTTGAGACGGCGTCATGAAGTGACTGTCAACTTTCATCTGTGATACTGAACTAAACTATAGCATATAATGAACATATAGTTTCATTCTTTTTCTGTTGGTGGGGTAGCTCAGTGTGGTGGCAATTGTACATGGAAAATAACATCAAGATTTAACTTATGTACACGGGCAATTAAAAGAACTTTTTGATATGGTGTCCATCTCATTCAAATGATTTGGTAGCTAATTTTGTTGACTTGGCTTAGTTTGGTAGCTAACCTTGTTGAATTGGTATGATTTGGTAGCCAATTTTGACTTGGTTTGGTTTGGTAGTCAACCTTGTTGAAATTCTGAAAAAGGTGTGCAAATTATCAAATATTGTAGGCTTTAAAGAGTGAGGTTTGGCTATAAAAGGAGAGTTTTAACTCTCATTTCATTACACCAACAAAGAGAGAAAAGCGAGAGAACAAGGTATTCCATAAACTATAAAAAAAAGTTTGTGAAGAAAAATAGAGTGTGAGAGATATTGTAGTGAGGTGGAAAAAGCAAAAGAGTGTTTATTTCTTTTGAGGGTGTAGTGGTCTTAGGAGTATTTTTACTCGCTATTACACAGTGTAAAATTCCTCGCTATAGTGATATCAGTTGCTCTTCTTGGCCGTGATTTTTCCCTTATTCAGAAGGGTTTCCACGTAAAATCTTGGTGTCATTATTGATGCATTTCTATTCTTGCTGATTTAACCATAACTTAGTATTCTGCGTTTATCACTAATACCGTGAATATTATTTTTACGGGGTTTATTCCCAACAAGTGGTATCAGAGCCAAGGTTCTGTCTGAGTATGCTCTGTGGTTGCAGCACAGTCTGAACTTCCACATCAGAAAAGAATTATTTTGGTCTCATAATAAATAGTATTTGTACTTGTGATAAACGATGGAAGTCAACACTAGTAGAATGGTTACTTTGAATGGCACAAATTATGCCATTTGGAAGGGCAAAATGGAAGATTTGCTCTATGTCAAGAATTTTCATCAACCTGTCTTCGCCACTATAAAGCCTGATAATAAATCAGATGAAGAGTGGAATTTGTTACACAGGCAGGTTTGCGGCTTTATTAGACAGTGGGTTGACGATAATGTTTTGAACCATATTTCTGGGGAAACACATGCTCGGACCCTATGGGAGCACCTTGAAAGTTTGTATGCTCGGAAATATAGAAACAAGATGTTTCTGATAAAGCAGATGTTGGGTTTAAAATACCATGATGGTTCCGCGATGATAGATCATCTGAATAATCTTCAGGGGATCATGAACCAGTTATCTGCTATGGGCATTAAATTTGATGAAGAAATTCAAGTCTTATTTCTACTTGGTTCCCTACCAGATTCTTGCGAAATTCTTAGAACTTCATTATCAAATTCTGCTCCGGATGGTGTGATCTCTATGGATCTTGCCAAGAGCAGCCTTTTAAATGAAGAGATGAGAAGAAAATCTCAGGATTCCTCCTCATCAGATATCTTGGTGACTGACTCTAGGGGGAGAAGCAAGAATCGGGGTTCTCAAAATAGAGAACATAATAGAAGCAAATCCAGAAGCAGACTTAAAGATATTGAGTGCTATCATTGCGGGAAGAAAGGGCACACAAAAAAGTTCTGCCGGATTTTGAAAAAGGAGAATAGAGACAAGGAAGAACAGAAAGAAGATGGCAATCGTGTACCCACCATCACTACAGAAGATCTTGTTACTGTCCTTGATGCGGATCTGATAAATATTGCTTGTGATGAGTCAAGCTGGGTTGTGGACAGTGATGCCGCATCTCATACGACATCAAGGAAGGAATTTTTCACATCCTATACTCAGGGTGACTATGGAACTTTGAGTATGGTTAATGAGACTGTATCTAGGGTGGCTGGTGTTGGAACGATTTGTTTGGAAACTAGTATTGTAAATAAACTAGTTTTAAACAATGTAAAGCATGCACCTGATGTTCGTTTGCATTTGATCTCTGTTGGTGTTTTGGATGATGAGGGTACCAATGGTGCTGGAAAGTGGAAACTCACTAAGGGTTCCATGATTGTGGCTCGTGGGAAAAAGCGATGTGGTCTATACTGGACTACGACCTCTACCTGTGTTGATATGGTGAATGTCGTTGAGAGCAATAGCTTTTCAACGTTATGGCATAAGAGGCTTAGCCACATTAGCAAGAAAGGACTAAATGTTCTGGCCAAGATGAAATTGTTGTCAAATTTTGAAAGTGCAAAATTAGAAAATGTGAGCACTGCTTGGCTGGAAAATAAAAAAGAGTTTCTTTCCAATCCCATCCTCCTTCAAGAAAGACAGAGTTGCTTGAGTTGGTGCATTCAGACTTATGTGGTCCAATGAAGACAAGAGCTTTGGGTGGTACACTTTATTTTGCTACCTTTATTGATGATTGCTCAAGGAAACTTTGGGTTTACATTTTGAAGACTAAAGACCAAGTGTTGGGTGTCTTTAAGCAGTTTCAGGCTTCAGTTGAAAGAGAAACTGGAAAGAAGTTGAAGTGTATTCGTACTAATAACGGTGGTGAATATTGTGGACTATTTGACGAATACTGCAAGGAACAGGGTATCAGACACCAGAAGACTCCTCCTAAGACTCCTCAGCTTAATGGTTTAGCAGAAAGGATGAACAGGACCTTGATGGAAAGAGTCAGATGTTTGCTTTCTGAAGCAAAGTTGCCGAATTCCTTTTGGGGTAAGGCTTTGTTGACTGCCGCACATGTTATTAATCTATCCCCTGCAGTTGCTCTGCAAAGTGATGTTCCAAACAGATTTTGGTATGGCAAGGATGTTTCCTATGACCACTTGAAAGTGTTTGGTTGCAAAGCTTTTGTACATGTGCCTAAAGATGAGAGGTCAAAATTAACTGCCAAGACAAGACAGTGCATCTTCATTAGTTATGGCCTTGATGAGTTTGGTTACAGGCTATATGATCCAATTGAGAAGAAGGTAATAAGAAGCCGTGATGTTATCTTCGTGGAGGATCAAACCATTGAAGATATTAACAAAGCGGAGAAGCTTAAATCTACAAGTTTTGAAGGTTTAGTCAATCTTGATCAAGTTCCTCGTACAAATACGGATGATGTTGGTGGGCTTAATGATGATGGTGATGCCCAGAACCACATTCCAGATCAACATATTGATGGTGATGGTGATAACAATGCTAATGTTGATGAGGTAGATGCTCCTACTCATGAAGTTGTGGACGAGTCAGATATTCCACTCAGGAGGTCTTCTAGACCACGCACTCCTTCCTCCCGTTATTCACCCAATGAGTATGTATTACTCATTGATGGGGGAGAACCTGAATGTTATGTGAAGGCCATAGAAGATGAGCACAAGTATCAATGGATTGAAGCCATGCAAGATGAGATGAAATCTCTGCATGAGAACCATACTTATGAGTTGGTGAAATTGCCTAAGGGCATGAGAGCTTTGAAAAACAAGTGGGTGTTCAAAGTTAAAGCTGAAGAACATAGTTTGAAGTTCAGATACAAAGCTAGATTGGTTGTCAAGGGATTTGGTCAAAGGAAAGGTATTGACTTTGACGAAATATTTTCCCATGTCGTGAAAATGTCCTCCATTCGGACAGTTCTTGGTTTGACTGCTAGTCTTGATTTGGAGATTGAGTAGATGGATGTGAAGACTGCTTTTCTTCACAGTGACTTAGAAGAGGAGATCTATATGGAACAACCTGAGGGCTTCAAGGTAAAAGGTAAAGAAAATCTTGTATGCAAACTTAAGAAGAGTCTATACGGATTGAAGCAAGCTCCCAGACAGTGGTATAAGAAGTTTGAGTCTGTTATGGGGGAGCAAGGCTACAAGAAGACTTCTTCAAATCACTGTGTGTTTGTACAAAGATTTTCTGATGATGACTTTATCATCCTCTTGCTATATGTGGATGATATGTTGATTATGGGCAGAAATGTTTCAAGATTGACGAGTTGAAGAAACAGTTGAATAAGTCCTTTGCAATGAAAGACTTGGGTCACGCTAAGCAGATTTTGGGCATGAGAATTACTCGTTCGAGAAATGAAAGGAAGCTTTACTTGTCACAGGAGAAGTACATAGAGCGTGTACTGAAGCGCTTCAATATGAAGAGTGCTAAGTTAGTTCACACACCCTTTCCTGGTCATCTGAAGTTAAGCAAGAAGATGTGTCCTACAACAACGGAGGAAAAAGAAAGAATGTCCAAGATTCCTGATTCCTCTGCTGTCGGAAGTTTGATGTATGCAATGGTATGCACTCGACCAGATATTGCTCATGCAGTCGGTGTTGTTAGCAAATTTCTCGAAAATCCAGGAAAAGAGCATTAGGAAGCTGTAAAGTGGATACTCAGGTATCTAAGAAGAAGCTCTCATGAATGCTTATGTTTTGGAGGATCAAATCTAATTTTGAATGGCTATACAGATTCTGATATGGCAGGTGACCTTGATAACAGAAAATCCACTACTGGATATTTGTTTACTTTTTTATGGGGAGTTATATCATGGCAGTCGAAGTTGCAGAAGTGTGTCGCACTATCTACAACTGAAGCGGAGTATATTGTGGCTATTGAAGCTGGCAAAGAAATGATATGGCTCAAGATATTTCTTCAAGAACTTGGATTGCGACAGATGGAGTATGTTGTCTATTGCGATAGTCAGAGTGTAATAGACCTAAGCAAAAACTCCATGTATCATGCGAGAACAAAACACATCGACGTCAGATATCATTGGATTCGTGAGCAAGTGGAGAACGAATCACTTCAAGTCAAAAAGATTCACACGAGTGAAAATCCTACAGATATGTTGACCAAGGTGGTACCAAGAGACAAGTTCGAGCTATACAAAGAACTTGTCGGCATGCACTCAAACTAGAAGATAGTGCTACCTCCTCTAGATGAATGAGACTGGAGGAGGAGATTGATATGGTGTCCATCTCATTCAAATGATTTGGTAGCCAATTTTATTGACTTGGTTTAGTTTGGTAGTCAACCTTGTTAAATTGGTATGATTTGGTAGCCAATTTATTGACTTGGTTTGGTTTGGTAGCCAACCTTGTTGAAATTGTGAAAAGAGTGTGAAATTGTCAAATATTGTAGGCTTTAGAGAGTGAGGTTTTGGCTATAAAAGGAGAGTTTTAACTCTCATTTCATTACACCAACAAAGAGAGAAAAGAGAGAGAGCAAGGTATTCCATAAACTATAAGAAAATAGTTTGTGAAGAAAAATAGAGTGTGAGAGATATTGTAGTGAGGTGGAAAAAGCAAAAGTGTTTATTTCTTTTGAGGGTGTAGTGGTCTTAGGAGTATTTTTACTCGCTACTACACAGTGGAAAAATCCTCGCTATAGTGATATCAGTTGCTCTTCTTGGCCGTGGTTTTTCTCTTATTCAGAAGGGTTTCCACGTAAAATTTTGGTGTCATTATTGCTGCATTTCTATTCTTGCTAATTTAATCATAACTTAGTGTTCTGCGTTTATCACTAATACCGTGAATATTATTTTTACGAGGTTTATTCCCAATACTTTTACCTATTAATGTAATTTAACTTGTTGTAGCATGTTGGCTGTTTTATTTTTCAAGTAACTAATTCCACTTATTATGAATAGAACTAACTGTAGTTATCTTTTAGATGATAGGATAGGAAGTTAAACTCCATTCCTCAAATACTGCATTCTGTATACTGTTTTTCTGCTTGGCTAAGGCATCATTTACTTTTTTCTGTCTTTTATCCTATTAACATACATTATTGAAATCTGATAAATGCAGGCAAAACAAAGCTATTGATGATCTTGACAAAGATGTGGAGGAATTAAACTCTCGAGTTAAAGGTGCCAATCGACGTGCACGTCAAATAGTTGGGAAGTGAGAGAGGACTCTTGCTCTTGCTTCAACATCAGATTTACTGAAGTTTCTGGCATTTGGCTCAAGGCCTGTTTGAAGTTTTGGTTGTTTCTTGTATTCTTTTTCAATCATTTTTTTTGTCATTAAGATTACCTTTTTCATTCCAAGTTTAATGGATTGTTTCATTGTTTAATTGTTCATTTGTGGATAAAATAATCAAATAGGCCTTTGCACATTTGCTACTGCCGCTTGCAGCAAGGAGTAATATTATGCATATAGCTATAATTTTTATCAACAAAGACAATAAAAAAGAATCCTAAGAATCATTTTAACAGGAAAGGAAATTGAGAGAGAGAGGGAGAGAAGTAAGTCTTCTCTTAGGCAAACTAATTTTCTAGGGTGTTTGGCTAAGCTTATAAGCTGGTCAAACAGGCTTATAAGCACCTTTTGGCTTATCTACGCGTTTAGTCTTATAGGCCAAGTGCTTATAAGCTAAAATCATCCATAAGTCATAAGTTGGTCACCCCTAACTTATGGTTTTTCAGCTTATAAACACGTTTAGTTTGACCAAGGCTTTTACTAGTTTATCCTTAATAATATTTTTTAATTCACAAAATATTTTTCCCAAAATAAATTTTCTAACTTTCTCTTCATTCCAGATTCGTTTTCATCCTTTTCTTTACAAATAAATTTTTTAATTTAATATATTTTGAAAAGTTTTGAGGGTATTTTAGTCATTTTAACAAAAGAATAGCTTATCAGCACTTTTCTAACAAACACAACAACTACTTATTAATAGTTTCAGCACGTCTATCCAAGCACGTCAATGCTTATTTTAAAAATCGATTTCAGCACTTAAAAATGCTTCTCAACATTTCAAGCTTATTAGTTATTTACAATCACCTAATCCAAACGGGCTCAGTTTCCTGTTGGGCCAAATTTTTCTCTACTTCCCCTTACTATTTTATGCTCCTTTCTTTCCATTCCCTCACATAGGGTTAAGTCCTATTGTTTATCGAATATCGAATTGTTAAACAAAAAAAGAGTAAATAAATTGTAAGGAATTTAATGGATTTTGATGCGGATCTATGAGTGTGTAGGGTTGGCTCTGATACAATGTGAGATAGTTTGATCATCCAATCAAAAACTAAGGACTGATGAATGTAAAAGAGAAGTAAAAGATGGAAAATATTGCGATGTTATTTGATTGTATGACAGACCATTTATACAGATATGTACAACAGATGTAGCAACAAGATAAACTTAAAAAAGATAAAACCTATCAGAAAAGAGTCTAAATAGGAGGAGAGAGTTACAACAAATTCCTAAAGATCAGTAGCTACAAAATAGAATTCTACAGTAGTAAGGAATCCTAGAGTAAGCAGTAATCAGTCGTTATTACGCCCCCGCAAGTTGGTGGTGTCAACAACACCCAACTTGGAAAATTGCTTGACAAACGTGGCTCTTGGAAGCGGTTTAGTAAGTATATCTGCCACTTGATCAGTCGAGTGAAGGTGTTGAACTTCGATTTCCTTGTTTTGAACTTGTTCACGAACAAAGTGAAAGTCAATAGCAATATGCTTCATACGACTATGAAACATCGGATTGGCATAAATGTAGGTGGTACTGACATTGTCACAAAAGATTTGAGGAGTGGCTGATATACGGAAGCAAAGCTCATTCTAGTAAACTTCTTAGCCAATTGGTCTCAGAGACAGTAGCTGCAACAGCCCGATATTCTACTTCTGTGGAGGAACGGGAAATAGATCTTTGCTTCTTAGAGGACCATGATATCGGAGAGTTGCCAAGGTAAACAACATAACTTGTAGTGGAGGTTCGATCAAGAGGATCTCCAGCTCAGTCAGAATCCGAGTAGGCTAGAAGACGATGATCACGTTCTTTAGCAATTCGGAGACCAAACGAAAATGTCTGGTGAAGATACCGAAGGAGACGATTCATGGTTGTCCAATGAGATATTAAGGGTTGGTGAATGGACTATGAGAGTTTGCTAACTGCAAAAGCAATGTCCAGTCGTGTAAAGAAAAGATAATGAAGTTTACCAATTATCCGCCTATAAAGAAAGCCATCTACTAGAGAATCTTCAGTAGATTCTGGGAAAACAACGGTAGAAGCCATTGGCGTTGGAGCACCCTTGCAATTGTGCATATTAACTTCCTGTAACATATCTGTAATGTGTTTTTGTTGAGACAACAAAAGACCAACTGGATAAGAAAAGACTTCAACACCAAGGAAATAATGAAGTGGACCAAGATCCTTTAGTGAGAATCGGGTTGCAAGTTTCAATAATGTTTTGAACACCACGAATTTGATTGCCCGTAACAATTATGTCATCAACATAAACTAGTATATAAGCAGTAAACTCAGAATTATTCATGATGAACAATGATGAATCAGATTGGGATTTAATAAATCCCGAAGTAACAAGATAATTTTTGAGTTCAGTGTACCAGGCCCTGGGAGCTTGTTTAAGTTCATATTTACCCTTGTGCAGCTTGCAAACATGTATAGGATGTGTAGAAGCTTCAAAACCAGGTGGTTGACGTATATAGACCTCCTCATCAAGACGACCTTGCAGTAAGGCATTATTGATATCAAGTTGACCGATGTGCCAGCTCTGTTGTGTCACAATTGCAAGAACGAGTCGAACAGTTGCGGGCTTTACCACAGGACTTAAAGTACATTGATATTCAAGGCCAGGTCGTTCTGTGAACCCTTTGGTAATTAGGCGAGCTTTGTACTTGTCAACAGAACCATCGGGATGATATTTAACTCGAAAAAACCACTTACAATCCACCACATTTTTCGAAGGATCACATGGTACCAGATCCCATGTCTGGTTCCGAACTATGGCTTCAAATTCATTTTTCATAGCTTCATGCCAGTGCGGGACTTGTTGAGCTTGCTTAAAGGTTTTAGGTATGGAGGAAGTGGTTTGAACAACAGTATGAAATTGTTTGGGCTTAAGGTTTTTGATTTTAGACTGACTAATCATATGATGAGTGGATGTCAATGTAGAGTCAGCGGCAACAAGGGAAGGTTTTGAGACGATGGAAGGTGGGACAGGTGATGGGGAAGAAGGTTGTATCATAAGGTTCTGGGTCAAAGGTCCAATGGATTTATTTCGGCGCTGGTAAGTGATTATTGTGGATTGAGGCTGAGCGTTTAAATGGGGAGAAGGGTGAACTGGTGAGGCAGAACAATTTGGTTGAGGGGAATCATGGCTGGCAACTGAGTTTGGTGTGGCAAGGTTCTAGCAGTTTCAATAACATGTCGGTGTCGTCTCTTTCGACTAGAGCAACTCTTTGCGGAGTATATGAGGGTGATAATAAGTGTTCTATGCTATGTGTTTTGAGATAGGACTGTAAACATTAAAATTCACCACCACCGTCACTGTAAAGAGATTGAATTTTGGTAATGGATGCAAAATTTGAAAAGCTTCAAGCGTTTTATTTTTTGATTTCAAAGTGAACAACCACATGTATTTTGAAAATTGCTCAACAAATAACACATAATATCTTTTTTATCAATTGGGCAAAATCGGAGACAGACCCCATAAATCGCTATAAAGGATTTGCAGTGGCTTGTTACTTTGCAATGAATTTTCGGAAAAAGTCAACTTGTGCATTTTATTTGAATAATAGGAATTTCAAATGGAACTACCTTTAGGATCTGAAACAGGAAGGGGAAAATTATTCAAGATAGTATTTAAAACGCGACGACTAGGATGACCTAAACGTCGTTGCCACAAGTGAAATGGAACAGCCACATTGCATTGAGGAGGACGATGTGCACAATCCGGTGGCTACTCGTACAACCCATCTTTATTATGTCCGTGAACTAGAGACGTCACGTACTCAGATCCTTCACAAGATAATGAAAAGGAAAGAATTCAATAGATGAATGATTATCACGACAAAACTTAGAAACATAGATAAAGTTACTTTTTATGGGATGAGAGCATAAGATATTGGGAAATTTAAAATTATGATTTGAAGCACTTATGTTAGAGTTACCAGAATGGGATATTGGTATGGTGTTACCATTGCCCATAGTTATCTCTTCGGTGGCGTGGTAATCATGTACCGTGGTTAGGCTTTGAGCATCAGATGCAATATGATGAGTGGCTCCACAGTCCACGATCCACGGGGTCTGTTGAGGAGAAAAACGAGCAGCAAAGTTAGCCCGAGCTTGCAGATGATCATGTGACTGCGATCTGCATACTCTAGCAGAACGACCTATACGATCACATAGTTGACAGCGAAGATTTTTGTCAAAGGGCTGCTGCTGGTTGTTTCTTCGTGGGCGCCATGGTTGTGGTCGCCATTGCTGATTGTTGGCAGGTACATTTGGACTTGGACGGCGATTGCTGGAGTTAGGATTATTACCCTGATGAGGAGGAGTTGGTGTATTCTTTTGTGCTACAACAGCGGTAATAGGTGTGGACAACGGCTTCTTGTCTTCCTCGTGCTTTAGGAAAAGCTCATGATCCAAAGGTTTTTTATAAAGCTCTTCATAGGAAATTGTAGAACCCCGAGCACGAATGGCAGCAGAGAGTTCGCGAAATTCAGATCCGAGTCCACTAAGTATTTTAACGATGAGTTCGGCGTTTAATACAGGGGCACCAGCAGTTGCAAGTTCATTACAGATCGATCGAACTTGATGAAGATAATCGGTGACCGGACGAGATTCTTTAGTAAGGCGAGCCAATCGATCACGCAAGCTGAAAATTCTTATTGGAGATTTGTTCGCATACGCAATATGCAAAGCATCCCAGCAGCTTTGGCGGAGACTGCAACAGCAACAGTAGGGGCAAGTGTAGGATCAACAGAGGCTAAGATAGCATTTTGAATTAACTGATCTTGGCGATACCAGGGAACAAATGCAGGGTTATTCACATCTTGATTGTTTTGAGAGATGGTGCGTGGGCAGGGATGGAGCCATCGAGATGCCCATAGAGATTGTGGTCACGCATAAGCATTGAAACTTGAGCTTTCCACAGGGAGAAATTGTGACTGCTAGTTAATTTTATGGGCAGTTGCGTAAGGGAATTGAATTGGACAATAGTAATGGCGATGTTGACAGTAATGGCGTTGTTGACTCCATCAGCATTGGTCACATAAATATTGGCGGCCATTTGAGTTGTTGGGCTAGTAAGCGGGAAAAAAATAGAGGATCGACTCGTGGGAGTCTAGTGTCGCTCTGATACCATAAAAGAGAAGAAAGTAGAAGATGAAAAATACTCCAATGTTATTTGATTGTATGGCAGACCATTTATACAGATATGTACAGCAGATGCATCAACAAGATAAACTTGAAAAAGATAATACCTATCAGAAAAGAGCTTAAATAGGAGGAGAGAGTTACAACAAATTCCTAAAAATCAGTAACTATAAAATAGAATTCTACAGTAGTAAGGAATCCTAGAGTAAGCAGTAATCCGCCGTTATTAGAATGTAGTGGCAACAGAGGTAGCTCAACGAATTTTTTGGCTGGACTTTTCTTTGAAATATAAAGTCACTATATTTTCAATTTCTTTTAATTTTTTTTTTTTTTTGCAATTACACTATATTCGCTATAATTAATATCACTTTGCTAAGACATTTTTTATATTAGGTAAGAAGTTATTAATTTTAAAATTAAAATTGGCTTTATTAAGTCAACGTTGTAGAAATTATAACCATTATTTTCTTAATAATATATTTAGCTATCAATATACAGTTCTTGAATTGTGTATATCAACGTATGACCATAAAAAATAATGTCGAATTCAAATTGGAGAAAACCAAGTTGAGTTTCACAGTTATATTACAACTTTTTTATGCTTGAATTCATTGAGATTATAAATACAAGTATCTTGATTCTATAATCTCAAAGGACTTGCTCTCCAATTTATAAAAATAGTTAATTTATAAAAATTGAGTTGAAATTAAAAGGCAATCTCGTTTTAAACAGGAAAAATGAATGAATTTGTGGAAGAATAGAGAGAGAGCTACAATGCTACATGCACTAATTAATAAAAGATAAAGACTTATCTGAATTATTAGCTTACTAGTTCGAAAAATTTAAACCAAATCCAACAAAAAAACATAAAATTCAAAATCCTCTTCGGATTTTAATACACAAACTCATGTGGAACGACGATAAAATTCATTGGCGTTAATATTTATACCAGATCAATAAATTCAAAATACTTATTTTTCATATAACTTTTTTTTACTTAATCATGAACCATGATTAAGTCATTTACATCCTCATTTAATGTTTAAGTGCTAAAGTTAAATTATTCAATCTGACGAAGATATCGTGTCCGAGTAAGTATTTACCGTGGAGCAACTATATACCTAAACAATTACATTCTATATGACTCAGAGTCAATACATACAGCTTTTTTAGTAAGTGTTATATATACTACTTGGTGCAGAAATATTTTTCTTAAATTATTTCGATATATATATTTTGTATTTTATTTTTTACAACAATATTTTCGTGTCAATTTGCGTACCTTAACTATTCTACGGATATAATTGCATCCCCCCATCACTAATTTCACTCCAAAACATATAGTTTCAAAATATATATACATCTCATCCAACTTGGCACCATTTTTTTTTATTTTAGCACTCTGTCTTTACCTTGTTCCATTTTGGTCCTCCAACTCTATTTTATATGTTCCATTTTGGCCCTCCAGCTCTATTTCTTATGTTCCACTTTAACACAAAAGCTGAAACCAGTGCAAAAAATATAGCCCATTAAATCTGAGGTGTAATATATATCCAATTAAATGTTGCCACCTGGTTTTTTCATCCATGTCAGACGGGTCAGTATTAAAATACCTGAACCCGATCGTATTTTTTCATCCAATGTTGCCCCATCTTTATTCTCTAAGTTCCAAAGCTTTCATCTGTCGATTTCATACCTAGCCCGTTTAGATGAAATAAACCCACAAAAAATACGGTCGGTTTCAGGTATTTTAGTATTGACCCGTTTGACATGGATGAAAAAAATCAGGTGACAATATTTAATTGGATATTTATTACACCTCATATTTAACGAGCTATATTTTTTGTATTGGTTTCAGCTTTTGTGTTAAAGTGGAACATAAGAAATAGAGTTGGAGGGCCAAAATGGAACATATAAAATAGAGTTGGAGGGCCAAAATGGAACAATGTAGAGATAGAGTGCCAAAATAAAAAATGATGTCAAGTTGGATGGGTTGTGTATGTATTTATTACTAACCAAGTATGATGGTAAGGTTAAAATAGCACGGTCTAGCCAGTTTTCGGCCTGATCATTCAAAAATAGCCAGTGTTTGCCAAGTCAATGAAAATAGGCACTATTTTGCTGCAACAGAGATCGGTCCAGCATAATATACTGGAGTTTGGTGCACCTGTGTATGAACTTCCAGCATATTATGCTGGACCGGTATATTATACTACAACTCCAGTATATTATGCTGGAGTATTTTTCCAAATTTTGAACAGTGATTTCGTTCAGATTTATGTTTACATGAAAAATGGCTAAATTTCGATTACTTTTGAAATTGTAGCTATTTTTGAATGACCACTTGTAAATCTTGCTATTTTTTAATTTCTCCTGATGGTAAGTAGCGGATTAATGATGCTAATGTAAAAATAACGCATAATGTCTGCTTAAGACTAGATAGTAAAGACATGCCATTAAATTAGTGAAAACTTTGTCGCCGTCAAATTCTATAATTTAATTGTATTTTGTAATTGAGGTTATCTTAAACACTTGAGAAAACGTTTAAAAACAAGTTAACCACAGCTA
This sequence comes from Nicotiana sylvestris, assembly GCF_000393655.2. Lineage (NCBI taxonomy): Eukaryota > Viridiplantae > Streptophyta > Magnoliopsida > Solanales > Solanaceae > Nicotiana > Nicotiana sylvestris. The sequence goes on along the minus strand of NC_091066.1, from coordinate 152,355,412 downwards.
ACACAATAAGTACCATTTCTAAGTTTGAAATTCCCTAGTGTAAATTCTCACCACATATTAATCTATTTAAGAGAAAGAAAATAGGAGAGATTATAATAATCTTCATTTTCTATCATTAATTAGCCTTTGACAACTCTCCATATTGTCCCCACATCCTTAATTACAAGTCATTTTTAAGTCTCTATAATTAAATAAGAAGGCATTTTCATATCATCTCATAAACTTATAAATGAGTTCAAACCCAATATTAGATCTCTAAATAATTACAAATTCAAAGAATTCAACTCAACCGGAAAATTGCGTGACTTATTTGATAAAAAAAAAAAGAAACTCTTAAATTCTCCCTTTGGATACGTGTACTTCTTAAAATCTCTCTCCCTTTCCATATATAAAAACCTTCTCTTTATTTTCACCATATATACAAAAACCTCTCCCTCTATCTCTATTTCTCTAATTTTTTGCCTCTCAAATTGCAGAAATAGCCATGAAAACAGCTCCTTCTTTTTCAAGTTCAAGAATGGCGTATAAGTGTATATTTCTTGCTTATTTGATCCTTTTTCCTTTCTCTATAATGGCTTTACCACAAACCCAAAAATTTCCAATTGCACATTTTACCAAAAAGCACGATCAAGATCATCTTCATTCTTGCAATACTGACAAAAAAAATGGCCATTCAGCTGCTGTTATATGCTATCAACTCCAAAGAATTCGCCACTGTCCACCATTTTCACCGTCGCCATCGCCGCCGTCGCCACCGTCGTCTTCATCACTAGATGAAATTGACCCAAGATATGGTGTTGAAAAAAGATTAGTCCCTTCTGGTCCTAATCCTCTACACAACTAAATTTCAAGAAAGTTCTTATATATTACGTAATTTCTTGATCATTTTCTTAACTTTTCTTGGATTATTTAGATACCCTTTTCAGTTTAATGCATAAATATTACGTAGTTGAATTTTACACTGAAGTCCAAAGTCAGAAAAGTTGAAGAAGAAACCGATTCAGTTATGTCATCAGAGGTTTATTTTTTGTCAGTAATATATATAGTAAGTCAGAGTTCTTGTTTTGTTTGTATTCAGTACTATAACTAATTAGCTATTTCCATTTTTGTTTTTTAGACCTGCATTTTATGGCACATTAATGGCAAAAACAAGTCTGGAAATAGTGGAATTATTACTATTTGAAGTATGGTCAAGAAATCAAAGTAGTAGATATTTGGAGGTGAAGTTTCAATAGTTATTTCAAGAGAAGTCCATGAGTTACATTAAATTTGAGGTAGTTGTTTGAAAGGGGTATCAAGTGGTGTCAATTTAATGGATTAGTTAGTAGTAGTACTACTACTACATTAAATAGAGTCATGTATATATAGTTTCTCTTGACCTGTATTATTCAACTTGAATTTAATCCTAGTTTCAAAGTTTTACTATTATGAGTTCACTTTCTGTATTTGCATATAATGTATGATTATGGAGTCCCTTTTTTAGGGAGCGTTTTATCCAGATTTTTCGGTGCGAATTTGAATTTAGTTGGATCCAAATATGGGTACACAACGAGTAGGAAAAAAATCGAGCAAGTGCACAGATAGTCATTCTCAGAAATATTATTTAGATATTAGCCAGTACTTATTTTTATCTTAAAATTTTAAAATAAAAATCTTAACTTAAGGACAATTCATATTATTTTTGTCATAAAAATTTAATTAAGCATTAACTAATTTCTAAATAGCATAAACCTTTTTGAGCGGCTACCCGGCGTCTTTTCTAAAACAAAACTATAATGTTTGATTGGTTATTTGGTTATTCACTTTTTCTCATGGTTACGTGGCACAAAGAGAAAAGAAAGGAACAAATGTGTAGAGAAATTAATCAATGTGTCAGTGAAAGAAGTCATGCACTGCATGAGATTCCTAGGTATTGGCATTTATGGATTGGTTGTCAGAAACTACATTTTTTAATATTGGATCATTGTTCTTTCTTTTGGCTGAGAGAGACGTATATACAGGGACTGAGGGAGAGTCTTGCGTATGAGTTCGGACCAACCCATTAGCTTTTGTTTAGATTTTGGATTTGTATTTGAACATTCATTAAATATGTATAAATACTCAATTGTGAACTCAATAACTAACGAGTTACGAGTTCGATTGCAATTTTAGATCCCATAAACTTTAATTTCTAACTCTACCTCTGCGTATATACTTCTAGTTTTAATTTAATCTTAATTTGAATAAGTTTGTTGATTTTGTAGAGTTAATTAACTTGTAGGAAAGGCAACAAGAAAACTATAGTCAAACAAGTAATTTATAATTCTAGTTTTGTTTAACAAATATAAGCTGCTTAATCAATTGACAATTGTGCAGTACGCCAGTACATGTAATTATTTTTATACTCCTTTAACTTCAAAAAGAATGAATATATTATTATTTTGAGAGTCAAACAAAATTTTCTTTGATCATATTTTATAAATAGTTCTTAAATATTTTAAATTATTAACTATTATTATTATAATGCCTTTAATGTGGTTTCTAATTATGTAAATTTTATTTCAAAAAGATGAAAGAAAATATGTCTTAATTTACACCTAAAATTAATTAATTTAACCATCATATTTCCAAAAGATTGGGAGTATATACATTCATTTGTTACATCAATGGTTAAGTGTTATATATCCTCATTTTAATTTATAATTACTAAAATTAAATTTTTTAATTTGATATAAACACCGGGAGCAAGTTAATATATTTGGATTAGAGTAACCGAGGTGGTGATCTCTTGATTGATAATACTATTTCTTTCAATCCTATTATTGGGGTGTGGGACCACAAGCACATTAACATACTTATTATATATATATATATTGATAATACTATTTCTTTCAATCCTATTAGTGGGGCATAAAACGTTAAATTCTATTAACATATATATATATATATATATATATATATATATATATCAAAAGCCAATTACGCACTTTAAATTTTCAGTCTGTCGCTTATACCTCTAAATTCTATATCACGACCCAAATTTTTCTCTCTTGGGTATCGTGAGCACTTAGTCTTGGGGACTAGGTAAGCCTAACATTAAATGAAACAATAGTAATATTTAAATAACATCTAACAATTTGAAATAGAAATCTCTTTAAAATTTACAACCCCAAAACCGGTAGTACCGGTCACAAGCTCTACAAAATTTGCTAGAAAACCTCTAAAATATAATTGTCTCGAAATAAGAGTAAACAGTGTAAATACAAAATAAGAAGGTGACTCCGAAGCCTGCAAACGCAGTAGCAGGTTTACCTTGAGTCTCCACAGCAACGATCCGCACATCTACTAACGATCAAATACCTGGATCTGCACAAAAATTGTGCAGAAACATAGTATGAGTACACAACAGCGGTATCCAACAAGTATCAAGACTAACATCGGAGGAGTAGTGACGAGGAACAGTCAAGACACCTACTGGACTAAATAACCTGACAAGTACAAGTATAGAACAACAAAGTACAATATCTGTATAAAGACTATGCATAATGAAAAATGATACGGTAATTACAGTAAGAAAAAGGAAAGCAACAGCTAACAGTGGAACACCATAATAATAACAGAGTAGGATGAGCGGAACACTGTTTAAATCCGATGATCACAGATAAAGGACATTCAAGTAATAACTTAACAAAAACATTTGCTTTCACACCAGGATTTAGCCAATAACCGTCACGAAGTATCGAACCTCAGAGTATTCACAATTCACGGGTCCAAATTTCGGAACCCTAACCACTTGGCATCTTGTGCCCTTATTATAAATTTATAACCACACTGGCAACTCACGTACCAAGAGAGTCATTCTCACATAGAAGGCAAGGAACAAAGGTATGCATCAATACTCAACAATATCAAGATTCATCCTCTTAACCGATAGGAGTATTTAACTACGTGTATACTTGTGCAAGTGTTCTAACATAGATCATGTCAGCTAGTAAGTATAGAAAAAGAAACGGACAACACGTAGAATGTTTTCGTACAATTTCCACAAAAATAGAACTCACACAGGTAAGTGTATCACTACACAAATATCAACAACAAGAATGCCCCTAGGCCATCACAAGTCATCATAAACCAATCCCCGACATAGCCCACCTTGTCTCGCCACGTGTGCAATAATAAAGTAAGTCCCTGCCTTGTCTCGCCATACGTGCAATATAATGTTCCCACCTTATCTTGCCACATGTGCAACCCACATATATATATCCCGCCTTGTCACGCCGCATGTGCAAATATCAATAGTAACAATAGCATGGCAGAAACTCGTGCAACCCAATTACACTCGCACGACTGAAACCTCGTGCATCACAATAACAATAACCACACGGTAGAAACCTCGTGCATCACAATAACAACCGCACGACAGAAACCTCGTGCATCACAACAACAAGTACAACAACAACAATGATAATAAATACAAGAGTATGATAAGTAAATCAACTCAAGAACTTCCGATCACAAAGAAACAGTAAATCTGATTCACAAGGAATAACCATAATAGAAAATACTAGGCGTAATAAGAACGGTTGAACAAGAGAGAAAATAATATGTAACAACGATCCCACAATATGCAGTTCAACAATAAGGGAGCTAACACGAGTCAAATAATTCCAAATAAGGACATGTCAACTAAGATATAGGATATCTAAACTTCGTTTAAGGTTGGGCAATTACGAAGAAGATACAACAAATTCAATAGGATAAGCAGCGGAAGGATAATTATAACCTCAATTAAGACTAAAGAATTATAGGATGAGATAATAATAATTTCAAACAAAGATAAGCAATTATGAAAACATAGCATAACAATAAAAGAAGTAAAAATCTTCAGTTAAGTCAAATAAGAGTCAAATAGGCAATAAAAGTGAATCATAAAGCAATTAATTTCAATTAAAGCATGTAAAGGTGGAACTAGTAAATAGAAAACTCAATCATATCAACAACAACTTCATACCTAGTGAATACAAGGACCTAAGAACCCTAAAAGGCCAACTTTCCAAAAATAAGTCTGAGCATGCAGTCATCACCTCGCGTACACAGACTACAATTAGCATAGGAGACTCAAATCCTAAGGGGTAGTTTCCTCACACAAGGTTAGGCAAGATACTTACCTCAAACCAAGCTCAATCAATTAGTAAGAATGCTTCTTCTGTAATTTTTTCGACCCGAAATGGCCCAAATCTAACCACAAACAATTCGATACAATCAACACGAGCTAAAGGAATCAATTTCATAAGAAAATACTAAGCTTTAAGTCAAAAGTCAAAAAGTCAACAAAAAAGCCGGCCCCGGGCCCACGTCTAGGAATCGGATAAAAGTTACAAATACGAATACTTATTCAACCACGAGTCCAACTATACCAACATTAGCCTATTCCGATCACAACTCGACCCTCAAATCCCCAATTTATAGTTTATGAAGTTTCTACAATTTTTCCCAAATTTTCATCTCAAAGTACTAATTAAATGATGAAATCAGTGATATATTCATGTATATTAACCAAATCCGAGTTAGAATCATTTACCCCGATGAATTTCTTGAAAAACCCACGAAATATCATCTCAAACCGAGCTCCCAAAGTTCAAAAATGAAATAATACCCTAAACCTCGGTTATATAGTACCCAATCTGACCTCTCAATGTGCGGTCCGCACAATTCCAAGTGCGGTCGCACATCCTAGCTTCTGCGGCCGCAGTTCAAAATTGTGCGGCCGCACTTTTGCAACTTGTGCATACCAGTCTTCAGTATTTTGACCATAACTTTCTTTACAAATGTCCAAATGATGATTTCTTTACTTTAACAAAAACTAGACACGAAGGACTACAACTTTCGTTTTTGAATCATCTTTAAATTCCTTGTAGATCAAAAGATACAAGCTTCTGAAGTCGGACCAGCGAACCTGCGGAACCACCAGAAGTGCGGCCGCAGACAAAATTGTGCAGTCCGCACTTTTTCGTCTCCTGCAGCACTTTTTCATCTGCTATAACACTCAAATATGTGCCTCAGCACATGGAATTGTGCAGTCTGCACTTCCAACGTTCCAGAACAACATTAGAATGTCGAAATGCCCCGACTCGCTCAAAATTCATCCCAAAACACACCCGAGGCCCCCAGGATCTCAACCAAACATACCAACAAGTTCTAAAACACCATAAAAACTTAGTCGAGCTTTCAAATCATATCAAACAATGCTAAAAACACGAATCACCCTCCAATCCAAACTTAATGAACTTGAAACTTTAAATTTCTATAACCAATGACGAAACCTATCAAACCACGTCTGATTGACACCAAATTTTTCACACAAGTCATATACAACATCACAGACCTATTTCAACTTCCGGAACCGAAATCCGATCTTGATTTCACACCAAGTCAAAATTCCGGTCAACTATCACCGCTTAAGCTTCCAAAACTAGAATCCTTCTTCCAATTTGACTCCGAATCATCCGCTAATTGAACTCGACCACGCACGTAAGTCATAACACATAATACGAAGCTGCTCAAGATCTCATACCGCTGAACGGAGCTTAAATTCTCAAAACGACCGGCCGAGTCGTTACATTCTAATAACCTTATTTAGAGTGGAATTAATACCTCTCTCAGTCAAATCCCAATCTAACTTCCATGTAAGAAAAACATTTAAGAAAATATTCACAAATATTTCCATCTTCTTCCTCATCCTCACTCACCACTCCCGTCCTTCTTCCCAAACAAAAAAGTTTATGAGAGAAAATAATAATAACATACCAGTATATTCCCACGAAGTGAGATCTAGGGAGGGTAACATAAATGCACACACCGATAAAAGAGATTAAGAAACAAGAAATAAACCTCCTCATTTATTTTTTAACTTGACTAATATCCTGTTTGGCCAAGCTTCTAAAATCAGATTATTTGAAAAAGTATTTTTTCTCAAAAATGCTTTTTCAGAAGTACTTTTGATAAGAAGTAGTTTGTGTTTGACTAATTAATTTGAAAAATACTTTTGAGCAGCAATCATTGTTTGGCCAAGCTTTTATAAAGTGTTTCTAAGAGACTGTTTGACCAAGTTTCTGTGCGGTCAAAAGTACTTTTTAAAAAATTTAAGCTGTTTGGTCAATAGAATCCCTTCTAGTTTGTTATTATATCTAGTACTTTGCAACCACGTCATTTGTTTTTGTAAATTGCTATTGGGATTGTTGCTCTCTGATTGTTACTATTTAATGCTACTTTTCCCACCCTTTTACTTTTTCTCCTCTTTGCTTATCGTCTTTCTCCCCCCTCTTTCCTCCTCTTCTTCTCCCTTATTCTTCCTTTCAACCTTTTCTTGAGCTGAGAGTCTATCGGAAACAGCCTCTCTACCTCTCCAGGTAGGGGTAAGGTCTATGTACTCACTACCCTCCCTAGATCCTACCCGTGAGATTATACTGGGTATGTTGTTGTTGTTATTGTTGGCCAACGCGAAGAAGTACTTTTGACCAGCAGCAGAAGCAGTTTTTCTGCTTTTGGGAAGAAGCAGAAAATTCTAGCTTCTTCCAACAAGCAGAATTAAAAGCAGAAAATTAATTTATTCAAGACAAAACTATCCTCGCCATAAATTTATATTTTCTAAATTATTTTAAGCCTTTTCTTTTCTTTTTTGTTTATAGTTTCTACGATTCTTTTAAAGTTAGAGATATCACATATATGAATATATTGTAACTTTCCAAAATCTTTTTTGACTTTTCTTGTTTTTGATTTTTTTTCTTTGTGTAATGTCTTATAACTTTCCAAATTATCTTCTTCTTTTTCACACTAAAGCAAATTATCTACATCCTTCTTTGAATTATCAATTCTCTTTCTATAAATAATTGTTTATAATTTCTTCTGTTATAGGCTATTAATTCTCGAATCTTTAAAACAATTATCAAATCTAATTTATGAAAATTACCTACAAATAGGTAATGAATTTACAATTGCATCACATATCTATATATTTTTAAAATAAGAAGAAAAAACTTCCACATTAAACCAAGTGACAGTCTCACAATAGGTCATTTGGCAATTTAGGACAAAGTTAGTTATGTTAGGTAATAATTAATTTTTTTAATTTAAATTTAAAAATAAATAAATTATGCATTATGTGATGTTAGTAATTAGTTACTCTTTTTGAATTTGAATTTAAACATAATTAACTATTTTTTTTATAAAAACAATAAGTTTTATATTTAATTTCTATTTTACGCTCAATGTCATCTTTCAAGTTTGACACTCAGAATCATCTTGTTATAACTACCATTGCTATACATAATTTCATCCGACAACATTCTTCTACCAATAAGAAATTCAACTATTATGCTAATGAAGACATTATTGTAGAGATAGATGAAGGAGATAGGTCTTCTGGTATTCATTTATAAATGCAAGACAAGTCTTCTACTAATATGGAAGTGTTGTGTGATAGAACTGGAGATGAAATTGTTGAGAAATATTATCATGTGTGAGTGACTTTGCTTATTATTTCATGGTGGATTATCAATATATAGTAGTTTGTGGAATAGACTTCTAATTCATACAGAATGATGACGATAATAATTATACTAGATAATATTATATGCTTTGGTATAACTATATATGTTATATTGATTTAAATCTTTAATATGTATGTTTACTTTATGTTTTATATTTTAATTTAAAAAAAAAATAATAAAAGTCTCTTACGATAAATATTTAAGTTCATTATTCTCTTTAAAATAATTATAAGACCTTGGTACTATTCTTTTTGATAATTTGATATTTAAAATTACTTTTTAGAAAGATTGACCAAACATAATTTGTTTACCAAATGTTGCAAAAAGTATTTCTTAAATGAATTGGCCAAACATAAACAAATATTTTTTAAAAGTACTTTTAGAAAAAATACTTATGGAAAAAAGTACCTTTCAAAATAAGCAACTTTTGGCAGCTTGGACAAACGAACGTGTATTTTTCTCAAATTGTCACGACGCGGAATTCTCACCTTCAGGACCGTGATGGCACCTAACATTTCACTTGCTAGACAAGCCAACGTTAGAGGATTCTTAAGTCAACTGCAGTCAATTTTAACAACAGAAATAATTAAGCTAAACAGAAGCTAAAACTGATTTGCAGAATAACATATAACCCATAATATTTGATACAATTAGGATATGGAGTCACAACTCACGAGCTACTATGATTTACTACAAACAGAGTCTGAAAGAAAATACACTATTCTGAAAGAAAAGAAACAATAAGATAATAAGACTAGGAAGAGACTCCAGGGTCTGCGGATGCCAGCAGATCTACATTGGGTCTCCTGACGAGCAAGTCCAGCTGCTAATCTCACGATCAGCTAGGGCTGGTACCAAAATTTGCACAAAAGTGCAGTGTGTAGTATCAGTACAATCGACCCCATGCACTGGTAAGTATCGAGCCTAACCTTGACGAAGTAGTGACGAGGCTATGACAAAATGCATACATAATAAACCTGTGCAATTTAACAGTATATGTACAAAAATAACAACCAATAGAAGTTAGACAAGTAATATCGGGATGGGGGCATTCTGAGGGAGATATGAGATAAGAGAATCACAATAGAAATGATAACCAGAACAGTCAATATGCCTTGAACCAGTGAAACGATTAAACACAATAAAGGAAAGTGCACGACATCACCCTTCGTACTTTTACTCTCAACCTCATCATATAAATCAGTAGAAACGGCACGACATTACCCTTAGTGCATTAACTCTCATAACATGGTACAAAATCACCCTTCGTACATTAACACTCATATACGGCACGGCACGACATCACCCTTCATGCATTAACACTCACCCTTACCACATAACAATGAACAAGTAAAAACAAGGAGATAGGATCAATAAGTATAAGCCTTACTTCAAAAACAGTCCCACCATACCAATCTCAACTCGGAATCCATAATCAATTATCACCAAAGCTTATAAACATGATAAGAACGATCAATTTAATAATTAACTAGTCTAAGCATGGATAATATGATCGAGGAAAGCAACAATTACAAAGAACCAATTCCACCCGCATGCTATAACCCGACAATATTGCATAAGCCCTCATCACCTCATATATAAATTGTACCCAGCATCTAAACACATAGCAAATAGACAAATAAGTCATAATCCCTCAAGTCAAGGTTAACCACGACACTTACCTCGCTCCAAAGACCAAGCTCAAAGCTCAACCACTGTTGTGCCTTTCAAACAAGCCCCCAAACAAATAGAATCTAGCAATTTACCAATCAAATAATTCAAATTAAACCTTAGGAACTACCCACTATTGTAAAGAATTCAATTTAGGTCATTATTAGAAAGTCAACAAAAGTCAACACCGGGGCCCGCTTGGACCAAATCCGAAATTCGGACCAAAACCCAATTACCCATTTACCCCCGAGCTCGATTATGTAATTTGTTTTAGAATACAACCTCAATTTGAGGTCTAAATCCCTATTTTTCAAAAATTCCTAATTCTACCAGAACCCCCAATTTCCACCATGAAAACTCTAGATTTTAGGTTGAAATCTTAGGAAAAGTAGTGAAAGATTGAAATAAACTAGTTTAGAATCACTTACCAATGATTTGGGGAAGAAAAGTTCTTTGAAAAATCGCCTCTAGGGTTCTTGAGTTTGAAAATTTGAAGCATAAACCAAAAATCCCGTCTAAGTCAAGTTTTGATCAGTTGCAGGTGTCGCATTTGCGACCTGGGGTTCGCAAATGCGAGCCCGCAAATGCGAAGAACCTATCGCAAATGCGAAGTTTTCACATCCCTGCTTTTACCGCATTTGCGACGAATAGTTCGCAAATGCGAACTCCGATCCTTCTGCAAATGCGACCCATTGATCACATTTGCGATCACTGCTTGCCCAGCTCCCACTTTGCAAATGCGATGATTTGTCCGCAAATGCGAACAATAGCTCTCCGCAAATGCGACCTCTTGAATGCAAATGCGAACTAAGGCTGGCCCAGGTACACTTCGCAAATGCGAAGAATTTGCTCGTAATTACGAGCCTGTCAGCATAGGGAATTTTTGCAAATGCAAACATTGATCTCGCATTTGCGAGATCAGACACCAGTTACAGAAATTGCAGAACCAGCAATGCTCTAAGTCCAAGTTTCACTCTGTAGCCTATCCGAAACTCACCCGAGCCATTGGGGCTCTAAACTAAAAGTGCACACAAGTCTAAAAACATCATACGAACTTGCTCGCGCGATCAAATTGCCAAAATAACACCTAGAACTACGAATTGAGCACTAAATCAAATTGAAATTTTCAAGAAAACTTTGAAACTTCTCTTTTTACAATCGGACGTCCAAATCACGTCAAACCAACTCCGTTTTTCACCAAATTTCATATGCAATTCATAAATATGGTATTGGACCTATACCGAGTTTGGAAACCAAAATACGGACCCAATATCCAAAAGGCCAACTATTAGTCAAACATTTCAAATTCATAAAGCCTTTAACTTTCAAATTTCAACAAAGTCTGATATCTTGGCCTAGGGCATATGCCCAAGTCCCAAATCACGATGCGGACCCACCGGGACCGTCAAAACACGAGTCCTAATCCGTTTGCTCCAAACGTTGGCTGAAGTCAACTCCAATGGATTTCAAAGTAAAATTTCATATTTTTCTCAGTTTTTAACATAAAAGCTTTCCGAAAATACGTCCGGACTGCATACGCAAATCGAGGAGGACTAAAATGAAGTTTTTAAGGCCTCGAAACATAGGATTTGATTTTAAAATATAAGAAGACCTATCGGGTCATCACATTCTCCACCTCTAAAACAACTGTTCGTTCTCGAATGGACATAGAAAAGTACCTGAGCTGGTAAAAAGGTGGGGATATGTGATGACCTCTTATGTTTTAGAACTTGATTCCGTGTTCCGAGGCCTTTAAAACCTCATTTTATTCCTCCTCGATTTTCATGCGCAGTTCGGACGTATTTCCGGAAAGCTTTTATGTTGAAAGTTGATAAAAATAATAATTTTTACCTTTAAAAGTTGATTTAATTTACTTCGGTTAATGTTTTGAGTAAATGAATCAGGACTCATATTTTGACAGTTCCGGTGGGTCCATATCAAAATATGGGATCTCGACGTATGCCTGGAATCGAATTCCGAGGTCCCTAGCTTGAGATATGAATTTTTGATGAAAATTGAAAGACTAAAAATTTAATGAGTTCCAGGTGATGTCATTTGGCTTGACAAATACCTAGAAGCATTTATGGATTTGATAAATTGGGTGTTCAAGCCTTACCTGGATTCCTTTGTGATTGTGTTTATTGATTATATCTTGATCTACTTCAGCAGTCGAGAGGTGCATGAGAAGCATTTTCAGACAGTTTTTCAGAATCTGAGAGACAACCAATTATATGCTAAGTTTTCAAAATGCGAGTGTTGGTTGAGTTCAGTTGCTTTCTTAGGTCACGTTGTATCAGCAGAGGGTATTCACGTGGATCCTAAGAAGATTGAGGCCGTTCAAAATTGGCCTAGACCTACTTCAGCCATAGAGATCCGTAGTTTCTTGGGATTGGCGGGTTATTACCGTCGGTTTGTGGAGGGGTTCTCATCTATAGCATCCCTGTTGACCAGGTTGACCCAGAAGAGTGCCCTGTTTAGATGGTCAGACGAGTGTAAGGCAAGCTTTCAGAAGCTCAAGATAGTTTTGACTGCGGTGCCGGTATTGGTGTTGCCTATAGGTTCAAAGCCCTATCTAGTATATTGTGACACATCTCGTATTGGACTTGGTGCGGTATTGATGTAGGGTGGCAAGGTTATTGCATATGCTTTACGGCAGCTAAAGGTTCACGAGAAGAATTATCATGTTCATGACTTGGAGCTGGCAGCCATTGTTCACGCTTTGAAGATTTGGAGGCACTATCTATATGGCGTGTTGTGTGAGGTGTTCACGGATCATAAGAGTTTGCAGTATTTGTTCAAGCAAAAGGAGCTCAATTTGAGACAGAGGAGGTGGTTGGAGATATTGAAAGACTATGATATTACCATTTTGTATCATCCCAAGAAGGCCAATTTGGTGGCCGATGCTTTGAGTAGGAAGTTAGCTAGTATGGGCAGCCTTGCGTACACTCCAGTCGGTAAGAGACCGCTTGCATTAGATGTTCAGGCCTTAGCCAATCAGTTCATGAGGTTGGATATTTCTGAGCCCAGTCGTGTTTTAGCTTGCATAGTTGCTCGATCTTCCTTGTTTGAGAATATCAGGGAGTGGCAATACGATGACCCTCATTTGCTTATCCTTAGGGAAACAGTGCGGCAGAGTGATGCCAAGCAGGTTACAATTGAAGATGATAGAGTTTTGAGGATGCAGGGTCATGTTTTTATGCCTAATGTGGATGGACTTCGTGAGTTGATTCTAAAAAGGCTCACAGTCCCAGGTATTCTATTCATCCAGGCGCCGCCAAGATGTATCAGAACTTGCGGCAGCATTATTGGTGGAGGAGGATGAAGAAAGATATTATTTCATATGTATATCGGTGTCTAAATTGTCAGCAAGTAAAGTACGAGCATCAGAGACCTGGTGGTTTGCTTCAAAAGATAGAGATTCCTGAGTGGAAGTGAGAGCGTATCGCTATGGATTTCGTTGTTGGACTCCCACGAACTCAGAGGAAGTTCGATGCAGTTTGAGTTATTGTGGATAGATTGACCAAGTCAACATATTTCATTCCTGTAGTAGTTTCCTATTCTTCGGAGCGGTTGGCAGATATTTATATCTATGAGATCGTTCATCTTTACGGTATGCCCGTGTCTATCATTTCTGATCGAGGTACGCAGTTTACCTCGCACTTCTGGAGGGCAGTATAACGTGAGTTGGGTACACAAATTGAGTTGAGCACCACATTTCATCCTCAGACTGACGGACAGTCACAACGTACTATTCAGATCTTGGAGGATATGCTTTGCGCATGTGTGATAGACTTTGGAGGTTCTTGGGATCAGTTCTTGCCATTAGCGGAGTTTGCCTTCAACAATAGCTATCAATCGAGCATCCAGATGGCTCCCTATGATGCATTATATGGTAGACGATGTCGATCGCCGGTTGGATGGTTTGAGCCGGGGGAGGCTCGATTATTGGGTACATATCTTGTACAGGATGTCTTGGATAAGGTTAAGATCATTCAGGATAAACTTTGCTCAGCTTGGCCCAGGCAGAAGAGTTATGCCGACCGTAAGGTTCGTGATATGGCATTCATGGTCGAAAGAGAGTGTTGCTTCGGGTATCACCCATGAAAGGTGTGTTGAGGTTTGGAAAGAAGGGCAAGTTAAGCCCTAGGTATATCGGGCCTTTTGAGATCCTTGAGCGAGTAGGAGAGATGGCCTACAGACTTGCGTTGCCCCCAGGCTTATCAATGGTACATCCAGTATTCCATGTGTCCATGTTTCGGAAGTATCACGATGATCCATCCCACGTGTTATATTTCAGCATTGTCCAGTAGGACAAGGATTTGACCTACGAGGAGGAGCCGATAACTATTCTAGACCGGCAAGTTCGTTAGTTAAGATCGAAGAGTTATCCTTCGGTTCGAGTGCAGTGGAGAGGATAGCCTTTTGAGTAGGGGTGGGCATCAGTCGGTTCGATTGGGAATGTTATCGGTTTGGTATATCGGTTATCGGTTTATAAATATGCTAAACCAGTAATCGAACCGATAAGATATCGGTTATCGGTTATCGGGTATCGGTTTGTCGGTTATCGATCCTTATCGGTTCGGTTATCGGTTTACCCAATAAAAGTAAAAAATATCCAAAATTTTCATGTTTTTATTATAGAAATCGTGATCATACTTTTAAGACAAAGGAACTGAATTTTTGCTCATAAGAAAAGATGGATTAAATTTCAACTTTAGAAAAGAATACTTTCTTTGCACTTGAAAATCCCATTTAATGATCTTAATTTTCAAAATTATAAGTTTGTATGAGTAAGGAATAAGGCATTCAACAATATAATCTTATTAATTATCTTACTGCGGGCAGACTAAAGAATCAGTGCAATAAAAGAAACAAATAGAAAAACTAAAAATCTAAATAATTAATTCTTTAAAGTATAGAACTACAAATCTTAAAGGAAGAATTAAGATGAGAAATTTAGAAAAGTTTAAAACTTACTCTAAGGAATAAGATCTGAAGATGAAGAGTAATTGTCGAGAGAATGAAACCATAAAGTGACTTTATATACTTAGTGGATAAAATTATAATTTTGTTAAAGCTTATTGGGCTATCGGTTAAATCGTTAATAAAATTGGGCAAACCAAGACCCGAACCGATAACCCAATAATCAAATAACATTAAATTGTTATCAAACTATATACTCAATAACCCGATATTCATAACCCAATAGCATTTTATCGGTTCAGACTATCGGTTATACCCGATATATGCCCAGCTCTACTATTGAGGCAGCTACCTGGGAGTCCGAGTCCACTATGCGGGGTAGATATCCTCACCTTTTCACCAGCTCAGGTTCTTTTCTATGTCCGTTCAAGGACGAACGGTTGTTTTAGAGGTGGAGAATGTGATGACCCAAAAGGTCATCTTATGTTTTAGAACTCGATTCCGTATTTCGAGGCCTTCAAAACCTTATTTTATTCCTCCTCGATTTGCGTGCGCAGTCCAAACGTATTTTAGAAAAGTTTTTATGTTGAAAGTTGATAAAAATAATAATTTTGCCTTTAAAAGTTGATTTAGTTAAATTCGGTCAATGTTTTGAGTAAACGGACCCTGACTCATGTTTTAACAGTTCCGGTGGGTTCGTATCGAAATATAAGACCCGGGCGTATGCCCGAATCGAATTCCGAGGTCCCTAGCTTGAGATATGAATTTTTGCTGAAAATTGAAAGATTGAAAATTTAATGGTTTTAAAAATTTGGTTAATATTTGATCTCGTTGGTATCGGGTTCATATTTTGGTTCTGGAGCCCGTATAGGTTCATTATGATATTTAAGACTTGTCCGTGAAATTTGGTGAGAAACGGAGTTGGTTTGACGTGATTCAGGTGTCCGGTTGTGAAATTAGAAGTTTTAAAACTTTCTTGAAAATTTCATTTAATTTGGTGCTAAATTCGTAGTTTTAAGTATTATTTTGGAAATTTGATCGCGTGAGCAAGTTCGTATGATGTTTTAGGACCTGTGTGCATGTTTGGTTTGGAGCCCCGAGGGATCAGGTGAGTTTCGGGTAGGCTACGGAGTATTTTGAACTTAGGAAATTTTTCTGGTGTGCTTCGGGTCTGCAGACTTCGCATTTGCGAAGTCTGGCTCGCAAATGCAAGCCTCACATTTACAAAGAAATCATCGCAATCGCAAGCAATTGGGCTGGGGCATGAACTTCGCATTTGCGAAGATTAGGATCGCAATTGCGATCACCTCAGGTTGCATTTGCGAATATAGTTTGCATTTGCGAAGGCGACAGAAATACGAAGAGTTCGTATTCGCGAAACTTTTCTCGCATTTTCGAGCTTCGCAATTGCGAAGCTCAGGTCGCAAATGCGACATCTGCAGTTGTTCAAAAACTTAAGTTTGACGGGATTTTCTCCCATTCTTCACATTTTTAAAATCCTAGAACCATAGAGGCGATTCTCCCAAGATCAATTCTTCCCCAAAACTTTGGTAAGTGATCCTAACCCACTTTCTTTCAAATTTCCATCATATTTCATGAATTTCCAACCAAAAATCTAGGACGGTAGAAGTTGGGGATTTGGGAAGAATTAGGGATTTTTGGGAAAATAGGATTCAAACTCAATTTGGGGTCGGATTTCAAAACTAATTACATATTCGGGCTCGGGGGTGAATGGGTGAATGAATTTTTGTCCGAACCTCGAGTTTTGACCAAGCGGGCTCGGGGTCGATTTTTAACTTTTTGGGGAAAAGTTTGAAAAACCTAAATTTATGTATTGAAATTGATTTCTTTAGCAATATTTGACGTTATTAAGTTAATTATGGCTAGATACGATCGGTTTGGAGGTGGAATCTAGAGGAAAAGCGGTAATGGAGTAGTGAGTGGCATATGGATCGAGGTAAGTGTTGTGTCTAACTTTGACTCGAGGGTTTAGGAATTTGACTTAATTGCTATGTGAAAATCCATGCGAGTGGCGTATAGGTTAAGTAACAAGTACCTATGCACCGCCAATTTATCTGTTTTGCCTGTTTTCTTCCCGTTCTTATTATATTGTCTTCCCTGCTTTAACTGCTACATGCTTTACTGGAATTCCTATGCTTAATTGCTATTTGTCAGACATTATTTTTCATTGTTGAAGGTATTAGCTACACCGCAGTTTCATTATTTCATATTATTGGCTTAATCTGGTTTATCGATGTTCTATGGTATATTTTGGATTGGTTTCACTGAGTAGTATTATTTGAGTGAAGTTTCTTAATGTACAAACTTTCCGTTTGCTTTGGTTTGAGGTTTAAATATTGTGAAGAGATTTGAGTTAAATTGTGAAATTTCTGTACTTATTGATGCTGATATGGTGGGATTGGGTTGCGCGCCTCAACAGGAGGAACAAAGGTGATATATTGAGGAGAAACAAGGGTGAAATGCTATTATATGGTGAGATCGGATTGCACGCTACAACAGGAGAAATAAAGGTGATATAGGAATAAGGGTGAAATGCTATTATATGATGAGATCGGGCTGCACACCGCAACAGGAGGAATAAGGGTGGACTAATATGGAGTAATACAGGTAAATATTCATATTGAAATTGATATATGGTTGTAAGCACGTGATTTTTGACCTTCCCCGGGAATTTTTACGTTCTTAAGCTTAAATATCTAATTTAGGACTAGTATAGCTATTTTAACTATTTTTACTTTATTTCGTTGCAAAAAAAAAAAGAAGAAAATCACAGAAAAATATATATATAATTTTAGTTTATGTATCTCTCATAAACTTGAAAAATACAAAAAAAAATTGTACTTTATTTTGGTACTTTATATAAATTCGAAAATTATAAAAAATATATAGTTCTATTAATGTTTGCAGTCATTATAATTTTGAAAAGTACAAAAAATATTACTTCATATTTTTGTCTTTATTAAAAAACGAAAATTACAAAAAAAAATAGTTTTATTAATATTCTATAGTCGTTTTAATTTTGGAAAAATACAAAAATATTAATTTATATTTTATCTTTATATAAAAAACGAAAATTACAAAAAATAGTTTTATTAATATTTTGTAGTTATTTTAAATCTTGAAAAAATATTAAGAAAATAATATAGTTTTGTTTTAAATAATTAGTCTTATTTTAGTAGCTATTTTGCTTACATAGGACTATTTAAGCAACGTGTTCCTATTTCTCCGGTCCGGGCAAAAGAATAATATTCGGGTTCAAACTACCCGGTTTTTAGGCCTAATTTCGGACCTAACCCATAATAAACCGTGTCCAGGACACATGGGGAACCCCACCACGCGTGGGGGACATAAACCTTGAACCCCACCACGCGTGGGGCTCATTTTTCTGGGCAAAACCCAGTACAAAACACGGACAAGGGCCAAAAGCAAGGGGGAACGAAAAAAGACTTTGGAAATTTTTTAAATAAGTACTGTTCATCATCTTCTTCTTCATAAAGAAGAAGAAGAAAAACCCTACAAAAAAGAGAGGACCCCGTCACTTCCCCCTCGCCGGAACACCACCATTAAACCGCCCCGTCACCTCCACGCCATAACCATCACCCCAACCAGTCGGACCTCCCTTCCCCAACGCCTCAACATCACTGCCCACACCCCCTACTGTCCGAACGACCAAAAAACCAGCAGAACCACTCCAAACCCACCGGCAACCAACCTCCCTGCTCCCCTCGTCGTCAACCACCGTTGCCCCATCGTCGGAGCTCCAGCTCCAGTCCGGCACCTTCCCATCGCCAAACACCTACCCAAATCACCACCAAAACCAACGAAAAACCCTACCATCATCAACGACCTCCACTGTCCGAACGCCACCCCACGTCAAAAGGAGCAGTCGACAAAAACCAGTCCACAAAAACCTCCGACCACCCATAATCATCGTCACTCCTCCACCTCCGTCAACAACCAAACAGACCTCCATAGCTGCTCCTTTCATCACCTCCAACGACCCCTTTGTTGCAGCTTCTCGCAACAGTTGCTGCGTCGAAAAATACAGCAGCTGTTGCTGCGTCGCTGCGTTGCTGAGTAGCTCAGCCGTTGCTTCAGTCCGGTGAGGTTGTTTTGTTCGTCGAGGTCCGGTACGTTGAGGCGCTGTCCGAGGTTCTGTCGTTGTTCTTCGTTCAGAAAGGTCCGGCTTAAGTTCCGTCGGAATCGTGTTTGTCGCTCTGAGTTTGTCGAGGTGCAAAGGTTAGTAAACCTCGATGTATTAGATAAATAAACTTACGTTGAATGTTTGAGATGCAATATAAAAATTGGTATGGAAATTTTCTGCCTATGTTTCATTGTCTGCATTTTGGTTCATTTTCATGTTATTGTTATTCTTGTTTATTTGATGTCGTTTAATTAAGTTGGACTAGTCGTTCTATGACACAAGTTTGACGTTAATCTGTTCGTCCTTTCCTTCGGTTAGGTCATTCGAAAAAATAGTATTAGTGCATGCTGTTACTACTACCGAAACACTCATTCACTAAACTCCTTTTATTAAACTTTTAACAAGTCATGGGATTTTAGTTGTAAAGAGGCCGTAAGTTTTAGTATTGTTAAAGACATAAAAATGGCATCCTTTTAAAAAATAAAAAATAAAAAAATATAATAGCAATAATAAAGAATAAAATGAGACGAGCCTCGCCGAATAAAAGGGACAAATTGCAGGGCCCTCACAAAATATATGCATTAAATACTTAGATTCCGGGACGGGCCGTTTAACAAATTTCACGGCCCTAGCCCAAAATAATAATGCGCTAGTTGCTTTAGGAGCGCCTTTAATAATGTTATCTCCCTAAACTCGGGTGCACATTTATGTGACCCAAATCCAAATCTCAACGGAATCGAAATGTGTCTCTAATCACGGGTACATTGACGGTGACGTGGTATGAGATGCATTTCCATGCCGTTGCAAATCTTTTTTTTTAATCATGAATGAGACGAGCCTCGCCCAAATAAAAATGCAAATTGCGGGGCCCTCAATAATTATTCATAATAAATACTTTGAATTTGGGATGGACCGTTTAGTGAATTTCACTGTCTTCCCTAAAGATAATAACGCGTTAGCCTCTTCAGACGCGATTTAATTAAATTACTTTCTTAAACTCGGGTGTGCATTTCATGCGACCCAAATCCAAATCCTAAAACATCAAATAAAATATGTTTCCGGATTGTGGGTGCATTTCATGTGACGCAGTCCAAAGACGTGTTTTAAGCGATGTTCACATTCTTGTAAAAACAATAATAATAAAGCGGTTAAAAGTTAAAATTTGCACATAAGTTCATACTTGTATAAAATCAGATAATCAAGCCGAATATAACAATTGAGCGACCGTGCTAGAACCACGGAACTCGGGAATGCCTAACACCTTCTCCCGGGTTAACAGAATTCCTTATCCGGATTTCTGGTACGCAGACTGTAATATGGAGTCATTCTTTTCCTCAATTCGGGATTAAAATTGGTGACTTGGGACACCCTAAATCTCCCAAGTGGCGACTCTGAAATAAATAAACAAATCCCGTTTCGATTGTCCTTTAATTGGAAAAACTCCCCTGCGCCCCCTCGGGTGCGGAAAAAGGAGGTGTGACAGCTCTGACGACTCTGCTGGGGACCACGTAACCCAGAACCACTGGTTCAGGGCTAGAAATTCGAGCTTAGATAAATTGTTATATTTGGCTTTATCTGATTTTTTACATGTTTTAAGCCTAATGTGCTAAATGTTGCTTTTACCGCTTTGATATTATGTGAACTGTATATAAATTGTGCCGAAACCCATCTTCTCTCTGAGTCTTCTAAATCATGAAGAAGGGCGTACTTCGTATGACTTCTTTTCTGTATAGTGTCAAATCCCAATTTAGAACGAGGTTCGGATAAGTTGCTAAGCCGGTGAAGCTTCTGTATTCCCGGTACGCTGCCCCCCCTCGGCTCGAGCTGTCCGCTCGGGTAAGCCAGGTCTAGAACAAACACCCAGGTTCTGAACCTAGTATAACAAAGCCACATGCCGGATCCCTAGTAGGAACGTTTATTTGCATCATGTGCATTTGACTTAGGGGACTCAACACAGGGGTTGGGTCCGTCTAGGACAAGCAACCTGAAAATAATAGACCATCTTATGGCATCCTATGTGCTACATGTTGTATTCAGTCAAGGGCGAATGGGTCATTTGGTCATTTCCAGCATGATGTTATTTTAATCAAAGCATGGGGAACATTTGCGGAATCCAAGAAGCCTTGGAATTCCCTATGTCCCCCACGCTTGCTTTTTGGGAAAACACATGGGGAACATTTGTGGAATCCAAGAAGTCTTGGAATTCCCATATGTCCCCCACACTTCATATGTTGGAAAAGCGCATGGGGAACATTCGCAAAATCCAAGATGTCTTGGAAATCCTTATGTTTCCCATGCCACATTTTGAAAATAACAATAAACATAAAAAAATAAAAATACATATAAAAACAAGGCATGAAAATTCAAAAGATTTTGTATGTTGTCATCATTTTCCACAAATTAGAAAATCGTGAAAAGATGAGGAAATGGCAGTGTAGAGATATAACTACTTATTTTTAGAAAGAAAAAAAAAACAAATGTCCAAGTAGTGTCGAAACTCTGCCGAAATTTTGAGAATATAAAATAAAAAATATATGTCTTATTAGTTTGTTTTATTAAAAAAAAAGCATTAATAGAAAAGAAAATTGTTTGTCTTGCCATAAAAATGAAAAAAAGAGTCTTGTTTTTAAAATATGTGTTATTTATTTGTTTATGAAAATGACAAAATTAAAATAATCCAAAAATATTTTCTCCATTATTGACTTCTTATGAAAATGCAAAAAAAAAAAACATATAAAAGAAAAAATAAAAGGAGTCTTTCATTATCTGTCGCAAGTATATATATATATATAAAAAATCCAAAAAAGTTTTTCTTATTTTCCAAAAAATTTATATATATCTTTATCTGTTGCAAGAACAATTGTCTTGCCAAAAGTTTTTAGAATCCCAATTCTCAAAACAAATAATCCAAAAATATTTTCCATTATTGACTTCTTCAGAAAGTTTTTTTTCAATTGTTTTTAAAAAAAAAAAAAAACTAAATAAACAAAATAAAATAATAATATAAAATAAAACAATCCGAGAATATTTTGATCCTTCTTTCAAAATTGACAGGGAATTCAAAATTCAAAAAAAAAAACACATTTTTAGAGCGTTTCTTTTATTAAAGGTAAAATTCCAAAAAATATATTTTTCTTCTTTAGAATAAAAGAAAAAAAAAGCAAATGAAATTCAAAATATATCTTAGAAGTATTTCTTTCAAAAAAAAAAAGATTAATCAAAAATCCAAAAAATATACTTCATTTCTTCTTTTTAAGTAGTTCTTTTGCCCGAACTACGCGTGTTTGATTCTCACCGGATGTGAGATACGTAGGCAACCCTCATCGGGTCCAACCCCACCTTTTGCTAAAATAGCCAAAAAAACAAATAAATAAAAAATATATGTCAAATTTTAATTTTGTCATAAAGGAGTCAGGTGACGCTGTTTTATCAAGACATAGCCGAATGTTCCCGAAAGGGACGCCGGAAGGCTGACTTTGCATAAACAGCCACCTTTGGGTCATTTTGAGATATGGACCCACACAGCCTAAAAATCTTCGTCCCCGAGACGTTGAAAGGCTGTGTTTGTAATATTGAGTTTTCTAATTTGAAAAACAATAAAAAGAGTCATAAAGAAGTCGGGTGATGCTGTTTTGTCATAAATAGCCGAATGTTCCCGAAAGGGACGCCGGAAGGCTGATTTTGTGTAAACAGTCACCTTTTGGGTCGTGTCTGGGAGTTTGGTCCAGTTGACCCACACAGCCTTAAAAAGCTTCGTCCCCGAGACGTCGAAAGGCCGTGTTTGCAACACAAGGGTTTTATCGTAATTTGAAAAAAAAAACAAAGAGTAAAACGGTCAGGTGAATGCCGTTTGGATGTTTAGTCAAAAAAAAAATGAAAGAATAAAATAAGCCGAGCCAGCTTCGGCCGCGTCTTTAACCGTTCTTGCCGAAATAGCCTTAGAGTGTCTTTCAGTTGTCGAACGGTTATTTTCGTAAAAAAATGGACAAGTTTGTAAAGTGTCAAGATAATCTTCCCCGGCCTCAAAATTCATGTGAAATTTGGAAGGGGCCACATTTGCAAAAAATAACCGTTTGGTTGCATTTGTCAAACGGAGAAAGGGAGCTGATCATCTGTTTTTGGAGTTTGTAAATCTTTTAATTAGAATATGTGTGTTGTTTGATTTTTTTCAGTTATAGGTCATCTTCAAACCTTTGAAACCCGGTATTTTTTTTAACATGAAAATTGAAAAAATGTTTATTATTGTTTATCTCTTATTGACCCGAACTACGCGGGTTTGATTCTCACCGGATGTGAGATACGTAGGCAACCCTCATCGGGTCCAACTCCCCTTTTCATTTTACCAATAATGATATACCATAAAGCATATATGTACACACATGTATATAAATACATATACTGTTTGTTTTGTTTTCCAAGATTTTTGTTTAGAGTCAAAATAAAGGTTTCTGTTTTGGCCTAAAAGGTCACCTTAATAAATGTGCAGGATGAGCACAGAGCAAAATGAACCATTCTCGGCCCTCAGCGAGGTCCCCCTACAACTCCACATGTGGTGGAATGATTTGGAAGCCAATAGCAAAGAGGTAGTAGGAAGAATATTGGGAGGTTTTGTAAATTTGTTGGGCGTTAGGCCAAGGACAGATATTCTTGAAGCTCTAATACCATTTTGGGACCCAACCCGCAATGTATTCCGTTTTGTTGACTTTGAACTTTCACCAACACTTGAGGAAGTCGCCGGATATGCGGGATTGAATGAGAGGTTAAGAGGGCAATATTTGCTTTCGCCAAGGCCAGTGTCTCCGCATGCGTTTCTGGATCTACTAAGCATTAGTCGGAAGGTACAACATGACGATTTATCGAGAGGATATTGTGATCTCCATTTCTTGTATCAGCGGTACGGAACCCCGCAGGGTTTCGAGGAACCGAACCTTGGGTTAACTCACGGAGGGAACAGAAACAAATGGGAAGCAAGACGTACTTTGGCTTTTATCACAGCATTCTTGGGAGTCATGGTCTGTCCAAGGAAGGATAAAAAGATAGAGATAGGTCTGGTAGGGATGGCCGACGTGGCAATCAAAAGAACCAATAGTACTGTGGTTCCTTTGATTTTGTCCGAAATCTACCGGGCTCTGACTATATGCCGAGAAGGAGGCAAGTTCTTCCAAGGTTGCAACCTGTTACTTCAGCTATGGATGCAGGAACATCTCCATCACCGAGTAGGATACATGAACCACGGGTTGACCGAGAGGAATTGTATCAGCGGATTCAAGAAGCGCATGACAGGCGCCAGATTTCCTGAAGGTGTCGAAGCATGGTTTACACGGTTAAGGTCAACAACAGCTGACCAAATTGAATGGGCATTCGGTTGGTTGGCTGATACTGAGGTGATCTACATGTCGGCTGAAGAATGTCATGTTCTCTTAATGGGTCTTCGCAGCATCCAGCCATATGCCCCTCATCGGGTATTACGACAATTGGGCAGGTTTCAAGTAGTCCCTACTGACGAAGATCTGAGCAAGCATGCCTTGGAATTAAGCCCGGGAGTCATATTCCCCGAGGGGAAGATTAGAAAACTGTGGCATGAATGTAGATTCTTGGAGCCCAAGACCATGGTGCGAGAACTAGCCAAAGGTGAGGTAGACCCAAAGTACGATGCTTGGTTCGAAGGAAGGTTTCAGATTCGGCAAAGACCTGCTAAAAGGGCACACGTCCAACACTTCACAGATGATTCGCAAGAGCAATGGGGATGGTTAAAAAGGGAGGAAGGTTACCGGGTTGAAATCGGGAAGCTAAAGCAACAAGTCGAAAGACTTACATTTGAGAACAATGTGCAAGCCGCTTCGGAGCAGGCTGAAAGAAACAAGCTAGCCCAAGAAAACCAAATCTTGAAGGCCCGCCTTCACCAAGACAGTAAGAGTGACGTTGACCGACAGAAGCGTCGCTCTGACGAAAGATTGATAGCAAGTTTGAGAAGTCAGGTCATCCAGAGCCAAGAAGAATTAGAACAATCAGAAGCATGCATAGCAAGGATGAAGGTCAGATGGGCAAGGCACACAATGGCCCGGAAGCAGCGTTTGCAACAGGTCATAAGGGATTATGAGATGAGCATCGGAATATTGAGGGAGACGAACTCCACTCTACATGATCGGATCGTCAAACAAGCACGAGATGCCCAAGCCGACAGAAGGCGATGTTACGATGCAATGACCAGAATGGAAAGACAAATGGAGATATTCCAGGATCAGCTTGCCAACAATGCGCAAACACTGGGGTTGAAGAACCGACAGATAAGGCATTTGTTCGCAGAAAGGGACAACATTCGAGGAAGGATCGACGAGATTGGGCATTACATCTACATGAGATGCCTGGCATGCGAGCAAATGCCTCGGAAGACCCTCCTTGTTTCCATCATGGGTTGCGTCCACCGAATCATGAATGAGTTGAAAAGCCTGCAGAGGGACCTCACACCAAGGGCCGCGGAAAGGCCGAATGATGCCTCGCGGGCCCCTAAGTTGGAAAATTAATCTTTGGTTGAGTCTTGTTTATTTGGCTTTGTTGTTTTTCCATATGTTGTTTTCTTTTCTTTTAGTCAAAACGGGTTAAGAACTGTGGAGTCTGTACTATTGCTATTCCTTGCTTGAAGTAATTTGTAATAGCAAAATTTTGAGAATGAATTTAACGATTTCACAAGAATTTTGTGTTTCTTTACTTTAAGGCAGAACTACGCCTGGTCTGATTCACGCGGGGACGTGATACGTAGGCAATCCCCATAAGATTCGACCGCTTTTAATAAATAAAGAAAAGAAAATGTAAATAAAATAAAATGCAGGGTTTCGCAAAATACTTTAAAGAGACGAATGAGCAAACCGGGATGACGCATGTTGTTTGAAGCAAAGCATGTAGAAACGGTTAATCGCCTAGGTGCATTGCATCCTCTATGTGTTATGATCAAATCTGTTAAGCTCTAACACTAACAAAGTTTGTTGTTGTCTGGTACAAGAAGTTAGTTGTTAAAGAATTCTGGCAACACATTCATACCAAACCAGATCCAAAGGACCGATAGCATCAAGCATGACTACTTCGGAGAATAGCAACGAAGAAGAAAGGCCGATGAGCCAGTTGTTAAAAGAAGCGATGGAAAAGATTGAAAGGATGGGACTAGAAATGAATGCAATGCAACTAGCCCTAGCCAAAACACAAAAGAGTCCTGAAACACTGGGACACATGCCGGAGTACCCTCACTCTGGCCCTTCCACAAGCCGCCCAAATCCCCTCTATCATCAAGAAAGAAGCCCTCATGATTCACAAGCTCCACCACCCCATCAACCTCTCCCAACACCCAATATTCCCATTTTTGTGGGACCAACCTCAGCCCCTTTGCAAAGAACGACCAGTGAGCCATTGTTTCAGGCTCACGATACCCAATACTATCCCCCTGAGCCTACATTCCATGCACCCGAACCACAGGCTTACAATCCCCATTTGGAAGTACCGGCAGAGGTTGAGAAGCCGGTTAAGGCCCCTGAACAGGATGAAGTGTTGAGAAAGTTCAAAAGCCTGGAGCAATCCTTCAGGAACTTGCACGGGCTGGGCAATCAAGTCAGCGTGGCATACAAAGATCTGTGCCCTTTCCCAGATGTCCAACTCCCGGCTGGGTTCAAGATGCCCAAGTTTGATTTATATGAAGGGCACGGTGATCCCATGGCACATTTGCGGGGATTCTGTAGCAAAATGAGAGGGGCAGGAGGCAAGGATGAGCTTTTGATAGCTTATTTCGGCCAAAGTCTGAGTGGATCTGCACTGGAATGGTATACCAGGCAAGATTTCAGCAGGTGGTACACGTGGGATGATCTGGCGCAGGCTTTTGCAGGTCATTTCCAGTACAATCTCGAGATAGTCCCTGACCGTCTCACATTATTGAGAACTGGGAAGAAACCCGGGGAAAGTTTTCGCGAGTTCGGGTTCCGCTGGAGAGAACAAGCAGCTAGAGTCGATCCTCCCATGAGAGAGGGAGAGATGGTGGACTATTTTTTGCAGACATTGGATCCAACCTACTTTGGTCACTTGGTGACAACGGTTGGAAAATCTTTCAACGAGGTGGTCAAAATAGGGGTCATGATAGAAGAAGGTTTGAGGTCGGACAAGATCTTAAACTATTCGGCACTTAAGGCCACAACCCAGGCTATTCAAAGCGGCACGGGAGGTGCGCTAAGAAGAAAGAAAGAAGAGGTTGCCACGATCGAGGCAGGCAGTTGGTCCAGGGCTGGCAGGCCGCACTACAACCAACCCAGGCCTCACAGGTCAAACTACCCATACAACCCACCACAAAATTTCTATCCACCTCGAGAACCACATTGTTCCGTACACCAAGCCCAGGTATACACTCAGCCTCCGGTTCGCCCACAATGGCGCGCACCGGCTCCCCAGAACATATATGCACCACCACAAAACACCTACCCTCCACCAAGGGCATATAGAAACCCTTCAGGGGCAGGTTTCCGGGGAAATCCAGATGCTAGGAATGACAGGTTGCGGAAGCAAAGAACCTTCACCGAACTGGGAGAAACCTACACCGCTGTGTTCCACAAGCTGCGGCAATTGGGTTTGGTTAGTCCTGTCCATACTCGGGAACCAAATCCCCCACCTCAGAATTTGGATCGTTCAATCAGTTGTGAATACTGTTCAGGGATGCTCGGGCACGATACCGAGAAGTGCTGGAAGTTAAGGCATGCCATACAGGATCTTATTGACACCAATAAGATCGAGGTCCAGACACCGGAGGCTCCTAACATCAACCAAAACCCACTGCCAGCGCACCACGAAACTCACATGATTGAGTTGGTGTGTGAGGGAGGAGAATTAAGAAAACCCTCACAAACAGTGATGATGATCCAAGCCGCCCCGAAAGAAGTCTTAACCAGTGGAGGAACGAGTGTACAGTCGCAGGGTGAAGGCGTCAAGCCGGTAGTGATATTGGGGAAGAGCCCGTCCATCATAGCAAGCAAACCCGAGCTAAGCAAGTTGATAATACCAGGGATCCTGCCCACACCGGCAGTCGTGTTGAAAGGGGTATGTAGAGAACGGGTAACCATAAAGCCTGTGGCCCAACTGCCGATGATTGACAGCAGGGCTGTGCCTTGGAAATATGAAAAGGCAGTGGTGACGTACCAAGGAAAACAGGTGGAAGAAGTCAGTTGTGAAGCGCAAGGGCTGACTCGATCAGGTCGATGTTTTGCTCCGGTGGAGTTAAGAAAAACCAACCCAGTGGCAACCAAGAAGCCAGTGTCAGAAGAAGAGGCTGAAGAATTCCTGAGGAAGATGAAAGTACAAGACTATTCTGTGGTTGAGCAGCTGAGAAAAACACCTGCCCAGATCTCACTATTGTCATTACTCCTCCATTCCGAGGAACATCGTCGGGCCCTGTTAAAGATATTGAACGAGGCTCATGTACCCAGTGAGATTTCTGTAAACCACCTGGAAACCATTGCCAGCAAGATTTTCGAGGTGAACAGAGTGACATTCTCAGATGATGACCTGCCGGTGGAAGGAACGGAGCACAATAAAGCTCTATACCTAGCTGTCAAATGTGAAGACTCGGTGGTAACTCGAGTATTGGTGGATAACGGCTCAAGCGCCAATATTTGTCCATTATCCACCCTGGACCAGTTAAAGATTGACCGTGGAAGAATCCGGGAGAATAGCATCTGTGTCCGGGGGTTTGACGGAAACGGAACAGCCACTGTGGGGGATGTTGTACTTGAACTGACCATTGGTCCGGTCCTGTTTACCATGGAATTCCAGGTATTGGACGCCACGGTATCTTACAACTTGCTGTTAGGACGACCCTGGATTCATGCAGCTAAAGCGGTGCCTTCCACCCTACATCAGACAGTGAAGTTCGAGTGGGAAAGACAAGAGGTCGTGTTGCACGGCGAGGATACAACATGCACCATGGGCGGAACCATTGTGCCTTTCATAGAGACCACTGATGACAAAGGTCCTTGGGTCTACCAGATTCTCGATACAGGGTCGGCCAACAAAATTTCTGAAGGAGAAATCATCCCGCACCCTAGGGTAGCTGCCGCAACAGTCATGATGGTATCAGAAATGCTGGGTAATGGATTTGTGCCGGGAAAAGGCCTGGGAGTTGAACTTCAAGGGATAGTCCAACCTGTTTCCCTTCCTAAGAATCTGGAAACCTTCGGGTTGGGGTTCAAACCAACCGCAGCAGACAGGAAGCAAGCGCGAAAAATGAAGAAGAGGGTCTGGTTTCTGCCTAAACCAGTGCCACGCCTCTCAAGGTCTTTTGTTAAAGCAAGTGCCAAGGGGTCAGCGATCCCAAAGATTCGAGGACCTTTGATCGGTATAAATGAAGACCTGAATCAGAGTTTTGAGAGGCTATTCGCGGATGTCAGTATGGTGGAAGCTGGAGAAGGTTCCAGCAGAGCAGAGATACAATTTGTGGGGCCTGAGGCCAAGACCAACAATTGGACGGTTACTCCTCTTCCTGTCCGAGGGGAGTCTTGGTAGTAGGCTTTGATTAATGTTTTGTTTGTTTGTTTGTTTGATCGGATTATTCAAGGGTGTAATCCCAATTTTACTTTCGTTTTGTAAAAGTGTGAACCCTTTTTATCCTGCAAATTTAATAAAGTTCTTTTCTTTTGTCCCATTTTAATTTCTTGTTTTGTTCTTTTTCTTTCTGAACAGTTCTCTTTTTACTGGTCCTAATGACATGGCATGCACAGCGGATCTTCGACCTAGTCTAATAAATCAATCTGAAACCGACTCAATGATGCAAAAGGTCGTTTGTGACGATGAATCTGAATGTGACGAAGGTGAAGCCTTCGAAGAGATAAACCGAGAACTGTGCCAATTTGAAGAGAAACCCAAGCCTAACCTAAATGACACTGAGGCTGTGAATCTAGGAGACGCTGATAACGTCCAAGAGACCAAAATTAGCATCCACATTGAGCCGAATGTCAGAGAAGAATTGATCAAAACTCTCAGGGAATTCAAAGATGTTTTTGCCTGGTCATATGATGATATGCCTGGATTAAGCACCAATTTAGTGGTTCACAAATTACCCACTGACCCGGCATACCCTCCGGTCAAGCAAAAACTAAGGAAATTTAAAACAGAAATGAGTGTAAAGATCAAGGAAGAAGTGATTAAGCAGTTACAAGCGAAGGTCATTCGGGTCACTCGATATCCCGAGTGGTTGGCCAATGTGGTACCAGTCCCAAAGAAGGATGGAAAAATCAGGGTGTGCGTTGACTACCGCAACCTCAACAAAGCAAGTCCCAAGGACAATTTTCCGCTGCCCAACATTCATATCTTAATCGACAATTGCGCAGGGCGCGAAATTGGATCCTTTGTGGATTGCTATGCAGGTTATCATCAGATCCTAATGGATGAGGAGGATGCTGAGAAAACAGCGTTTATTACGCCATGGGGAACCTACTGCTATCGGGTAATGCCGTTCGGGTTAAAGAACGCCGGGGCAACGTACATGCGAGCAATGACTGCGGTGTTTCATGACATGATACACAAGGAAATTGAGGTGTACGTCGATGATGTGATCATCAAATCTTGGCGTCAGGAGGACCATGTAGCAGACCTAAGGAGATTTTTCCAAAGACTCCGGAGGTATGATATCAAGCTTAACCCGGCCAAATGCGCATTCGGGGTTCCATCAGGAAAGTTGCTAGGATTCATCGTCAGTCGACGGGGGATTGAGTTAGACCCATCCAAAATTGAATCCATCCGAGATTTGCCACCACCAAGGAACAAAACAGAGGTAATGAGTTTGCTGGGTAGACTCAATTATATCAGCAGGTTCATCGCCCAACTCACAGCAACTTGTGAGCCCATATTTCGGCTGCTGAGAAAAGATGCTGCAGTAGGTTGGACGGCAGAGTGTCAGGAGGCTTTCGAACAAATCAAAGGGTATCTGTCTAATCCACCCGTATTGGTCCCGCCTAAGCCCGGGAAACCCCTAATCCTTTACCTGACGGTCTTGGAAAATTCATTTGGTTGTGTACTGGGGCAACATGATGACACAGGGAGGAAGGAGCAGGCCATCTACTATCTTAGCAAGAAATTCACAGTGCATGAGGTCAAGTACACTCAACTCGAGAAAACATGCTGCGCCCTAACTTGGGTAGCTCAGAAGTTGAAACACTACCTGTCTTCATATACTACTTATCTCATATCCCGTTTGGACCCATTGAAGTATATCTTTCAGAAACCTATGCCCACGGGAAGGTTGGCAAAATGGCAAATTCTGCTCACAGAGTTTGATATCATCTACGTAACAAGGACGGCCATGAAAGCCCAGGCACTGGCAGACCATTTGGCAGAGAATCCCGTTGATGAAAAATACGAGCCCTTAAGAACGTATTTTCCTGACGAAGAGGTGATGCATACGAATGAGTTGGAATTACCTGAGGAACCGGGTTGGAAGCTTTTCTTCGATGGAGCTGCAAACGCAAAAGGGGTTGGAATAGGAGCAGTACTCATTTCTGAAACAGGACGGCATTATCCTGTTACGGCTCAACTACGCTTCTATTGCACCAACAATATGGCCGAATATGAGGCTTGCATTCTGGGTCTGCGCTTGGCTGCTGACATGGATGTCCAAGACGTCTTGGTCTTGGGAGACTCGGACCTCTTGGTACATCAAATTCAGGGTGAATGGGAAACACGAGATCTAAAGCTCATACCATACCGACAATGCTTGCATGATCTGAGCAAGCAATTTCGATCGGTGAAGTTCAAACACATCCCGAGAGTTCACAATGAGGTTGCAGATGCCTTAGCCACCTTAGCATCAATGCTGCACCACCCTGACAAAATGTATGTTGATCCTCTGCATATCCAAGTCCGTGATCAGCACGCCTACTGCAATACCATAGAAGAAGAAGCAGATGGCGAACCCTGGTTTCATGATATCAAGGAATACCTCAGAATGGGGATATATCCAGAACATGCCTCGGGAGACCAAAAAAGAGCCCTTCGGCGTTTGTCGAATGGTTTCTTCCTCAGTGGGGGAATATTGTACAAAAGAACTCCGGATTTGGGATTGTTGAGATGCATGGATGCCAGGCAGGCAACGACGGTTATGGCAGAAGTACATGCTGGAGTTTGTGGGCCACACATGAGCGGATATGTATTGGCAAGAAAAATCCTTCGAACAGGGTGTTATTGGCTCACCATGGAACACGACTGTATCACTTTCGTGAGGAAATGCCATCAGTGCCAGATACATGGAGATTTGATCCATTCTCCGCCAACAGAATTACATACGATGTCAGCACCCTGGCCGTTTGTGGCATGGGGCATGGATGTCATTGGGCCCATCGAGCCAGCAGCATCCAACGGTCATAGGTTCATTCTAGTGACCATTGATTACTTCACCAAATGGGTTGAGGCTAAAACCTTCAAATCAGTAACCAAGAAGGCAGTGGTGGACTTTGTTCACTCCCATATCATCTGCAGATTTGGGATCCCAAAAGTGATCATCACGGATAACGGTGCGAATCTTAATAGCAGCTTGATGAGAGAGGTATGCCAACAATTCAAGATTACACACCGCAATTCCACCCCATATCGTCCCAAGGCGAATGGAGCAGTCGAAGCAGCCAATAAGAATATCAAGAAGATACTGCGAAAAATGGTGGAAGGGTCCAGACAATGGCACGAGAGATTACCCTTTGCTTTGTTGGGTTACCGCACTACGGTCCGAACTTCCATAGGCACAACTCCTTATTTGTTGGTGTACGGAACTGAGGCCGTAATACCAGCGGAAGTCGAAATTCCGTCCCTCCGAATTGTCGCTGAAGCCGGGATTGATGATGATGAATGGGTCAAAGCTCGATTGGAACAGTTGAGCCTGATAGATGAGAAAAGATTGGCAGCAGTGTGCCATGGTCAGCTGTACCAGAAGAGAATGGCGAGAACATATAATAAGAAGGTGCGCCCCAGGAAGTTTGAAGTAGGGCAGCAAGTATTGAAGAAGATCCTCCCACATCAGGTCGAGGCAAAAGGCAAATTCGCCCCAAATTGGCAAGGGCCTTATATCGTGACCAGAGTATTGTCCAACGGTGCTTTGTGTTTGACAGATGTCGAGGGTAGATGTGTCGACATGGCTATCAATTCAGATGCAGTCAAGAGATATTATGCGTAATTTCTTTAATTATGGCAATTTTTGGTTTATTTGTTTGTATTTGGCATTTGTTGAATAATGAGATGACGGAGGCAATTCTTTCTTCTATCCAAACACTTTTAACCCTTGATTCCCCCTTTGAGCCTAAGTAATTCTTTCATACCCCTCTTTTGGAATCACTAATGGAAAAGACATGAAAAAAAAGAGAAAAAGAAAAGAGAAAGAAAATGAAAAGAAAGAAAAGAAAAAAAGAGAAGAAGATAAAATCATAAGAAATACAAAACCGTGGGAACTACGTTTGACCTGATTCCTCGAAGAGGATACGTAGGTGCCTCACGGCTCGGTCATAGTGTGCATCATAGCGAATATAGGATGCATAATGTACATAGTGTGCATAATAGGACCATGTGCGTAACGCACATAGCGCAACATAAGTGTAAAAGATAAATTCCCCAAGCAAGAAAACTGGGGCAGAGGTTATGTTTTAAGTTCCAACAAAGGCTTGATTCCAAAGGTTGTAGCACATCACCCATCAAATTATTTTCATTTTTATAGCCCTTCTTTAACTCCACACCAAAACCAACATCAACGTCCAAAAGACCTCCCGATCAATGTTCAAGAGATGCCAAGTCCGGCAAATAAGGCCGAGAATAATACACCGATCCCCAGCAAAGGAGAGGATCGTAAGACTGGGAATGAATTGATGGTCAAGGGAATCTCCAGAAAAGAGGGTCGTATCTACAACACCCCGATTCCCCGAAAGAAATAAAATGAGAGAGTCTTATCGGTGAAAACCTTCACAGGCACCGAGAGGCGATGTAAGATGAGGGACATGAAATGAGAGAGTCTTATTGGTGAAAACCTTCACAGGCACCATAAGGCGCCGGGAGATGAGAGAAAAGAGAGAGTCTCATTAGTGAAAACCCCTCGAAGGGCACTATGAGGCGACAAGACAGATCAACAAAAGCTACAACATTCGAAATGGACACTCCTTTATCAGCCCCAGCAAATCAAACCATCGGGCAAATCGATTGATACAAATAGACTGGGTCAGGAATCGGTGGTGCACGTCATGATCACGGGGACCAGTCATGTCCTCCAGATAAGTTCTTTTGAGTTTCTTCTCCCACCAA
This sequence comes from Nicotiana sylvestris, assembly GCF_000393655.2. Taxonomy (NCBI): domain Eukaryota; kingdom Viridiplantae; phylum Streptophyta; class Magnoliopsida; order Solanales; family Solanaceae; genus Nicotiana; species Nicotiana sylvestris. Next base: position 152,320,828 of record NC_091066.1, on the reverse strand, counting down.
AATATTGGTTCAGAAAGATTTTCTCCTTTTTCTATCTTTTATTTCTGTTCCTAAAATGTGTCTTGAAAGGATTTTTCAAAGCTTACTACCAGAAACCGGAGGGGAATTCATCCAATGCAGGATAATACAAACAGTCTTAAAGGCCGATCCCAGGCAATGCAATGATCGTGCCCGGCAATTTTGGAGGAAGTAAGCTCATAAAGGGAGTGGTTTCGGGAATTAAAAGCATACTCCCACAACATGTGCTTAAAGAGAAAGCAGAAAAGGGGATTAATTGAAAGCCAATCCCCAGCAGGCTAGAGACCCCCAGCAGGCAACTCTGCCCACTAATCAATTATGGGGACATAAAGCAAGAAAAAGAGAAGAAAGGAAAAATCATCCGCCCGAAAGGCACCCTCTACCACCACGATGAAAACTAATTAAATCCTTTTGTCTGCTGCAAGAAAACAAAGGATTGATGATGGCGGCAAGATACAACGCCAGGGAAATCACCAAAACCGGGGCAGAAAATTTTCTGCCGATTGTCAAAAATTTTCTCGGAAGAACGGGGAAACAATTTCAAATACGTTTAAGTTCTAGGTCGCCCACCAGTATAATGCGGGAATACATTTAAGTTCTAGGTCGCCCACCAGTATAATGCGAGAATACATTTAAGTTCTAGGTCGCCCACCAGTATAATGCGGGAATACATTTAAGTTCTAGGTCGCCCACCAGTATAATGCGGGAATACATTTAAGTTCTAGGTCGCCCACCAGTATAATGCGGGAATACATTTAAGTTCTAGGTCGCCCACCAGTATAATGCGGGAATACATTTAAGTTCTAGGTCGCCCACCAGTATAATGCGGGAATACATTTAAGTTCTAGGTCGCCCACCAGTATAATGCGGGAATACATTTAAGTTCTAGGTCGCCCACCAGTATAATGCGGGAATACATTTCAGTTCTAGGTCGCCCACTAGTATAATGCGGGAATACATTTTGTCCGTTCATTCCATATTCTAGGTCGCCCATCAGTATAATGCGGGAATACATTTCAGTTCTAGGTCGCCCACCAGTATAATGCGGGAATACATTTTGTCCGTTCATTCCATATTCCAGGTCACCCACAAGTATAAATGCAGGCATGTCATCACCATAGGAGACGCACTTCCTCAGTTTAGTTTCACCATAGGAGACGCACTTCCTAAGTTTAATCTTACCAATAGGAGACCCGCCTGTAGAACGGAGTTTGTTGTAGGACAAAGAAAAATAGAAATCAGGCGTCCACCTGGAGAACAAGGACAAAAAAGGAAGAAATCAGGCGTCCACCTGGAGAACAAGGACAAAGAAAAGAAGAAATCAGGCGTCCACCTGGAGAATAAGGACAAAGGAAGGAAGAAATCAGGCGTCCACCTGGAGAACAAGGACAAAGAAAATAGAAATCAGGCGTCCACCTGGAGAATAAGGACAAAGGAAGGAAGAAATCAGGCACCCACCTGGAGAATAAGGGAATACAATTGAAGCATTGAAGTCAAAAGCCCGCTCATATGAGAAAGGAGCACACTTAGAATCAATGAAGCAAAGGAATACAACAGGAACCTCCAGCAGGAAGCAATAAAATCCCCAGCATCCACAAAAGGCTGGTCAAGAAAAGACAACAAGAAAACAAGAGGGGAAAAGAACCCAAGGTACGGAAGTAGAGAACAGATGTGGTCCGCTCAAAGAACTAGCACCTACAACTAGCTGTATCAAGGTTCAAACCTGAAGTCTGTATGAAGCACCATTCAAGACTCAAGACCAAGTTTCAGAAGACTTACAGATAGGAATCCTTGTAACTAGTAGCTGATAGGCTTAGTTAGTCTTTTTTCAGTCTTCATTTTTGTTGTAACGACAGGACCGCGGACCGGAACCTCAACGGAACGGCACCTCGATCGGCTCTTCACCTCGGTACACTTCACTATCTCTCTCATTTCCGAACTACACGTGGCCTGATTCCTGTATAACCAAGGATATGTAGGCAGCTCAGATACCAGGGCTCGGTCACATTCCCTCCCTTTCCTTAAGTGTAGTCCGTCCAAGTAATGGTCGGGTCAAAAACACGTCTAGTCGTTCTTTGTCGGAAAACTCTTCGTGTTTCCAGTCAAAGAGGGGCAGCTGTAAGCACGTGATTTTTGACCCTCCCCGGGAATTTTTACGTTCTTAAGCTTAAATATCTAATTTAGGACTAGTATAGCCATTTTAACTATTTTTACTTTATTTCGTTGCAAAAAGAAAAATTTCAAAATCACAAAAAATATATATATAATTTTAGTTTATGTATCTCTCATAAACTTGAAAAATACAAAAAAAAATTGTACTTTATTTCGGTACTTTATATAAATTCAAAAATTATAAAAAATATATAGTTCTATTAATGTTTGCAGTCATTATAATTTTGAAAAGTACAAAAAATATTACTTCATATTTTTGTCTTTATTAAAAAACGAAAATTACAAAAAAAAATAGTTTTATTAATATTCTATAGTCGTTTTAATTTTGGAAAAATACAAAAATATTACTTTATATTTTATCTTTATATAAAAAACGAAAATTACAAAAAATAGTTTTATTAATATTTTGTAGTTATTTTAAATCTTGAAAAAATATTAAGAAAATAATAAAGTTTTGTTTTAAATAATTAGTCTTATTTTAGTAGCTATTTTGCTTACATAGGACTATTTAAGCAACGTGTTCCTATTTCTCGGGTCCGGGCAAAAGAATAATATTCGGGTTCAAACTACCCGGTTTTTAGGCCTAATTTCGGACCTAACCCATAATAAACCGTGTCCAGGACACATGGGGAACCCCACCACGCGTGGGGGACATAAACCTTGAACCCCACCACGCGTGGGGCTCATTTTTCTGGGCAAAACCCAGTACAAAACACGGACAAGGGCCAAAAGCAAGGGGGAACGAAAAAAGACTTTGGAAATTTTTGAAATAAGTACTGTTCATCATCTTCTTCTTCATAAAGAAGAAGAAGAAAAAACCCTACAAAAAAGAGAGGACCCCGTCACTTCCCCCTCGCCGGAACACCACCATTAAACCGTCCCATCACCTCCACGCCATAACCATCACCCCAACCAGTCGGACCTCCCTTCCCCAACGCCTCAACACCACTGCCCACACCCCCTACTGTCCAAACGACCAAAAAACCAGCAGAACCACTCCAAACCCACCGGCAACCAACCTCCCTGCTCCCCTCGTCGTCAACCACCGCTGCCCCATCGTCGGAGCTCCAGCTCCAGTCTGGCACCTTCCCATCGCCAAACACCTACCCAAATCACCACCAAAACCAACGAAAAACCCTACCATCATCAACGACCTCCACTGTCCGAACGCCACCCCACGTCAAAAGGAGCAGTCGACAAAAACCAGTCCACAAAAACCTCCGACCACCCATAATCATCGTCACTCCTCCACCTCCGTCAACAACCAAACAGACCTCCATAGTTGCTCCTTTCATCACCTCCAACGACCCCTTTGTTGCAGCTTCTCGCAACAGTTGCTGCGTCGAAAAATACAGCAGCTGTTGCTGCGTCGCTGCGTTGCTGAGTAGCTCAGTCGTTGCTTCAGTCCGGTGAGGTTGTTTTGTTCGTCGAGGTCCGGTACGTCGAGGCGCTGTCCGAGGTTCTGTCGTTGTTCTTCGTTCAGAAAGGTCCGGCTTAAGTTCCGTCGGAATCGTGTTTGTCGCTCTGAGTTTGTCGAGGTGCAAAGGTTAGTAAACCTCGATGTATTAGATAAATAAACTTACGTTGAATGTTTGAGATGCAATATAAAAATTGGTATGGAAATTTTCTGCCTATGTTTCATTGTCTGCATTTTGGTTCATTTTCATGTTATGTTATTCTTGTTTATTTGATGTCGTTTAATTAAGTTGGACTAGTCGTTCTATGACACAAGTTTGACGTTAATCTGTTCGTCCTTTCCTTCGGTTAGGTCATTCGAAAAAATAGTATTAGTGCATGTTGTTACTACTACCGAAACACTCATTCACTAAACTCCTTTTATTAAACTTTTAACAAGTCATGAGATTTTAGTTGTAAAGAGGCCGTAAGTTTTAGTATTGTTAAAGACATAAAAATGGCATCCTTTTAAAAAATAAAAAATAAAAAAATATAATAGCAATAATAAAGAATAAAATGAGACGAGCCTCGCCGAATAAAAGGGACAAATTGCAGGGCCCTCACAAAATATATGCATTAAATACTTAGATTCCGGGACGGGCCGTTTAACAAATTTCACGGCCCTAGCCCAAAATAATAATGCGCTAGTTGCTTTAGGAGCGCCTTTAATAATGTTATCTCCCTAAACTCGGGTGCACATTTATGTGACCCAAATCCAAATCTCAACGGAATCGAAATGTGTCTCTAATCACGGGTACATTGACGGTGACGTGGTATGAGATGCATTTCCATGCCGTTGCAAATCTTTTTTTTAATCATGAATGAGACGAGCCTCGCCCAAATAAAAATGCAAATTGCGGGGCCCTCAATAATTAGTCATAATAAATACTTTGAATTTGGGATGGACCGTTTAGTGAATTTCACTGTCTTCCCAAAATAATAACGCGATAGTCTCTTTAGGCGCGTGTTTAATAATTTACTTTCTTAAGCTCGGGTGTGCATTTCATGCGACCCAAATCCAAATCTCAAAACATCAAATAAAATGCGTTCCGGATTGTGGGTGCATTTCATGTGACGCAGTCCAAAGACGTGTTTTAAGCGATGTTCACATTCTTGTAAAAACAATAATAATAAAGCGGTTAAAAGTTAAAATTTGCACATAAGTTCATACTTGTATAAAATCAGATAATCAAGCCGAATATAACAATTGAGCGACCGTGCTAGAACCACGGAACTCGGGAATGCCTAACACCTTCTCCCGGGTTAACAGAATTCCTTATCCGAATTTCTGGTACGCAGACTGTAATATGGAGTCATTCTTTTCCTCAATTCGGGATTAAAATTGGTGACTTGGGACACCCTAAATCTCCCAAGTGGCGACTCTGAAATAAATAAACAAATCCCGTTTTGATTGTCCTTTAATTGGAAAAACTCCCCTGCGCCCCCTCGGGTGCGGAAAAAGGAGGTGTGACAATGGTGGGATCGGGATGTGCGCCGCATCAGTTTATGCATTTATGTATCTTTCTTCTACTATGTAAGTTTTTCTGTAGCTTTGCACTTCACTTAAGGATTGGTTATAGCTGGATACTAATAAGACACTTGAGTTATGTATTCATTCCTTGCAGGTTACTGCTTTATTTTGTCATGTCCTCCTTTCTGCTTTTATTATACAATGTATGCAGGTTATATTGTAATTGCCCCGTCGTAGCCTCGTCACTACCTCGTCGAGGTTAGGCTCGGCAGTTATCAGTACATGGGGTTGGTTGTACTAATAATGTACTCTGCACTTTCTGTGCAGATTTTGGAGTAGGTAGTGGCTGATCGAGATGTCAGTTGCAAATATTTTCAACTAGGAGACCCAATGTAGTCCTGCTGGCGTCCACAGGCCCTGGCGTCCCCTTCTACATCTCTATATTACTGTTTTTCTTCACTTCCAAAATAGTTGTAATTTCTTTCAGTTTAATGTTTGTAGAAAATCATAGTGTGTTCGTGGATTGTGACACCAGATTCTGGGTAGTAGCAGCAATAGTATTGGTAATAGTATATAAACAAAGAGGCTATTTACCTAATTCCGCATTTATTTCTACTTGATTTAGCTTGTTTATTTTTATCACTGAAACGTAAAGGAAATTGGTTAATAATACTCAAACGTTGGCTTGCCTAGCAAGTGTGATGTTAAGAGTCATCACGATCCCGATGGTGGGAATTTTGGTTCGTGACAAGATATCTACTCCGCATGTCTAACTCGGACTCCCAGGTAACTGCCTCGACGGGCTGACCTCACCACTGCACTCGAACTGAAGGATAACTCTTCGATCTCAACTGACAAGCCCGTCGGGCTAGAATAGCCATCGGCTCCTCCTCATAAGTCAAATCTTTGTCCAACTGGACAGAACTGAAATCTAGCACGTAGGATGAATCGCCGTGATACTTCCGAAGCATGGACACATGGAATACCGGATGAACTGCTGATAAACTATGTGGCAATGCGAGCTTGTAATCCACCTCACCCACTCTCTAAAGAATCTCAAAAGGTCCGATGTACCTAGGGCTCAACTTGCCCTTCTTTCCAAACCTCATTACACCCTTCATGGGTGATACCCGGAGCAACACTCTTTCTCCGACCACGAATGCAACATCACGAACCTTATGGTAGGCATAACTCTTCTTCCTGGACTGAGCTGTGCGAAGTCTATCCTGAATTATCTTAACCTTATCCAAGGCATCCTGTACAAAATCTGTACCCAATAACCGAGCCTCCCCCGGCTCAAACCATCCAGCCGGCGATCGACACCGTCTATCATATAATGCCTCATAGGGAGCCATCTAGATGCTCGACTGATAGTTGTTGTTGTAGGTAAACTACGCAAGTGGCAAGAATTGATCCCAAGAGCCTCCGAAGTCTATAACACAAGCGCGAAGCATATCTTCCAATATCTGAATAGTGCACTCGGACTCTCCGTCCGTTCGAGGATGAAACGTTGTGCTCAACTCAACCTGCGTGCCCAACTAGGGATGTTCATAAACATCTGAAAAATCGAACCAAATTGAAAATCGAACCAAACTGACCAAAAAAACCGATACTTTTTAGGTTTGGTTTGGTTTGAATTTTAGAAACCGATCAAATTTGGTATGGTTTTGGTTTAAATAAAAAAATAACCAAAAAAATCGAACCAAACCGACTATAAAATTAGCTATTTAAATTTATTATTACACTATATAATATAAAAAATTTAAAATGTATGGTACATATTAGTCATGTGTATTTTTAGTTTAGTTCTTTTCTATTATAATAATCTAATTCTTTGCTTTTACATTCTAGTTTGATTGGTAATTTTCTTTTGCTAAGTACAAGAATTTATTTCATGTTAAAAATAATCAATTTTTAATTAAGTACTTAAATTATCCATCACTAGTTGATTCAATTATCATCAACATATCTTGGTAAATGATAGATTTCTCAAAGAGCAATTGATTTGATAGTGTTACGTTGAAAATGTAGTCACCGGAATATGCGTTTGGTAGTGTATGTCTCATATTTAAGAAAAACTGATAAATAACCGAAAAAACCAAAAAACAGACAAAAACCGAATCGATAAAAAACCGACTTAATTAGTTTGATTTGGTTCCAATATTTGAAAAATCGACTTACTTGGTTTGGTTTCTTTTTTGGGGAAAACCGACCCAAATTGAACCATGAACACTTCTATGCCCAACTAATGTTGTATTGCCCTCCAGAAATGTGAGGTGGATTGTGTACCTCGATCAGAAATGATAGACACGGGCACGCCGTGGAGACGGACGATCTCGCGGATGTAAATCTTAGCCAACCGCTCTGAAGAATAGGTAACTTCTACAGGAATGAAATGCGCTGACTTGGTCAGCCTGTCCACAATGACCTAAACTGCATCGAACTTCCTCTGAGTCTATGGGAGTCCAACAACGAAATCCATAGTGATACGCTCCCACTTCCACTCAGGAATCTCTATTTTCTGAAGCAAACCACCAGATCTCTGATGCTCAAACTTTTCTCGCTAACAATTTAAACACCGAGCTACATATGCAACTATATCCTTCTTCATCCTCCTCCACCAATAATGCTGCCGCAAGTCCTGATACATCTTGGCGGCACCCCGATGAATAGAATACCGGGAACTGTGGGCCTCCTCTAGAATCAACTCACGAAGTCCATCCACATAGGCACACAAACACGATCTTGCATCATCTCCAACCATAACTTGCTTGGCATCACCGTGCCGCACTGTGTCCCTAAGGATAAGCAAATGAGGGTCATCATATTGCCGCTCCCTGATGCACTCAAATAATAAAGACCGAGCGACTGTACAAGCTAGAACACGACTGGGCTCAGAAACACCCAACATTATTAACTAATTGGCCAAGGCCTGAATATCTAATGCAAGCGGTCTCTCACTGACTGGAATGTACGAAAGACTGCCCATACTCACTGACTACCTACTCAAGGCATCAGCCACCACATTAGCCTTACCGTGATGATACAAGATGGTGATATCATAGTCTTTCAATAGCTCCAACCACCTCATTTGCCTCAAATTGAGCTCCTTTTGTTTGAACAAATATTGCAAGCTCCGATGATCCATGAATACCTCACACGAGACGCCATAAAGATAATGCCTCCAAATCTTCAGCGCATGAACAAGAACAATGGAACTCTAAGTCATGAACAGGGTAATTCTTCTCGTGAACCTTTAGCTGCCTTGATGCGTATGCAATCACCTTGCCATCCTGCATCAATACCGTACCAAGTCCAATACAAGATGCATCACAATATACCGTATAAGATCCTGAACCTGTGAGCAATACCAACACCGGTGCCGTAGTCAAAGCAGTCTTAAGCTTCTGAAAGCCCGCCTCACACTCGTCCAACCATCTGAATGAGGCACCCTTTTGGGTCAACCTGGTCAACGGGGCTGCTATAGATGAGAACCCCTCCACAAACCGACGCTAATAACCCGCCAATCCCAAGAAACTCAGGATCTCCGTAGCTGAAGTGGGTCTAGGCCAGTTCTGAACTGACTCAATCTTCTTAGGATACACTTGAATACCCTCTGCCAACAACATGCCCCAAGAAAACGACTGAGCTTAACCAAAACTCGCATTTTGAAAACTTATCATATAACTGGCTGTCTCTCAAAGTCTGAAGAACGATCCGAAGATACTGCTCGTGCTCCTCTCAACTGCGGGAGTAAATCTAGACATCATCAATAAACACAATCATAAAGGAATCCAGATAGGTCTTGAACACCCGATTCATCAAATTCATAAATGTTGTTGGAGCATTTGTCAACCCAAATGATATCACCAGAAACTCATAATGCCCATACCGAGTCCGTAAAGTTGTCTTAGAGACATCGGATGCCCTAATCCTTAATAGATGGTAGCCAGACCTCAACTCGATCTTTGAAAATACCTTAGCACTCTGAAGCTGATCAAATAAATCATCAATCATTGTCAATGGATATTTGTTCTTGATGGTGACTTTGTTCAACTGCCGATAATCTATGCACATCCTCATCGATCCATCCTTCTTCTTTATAAATAACACGGGCGCACCCCAGAACGAGACACTAGGTCTAATGAAACCCTTATCAAGCATATCTTGCAATAGCTTCTTCAATTCTTTCAACTCTGGCGGGGCCATACGGTATGACAGAATAGAAATGGGTTAAGTGCCCGAAGCCAAATAACACCTAGAACTACGAATTGAGCACCAAATCAAATTGAAATTTTCAAGAAAATATTGAAACTTCTATTTTTACAACCGAACGTCCGAATCACGTCATCATATAAATCAGCAGAAACGGCATGGCATCACCCTTCATGCATTAACTCTTATAACATGACACGGCATCACCCTTTGTGCATTAACACTCATATACGATACGACATCATCTTTCGTGCATTAACACTCTCTCTTACCACATAACAATGAACAAGTAAAAACAGGGAGATAGGATCAATAAGTATAAGCCTTACTTCAACAACGGTCCGACCATACCAATCTCAACTCGGAATCCATAATCAATTATCACCAAAGCTCATAAATATGATAAGAACAATCAATTTAATAATTAACTAGTCTAAGCATGGATAATATGATCAAGTAAAGCAACAATTACAAAGAACCAATTCCACCTGCATGCTATAACCTGACAACAACGCATAAATACTCGTCACCTCACATATACGTTGTATCCAACATCTAAACACGTAGCAAATAGACAAATAAATCCTAATCCCTCAAGTCAAGGTTAACCACGATATTTACCTCGCTCCAAAGACCAAACTCAAAGCTCAACCACAGCTTTGCCTTTCAAACAAGCCTCCGAACCAATAGAATCTGGCAATTTACCAACTAAACGATTCAAATTAAGCCTTATGAACTACCCACAATTGTAAAGAATTCAATTTAGGTCATTATTGAAAAAGTCAACACCCGGGCCCGCTTCGTCCAAACCCGAAATTCAGACCAAACTATGATTATCCATTCATTCCCGAGCCCGGTTATGTAATTTATTTTGGAATCCGACCTCAATTTGAGGTCTAAATTCCTATTTTTTAAAATCCCTAATTCTACCCCCCCCCCCCCCCAATTTTCACCATGAAAACTCTAAATTTTAGGTTGAAATCTTAGGAAAAGTAGTAAAAGATTGAAAGAAACTAGTTTAGAATCACTTAGCAATGATTTGGGGAAGAAAAGTTCTTTGAAAAATCGCCTCTAGGGTTCTTGAGTTTGAAAATTTGAAGAATAAACCAAATATCCCGTCTACGTCAAGGTTTGATCAGTTGCAGGTGTCGCATTTGCGACCTGGGATTTGCAAATGCGAAGGTTTCACATCCCTGCTTTCATCACATTTGCGACGAATAGTTTGCAAATGCGAACTTTGATCCTTCCGCAAATGCGACCCATTGATCGCATTTGCGATCCCTACTTGCATAGCTCCTACTTCGCAAATGCGAAGATTTCTCCGTAAATGCGAAGATTTGTCCGCAAATGCGAACACTGGCTCCCGTAAATGCAACCTCTTGATCGCAAATGCGAACTAAGGCTGGCCCAGGTACACTTCGCAAATGCGAAGAATTTGCTCGTAATTGCGAGCCTGTCAGCATAGGGAATGTTTGCAAATGCGAACACTGATCTCACAAATGCGAGATCAGACACCAGTTACAGAAATTGCAGAACCAGCAATGCTCTAAGTCCAATTTTCACTCTGTAGCCTATCCGAAATTCACCCGAGCTCTCGGGGCTCTAAACCAAAAGTGCACACAAGTCTAAAAAGATCATGCGAACTTGCTCGTGTGATCAAATCGCGAAAATAAAACCTAGAACTACGAATTGAGCACCAAATCAAATTGAAATTTTCAAGAAAACTTTGAAACTTCTATTTTTATATCCGGATGTCAGAATCACGTCAAACCAACTCCTTTTTTCACCAAATTTCACAGACAAGTCATAAATATGGTATTGGACCTATACTGCATTCCGGAATAAAAATACGGACTCGATATTCAAAAAGTCAACTATTGGTCAAACATTTCAAATTCATTAAGCCTTTAACTTTCAAATTTCAACAAAGTCCGATATTTCGGGCTAGGGACTTCCGAATTCAATTCCAGGCATACGCCCAAGTCCCAAATCACGATAGGACCCACCGGGACCCTCAAAATACGAATTCGGGTCATATTGCTCAAAACGTTGACCCAAGTCAGCTCTAATGGATTTCAAAGCAAAATTTCACATTTTTCTTAAGTTTTAGCATAAAAGCTTCCCGGAAACACATCCGGATTGTGCACGCAAATCGAAGAAGACTAAAGTGAGTTTTTTAAGGCCTCAGGACACAGAATTTGATTTTAAAGCATAAGATGGCCTATCGGGTCATCACACAAATGTGCTTTTGGGAAGAAGCTATTTTTTTCTGTTTCTTCAAATATTGAAAAACATTTTTTTAAAAGGTTGGCCAAACACTTCAACTTTGAAAAAAATTCTTTAGTTTTTTAAAAAGATGCTTCTAGATTTGGAAAAGTTTCGCCAATGAGACTATAAGGAATACAATAGCATTGAAAAGGAGGTTCAATATCATGCTTGATTACAGTAGTGAATTACATCAAAATTCTCAGTGCTATGTTTAGTTGCACAAGTAAAATACACATTTTGATGTTCTTTTCTTTTAAATAAAATTTGAATTAAATTTTTTCATATAAGTATGTAAATATGGTGTAATTGCTAATGAATTTTTAAATCCTTTCTTTTTTTTCATCTTTAATATTTCTTATAGACACATTTTCTTTTATTAGTTTGATGTTCTTTTTTGAAATTAAAATTAAATTAACTCTTTTCATATAAACAGATAAATAAGTTGTAATGTGTGACAAAAATATGGGTCTATAAGAAATATAAAAATGGAAAAAAGAAAGAATTTAAAAAGCTGCCCCTCCCCCCCCCCCCCCCCGGAATTTGTAATTCCTCCCCTCAATTGCTCTAAATTCTAAGTTGATCAATTAATTAAGTTGTGTAATTTTACCTAATTGGGCTGAAATTCAGTTTTTAGTACCTCGCATAAAATATATGCGACGTCATACTGTTCGAGGCATGCCATCTCTGGCTTGCGTTTTACACATTTCTGGTATTCATGCGAAAGAATTCCAATTTTTCGTTTCCTACACGCACGCACATAGTGAGATCATCTTGTATCACTTTGCGATCTCCTCTTCTTCTTCTTCATCTTCTTCTTCAGTTCTCTCTCTAGTGTGAATAATTCTCGAAGCTTCGATCTCAACTTCTATATCAAACTAAATGGCGCGCCATTGTCATTTACCTTCAGTATTTCTCTTGATTCGTGTTCTCCTTCATCAAAAACGGCGTCGTTAACTGTGAAACCCTCAAGCGTGCCGGTATTTCGCCTTTTCACCCTCAGCTCGCCTCATTTACTTTTTCATTTTTTAGTTAGTTTCTGTAATTATGATTCCGTCTATTGAGATTTTATGCTGCTTTTTACGTATTAGCTGATCAAGTTTTCAAATTTACTTTATTAAGTAGTTTCTAGGTATAGTCTTTAGACGATTTAGTCAAAGTATAGCTATTGTTATAAGGATTTTAAGTTCTACGCACTGACATAGTAAGAATTTTACACGGTATAACTTAAACTATTATAGTAAGTTACTTCACTTTTCTAAATAGGCAGAAAAGCTTAAATGGTACATATACTTGTGTCACTTTATCATGCCGGTACTCCTACTTTACTTTTTTTTATCCAAACACTTCAACTTGTTTAAAATCTATAATTTAAACTCCTCTGACCGTGTGTATCTTAGCTTACGTGATATTCCATGTCATTTTTTATATTTTATCTACTAAAAACTTATTATATACTATTTCCTTAAAGAAAAAGAAAAAGAAAAAGAAAATCAATACCTCAACCTCACCTTTCTTCCCTCAAATGCACATATTTCTTCTTCCTTGTCCATCTCATATCCCTTCTCCATTCACAACCAGAAGGTGGAGGGGAGAAAGAAGAAGCCGGGGAAGGGAGAAGCGTACATCACCAAATAGTTTTCAGTTGCCTAAAAAAAAACCTTCCAACATCATAAATCACATTCTTCATGAAATCTATTAACCTAGACATTACAATTCGAATTGTAAATTGAATCATGAAGCAACTTTAACTTAGGATAGGACCCACAAAATTACCAATAAATAGAACTAGTAAACGTCAATAGTGCTTGACAGTAACATGAAGCTTAAGAATGGCTATGAGATTAGGCATATCAATAAAGTGAGTTGTCATAATGCCATAACCTTTAACAAATCTAAAAAAAACCAGTCCCTGAAACAATTGAGAATTCCCTCTCCTTCATTGCAAAAAGATCAGCACCTGGAATCTCCAAAGTACTCCCTTTGAATTCCCCATCAGTGAAAATAACAGATAACATCAAGTGCAGTCCCTTGCCATCTAACTGTGAATTTATGTACATGCCTTGAGCTCTACCAATCTCTTTGGACTTTGGATCTGGACCTTCAGTTACTGGATCATACACTACAACCATTGTTGCATCCCTATGCCAAATGCAACTTCTTTGAAAAAGAAGAACAAGTATAAATTCCAGAACATATCAGCGATGAAAAGTAGGAGGGGAAAAGCGTACAGGGGGGAACGAAAAGTGAGGAGGTGTTGTTGGGTGTGTGTGTTGGGTGTGGGGGTGACGAAGAAGCGTACTGGGGAACAAAAAGGGAGGGGAGTGTTGTTATGGGGGGGTTACAGTGCGGAAGAAGAAGAAGAAGAAGCGTTGGGGGAGGAACAAATTTCTTTTTTTTTTTTTTCTTTTCTTTTTTACTTATTTTAATGACTTTTCTTCTTATTTTAATAATTTCTTGTTCAAAATGTTCATATTCACACTCATTATCTGCGTGAATTACACTCACTTTGTCCATCTCAACCATTATTTTGCCACATGTGCTTGGTCAATGGTCAGAGGGGTTTAAAATATAGATTTTGAACAAGTTGAAGTGTCTGGATGAAAAAAAGTGAAGTAGGAGGACCGACATGACAAAGTGACACAAGTATAGGTGCCATTTAGGCCATTCTACCTTCTAAATAAGATCATATGTAATTACCTTTTAGGTGACCTGACTTTGTAAATATTTTTTTTATACTGTTAGTTCATAGAACTTAAACTCTTGTTATAATGTAGAATCAACAACAACAACCCAGTAAAATCCCACTAGTGGGGTCTGGGGAAGATAGTGTGTACGCAGACTTTACCCCTACCCCGAAGGTGTAGAGAAGTTGTTTCCAAAAGACCCTCGACTTAAGAGAATAAAAAGACAAAATGAGACAATATTAGTTTTACCACAGAAATCATAGGAAAAATAGGAACAACATGAAATCCAGAAGAAAGATGCAAAGCAAAAGCGATGGCTAGTAAATAGGTCCTGCACTGAAAAGCGAAATAGTAAGACACAACATTGCCACTAGCTATCTTAGACAAAAACCCTACCAGACTAGGCTCACAAAGGTACAAAGTAAGGCAAGACTCAACTAACTCCTAACCTACAACCCTAATACTCGACCTCCACATCTTCCTATCAAGTGTCATGTCCTCGGAAATCCGAAGTCTCGCCATATCCTGCCTGATCACCTCTCCTCAATACTTCTTAGGCCGCCTTTTACCTCTTCTTGTGCCCTCCACAACCAGCTGTTCACACCTCCTTACCGGAGCATCTGGGCTTCTCCTCTTAACATGCCCGAACCATCTGAGTCTCGCTTCCCGCATCTTGTCATCAATGGGAGCCACGTGCACCTTCTCCCGAATATCATCATTCGTAATTTTATCCATCCTAGTGTGTCTGCACATCCACATCCACATTTCTGCTACTTTCATCTTTTGGATATGTGAGTTCTTAACAGGCCAACAATCATCCCCATACATCATGGCCGGTCTAACCACCGCTTTATATAACTTACCTTTGAGTATCGGTGGTGCTCTCTTGTCACACAGGACTCCAGATGCTAACCTCCTCTTCATCCATTCTACCTCAATACGGTGTGTGACATCCTCATCGATCTCCCCTCCCCCGGGATAACCGACCCAAGGTACTTGAAGCTGTCTCTACTTGGGATGACCTGTGATTGAAGCCTCACATCCACACCCACTTCCCCCAGCTCATCGTTGAACTTACACTCCAGATATTCTGTCTTCGTCCTGCTCAGCTTGAAACCCTTAGACTCAAGAGTCTGTCTCCAAACTTCCAGCCTCTCGTTAACACCGACTCGCGACTCATCAATCAGAACTATGTCATCGGCGAATAGCATGCACCATGGAACCTCCCCTTGAATATGGTTTGTTAACGCATCCATTACCAGGGCGAATAAGAACGGACTCAGCGCAGAACCTTGGTGTAACCCCATTAAATACTCAGAGTCGCCTCCTACTGTCCTAACCCGAGTCTTAGCCCCATCATACATGTCCTTAATCGCCATAATGTAGGGAACCGACACACCTTTTTCCTCTAAGCATCTCCAGAGAACTTCTCTAGGAACCTTGTCATACGCTTTCTCTAGGTCAATAAATACCATGTGCAGATCCTTCTTCCTCTCTCTGTACAGTTCCACCAACCTCCTAACAAGGTGTATAGCTTCTATAGTAGAATGACCCGGCATGAACCCGAACTGGTTGTCGGATACAGACACTGTCATTCTCACCCTCACTTCAACCACCATCTCCCACACTTTCATGGTATGGCTCAGTAATTTGATACCCCTATAACTGTTACAACTCTGGATATCACCTTTGTTCTTATACAATGGAACCACTGTACTCCACCTCCACTCATCCGACATCCTCTTCGCCTTAAAAATAACATTAAACAACCCAGTCAACCACTCCAAACCTGCTCTCCCCACACACTTCCAGAATTCCACCGGAATCTCGTCTGGCCCGGTCGCTCTGCCCCTGCTCATCTTACGCATAGCTTCCACGACCTCCTCAACCTTGATACGCCTGCAATACCCAAAGTTACAGTGACTCTCAGAATGCTCCAATTCGCCTAGCACAATATCCTGATCCCCTTCTTCATTCAGAAGTTTATGAAAGTAAGTTTTCCATCTCCTCTTAATCTGGACATCTTCCATCAATACTCTACCATCTTCGTCCTTGATGCATCTCACTTGGTCCAAATCCCGAGCCTTCTTCTCTTTCAACTTGGACAGCCGGAATAACTTCTTCTCCCCGCCTTTTTCCCCCAGTTCCTCGTACATACGACCATAAGCCGCAGTCTTAGCCTCCGTGACTACCAGTTTAGCTTCCTTCCTAGTTACCTTGTACCTCTCCATGCACGCTCGCCTCTCCTCCTCACCTATGCTCCCCACTAACTTCAGGTACGCCGCCTTCTTCGCTTCACTTTACCTTGGACCATTTCATTCCGCCACCAGTCTCCTTTGTGCCCACCAAAGACACCCGTCGAGACCCCTAATACCTCTCTCGCAGCCTCCCTTATACAGTCTGCTGTCGCTGACCACATAGTGTTCGCGTCCCCACTGCTCCTCCAAGCTCCCATAACCGACAACCGCCACTCCAACTCTTGGGCTTTATCCTTAGTTAAGGCTCCCCACCTAATTCTCGGTCTTCCTCGAGTAGACCTTTTCCTCCTCTTTAACCTAAAGCCAACGTCCATCACCAAGAGTCTATGCTGCGCCGCGAGTATCTCACCCAGAATCACCTTGCGCCACCGCATTCTGAAAAGTAACCAAATGCTCCTCCCTCTTCGGAAAGCTAGAGTTCGCAATCACCAACCCAAAAGCCTTAGCGAAGTCCAACATGGGGCATTATAATGTAGAATCATGGTGTAATAATACATTGTTATTTTACTAGTAGTAGTGTTCATGTTTGTATTGTAATCCTTTTCCATTTTACGATGGCATTTCAGATTATCAAAAGTTATATGAAAGTATTTGACTTGATACAGTGTTATATATCTATATTTATGACTTTATGCTACTGATAGTAGTACATATTTTAAATAATATTTGAAAAGTTACTTTGATGGAGAAAACATTCCATCAAAGCTTATACTTTTTATAGTTTAATGAATTTGAAATATTAAAAGTTAACAGCTCGAGAATGTCGTACAAATTGGTACAGAGAGAGTATTAATTAGTACTTCTGACGAAAACTTTGTTATATGGTGTATATTTTTTATTCCACAAGGAAGGGAAATTACTTAATGTTTTTGTTCAAGCATGAATTTTTTTATAGTTTGACTAATATCTTTCAATGCATTCATGGACAGAAAAAGTTAGTTCTTGTTAAATCTAAAAGTATGTTTTTTGTGACTTCAGTGAAAGCTTTGAATGAAATTAGGGCATCTCTTGGATGGAGAGTAGTGTATGCATGGGTTGGTGATGATCCTTGTGGAGATGGTAATTTACCCCCATGGTCTGGTGTTACATGTACCACACAGGGTGATTTTAGTGTAGTTACTGAACTCTAAGTATTGCCTCTCCGTTTCTGAATAGTCATTCTCTTGCTTTTGGAGATAATATCTGCCAATCATTCTCTATTTTATGTTCGAACGACCTGTAGTATAATATATATCTATCTGATTATTGTCATTTTCAATTTTCCAATATCACTACCGCTTCTCTTCACAATTTTGTAGTTTTCAACTTGCAGGGCAGTTTATGCCGTTTCTATTGTCGGCCCATTGTAACTAATCTATTGGATCTTACTCGGCTGTAAGATGCTTCTTGGCTCTATACCAGAATTTTATTCCTGATGAGTTTTAGCAATTTCTTTTCTTAAACTATATTTTTATCTGATTCAAACAGATAAACTTGCTGTAAGTCTCCAATCTGTATGTGATTCTATGCTCTCCAGTCGTTTGTACTTGTTAATCCAATAAAACGAATTATCAAGCTGCACATTAATCATAAGGTGCTTTTGTTCTGTTCTTTTTGGGGACTTTGCATTTGCATTGTTCTGTCATTTTAATCTTTATTTGAGATTCGTAATGTTTTTTATCCTTTTATATATGGCAGGGATCTGCATAACAACAAGATGACTGGTCCACTTCCTCCTCAAATTGGCTGTTTGAAGCGGCTGAAAATATTGTACCATCTTTTCTCTAAATGTTCATGTGATGTCTCTCTAATTTGTTGCTCTTTTGCATCATAACTATGTCTAGACTCTATGCTGTGTTATTGAAATCTGGATGAACATCATACAAACTGACCACATCCATAACAATTTGGCCAAGAAATGAAAACTCAACCTGATCAAACGTAATCTTTATCAGCACGGGCGGATCTAATGCAAGGTTTATGAGTTCCCGTGAACCCAGTAACTTTTGCATAGACCATGTATTTATACTAAAAAATTCATTAAAAATGTAAGAATATTTAGCTTGGAACCCACTTCTTTGATCCAATTATTATGTATATTAACTTGAGATCGTTGTAGGAACCCATAAGCTTAACATTCTAAATCCGTCTCTGTTTATCAGATACTTGCGCTTGGGGCAATGACCTCAACTACTGAAGTTTTTCTATTTGAGGCGCGTCTTTTGGTAGTCAAAATCAACTGTAGTCTGTAATTGAGGAGACATATAATTGTTAACCTGAAAAGTAAAAATATTTTTCTTCTATTATCAAGTAACTACGAAGTCTCACTTTTTCTCTTATAGAACATTGTGGTCTACTTGCCGCTGTCATTCAACCACCTATAGGGGTTAATCATTTGAAGGATAGGAAGGAAAGGAAATTAATGTATAACAATGGCATTACCATTTTAAGGCTCATTTGGTTTGCATTATCCAAATTATTGTATTGTATTTAGATAAATGATTATTAGGTAATTAATTGACATGATCAATGCTTTTGGAGTAATTGTTATTTATTAGCATAGAGATTTTGACTAACGAATGTGATTCTTGCCCTGTGCTCTCTTTTTTTTTTTTGGGTGATATTGTTGGGTTAGTGAAACTATTTGGAGCCTTGTACTTTCCAAGTGTATATTGCTATTCATGTTGATTACATCCTGTTCTTGAATTTTCTCTTCCAGAAATATAAGGTGGAATAAGCTGCAAGATGTCATTCCTCCTGAAATTGGTGAACTAAAGCAGCTAACACATCTGTGAGTACTTCAATACCTTTTCAGTCTACTATCTATGTCCTGATCTGTTTAGGGTCATAATTAATAATTGATCCCTTCGATCTTATTCAGCTACCTGAGTTTTAATAATATTAAAGGCGAAGTCCCCAAGGAGCTTGCTAGTCTCCCAGAGCTGCGTTATCTCTATCTGCATGAAAATCATTTTGCTGGACGAATTCCACCTGAGTTGGGCACCTTGCAGTATCTTCGGCACCTGTAAGATACTGTCTTCTATCTTTCTTTTTTCCTTTTAATTAAGCAACTCAATCTGTCTCCTACATGGTCGACAGTGTGATCTGATGCAATTCGAGGGATGTTGGTAACAGTTGTTAGGTTGGGACTATTCGGGAACTCATACGCGTGAAGGATGCTTTCCTGCCCTTCGTAACCTCTAAGTTGATTACCAAGTCTCAACTCGTGACGTATCTTGCTTCTAACTTGATGGAATATGTGCTAATATAAGGACTTCTCATCTTACCACTTTAACTTGCAGTTACTTAAATAATAATTATTTTAGTGGCATTCCAGCACAGCTTGCAAATTTGACGAACTTGGAGATCTTGTAAGTTCTATGTTTTGGTCTTCAAGTTAAGTGTATATTTCTGGATAATAACCACTATCTTTATTCAGTACTTACAAATATTTTCATGCTTAAGCTTTCAACTAGTGTCAACTTTGATATCTCTGGTTGTTACAGATACCTATCCTACAACAAGATGACTGGAGTTATACCGGCTAGCATTGCTCATATTCCCAAGTTAACTTACTTTTAAGTCTTTCTCTCTGTAGTTTTATCTACTACTTAACTCTTTTGGTTATGAGGTTATAACAGTTTCTTTCATGTATGTCATCAAGGATCTTTCTTGAATTCATTCTAAAGGAGATGAAGATTTTTTAGTGTAAGAACGCTTTGGCATACTTATTATTTTTTGATAAGGAGCTAGCTGGCCGACCTTATGTGTCTGAAAAGTTACATCCCCTCTATCCCCTAAAACCCTCTTAATATATGAAGACTTAAATCTCTTTCCATCCCCAAAACTACAAGTTACCTTTTGGACAACCGGACAGTCCTACGAAATGTGAACGATCTGTATTTTAGCTTAACCCAAATATATTTGGGAAATAAGCTCGACATTTATAGTACTTGTTTCTTTCTAACTGATGGTGGTAGGCCTGCCATGAAATGGGCTCGTGTTGTTAGTCTATGAACAGATATTCCTTCTAGTACTTAAAAGCTCACTATGTAGAAGTCCATACTTAACTAGACCAAATCAAAGTTACTAAATTTTCCTCCTTCTCCATTTGAAGTGGTTATAGATCATCTCTTTATTTTTCATAACTGTATAATAGATCTTTTCCTTGCAAACATCTTTCAGCATACATGTGGTTTTGATTCTTGAATCGCTGTATCTGTTTTCAGGTATCTTGATCACTGTGAGCACGTGATTTTTGTTTTACGCGACAATCACTCCAAAAGAAACAAAATAATAGCAATTGGTTCTGCTGTACATTTGCTAGATTTTTACGTGGCATTTTTATTGATAGTTATTTGTTGATTTTGCCCATGGTTGTTTTATTCAAAAAAAAAATATAAAAAAAATATGTCTATATGTCGTGTGAACCGTAATCTGTTTATTAAAAGAAAAATAAAATATGTGCGTCCTTCATTGTATTTTGTCATTAAGTGTTTAGTATAATTAAATGTTAATTGTGTGATAATTGTTGTCCAATGTTTACATGGTATTATTTGGCAAATTATTTTAAAGAATTAAAAAGAAAAAAAAAAAAAAGAGGGAGTTTCGGACTTGGGTCAGTCCGGTCTTTAAAACAAAACAAGCCCAAACAAACAGCCCAAAACCCAGGCCTGCCCGGTCCAACACCAGTGGATGCCCAGGGTGTCTAAACGACACCGTTTTAATCCAGTGTGATCTGGGCCGTTGATCTCAGATTGATCAACGGCCAAGATCACTTCCCCACAACCCACTGAGGAACCCGACCCGTTTCCACCCGGACCAACCCAAACCCCTTACCCTCGAAACGACAACGTTCCACTTAAGCCATCAGATCCAGACCGTAGATCTAAATTGATCTAACGGTCGAGATCCGCCTACTCATTCCATATATAAGCCCTTAACATACCCTGCCCCCCTATCCAATACCCCAGCCTCCGTCTTCAACCTCATCCCCCATCAAACCCTAGAGCCGCCCTGCACACCTTTACCAGAAACCCGGCGGCATGAACGCCGGTGACCTCCACCTGAACACCATAGAACCCCCATGCCATCCTGAACCCAAATCTACCAACCACACACTTCGAATCCTATCCCACCTTCTCGAATCTTCATTTGAAGATTCGAGTCGGAACCTAATCTACACCGATCTACCTTAAATTCATACCAGACACTCCCCAGACCCCCTCGTGACCAAACCATACTTGGTTTGGTCCGAATCTGATCAGGGAAGCATGAATCCCAGATCTGAGTTTTGGAAATTTGGTGTTCCTACGTCACTGGTTCAACCGAAGAGATTAAGGTCTAATGGACTTTAATCAAAGTGTTTCTCATCTGAGAAACACTTCGTTTAAAGTCCGTTCAGCCTTAAGAAAGGCCTGACCAAGTCCGAGTTAAGGTTTTGATCTTTTGCGGTTTAAGGTGAGTTTCTTTCTTTTCTTAGTTGTTTTGGTTCGTTTGATTGTTGTAAGGGTCTGTTCGTTTTCTGTTTATGTCCTTGACTTCTATCAACTGTGCTTCAACCACTTTGCCTGAACCTCTGTTTGTTTGTCTAAATTCCCCCTCCTATTCTGATAAGGCATTATGTATTGGTTTGTGCAAGTAGCTGATTTTCGAGTTTGGACTGACTAGTTGACTCCTCGAGTGTATTTCTGCTTAGTCAGTATAATTCGAACCATGTATCGATACTGTTTAAATGTCTGATTTTTGGCTACGATTGTGTATGTTAATGCTAATATAGTCGAGTCGACATGTGTCGTCAATTAGTTTCAACTGTCCGAACAATAACAAATCGATTTGCTTCTGTTGAACATTTGCCTGAATCAATTAAGAACCAAGTCCTGTTACTTATAGTCGTTAATATGATTTCAGAAACCTAAGGCTTGGTCTGTAACTGAAATCTGAGTTGATGGCATGTGCACTTGTGCACAGCATGTGCATTGTGCACAGCCTGTTTTCCTGCATAAAAAGGTTTTCGATTTTAAAAATGGTTTGACAGCATATGCTGTCAGATATATTCTACTGCCCATATTTGCTTTTGGTTAATAAAATGGGAAAGTTTAAGGCTGCCAGGGGAATGATGGGGTTTTTATACTTAAATAACTAATTGGAATCTAAAAATGAAAAAGGGCACATGAGAGGGGTATTGGTGATAATCTATCAGGCTGTAAAAGGGGTAATATGAAGGCTTATAAAAGAGAGGACATACAGAGGTGAGAAATGGGGAAAAATACAGGAAGAAGGGGAAACACACTGTGAGGAGTTTTGAAAGAGAGAGCTTGAAAGACATACAAAGAGATACAGACATAGAGGGATATTTAGACTGAGAGGATTGAAAAGGATAGAACTGATTTTAGGAAAACACAGATAGAGGGAGGTTAAGAGATAGAAAGTATACAATCTACAATCAGAAATTGCTCCTTCCTATTTGTTAGTTGGGTTTTTAGTTGTTCAACTTGTTGAAATCAATTCTGATTCTTTGAAGTTCCAGTTGTGTCTATTTAGTCAAGTGTTTTCCATTGGTTTACTACTGATTTGGTCTGCTTGGAGTTCTGATTCTACTCCACTGGGTGTTGCTGTCATTTGGCTATTGCTTTCTATTGGCCATAGTTGCATTTCTGCACTCGAGCCTGTTTCTTGCTGTATTGCTTTGCCTACTGCTATTCTGCCCTGCTGCTACTGCTAGTTCTGTTTCTTGCTGCTGCTGATTTCCCTACCTTTTTCTCCTTCTCCTTTGCATTTCAGTATTTCCAGGTACACATTTCGAGTCCCCATATTGGTGTAACCTAAACAGTTTGAAAGCATGAAATGAAAAAGAGTTGAAGAAGTTCAAAGTTATTTGTTGTAATATTTGTGGTATATTAATGGGCCTGTGTAGTTGTTAGTTTACAATTCAACAGTACAAAAATGTATGTTAACTAACACTCATCTGAGTTTAGTCCTTCATGTTTTAGTTTGTAGTTGTTTTGTTAATACGGGGTATAGATACTCCAAACTTATACTATGCTGCCTTGTTTTATTTTAGTCCTTTTGCTTTGTCTCGTTAGATAGTACATAAGATCACATTCAAATCACATTAGTAACAATGTCTAGTAGTTAATCCTTTTAATCTTGCCTAAGTAAGTTTAGCTAAATTCAACTCAAGAGATATTATGGTGTGTCAATCTCACGTTTTAGTATTATTGAATAATAGAATATAGAATGAAAGCAGTTTTTCTTTGTACAAACTCGGTCGCAATTTTCCATTCGCATTAGCCGTAAACTAATAATTAATAAGTTACGTTTTTAGCATGTAATTAATTAAGAGATTTTCTTTTATTTTAGAGACGAACTTAATAGGAAAATATAGTCACTGTAGGTTTATCCTTTTAAATAAAAATGAGACGAGCCTCGACAAACAAAAATGCACAAGCTGCGGGGCCCTCTAAATGTATATATTAAAATACTTAGAATTCGGGACAGGCCGTTTAGCGAATTTTACGGCCTTCCCAAAATAACAATACGCTAGTTGCTTTAGGCGCACCTTTAATAATTTAACCTTCTTAAACACGGGTGCACATTGATGTGACCCAAATCCGAATCTCAACGGAGTCAAAATGTGTCGACGACCACGGGTGCATTGATTGTGACGTGGTTCGAGATGCATTTTCACGACGTTGCAATTCTATAAAAATAAATGATAATAATAAAAGCGGTTTAAACTTAATAAAAGCACATAAGTCACAACATGTATTTAAATCAGATATTTAGCCATTATAACAATTTAAGCGACCGTGCTAGAACCACGGGATTCGAGGGTGCCTAACACCTTCCCTCGGGTCAACAGAATTCCTTACTTAGAATTTCTGGTTCGCAGACTTCATTTGGAAAAGTCGAAAATTTCCTCGATTTGGGATTCAAGATAAACCGGTGACTTGGGACACCAAAAGCCAAACCTTTCCCAAGTGGCGACTCTGAATTAAATAAATAATCCCATTTCGAATATTGTCACTTAAATTGGAAAAACTCCACCCGCGCATTTAACCCTTCGGGGCCGGGCGCGCAAAAGGAGGTGTGACAGCTCTGGCGACACCGCTGGGGAATTCGAACCCAGAACCACTGGTTCAGGGTTCAAGAATTCGAGCTTAGAATAATTGTTATATTTGGCTTTATTATCTGATCTTTATTACATGTTTTTGCATAACGTGCTAAATGTTGTCTTTTACCGCTTTGATATTATCTGAACTGTATATAAACTGTGCCGAAACCCTTCTCTTCTTACCTCCGGGGAGAAGCTCGCTGGTCGAGACTCCCTATTCTGTTAGTGTCAATACCTGAAATAAGAAAGAGGTCGGACAAGTTACAAAGCCGGACGATCTCGCGGGTCCCCGGTACGTAGCCCCGTCCTCGACTCGAGTTGTCCGCTCGGGTACACAGTCTAGAACAAATACCCAGGTTATAAACCTAGTATAACAAAGCCTCATGCCGGATCCCTAGTAGGAACGCTTATTTGCATCATGTTGCATTTGACTTAGGGGACTCAACACGGGGGTTGGGTCCGTCTAGGACTAGCAACCTGAAATGAAAAGGCCATCATGTTGCATCCTATTTGTTTCCGTGCATTTATTTGTTTCGTACATGCATGCTGACTGACTTTTGGAGTATTTGAAAAATATAAACAAAAAAAAAAATATAGCAGTGTATAGGGTTAATTTTCTACTTTGAAAAAATAACAATGCCCAATTACTGTCAAA
Source organism: Nicotiana sylvestris (assembly GCF_000393655.2). Classification (NCBI taxonomy): domain Eukaryota; kingdom Viridiplantae; phylum Streptophyta; class Magnoliopsida; order Solanales; family Solanaceae; genus Nicotiana; species Nicotiana sylvestris. The sequence goes on along the minus strand of NC_091066.1, from coordinate 152,295,537 downwards.
ACTCTGTTGAAATTTTGAGATAATAAAAAGGAAAAATGTTTTATTTTTCAATAATTTGCTTTACTAAGAAAAAGAAAAACAAAAAGATAGAAAAATAGTCTTTTATTTTTGGAAAGTTGTTTGTTGAAAAAAAAGGGAAGAATTTTGTTCTAAACTAATTCGGTTAATGTGACCGAACTACGCGGGTCTGATTCTCACCGGATGTGAGATACGTAGGCAAACCTCATCGGTTCCGACCCCAATTTTTAAAATCCAAAAAAAAAATATTTTTCTTTAGAAAAAAAAAAAGAAATAAAAAATATAGAAGTTTTCTTTAAAATCAAATAAAATAAAAATAAAAAAAAATAAATAGTCTTCTTCTTTCTGAAGTCTTTCATATGAAAAAATGAAATAAGCAGCAACAAAAATCAAAAAAAAAATAATACCCTTTGCTTTCTAGTCTCTTTTTGTAAAATGTCCAAAAAATATATATATTTGAAAAATTGAATTTCAAAATATTAGGATTTTTCTTTAGAAGTGCTTTTGTAAATAAATAAAACTCATAATTCCGCATCATTTTCTTAAAAGTCCCTCTTTCAAAATTTAAGAGGCAACATCACATACGTTCTTTCTTCCGTAGAAAAGGTGAAACAAATGAAAAAAAATCAACCAAACACATTTTCTTTTTTCGTTTAAAATATATATATATATATATATATATATATATATATATATATATATAAAGAAGAAAAAATAAAATAAAAATTGAATAAGTAAATAAACAAAGAATAAACAAATCTTTTGAGTCCTATGCTAGATGAGCACTTGCTTCTTTATTTTTATACTTGTTAGCTTCGAACTACGTAATGATCTGATTCACGTAGGCATCGTGATACGTAGGCAATCCTCATCGGATCCGGTCGCACTTCTTTTACTGCAAAATAAAAAAAAAAGAAAAGGAAGGAAAAAAAAACTAATAAGAGAAAAATGCCGGAATGACGCATGCTCTCGTAGCAAACATATAGTAATCCACTTAACTGTATAGGTGCATCATGCCCAACGTGAGATTAACTATCTGTTATTTGCTGCAAATTAACCGTGCGCTTGTCGATGAGTATATCCAGGGTTTTTTGAAAGACGGTTGGTTTGGTGAAAGTCTGGCCTCGCACCCATACTTCACAAGGTCAAGGGGAAGTGTTCAGCTGCCTGTTGTTAGGACCAGAAGCGGTACTCACACTTACTTCACCAGGTCAAAAGGAAGTGTGGGAATGTCTTCAGAAATTCCATTGCAAACAATCCCTGTTTCTGAGGAGAGTTCGATCTCAGCCGTCCTCACGCCTGAATCCGCAACTGCGGAGGAAAATAGAATCCTACGGCTCCGCATGCTGGAAATGCTGGACGACTGGAATAATGGGAAAGAGCCGCCAAGTGTCATCCCCGGATTCCCTGAATTATTCTCCAGGTCAAGTGGGACTTCAAATGTTCCCATAAATTATCCTGCTACCCCATTCGGGTACCCAGCCACCTCAGCCTTCTCTGCTGGATCGCCTTCTGACCCTCATCCCCGAATGTCAGCCACCGATGCAAGCATGAACATCTTTACTGCATCGCCTTGCCCGATTACGGCACAGCCTGCCACGTACAAGCCAAGCTTTGACTCATCCTCTTTTACATTCCAAGCACCATCGTTCTCAATGGAACCAACTAGATTCGCTACCAGCACTAATCCTCTACCGCCTCAGTGCGAGCTTGCACCCAGGCAGGATCAGAGCCCCAGGATTGCAGAACAAAATGAGATTGCCAAGAGAATGAGAAGCCTTGAACAAAGTTTGAAAAATATGCAAGGATTGAGCGGACAAAAGAGCGTCTCTTACGCCGACCTGTGCATGTTCCCTCACGTGCACCTGCCGACGGGTTTCAAGACCCCGAAGTTCGAGAAATACGATGGGCACGGTGACCCCATTGCACATCTTAAAAAATACTGCAATCAATTGCGGGGAGCCGGCGGAAAAGAAGAACTGCTAATGGCATATTTTGGAGAAAGTTTGGTGGGAGTCGCTTCGGAATGGTATATGGACCAGGACATATCTCGCTGGCATATATGGGATGATCTTGCCAGAGACTTCGTAGGGCAGTTTCAATATAATATTGACATCGCACCAGACAGAAATGCTTTGTCAAACTTAAAGAAGAAACCCTCGGAAAGTTTCAGAGAATACGCCATCAAATGGCGTGAGCAAGCGTCAAGGGTAAAACCTTCCATGGACGAGATAGAGATGGTCACTACTTTTCTCCAGGCTCAAGAGTCCGACTATTTCCAAAACATGATGTCGGCCATGGGAAAGCCTTTCGCAGAAGCGATTAAGATTGGAGAGATGGTGGAGAACGGTTTGAAAACGGGAAGAATTTTGAGTCAGGCAGCCATAAAGGCAACCTCCCAAGCCGTCCAAAGCGGGTCTGGAGGAATAGCAAGAGGGAAGAAGAAAGAGGAAACATCCATGGTAGTGTCAGAGGTGGGAGAATATCATAATCCCGGGCTTTGTTCTTCGGAAAGAACCTCGCAACATTATTTCCCCCACCAAAATGCGACCTACGCTCCTCAGCCTTACATGGTTATGAGCACCCAGCCTTATATCCAGCGGTCACAACCAGTCAATCGGGGGCAGGCCCCACGTCCTAGGAATCAACCTCCTCGCCAAAACCGTTACAATCCTCGACCTCCTCAAAATAATTTCCGTCCTCGGGAACCACCCAGGAGACCCAACTACACACCAATCGGTGAACCCTATTCCACCCTATTCCCTAAGCTTGTTCAAATGAATTTGTTGCAGCCCATACCACCAAACGGGCAGAACCCGGGGTCACCATCATATCAGCGGGGTGTCAGATGTGCGTACCATTCAGGGGTAGAAGGGCACGACACCAACGACTGTTGGACATTGAAACAAGCTGTAGAGAATCTGTTAGACCAGGGGAAGATTGTGTTGAGAGACGAGGATATCCCAAATGTGACCAATAATCCGCTGCCCGCCCACAACAACGGGCCGATAGTTGGGATGATTTGTGAAGACGAGGAAGTTGATCCGGCACTTAAAGCCATAATTGTTGTTGCTGATACAGGAAAAGGACCCAGGGTAATTCCGGATCAAGAAAAAGGAATAAGTGATGTATTCAATCAGGCCTCCATGGTATGGGGGACGATCAAACAACCTCGGCCGAATGAGCCAGTGTTTGTCGGACGCATACCACGGGAACCGAAATACAACAAAGAGGGAGATGATGAGGTGTCCCCGCTCGACGAGAGCGAGGAAATATGTGAAGCAACAAGGGAAAAGCTATGCGAAATACACATGGTCCAGCCAGGAGAGGGCACTAGCACCGTTGAAGTATCGTACATAGGGCCAAGCACCTAGTTTCAAAACTAGAAGGCTACGCCATTCTTGATCAAACGGAAGTCCTATTGAACCTGTCTTGCCACTTTCTCTGCACCACGAGTAACCCCCGAGGGTGACTCGGATGTTTTTCTTCAGTTTCATGTTTTTAATTTCCTGAATGTCGACCTTTTTCCTTATCTTCCCCAAAATGCCAAGAAATGAAATCATTGCTTGATTACTCATTTTCTTCTTCTATGTTTTCTTTTGTGTTCTTTTCAATTCTGATAAATGCAGCTTTAAATAACATGACATGTTTGCGGACTTCATGCCTGGATCACGAGAACTCCGATCAGACTTCAAATAATGAGTCAAAAATTTGAGATATAAAGAATTTGAAAAGTAGGAACAACTAAAGAAAATTGGTTCATGGTTTGGAAAATGTCCGTCACTAAAGCGGAGTTTGAGCGCAGTAAATAGGTTTGGACCCGTACAGAATGATAACCTTAATAACTGCGGTTTGTCACGGGCAATTATACCCAGAAAGAATGGTCCATACGTCATTGAAGAACGTTACCAAATGGAGCATGTGTATCTGGGCGACGTCGAAAGAAACGACGTCAGCCTTGCTTGGAAAGCAGGTGCAGCGATATGTCTAAATCACTCTGGCGATATCTTTGCACAGTTTGAGATGACGAATGCTTTCATTCTCGCTACCCAAACACTATCAACCCTTTGCAAAACCCATTTGAGCTGGTTACTCTTCTTTGATTACCCTCTTTGGAACCTGAAAATATTGTTGAAAATAAAGTGAAAAAAAAAACAAAAAAAAAACAAAACAAAAACAGAAACAAAACAAAAACAGAAACAAAACAAAAACAGAAACAAAAACAAAAACAAAAACAAAAATCCAAAAAACATAAGTGTGCCTGAACTACGTTTGACTTGATTCCGAAAGGATACGTAGGCAACCTCTCCTTGGGGTTCAGTCACACCAACAATAAAATCCAGGAATTCCCCCGAAAATAAAACTGGGGCAGAAGTTATAACGATTTAGCAATGATCCCACCCAAAAGTTCCAAAGTTGTAGTTCAATCCAAATTCTTTTCACCCCAAACCTTTTTTAAGTCCTTCTGATCAATCAGCAAAGCATTTCAAAATAGGAAGATGGAATTATTTGGGTCCGATACAACAAAATGAGGAGAATAAAGATGAGAGAGTCTTGTCGGTGAAAACCTTTGGGCACCGTGAGGCGACGAGAGAAGAGAAATTGAAATGAGAGAGCTTGTTTAGTAAAAACTCGCAAGGAGTACTAGCAGGCGACAGTAAGAAGAGAAATGAGAGAGGTCGACTAGCGAAAACCCGCAAAGGGCATTGTCGGCCAAAAAGATGATTCCACCTCAGAAAGTCCTGGCAAGGTTTCCGGGTTTTTGAAAAAAATATAGATCTGTTTTGATTCATGAGGAAATGCAAGTTCTCGGAGGTCGGGCATCCAGTCCAAAAGGCATGTCATGTCAGTTTGAAACTGGCATACACTCCAGATAAGTCCCTCTTTTCTCCCCGAAAGGGGCGTTTCTCTTTAAACTCATATGTTCTCCTTTACATAGTTTTCTTTGAGTTCTTTTTGATCTAACTCTTAATTCCGTAGTAATCGCAAAGAAAGGTGGCAGGACCGGTTTTACAGGGCTCCGTTTGGCGAGAGTCGAATAAAATGTACAACCTCGGTGGCGCGTCAGTCCCATCCCGACTGGCCATGATAGTTGATTTGCTTCCAAAACCGACAAATCCCCACAAGCTATCCCTTGTACAATTCCCCAAAGAAGTCCACCCCAGCACATCCCCAACAAGTTTGCTACAAAAAAAAAAAAATCCCCACAGAGTCTCCCTGATAAAATCCCCACCAAAATCCCCAAGCAGAAAGGGACAGAAAAACCAAAGCCTTATAAGGCAAATCATCACAAAATCTGGAAACGCAAGTCTGAGTAGTCCAAAGGTTTTTGCATGTGAAATCCAATCAATAGCAGAGTTTCTCAACAAGAATTGGGCCAAGACAGAGAAATTGGAACAATCAAGGCCCCCAAACCAACCGCCGTTGTCAAACTAATAATCTTTCTTTGTTTAAGAAAATTGAGACAGGTGCGACACAAAGCAGCTGTGCAAGAAGCATGTGTAGCCCAAAAGAGATAAAGCGCGCAAGCATTGAAACAACCCTGCAGCAGAAAACGACCAAAGGTAAGTTTCCCATAATATTTTCGTGCATTTCGATGAATCTTCCCGGCATAACCCGATGAATCCTCCCGGCATAACCCGATGAATCTTCCCGGCATAACCCGATGAATCCTCCCGGCATAACCCGATGAATCTTCCCGGCATAACCCGATGAATCCTCCCGGCATAACCCGATGAATCCTCCCGGCATAACCCGATGAATCCTCCCGGCATGACCCGATGAATCCTCCCGGCATGACCCGATGAATCTTCCCGGCATAACCCGATGAATCTTTTCGGGTAACCCGATGAATCTTCCCGGCATAACCCGATGAATCTTCCCGGCATAACCCGATGAATCCTCCCGGCATAACCCGATGAATCTTCCCGGCATAACCCGATGAATCTTCCCGGCATAACCCGATGAATCTTCCCGGCAAAACCCGATGAATCTTTCCGGCATAACCCGATGAATCTTCCCGGCATAACCCGATGAATCTTCCCGGCATAACCCGATGAATCTTCCCGGCATAACCCGATGAACCTTTTCGGCATAACCCGATGAAGCCTCCCGGCATAACCCGATGAATCCTCCCAGCATAACTCAATAAATCTCTTCGGCATAACCCGAGAACCTTTCCATGCAATCAGCATTAGGGTTTTAAACCCTAAACTGAATTTTCCTTTTAGTCAGCATTAGGGTTTTAAACCCTAAACTGAACTTTTTCCTTTCGGCCAGCATTAGGGTTTTAAACCCTAAACTGAGCTTTTTCCATGCAATCAGCATTAGGGTTTTAAACCCTAAACTGAATTTTCCTTTAGTCAGCATTAGGGTTTTAAACCCTAAACTGAATTCTTCCTTTGTTCGGCTTTAGAGTTTTAAACCCTAAACTGAACCTTTCCCCAGCTAGCCGGTATTAGGGCTCCAACCCTGAACTAAGCATGCATATCCTCTTTCATCAATTTTATGAACTTCCTGATAAATAATTAACGAAATTTTCCTAGTGAAACTGGGGCAGAAAATTTCGTTCGTTTGTTTGTTTTTTCCCTAACCTCGAGCCACACGGATCGAAATGACCCACGAGATGAGTCTCAACTCAGAATCAAAGAAGAAAAAGACAAAAGGAGACGTCCCGAGATATCAGAGTGAATGGAGAGCAGATCGACTCCAACGTTTGACTAAGGTCCTAAACCCTGCCAATCGCGTATCACTCAGTATCCCAGAGGTTGAACAAGTCGCCGCAACTCGCAAGCATCAAGATTCAGATCGGAGTCTACAAGCAGAATCAGCTAAGACCCAAGATCAAGTCGTAAAAGAATCATAGATATGAATCTTGTAACTAGCAGTTGACATACATATAAGTAGTTAGTTCAGTTTCTAATTTTCGTTTGGTTGTAATAAGGCGGTCAGTGACGTAGCAGTGACAACAGCAGCAGCAGTAGCAGCAAGCATTGCAGTCCCATGGTAGTCCCAGCTACCAAAACTTCTCGAACTACATTGACCTGATTCCTGTTTAGCCCAGGATATGTAGGAAATCTTTGAAGCAAGATTCGGTCAGATCTTTCAAAAAACATGCTTCATACGGAGTGGTCCATAGGCAAAAATCGCTCATACACGCTCACTTTATCTTTGCGCGAAAACTCTTCGTGTTTCCGAACAAAGAGGGGCAGCTGTGAGCACGTGATTTTTGTTTTACGCGACAATCACTCCAAAAGAAACAAAATAATAGCAATTGGTTCTGCTGTACATTTGCTGGATTTTTACGTGGCATTTTTATTGATAGTTATTTGTTGATTTTGCCCATGGTTGTTTTATTCAAAAAAAAAATATAAAAAAAAATATATCTATATGTCGTGTGAACCGTAATCTGTTTATTAAAAGAAAAATAAAATATGTGCGTCCTTCATTGTATTTTGTCATTAAGTGTTTAGTATAATTAAATGTTAATTGTGTGATAATTGTTGTCCAATGTTTACATGGTATTATTTGGCAAATTATTTTAAAGAATTAAAAAGAAAAAAAAAAAAAAGAGGGAGTTTCGGACTTGGGCCAGTCCGGTCTTTAAAACAAAACAAGCCCAAACAAACAGCCCAAACCCAGGCCTGCCCGGTCCAACACCAGTGGATGCCCAGGGTGTCTAAACGACACCGTTTTAATCCAGTGTGATCTGGGCCGTTGATCTCAGATTGATCAACGGCCAAGATCACTTCCCCACAACCCACTGAGGAACCCGACCCGTTTCCACCCGGACCAACCCAAACCCATTACCCTCGAAACGACACCGTTCCACTTAAGCCATCAGATCCAGACCGTAGATCTAAATTGATCTAACGGTCGAGATCCGCCTACTCATTCCATATATAAGCCCTTAACATACCCTGCCCCCCTATCCAATGCCCCAGCCTCCGTCTTCAACCTCATCCCCCATCAAACCCTAGATCCGCCCCTGCACACCTTTACCAGAAACCCGGCGGCATGAACGCCGGTGACCTCCACCTGAACACCATAGAACCCCCATGCCATCCTGAACCCAAATCTACCAACCACACACTTCGAATCCTATCCACCTTCTCGAATCTTCATTTGAAGATTCGAGTCGGAACCTAATCTACACCGATCTACCTTAAATTCATACCAGACACTCCCCAGACCCCCTCGTGACCAAACCATACTTGGTTTGGTCCGAATCTGATCAGGGAAGCATGAATCCCAGATCTGAGTTTTGGAAATTTGGTGTTCCTACGTCACTGGTTCAACCGAAGAGATTAAGGTCTAATGGACTTTAATCAAAGTGTTTCTCATCTGAGAAACACTTCGTTTAAAGTCCGTTCAGCCTTAAGAAAGGCCTGACCAAGTCCGAGTTAAGGTTTTGATCTTTTGCGGTTTAAGGTGAGTTTCTTTCTTTTCTTAGTTGTTTTGGTTCGTTTGATTGTTGTAAGGGTCTGTTCGTTTTCTGTTTATGTCCTTGACTTCTATCAACTGTGCTTCAACCACTTTGCCTGAACCTCTGTTTGTTTGTCTAAATTCCCCCTCCTATTCTGATAAGGCATTATGTATTGGTTTGTGCAAGTGGCTGATTTTCGAGTTTGGACTGACTAGTTGACTCCTCGAGTGTATTTCTGCTTAGTCAGTATAATTCGAACCATGTATCGATACTGTTTAAATGTCTGATTTTTGGCTACGATTGTGTATGTTAATGCTAATATAGTCGAGTCGACATGTGTCGTCAATTAGTTTCAACTGTCCGAACAATAACAAATCGATTTGCTTCTGTTGAACATTTGCCTGAATCAATTAAGAACCAAGTCCTGTTACTTATAGTCGTTAATATGATTTCAGAAACCTAAGGCTTGGTCTGTAACTGAAATCTGAGTTGATGGCATGTGCACTTGTGCACAGCATGTGCATTGTGCACAGCCTGTTTTCCTGCATAAAAAGGTTTTCGATTTTAAAAATGGTTTGACAGCATATGCTGTCAGATATATTCTACTGCCCATATTTGCTTTTGGTTAATAAAATGGGAAAGTTTAAGGCTGCCAGGGGAATGATGGGGTTTTTATACTTAAATAACTAATTGGAATCTAAAAATGAAAAAGGGCACATGGGAGGGGTATTGGTGATAATCTATCAGGCTGTAAAAGGGGTAATATGAAGGCTTATAAAAGAGAGGACATACAGAGGTGAGAAATGGGGAAAAATACAGGAAGAAGGGGAAACACACTGTGAGGAGTTTTGAAAGAGAGAGCTTGAAAGACATACAAAGAGATACAGACATAGAGGGATATTTAGACTGAGAGGATTGAAAAGGATAGAACTGATTTTAGGAAAACACAGATAGAGGGAGGTTAAGAGATAGAAAGTATACAATCTACAATCAGAAATTGCTTCCTTCCTATTTGTTATTTGGGTTTTGAGTTGTTCAACTTGTTGAAATCAATTCTGATTCTTTGAAGTTCCAGTTGTGTCTATTTAGTCAAGTGTTTTCCATTGGTTTACTACTGATTTGGTCTTCTTGGAGTTCTGATTCTACTCCACTGGGTGTTGCTGTCATTTGGCTATTGCTTTCTATTAGCCATAGTTGCATTTCTGCACTCGAGCCTGTTTCTTGCTGTATTGCTTTGCCTACTGCTATTCTGCCCTGCTGCTACTGCTAGTTCTGTTTCTTGCTGCTGCTGATTTCCCTACCTTTTTCTCCTTCTCCTTTGCATTTCAGTATTTCCAGGTACACATTTCGAGTCCCCATATTGGTGTAACCTAAACAGTTTGAAAGCATGAAATGAAAAAGAGTTGAAGAAGTTCAAAGTTATTTGTTGTAATATTTGTGGTATATTAATGGGCCTGTGTAGTTGTTAGTTTACAATTCAACAGTACAAAAATGTATGTTAACTAACACTCATCTGAGTTTAGTCCTTCATGTTTTAGTTTGTAGTTGTTTTGTTAATACGGGGTATAGATACTCCAAACTTATACTATGCTGCCTTGTTTTATTTTAGTCCTTTTGCTTTGTCTCGTTAGATAGTACATAAGATCACATTCAAATCACATTAGTAACAATGTCTAGTAGTTAATCCTTTTAATCTTGCCTAAGTAAGTTTAGCTAAATTCAAGTTAATCTGTTTTGATATTATGGTGTGTCAATCTCACGTTTTAGTATTATTGAATAATAGAATATAGAATGAAAGCAGTTTTTCTTTGTACAAACTCGGTCGCAATTTTCCATTCGCATTAGCCGTAAACTAATAATTAATAAGTTACGTTTTTAGCATGTAATTAATTAAGAGATTTTCTTTTATTTTAGAGACGAACTTAATAGGAAAATATAGTCACTGTAGGTTTATCCTTTTAAATAAAAATGAGACGAGCCTCGACAAACAAAAATGCACAAGCTGCGGGGCCCTCTAAATGTATATATTAAAATACTTAGAATTCGGGACAGGCCGTTTAGCGAATTTTACGGCCTTCCCAAAATAACAATACGCTAGTTGCTTTAGGCGCACCTTTAATAATTTAACCTTCTTAAACACGGGTGCACATTGATGTGACCCAAATCCGAATCTCAACGGAGTCAAAATGTGTCGACGACCACGGGTGCATTGATTGTGACGTGGTTCGAGATGCATTTTCACGACGTTGCAATTCTATAAAAATAAATGATAATAATAAAAGCGGTTTAAACTTAATAAAAGCACATAAGTCACAACATGTATTTAAATCAGATATTTAGCCATTATAACAATTTAAGCGACCGTGCTAGAACCACGGGATTCGAGGGTGCCTAACACCTTCCCTCGGGTCAACAGAATTCCTTACTTAGAATTTCTGGTTCGCAGACTTCATTTGGAAAAGTCGAAAATTTCCTCGATTTGGGATTCAAGATAAACCGGTGACTTGGGACACCAAAAGCCAAACCTTTCCCAAGTGGCGACTCTGAATTAAATAAATAATCCCATTTCGAATATTGTCACTTAAATTGGAAAAACTCCACCCGCGCATTTAACCCTTCGGGGCCGGGCGCGCAAAAGGAGGTGTGACAATCACAATCAGTTTTCTGGGAGGATCCCTGATACCTTCTACAAACACCCTTCTTGAAAGAAATGTAATAAAGTGATAACTATAAGCAATTAAACTTTGTGGGCACCATGTAGATACTGATATTAAATTATGTTACAGGTACATTGAAGGAAATGCGTTTCGGCCTGGTGTAAATCCAATTGGCTTGCACAAAGTTCTTGAACTTTCAGATTCAGACTTTCTGTTTTAGAGCGCTATACCAATTATTTAGTCATGATCAGCCTAGAGTAATTACCTCATTGAAAGAAACAAAGCAATCCTTTTGTCCCTATTCTTTAGTTGCCAGCTGAGTGTAGGTTATATTTTTCTGTGCAAATAAGCATAGTCCAAACTTGTGGTTGGTTTAGCTTATAGTGCCACCTGCAATCAGCTTTCTTTCTCGCTTATTTAGTTATTAGGGTTGGTCTCAATTTCGCACGGGTCTCTCGTTTCATTGACCTACTCGCAATGTCACGCTGATAGGACTGAACATATTGCAGAACGGACCTTAAGTTTTGTGCTCCCTAGCAACAGGAAGCACAAAAACTTCCTGTTGACTTGTATTTATGAATCACATTATGTAATGCATTATGTAATCTTTCTTTGACTTGTATTTATGAATCACATTATGTAATGCAATGTGACAGGAATTTGCTTTTTTCAGGTGTTTTTCATTTTCTGATGGATCATAGGAAACTTTAGGCACGCAACAGGCAGCAGACTCTAAGGTAATGGGCAGAGGTTGGGCCAAGCTGAAGCATTATTATAACTTGTGCTTCATCTTATAATAAGCAGTGAACATAGAAATGAATGTACTGTCATATGGCCTAATACCAGCATCCTTCATCTCACTAAATGATATTAGAGGGCCTTTTCAACATTCCCATTCATATCAAATCCATAAAAGCATTCCACCAGATGAGACATCTTGTGGCATCATAGAACAGTTTCTCTGCTACTCTAAATTAAAATCTTGTAGGAATGATTTAAATTATTACCGAATTAAAATCTGAATCGTTTTCTTACCAAAGCTAGTTGGATACTTAAATTAGTATTACAAAAGTTTTTACTTGAAACAACAACAACAATAACACCTCAGTTCCAAATAAATTGGGGTAGGCGATATGAATCCTTTCTTTTTAAATTCAACTCATTACCAAAATAAAATTAAAGTGCAAGTAAAAAAATATAAATATATATAGTAATTAATAATGATAGAAGTTCTCTACTAAGAGCCCGTTTGGACATAATAATTTTTTCACTTTTTTCGAAAAATTTTCACTTTTTTTTTCAAAATCAATGTTTGGCTATAAAAATTCAAATTTTCATTTGAAGATGGATTTTGGAATTTTTCGAAAATTTGAAAAACTCCAAAAAGCTGTTTTTCAAAATTTTCACTTAGATCACTCACAAAACTTCAAAAAAACCAAAAATTATATTCATGTCCAAGCACAACTCTAATTTTCAAATACCATTTTCACTTTGAAAAAAAAATCATTTTTTTTCGGAATTTTAGAATTTTTATGTCCAAACCCCACTAAGTCTAAACTTAAGATTCCAAGGAATTGTAGGTCTTTCAAGGCAACTTCCTTCCATGTGATTTAAGGTCAACCATGTGATAGTTTCATACTTAAGATCGGTGCATCTGTAGATCAACGCAGGATATGACTAAACCATCTATTTTTTAATCTTATCTGATATTAATTAGCGATTACGTTCCTAAAACTTGTCGCTTAATTATGGTTAGAATGCTTATTAGATTATTTTTATCTAGACGCTTAAGATGTAAATAGTACTTGAGGAAATGGACAGAAGCCAAAATCCGTTCACATGTTAGATACCGCAATTAAAATTTTACTTAATTGTAGCACTAGCACCCAAAAATCACCATAACTTTAGATTTTACGTTATAAACTGCAAACATGATAATATTCTCTTTTCCCGAAACCTAACTTGATTATAAATGTTGTGCACAAGTATTTCATGACAATTAACTACCTTACTAATCGCTTTTGTCCTATGTATTTTCTACAGAGCCAAACTTCTCGTTTCATCATTATTATATTAGGTCATGATTTAGTACATTTTGTGGTATTTTTTAATTTTGATTGTTATTCATCATCGTATCAAACTTTAAAGTGGAAAAAGCTTTCTAGTATGATAAAATTAATTAAAACTTATCTGCACCAAGTGTTTACATCAAATCATATTTTTTTACCATAGTTAAGTACTTTAATAAGATGAAAATATACAATAATTAACTATGGTTAAATAAAAAAAAGTATACAATCAATCAAACACGTATTATACATCTATCAACACTCAAGTCTTTACTTTGACTTTGGTATCTCAATAGTATATCATAAGTTGTGTTTGTCTTAAATCCTGCTGAATCTTTAAATCGTCTTCTATATATAACCTATTTGAATAACATAAAGTACGAATTTCAGACTACAAACTACGTATAAATTAATTTTCCTAGTTAAAGTAAACAGCTTAATTTAGTAGTCAACAAGGGGTTAGTTTAACTATATTGGTAACTGTTTGTAAAAAAAAAAAGAGCTGAAATTAGTAACCTAAAAATAAAATAAATTATTAGTACAACAAGTTAAAGTATATTAATAATTAAAAAAAAAACTTAATTGTGTGTATATAAGTTAATCCTACAATTGAATCCTACCAAATCTTGAACTCTTCTTCTATATTATCCCATTTTTAGCAAACGAATTTTGAATAAAAGAGGATAATTACTGGATAACTTTTTTTTTTTTTTGAATAGAATCCTAGTTGAAATAGTGCGCTCATTTGTAGCAGTAGCCAACAAGGATTTAAAATCCTTAGCTATTATATCTCTATATAAACTTTCCAAGCTATTATAATTTTCTATATCCTTCTTCTTTTTCTCTCATTTTTTCCTTTCACGTATTTCATTAATTGTTCATTAAACAATGGATTCAAGAACTAGGTTGTTTTGTTTGGTTCTTTTAGTGTCGTCTTGTTTTTGTTTGTCTAATTCAGATGAATTAAAGGTGATAGTAAAAGGAGTGACATCTATAGCTAAAACAGATGATAATTTCATATGTGCAACTTTAGATTGGTGGCCAGAAAACAAGTGTGATTATAATCAATGTCCATGGGGAAAAGCTGGTATCCTTAATCTGGTAATTTTTCTATTTTGATATTTCCAAGTTTTGTAGTTTTATATTTCTTGAAAAGAAGAAGGAAATTAAAGGAGATTTTATTGACTGATTTTGACCAAAAAAACATGCAGGACTTGAAAAACAAGATTCTTACAAACGCCGTTAAAGGTTGGTTTTATAGTTCATTGCTTTCTCTAGATCTATTCCATTGTGTTGTAGACTTTGCATAGTGTTTTATATTTGCATACTTAATATTCCAAAACTTGCAACTCGTGTTTAAAAAAATAAAAATAAAAAGTACAGCCCGATGCATCCCGTATATATGCAAAGTTCGAGAAAGGGACACACTCCATAGGAGGTTTAATGTAGGCATGCAGTCTAACCTAATGCATGCATGTGTGGCTGATTCCATGGCTTGAACCTGTGACTTATAGATTATATGGAGACAACTTTATTGTTGCTCCAAGACTCTCGTTCTAACTCGTGTTATCCACAAGAAAAGAAAAGCTGACATTGCTTTTATTTGTACGACTTTAGATTCACTGTAGTCTTAGATTCAAACTCACTTAAAAGCAAAATTGTGATAATAGACTGACACGACTCGCACAAATACCGCTATGTACACCAATGTACAATGTTATTATAGAATGTGAGAACAAAATAGAAAAGAGTTTTGAGAATATAATAGAAACAGAAAACAGCTAGAGAATATCATGCAAACAAAAAAACATTTTGCTTGAAAATAGAGTTTAATTATGGGAACTTGTTTTTTCCTGTTGATGTTCTCATGGTTTTCGTGACCCAATTTTGTTTTTATTCTAAACGTCTATATATTTCTCTCTTCTTATTTTGAACCCAAAAAAAGACGTTAACTAAAATTTGCAGCTTTTTTTTTTTGTTTAGATTATTTTGATTATTTTTGAAAAATTTGCAGCATTCAATCCACTAAGAATCAGAATAGGAGGTTCACTACAAGATCAGGTTTACTACAAAGTTGGAAAATTCCCAAAGCAATGCTCAAACTTTGAGAAAAAATCAGATGGCCTCTTTGGATTTGCTGAAGGATGTCTCCACATGAATAGATGGGATGAATTGCATGATTTATTTAACAAAACAGGGTATGATCATCATTTCTTCTCCTTTAATTGCTTTCCTCTTAAATTTTATTAATTAATATTCTACATTTTATTTTACCTTTTATATATAAATGTACATGGTCACGAGTGAGACACTCAATGTAGATGGATCTTAATTACTCGTAGAACAAAAAGAAGGTCGATTCATGGATTAATTATGCAGAGATTATAATACAAAAATATTATGTGCGGAATAATATAATAGGTGTTATTATGTGTGCGTTGAGCCGTTGACACTTTAAGAGTTTTTTGTCTTTAGTTATTCTTATCCATGTATTGTTGATACTCCTATATAAAATAATAATTAATAGCATTATCAATAGCAGAGTTTAATAAGACCAACCAAGCGTTTCTCAAAAATAAGAAAATGTTATAGGTGATTTTTTTTCCCTGTATAACCAACCAAAGATGATATTTTGTGTGGTGGTGTTTGAATAGACACATAGTTCAAGAAAGAAAAAAATTAGAACTCGTGGTTTAAATATGCCACTAAAAACATGTCATCAAAAGTAAAATGAAAAATATAAAGTTAAATTTTTTATGAAAATTAAGTTGTGCGGTTCTTTTGGAACATACCACTAAGAAAATAGTGCCAAATAAAATAGAATAGAGGGAGTATTACTTATGCGAAATTTTATGCTGAAATTATTTTTTGTTATTTATGTTGACATTCATCATCTTTGTGAATTTATGCAGGGCTGCATTAACATTTTCATTGAATGCCTTACTTGGAAGGATACAATCAGATGAAGATGATACTCTTTGGGAAGGAGATTGGAATCAGTTTAATGCAAAATCATTAATGAAATACACTATTAGAAAAGGATACAAGATTGACTCATATGAATTAGGTAAAAATACAAACTGTAATACTAAGCCAATGAATTATATTTTCTTGTTTATAAAAGTATTTAACATAAATCTTTTGTAGGTAATGAGCTTTGTGCAGGAGGGGTTGCTGCAAAAATAAGGCCTCAACAATATGGCAAAGATGTCAAGAAATTAAAGAAACTTATAACACATATGTACCCTGACCCTGCTACTAGACCAAAAATCTTGGCCCCTGGTGGATTTTATGATGAAGAATGGTTCAAAGTCTTCCTTCAAACTACCGGTCCAGACGTCATAGACGGATTGACACATCATATTTACAATCTTGGAGCAGGTATATAACGACATTCTTGCATCCAGAGGCTGATCCAGGATTTAAACTTGATGTATTCAGCCTTTATCTTCCTACTACTGAACTTGTCACAATTATCTCACATATATAATTCTATGCTCCGTGTAAAAAATGTTGTATTGTCTTCTTGATTTCCCCCTCTAGTTTGAGTTTGAGTTGTTTTGGACTAAGAATTTTGTTATACTGCAGGTGTTGATCCAACTTTGATTGACAAACTTCAGGATCCAATTTACCTTAGTCAAGTAGCTCAAACATTTAATGATGTTTCAAATACTGCTAAATTGTTTTCACCATCTTCTGGACCTTGGGTTGGTGAATCTGGTGGAGCATATAATAGTGGTGGCAAAACCACTTCACATACCTTCGTCAACGGCTTCTGGTAACTCTTCATAGCAAGTCTGATATAATAAAGTAGTAATAACTTTTTCGCCTTCATTGGCTAGAATGTCTTAAGTTAGTCTTGGTGTTGCAGGTATTTGGATCAACTCGGAATGACATCAACTTTCAACCATAAGGTATACTGCAGACAATCCTTAATTGGTGGAAACTATGGTCTTCTCAACACTACAAGTTTCATCCCAAATCCAGATTACTATGGGTATTTAACGCTATTCTCATGATCTCATATTGCCTTTTTCTCAATAGTCTAGCTGTTTTACAAGGTTTTTTTCTGATAACTTTTTGCAGTGCTCTTTTGTGGCATAAGCTGATGGGAAAGAATGTGCTTTCTACTACTCATGAGGGCTCTCCTTACTTGCGAACCTATGCTCATTGCTCAAAGTCAAGTGTAAGATACTACATTATCAAGAATAGTATGATCTTATTAAGTGTAACATGATTCTAAAGATGTCTGAATAATCTTTGTTTTTGTCTCTCAGGGTGTTACAGTTCTACTGATTAACATGGACAAGTCGACAACATTTGAAGTATCTGTGGTAGATGACTTGAACATGTATCCTAGTAGGATTGAGCCTATACATCAAAGGGAAGAGTACCATTTGACACCAAAAGATGGCAACATCCAAAGTGATGTTTTGTTGCTAAATGGCACTCCATTGAAGCTCACTGCCTCATTCGACATCCCAGAAATGAATCCTCAGCTCGTTGATCCAACGTTGCCTATCTCCGTTGCTCCACGTTCTATCGTCTTTGCCACCTTGAGAGGGTTCCAAGCTCCTGCTTGTGCATAGATAATTTACAAAATAATTTAGTTTTAAATTAGGATAAAGGCACTAGATCCTTTTCATCAAAATGTTTAGAGAAGTTTCAGATCAAACTTAATACTTTGTTTTATTTTTCTAGTAAGTTGCTTTATATTACATTCTCAGTTTTGTTTTCTTTCTTTCTTCTATGGGATTCTGATAAAGGAAATTGCATCTATATAAAAGGAATCTGAATCACTTCAACAAAAAGCAAACCATTTAACAGAAGAAAAGAATGCTTGATATCTTTGTTTTCAAGATCCAAAACCAAGACTTGCATGCAAAGATATCTTCTTTAATAAGTACATGCAAAGATATCAAAAAGCAGAACACAGCTTTTATCAAACTGAAAAAGAAAGCTTCCTTTTTTCTTCTGTGCTTCTCCTTCAAATTTCACTGTTATCAAATCTTTGAGATATCAAAATAAGGTCTTCAGTACAAAGAAAGAATGGATATGCTTAAGCAAATGAGGTAACGTAACACGTCAACTTCAAATTCTAGCATAAAGATATAGCTTTTTCGCGTTACAATTAATATACTGTTCTAGGGTGAGATTCTCCGGTATAGGAGAAGAAGAGAAAGGAGGCAGCAGCTCAAGAGATAGAACAATACCGCCACAGAAAACTCAACCTTTTAAAGGTAGTAACTTAGACTCAAAATCTCAATCTTAGGAAAACAAGAACATTGTAATAGTGAAACTTCAGAATAATACTAAAAGTTTGGTTTGTGTTTTTGGCAGAGACAAAAAGAGCACCTAGCTGGTTGCACAGACAGTTTATAAGAACAATGAGTCGCGATTATGATTCTAGCGATAGTGTTGACTATCCAGCTGCAGTGGCTGCAGCTGCATTTGCTGTAAAATCAATCGAAGACAAGGGCGAAAAAGACCACAGAAGGACAAATAGTGGAGGAGCTGATAAACCTTTTACCAAGATCAAAACTAAATCAGATGATACTATCCCTAAGAAACCTGAAAAGTTCCCAGGTAGGAAGAAATCTTGCAAAATTTCCATCTTTTTTCCTTGTATAATGGTGGTGTACGGGCCCCTACTTGTACGAACCTCTAATACTTCATCGTAAACCTGTTACCTCCCACCAACACGGTTATTGAGTAATTCTACCCGCCAAAACTTAGGCAAAAGGCAACCCAGTGCACTAAGCTCTCGCTATGCGCGGGGTCCCGGGAAGGGTTTATTGTACGCATCCTTACCCTACATTTTTGTAAGAGGCTGTTTCCACGACTCGAACCCGTGACCTCCTAGTCACACGGCAGCAACTTTACCAGTTAGGCCAAAACTTAGGCAGATGCGAAGAAATCACCTAATATTTTTATCTCGGTAGGAATCTGATGAGTGGTCTCACATGGTTATATTTCTAAGTCTTTTTATTTCAACTTTGTAACATACTAACTTTCTTCTTAACATTGAATTGTATCAGATGAAGTTTCAAAGCCAAGACCAAAACTTCCTGATAAAAGTGTACCAATAAGGACAGCAACAACCAATCCAGAGCCAGTTAACACTGTGCCATCTATTAAGAAGAAACCAACTTTTGGAGATACCAAACCTGAAAGTGAAGTTACTGAAAAGGCCAAAAGAGTTCCATCTATTAAAAAGACACCAACTTTTGGAGATAGCAAACATGAAAGTGAAGTATCTGAAAAGGCCAAAAGAGTTCCATCAATGAAGAAAACTTCAACATTTCCAGACCAAAGCATTGATATCAAACCTCCCAAAGCTCCTGAGGTTCCTGTTTCCGACGCTGCTGTTCGGCCAACTAGACTATCTTCATCTCAAACAGGCATGGCTAAAGGGACAAATACAATGAAGCCTGTAAGTGGAAATTCTAAGGCAGATATTTGGGAGAAAGAAGAGATGGAGAAGATCATAGAAAGGTATTTTGTTAAACTGATGCCTTATAATTGACATCACACTAAAAACTTTCATTTTAGCCGAGGGTCTATCGGAAACAACTTCTATGCCCTTCCAGGGTAGGGGTAAGGCTACATACATCTTACTGCTCCCAGACCCTATTCGCAGGAATTTACTGGGTTTTTGTTTTGTTGTTGTTGTTGTTGTACACTAAAAACTTTCATTCATACCCTTTTCACTAAAAGAGTTCTTGCATGAAACTAGTCTTCCAAAATCATGAGGGCAAAAACATCATTATAAGGCATGCCCCATGCAGTATTATTTATTCTGCGGCTAAAAAAAGGGCAGCCCGGTACACAAAGCATCTCGCGTTCACGCTGGGTCCGGGAAAGGGCCGCATTCCAAGGGGATGTAATGTAGCCAACCTATTTGAGCAGATCAAATAGGTCAAATCAGTAAACAGATCATGACCAAACCCGTCCGAAGTTTGGTTGGGTCAAGTAACGGTTCATTATCCAATCCGTCTAACACGATTCAACTTTCCCTCCTTCATTATTTTTGCTTTTTGGAAAAAAGAAGTGAAAGCTACTTTATTTTCGTAAATTATTAGCTTAAGTTCTTCCAAATTTACAGAATTTTCAATCCCCAAATTTGATTTTGTATGTTTCGGTTTACATTGCATTTTGACCTGTCGGTTTAAACTACTTTGACCAATTTTTACCCAATAATTTGATGGTTTATTCCCGGGTTCAACCTGTTGAGTCAAGTCAACAAGCGAGTCATGACCCAATCCATTTAAACCTAGACGAGTTGACTAGGTTATTAGGAAATGAGTTGATTTTGCCACCTCTAGCTGCAACATAAACATAGTCAAGGAGTTCACTACAATACTGCTCCCTAACCTCAAAATAGGAAATGGGTTGGTTTTGGTTGTTCTATTATATATGACCTGAAGGGGAGCTTTGGCGTAATTGGTAAAGTTGTTGTCATGTGACCAGGAGATCACGGGTTCGAGCCGTGGAAACAGCTTCTTGCAGAAATGCAGGGTAAGACTGCGTACAATAGACCTTGTGGTCCGGCCCTTCCCCAGACCCCGCATAGCGGAGCTTAGTGCACTGGTCAGCCCTTCTTTTTTATATATTATGTATGACCTACTTCATTAGCCTTTTACTAAGAAGAGAAGTTTCAGGTACAAGAAGCTCATAACAGAAATTGTGGAATGGGAGACTAAGAAGAAGAAAAAGGCAAAGAGAAATTTGGAGAGAATTGAGGTAGACTCCATCTTAAATTTTTATTATAGTTGAATCTGCTGGAATTCATTTATTTACCAACAGACTGAATGAAATTACAGGCTGAAATATTGTCAAATAAAAACAAAATGAAATTACAGGCCGAATTAGACAGGCGTAGGGCGAAAGCCATGCGACATTTCAACAATGAAGTTGGAAGGATTGAGAGCATTGCAGGAGGAGCCAAAGAACAAGCAGATCAAAATCGCGAAAACGAAGAGCTTAAGGTTAAAGAGAAGGCAAATAAGATCAGATCAACTGGGAAAATGCCAGCAACATGTTTATGCTTTTAAATACTATCCTTCAAAATAAAGCTGTAAAAACGTTAAAGATAGCTCTTCTATAGTGAAAAACATGTATATATATACTGAGGCACAACACTCGCCGTATATAAGCTTTCATAAGATCATCGCAAGTCAATACTGTTATACATCAACAACAAAAAACCCCATAGTCTCCCACAAATGGGATCTGGAGAGGGTAAGATGTACGCAGCCTTACCCCTACCCCTGTTATAGTAGAAAAAATTGAATGTGAAAGGATCAGGCTGTGAACCGCGATATCATAAATCCAATAACAACAGAAGATTCAAACTTTCAAGGAAAATTAACATTAACTTCCACGAAAAACCAACAAATATTTACACCATCTCTTGATATGAAAACTAAGATCGAACTGATGAGACATTGTTTACTAGTGTAAGCAGTACTTTGTATTACAGACTCGGAACTCTAAGAAACAATTCTCAAACAAATTGAACCAGCTACACTTCAAGCAGTAATCTCTCTCACCAACCAATCCAGAGCAGGATAAGCGAAGTATAATACTAGCAAAGATGGAAGTCCAAAGAGAATTGTGATCAGCAGGTATAGAAGTAGGATGCCCACACTGGAAGGTATAACGAATATAACAACCAGAAGAAGCACAATAACCAATGGAAACTTGGATGTCACCCGGAAAAAGAAATCAAGGGACTTCTGAAGAGAAAACTGGGACCTTTGCATTGTGGTGATACCACTTGTATTGCTAGTTCTAGGACCAGTAGCGCTAGACGCGGAAGAGCCTAGACGATGAGTCCGCCTGCAGTTCGTGACAGAAGTCTGGATCCCCGTAACTGAAGTTTGATCCCTGTAAATGGCAGATGGCGACGTCACCCTGTCACCATTTCTGCTCTCCACCATCCAAAGGAGGAAGAAGTTCTTGCTTGGAAACTTGAGATTTCCCTGGTAAAACAATCGAAGTGTCAACAAATTACACCATGGGCAGGAAATGAACAACGGAATCTGGACTTGTTGAGTGGATATCTTCACAGAAGCCGGTTTAAGTCCCAACAGACAATTCTTGCAAAGAGAGTGGCCACACCATAATACATAGGGAACATTCTCGACAATGTTAAAAGATTCCCAACATATTGGGCATTCTAGTCCTTCCTCAGTGCTGTCATTTGAACAGACATCATCATCATCATCTGAGTATTCATGACAAGTTCTACTGGGCGCAGCAGAATCCTTCTTCTGACCGAAGCTTGTAATGGCATTTGAAATGGATTTCCACATAGCACAATGCAACAAGTGCTATAAGGATCTGATAGGCAGAACCTATTCAATGTAAAGCACCTCTTTTGGAGCTCCTTTGAACCTGAAATATAGAGTAAAAAAGAGCTGCAGCATTTATCAGCCATCTCTAAGCAAACAATTATGGAGAAAGAGAAGAGCTGATGTTTACAGGCCTCATAAAATGCAATCACAACCCTCTCAAATATCTTTAACAGCAAAAACGAATAGCTCCAATTTAGTGTTCCTGCTGCCCATCATTACGTATCAGCAAAAAGGAAAAAAGTACATATTCTCTAAGCCGCTATAAAAACAAATTAGCTCCCCATCCAAAAAAGAAAATCTGATTGGACCTTGTTTTCCCTCTAAGTGGTGAAAACTATAACCAAGGTCAAACTAATTCCTCCAAATGAACCCTTTCAATGGTATGAGCAGATGGGCTATTGACTGCTATATCGAACAGAAAAAGGGACTTTTACATGGAAGCCGCACCTTTGATGTTAGTTGTAAATCACTCTTATATATGCTGATAAAAAGAATGCAATTACAAGACAGAAGAGAAACCTTGACAGAAGGAGCTATTGTTTGTGGTCTCCACCAATATCTTGAAGAACAATACTGATATGAGAGAGTTGCATCAGAGTTTTCCGACATACCACCAAATATTGAGGCATGCAAATAGAAGTCTATGTACGAAATAACAAAAGTATCATGACTGCTTCTAGGCATAGCTCACGCCTGTGCAGCACAAGAGCTCACCTAACTCTATGTCAACTTACAACACCAAGAGGGCTATGGAATCGCCTATTTGGTTTTCGTGTTTCCTTATCATTTCAATGCCCAATAATTTGTTTTTCAAGACAAATTAGGGATTCTCTAAAGCTATTGTCTAATCTCACCATTGTCCTTATAGAAAAATCTCTAACCAAACTGAAAAAGCTCTTCGGAAACACCAAGACTCGAATATAAGTTTAACAAGAACAACTAAATCTTAGTCTCAACTACTTGGTATCACCTATATGGATCCTTTGCTTCCAGTGTGTTCTCTTTTTAGCCAAATCTAGGTGAATTCCGAGAGATTCTAAGTCTTCGAAACAACTCTCTTCCATGAGATATTAAGTCTATCTTGCCCTCTTTTTTTGTGTGTGCATAAGATTAGGTAATCTTTTCTTATCACAAAGAAATCTCTGAGGGTCAGTTGGTGCATGGTTTGAAACTCAGCAGATGATGGGCCCACCCCTCTACCTTTCTGCTTATATACCAAGTTTTTGTAAGTCTAGCTTGTCTTTTTGTAATAGCTTCATGCGTCATATCAAACATATTCCCCAGTGCATTTGAAAGCCAAAATAGGAACAAGCCATTTTAGGCAATCTTTTCTATGTTATCATCTAGGTGTACTACTCCCACACTAGGTTGCGATATTTCAATTCTTGTTTAATTTTAAATGACTTCACAGCCATCTTAACATTCAAATCTTTACAACAATCATCCTGTGGATATTTTGGTGCGTCACTCCTATAAAAGATCATTGTCTCACAATTTTTTTTATAGAACTTGCCTTTCATTTCGTAGGTATCTTCTTAGTTTTTATCGCATAACACTCCTATAGCAAGCCTCCATTCAGTCACCCTATTTTAATTCCACATATTAGGTCTTCATCTAAGAAATGAGTGCCATCATGCTTTAAAGCTTTTACCTTATAATTTGTAATCATAACTCACATTCTAATTTCACAATTGTTGCAATATATTATGGAAATCTGTCAGATATGCATACATCAATCTACCCCCTCTGTTGGTAGTTAGACTAATTCCTTCATTACAAAATTATTCTCTGAGAACAGATAATGCTCAAAAGGAGATATCTTAATATTCTTAACAAGTAGTACAAGACTCAGCCCTTGGTTACTCCTTCAACCATTCCAGTCTCGAAATAAACACTCTTAGAGACGAAATGACGACCTTAATTGCTAAATCTCATTTTATTACAGCAAGACAATGTCTTAATCCCATGTTAGTCGGAGTCGACTTTATGAATCCTCACAACTATGTAAACTCCATTCAGACCTGTATCAGTGCAATATGTAAAAGTGTAGATTCTCTAGCACTAGAGATTCTCTACATTTTCTCCAGGCATACAAATCTCTAACAAGACTATAGCCTATATCTATCTTTTCTTCCATTGCACACTTTTCGTGCTAAATCTTCATGTATTTCAAGAGATTGTTGGTTTTTCTAGACAACTTCCTAATATCTCATCCCCTTTAACACATCCATCACCATTGTTTCACACCTATAAACTGGAGCAGTGAGAGGTCGATGTAGGACATGACTAGATCATGTCAACCGACCTTCTCTTATTTTTACTCTTTATATGCTATTAGCATATTCTTTAGAACGTGATCATTGCTAATCTTGTCTAATTTTGTACTAATGCACATTAATGTTGCAAATAATCACAGCTCTGGGATCTGAACCCATGCCCTCTTGGACCAGAGCTTAAATCCGACACCTTAGACCAATCTACTTCATTTTACACTTTCAAAAAGTTAAGTAATCCAATGACAAGAACTGAGCCAAACATTCATTAACAAATGCATACCAATGCAGATTCATCAGCAAATTTTCAAAATCCAAACTTTCTTTCAACTCTTTCTTCTCAAACTAAAATTACATACACAAACAAGATTCAAAAAATAACAACAACAACAACAACAACATACCTAGTATAGTCCTGTAAGTGGGGTCTGGGAAGGGTAGAGTGTACGCATACCTTACCCCTATCTTTAAGAAGGCATAGAGTTTGTTTCCGATTGACCTCGACTCACGAAAGATAAAAGGGAAACAAGATTCAAAAAACAAGAAGCTAAAACCCAAAAAGGGTTAGAGCTAGAATTTGAATTCCACAATATTTGGCAGATCAATAGCATTGAACCAATCACAAAATACCCACAATAATTCAAACCAAGAAATGGATTTATCTCACATGTAACAATAATTTCAAGGCATAATAAACCCACAAATCTCATAAAAATCCAATCTTGAAATTTAGTCACCATCAAAACAAGATAAAAAAGAATAAAAATTTGTAGAATCAGAATAAGAATCAAAGATTCAAGAAACAGTGATGTGATTCATGAGATAGGGAAATGAACTTACTTGAATTAAATGGGTGATTACAAAATTGCCAAAGAATTATATACAGAAAGAGAAAAAAGAGAGAGAGAGAGAGAGAGAGACCAAAAGAGAGAAAATGGGAATTTTTGTGTAAGGTCTCTCTCTTCTTTTGTTTCTCTCTGTACGTTTTCGGAGGAATCTGTGTGAGGAGATTTTACGTAGGACTATACTGTAGATACGAGGCAGCCAAGTGGAAATATTTGATCTTCTGTTTTCTTTTCATATATTGTAATTTAAAACTTTTTTTTTGGGGGGGGGGGGAGGGGGGTTTGGTGCGGAATTAGGTATACTATTTTTTCTTGTCTTACCAATTTTGGAAATTTGTTAGGAATGAATTCTTTGCTAATATTAATATGTACTTTGACTGATTAACTTCATTAAATGTAAGCACATGCGAAGAATTTTCCATAAAGGTTGTTCTTTTTGTTTATTTTTATTTCTGGTTCTTTCTTTTTTTTGTTTATTTGGTATCCAATTTCAGTATATTTTATTGTTTATTTCTCCTTTATAAATTTATTTGTAGGATTACATATTGTTGTTGTTGAGAAGAATTATAAAACCGTCACAGATTTCTTCTTTCGCTTTTTTATGTTTATTATAATACTGTCACAAATTATTTTTTTCGCTTTTTATGTATGGCAAAAAAATAAAATCACAAACATTATCAGTAGTTTCTTCAAGTGCTAGTCAAAGCACATATTATCATATTATATCAACAGCCACTTTTGGGCCAGCTTAGCCCAATGAATGGTATCAACGTTCACAAAAGTACATTTGTATTTATATTCGCTTTTTTGTCACGTTTTAACTTATGTTCGCTTTGCAAAAAAAATTGCAAGTGTACCCACTTTTCGCGTAACTTTAGCATACGAGGCTGAATTAGCAAAAACAATCACGCAAAACTTCAGCATTCTAGTAGACAGGCCTAAAGTAGCAAGTGTGCTGAAGTTTTTATTTGTAATTGTTGAACTTAAGCATAGTAGCGGTTTGTTCTCTATTTGCTGAAGTTTTTGTTTGTAATTGCACTAAATAAGCTGAAGTTTTTTTTGTCCTGGATTCATTAGTTTTGTCATTAAGTTTTTTCAAGAACTTCAGCAGAAGATGCTGAAGTTATTTAGTTCATTTATAAAAACTTCAGTACTAAATAAGCTGAAGTTTGTTTGTCATGGATAAGCTTTTTCAAAAACTTCAGCAGAAGATGTTAAAGTTATTTAGTTCATTTGTAAAAATTTCAGCACTAAAAGCTGAAGTTCTTTTGTCTTGGATTCATTAATTTTGTCATAAAGTTTTTTCAAAAACTTCAGCAAAAGATGGTGAAGTTATTTAGTTCATTTGTAAAAACTCCAGCACTATATAAGCTGAAGTTTTTGAAAAAGCTTTCTAACATACTAGATAAATAATCAGATTGCCAACAATATCTAAATCATAAATTTTGGAAACAATAAACGTGAAAAGAACATAATTATCATTGTCTACTAACTTACGTACGTGGAAATATTCACAAATTATTGTCTACTAATGTCATGACCCTAACCCGGACCCGGTCGTGATGGCGCCTCTCGTGAAGACAAGGCCAACCAACTATTCCCAATTCGACGTTAAACAGTTAAGCAACAATAAAATAGCCTAAACCATGATTAATAATACGAAGTAACAGATAATATCAATAAAATACGGAAGTACAACCCAACACAACCCTAACTGGGATGTCACAAGTCACGAACATCTAACAATACGAAATTCTCAAATGTAACTACAGAGTTTTAAATACTGAGCTAAAGACATAAAAGAAAGAGATAGGAGGAGCTCCGGGCTGCGAACGCCAATAGCCACCTAAAGACTCCTTGAGATCCGCCTGAAGCTGGAATGAATCAGCACTCGTGAGCGAGACCAGCTACGCCTGAATCTGTACACAGGGGTGCAGGGAGTAAAGTGAGTACTCCAACTCAGTGAGTAACAAATGTAAATAAAGACTGAAAGCAGCAAATCACGTAGGGCACAAAACATTTTATAATGAAGCAGTAAAACCATTTCAAAACTGTAAAACAGTGAAAGGTAGGTAAAATCCTTTAACTCAAAATTTAACTTCATGAAAAAGCCCTTTTCAATGATTAAGCAGGTAACTGACAGTCAATTATGAAAAGTAAACACATAAAGGCTCGCCCCTCAGGCATAATATCGACAAATTCGCCCCTCGGGAAACATCTCAGAACAGTACCAGCCCCTCGGGCAATCACATAGAACAATACCAGCCCCTCAGGCTCAATCACAAAGAACAATACCAGCCCCCCGGGCTCAATCACATAGAACAATACCAGCCCATCGGGCTCAATCTCACATCACAATGGGTACCCGCGTTCACTGGGGGTGTGCAAGCTCCTGGAGGGGCCCCTTACGTCCCAAGCGCAATAACAAACCATATCGTGGCATCAAACTAGGCCCCCGACCTCATATTAATCAACCCACCTCATGGCGTACATATCTCAGGCCCTCGGCCTCAAATCAGTATCGGTGTTTCCTCACAATATAGGCCCTCGGCCTTACTCAGTCAAAATTCCTCACAAGCCCATCGGGCAATAGTAAAACAATGTTTCTCAGCCCAAATATCATTTAAAACGTCATTTAAGTATTAAAATTGAGTAAACATGGCTGAGCAGTAAAACAGTGAAAAATAACATGACTGAGTTCAAGTATAAAATCAAAACAGTGAGGAAATATCAATAAAAATCCCTGAAGGGTTCAAGTAGTTGGCACTAGGCCCAAATATGGCATTCAGCCCAAATAATGATGATAGCAAATAATTTTCAATCAAATACGAGGTAAAATCATCGATTGGGACTGACCAAGTCACAATCTTCAATAGTGCACGACCACACGTTCGTCATCAAGCGTGTACCTCACCTCAATATATCACTACAATGTGCAATCCGAGGTTTTGAACCCTCAAAACATCATTTACAATCATTACTTACCTCGAACCGGCTAAATCTCTAGCTCGCGACGCCTTTGCCCATCGAATCGGCTTCCATGCGCGTCGAATCTATCCAAAATCAGAACGAGGACGTCAAAATATGCTAAGAGAACAAAGCCCAAGCGAAAACAATCAATAAAGGGCGCAAATCCGGAAATTACCATAACCCGACCCCCAGGGTCACGTCTCGAAATTCAGAAATTTTTACACCAAAATATTCCTTATCTCCCCACAAGGTCATACATATCAAAAGTTCTCAAATCCGACCCCAAATGGTCCTCCAAATCCCCAGTCATAAGTCCAAAATTCCAAGCCCTAGTTCTTCCATGTTTAGCTTATGTTTTCATGATTTTCTAGGTAGAATTCACATAATAATCGAGTTTTAAGTCCGAAAATCTTACCTCCTAACGATTCCTTTTGAATCCCTCTTCAATCTCCTTCAAAAATCTCCCAAAATGGCCAACTATGGAGGAAATGAGCACCAAAATTGCGGACAAGACGAGTTAAAAACATTCTACCCAGGCCTTATTTTCCTTCTTTGCGAATGCGGTGAAAGCCTCGCGTTCGCGAAGCACAAAATTCCGTTGATCAAAAATTATTCTTCACGATCGCGACCTAAAAATTGCGAACGCGATGGTTCCTCAACTTTACCCTTCGTGAACGCACCCCTCTCTCGCGAACGCAAAGAGCAACCACGACCTCAGACCAGCTGACCAAAAAGACCCTATGCGAACGCGACTTACATCTCGTGAACGCGATGCACAACCCGCAGCCCTTCGCGAACGCATCACCTGCCTGGCGAACGCAAAGGCTAAACTTCCACCTCCCTCAGCAGGCTCTTCGCGAACGCGAAGACCAAAATGTCTGCAACTGCTGGAACTCAAAATCTACAATTTTTCAAACTTCAAAATGATCCGGCTGATGACCCGAAACTCACCCGAGGCCCCCGGGACCTCAACCAAAGGCACCAAACTATCCTAATACCTTATTCAAACTTGTACTAATCACCAAAATATCTCAAACAACATCAAATCACCTAAAACATATCGGATTCAAGCCAAACTTTCTAAAATCTTCCGAAATACGCTTTTGATCAAAAACCCAACCAAATCGCGTCCGAATGACCTAAAATTTTGCACACACATTCCAAATGACCTAACGAAACTACTGCAACTCTCGGAATTCCATTCCGACCCCTATATCAAAATCTCGCTTATCGACCGTAAATCGCCAAAATATCAACTTCACCAATTCAAGCCTAAATCTACTCTGAACCTCAAAAACTCATTCCGATCACACTCCTAAGTAAAAAATCACCTTCCGAAGATAAACGAACCATCAGAATTCACTTCCGAGCCCTCTAACACATAAGTCAACATCCGATTGACTTTTCCAACTTAAGATCCCCTCAAAAGAGACTAAGTACCTCAAACCTTACCAAATTTCTTCTGGATTCGATCCGACCAACCCGATATCACATAACACGGATAAACAAAGCATAAAGAAGTATAAATAGGAAAAAAGGAGCGGTAACTCTTGAGACGACTGGCCGGGTTGTCACATCCTCCCCAACTTAAACAAACGTTCGTCCTCGAACGAGCCAAGAAACATACCTGAAGCCTCGAATAGGTGAGGATATTTGCTCCGCATCTCCCGCTCGGTCTCCCAAGTAGCCTCCTCCATGGGTTGACCTCCCCACTGCACTTTCACTGCAGCTATATCCTTTGACCTCAACTTTCGAGCCTGACGACCCAAAATAGCTACTGGCTCCACGTCATAAGTCAAATCATCATCCAACTGAACCGTGCTGAAATCCAAAACATGAGACGGATCCCCAATATACTTCTGGAGCATAGAAATATGAAATACTGGATGCACACTCGACAAGCTAGGTGGCAAAGCAAGCTCGTAAGCCACCTCCCCAATCCTCCGAAGCACCTCAAAAGGCCCAATGAACCACGAACTCAATTTCCCTTTCTTTCCGAATCTCATAACACCTTTCATGGGCGAAACCTTCAACAGAACCTTCTCGCCAGCCATGTAGCACACATCTCGAACCTTCCTATCAGCATAACTCTTTTGCCGCGACTACGCTGTACGAAGCCTCTCCTGAATTACCTTTACCTTCTCCAAATCATCCTGCACCAAATCAGTCCCCAATAGCCTAGCTTCACTGGGCTCAAACCAACCAACTGGAGATCTACACCGCCTCCCATACAAAGCCTCATATGAAGCCATTTGAATACTCAACTGGTAGCTATTGTTATAGGCAAACTCTACAAGCGGTAGAAACCGATCCCATGACCCTCCAAAATCAATGACACAAGCACGTAACATATCCTCTAATATCTGAATAGTGCACTCGAACTGCCGGTCCGTCTAAGGGTGAAAAGTTGTGCTCAACTCAACCTGAGTACCTAGCTCTCGCTGCACAGACCTCCAAAATTGCGAAGTAAACTAAGTACCTCTATCTGAAATGATGGAAACTAGGACACCATGCAAGCGAACAAGCTCTCGCATATAGATCCCTGCCAACCGCTCTGAAGAATAAGTAGTACACACAGGAATGAAGTGCGCGGACTTGGTCAGCCGATCCACAATCACCCAATTAACATCGAACTTCCTCAAAATCCATGGAAGTCCAACTACAAAGTCCATAGTGATCCTCGCCCACTTCCACTCAGGAATATCCATCTGCTGAAGAAAACCACCAGTCTCTGATGCTCATATTTCACCTGCTGACAATTGAGACACCGAGCTACAAATCCCACAATATCTTTCTTCATTCTTCTCCACCAATAGTGCTGCCTCAAATCTTGATGCATGTTCGCGGCACCCATATGAATGGAATACCGCGAGCTATGGGCCTCCTCTAGAATTAACTCCCGAAGCCCATCCACATTGGGCAAACAAATCTGGCCCTGCATCCTCAATACCCCATCATCACCAATGGTCACATCTCTAGCATCATCATGCTGAACTCTATCCTTAAGGACAAGCAAATGTGGATCATCATACTGGCGCTCTCTGATGCGCTCATATAAGGAAGACCGAGAAAACACATAAGACAATACCTGACTGGGCTCCAAAATATCTAGCATCACGAACCGATTGGCCAAGGCCTTAACATAAATTGAAAGAGGTCTCTCCCCAACTGGAATATATGCCAAACTCCCCATACTCACTGCCTTGTGGCTCAAAGCATCGACCACCACATTGGCTATTTCCGGATGGTACAATATAGTGATATCATAATCCTTAAGTAACTCCAACCATCTTCGCTGCCTCAAATTAAGATCATTTTGATTGAACAACTGCTGAAGACTGCGATGATCAATGAACACCTCACAAGATACGCCATACAAGTAATGTCTCCAAATCTTCAATGCGTGAAATATGGTAGCCAACTCCAAATTATGAACGGGGTAGTTCTTCTCATGGGCTTCAACTAACGAGAAGCATAGGCAATAAATCTACCCTCATGCATCAACATATAACCAATCCCAACTCTTGAAGCATCATAATACACGGTATATAAACCTGAAGCTGATGGCAAGACCAACACTGGAGCTATGGTCAAAGCTGTCTTGAGCTTCTGAAAGGTCTCCTCATGCTCGTCCGACCATACAAATGAAGCACCCTTCTGAGTCAACTTGGTCAAGGGCGACGCGATAGATGATAATCCCTGAACAAACCGGCGATAATAGCTTGCCAAACCAAGAAAACTGCGAATCTATGTGGCTAAGGACAATCTGGGCCAACTCTGAACCGCCTTTATCTTCTTCGGATCAACCTGAATACCCTCGCTGGACACCACGTGCCCCAAGAAAGCCACTACACTGAGCAAAAGTTCACACTTGGAGAATTTTGCATAAAGCTTCTCCTCTCTCAATCTCTGCAACACAGCTCTCAAATGCTCCGTGTGCTCCTCCTGACTACGCGAATACACCAGAATATCATCAATGAAAACTATGACAAATGAGTTGAGATAAGGCTGGAACACACTGTTCATCAAATGCATGAACGTTGCTGGGGCATTAGCCAGCCCAAAAGACATAACCAAAAACTCATAATGACCATATCAGGTCCTGAAAGCTGTATTAAGAATATCCGAATCCCTGATCTTCAGCTGGTGATAACCTGAATAGAGATCAATCTTGGAGAACACCCTCGCCCCTGAAGTTGGTTGAATAAATCATCAATGCGAGGCCAAGGATACTTGTTCTTAATTATTACCTTGTTCAATTGCATATAATCAATGCACATTCTCATTGTGCCATCCTTCTTCTTCATAAACAGAACCGGCGCACCCCAAGGTGATACACTAGGCCGAATGAACCCTTTATCAAGGAGTTCCTGAAGCTGCTCCTTCAATTCCTTCAACTCCGCTGGTGCCATACAATACGGCGGAATAGAAATGGGCTGAATGCCGGGAACCAGGTCAATACCAAAATTGATATCCCTGTCTGGTGGCATGCCCAGAAGGTCTGCCAGAAACACATCGGGAAAATCCCTCACAACTGGAATAGAATCAATACTGGGAGTCTCAGCTCCGACATCCTTCACAAACGCTAGATATGAAAGACAACTCTTCCCAACAATATGCTAGGCCTTCAAGAAAGAGATCACTCTACTAGGAACATAATCAGTCACACCTTGCCACTCAATTCATGGCACACTCGGCATAGCCAATGTGACTGTCTTAGCGTGACAGACTAGAATAGCACGACACAGAGATAACCAATTCATGCCCAAAATAACATCAAAATCCACCATGCTCAATAGCAATAGATCCACTCGGGTCTCCAGACCCCCAATACTTACCACACACGACTGGTACACACGGTCTACAACAACAGTATCGCCCACCGGGGTAGATACATGAACAGGTAAATCAAAAAACTCACAGGGTGTCCCCAAATAACGAGAAAAGTTTGATGACACATAAGAAAAGGTGGAACCGGGATCAAATAATATAGAGGCATCTCTGTGGCAGACTGAAACAATACCTGTAATAACAACATCTGAAGCAATAACATCAGGTCTGCCTGGGAGTGCATAGAAACGGGCCTGACTGGCCCCTAATCGATCTCCACCTCTGGGGCGACCCCTGGCTGACTGAACTCCACCCATAGCTGGCGGAGCGGGTGGTGATGAAGCAACTAGCACTGAAGCTGATGACTGACTCCTCTACTGGGATGAACTAGGAAAACGACGAGGATACTGCCTCCACATGTTACCCATCTCACCACACTCAAAACAACTCCTAGGTGCTGGAGAAGGGGGTTGAAGGGAACCCCTCGCACTGGAGTGACTAGTAGATGCACTCGGCATAGAAGAGCCCCTAACTGATGGAGCACGGGAGGAACTCTGAGCTGGAAAGGCACTAAGTGATGACTGGACCTGTTAAGTACCATGATAACCATGACCCGACAATGCCCCACGATAACCTGGGCAAGTTGGCTGAGTAGGCCTGAATGAACAGCCTCTGTTGTGCTGAAACTGGCCCCTCAAAGGAGAACCACTATAGCTGCCAGATCCTCGAGGCCTCTTGGCCTCCCTCTCCTCTCACTCCTGACGGTGAACCGACTCAATCTCACGAGCGATATCAACCACCTCCTCGAACGTAGCACCAGATACCCTCTCCCTGGTCATAAGGATACGAAGCTGATAAGTAAGACCATCAATAAACCTCTTGATCCTCTCTCGATTTGTTGGAACCAACCAAATGGCATGATGAGCCAATTTAGAAAACCTCAACTCATACTGTGACACAATCATATCCCCCTATCGCAACCACTCAAACTACCTACATAGCTCCTCTCTGCGGGACTGCGACACATACTTCTCCAGGAAGAGAATGGAGAACTGCTGCCAGGAAAGGGGTGCTACACCAATAGGCCTACGCCTCTCGAAATCCTCCCACCAAGTGAAAGCAGCTCCTGAAAAATGATAGGTGGTAAAAGAGACCCCGCTGGTCTCCAGAATACCTGCAGTACGAAGCATCCTCTAACACTTATCCAAAAAGCCCTGGGCATCCTCGCCCTTTGCGCCACTGAAGGTCGGAGGCTGCAATCTACCAAATCTCTTCAACTTACGCTGCTCATCCTCCGGCATGACAGGAACCACATAGTCCTAAGCAGATGTGACCAGTTGGGATGGATGTGTCCCCGACATCTGAAGTCCCTGCACGACCTGCTTAGGTGTGCGAGCGGCGGGAGTTTGATTGCATCCCTTGACTTGTGAAGTAGTTGCGGCTGTAGTGGCTGAAACCGCCTGAGCCAGGCAGTGTAAACTGATAAGATCTGTGTCAAGGCCTCTTGAAGACCCAAAATCATGATGGGCACAACTAGTGCTTGAACTGGTGCTGCTAGAGCATCCATAGCTGGAGCCTGATCCTGAGCTGGGGCAGCTGGTGGATCTACAGGTGCTGCCCTCGCTGCTCTGCCTCTACCACGACCATGACCGTGTCCTCGGCCTCTGGTGGCCACAGCTAGTGGCACTGGTGATCGTCCACCCTGTCCGGTAGCACATGTCCTCACCATCTGTGAGAGAATAAAATAACAGAATTCAGTACTCGGATCAAAAGGTTTGCACGACAAGAATTTCAAGAATATGAAGTTTTTCCTAAAGGTTCTGCAGCCTTTCGAGGATAAATACAGACGTCTCCGTACCGATCTGCGAGACTCTACTAAACCTGCTCATGACTCGTGGGACCTATGTAATCTAGGCTCTGATACCAACTTATCACGATCCTAACCTAGACTCGGTCGTGATGGCGCCTATCGTGAAGACAAGACCAGCCAACTATTCCTAATTGGATGTTAAACAGTTAAGCAACAATAAAATAGCCTAAACCATGATTAATAATATGAAGTGGCAGATAATATCAATAAAATATGGAAGTACAACCCATCACAGCCCTAACCGGGGTGTCACAAGTCACGAGCATCTAACAATACGAAATCCTCAAATGTAACTACAGAGTTTTAAATACTGAGCTAAGGACATAAAGGAAAGAGATAGGGAGGAGCTCCGGGCTGCGAACGCCAACAACTACCTAAAGACTACTCGAGATCCGCCTGAAGCTGGAATGAAATAGCACTCGTGAGCGGGACCAGCTACGCATAAATTTACACACAAAGGTGCAGGGAGTAAATTGAGTACTCCAACTCAGTGAGTAACAAATGTAAATAAAGACTGAAAGCAGGAAATCACGTAAGGCACAAAGCATTCTATAATGAAGCAGTAAAACCATTTCAAAATAGTAAAACAGTGAAAGGTAGGTAAAATCCTTTAACTCAAAATTTAACTTCATGAAAAAGCCCTTTTCAATGATTAAGTAGGTAATTAACAGTCAATTATGAAAAGTAAACATATAAAGGCTCGCCTCTCGAGCACAATATCGACAAATCCGCCCCTCGGGCAACATCTCAGAATAGTACCAGCCCCTCGGGCAATCACATAGAATAATACCAACCCCTCGGGCTCAATCACATAGAACAATACCATCCCCTCGGGCTCAATCTCACATCACAATGGGTACCCGCACTCACTGGGGGTGTGCAGACTCCTGGAGGGGTCCCTTACGGCCCAAGCACAATAACAAGCCATCTCGTGGCATCAAACTAGGCCATCGGCCTCATATTAATCAACCCACCTCGTGGCATACATATCTCAGGCCCTCAACCTCAAATCAGTATCAGTGTTTCCTCACAACATAGGCCATCGGCCTTACTCGGTAAAAAATCCTCACAAGCCCCTCGGGCAATAGTAAAATAGTGTTTCTCAGCCCAAACATCATTTAAAACGTCATTTAAGTATTAAAATTGAATAAACATGGCTGAGTAGTAAAACAGTAGAAAATAACATGACTGAGTTCAAGTATAAAGTCAAAATAGCGAGGAAATATCAATAAAAATCCTTGAAGGGTTCAAGTAGTTGGCACTAGGCCCAAATATTGTATTCAGCCCAAATAATGATGATAGCAAATAGTTTTCAATCAAATACTCAGTAAAATCATCAATCGGGACAGACCAAGTCACAATCCCCAATAGTGCACGACCCTACGCTCGTCATCAAGCGTGTGCCTCACCTCAATATAGCACTACGATGTGCAATCTGGGGTTTCGAACCCTCAGAACATCATTTACAATCATTACTCACCTTGAACCGGCTAAATCTCTAGCTCGTGACACCTTTGCCCCTCAAATCGGCCTCCATGCACATCGAATCTATCCAAAATCAGAATGAGGACGTCAAAATATGCTAAGGGAACAAAGCCCAAGATAAAACAATCAATAAAGGGCAGAAATCCTGAAATTACCCAAACCCGACCCCCAGGCCCACGTCTGGAAATTCAGAAATTTTTACACCAATAGATTCCTTATCTCCCCATGAGTTCATACATATCAAAAGTTTTCAAATCCGACCCCAAATGGTCCTCCAATTCCCTAATCATAAGTCCGAAATTCCAAGCCCTAGTTCTTCCATTTTTAGCTTAAGTTTCCATGATTTTCTAGGTAGAATTCACATAATAATCGAGTTTTAAGTACGAAAATCTTACCTCCCAACGATTCCCCTTGAATCCCTCTTAAATCGCCTTCAAAAATCTTCCAAAATGGCCAACTATGGAGGAAATGAGCCCCAAAATCGCGGACAAGATGAGTTAAAAACATTCTGCCCAGGCCTTATTTTCCTTCTTCGCGAACGCGGTCAAAGCCTCACGTTCGCGAAGTACAAAATTTCGTTGACCCAAAATTCTTCTTCGCGATCGCGACCTGACAATCGCGAACGCGATGATTCCTCAACTTTACCCTTCGTGAACGCACCCCTCTCTCGCGAATGCGAAGAGCAACCACGACATCAGACCAGCTGACCAAAAAGACCCTACGAAAATGCGACTTACATCTCGTGAACTCGACCTACATCTCGCGAACGCGATGCACAACCTCGCGGCCCTTCGCGAATGCGTCACCTGCCTTGCGAATGCGAAGGCTAAACTTCCACCTACCTCAGCAGACTCATCGCGAACATGAGAGTCCTCTCGCGAACGCGAAGACCAAAATGTCTGCAACTGCTGGAACTCAAAATTTGCAATTTTTCAAACTTCAAAATGATCCGGTTGACCATCCGAAATTCACCCAAGGCCCCCAAGACCTCAACCAAAGGCATCAACCTATCCTAAAACCTTATTAAAACTTGTTCTAATCACCAAAAAACGTCAAACAACATCAAATCACCCAAAACACATCCGATTCAAGCCAAACTTTCTAAAATCTTCTGAAATACGCTTTTGATAAAAAACCCAACCAAACCACGTCCGAATGACCTGAAAATTTGCACACGCATCCCAAATGACCCAAAAGGCTACTGCAACTCTCAGAATTCTATTCCGACCCCTATATCAAAATCTCGCCTATCGACCGGAAATCGCCAAAATATCAATTTCACCAATTCAAGCCTAAATCTACTCCGAACCTCCAAAACTCATTCCGATCACTCTTCTAAGTTACAAATCACCTCCCGAAGCTAACTGAACCATCGAAATTCACTTCCGAGCCCTCTAACACATAAGTCAACATCCGGTTGACTTTCCAACTTAAGATCCCTCAAAAGAGACTAAGTGTCTCAAACCTTACCAAATTCCTTCTGGATTTGATCCAACCAACCCGATATCACATAACACGGATAAACAAAGTATAAAGAAGCAGAAATGTGGAAAACGGAGCGGTAACTCATGAGACGACTAGTCGGGTCGTCACAACTAACTTACGTAATTATTTATAATGTGTTTTTAAATAATCTGATAAATATATTTATGGCAATCATCCAATGAATTGAAGTTTCATAGCAGCACCAACAACAGAAGAAGAAAGAAGAAGAAGAGGAAGAAGAAGAAGAAGAAGAAAACGAAAGAGGAGAAGGAGGAGGAGAATAGGGGCTGAAGTTGTTTAAAAAGTGGGTACAAGTTAAAACTTTTAAAAAAATTGGGTATAGATTAAATAGGGGCGACCCGTGCAATTTTTACCAGTTTGGTGGAATGAGCATGGGGATGGCACAAATATTAATGTCCATAGAGAGCTAAGAATTATAGCCCAACAAAGTGATTGTGTGAAAGTGGTACCCTTGGTTCATAGTTTGGAGGCGCATACAGGGAGGGAAGCCTGTGGACTTTGGTGGCCTTAAAATATTATAAGTGGCACATAGTGAATGCATAGATAAAGCCCGAGTCTTGGTGATGAAACAAGTGGTATTTAGGTCGAGGAGAAAACTGTTAGGTACGTAAACAAGGTCTTTAGTCGAAGAGAAATAGAAGCTACATATAACAGCGAGACCTTTTGAGAAAACTTGCACTCATGATGGTCAAAGTAGACATTATCATACCATATTCGTTGTCACTCTTGGGCTGGCTTAGCCCAATACACACAAGATCTAACATAGCGGAGTTTAATTTTTAATTAACTTATCAAGGTTTTATATGTACTTTGGATATTGTAATGATTGATGGTCTTGGACTTGGTCTTATGATGTATCATAAAAGAGACTTGGAAAGTAAGTTTATTAGTTTAAATTTTTCTTTCATCTCTGGAGCTATAAATGTTTAATTTTGACAATTATGTTCCAGTGGATTAAAATATCTTGCTTAAGTAGTTGTCGTTTCTATTTTTTGGGTGCTTTCGAAATGTGAAGGATCTTCAATATATCGTGAAGTTAAGGTATTGAGTTAGTAGTTCTTTTGTTATTTATCCAAATGACATACTTGACTCAACAAATACTTACTCAAACAGTATATATTTGATATCATATATATACCTTTCAAATGTTCGAGAACTCTCATACTTCCTATGCTACATTAGTCAGAGGGCTAGCTCGTTCCTGTGGTGACTCAAAAGGCCATCTCTTATTTTACAAGTCGATTATGTATTCCGAGGCCTTAAAAACCTCTTTTTGTCTCATCTTGATTTGCATGCGCAGTTTGGGCGTGTATCCGAAAAACCATTATGTGAAAATCTGCGAAAAATGATAAATTTTGCTTTTAAAATGAATATAAGTTGACTTCGGTCAACATTTTGGGTAAACGGATCCGGACCCGTGATTTGACGGCGCCAAGGGTCCGTAGGAAAATATGGGACTTGGGCGTATGCCCAGAATTGAATTTCGAGGTCCCAAGCCCGAGAAATGAATTTTTGAATAAAATTATTTAACTGAAATTATAAGAGTTTTCAGAAATTTAAATATGTTTAAATTTGATGGTATCGGGCCCATATTTTAGTTCCGGAGCCCGGTACATGTCTTATATGGGATTTAAGTTGAGCCTGTAAAATTTGGTAAGAAACGGACTTGATATGACGTGAATCGGACCATCGGTTGATAAAAATGGAACTTAAGAGTTCATGAGATTTTTCTTTGATTTTGATGCTAAATTCATAGTTATTGATGTTATTTTGATGATTTGATCGCACGAGCAAGTCCGTATGATATTTTTGGACTTGCGTGCATGTTTGGTTTGGAACCCTGAGGGCTCGAGTGAGTTTTTGATAGGCCACAAAGTAAAATTTGACTTAGGAAAACTGCTGGTATATTGCAGATCTGTAGGCTTCGGAATTGTGAAGCCTGGCTCGCAATTGCGAAAAACCCATCGCATTTGCGAAGACTAGTTGGATAGGGAACCTTCGCATTTGCGAAGCTTATGTCGCAAATGCGACCTTGATAGGCACCGCAATTGCGAACATTGTTCGCATTTGCGAAGAAAGCAGACATAGGTCATCCTTCGCAATTGCGAAGCTTTGGCCGCAATTGCGGGTTCGCATTTGTGAACCAGGCTTCGCAATTGCCATATCTGCGCCTGGGTAAATCATGACTTAGCCAAAAATCTCTCATTTTTCATACTTTCTCAAAATCTAAACACTTTTGGGCGATTTTTCAAAGACAACTACTCCTCCAAATCGATTGTAAGTCATTTCTAACACGTTTTTTTAATCTGTAACATCTTTTCATATGATTTCAACTCAAAATCAAGGGTTTTCATGGGGAAAATTGGGTGTTTTGGGTAGAACTTAGGTTCTTAAAATTTTTGAGATTTGGACCTTGATTTGAGGACTGATTT
Source organism: Nicotiana sylvestris (assembly GCF_000393655.2). Classification (NCBI taxonomy): domain Eukaryota; kingdom Viridiplantae; phylum Streptophyta; class Magnoliopsida; order Solanales; family Solanaceae; genus Nicotiana; species Nicotiana sylvestris. Next base: position 152,254,798 of record NC_091066.1, on the reverse strand, counting down.
CAAAATAAATTATACATTTGGATTCGTGGGTGAATGAGTAATCGGGTTTTGGTTCGAACCTCGGGTTTTGACCATGTGGACCCGGGGTCAATTTTTGACTTTTTGGGAAATTCATTGAAAAACTTATTTTCATGCATTTGAATTGATTCATTTAGCATTTATTGATATAGTTAAGTAACTTGTGGCTAGATACAAGCGAATTGGTGGTGGAAACAAGAGGTAAAGTGGTAGTTGAGGCTTGAATTGTGTTCGTGGCATCGAGGTAAGTGTTTGGTCTAACCTTAGCTTGAGGGATTATGAGTCGTGTCTTATTTGATACGTATTGGTTGTTGAGTACGATGTATAGGCATGGTGACGAGTATCTATACGTTGGTGTCAAGCATGCCTGTGAGTCTTATACTATGATTAATGTGACTCTGATTCATATTGTTCATGCTTTATATGATGATTTCTTTTGTTGAACAAGGCTTGTGGAAGTATTATTGGTAATTGAACATTGAAGAGCGTTGGCTCAAGTTGTAAAATAATTTGTGAAAGTATTATTGGCAATTGAACAATTTAAGAGCACTGGTTGAAGTTGTGAATTGAGTTGTGAAGTAAATGTGGAAAAGAGAAGAGGTTTATGAAATTGTCTCCCTTGCCGGGATGTTGTTACTTTTGATGTTATCTCCCGTGCGGGATGTTATTGTTTTGATATTGTTTCCCTTGCCAGGATATGGTTGATATACTATTGTTCCCTTGCCGGGATTTTATTGTGATTTATTGATTCCCTTGCCCTGATTGCTTTGTGATTGTTGTTTTAGGTAAGGAAGAGTGTTAAAGCACGAAGGGTGATGCCGTGCATGATATTTGTGAGAGAGTGTTAATGCACGAAGGGTGATGCCGTGCCGATTTTGTGAGGTTAAAGCACGAAGGGTGATGTCGTGCCGCATGATGTACAATTCTGCGCCATGATATGAGTGATAATGCACGAAGGATCATTCTGTGCCATGATTATGTGAGGTAAAAGCACTAAGGGTGATGTCGTGCCGATTTTATTGATTTTATAGTGAGGACGAGAGTAAAAGCACGAAGGGTGATGCCGTGCACTTGTCTTTTATTTCTGATTCTTGTTGATAATTGAACTTTGGTGTTCCTTATATTTATCTGTTGTTCTTCTGTTATTACTTGATGTTCCCCGCAGCATGCTTCCCCCTCCTATCCTTAGCTGTACATTTCTGCCTTTATTTTCCGCTTTATATGATTTTACTGCACAGGTTTATTTGGTAACCTAGTCTTATCCTCGTCACTACTTCGCCGAGGTTAGGCTAGGCACTTACCAGCACATGGGGTCGGTTGTGTTGATACTACACTCTACACTTTGTGCAAATCCTGATGCTGCAGCTTTTGGACCGCAGTGAGGGTGATGTCTTCAGTCCATTCAGGCGACTCGAGGTAGTCCTGCAGGCGTCCATAGGCCCTAACATCTCCTTCTATCTTTCTATACTGTTTCTTCTATGTATTTCTGAAACAACTTGTATTTATCTTTCAGACCCTTATTTGTAGTATTCTTAGACAGTCTGTGAAGTTATGGCACCAGATCTAGGTAGTTTTGGTTTATGGAGTTTTATCAGTATTAATATTAAACTGTTACATTTTGTTTCTTCCGCTAATTTAATTCCGCTGTTTATATGATGTTTGTTCACAATTGTTAAAGGATTAAAAATGGAATAAGTAAATAATTGTAATGGTTGGCTTGCCTAGCTTTCACTAGTAGGCGCCATCACGACTCTCGAAGGTGGAAAATTCGGGTCGTGACAAGTTGGTATCAGAGCTCTAGGTTACTTAGGTCTCACAATTCACGGGCAAGCTTAGTGGAGTCTAGGGGTGGGCATAAAATCCGAAAAACCGAATTCCGAACCGAACCGAATTAATTCGGTATTTCGGTTTTGGTTTTTCGGTATTTCGATCTAATTCAGTATTGCAATTTCGGTATTTCGGTATTTCAGTACGGTACTCGGTATTAAAATTTTAAAATTTCGATATAATACCGAATTTTTTAAGATATTTTTTTACTGCCCAGCCCCAGTACCCAAGCCCAAACATTTTTTGATTTAATTCCCAGCCCAACTGCCCAAGCCCAAACATTTCATTCTTCAACATTTTCATCTTCGCCGACATTCGAAGATGAAGTTTAACATTGCAAATCCAACAACTGGTTGCCAGAAGAAGCTTGCAGAGAATGTTGCTAATGTTCTCATCTGATTGAGCTCCGACAGTTTTAACTCCAGGCCGTGTTCGCCTTTTAACTCATTTCAATTTTATAATTAAAAAATTAAAAAAGATATAAATTAAAGTAGGAATTTTGAGTACAAATAATCCAATCCGGGTAGATATAAGGAAATGCCAGAATCTGATACTTTGGTCATAAGTTTATTTAGCGATTATTAAACCGAAATCGTACCGAAACCATATCAAACCAAAATAAAAAATACCGAACCGTACTGAAATAATTTGGTACGGTATTTGGTATACACAATTGATAAACCGAATACCAAAATACCGAACTGAAATTGTTAAATACCGAACCGAAATTGTTAAATACCGAATAGAAATACCGAATGCCCACCCCAAGTGGAGTCTGAGAGATCGGTACGGAGACGTCTGTATTTATCCCCAGAGGCTACAGAGTTAAGAAAAACTTTATATCTATTCTTTCCTGTCGTGCGATTTGGTTTCTCAATGCTAATTAAATTTTTACTCTATTCTTTCGCAAATGGTGAGAACACGTGCTTCCTCATCCACTGATTAGCAACCCGAGCCCCCAACAGCAGCTCCCACAAGGGGCAGAGGGCAAGGCCGAGGCCGTGCTGGAGGCCGAGGCAGGGGCAGAGCTCAACCCAGAGTAGCAGCACCAGCGGCGGAGCCTTAGGTTGAGTTTGATGATGAGGTTCCGGCCCAGACAGTTTCGGTGGACCTAGCTCAGGTCCTAGAGAGGTTCATTGCTACCCCAATACTCCAAGATGCTCTGGTCCGTCTAGTGGGCCTTATGGAGAGTGTCACCTGGGCAGGCTTACTTCCGGTAGGACCAGCCGTCTTTCAGGATGGGGAAGGAGCACAGACTCCCGCTATCCGCACTCCGGAGCAGATGGCTCCCCAGTTTCAGACTCCAACAGCTCAACCAATTGGAGCAGTTCGGCCGAGTGTGGTAGCTCAGACTGGTGACGAAACAGCTATGTATGCTTATGCCTTGTGGAAATTGGACAGGTTTACCAAGCTCTTCACTACCACTTTCAACAGTGCATCTTCTGAAGATCCCCATGATTATTTAGACAGCTATAATGAGGTTCTAAGGAACAAGGAGATAGTGGAGACCAATAGGGTCGACTTTGCTGCTTTTCACTTATCTGGATCCGCCAAGACTTGGTGGAGAGATTATTGTGTGGCTAGACCAGTTGGGTCACCAGCTTTGACTTGGGATCAGTTTTCTCAGCTATTTCTGGTAAAGTTTCTTCCCATCACTCAGAGGGAGAACTATTAGAGGCAGTTAGAGTATCTCCAGCAAGGTTCTATGATTGTTACTCAGTACGAAACCAGGTTTATCGATTTGGCCCGTCATGCTCTTCTTATACTTCCCACTGAGAGAGAGTGAGTGAGGAGATCCATTGAGGGACTCGTTCAGCCTATTCGATTGCAGATGGCTAAGGAGACGAGGAGTGAGATTTCTTTTCAGGATGCGACCAATATGGCCAGGAAAGTTGAGATGGTTCTATCACAGGGGGTGGTTAGGGGTCTGACAAGAGGCCTCGTCATTCGGGAAGGTTCAGTGGTGCCTCATTTGGAGGTAGAGATTCTTTTGGTAGGGGCCATCCTCCCAGGTCATTTCATTAAGCACTTTAGGCTTCTCACGGTGCTCTAGGTGGGTGTGGTTCTCATATGCAGTATTCCGATCAGCTGCCCTATAGTGCATCGCCAACCCCTATCAATGCACCTCCGCTCCAGAGTTTTTTAGAGTGGTTATTCAGGCCTTCAGGGTCAGCAGTCTCAGCCGCCGAGGGCTTGTTATACATGTGGCGATACAGGGCATATTGCTATATTTTGCCCTCGAGCACCGAGCAGCTTTCAGCATCAGGGTTTCCGTACCATGGTTCAGGCACTGAGTGTTCCACCGCCTGCCCAGCCAACTAGAGGTGGAGGTATATGTGCTAGAGGTGGAGGTAGAGGTATTAGAGGTGGAGATCAGGCCGCTAGAGGTGGAGGCCAGCCAGCAGGAGGCCATCCCATAGATGTAGTTCAGAGTGGTGGGGCCCAGCCCCGATGTTATGCTCTTTCAGCCAGGCTTGAGGATGAGGCTTCTGAAGCAGTTATCACAGGTACTGTTCTGGTTTGTAGTAGAGATGCTTCATTTCTATTTGATCCGGGGTCTACATACTCCTATGTGTCATCTTATTTTGCACCGTATCTAGTCATGCCTAATGATTCCTTGAGTGCTCCTATATATGTGTCTATACCGGTGGATGATTCTATTACGGTAGATCGTGTCCATCGTTCATGTATAGTCGTGATTGGGGGTCTTGAGACTTGAGTAGATTTGTTACTTTTGGATATGGTTGATTTTGATGTCATATTGGGGATGGACTGGTTATCACCTTACCACGCTATCTTGGACTGGCATGCCAAGACTGTGACCTTAGCCTTGCCGGTTTTACCTTATTTAGAGTGGAGAGGGACTCCTGTTCATTCTACCCGTAGTGTTATCTCATATATGAAGGCTTGGTGTATGGCCGAGAAGGGGTGTTTGGCCTATTTGGCGTATGTTCGTGATTCTAGTGCTGAGGTTCCTTTTATGGATTCTGTGCCTTTTGTTCGTGAGTTTCCTGAGGTATTTCCTTCAGACTTGTAGGGTATGCCACCCGACAGGGATATTGACTTCTGTATTGATTTGGTTCCGGGTACTCAACCCATTTCTATTCCGCCATAGTTAAAAGAATTGAAGGAGCAACTGCAAGACTTGCTTGATAAGGGCTTTATTAGACCTAGTGTCTCGCCTTGGGGTGCGCCAGTGTTGTTTGTTAAGAAGAAGGACGGATCGGTAAGGATGTGTATAGATTACCGATAGTTGAACAAGGTTACAATCAAGAACAATTATCCATTATCGAGGATTGATGATTTGTTTGATCAGCTTCAGGGTGCCAAGGTATTTTTGAAGATTGACTTGAGATCTGGCTACCATCAGTTGAGGATTAGGGCATCCGATGTCCCTAAGACAGCTTTCCGCACTCGGTACGGGCATTATGAGTTCTTGGTGATGTCATTTGGGTTGACCAATGCCCCAACAACTTTTATGGATTTGATGAACCGAGTGTTCAAGCCTTACTTGGATTTGTTCGTGATAGTCTTCATTGATGATATTTTGATCTATTCCCGCAACCGGGAGGATCCTGAGCAACATCTGAGAGTGGTTCTTCAGACTCTGAGAGATAGTCAGTTGTATGCTAAGTTTTCGAAGTGTGAGTTCTGGTTGAGTTCAGTGGCATTCTTGGGTCATGTTGTATCAATAAAGGGTATTTAGGTAGATCCGAAGAAGATAGAGGCAGTTGGCCTAGACCCGCATCAGCTATAGAGATCTAGAGTTTCTTGGATTTGGGAGGCTATTACCGTCGGTTTATAGAGGGGTTTGCATCTATTGCAGCCCCGATGACCAGGTTGACCCAGAAGGGTTCCCAATTCAGGTGGTCGGACGAGTGTGAGGTGAGCTTTTAGAAGCTCAAGATAGCTTTGACTACGGCGTCGGTGTTGGTTTTGCCCACAGGTTCAGGGCCATATATAGTTTATTGTGATACATCTCGTATTGGACTTGGTGCGGTGTTGATGAAGGATGGCAAGGTCATTGCTTATCCTTCGCGGCATTTGAAGTCATGAAAAGAATTATCCAGTTCATGATTTGGAGTTAGCAGGCATTGTTCACGCGTTGAAGATTTGGAGGCACTATCTATATGGCGTGTCATGTGATGTGTTCACGGATCACAAGATTTTGCAATACTTGTTCAAGTAGAAGGAGCTAAATTTGAGACAGAGAAGGTGGTTGGAGCTATTAAAGGACTATGATATCACCATCTTATATCATCCAGGAAATGCCAATGTGGTGGCCGATGCTTTGAGTAGGAAGCCAGCTAGTATGGGCAGTCTTGCGTATATTTCGGTCAGTGAGAGACCGCTTGATTTGGATGTTCAGGCTTTGGCCAATCAGTTCGTGAGGTTGGATGTTTCCGAACCCAGCCGGGTGTTAGCTTACACAGTCGCTCATTCTTCTTTATTAGAGCGTATCCAAGATCGGCAGTATGATGATCCCCATTTGTGTGTCCTTAGGGACACGGTACAACACGGTGGTGCCAAACAGGTTACATTAGGAGGTGATGGAGTTTTGAGGCTGCAGGGTCGAGTTTGTGTGCCTAATATAGATGGACTTCGAGAGTTAATTTTAGAGGAGGCTCATAGTTCCTGGTACTCTATTCATCCGGGTGCCGCTAAGATATATCAAGATTTACGTCTACATTATTGGTGGAGGAGGATGAAGAAGGATATTGTTGCATATGTGGCTTGGTGTTTGAATTGTCAGCAGGTGAAGTACGAGCATCAGAGGCCTGGTGTTTTGTTCCAGAAGATTGAGATTCCTGAGTGGAAGTGGGAGCGTATCACTATGGACTTTGTGAGCACGTGATTTTTGCCCTATGTGAAATACTCCTACAAATTAAAGAAATACATTTCTCTCAACTATTTGCAATTTTATAGGATTTTTGTAAGAATTTGTGTTAATTGTTTGCATTTTCTGTGCATGTTTACTTTTATTAAAATTATGAAAAAATACAAAAATACCATGCATTGCATGTAGATCTTTGTTTTATATTTTAGGATTAATTAGTTAATTAATTATTTTATTAAAAATAACCAAAAATGGCTCATGTTTACATTTTACCTTTAATTTTTAGTTTAGTGATTTTTCTCTTTTTTTATTTAGGATCAAGTAATCTTTGTAATTATTTTAATTAGTTAATTAGTGTAGCTTTACAATTTAAATAATTTAGGAATTTAATTTAGGATTTTATTAATTAAAGAAAAAAAAGAGAAAAGAGAAAAAAAGAATTTGAGAAACAAAGGGGCTGTTTTGTTTTTGATTTTAGTGGGCCAAAATGTTGAATCCCAAACCCGCCCCAAGCTTTCTTCAATCCATGGCCCAAATCAGTACACCCGGTCCAGCCCCACCCCATACCAAACGACACCGTTTTCCCTAGCCATTAATCCTATCCGTTGATTTCGTTTAATCGAACGGATGGGAAATAACCCCCATTTAATATAAAACTGCCCTAACACAACCTCCCCCCTAAGACCCCTTTAGTAACACTCTCATCTCTAACCTATCAAATCCTAGCCGCCTTACTTCTCTCTCAAATTCTCACAGCCTGAACCCTAAACCGCCGTCCACCAGAAATCGCCTCACGGCGACCCTGAGCCCATTCCCAGCATTATTCCATCGTCAATTTCCCCCAAAACACCCTCAAATTCCTCGAATTTCAAATCTGAAATTCAACCCCAAAACCCTAGTTCACCCAAATCACTCCAAAACCTCACCATGCCATCTCCCCACTCCCCTCACCCCTAATATCCCACTGGCTTGCCCAAAAGGCCTCTTAAATTTGAGCAATTTCAGATCGAAATTTTGGAAAAGAAAGAAGAAAGAAAAAAACCTAAAAGTCTACACCGAGTGATTCCGGAAGTGCAAATGGTTCAAACCTACATGAGTCACTTGCTCTTAACAGGAGCAACTGATTCATGTGGGTTTGATTTATTTTTCAAACCTGCCCTAACCAATTCAAGCTCCGGCCAGGTCCTCCGAGTCCAAATTGTTTCTTGCATCAGCCTAGGTGATTTCCTGCCTTGTTTCCATTTCTCTTTTCTTTGTCATTTTTCTTTTCTTTGATTGTTCTTCATGTGTTTGTTCTGTTGGTAGCTGTAGGATTTAGGTTATTATTTTTGTTCAGAATTATTTGTTTACTCTTGCCTTTAGTGATTTAGACTAATCAGTAGTTTTTTTAGGGTTAATTTATGCTTTTTATCACAATCATTGATTGGTCAGTTTGTCGTTTTAGGGTTTATTAGTATTATGTCCAGTTAATTTAATTCAAAATCATGCATGTTAGTTTCCTATTATTATTTGATTCCCTGATACAATGATGTTAGTTAGTACAATAGGTTTAATTCTCAGAAAATGGCTCATTAATTAGGAATTATGGATTTATGTTAGGTTCAAATATTTCTATTTTGTGCTGTTTTGATTTCAAGTACAATGATAAAAGAATTTTGGTTCAGTTAAAAGCTTAATTGAATTAGGATTTGTCTCATTTGATCTTCTTTATTTTTAATTCAATTTTTTGTGTTATTTGTTGTAGTTTGTAATTGTTAAACACTCTAGGGTCTTAATTGAATAGATGAGACTTAGGAGGTTAATTTGGGAATAGGAGATCAGATTTTTAGAAGGGAAACTTCTAGAATCTGGGGTAGTTGGCACAATTTTGGCCAGCACAAATGCTGGAGCCAATCAGAGGCTGCCAGCTGTCACAATTATGTTAGGAAAGATGCCTTGTGAGGGATTCCGATTCTGTTTTCAGCAGCATATGGCACCCCCAAAAGGGCTATATATAGACCTTTCTTTCACTCAAAAATCAGAGATCCAGACCCTAAAAATACTAAAAAGTTTTTGCATTGTTTTGATTAGAAATTGGTCGAAATTGTTCCTTGGTTTCTCTAGTAGCAAGAACTTAAGAGCTTTCATGGGAATTCTGGTTTTCTGGGTTTAAAAAGGATTCAAAGAAGCTGAAACCTGTTGTTGATTGCTACTGTTTCATCATCCTTTTTCTGCTGAAGCTTTATTTCTACTTTTCTTTGCTGTTTCAGGTATGTTCTGAACTTTGAAAGTGCGAAAAAATTAAGTTGTAGCTCATTGCTTGTTAAATGGAATGCATGTTCTTCATTTCAAATTGCTACCTAAAAATGTTCATCTTGTAGTTTCTCTGCAGTTTTTCTTTTATTATTAAGCATGTTATTATTGTTAGGATAATATTCATAACCTAGAAGTTCAAATCAAGAGATGTATTGTATTGAGCATTTCATTAAACACTTGAATGTATAAGTGGACTGTCAGGCTGTGTTTGTAAATTCCAGCATATACTTTGTGTAATATTCTGACGCTGGATCGCAATTAATGCATTTAATTAGTTGTGTAAGTGTATATGTTTATTAAACTGATCTCATCATAACATGATTTAGTATGCGTTAAAATTTGAAGTTCATTTCCTGTTAGCAGCGTGTCTTAAATTAGATGCTTTTCTGTGAATTTTGATGATTTCGCATAAGCTATAAGAAGGGAATTTTAGAATTTTGATTTGGGCCTGGCAAAGGCCCAGGAGAGGTAGCCTGGTGGACCTCAGATTAGGCTATCTTCATTTGAACTTGTTCTTAGTCTTTGGGCTCAACTTCAGGCCCAAACGACCTTGAGCTCCTGTTTTCTTTCTTCAGAATGATAAATGGGTTCCTTATCCGGGAATTGAGTTAGAAATCAGCCCAATTAAAAGACCACACCATGGCAAGCCAGCCACGCCCTTGGTCCCCTGATTATGTATTGGGTTCAACTTTGAGCCCAGTTGATATTGATTATTACCTGTGGACCATTCGACAGGCTGTTGTTGGTCCAATTCCCCTTTAATAACCAAGGATTTCCTTATGTTCGACCTAGATCTGTTTAAATAGTTGGAGACCCAGTAAATACCCCAAGCTTTTTTACAATCAGTAGTTACATATTTTAAGTTTAACCATTTGTAAATGAGAGCATCCTTAGGCTTAATTAATTATGACTTTTAAAAATGGATTGAGGTGTGCCATCCATAGTTAATCATCCATGGCCCTCATAAATATTCTAACTTAGATATTAATAATGAATGTTCGTAGTTTGCTTTAGGCACATTTAATGTATCATCGTGATTGTGGACACGTTCACATGACATAATCATGATCTTAAAAACAAAACCGGAGTATGTGTTCGCGCAACTTTGACCAAAACTTCTTAATAATAATAAAGCATTACTAATTGTGGACACATTCGTGTGACATAATTTTTGACGCGCCAAACAAATGAGTACACGTATGCGTGACCTATTTCAAAATAATTTCTTAATTAAAAAAGGCAAATACACATAGGTTCTAAAACGAGTAATTAGACAAATTGATTGAGCCAAGTATGATCAAAGCGACCATGCTAGAACCACGGAACTTAGGAATGCCTAACACCTTCTCCTGGGTTAACATAATTCCTTACCCGGATTTCTGTGTTTGCAGACCATAAATAAGAGTCAACTTTCCTCGATTCGGGATTTTAAACCGGTGACTTGGGACACCATAAATTATCCCAAGTGGCGACTCTGATTTTAAATAAATAATCATGTTTTTATTGTCACTTAAATTGGAAAAAACTCCCTTATACCCTTTCGGGGTAGTAAAAAGGAGGTGTGACAGCTCTTGCGACTCTGCGGGGGACATGAACCCAGAATCTCTGGTTCAAGGTTCAAGAATTCGAGTTTGTTAATATGATTTTTACTTGGCTTTATTTATTATTGATATGACTGTATTTTGTGGACCTAATATGCTAATTGCCATCTATTTACTGCTTTGATATTATTTGAATTGTATATAACTGTCATCTTATGCCACCCCTCTGAGTCTTCTAAAAATGGTGCACACATTCGCGTGGCCCACATTTTCTGGGTAGACTTTAGTGCTCCCGGTATGTTGCCCCTTCTTCGGCTAGACTTGTCGCGTCGGGTAAGCTAGGTCAAGAACACAACCCCAGGTTTAAACTTAGAATAACACAACCTCATACCGGATCCCTACTAGGAACGTTTGTTTGTATCACGTGCATTTGACTTTGGGGACTTAACACAGGGGTTGGGTCCGTCTAGGAAAGGTGTACCCAAAATAACAAACCATCCTGATGCATCCTATGTGCTATGTAAACATTTATTTGTTTCGGCTTGCATGTTGACCGACTAGGAAAAGTAAATCAAGAGAAAAACCAAGAGTGATGTAGGGAAGAAATAAAGCTCGGTACTGAAAAATCCCCGATATTTGGAAATGTCTTAAAACTCTGCCGAAATTTTTAAAAAGAGAGAGAGATAAAAGAAAAAGAGTCAATGAAAAAGTGTAATTTCAAAATCAGTCAATAATGTGTCTCTTTCAAATATGTCAAAACTAACCGAACTACGCAGGTCTGATTCTCACCGGATGTGGGATACATAGGCAACCTACATAAGGTTCAGCCTTATTTTTCAAAAAAAAAAGAAACTAAAAAGAGTAAATGGTCAAATAAATGTAGTTTAGGGTTTTGGTCAAAAGAATAAGTCGATCCAGCTTCAGTTATGTCTTAAGCCGTTCTTGGCGGGATAGCCTTAGAGTATATTCATTTGTCGAAGGGCTATTTTCGTAAAGAACGAATAAGTCTGTGGGTAAAGTGTTATTTTTCCATAAAATACCTTTCCCTGGCCTCAAAATCTATTCGGAATTGTGAAGGGGCCACGTTTGCAAAATGACCACTTTTGAAAAATAGCACGGGGGGAGGGGGGAAGTCATTTTCCGTTAATTTTTCTTTTAAGAAATTGAAAGCCTGTTTTACAAAAGAGTCCACCAGAGTCAACCCTAACCTTAACCTTCCACAGGTACATATGAACATTGTCCAAAACCCATCACAACTGGTCATAGAACAGGCTCAACTGCAACTACGCATGTGGTGGAATGATCTAGATAAAGATGGTCGAGATTAGGTTAAAGAACAGTTGACGCCCTTATAGACATTATGGAAATTTAACCACGGGAGGATCTAATCAAGGCTTTGGTAACTTTTTGGGACCCCGTCCATAACGTTTTCTGTTTCTCAGATTTTGAGCACACCCCTACTCTGGAGGAAATGGCTGGGTATATTGAGTTTGGTCGGGACTTGAGGAAACAACTACTTATATTCCCAATGGATCCCTCTGTGCACAACTTCTTTGACCTCTTGAATATCATTAATCAAATAAAGAAGGCCCATGTAAACAAAGGATGTTGTTCTTTCTACTTCTTGTACTTCAGGTTTAGGCACTCAGCTGGGTTCGAAACGCATGAAAAGGGTTTGAACAATAAACAAGATAAGGGTATCTGGCAAATTCATCGTCGGTTCACTTTCATTGTGGCGTTTTTGGGGATTATGCGCCTTCCAAATACATAAGGGACAATGGATATCCGTATGGCCAAAATTGCAGAAATTCTCACTACTAAGAAAGATCATACACTTGCTCCGTTAGTGCTGGCAGACATTTATCGTGCATTGACATTGTGCAAGGCCGGGCCTCAATTTTTTGAAGGTTTCAATATTTTTCTACAAATGTAGTTGATCGAGCATCTCCGCCATCACCCCAAATTCATGTGCTATGGTTCGAGCATAGATAACTTCATCAAGAGCTACGAGGAAAGGGTGAAAGACTATAATGCTCCAGAAGGGTTTGAAGCCTGGGTCTCCCACTTGAAAGCTCTAAAAGCAAGTTAGATCGAGTGGACTATAGGATGGCTCCTGATGATAGAAGCCATATACATGACGGCTACCAAGGGTTACCTAATATTGATGGGTTTGGGGAGTGTCCAACCATATGCACCGCAGAGGGTCTTAAGGTAGTTAGGAAGATATCAGGTGGTGCCCGAAGATGAAGATCTAACCACCCAGGTCATTGAGCTACATCCAGAAGCTACATTTCCCGAGACTTTAGTTCAGCAGGATTGGAATGGTTGCCGGTATCTGAAAAATGGCACCCAGGTACCAGATGTTGCAAAGGAGGAAGTGGATTCAGATTATGCTACATGGTTTGAGAAAAGGTCTTGTGCAAACAACGAGCCCGAGCCCAAGACCGAGCCCGAGAGGCCTGCCAAGATACCTCATGTTCAAACTTTTGATGATAAAGTCTAAGAAAGGTTGGCCTGGGGAGAAAAGGAGAAAAAATATCAAGCCGCCATTCACATCTTGGAAGAGAAATTGAGAAACATGGAATTCAATAATGATCTCCAAGCACAAGAAGCAGAAGGTAAAAGGACAAGGTTGGCCAAAGAAAATGAAGCCCTCCGAGCCCAAATCCGAAAAATGAAAATAGCAGCTAAGAACCCTGTCAGGAGTGAAAAAGATAAGAAACTTATAGACAAGCTCATGCTGAGAGTATGTGATTATGGGTTTGAGTTAGAGAAGACTGAAGCTGAGCTAGTAAAGGCCCGAGCCAAGTTAGCTAAGAATGTGGAGGGACGGGCAAGTTTCGTTCGACAGCTAAAGGAGAAGTACGACAAAAGAATGGTGGGTCTAAAGAAAAAGGTCAATGTCCTTGAGAACGAAATGACCAAGCAGGCAAGAGATTTCAAAGTAGAAAGGCAACACTACTATGCCCTGATGTCGTAGTTAGAAAAAGACCTGTTGCAGCTTCAAGAGCAAAATCATACAGCCGAACAAGTTTTGGGGGCCAGATCTCAGCAGATTGGACGGTTGCTACAAGAGAAGGGTATTATCATGGAGAGGGTTAGGAGGACTGCAGACTACATTGTGATGAAGTGAAACGAGTGTGAAGACATGACCCGATCCATGTTTTTCGCTTCAGTTACGATTTTTGTCCAATAGATCATGGATGACCTGTTTCGCCTCCAAGAAGATATGGCGCATAGGCCCGTAGCAAGGCCAACTGGAGCAACAGTGGAAGCACTTATGTATTCATGATTTTATTTTTCGAGTCTGTATTGCAATTTCTTTTAGAGTCTATTAGTCCATTTTGAGTCTTGTTTTAGTTTTTGAAAATGTTTAAGTCAGTAGAGAAGTTGTTGTAATCAGGATATTTCTGTATTGTTCTACTTTACAAAATTTGAAGAAAAAGAAAAGAAAAAACCAAAATATGTGTCTTTTTTTTTTCCCGCATTTATCCCCTGAACTACGTAATGATCTGATTCATGCCGCGTCATGATACGCAGGAAATCCCCATAGGATTCGATCATAACCATAAAATAAAAAGGAAAAATAGGAGAGAAAATAAAAGGAAATTGAGGGGAAGGAAATAATGGCAAAACAAGAGAGAAAAGCGAGTGCAAAATAAAAGGGAAGTAACAAAAAAGGCCAAGAGTGATTAAAGAGGGATTGGAGCGAAAAGAAAAAAAAAGAGAGAAGAGAATGCGTGTTGTGACCAAAACACTCACGCAAGTGTACGCGATCGACAAGTAATATAGTAGTAAGTAGAGTATCGTTCCCACGAGGAATTGTGATCAACTTCTTGACTGATGTAGATTCAAAAAATTATCAATTTAAGCTTAATTATCACAAACTATATAAAGAACCAATTTACAATTTACTTAGTAATTAAACAATAATTCAATACAAAATTACTACACCAAATTCACAATATTTTGATAACAATTTGGGTCAATATATTCCCGGGTCATGGACTTGCTAGAGATCATGTTACTATTTTAGCTTAAGATTGATTTATTGAATTATCGGGGTTATTGATTATAGGGTTAATAATATTCATAAGAATCTTTCGAGTTCTTATGCATCTATTCAAGTTAAACTAATACCTATATGTCTATGGTATTAATATTAGCAAGAATGCATTTACAACTCCTATTTTTCAACCAAACAAGGCAATTAAGTATATGTCTATCTTAATTGCGAATTCTTCACCCGATGCCCGAGATTCAAAACTTGTTCTATTTGATTCTATATGCAACCAAGAATTTCCTTTTTCAAGTTTAATTCAAGATTCGTAAATAATATTTCACTGTTAGCTACTCAGTAAAATAATTAGAAGCAGAATCAAATAAACAACCCATAACGATAGATTCAAGATCTTCAATCTAAGCTTCAAATAACAAGATCATCTAACATCCATGACCCAAGAATATTAGAGTTTTTAGGTACTCATAATCATACAAAAATCAACAATAAAAGTTTTAAACATAATATTAACAAGCAACAAGAAGAAAGTTTGAAAGAACTCTTTAAATCCTTCTCCAAGGTGTTGTTCTTCTTCTCCTTTCTTAGCTCCAAGATGAAGCTCCTCCTTCACTTTCTCTCTCAAGAATGAATAGTATTTTTGCACTTACTCCCCTCAAAATCTGATCTTCCCAATAATGGAGTTCTTGCTTTATGTTAGTTGAGTGGGATTAAGAAGGAATTCCGATTTTACCCCTAAATAAAGTCTCTCCGGATAGGACCCGCGCGAACTATCGCGCGAAGTTTGAAAGTTCATGCGATAGTTCGCGCGCTTCTCTTAGCTTCCAGGCAGAAACATTCGCGAACTATTGCGCGAAGTTTGGAACTTCGCGCAGTAGTTCGCGCGCTTCAGTAGCTCGATTTTGTCCATTTTTCCGTCTCGTCCTTGCACACACTCGACTCCTAGGGATTGTTCTTGCTCATAAATCATTCCAATCTCCTCTTGAAAGCATCATTTAGGCTTATCATCCTGCAAGGTATACATATTTTGAGTAGAGCCTATTTTTCCATCAATTAACCATAATATGACATCGGAATATAATCAAGCAGAAGCATAAACAATAGCTAAATCACCTAGATTTCGCCTATTATCAATACCCCACACTTAATTCATTGCTAGTCCTCGAGCAATCAACTAGAGAATTCTTTACTCAACCCTTTCCCTTAACGCCTTACACCTAGAACAATGTACATGTATTACGCTTAGCAGTGAACAATCCTAGCCTCAAAGTCGACTCTCAAGTGCCATGCAATATTCACACTTCCTCAAAGTACTCTATATAGAAGTCAAGACTTGCTTTTCCGTCACGAATCATATGCCCTCACAATTATATCAACAAAAACTGAGTTCAATCCATCACATTCAATTCATATGCCCACATATATCAAGGAAATCACTCAATCTTACAAAAGAGGTCACATGCATGCAATTGGTACCATAAGCTTGCCCTTAACGTAAATCTCTACTAATGTAGGCTAGCTCGATCCAAAATCAATTAGGACTTTTTCATGGTTGTAATGTGGGCTAAGGGACGGATAGGATGTATTTAGGAATAGTGACTCAACCCCTAAGCACTTTAACACATCACACGAACACTTTTCAGCATAAATTCTTCAACCCACTTCTCATTTATACACAATGCCATCCCACATATAAACCCTTTTTCTTTAAGCACTCTATTAATTTATTCCCACTAGCTAGAGCAAGATTCTTAGCTCCAAATTTGTCACTCAATTTCTGCTAGTGGTGTATTTGTTTACAACATAAGTGCACCTTTCATCCTTTTATTGGTTCCACTCAAAAGCCACCCCACACTTATTTTCTTCTTACTTCTTTTAGCGCTCTTCTCACAATTAAAGTGCTTTAAGAGGTAAAAGGATCAAAACAATATCAATTAAGAACAAAAGGGTATAGGCTTGTAATACAGGTGCCAAACAAAAAGTCTGAAGGCTTAAAAGGGTTTACTAGGGACAAAATTTTATTTTTAATAAGAAATTAAGCTCAAAAAGGTCAAAGAAAGCCTAACATCATTTTTCAAACCGAGCATCACCTCAAATTTCGCTTCAACTCACATACCGGGCAAGTTCTAGACACAAGTACAATACATGGACTACACAAATACTCACCACACATGGCATATGACTCATTCCAGATCAGCTCATCAAGACACTCCATTACGAGCATTCAATTCAGTACAAACATACAAATTAAGGCACTTTCAGTGAGATTCAACAATTAAGACTAAGCGTTACACTCTAGGGTCTATTGTGTTCAGGTGTGTCAACGCTATGAGTTCTCTTCTATAGCTTGCATCCATTTATTTAATATACAAGAATAAATAAATAAAGAAAACTACATATGCTCACTGAAAAACTACATATGCCCGGTTCAAAATAAACCCTTGGAAAATAACCGTGGCTTAAAGAAAAACCAAGGAGGATTTGTTATACTACCTAAAAATACCAAAAATAAAAACAAAAATCTTTTTGTTGTTTTCAATAAGCTCAGTCCCTCAAGAACTCCTATCCAAAAGAATCTGTCATCGGGCCGCGCCAATATTACTACTAAAAAAAATTTGTTTAAGAACAATTACTCCAACAATACTAAATCACCAAAACATTTAAAAACAAAAGTGGAATAATCACACAATCCCAAAATATTATATATTATACCACACCACCAAAACATTCTAATCACGCAATCCTAAAACATTATATATTGTACCACACCATCAAAACATTCCAACAATCCAAAACAATTGAAACAACCTAAAAATCCATAATAATTACTACCATCCTCCACCCCACACTTAAAGCGAGACATGTCCCCATGTCTTTCATTATAAACAAGAAATGAAGCAGAGATACTTCCCTGAGGAGTCACTCTTGATCGGACACAGTTTCGGGATTCACGTTGCACGCACGCCCCAAAGCTCGCAACCAACCCATGAACTTCTTTTCCGACAAGACTTGTCGGTCAGCTATTGCGTCCATACGAGTGTTCAAATCATGAATGGAAGTGCATATATCAGCCACCACTTGTTCCAATGTGGTGGACCGGGATACTCTGGCACTTCTTGAAGAGGATGCTGCGCATGATAGTGCTGCAGCTGATCTTCTGGGTGCTTGAGCCAGTGCTTCTCCCTCCACATCCATATGCTTTTCCTTCTCCGAAGCGTCCGAACCACTTTCATTCTCTCTATCTATCTCTGCTGCTGGGGCTGCCTCTATGGTGTTTGGGCCAGGTCAGATATTGTGGCTTTTTCTTAACAGCCCGTCCACACAAATATTTTCAGGCACCTGCACATTCCTGCAAAGCCTAGTCACCAAAGAAGGGGAAAAAAAACCATACTGGTGTTGGGGGCATCTGATGAACATCTCGTCATGGATCACTTTGGCCATGTCGAAGGGAAGGCCCTTGATGAAACACCAAATCAATGCAGCCCGGGGTCCATTCACCTCTGTAGTATTTGTGGAGGGGATAAGACGACTGTTGATCACGTACAGCCAGCACTTCGCCTCTTGAGTTAAGACGACTGAATGGAACTTCTCTCCAGACTCTAGCCATTCTACCGTTTTCCCTGGTTCACAAATTTCATCAAAGAATCGCTCCCACTTGGCATCAGTTGGATGGCGCCCATATTCATAAAAATCCGAGTTCTCAGGCAGAGGGTCGGGCAATTGATAAGCTGTGCGTATCGCCTCAATGGAGGCATCTACCTCCTTCTGGCGCACTGTTACCACCTGGTGGACATGTTCGGGTAGATTGGCATAGAATTCTTGTACCACCATTTCATTAGCCTCCCTTGGCTCGTCAATGAAAGCTTGCAACGCCCGCTCCATCTATTCATTGAACATGTGGGGGCATCGTTCCTTGACCTTGTTGATGTTGATGCCCCTTTCCGCAATTGCCTTCTTAGCCGCCTTTGCTATAAAACTGTTATGAGCATCCAGGGAGACAAATTTGGTGCTGTCATAAGAGCGCGCTGGAGCTGCCCTTTGGCGGCTTGATAATGGACCTGTGGCTTGGCGCTTTTTCGTTGGTGCCATAATACCTGCAAAACATGTACATATGAACTCAGCCCAACAAAACTATTATGACTTGCTGCGGTTACTCAGACTTCAAATGCAAAATTGGTCATAACTACATAATCATGCTCATTGAGGCTTTTCCACAAACACCTTGTGGGCAGTAGGTTCTCACAACTTTTTTCTAATGGTCTTGCATCAATGGCTTCCCACAAAAGTTCATTCATAACCCAATTCAAGTACTACGCACCCCACACTTACAACAAACTAACCCCACAATATATTTTACCAAGTTTGAAACCCAAATAACAAGATACAACTATATTAATGGCTTAAAATTCAACAAGAAACTTAAAATCTGAAAATAGCAAGAGAAAAACATAAAACTAAAGAAAACTAAAACTAGGATTCATACTTTGTTAGAATTCGTGAGGTGGGGTGAAGCTGCTAATGATTTTAGGGAAGAAACCCTAAGTATTTTGAGATATGAGATGAGTGCTTGAAGTTATGAAAGTTAGGGTTTTTTGTTGGTTTGGAAGAGATGATTGTGTTTTGGGGGTATTGGGTTTGGTTTTAATGAAAGGTGACGGGGTATTAACTATTTATCTTACTAAAATAAAAGAAACAAAAAGTAAAACAAAGACAAAACAGAAAATAAAACGCCTGAAAAGTTCCAGGCTGATAAACTTGTCCAGGCGCGCGAACTATATAGTTCGCGCGATACTTCACGCGTTAAGTGACCTTAGGCAGAAAGGTGTGCGAACTTTTGCGCGTTTCAGTTACACCCGGCAGAAAGTTGCGCGAACTTTCGCGCGAACTATATAGTTCGCGCGATAGTTCGCGCGATAGTTCACGAAGAAAGTTTTATTTTTAATTTTTTTTTAGATTCTGCCCTTGTTCACCTGCATTTATTAGTACATAAAAAAATTATATATTCACAAATACCACAATCGTTGGGTTGCCTCCCAACCAGCGCCTTATTTTACGTCGCGGCACGACGCCATATTGCATTATACATCAGTTAAATCTACTGAGGTTTTGTGACGTTGAATGTCACCACCCCGATAGTGTTTAATTCGTTGACCATTTACCAAGAATGTGCCTGTTGAATTAATGTTTCGCAATTCAATTGTTCCATGAGGAGTTACACTTACTACAACTAAAGGGCCTGCCCAACGGGACTTAAGCTTTCCAGGAAAAAGCTTTAGCCTTGAGTTGGACAAGATAACTTCTTGACCCGGCTCAAACTCACGATGTTGGATGTGTTTATAGTGCCACTTCTTGATCTTTTCTTTATATAACTTGGCATTTTCATAAGCATGCAACCGAAACTCATCAAGTTCATTGAGTTGTAGCAGTTTTTTTTCTCCAGCTAAGTCCATATTCATATTTAGCTTTTGGATTGCCCAATAAGCTTTATGTTCTATCTCAACAGGCAAATGACATGCTTTTCCATAAACCAACCTGTATGGAGAAGTACCTATTGGAGTCTTGTATGCAGTTCGGTAAGCCCACAATGCATCTTCTAACTTACCGGACCAATCTTTCCTATTTGCGCTCACAGTTTTCTCCAAAATCTGTTTTACTTCCCTGTTTGACACTTCAACTTGACCACTCGTTTGAGGGTGATATGCAGTAGCAACCTTGTGTCTTACACCATATTTTGCTAGAACATTTTTCAACAATTTGTTGCAAAAGTGTGTTCCTCCATCACTTATCAACACCCTTGGAGTTCCAAAGCGTGTGAAAATGTGTTTCTTCACAAAACTTACCACTACCTTCGCATCATTAGTAGGAAGAGCAATGGCCTCAACCCACTTAGACACATAATCCACTGCAACCAAAATATATTTGTGCCCATTAGAATACAGAAATGGTCCCATGAAATCTATTCCCCAGACATCAAAGAGTTCTACTTTCAAAATATTTTGTAAAGGCATCTCGTGCTTCTTCGTGATTGTTCCGGTTCTTTGGCACCTGTCACAATTTTTAACAAAAGCATGTGCATCTTTAAATAATTTTGGCCAGTAAAAACCTGATTGCAAAACCTTTTGTGCAGTTCTGGCTCCACCATGATGACCTCCATAAAGAGAAGAATGACAGTCATGCAATATTGCATTCATCTCCTCCTCAAGGACACACTTTCTTACCAATTGATCTGTGCATTGCTTGTATAGAAAAGGCTCGTCCCACATGTAGAATCTCAGATCATATAAGAACCTTCTTCTAAGGTCAGCTGTGAATTCTGGTGGAGTCACCCCACTTGCAATGAAATTCACATAATCAGCATACCACGGGGTTTCATCCGAAGTGATGGCTAGCAAATGTTCGTCAGGGAATGTTTCTTTGATTGATTCTCTTTCAGTGACATGGCCTCTATTTTCCAGCCTGGATAAATAATCTGCAACCTGATTTTCTGTTCCCTTTCGATCTCGAATCTCCAAATCAAATTCCTGCAAAAGAAGAACCCATCGAATTAACCTTGGCTTGGCATCTTTCTTTGCAAATAAATACCTTATAGCGGAGTGATCTGTGTAAACTATGACTTTTGTCCCCACTAGATAGGATCTAAACTTATCAAATGCCCATACTACTGCGAGCAACTCTTTTTCAGTAACAGTGTAATTCATTTGAGATGAATTAAGAGTTCTACTCGCATAGTGAATGGAACAAAATATTTTCTCCTTCCGCTGCCCCAAAACAGCTCCAATGGCTATATCACTTGCATCACACATCAATTCAAATGGAAGTTTCCAATCTAGAGAAATGATAATCGGTGCAGTAACTAATCTTCGTTTCAGCTCATCAAATGCTTTCAGACAAGCATCATCAAACTTGAAAGATGTATCTTCCCAAGAAGCCTGCACAAAGGAGATGATATTTTTGAAAAATCCTTGATGAAACGACGGTAAAAACCCGCATGGCCTAAGAAACTGCGAATGCCTCTAACTGATGTTGGTGGAGGTAATTTTTCAATTGCTTCCACCTTTGCTTTATCCACCTGCAATCCATTCTTGGACACTTTATGTCCTAAGACTATGCCTTCACTTACCATGAAATGGCATTTTTCCCAATTTAGTACCAAATTTGTTTCTTCACACCTAGCAAGGACTTTATCCAGATTCATTAAACATTCATCAAAAGAACATCCAAATACAGAAAAATAATCCATAAATACTTCCACAAATCTTTCAACCATATTAGTGAAAATAGCCATCATACACCTTTGAAAAGTCGCAGGTGCATTGCAAAGACCAAATGGCATTCTTTTAAATGCATATGTCCCATAGGGACATGTAAATGTTGTCTTTTCTTGGTCTTCTGGGGCTATAACAATTTGATTATATCCCGAGTATCCATCCAAAAAAATAGTAGTATTCCTGCCTGGCTAACCTATCAAGCATTTGGTCAATAAAGGGAAGGGGAGAATGGTCTTTTCGGGTGGCATTATTCAATTTTCTGTAATCTATGCAAATCCTCCACCCAGTAACAGTTCTAATGGGAATCAAATCATTATTTTCATTTGTTACTATGGTCATTCCTCCTTTCTTTGAAACACATTGGACTGGCCTTACCCATTTGCTATCAGATATTGGAAATACAATACCTACATCAAGCCATTTAATCACTTCTTTTCTTACCACCTCTTTCATGTTCGGATTTAGGCGGCGTTGTTGTTCTATGTTTGGCTTGTGCTCTTCCTCCATGAGAATTTTATGCATGAAAAAAGCTGGACTAATACCTCTTATGTTGGACATTGTCCACCCAATTGCTTTTTTATGCTCACGTAGTACTCTTAACAATTTCTCCTCCTGCAATTCAGACAAGTCAGCCGAAATAATAACAGGTAACGTTTCAGAACTACCCAAATAAGCATAATGAATATGAGAAGGTAAAGGCTTTAATTCCAATTTGGGAGCTTCTTCAACTGAGGGCTTCAGAGGAGGACCATCTGGCCTGTTCAAAGGTTCAAAGGGATTAAAACCTTTTATATATTCACATGTTGCATTCAAAGTATGTTTCATCTCCTCAACCTCATCATTAATATCCAAACTTTCAAACAACACAATTGCTTTTCTAAAGAATCCTTCAAATTTACACTTGAGGTAATAAGTTGTTCATCAATCTCCATGACAGATATCATAGACAATTCTTTATACTGCCGAGAAAGTTGAATTGCTTTATATACATTAAAAACAACTTCCTCGTTGTCAACTCTCATGATCATTTTTTTCCTTCTCTTACATTAACTATAGCAACACCTGTAGCCAAGAGAGGTCTTCCCAATATAATAGGAACTTTTTCATCGGCCTGAAAATCCAAGATAATGAAATCATCCGGGAAAATAAATTTCCCAATTTTCAGTAGCACATCCTCTATCACCCCTTCCGGGTAAGCTATGGACCTGTCTGCTAGTTGCAACATCACAGTGGTGGGTTTTGGAGCTCCCAAACCCAATTGTTTGTACAAAGACAATGACATCAAATTTATGCTTGCTCCCAAATCACAAAGTGCATGGTTTACATCAACATTGCCTATTCTCACAGGGATAGTAAAGCTGCCAGGTTCCTTAAGCTTTTGAGGAAGCTTATTTTGGACCCTTGAAGTGTACTTTTCAGTAAGTGAAACTGTTTCAAATTCAGTCAGTCTCCTCTTGTTAGCCACAATGTCTTTTATGTATTTGGCATATTTTGGAATATCACGAATCGCATCTACCAACAAAATATTCAACTGAATCTGACTCAACATAGAGAGAAATTTGTTGAACATGCAATCGTTATTCTTTTTCTGCAGCCTTTGTGGAAATGGTGGTGGTGGTCTTAGAATATTTACAGGTGCTGGAATTATATCATCTTTCTTTTCCTCTTGTGCTTCTTTGGGAATTAATTCACCTTCAGGTATTTGCTTGTTCTTTTTCTTTGATGGAACTTATTCTAACTCCTTTCCTGTTCTAAGTGTAATTGCACTCACTTGAGGATTTTTTTCTGTATCACCTGGAAGTGCCCCTGCAGGTCTAGTATTTTGATTTACAGCTAGTTGTCCCATTTGCATTTCAAGATTTCTGAAGTCCGTTCTGAGTTGCTGATTGTCTTGCAACAATTTTTTTAACAAATCATTTGTACTTTCTTCTGCTTGTTGTGGTGGCCTTTGAGGTTGATTAAAATTTCCTTGGGGTCTATATTGATTTTGATTTGATTGATTTCCACCCCAAGAGAAATTAGGATGATTCCTCCAATTTACATTGTAAGTGTTCCCATATTGTGCCTGTTGGTTCATCGGCCCTCTGCTTTGTTGCCCCACATAATAAATAGATTCAGGATTCGTTGGGCACATGTCACTTGTGTGATTATCGCCACACATTTCACAACAAACTGACATTTGTTGAACCTGCTGCATTGGTTGTGATGGTCCCATTGTCATTCTGGTCATTTGATTTGCCAATTTTGCTAAATCTGCTCTCATGGCGGAAATGTCATCCAGTTCAAGTAACCCTGCTTTCTGTTTCATTGCTCTCCTTGGTTCTCCTTCACCTTGACAATTATGATCATTAGCAGTAAAGTTATTCAGCAGAAGTTGTATTTCACTGTATGATTTTGCCATGTAACTACCTCCACAAGCTGAATCAAGATTCATTTTGGAAGTTTCGTCTAATCCATCAACAAAAGTATGGCCCAATACTTCATCAGTTTGACAATGATGAGGACAATCCCGAAGTAGTTTCTTGTATCTTTCCCAAGCTTGGCGAAGAGTTTCACCATCCCGTTGTTGAAACCCAAGAATCTGACTCCGCAAAAACTTTGTCTTTTTGGTGGGGAAAAACTTGATTAGGAATTTCTTTGCTAAATCATCCCAATTGTGGATTGAATTAGCTGGCTCTTTTTGCAACCATTCTCTAGCATCCCCCAATAATGAAAAGGGAAATAAGGTCAGCCTGACATAATCCTTGGAAACATTTGGATAATTGTAAGTATCCGTTATTTCCAAAAAAATTGAATGTGCCTTTGTGGGTCTTCATGAGATAGACCAACATATTGCCCAGTGGACTGTATCAGCTGCACCATGTACTGTTTAAGCTCAAAGTGACTGGTGATTTCAGGTTTCACAATGGCCTGAGTCATATTAGCAAGGTTTGGCCTTGCTGCTTCTATCACCGCACGTTCTGGATTACCTGCCATCACTTTGGTTGTGGTTGAACTTGAATATCCAACTCTTTTTCTGTTTTGTTTCTAGCTTCCCACTCCTTCCTTGTTCTATGAATTGTTCGTTCAATTTCAGGATCAAAAGGGAAGAGGTTGTTTGTGCTTCTACTCCTCCGCATTCAAGAGAAGAGCCTGCGCAACACAAACAAAGTAGATGGAAAATTTAGGTTTTTTATTAACAGCTAATAAAATCGTAAAACAGTCAAGTAGCTAATTTCAACTCCCCGGCAACGGCGCTAAAAACTTGTTGCGACCAAAACACTCACGCAAGTATACGCGATCGACAAGTAATATAGTAGTAAGTAGAGTATCGTTCCCACGAGGAATTGTGATCAACTTCTTGACTGATGTAGATTCAAACAATTATCAATTTAAGCTTAATTATCACAAACTATATAAAGAACCAATTTACAATTTACTTAGTAATTAAACAATAATTCAATACAAAATTACTACACCAAATTCACAATATTTTGATAACAATTTGGGTAAATATATTCCCGGGTCATGGGCTTGCTAGAGATCATGCTACTATTTTAGCTTAAGATTGATTTATTGAATTATCCGGGTTATTGATTATAGGGTTAATAATATTCATAAGAATCTTTCGAGTTCTTATGCATCTATTCAAGTTAAACTAATACCTATATGTCTATGGTATTAATATTAGCAAGAATGCATTTACAACTCCTATTTTTCAACCAAACAACGCAATTAAGTATATGTCTATCTTAATTGCGAATTCTTCACCCGATGCTCGAGATTCAAAACTTGTTCTATTTGATTCTTTATGCAACCAAGAATTACCTTTTTCAAGTTTAATTCAAGATTCGTAAATAATATTTCACTGTTAGCTACTCAGTAAAATAATTAGAAGCAGAATCAAATAAACAACCCATAACGATAGATTCAAGATCTTCAATCTAAGCTTCAAATAACAAGATCATCTAACATCCATGACCCAAGAATATTAGAGTTTTTAGCTACTCATAATCATAGAAACTATTGGCTTCCAGGCAGAAACATTCCCGAACTATTGCGCGAAGTTTGGAACTTCGTGCAGTAGTTCGCGCGCTTCAGTAGCTCGATTTTGTCCATTTTTCCGTCTCGTCCTTGCACACACTCGACTCCTAGGGGTTGTTCTTGCTCATAAATCATTCTAATCTCCTCTTGAAAGCATCATTTAGGCTTCTCATCCTGCAAGGTATACATATTTTGAGTAGAGCCTGTTTTTCCATCAATTAACCATAATATGACATCGGAATATAATCAAGCAGAAGCATAAACAATAGCTAAATCACCTAGATTTCACCTATTATCAAAGCGCAAAATGAGAAGAGTTGGTTAACAGTCGGGATGAAGCTTGCAGCCGTTCAAATACATGATAGAAGCTTTAACTGTTTAGGTGCATTGCATTCCAAATGTGCAGTTGCCTATTTGTTAAATCTTAAACACTAACAAGTTGCTGTTGTCATTGAGAACAAGAAGGTGGTTAGTTTGTTTGGCATTCTGGCAACCCATCCGTATAACACTAGGTCTAAAAACAAGTTAATCATGGCTGACCAAGAACTGGACGCAAGTATTATTGATCCACCGAGAAAGGTGGAGGTTGGTTTGAAAGAAGAGTTACATAAGTTGAAACACCAGATGGCCGAAATGTACCAGGCATGGATGAAAGGGTATCCCCCACCATCATACCCCGCCAACCTTGCTTTCGTCCCACCACTGGCTCAATCCCAAGAACCTCCCATTGTTGATTTACCCCCACAACATGCACCAAGCTTCATCCCTTACCACCACTATCATGGAACCACTTCCCAACCATACAAGCTCCACCAGCCAAAACAACCCCATACCCCCCTCCACCAACTACCCCTGTTTTCTTAGCACCTCCACCAGGTACGCTTCATCGATCTTCCAGTGAGCCGTTATTTCAAACCCAAGATAATCAGTACTATCCCCCAGAGCCTACTTTCAAGGCCCCAGATCATTACTCCTACACTTCTCGTTCGACCTTCCTATTGAGACTGAGAAACCACCTAAGAACCCGGAACATGAGGAGATATTTAGGAAGGTGAGAAGCCTAGAATAGTCGCTCAGAAACATGAAAGGGTTGGGAGGTTAAGTGAATGTAGCCTACAAAGATCTGTGTTTTTTCCCCGACATACATCTACCTATTGGGTTCAAAATGCCCAAATTTGACTTGTATGACGGACACGGAGATCTCGTGGCCCACTTAAGGGGATTCTGCAATAAAATGAGAGGAGTCGGTGGGAAAGATGAGCTGTTAATGGCATACTTTAGCCAGGGTCTGAGTGGCACGGCATTGGAGTGGTACACTCATCAGGATCACAACGGATGGTATACCTAGGATGATTTGGCCCAAGCATTCGCTTGTCATTTACAATACAACATAGAGATTGTTCCAGATCGTTTGTCTTTGACTAAGTTAGAGAAGAAGCCTAGCGAAAGTTTCAGGGAATATGGTTTCCGCTGGAAACAACAGGCAGCACGGGTTAACCCTCTAATGGAGGAGGATGAAATGGTGGAATATTTCCTTCAGGCCTTGGAGCCTACTTATTTTGGTCATCTAATCTCGGCCATAGGTAAGTCTTTCAAAGAAGTAGTAAAAATGGGAGGAATGGTGGAGGAAGGGCTCAAATCAAGCAAGATCATGAGCTACTCTGCCATCAAAGCAACTACGCAGGCAATCCAGAATGGCACCAGAGGCGTGCTTGGGAAAAAGAAGAAAGAGGATGTCGCTATGGTCATTTCAGGATCATGGAACGGACCGGGGGATTCTCCTACCCACTACACCCAACCTCGACCCCAACTTCAAACCTATACCCCAACTCCATATAATCCATACCAACACTACTTCCCACCACCAGAGCCTTAGTACTCAGTCAGGCCACCCCAATATCATGTCCATCATGAACAGTTATATGCTCAACCCCCTACTCACCCACAATGGTGTGCCCCAGCTCCACAAAACCCTTACCCACCTCCACAAACATATCGAAACCCTACTGGTCCAAATTTCAGGCCAAGTCGGTATTCAGGAATGAAAGGTTGCAACGGAAGAAAACTTTCACCCCGCTTGGGGAATCTTATACCAGCCTATTTCAAAGGTTGAGGCAATTGGATGTTCTGAGGCCAATTGAGTCAAAACTACCAAACCCCCCTCCCAAGAACCTGGATTATTTTCTCAGATGTGTGTACTTTTCTGATACTCCGGGGCACAACACAGAAAAGTGTTGGCATTTAAAGAACACCATCCAAGAGCTTATTAATACGAACCAGATTGTGGTCCAAAGCCTAGAAGCACCCAACATCAATTAGAACCCATTACCAGCCCATGCTAAAATACACATGATTGAGATAGTGCACAAATATGGGAATCCCAAGAAGCCTTCACAATCTATCATGATGATTCGGTCTAGTGAAAGTAAGTCAGTCAAGGACCCAGTCGTCACAAAAGCAACCTTTTCAATAGCTGAAGAATCGGTAGACAAGTTGAGCATGCCAAATGATAAGCCATCTGTGGTAGTTAAAAAGAGGTCCCCAAGTGATGTTGTAGCAAAGCAAGAAAAGCCAAAGGTGATCGTGCCCGGGTAGCAAGTAAGCCAGTCATAATTGTGGAGGGTGCTCGCACGGACCCTATCATTATCAAACCTATGACCCAGCCACCGGTAGCTAATACCAAGACTGTCCCATGGAACTATGAGCGAGTGATAGTGACCTATAAGGGGAAGTAAGTGAAAGAGGAAGTTAACGAGGCCCAGGGATTAACTCGTCCGGGGAGATGCTTTGCCCCGGAAGAGTTAAGGAAACCTAAAACACTCATCGTAGAAAAGTTGAGAAAGACTCCTGCTCAGATTTCCCTGTTATCATTGTTGATCCATTCATATGAGCACCGCCGGGCCTTGATGAAGATTTTGAACGAAACTCATGTCCCCGGCAAAATCACAGTGAGCCATTTGGAGAATATTTCCAATAAGATATTTGAGTTTAACTGGATCACATTCTCGGATGATGATTTGCCTCTAGAGGATATAGAACACAATCGAGCCCTCTATCTCATTGTGAAATACGAAGATTCTGTGGTCACAAGGGTGTTAGTTGACAATGGTTCTAGTGCAAACATTTGCCCTCTCTCTACCCTGAACAAGTTAAAAGTTGATGATGAGAGTATTCACAAGAACAACATATGTGTCAGAGGTTTTGACGGAAGGGGAAAAGACTCTGTTGACGACATCATGCTCGATTTGACAATAGGACTAGTTGAATTCACCATGGAGTTCCAGGTACTGGATGTGGCTATTTCTTACAATTTTCTGTTGGGTAGGCCTTGGATACATGTTGCCAAGGAGGTTCCATCTTCTTTACACTAGATGGTGAAGTTCAAATGGGATAGATAAGAAATCGTCGTGCATGGCAATGAGAACTTATGTGCTTTCAATGATACATCAGTCCCGTTTATTGAAGCTGAAAAAGATAAGGGGCCGTGGGTCTATCAAGTTTCTGAAACGGTATCGGTTGAAAAGATTCCATAAGTGGAATACATTCCAAGACCAAAGTTTGCTTTTGCAATCGTTATGGTAGCAACTGAAATGTTCAAAAATGTTTTTGTGCTGGGAAAGTGTCTGAGTGCATCTCTGCAAGGTATCGTGCAGCCAGTGTCCTTGCATGAAAATCTGGGTACATTTGGTCTGGGGTTCAAACCTACAGGGGATGATGTGAAGAAGGCTAGAAAGCTGAAAAAGAAGGCATGGTCACTCCCTAAGCCAGTCCCACGTCTCTCCAGGTCTTTCATCAAGGCAGGGGTCGTGAAGCGTCCAACGACAACAGTTCCAAAACATGTAGTTGATTTTGATGAGGAATTGGTTAAAAGGTTCCACAGTCTGTTTGATGAGGTGAACATGGTAGAAACTGGGGAAGGTTCCAGCAAAGCGGATGTCCAGTTTATTAGGCCAAAAGTGAAGCTTAACAATTGGGATGCTACTATTCTCCCTACTTGGAAGGAATTTTTGTAGTTTTCTTTGTTTTCCTTTCAGTTTGTCTGGATTATTTCAGGGTTGTAATTTAGATTTTATTTTTTGTCTGTTTTGATGTACAAACCATTCTATCCCTTATTTTAATGAAATGCAATTTCCCTTTTTCCATTACTCCTGATATTGGCATTTTCTTTTCTTTCTTTGTACAGTTCTTTTTATGCTGGTTTCAATGACATGACATGCATGAGTAATCTTCAGCCAAGTCTTAAAAGCCAATCTAACTCTAAAATAATAATCCAAGAAATAGAGTGTGATGATGAAATAGAATATGATGAAAAGGAAGCATTTGAGGAAACTAGTAAAGAGCTAAGTCACTTTGAAGAGAAACCCAAGCCTAATATGAATGAAACTGAAGCAATCAATTTAGGGGATCTAGATAATATCAAAGAAACCAAGATAAGTGTCCACTTGGAACCACTAATCATGGAGGAAATAAACAAAGCACTATTTAAGTATAAAGACATTTTTGCATGGTCATATGACGACATGCCAGGTCTAAGTACTGACTTGGTGGTTCACAAATTTCCCACTGACCCAATATTCCCTCCCGTCAAGCAGAAGTTAAGAAAGTTCAAAACTGACATGAGTGTGAAGATCAAGGAGGAAATCACAAAGTAGTTGGACGCAAAGGTCATTCGAGTCACGCGATACCCCACTTGGTTAGCTAATATTGTGCCAGTGCCAAATAAAGACGGCAAGACCAGGGTGTGCGTTGATTACCGCGATCTCAACAAAGCAAGTCAAAAGGATAATTTTCCATTGCCAAATATCCACATTTTGATTGACAATTGTGCCAAGCATGAGATCGGTTCTTTTGTGGATTGTTATGCGGGGTACCACCAGATCTTGATGGATGAGGAGGATGCAGAAAAGACAACATTCATCACACCATGGGGAACTTATTGCTACTGGGTAATGCCATTTGGTTTGAAAATTGCTGGGGCAACTTACATGAGGGCAATGACTACTATGCACCATGACATGATACACAAAGAGATTGAGGTTTATGTGGATGATGTGATCGTAAAGTCAAAGCAACTGGCCGACCATGTCGAAGATTTGAGGAAGTTTTTCCAAAGGCTCCGCAGGTACAATCTTAAGCTTAACCCTACCAAGTGTGCATTTGGTGTTCCATCTGGAAAACTGTCGGGCTTCATAGTTAGTCGTCGAGGCATTGAATTGGACCCATCAAAAATCAAACATATCCAAGAATTGCCACCTCCAATGAACAAGACTGAGGTGATGAGTCTGCTCGGGCGTTTGAACTACATCAGTAGGTTTATTGCTCAACTCACAACAACTTGTGAGCCCATCTTTAAGTTGCTAAAGAAAGATGTTGCGGTCAAATGGATTGATGAGTTCCAGGAGGCATTTGATAAGATCAAGGGGTACTTGTCACACCCACCCGTGTTGGTCCCACCGGATCCCGGGAGACCTTTGATTCTCTATTTGACGGTCTTGGATAATTCATTCGGTTTCATGTTGGGTCAATGACATCACTGGCAGGAAGGAGAAAGCCATCTATTATCTTAGCAATAAGTTCACATCCTATGAGGTTATGTATACTCCCCTTGAAAGGACATGTTGTGCGCTGACTTGGGTGGCATAAAAGGTGAAACATCACCTGTCATCCTATACTACTTACCTCATTTCTCGCCTGGATCCTCTAAAGTATATCTTTCAGAAGACTATGCCCACGGGAAGACTTGCAAAGTGACAGATTTTGCTTACAGAGTTTGACATCATCTATGTGACTCGGACCGCGATGAAAGCCCAAGCATTGGCCGATCATTTGGCTGAGAACACGGTGGATGAAGAGTATGAGCCATTGAGGACTTATTTTCCTGATGAAGAGCTGATGCATATTGACGAGGTAGAACTGGATGACAAGCCAGGTTGGAAACTTTTCTTTGATGGAGCCGCTAACATGAAAGTTGTCGGAATAGGGGTTGTGCTCATTTCTGAAGCAGGGCATCACAACCCTATTACAGCCCAGCTTCGTTTCTATTGTACCAACATCATGGTTGAGTACGAGGCATGCATTTTAAGATTGAGGTTAGCAGTATATATGGGAGTCCATGAAATCTTGGTCTTGGGAGACTCAGATCTTTTGGTGCACCGAATTCAAGGATAATGGGAGACTCGGAATTTAAAGCTCATACCGTATCGACAATGTTTGCATAATCTTTGTCAACGGTTTCGATCAATAGAATTTAGGCATATTCCAAGGACCCATAATGAGGTTGACGATGCTTTGGTTACCTTGGCATCAATGTTGCACCATTCGTACAAATCTTATGTTGACCCTCTGCACATTTAAGTTCGTGATCAACATGCCTATTGTAATATGGTTGAGCAAGAACTTGATGGCGAACTGTGGTTCCATGATATCAGGGAATACATCATGATGGGGGTATATCCGGTACAAGGCACATGTGATCAAAAGAGAATAATTCGACATTTGGCTAGTGAGTTTTTCTTGAGCGGGGGAATCTTATACAAGAGGACTCCATACCTTGGACTTTTGAGATGCATAGATGCTAAACAGGCCATAACTATCATGACAGAAGTGCATTCCGAGGTTTGCGGGCCATATATGAGTGGGTATGTTCTGGCAAAGAAAATTCTTCGAGCAGGGTATTACTGGCTCACCATGGAACGAGATTGCATTAGGTTTGTGTGCAACTGTCATCAATGCCAGGTACACGAAGACTTGATTCATTCTCCGCCATCTGAGTTGCATACAATGTCTGCACCATGGCCTTTTGTTGCTTGGGGAATGGATGTCATTGGACCAGTTGAGCCCGCGACATCAAACAGGCACAGGTTCATTCTGGTGGCCATCAATTATTTCACTAAGTGGGTTGAAGCTAAGACTTTCAAATCTGTGACCAAGAAGGCAATGGTCGATTTTTTTCATTCAAATATCATTTATCGGTTCGGAATCCCAAAGGTAATCATCATGGATAATGGTGCTAATCTTAATAGTCATTTGATGAAAAAATTATGCCAACAATTCATGATTACGCATCGGAATTCCACTCTGTATCACCCCAAGGCAAATGGAGCTGTTGAGGTGGCCAACAAGAACATAAAGAAGATACTTCCGAAAATGTTGCAAGGTTCCAGGCAATGGCATGAAAAGTTGCCATTTGCTTTGCTGGGTTATCGCACTACTGTTCGCACTTCAGTAGGTGCAACTCCTTGTTAGTTGGTATATGGTACTAAAGTAGTGATACCTGCGGAAGTTGAGATTCCATCCCTTCGAATTGTTGCTGAAGCTGAAATTGATGATGATGAATGGGTCAAAACCTATTTGGAGCAATTAAGTCTGATTGACGAGAAAAGACTGGCAGCAGTGTGTCATGGCCAGTTATATCAAAAGAGAATGGTAAGAGCATACAACAAAAAAGTGCTTCCCCGGAAATTTGAAGTGGGTTAGCAAGTGTTGAAACGCATCCTTCCATATCAGGCTGAAGCTAAAGGCACGTTTGCCCCAAATTGGCAGGGGCCATTCATTGTAACAAGAATGTTGTCCAATGGTGCTTTGTATTTAACAGATATAGAAGGCAAATGTGTAGATATGACTATCAATTCTGATGTAGTCAAAAGATATTATGTATGATTTCTTTGGTTTAAATTGTGTCGTTTGTACTTGGCATGTTTTGAAGATTGGAATGACGAAGGCGTTTTATTCTGCTATCTAAACACTTTATCCTTTGTTACCCCTTTTTAGCCTTATTTATTTTCTTTCATACCCTTTCTTTGGAATTAGAAGCAAAGTTTAGAAGTATAGATACAGAAAATATAAAAATAAAAAAAAAGAGGAAAAGAGAAAGAAAATAATGGAAAAGAGTAAAGAAAAGAAAAAGAGAGAAGAAAAGGAAAGAAAAAAAAGAAAGAAAGAAAAAGAAAAAGAGAAAAGTAACAAAAACAAAGCAATTCCTATGACATGAACTACGTTCGACCTAATTCCTTTTAAGAATAAGTAGGCAGCCTCACGGTTCGGTCTCATCAAATCAAAATTCAAATGCCCCAATTAAAGAAACTGGGGCAGAAGTTGCGGTTTTATAAAAGATCTGATTCCAAAAGTTGTAATTTTGAACCCATTCAAGTAGTTTTGAGCCTTATGATATCCTTTCGTTCTAACCCTATCCAAAAGCCTGCATGGCGGTCCAAAGAAAGACCTTCCGTTCAATATTTGAGAGTTCCAAGTCAAGCTAGATAGAGGTACAATTCGCATCAGGGGCAACACTCTGTGCTGCACAAGGAAAATGAATAAATGAGAGAGTTTTATTGGTGAAAACCCGCTCGGGCACCATAGGGCGATGGAAAGATGAGAGAAATTAAAATGAGAGAGTCTTATTGGTGAAAACCTTCATGGGCACCATGAGACGACGGTGAGTTGAGAGATGAACAAATGAGAGATGTTTGTTGGCGAAAACCCTTCAGGGCGCCGCAAGCCGAACAAGGTTGGTGATTTTGCAAAGAGATTGGAATATCGAAATCCCGGGGCATAAAGTATGATAACTAAAAGGTGATTGGTTGAACATGCTGCACTGATTAATCCAAAATGCATGTCATGATCATTGGTGACAGCTGCCTCACTCAAATAAGTCTCTTTTCCTTTTCTCCCTCAAATAATCATCCCGTTTCGAATTTTTGTCTTTATTCCTAACTCATCGAAGTCATTGCGTTTCATTTATTTTGGGTTTATTTGTCTGAGGATTTTCCAATGTAATCCTTGTTTAAGCAAGTAAGAAAGGATTTCAAGTGCGGCCAAAACTTACCAGAAATAGCATGATGCAAAATGGATAATAAGGTGTTAGTGAAAGTTCAAGTGGTCGAGCGGTTTGTGAATTTTGTGGAAGATACAGAGGTTCAAATTGGAAAGACAGAAATGTAAAATAGCGGGTTGAGTGCAAGTCACACGGGTCATTTAGGTTCTTGTGGGTGAGATTCAGTCAGAAAGTCAAACAATTCTTTGCCAGTCCAAGGCAGTCGGTCAGAACAAAACACGGTAGTGGAAAGGCCACCTTCAGCAAGGATGTCACAAACTAACCACCACATTTTTTTCAAACTGATAAAATTTTCTTTGATTGAAACAGTGGCAGAAAATTTCATTTGTTCCATAGGAACCTTCCGTGAGGAAAGCACGTACCAGACAGGTTCGACCGTAAATCTTCAGGACTCTCCTGGATAATGAGATTTAGTTTAAAATTTTCAGGGCCCTTCTGGATAATGGGATTCAATTTTAAAGGTTCTCAGGACCCTCCTGGATAATGGGACTTAGTTGAATTCCAAGACCTTCATAGATAACAAGATCTAGTATAAGCTCTACCTTTAGAAAATATAATGTCGCGACCCAAACCGATGGGCCGCGACGGAAACCCGGTACCTTACTCAACCGAGTACCAGCATAACGCATCTTTCTTATTACATCATCATATACACGTGACATACGGGCCTAATAGGCCAACATGATCCTTTATAAACTCAAAACATAAGCCGACAAGGCCGTATAATCTTTCACATACAAGACATATGTCTACAAGCCTCTAAGAGCACACAAATGTCATAAAGGTCAGGACAGAGTCCCGCCATACCAAACAATACATGTCTAAATCATACTAACCAAACATGCAACTCCGAAGCAAATGGAGCAGACCGGCATCTTCCGTTGAGCTGGTAGCCTACTAGGAGGGCTCTCGACCAATCTATCTGGACCTGCGGGCATGAAACACAGCTTCCCCAGGCAAAAGGGACATCAATACGAATAATGTACTGAGTATGTAAGGTACATAAATAAGTACATAACAGACATGGAAGAAATATAGATTAATTGACTCAACCTGTATATTTGAATAACTCTGTAAATTATAAATTACTTTAAGCATCATGCATATGCGTATGAATGTCATGTCGTGCATAGGTACATGTTTCATAACATCATCAGCCTCTAAGGGCATCCCATCATATCATATCGGCCACTTTGGGCAAAATCATCATCATATACCAGCTGATCAGGTGGTGATGCGTATATAATGCCATAACCTTTCCCATATCCCCATCATCATATACCAGCTGATTAGATGGTGGTGCGTATATAACGCCGTATCATTTTTTCATATCCCATGTACATATATTTACATATATACGCGTATATAACGGCATCTGGTCATGGGTCAATGCACATGTATAAATTAGTAAAATACATGAAAAATACATAATAATCTCGATATTTCCTTCCGGATAAACTTTTCCAACTGCGTATTATTTTGAGACCTATGAACAGGAAATAATAATATTTTTTACGGGGAATCAAAAATATAGACACCCCTAATAATTCTATGAATAGAGTAATTTATGAAAACTGTGTATATGTTCATTTCTTCAATATAATTTGGACCATGTCAAAAGAAAGAAGAGAGGGCCTTAACATACCTATTCCCGAAATTATTTGAACGAATCTGCTTCTGCGAAATATAGACGAAACTTAAACTTGGACAAACTCAAATTTCGGACAACTACTCTGCCCTTAACATTTTTCAGAAAGGAATGTTGGTTAAGGAGTAAATTGGTATGACATTCTTGCTCTTTCACGTTTTGGTCATTTAACTAAATGTCAAAATTGTTCTTTGGTCTTGAAAATGAGATGTTTTATCTCTTTTAGATTGAATAAGCTTTCAACAATGTCTTGATAAGACTTTTTAAGCTTTTGACACATGTTAAAGGTGATAGATGAATCACCTTAATAAAGGGGGGCTGCCACGTATGTACTTGGGAAGATGATTTTATTAATTTATCCACTTATTAGTTAATCGGATAATATTTCGTTACCCAGTAATTAATCTATTACCCGTATAATTTAAGAATTATCACAAATTACTTAAAATTCTATTTATTTTCAAAATACTTCATATATACTTTATATATTATACTACCGTGGTCATATGGTACCTTGCATGGTACTAGTTCATAATTATCGGCTATTATCGCTCGACCCGTATTTTATTCCAAATTGACCACTTTCAACGAAACTTGTTTTCTTTAGTCTGTGTACCCTCTTATTCTTCATAACACTTATTTATTGCTCGCTATAAATAGCATAAGTACGTTAACGTCAAGATGATCTCATCCCCGAGTCTTACATCGGTTAACTGAAAACGAAATTTTAACGTACAATACTTCAAGGTGCAACATCGTCGTAACTTAATACTGCGAAACGTGACATCACCGTAATGTAATACTGTGGGACATGACATCTCACTTTCGGTCTCTCATTAATTTATTTATGGCGTATTTTCATGTACGAAAATATGGGGTGTAACATCATTCCCCTCTTTGGAACATTCGTCCTCGAATGTTGACTGATGCGCTTATCGTTCTCATATCCCATAGCTTTTGCGAATACTTTAGTAGTCCTCTTGCCATCTAGGCAACTGTTCTGTAAATAAGTACAAAGGCCAGGGTGTTCCCCCCCCCCCACCTTAGGCCTCTTTCCCATGCCATGACTTGTGATCAAATACCTTCCAATCTCATAACTGTTGCTACCTCCCATCATGCAGCTTCTACGATACTGACCTTGTAAGTGTGTTTATGCGACTCTCATTTCCTTTTTCCTCCAGTTTTTAGCCAATCCTAAAGTTCTTTGCTTTTTTGCAAACTTACATGTCACGACCCCGGTTCGCCCTCTGTGAACTGTCGTGACGGCACCTAGTTTCTACGATTAGGTAAGCTTAACAAATGCGGAACATAAACGAAACTTGCTGAAGAAATAATAAAAAAAACCAAAATAACTGAATGGAATCAATAATTATAATGTCGCTCGGCATATACAACACAATATTCTCAAAAACCAAGTACACTATCCCAACACCCGGAAACTCACAGAAACACAAGCCTTTGGAATATCTAACAGTCTAACTCCAGAATATCTAACAAGAAAGAAAATACAGAAGGGCAATGTTTAATAGCTAGAATAGAAAGGGACTCCTTGGTCTGCGGACGTGGCAGATGTACCTCGAATTCTCTAGAGCAGTCACCTCCCTCAAGGATGGTAGGCCTGAGTAGCGGTACCTGGGTCTGTACATGAAAAACATGCGCAAAAGGGGCATGAGTACACCACAGTGGTACTCAGTAAGTGCCAAGCCTAACCTCAGTTGGGTAGTGACGAGAAAGGTCAGGGCCCTACTGAGGTTAGATAAAATATGAAGATCAACAGTATAAAACAGAACAGTATAAATAAGTACAGCAGTAAAATAACACAGGATATACAAGACCGCAACAGCTATACAGAAACAAGGTAAACACAGAAAGGAAATACAACTCAGCACCAATAATAACAATCGGGGATCTCCTAGGATACCGTCCATTAGTCCCATATGTACACATCCAATGGATCTCCCAGGATCCCATCCCATAGTCCAACTCATAGTACGCGAGGATCTACCGGAATCCTGTTCCCTAGTCCCAAATATAAATACCAGTATTGGGGGAATCTACCTAGTGCATTCTCGTAGTTCCATATAACTGTGCAGGGGGGTCTGCCGGAATCCCACAACCGTAGTTCCAAAATATACAGACAAGGGGGAGCTACCGGAATCCCACATCCGTAGTCCCAAAATAAATACACAGCAGCAACAGAAAAATATACAGGAATGACAAAATTTCATATTAAGGCAACAAGTGATTCTAGCCTAGCATGCTACACAAAATTCAGGTAAGGCAGGTTGAACAAATAAAGCAATTAAGTCACTTAGACATGCTTTCCTAAGCTAACAACCGACTTAATAGTGCAAGTAATAGAAACATAGAAGGAAATATACTAGTAATTACTTAATGAAAATCGGATTTCCAACAATTAGCATAAGTATGGACTCGTCACCTTACGTATAAGGCATTTCAATTACAAAATATACCAATCATAAGGGGAAGGTCCCCTACACAAAGTTAGACAAGCCACTTACCTCGAACCGGCTCAATAATCAATCCGAAACCACGCTCTTGCCATGAGTACTCGACTCCAAATGGCCCAAATCTATTCAATTCAATTGCATAATGTAAGTGACACTTCAAGTAACTGATTCTACAATTAAACTCTAAACTAGTACAGGAAATTAGGTAAAATGACCAAAATGCCTCGGGCCCACATCTCAGAATTGGGTAAAATTTATATTTCCAGAAACCTTGCACTCTCACGAGTTCAGCCATATCAAAAGTATAAAAATCGGACCTCAATTTATCCCTCAAATCATCGCTCAATGGTCTCCAATTAGACAAGCCCTAACACCCCCAATTACCACTGATTTTCCTTAATTTTTCGTGCTTAAATTGATAAAAATCACTCCAATAACGAGTTTAGGGACCAAAGACCTTACACCAATGAACTCCTCTGAGAATCCCTCTTGAAAAGTGCTCCCCAAGCTTCTTCCCATTTTGAAAAAGATGAAAAACGGCTAAATTTCGCGAAGGCAAAAATTTATATGTTCATCCCAATGATTTCCACATCTGCGGTCCCGCTTTTACGGACCAAAGGTCGCACCTGCGACTTTTCACTTAATGTCCAGGTTCCGCATCTATGACTCCCAATCTGCAGATGTGGTACCGCTTCTTCTGTTCCTGAAGAAATTCCAAAATTCCGCTTCTGCGGCCACTGATCCGTTTCTGCGGCGCCGCACCTGCGGAACCCAAACCGCAGGTGCGGTTATGACAGAACCAGCAGCTGAAGCTGCAAC
Organism: Nicotiana sylvestris; assembly: GCF_000393655.2. NCBI lineage: Eukaryota > Viridiplantae > Streptophyta > Magnoliopsida > Solanales > Solanaceae > Nicotiana > Nicotiana sylvestris. Next base: position 152,215,200 of record NC_091066.1, on the reverse strand, counting down.
TCTAACTCCAAAATCTTTTCGTCAACCATCCGAATTCATTCCCGAGGCCTCCGGGACCTCAACCAAAGGTACCAACAAGTCACAAACCACCATCCAAACTTATACCAATCCTTAAAACACCTAAAACAACATCGAAACCTCGAATTAACCATGGATTTAAGCCTAAGAACTAAAAAATTCTCAAAATATGCTTTCGATCAAAAAGTCTATCAAACCTCGTCCGAATGACCTGAAATTTTGCACACACGTCACATTAAACACTACGGAGCTACTCCAACTGCCGAAACTCCATTCCGACCCTTGGATAAAAATCTCACTATCAAACCAGAAAATTCAAAAATTCAACTTTCGGCATTTCAAGTCTAAATTAGCTACAGACATCCAAAACACAATCTGAACACGCTCCTCAACCCGAAATAACCCAACGGAGCTAACAGAACCATCAGATTTCCATTCCGAAGCCGTATTCACACTTTTCCAACTACGGCTAACTTTCCAACACTTAATCTCTCATTTAGGGACTAAGTTTCCCAAAACTCTCCGAAACTCAAAACCAAACATCCCGGCAAATCAAAATAGCAGAAATAAACTCGGGGAAAGCACTTAATAGGGGATCGGGGTGTTAATTCTTAAAACGACCAGCCGGGTCGTCACATCCTTCAACACTTAAACATCCATTCGTCCTCGAACGAGCATAAAGACATACCTGAGGTAGTGAAAAGATGAGGGTAACGACTGCGCATATCCTGCTCGGTCTCTTAGGTCGCCTCCTCGACCGGCTGGCCCCACCACTAAACCTTCATGGATGCAATGTTCTTTGACCTCAGCTTCCTAACTGTTTGTCCAATATTGCCACTGGCTCCTCAACATAAGACTCCTTGTCCAACTAGACTAAACTGAAATCCAACACGTGCGACGGATCATCGTGATACCTCCGGAGCATCGAAACATGGAATACCGGATGAACTCTAGCCAAGCTGGGAGGTAAGGCAAGCTCAAATGCAACCTCCCCAACACGCCTCAATATCTCAAAAGGTCCAATAAATCTCGGACTCAACCTTCCTTTCTTCCCGAATATTATAACGCCCTTCATAGGCGAAACCTGAAGCAGAACCCGTTCTCTAACCATATGGGAAGCATCACAAACCTTCCGGTCCGTGTAACTCTTCTGTCTGGACTGGGCTGTACGAAGTCTATCCTGAATCACTTTAACCTTCTCCAAAGCATCCTAAACTAAGTCCGTTCCCAATAATCTAGCCTCACCCGGCTCAAACCAGCCCACCAGTGATCTACACTGCCTACCATATAAAGCTTCATACAGTGTCATCTGAATGCTGGACTAATAACTGTTGTTGTAAGCAAACTCCACCAATGGAAAGAACTGAGCCCAAGACTCTCCAAACTCAATCACGCACGCACGGAGCATATCCTCAAGAATCTGAATAGTGCACTCGTACTGTCTGTCCGTCTGAGGGTGAAATGCTGTACTCAACTCCACTCGAGTACCCAACTCATGCTGAAAGGCCCTCCAGAACTATGATGTAAACTGAGCACCTCTATCTGAAATGATGGACATTGCAATACCATGCAGATGAACAATCTCCCGGATATAAATCTCTGGCAACTGCTCCAAAGAATAAGTGGTACACACATGAATGAACTGAGCGGACTTGGTCAGCCGATCAACAATCACCTAAATAGCATCGAACTTTCTCAGAGTCTGTGGGAGCCCAACTACAAAGTCCATGGTGATCCGCTCCCACTTCCACTCCGGAATCTCTATTTGCTAAAGCAACCCCACCCGGTCTCTAGTGCTCATACTTCACCTACTGATAGTTGAGGCACCGAGTTCAAATCCAACTATATCTTTCTTTATCCGTCTTCACCAGTAGTGCTGCCTAAAATCCTGATACATCTTCGCGGCACCCAAATGAATGGAATACCGCGAGCTGTGGGCCTCCTCCAGAATCAACTCCCGAAGCCCATCAACATCGGATACACAAATCCGACCATGCATCCTCAATACCCCATCATCACATATAGTCACATATCTGGTATCACCATGCTGGACCTTGTCCTTGAGGACAAGCAAATGAGGGTCATCATACTGCCGCTCCCTGATACGATCAAATAAGGAAGACTGAGAAACCACGCAAGCTAGAACCCGATTGGGCTCCGAAAGATCCAATCTCACAAACTAGCTGGCTAAGGCCTGAACATCCATTGCCATAGGCCTCTCCAATACTGGTAAAAAAGCCAAACTCCCCAAACTCTCTGCCTGGCGACTCAAAGCATCGGCCACCACATTGGCCTTGCCCGGGTGATACAAAATAGTGATGTCATAATCCTTCAGCAACTCTAAATACCTCCTCTGGTGCAAATTTAGATACTTTTTCTTGAACAAGTGTTGCAAGCTCCGATGGTCAGTATAAATCTCACAGGGAACCTCGTATAAATAATGGCGTCAAATCTTCAGGGCATGAACAATGGCAGCTAACTCAAGGTCGTGAACAGGGTAGTTCTTCCCATGTATCTTCAACTGTCTGGATGCGTAGGAAATCACCCTACCATCCCGCATCAATACCGCTCCGAGGCCAACCCGCGAGGCATCACAATAGACCGTTAAATACCCCGAGCCTGTAGGCAATATCAAAATTGGGGTTGTGGTCAATGCTGTCTTAAGCTTCTGAAAGCTCGCCTCACACTCCTCCGTCCATTGGGACGGAGTACCCTTCTGGGTCAACCTGGTCATAAGGGTCGTAATCGATGAAAACCCCTCCACAAAACGACGGTAGTAACCCGCTAAACCAAGGAAACTGTAGATCTCGGTAGCTGAGGATGGTTTGGGCTAACTCTGTACGGCCTTTATCTTCTTCGGATCCACCTGAATACCCTCACTCGATACCACATGGCCTAAGAATGCCACTGAATCCAACCAAAACTCACATTTTGAGAACTTAGCATATAACTTCTTCTCTCTTAGAGTCTGAAGCACAGTCCTCAGGTGTTGCTCATGATATTCCCGACTCCGGGAACACACCAGAATATCATCAATAAAGACAATGACAAACGAGTCAAGATACGACCGGAATACACTATGCATTAAATGCATAAAGGTTGATGGGGCATTGGTCAGCCCAAATGACATGACAAGGAACTCGTAATGACCATACCGAGTCCTGAAAGCAGTCTTCAGGATATCTGGCTCCCGAATCTTCAACGGATAGTAACCTGAGCGCAAATCAATCTTAGAAAACACTCGTGCGTCCTGAAGCTGGTCAAACAGATCATCAATATGAGGCAAAGGATTACGGTTCTTAACTGTCACTTTGTTCAACTGGGGATAATCAATACACATACGCATAGAACCATCTTTTTTCTTCACAAACAAGACAGGAGCACCCAAGGTGATACACTAGGCTGAATAAAACCCTCATCAAGCAATTCCTATAACTGATCCTTCAACTCATGAGGAGCCATACGATATGGAGGAATAGAAATGGGCTGAGTGCCCGACAACAGATCAATGCCAAAATCAATATCTCTATCATGCAGCATGCCCGGAAGATCAGTTGGAAACACATCGGGAAAATCCCGTAATACTAGGACTGAATCAATTGAAGGGGTATCAATACTGACATCTATCACATAAGCTAAATATGCGTCACACCCATTCTTAACCATACGCTGCACTTTAAGAAAAGAAATAACTCTATTGGGAGTGTGATCTAAAGTACCCCTCTACTCAACACACGGTACACCTGGAATAGCCAATGTCACGGTTTTGGCGTGACAATCAAGAATAGTATAATGGGGCAATAACTAGTTCATGCCCAAGATAATGTAAAAATCTACCATGCTGAGCAACAATAGATTAGCTCTGATCTCAAAACCACTAAGAGCAACCAAACACGACTGATAAACGCAGTCCACAACAAGAGAATCTCTCATAGGAGTAGAAATATAAACATGGGAACTCAAAGAATCCCAAGATACACCCAAATGCGGAGCAAAATAAGAAGACACATAAGAATAAGTGGAGCCTGGATCGAATAGAACCGATGCACCTCTGTGACAAACTAGTATAATACCTGTGATGACAGAATCGTAGGCAACGGGTAGGAAGGGCATAGTATCTAGCCTGGCCTCCCCCTCTAGAGCGACCTCTACCTCCCCGACCTCCACCTCTAGCTGGCTAAGCATGTGGGGTAGCAACTTGAGCTATAACCATAGCCCGAGAACTCTAGGGGCATGTTGTGGCTGAAAAGTCTGTGGAGGTGCACCCCTCCCAAGTCTGGGGCAATCCCTTACCATATGACGTGTGTCACCACACTCAAAACAAGCTCTGGGAGGATGTGGCGGTTGTGACTGGCTCCGGCCAGGTCTGCTGGACTGACCTCTAAAAGCACCCCACGTAGGAGGCACACTAGATACCGATGGTGCATAATAACGCTCCTGAGCTCTAGGAGAAGCTGGAGCACTACTGGCTGTTGGAAGAGTTGAATGAACAGGATGACTCATATAACCCCTACCATGACGACCTGCAGTTGGGGTACGGGAACCAGAATAATGGCCCGACTCTCGAGACCTCTTGGCCTCCCCCTCCTCTCTCTCCCTAACATGCATACCCTCAATCCTCATAGCAATGTTCACCACCTGCTAATAAGAAATATCCATCTCCAACTCACGATCCATACTAGACCTAATTCTAGGAATAAGGCCCTCAATAAACCGGTGAACCCTCTCGCGAACAGTAGAAACCAAGGCTGGTGCATGTCTAGCCAAACTGGTGTAACGGAAAGCATACTCTGAGACAGTCATAGTACCCTGGCACAAATGCTCAAACTCTACAGCCATGCTTCCCTGAGGCTCTGAGGAACATACTCTTTTAGGAACAGATCTGAAAATTGAGTCCAAGTCAGTGAAGCAGCCTCATCGGGACTGTCTAACTCATAGGTGTGCCACCACTCATAGGCGGTTCCTCGAAGTTGGAAGGTAGTGAAGGAAACCCCGCTTGATTTTGATATACCCATGGTATGGAGAATGCGGTAACTCTCATCTAGAAATCCCAGAGCATCCTCCGATGCTAGACCGCTGAATACAATAGGCTTGTACTTCTTGAACCTCTCAAGCCTCAGCTGCTCCTCCAAATTTATTCTCGAGGCCTCCGGGACCTCAACCAAAGGCACAAACAAGTCACAAACCACCATCCAAACTTGTACCAATCATTAAACCACCTAAAACAACATCTAAACCTCGAATTAACCATGGATTTAAGCCTAAGAACTCAAAAATTCTCAAAATACGCTTTCGATCAAAAAGTCTATCAAACCTCATCCGAATGACCTAAAATTTTGCACACACATCACATTAAACACTAAGGAACTACTCCAACTTCCAGAATTCCATTTTGACCCTCGGATCAAAATCTCACTATCGAACCGGAAACTTCAAAAATTCAACTTTCGGCATTTCAAGCCTAAATTAGCTACGGACCTCCAAAACACAATCCGAACACACTCCTAAACCCGAAATCATCCAATGGAGATAACGGAACCATCGAATTTCCATTCCGAGGCCATCTTCACACTATTCCGACTACGTCCAACTTTCCAACACTTAAGCTCTCATTTAGGGACTAAGTGTCCCAAAACTCTTCGCAACTCAAAACCGAACATCCCGACAAATCAAAATAGCAGAAATAAACTCGGAGAAAACAGTTAATAGGATATCAGGGCATTAATTCTTCAGACGACCGGCCAGGTCGTCACATTACGCATTTTTCTATATCTTATTTTATAGACATGGTTATCCATTCGTATGACTTTACTGCATCTACATAGGTCATACTATACTATAACTCTTACCTCGACTTCTCGTTACTGAGGTCTGCTACCAAATCCTAGGTTACTTTCGTTGCTTATCCCATATGTTTAAATCTATGTCCACTAATGATTTCACATTACTGTTCATCTTATGAATGACGGCTTAATTTCTTCTCATACTTTATAGCTTTTATCTTTCCATTGTTGATTCACCTCAATTTTGATCTATAATCCACCCCTAATAACTTAACCTTTTATGTAATATTGCTACTAGGATTCATATTTTATCGAGTAACATCTGAAATGATTAGATTGATCCACCTGGGCGATACCCTACTTTCATAACCGTATCTCACGACATCCCAATGTGATTTACCTTGCATAGGTATTTTAATCCTGTCTAATTCATGAGATCCCTTTCTTTTATTCATCAGATCGTTACTCAATCAAAGGCCCAAACGTCATTTCATTTTCATTTTTCTATAATAATTACACCCTCATTCTATTAACAGTGCAGTATTCCATCTCTTCTGAATGTTATTAGCCTTAGACTCCTTTGAGTTCATTCAGGCTATACTGAATTTTCTATAGCTTAGAGAAACCATTAGCTTTCTTGTTTTCATGGGTTTCAATCCCGAGGACTTATCCGTTCTCATCACCCTTTCACTTACTTTTCCTCATCCTTACTCATGTTTTGTTAAAACTTTGTTGCTCTACTATGCTTTAGCTTGGGACCTATACATATCTATTTATTCTATCTGCAGCCTTCCTTCAACTTGCTTGCACCATAGATTTCCTTATGCTGTTCTGTAACATCAAGCGAGACATCACTTCATCTCTAACTATCCTTTACTCTCATAATCAGGCTTTTCGATACCTAGACCATAGGCTGGAAGATATGCTACTGACGCCGCTGCTATCATTCTTGGATATTGAATCCTCGTGCTTATAGAACCCCTTCAGTTACACTCTCATCTCTAACCTATCAAATCTTCTCTCTCAAATTCTCACAGCCTGAACCCTAAATCGCCGCCCACCGAAAATGGCCTCACGGCGGTTCCGGTGCTCCCAAATATCCCAAATTCATCTTCAACAACCCTGAGCCCATCCCCAACATCATTCCACCATCAATTTCCCCCAAAACACCCTCAAATTCCCTGAATTTCGGATCTGAAATTCAACCCTAAAACCCTAGTTCACCCAATTCACCCTAAAACCTCACTAGGCCATCTCCCCACTCCCCTCACCCCTAATATCCCACTGGCTTGCCCAAAAGGCCTTTTAAATTTGAACAATTTCAGATCAAAATTCTAGAAAAGAAAGAAGAAAGAAAAAACCTAAAAGTCTACACCGAGTGATTCCGGAAGTTCAAATGGTTCAGACCTACATGAATCACTTGCTCTTAACAAGAGAAATTGATTCATGTCTATTTGATTTATTTTTCAAATCGGCCAAGTCCTCTGAGTCCAAATTGTTTCTTACATCAACCTAAGTTTCCGTTTCTCTTTTCTTTGTCGTTTTTCTTTTCTTTGATTTTTCTTCATGTGTTTGTTCTGTTGGTAGCTGCAGGATTTAGGTTATTATTTTTGTTCAGAATTATTTGTTTACTCTTGCCTTTAGTGATTTAAACTAATCAGTAGTTTTTTTAGGGTTAATTTATGCTTTTTATCACAGTCATTGATTGGTCAGTTTGTTGTTTTAGGGTTTATTAGTATTGTGTCCAGTTAATTTAATTCAAAATCATGAATGTTAGTTTCCTGTTATTATTTGATTCCCTGATACAATGATGTTAGTTGGTACAATAGGTTTAATTCTTAGAAAATGGCTCATTAATTAGGAATTACGGATTTATGTTAGGTTCAAATGTTTCTGTTTTGTGTCCTTTTGATTTCAAGTTCTATGATAAAAGAATTTAGATTCAGTTAAAAGCTTAACTGAATTAGGATTTGTCCCATTTGATCTTTTTTGTTTTTAATTCAGATTTTTGTGTTGTTTGCTGTAGTTTGTAATTGTTAAACACTCCTAAGGTCTTAATTGAATAGATGAAACTTAGGAGATTAATTTGGGAATAGGATATCAGATTTTAGAAGGGAAACTTCTAGAATCTGGGGCAGCTGGCCCAATTTTGGCCAGTACAAATGCTAGAGCCAATCAGAGGCTACCAGCTATCCCAATTCTGTTAGGAAAGATGCCTTGTAAGGGAATAATTCCCATTCTATTTTCATCAGCACATGGCACCCCAAAAAGGCTATATATAGACCTTTCTTTCACTCAAAAATTAGAGACCCTAAAAATACTAAAAAGTTTCTGCATTGTTTGATTAGAAATTGGTCGAAATTGTTCCTTGGTTTCTCTAGTAGCAAGAACTTAAGAGCTTTCATGGGAATTCTAGTTTTCTGGGTTTAAAAAGGATTCAAAGAAGCTGAAACCTGTTGTTCATTGCTACTGTTTCATCATCCTTTTTCTGCTGAAGCTTTATTTCTGTTTTTCTTTGCTGTTTCATGTATGTCCTCAACTTTGAAAGTGCAGAAAAATGAAGTTGTAGCTCATTGCTTGTTAAATGGAATGCATGTTCTTCATTTCAAATTACTACCTAACAATGTTCATCTTGTAGTTTTTCTGCAGTTTTTCTTTTATTATTAAGCATGTTATTATTGTTAAGATAGTATTCATAACCTAGAAGTTCAAATCAAGAGATGTATTATATTGAGAATTTCATTAAACACTTGAATGTATAAGTGAACTGTCAGGCTGTGTTTGTAAATTCCAGCCTATACTTTGTGTAATATTCTGACGCTGGATCGCAATTAATGCATTTAATTAGTAGTCTAAGTGTATATGTTCATTAAACTGATCTCATTACAACATGATTTTGTATGTGTTACAATTTGAAGTTCAGTTCTTGTTAACATCGTGTCTTAAATTAGATGTTTTTCGGTGAATATTGATGATTTCGCATAAGCTATAAGAAGGGAATTTGAGAATTTTGATTTGGGCCTGGAAAAGGCCCAGTCCAGGTAGCCTGGTGGACCTCAGATTAGGCTATTTTCGTTTGAACCTGTTCTTAGTCTTTGGGCTCAACTTCAGGCCGAAACGACCTTGAGCTCCTGTTTTCTTTCTTCAGAATGATAAATGGGTTCCTTGTCCGGGAACTGGATTGGAAATCAGCCCAATTAAAAGACCACACCATGACAAGCCAGCCATGCCCTTAATCCTCTGATTATGTATTGTGATCAACTTTCGAGCCCAATTGATGTTGATTGTTACCTGTGGACCATTTGACAAGCTTTTGTTGGTCTAATTCTCCTTTAATAACCAAGAATTTCCTTATGTTCGACCAAGATTTGTTTAAATAGTTGGAATCCTAGTAAATAGCCCAAGCTTTCTTACAATCAGTAGTTACATATTTTAAGTTTAACCATTTGTAAATGAGAGCATCCTTAGGCTTAATTAATTATAACTTTTAAAAATAGATTGAGGTGTGCCATCCGTAGTTAATCATCCATGGCCCTCATAAATATTCTAACTTAAATTTTAACAATGATTGTTCGTAGTTTGCTTTAGGCACATTTAATGTATCATCGTGATTGTGGACACGTTCACGTGACATAATCATGATCTTAAAAAAAATCGGAGTATGCGTTCGCGCATCTTTGACCAAAATTTCTTAATAATAATAAAGTGTTACTAATTGTGGAGACATTCGCGTGATATGATTTTTGACGCGCCAAATAAATGGGTAGACGTATGCGTGAAATATTTCAAAATATTTTCTTAATTAAAAAGGGCAAATACACATAGGTTCTAAAATGAGTAATTAGACAAATTGATTAAGCCAAGTATGACCAAAGCGACCGTGCTAGAACCATGGAACCCGGGAACGCCTAACACCTTCTCCCGGATTAACAGAATTCCTAACCCGGATTTTTGTGTTCGTAGACCATAAATAAGAGTCAACTTTCCTCGATTCAGAATTTTAAACTGGTGACTTGGGATACTATAAATTATCCCAAGTGGCGACTCTGATTTTAAATAAATAACCCCGTTTTGCTTGTTGCTTAAATTTGAAAAAATTCCCTTATACCCTTTCGGGGTGGTAAAAACAAGGTATGACGGACTTCGTTGTTGGACTCCCATGGACTCAGAGGAAGTTCGATGCAATGTGGGTTATTGTTGATAGGCTGACCAAGTCAGCACATTTCATTCATGTGGTAGTCTCATATTCTTCCAAGAGGTTAGCTGAGATCTATATTCGGGAGATTGTTCACCTTCATGGTGTGCCCATGTCTATCATTTCGGACCGAGGTATGCAGTTTATATCACATTTTTGGAGAGCAGTTCAGCATGAGATGGGCACACGGGTCGAGTTGAGCACAACATTTCATCCTCAGATGGACGGGCAGTCCGAACGTACTATTTAGATTTTGGAGGATATGCTCCGAGCTTGTGTCATTGACTTTGGAGGCTCGTGGGATCAGTTCTTGCCTTTAGCGGAGTTTGCCTACAACAACAGCTACCAGTCGAGTATCCAGATGGTTCCTTATGAGGTTTTATATGGTAGGCCGTGTCGGTCGCCGGTTGGATAGTTTGAGCCAGGAAAGGCTCGGTTGTTGGGTACGGATCTAGTACAAGAGACCTTGGACAAGGTCAAGATCATTCAGGATAGGCTTCGTACAGCTTAGTCCAGGCAAAAGCGTTATGCCAACCGTAAGGTTTGTGATGTGGCATTCATGGTCGGCGAGCGAGTGTTGCTTCGGGTGTCGCCTATGAAGGGCGTGATGAGATTTGGGAAGAGGGGCAAGCTAAGCCCTAGGTCCATTGGTCTTTTTGAGATTCTTGATCGAGTGGGAGAGGTGGATTATAGACTTGCATAGCCGTCGAGCTTATCAACCGTGCATCCAGTGTTTCATGTGTCCATGCTTCGGAAGTATCACGGTGATCCATTTCACGTATTAGACTTCAGCACTGTCTAGTTGGACAAGGACTTGTCCTATGAGGAGAAGCCGGTAGCTATTTTAGACCGGCAGGTTCGTTAGTTGAGATCAAAGATTTTCCTTCTATTCATGTTCAGTGGAGAGGTCAGCTTGTTGAGGCAGAAACCTGGTAGTCCGAGTCCGATATGCGAAGCCAATATCCCCATCTTTTCTTCGACTCAGGTACTTCCTTCTTATGTCTGTTCGAGGACGAACGGTTACTTTAGAGGTGGAGAATGTGATGACCCAAAAGGTCATCACTTGTTTTACAAATCGATTCTGTGTTCCGATGCCTTAAAAACCTCTTTTTATCTCACCTCGATTTGTGTGCGTAGTCCGGGTGTGTATCCGAAAAGCCATTATGTGAAAATCTGTGAAAAATGATAAATTTTATTTTTAAAATGAATTTAAGTTGACTTCGGTCAATATTTTAGGTAAACGAACCTGGATCCATGATTTGACGGTCCCGGAGGGTCCGTAGGAAAATATGGGACTTGGGTATATGACCGAAATTGAATTCCGAGGTCTCAAGCCCGAGAAATAAATTTTTGAAGAAAATTATTTAACTGAAATTATAAGAGTTTTCAGAAATTTAAATATGTTTGAATTTGATGGTATCGGGCCTGTATTTTAGTTCTGGAGTCTGGTACATGTCTTATATGTGATTTAAGTTGAGCTTGTAAAATTTGGTAAAAAACGGACTTGATATGACGTGAATCGGACCATCGGTTGATAAAAATGGAACTTAAGAGTTTATGAGATTTTTATTTGATTTTGGTGCTAAATTCATAGTTATTGATGTTATTTTGATGATTTGATCACACGAGCAAGTCCGTATGATATGTTTGAACTTATGTGCATGTTTGGTTTGGAGCCCCGAGGGCTCGGGTGAGTTTTGGATAGGCCACGGTGTGAAATTTGACTTAGGAAAACTGCTTGCGAAGCCTGGCTCGCAATTATGAGCTCGCATTTGCGAAAAACCCACCGCATTTGCAAAGACTGACTAGATAGGGAACCTTCGCAATTTGCGAAGCTTATGTCGCAAATGCGACCTTGACAGGCACCGCAATTGCGAACATTGTTTGCATTTGCGAAGAAAGTAGACATAGGTCATCCTTCGCAATTGCGAAGCTTTGGCCGCAATTGCGAGTTCGCATTTGCGAACCAGGCTTCGCAATTGCGATATCTGCGCCTGTGTAAATCATGACTTAGCCAAAAATCTCTTATTTTTCAAACTTTCTCAAAACCTAATTACTTTTGGGCGATTTTTCAAAGACAACTACTCTTCCAAATCGATTGTAAGTCATATCTAACTCGTTTTCTTTAATCTTTAACATCTTTTCACATTATTTCAGCTCAAAATCAATGGTCTTCATGGGGGAAATTGGGTATTTTGGGTAGAACTAGGTTTTTCAAATTTTGGCGATTTGGACCTCAATTTGAGGTCCGATTTCAAAACAAATTATATATTTGGGTTCGTGGGTGAATGGGTAATTGGGTTTTGGTTCGAATCTCGTGTTTTGACCATGTGGGCTCGGGGTCGATTTTTGACTTTTTGGGGAAATCATTGGAAAACTTATTTTCATGCATTTGAATTGATTTATTTAGCATTTATTGATATAGTTAAGTAACTTGTGGCTAGATACAAGTGAATTGGTGGTGGAAACAAGAGGTAAAGCAGTAGTTGAGGCTTGAATTGTGTTCGTAGCATCGAGGAAAATGTTTGGTCTAACCTTAGCTTGAGGGATTAGGAGTCGTGTCTTATTTGTTATGTGTTGGTTGTTGAGTACGACATATAGGCATGGTGACGAGTATCTATATGTTGGTGTCAAGCATGCTCTTGAGTCTTATACTATGATTAATGTGACTCCGATTCGTATTGTTCATGCTTTATATGTTGATTTCTTTTGTTGAACAAGGCTTGTGGAAGTATTATTGGTAATTGAACATTGAAGAGCGTTGGCTCAAGTATTATTGTTCATGCTCGTCAGCATGCTTCCACCTCCTATCCTTAACTGTAAATTTCTGCCTTTATTTTCCGTTGTATATGATTTTACTGCACAAGTTTATTTGGTAGTCTGGTCCTAGCCTCGTCACTACTTCGCCAAGGTTAGGCTAGGCACTTACCAGTACATGGGGTCAGTTGTGCTGATACTACACTCTGCACTGTGTGCAGATCCCAGTGCTACAGCTTTTGGACCGTAGTGAGGGTGTTGTCTTCAGTCCATTCAGGCGACCTGACGTAGTCCTGCAGGCGTCCGCAGGCCATGGCGCCTCCTTCTATCTTTCTATATTATTTCTTCTATGTATTTCTGAAACAACTTGTATTTATCTTTTAGACCCTTATTTGTAGAATTCTTAGATAGTCTGTGAAGTTGTGACACCAGATTTGGGTAGTTTTAGTTTATGGAGTTGTATCGGTATTAATATTAAACTATTACATTTCGTTTCTTCTGCTCATTTAATTCCGCTGTTTATATGATGTTTGTTCATAATTGTTAAAGGATTAAAAATGGAATAAGTAAATAATTGTAATAGTTGGCTTGCCTAGCTTTTACTAGTAGGTCATCACGACTCCCGAGGATAAAAAATCTGGGTCCTGACAGTGCCATGTTGAAATTAAAACCTTAAATTCCAAGTCTCAACGTTCCCATCTCAAGGATTCACAAAAGAAAAGGAAAACAATGGGAGAGTTTGGAAGAGAGAGTTTTGATGAACGCAAGAAGAAGGTTCAAGAATGCAGACAAGTATAAAAGACTACAAACTTAGTCTCTCAATTATCTAATAAAGTTAATGGACATGTGGAGCTGCCCATCCCGCAAGATCAAACACTAAAAGACACAACCAGAGCCAACCGATTATTTTAAATAAAGCTTGAAAATATGCAAAGAAGCCAAATGGAGAAATGTATGCTCTTAGATTAGATATTGTTGCTTCATCACAGTCGTTAGATTAGGCTAATTCATTACACAAACTAACAAATATATATATATATATATGTAAATTGTACAATCAGTACATTAGCTGTATAGGTATAATAGTTGTATATTAAATAGGTACAATAACTGGTTTTGGATTATAGTGTATAGCCAATAGATAGTGTATAAATACAACAGGGTTTTTTCTGTTTTTAACAAAAGACTTGTATAAATACATTATACTATAGCAATGATAACATAAGAAATTTTTTCCTAAATACAGTCTTTAAATTCCTATATGGTATCAGAGCTAAAACAACTATTATTAGGCAGCAATTCATCTTTGGATTGATCTCTCTATAACATAAGGAAATTTTTTCTAAATACAGTCTCTAAATTCCTATATGGTATCAGAGATAAAAACAGCTATTGTTAGGCAACAATTCATCTCTGGAATGATCTCTCTCTCGTTTGTCCCTTCACTATCACAACTAGTTGATCTATTTTCAAAACCTTTGTCTGGTCCTTCCCATCATTTGATTCTTGACAAGTTGGGGGTTGCTTCTCTCCCCTCCAACTTGAGGGGGGTGTTGAAATTGAAACCTTCAATTCCAATTCTCATCATTCTCCTCTCAAGGATTCACAAAAGAAAAGCAGAACAGTGAAAGAGTTTGGAAGAGAGAGTTTTGATAAAAGCAAGAAGAAAGTTCAGGAATGTAGACAAGTACAAGAGACTAAAGACTTAGTCTCTCAATTATCTGATAAAGTTAATGGGATACATAGAGTTTCCCAACCCATAAGATCACACACTAAAAGACACAGCCAGAGTCGTCCTATTATTTTAAATAGAGCTTGGAAAAATGTAAACAAGCCAAGTGGAGGAATGTGTGCTCTTACATCAGATATTGATGCTTCATCATAGTCGTTTGATCAGGTTGATTCATTACACTAACCAACGGATATATATGGAAATTGTACAACCAGTACATTAGTTGTATAAGTACAATAGATATATACTAAATAGGTACAATAGCTAGATTTGGACTATAGTATATAGCCAATAGATAGTGTACAAATATAGCAGGTTTTTCTTTTCCACATCAGAGTACTCTTGGTGTATAATTTATTGTTATGTGTTTATACATGTACATTCTCAATACTAATGCTACATATTGTTTATGCAAATTCTCTGTTTAAGATGACTGTAATTTAAATTTTATGAACTCATGAAACAAATTCTAATGTTAGGAAGGAAAACTTACGATATGTCATCCACAGGAAAAAAGAAGATAGTTTAACAAATAATTAAAATAATAATGGTTAGATTGACTGTGGTATATGCCAGGGGCGGACCTAGGGTGTAGAATACGGGTTCCCGGGAACCCAGTAACTTTTGCGTACATCCTGTATTTGTATTAAGAAATTCACTAAATACTTGTAAATATCTAACCGTGAACCTAGTTATCATTGCATATTAATCTAAATTTACGGTAGGAACCCATAAGCCTCAAATCCTAAATCTGTCTCTGGTATATGCATACAATATGAATGATGAAAGGAGGGAGCTATGGAACTATTTGAATAGTATCAGTATGTGGAGTCAGGTTCCTTGGCCCACAATAGGTAATTTTAATGCAGTCCTTAATATGTAGGATTGAATTGGTAGAAACCTAGTGACAAAGAGGGAAGTAGTAGATTTCCAGCACTATGTGGAATCTATTGGCCTGATGGAATTGCCTACCACATGAAGTAAATTTACATGGAAGGATAAACAAAGAGAAAATAGAGTGTATTCCAAAATTGATTGGGTGTTCATCAATAACGAGCGGCTGAATCAAATGCCTGCATATGTAGCAAAATATCTAGCAGAGGGCATACCACAATCCAATTAAAGTGAAAAAAATACACACAAAACATAGGCAAGCGAACCTTTCAGATATTGCAACATATGGGCAAGTCATCCTAGTTTTATGGAAAAAATTGAGACAGCATGGCAAATGCATGTGCATGAATTTGCTATGTACCAAATAATGAAGAAATTCAAGGAATTTAAGTAGAGATTGAAGGAACTAAACAAACACCATTTTAGGGATATCTTAGCATAAGCAGATAAGGACATACTAAAATTGTAATAGATACAAAGAGAGTAACGCACAAACCCCAGAGATCAGGGCCTACAGGATAAGGAAAAAGCATAATATCAAAAGTTTATATGGTCTTCTTATTTGGCAAAAAAACTTTCTGCAGCAGAGAAGTAAAGCAATATAGATAAGGGTTGGAGATGACAACTCAAAATATTTTTTCTCTGTAATTAAACACAAAAAACTTCAAGAAATTGTTACACTGTTAAGGGATGTCAATGATGTGATACACACAAAACCAGAAGAGATTTCCAAGATCTTTATAGAACATTATAAATAATTATTGGTGAAGAAAGAAGTAAACAGAATAAGAGCAGCAAGAAGAATTCTGAGGAATGGACATGTGCTCTCAACAACACAACAATTGGACATGACAAAACCATACATAGACAAAGATGTGAGGGATGCCATATTTAGTTTTGACAGTAACAATAGCCCATGCTATGATGCATATGGAAGTGATTTTTTCCAAAAAGGCATGGAGGATTGTAGAAATGATGTCACCACTACAGTACTCCAATTTGTGAGCAATAGCATTGGCACAATTGAGCGCAACAATAATAACCTTGATACCGAAGGTACCAATCCCACAGTATATATGTTAGTCAATTTAGACTAATATCATGTTGTAATATCCTCTACAAGTGTATATCCAAAGTAATATACAAGATATTAAAACATGCTTTGAACCATCTGGTCAAAATCAAACAACATTTATGGAAGGGAGATCTTTGATACATAATGTACTTATCTGTTATGACCAATTTTAAGGCATTATAAAAGGAAAACCTCACCAAGGTGTTTAATAAAAATAGATTTAAAGAAGGCATACAACATGGTAAGCTGAGAGTTCATAGCAAATACACTGATAGGATATGGGTTCCCTGAGACTTTCATTCAACTAGTTCTGACATGTGTTAGCACCACTAAATTTACATTGAAGGTTAATGAAGAAGGATTTGGATATTTTGAAGAGAGGAGAGGATTGAGGCAAGGGGACCCAATATCCTCTCTACTATTTGTCTTGGTCATGGAGTACTTATCCGGCACAGTACTTGAGATACTCACCATAACAAAAAAGATACAAATATCTTGTATTGCCTTTGTCAGTCAAGAAATGGAGCAAAATAGAGTGTCATGAACTAGTGGGGAAGATAACTAACAGGGTCAAGAATGCCTACTCAAGATATCTATCCTATGTTGGGAGATTACAAGTCATAAATGTTGTATTATTCTCAATATATAACTTCTGGGGAGTTGTGTTCATCCTGCCTCAGAGTGTTCTTAAAGAGGTGGACAAAATATGCAGGGACTATCTTTGGGGTAGTATTGAAGATCACAGACATAAAACTTGCATTAGTATCTTGGGAAAAAGTGTGTACACCAAAGAAGTATGGTAGGTTGAACATCAAATGGTGCATGAACTAAAATGTAGACGTTGTAGGGAAATTACTATGACAACTGGCAAGAAAGAAAGAAGTATTATGGGTAAAGTGAGTGCATGGGATAAACATGATGCATGAGAGAGACACATGGAATCACAACCCTCCTACGGATAATAGGTAGTAGAATTAGAGGAAATTAAATTCGCTTAAAGAGATTATGAAACAGTGGTACAATGATGTGAACTATGTGTTCACAGTGTAGAATCAAACATGTGGGCTATGTGATCAAGGGAGAATGGAAACATACAAGCATTTATTTGCAGAGTGTGTGCAATATGGGGGCATGATTTATCATATTTGGTAAGTGCGAATGGAGATCTTTAGAAATATAGATGTACATACAATTCTTGTAATAGAACATATACAAAAGTAAACAAAAATTAGAGTAAAATACATGCAACACAACTCTACATCTACAGGTAGGGGTAAGATGTGAACACACATCACTGTATTGGGAAAAATTGAGCTTACATATTAAAGTGGAATAAAAATAACGTGTCAAGACACGTAGACTAGTCAAAGAGTTACAGCTGGCAAAGAGACATGAGTTACAACATACGAGCAATGGCAAAGGAAGAGACACGGGCAGATATTCAAAGGACTCGGCGCCCGTGCCTATTTAAGTCATTTAGGTCCAGGAGTCACGGGGAATGAATCTAACAATATATGAGAGTACAGATACAGTATTTAATGAGAATTAAATACTGAATACGTTACAGAATCTGTATTAAATACAATAATTGTGTAACGTAGCATTCAATGTCTTTAATTACTCATAATAGCATAATTATGATAAGGGCAAAACACATATCTCCCAAATAGCTATAAAAGGGAGATAATTGATCAATTGTAGGGACATGAAATACTATTTGAATATATTGTTTTACTTGTTTCTCTTCTGGTTATATTATTGCAAGCCAAATTACTTTCTTTTATATATTCTTTTGATTATCAGTAACCCGAGTTCTTCTAAATTAAAGCTTTAACTGAAATCTCATTCTTTTGTTAAACAAATTGGTTCTGTTACCGGTAATTTGATAATCTATCCTCTTTTAGCTTAACTTTCCTTGTTGCATCAACCATGTCAAACAACAATGACAGCATTCAAGGAAACCAAGAAAACCAAAAACTTCAGGGAAATTAACAAGGTAATCAAACCCCGGTCCCTTCTCAACGAGGCTCTCCTCGACGGTCTCGTGGAGGCTCTCCTGATGGATCTCATACAAATGGAAACGCGCACTTTGAAAATGTTGAAGCTTTGCAGAAACTAATTGTTGCACAGGTCAGTAAAGCACTTGAGGCTTTTGCTAGCCAGTTACCTGTTGCACCACCCACACCCACTCCAAACAACAACACTTTGGAGAACCCTCGTTCTGGGCTTGTCAATTCAGGTAGCGGTGGAACCCCAGCGAATCACAGGAGGGAGAACCAGGTAACTTAGTCAATTCTGATTTACAAAATTTAGTACTAACATTGCAGAAACAGCTCAAGGAGAAAAGTGACCGCATAGAGCAAATACCCGGGGTGCCTCCTGTAACTAAAGGGATAGATACGGATAAATACTCCCAACAACCCTGGAAGCCAAGTGTTGCTCCCCTCCCGATTCTAAAGAAATTCAAAATGCCCGATATTCCAAAATATAATGGAACAACAGACCTACGAGACCACGTGACTGCATTCACAACAGGCGTAAAAGGCAACGATTTGACTAAGCAGGAGATTGAATCAGTATTAGTCCAAAAATTTGGTGAAACACTCACCAAGGGAGAATTAACATGGTATTCGCTTTTACCCGAAAATTTTATAAATTCTTTTGCTGAGCTTGCAGATTCTTTCATCAAAGCACACTCGGGAGCTCAAAAAGTTGAAAAAAGAATGGAAGATATTTTCAAGATCAAGGAAGGGGACTCAAAATTGCGTAGAGAGTTCGTGGACATATTCCAACATGAAAGAATGACATTACCCCGTGTACCAGATAATTGGGAAATTATACCTTTCACAAGCAATTTAAATGAAAAAAGCTCAGAAGCTACGAGGCGACTCAAAGAAAGCCTTTGTGAATTCCCAGCTACAACGTGGAATGACGTTTACAATAGGTATAGCACGAAGTTGAGGATAGAAGAAGATACTATTGAAGAAAAAGTAAGTTCGAGACTAGCGGAAACCGAAAAAAGGTCTGGTAAAAACAGGTATGAGCCATACATGGGACCTGCGGGAAACGATTCACAGTCAAAACAGGACAGTCAAAGGTATGATCACAGATCAAGGAATATTGAGTCAGGCTCTTCATCAAGATTTAGGAATGACCAAAACACCCATGAGTCACGAGATGATGATAGAAATTTGAAGGCGAGATTTGGCGGTTATAGTTTCAACGTGAGCACTTCCGAGCTCGTAGCTGTTTTGAGAAGCATGGGAGATAAGGTACGATGGCCAAAAGAGATGAGATCGAATCCAAATAGGCGCAACCCTGATCATTGGTGCGAGTTTCATAATGACCATGGGCATAAAAAGGCAGATTGTAGGTTTTTACAAAGTGAAGTTGATCATTTATTAAAACAAGGACACCTCACTGAGTTGTTCAGTGAGAAAGGTAAGCAAGCTTACATGAAAAACAGGCAGGAGCCTCCGAAGCCACCTTCTCCGAAAAGAACCATCAACGTTATAAGTGGAGGTGAAGACATCAATGGCATATCATACACCGCAGCTAACAAAATTTCCAAAGTTACAATTACCCAAGGGAAACGGGTGCGGCATGTTATAGAGGAAGAAAGCATTACATTTGATGATGCAGATGCAGATGGCGTATTAACCCCTCATAATGATGCACTGGTAATATCTCTAATTGTACATGATACTAATGTAAAATGAGTTTTGATTGATCCAGGTAGTTCCGTGAACATTATTTTGCTAAGAGTATTACGTGAGATGCAAGCAGAAGATAGAATAGTACCAAAGGCATGTACTATATCTGGATTTGACAACTCTAGTGTTGTGATCAAAGGAGAGGTAACACTCACCACATTCGCAGAAGGAGTCGTCAAAGATACAAAGTTTCAAGTAGTAGATATGGAGATAGCTTACAATATGATCCTTGGGAGACCATGGATCCATGAAATAGATGTTGTTCCTTCAACCTTGCATCAAGTCATTAAATTTCCATCACCCTGGGGAGTATGTCAAATTCGTGGAGATCAACATACATCTAGGAGCATCAATTCTATAGCAAATTCAAGTACGAAAAATAAAGGAAAATAGCAATCACAAAAGATAGTTGAGGGAACCACAACACAAACCTCAACTGAACAGGGACGAACAGATGTGGATTCAAGGCCTGACACCATTCAAGAACCAGAAGAAAACAAAAATATCAAAACAACAATTGAGGAATTGGAGTCTGTTGTGTTATTCGCTCAATGGCCTGATAAGAAAGTTTACGTAGGGACCAATCTTAGCCAAGGCATGAGAGGTAAGTTAATTGAATATTTAAAAACTACTGTAGACTGTTTTGCTTGGTGCCACTCTGACATAACAGGGATATCACCGGAGGTGATGACTCACAAATTAAATAAAGACCCATCATATCCTCCTGTCAAGCAAAAAAAAAAGAAAGCAAGGAACTTTCAAGAATCAGGTGATTCAAGAAGGGGTTAAAAAATTGCTAAAGATTGGATCCATCCGCGAGGTAAAGTATCCTAATTGGTTAGCCAATACTGTCATAGTTCCGAAGAAGAATGGTAAGTGGCGAGTTTGTGTAGATTACACAGACCTTAATAAAGCTTGCCCTAAAGATTCATTTCCCCAACCACATATAGATCAGCTGATTAATACAACTGCAGGGCATGAACTATTAAGCTTTTTAGATGCATATTCAGGTTATAATCAGATCAAAATGGATCCGGAAGATGAAGAAAAAACTTCATTTATAACAGATAGAGGGACTTACTGCTATAAAGTAATGCCTTTTGGTCTCAAAAATGTCGGTGCAACATATCAGAGGCTGGTTACTAAAATATTTCAAAAACATCTGGGAAAATCCATGGAGGTTTATATAGACGACATGCTCATTAAAACTCATCATTCGAGAGATCACATATCACACTTATCTGATGCTTTTCAAATTTTGCGCAAATTTAATATGAAGTTAAATCCCAAGAAATGTGCATTTGGTGTTGCATCAGGTAAGTTTTTAGGTTTTCTTGTTTCTAACCGTGGTATTGAAGTGAATCCCGCACAGATTTGGTGTTGCTTTCAAGTTGCTTAATGTTATATTCAAGACTAATAGGATGCCCGAAGAGTGAAGGTGGAGTACAATGGTCCCGTTGTATAAGATCAAAGGCGATATCCAGATCTGTAACAACTATAGGGTATTAAATTACTAAGTCATACCATGAAAGTCTGGGAGAGAGTGGTAGAAATGAGAGTGCGAAGGACGGTGTCTATTTCAGACAACCAGTTCGGGTTCATGTCGGGGCGATCTACCACAGAAGCTATCCACCTTATTAGGAGGATGGTGGAAAAATACAGGGATAAGAAGAAGGATCTCCACATGGTGTTTATCGATCTAGAGAAAGCGTACGACAGGGTTCCTAGGGAGGTCTTATGGAGATGCTTAGAGGCTAAAGGGGTCCCGGTTGCCTACATTAGGGCGATTAAGGACATGTATAATGGAGCTAAGACTCGGATTAGGACAGCAGGAGGTGATTCTGATTATTTTCCGGTTATTACGGGGTTGTACCAAGGGTCTGCGTTCAGCCCTTTCCTATTTGCCCTGGTGATGGATGCTATAACGCATCATATTCAAGGGGAGGTGCCATGGTGCATGCTATTTACTGATGACATAGTCCTAATCGACGAGACACGACGCGGCGTCAGCGAGAGGTTAGAGGTTTGGAGACATGCCCTTGAGTCCAAAGGTTTCAGGTTGAGCAGGACGAAGATGGAATACCTTGAGTGCAAATTTGGGGCAGAGCCGACGGAAGCGGGAGTGGAAGTGAGGCTTGATTCTCAAGTCATCCCTAAGAGGGGTAGTTTCAAGTACCTGGGGTCGTTTATTCAGGGGTCCGGGGAGATCGACGAGGATGTCACACACCGTATAGGGGTGGGGTGGATGAAATGGAGGTTAGCGACGGGAGTCCTGTGTGACAAGAAAGTGCCACTGTTACTGAAAGGTAAATTTTATAGGGCAGTGGTTAGGCCTGCTATGTTGTATGGGACCGAGTGTTGGCCGGTGAAGATCTCACACATCCAGAGGATGAAAGTTGCAGAGATGAGGATGTTGAGGTGGATGTGCGGGCATACAAGGAAGGATAAGATTAGAAATGAAGATATTCGAGAGAAGGTGGGTGTGGCCCCCATGGAGGACAAGATGCGGGAAGCAAGACTCAGATGGTTCGGGCACATTCAGAGGAGGAACACTGATGCACCGGTGAGAAGGTGTGAACGACTGGCGGTGGTGGGTACGAGGAGAGGTAGAGGGAGACCTAAGAAGTATTGGGGAGAGGTGATCAGGCAGGATATGGCGCGACTTAGGGTTACTGAGGACATGGCCCTAAACAGGGAATTGTGGAGATCGAGCATTAAGGTTGTAGGTTAGGGGAAATTGTGATGTCTTTTTTACAGCGCACTAGAGTGAGACTAGCCAGTTAGGAATTAGTCTTAGGATGATATTGATCAGCTACTGATAATGGGCTTTATCTGCTGTTTATTAGTATATCTTACATATTTCTAGTATTTCCTATATCTCTTATATTGCTGTTATTTTGTTATTTTATGGTATTTATGTTATGTTATGGATTTTATGGTATTTTATGTTATTTTATTATGAGTCTATTGATAGTACTAATATAGTGTCTCTTGTTGCCTTCTTGAAGCCGAGGGTCTCCTGGAAACAGCCTCTCTGCCCCTCGGGGTAGAGGTAAGGTCTGCGTACATATTACCCTCCCCAGACCCCACTTGTGGGATTACACTGGGTTGTTGTTGTTGTTGTTGTTGCTTTCAAGTAAAAAAGAAGTTCAGAGATTAACTGGAAGAATTGTAGCCTTAGGAAGATTCATTTCCAAATCATCAGAAAAGTGCTTTAAATTCTTTTCAGCTCTTAAAAAGCTGGATCATTTTGAATGGAATGAAGAATGTCAGTAAGCGCTCAGAAATTTGAAAACGTACTTATCAAATCCACCATTGCTGGCAAAACCAAAGGCTGAGGAAAAACTTCTCATCTACCTTGTTGTTTCTGAAGTAGCGGTAAGTGTTGTTTTAGTCCGAGAAGACCAATGTAAACAATATCCAATCTATTATGTTAGTAAATATTTGTTAGATGCAGAGACACGATATCCTCAATTAGCTTGCACTTGCATTGATCATGACATCTAGGAAATTAAGACCTTACTTTCAGTGTCATCCTATTGCTGTAGTAACTGATTATCCCTTACATAATATATTGCATAAGCATGAGTTATCAGGTAGATTGGCTAAGTGGGTTATAGAATTGTGTGAATACGAAATCACATACCAATCTAGAACTACTATAAAATCTCAAGTGTTAGCTGATTTCGTGGTTGATTTTAGTCAAGGGATGTAATTAGAAGCAGAAAAAGATTTACAGGTGTTCAATGGAGCTAACCCAGGAACTTGGATGTTATTCACTGATGGTTCATCTAACATAAAAGGTGCAGGTTTAGGGATCGTATTGGTACCACCTACGGGTGAAACCATTCGAAAAGCTATCAAATGTCATTCTATAACTAACAATAAGGCAGAATATGAGGTTATGATTGCAGGTTTAGAACTGGCACGAGAACTTGGCATAAATCAGATTATAATCAAGAGTGATTCACAACTTGTAGTTAATCAAATGCTGGAGACTTATACAGCCAGGGAAGCGAGGATGCAACAGTACTTGGAAAAGGTACGGGATTTGATAAAACAATTTAAAAATTGGAAAGTTACACAAATACCAAGGGACGAAAATGTTGAAGCAGACGCCCGAGCTAATCTAGCATCTGCGGTTGACGTGACAAGTGATGCAAACGCTTCAGTTATTCATTTGTTTCATTCAGTTCTCGACCCCGACAACAATGAGGTAAATTTTAATAACTTAACTTGGGATTGGAGGAACGAGATTGTTGCTTTTTTGCAGTATGGTACCGTCCCTGGTGATAAGAAAAAAACTCATGCGCTTCGAAAAAAGGCTGCTCGGCACTGCTTAAAGCAAGGCAATCTTTATCGAAAAATGATCAGTGGTTCCTTAGCAAAATGCCTCGGACCTTCTCAAATAGAGTACGTAATGAGAGAAATACACGAGGGGCATTATGGGAATCACGCAGAAGGAAGATCATTGGTAAGAACCCTAATTAGGGCAGGGTATTATTGGCCTAATGGAAGTAGAAGCAGAGAGTTTCGTGGCTAAATGCGATAAATGTCAAAGGTATGGTAACAATATGCATAGACCTGCGGAGTTACTACATCCGGTCATTGCACCGTGGCCATTTATGAAATGAGGAATGGATATCGTGGGTCCATTACCCCAAGCAAAAGGACAGGTAAAATTTTTTCTTGTACTTACTGATTATTTTACTAAATGGGTAGAGGCAGGAGCATTCAAACAGGTGAGAGAAAAGGAAATGAGAGATTTCATTTGGTGAAATATCATATGTCCATTCTGTGTACCAAAGAAGATTGTGTGTGATAATGGCCCTCAGTTTATAGGAGCTTAAATCACGGAATTCTTTCAAAGTTGGCAGATTAAAAGAATTACGTCTACGCCTTATCATCCGGTGGGTAATAGGCGAGCAGAATCAACAAATAAAGTCATTATCAACAATTTGAAGAAGCATTTAGAGGAATCAAAAGGTAATTGGCCAGAAGTGTTACCTGGTGTTTTATAGGCATATTGCACAACCGCAAAAACAAGTACAGGAGAAACACCATTTTCGTTGGTTTATGGAGCAGAATAATTCCCGTTGAGATAGGAGAGCCAAGTTCGAGGTTTACGCAGGCAACAGAAGAGTCTAATGACGAAGAAATGCATGTAAATCTTGATTTACTTGAAGGAAGACGGGAAGATGCATTAATAAGAATGGCAGCACAAAAGCAAGTCATAGAATGGTACTACAACCGAAGAGCACGCCCCAGATTCTTCAAAATTGGGGACTTCGTGCTCAAAAAAATTTTCCAATCTACGAAGGTAGCTAATGCGGGTAAATTAAGTCCAAAATGGGAGAGACCCTATAGAATTCATTATATTGCATGAAAAGGAGCATACGAACTGGAAACAATGGATGGCAAAATACTACATTCACATTGGAATGTTGTTCATTTGAAGAGATACTACTTCTAAGGAATACCCAGGGTCAGCTATCTATGTTTTAAAATTCTATTTTTGAATTGCTAAAATTTTATTAACGATTTTAGATGATAGGCAAAAAGTTAGCCCGTACTAAATGATGAGTCATGAACTGCAAGGCACGTGGAATACATTAAACTTCCCAGCCCAGGGTTATAAATATTTTGATAGAAATTCAAAATTGGTTTAAGTAGTCTTCATCTATAATCGTACCTCCGAGTCCCGTATGTTTTCCCTTTTTCAGGGAAAGGACCAAATGAGAGGAATAATCAAGTGCTCGAGGCTTCATACTTCAACACTCAAACACTTGGGAGACTACATAATATACACAGGCATGTGTATAAAGAAGGCAATGAAGATTGAGAAAAATCAAAGTTCAAGCCTGAAAAAGTCAAGTGCAGAGTAAAAGTCATGAAGTCACGAACTAAGGTCAAAGAAAACCTTACTATAGTTAGGGTAAAAGCTATATACTGAAACGGGTTATAAATAAAAACCTCGTATTTATTATTTTTACTTTTTAAAATCTGTTATAAGAAAAACAGTTACGAGAAAGTTATAGATGTAATTCAAATACATGTAAAGAGTTATTCAAAACTAGACAAGGTTCAAATAAAAATTTGTCAAAGTTATTTCAAAGAAACATGTGTGTTCCTATTTCTTTTAAACACCATTATGAAGTTGAGACGTCTTCTTAATTAAGTGTCGAATATAAGAGGGCCCTCTTTTATAAAACTCATGTTTAAATTAATTAGTCATGAGGTTAACAAAAGCATTTTTGAAGAATAAAAATGCAAATTATTCTATAAGTCCTTAGAAATAAAGGCATGAATAAAGTAAATAGAAGTTCAAGATAATAACAAGAAAACTTCTTAATGTTTAAAAAAAACTTAAGACTAAGTATGAACTTAGTTGTAAAGCTGCGAATTGTTTATACAAATTGCCCCATGAAAAGGTCTGGGGACTTGCGTTTCCAAAATAAACCCTCAAATGAAACCAAGGGTTTGATCACAATTTTCCGAATAAAACAAAAACAAAGATATTCAAACAACTAAAGTTGGTCACTCAGAAGTTGAAGGTACTGAAGCAGGAGCATCAACAGCAACGGGCTCAACTTGGGCATGAGTATCAACAGTTGCGGGTTCAACTTGACTTGCAGCAACAGGCTCGACTGGGCTTGAAATAGTTGGGATACCCGTATTGACTTCAACATTCACGGAAGCTTCGGCCACGGGAGAAGGAAAATCTTGAGTTTGCCGAGCTTTCTCAATAGTTTCATTGATTTTAGCCAACTCAGATTCCAAGTTGAAATTTTCTTGGTCAGCTTCAATTAGGGTACCACGACGTGAATTCAAAAACGCCCAACTTACTTCAATAACAGATTTATCTTCAAGGATCTCATAATCCCTTTCCCAGTCAGCAATCTCGTTCTTTAACTTCTTATTTTCAGCCAAGGCAGATGTGTAAGAAGTCTGGAGAGAGGCATGGGAGCTTTCTAAAGCACGCACCTTATCAGAAGAAGCTCGAAGGTCTTCTTGTGCCTGAGTCAAATTTTGTACGAGCTCCCCAGCGTAAGCCTCTTTTTACTTAAAAGAGCCTTCAACTCTCTAATTTCTTCACTAGCCTTGGCAGCTACTCTGAGAAAGAAGTTTCAAGGTGAGTTTTTTCTTTATTTGCTTGGCTTGAGGAAGCCTTTTCAACCGCCAACTCTGAAGTCAAAGCTCGTACCTGCTGCTCCAAGGTACTCTTACTCTCTTCTAAATACTCCACATCAATTTGCAAGCTCTCAAATTGTTCCCTCCAGTTGCACGCCTCTAACTGCGAATCACGCACTAATTGATCTGAGTGGGCAACTCTTTTCATCATCTTTGTGCCGTTAGCCTAAAAAGGGGGAAAAGAAAATAAGAATCCTCAAATATAGAAAAATTACAAAATAAAAGAAAAAAGAGAAGGAGAATACCTTCAAAGTGGCATGCACAATATCGTTCATCAGGGTCAAGGAACTATGGCTCTCTAGCTTAGCTTTCTCAATTGGGCCAATTAAAGGCTCTAGCCATACATCCGCTTGACCTAATTTCTTTAAGAGACTGCCCTCAGCAGGAACTTCAATGACTACTCGTCTCATAGCAGCACTCCTACTTGAGGATCCAACCTCAGTGCGATGAATGTTTGGAGGAGGAATTGTCGAAGGAGGAACAGAAGAGGTGGTAAAAATAGTCTGGGAAGGAACAGAAACAATCGAGACTGGCAAAGAATGAGTTACAGACATGGGTGTCAAAAAAGAGGCCAAGGGTACTTCATCTAAAACAGGGCCTAAGCCTTCACTACCAAACCTGATAATAAAAAGCTGCTCAGCAGAGTCATGAGTAGCAGAGGGAGCAATGTCATCATCGAGAATCAGGATCGGAGTCTCAGCAGACTCGGTAAGAGGAACAAAATGATGGGGGGATACCTATGCTTTATTATCAGAAATGATGCGTCTTCGAGCTCGTGGCCTTGTCACCAAAGAGCCCCCGTCTTCCTCCTCTTCAGAGTTTTGTTCCTCAATGGCAACGACTTTTCTTTTTGCAGAAGAACCCAAGATTATTTCTTGAGCCCTTTCCAAAGAGATGCGGGAAGTCGCGACTGCCTCGGCAGTGACTCCACGAATAGCAAATCCTGATAAAAAGATGGATTGAAATTAGTGCAATAAAAAAATACACGAAAAGATGAAATAAAATAAAAGCTCTTACCATGAGTTTTTACTTTCCAACCAAAACGGTTAGAAAGTGTCTTTCAAGACCTACCATCCATTGGTGCGGTCCTCAATAACTTGTCTACCCAATCACGGAAATTGGGAACGTCTTCCACAACTCCCATGGTTGCTAAAAAAAGGTAAAATTAGAAAAGTTGACAAACTTGAAAGAAAAAAGGTACGAGAAAGTAAAAAAGACTTACGTGCAAAATTCCACTTCTCAGGGAAGGGAACATTATCATCACCCACTAAACCAACAGTGGGGGCGGCAATAAACCTGGCATACCAGCCACGGTCTTTGTCATCCTCAGGGCCCACCAAAACTCTCTTGCTCCTGGCTACTAGTGTGAAAACACCATTGCGAAAGAGTCTTTGGGAGTAAAGATGAATCAAATGAGGGAAAGTAAAGGGAACACCGGTTGTGTTGGTCAAATGCCTTAAACAGGCAACAACCCTCCATATGATTGGGCCAATTTGACCCAAACAAACATCAAAGAAACGACAGAACTCAAGAATAATAGGGTCAATAGATGGTTTAAACCCTAAGGTGAAAAGGTATGTATAAATAAAAGAAAACCCTGTCATGTAAGAGGTATTTCTTTGGTTTGGATTAGGGTAATAATAGGGAAATCACTACTCCAATGACAGTCTCTACGAACTACATAAATCAAACCTTCTGTAATTTGAGTGGGATAAATATCAGCACGATCTAAACCAGAGACTTGGTTCCTAAGAGATTCTCTGTCATGATAAAAAGATAGTTATGTAGGAACTATCTCCTCTACTGTAGGCTCATGAAGAGGTTCAGAAGGTTCCTTACCTCTTGAAGAAGATCTTTGTGAAAGTGAACCCCTAGTTCTAGAAGAAGGGCCAGAACTAGGTAAAGGAGTGGAAAAACCGCGAACAGATCCTAAATTACGAAGCCTACCTCCCTTTCTGCTTCTAATGGGGGCATTAGGGAAGGTATCAACTATGGGAACCCTTCTAGGGTTAGAATTTGAAGAAGACATGACGAAGGAGGATGATACGATGAAGAAGCAAACAGGGATTTGAGAGATTGAATATTCAGTAAATTTTATGTGGAAAAAACAAAGAAAGAAATTATATTTATACTGATAAGCAACCACCGAAAGAAAAAGTGTAATGATGGAAGTACCATAATAATGATAGCTGACGCTTCATGAATAGTGGAGCCGTGAAAAAGCCTTAAAAAGAGCTGCAAAACTGCAGAACTAATGAAAAGGTGACACGTGTGAAGAACATTAAATGGAAGTGACAATTGAAGCGTCAATTTTGTCATAGCATTAATGGTGACAAAAATTCTCGTTTTAATGAAATCCACTTCCCAAATATTCAATTGATGAATAAGTGGCAAGTGGGAGGACTATCTGTATTGGAAAAATTTGAGTTTACATATTAAAGTGGAATAAAGATGACGTGTCAAGACATGTAGACTAGTCAAAGAGTTACAGCTGACAAAGAAACATGAGTTTCAACAGATACAAGCAATGGCAAAGGCAGAGGCACGGGCAAATATTCAAAGGACTCGGCGCCCGTACCTATTTAAGTCATTTAGGTCCAGGAGTCAAGGGGAATAAATCTGACAATATATGAGATTATATATACAGTATTTAATGAGCATTAAATACTGAATACGTTAGAGAATCTGTATTAAATACAATGATTGTGTAACGTAGCATTCAATGTCTTTAATTACTCATAATAGCCTAATTATGACAAGGGCAAAACGCACATCTCCCAAATTGCTATAAAAGGGAGATAACTGATCAATTGTAGGGACACAAAATACTATCTGAATATATTGATTTACTTGTTTCTCTTCTTATTATATTATTGCTAGCCAAATTACTTTCTTTTATATATTCTTTTGATTATCAGTAACCCGAGTTCTTCTAAATTAAAGCTTTGACCAAAATTTCATTTTTTGGTTAAACAATCACCCCACCCCCCAAATCCCACTTGTGGGACTAAACTGAGTATGTTGTTGTTGTTGATATACAGAATAAGAGAAGAGCTACTAGTTGCCAGAACTTGATTAACAGACGTTTTAATTAGTATTTACTGTCTGAGGCTTAGTAAGTTATAACACCCTTCCTAGGAGGTGGTTATAGTCCTAAGTGCTCTTTGGCTATATTGAAAATTTTGGTTGTCAATGGTAATATTCACGGTTATTACCAAAAAAACAGAAATAATTAAACATATTTTGTTGTTATATTTTATTAAAATTATATTTGTTGAAATTAGCAGTTTTCCCATCGAGTTATGCCAAAAAAAAAATATAAAATCATTTCAATAGCATATAGCAGCCATTGTAAAGTTTTCAACCCTTTAATTATATAAACCTTGAATTTCATTTTAACATATTCAGCTACTCGTGAAGGAATGCCGTTTTTTTTTCTTTTTGATACTTCATTTTCTTTTAATAGAATTAAGAGGTTATTATACACCCCGCAGTTTTTTATTAGCTTAAAGATTAATTTTTTTTGGGGGGGTTAATCATAAGAACTAAGACGAGTTTGAACACTAAATTTAGATAGATTGGAATATGAATAAGATCAAATAATCTACTAGAATTTTTCATGAAACATGAAATTAAAAAGTGTGAGATAGTTAATTTATTTAAGTTTACACCCCAAAAAAAAACTTGAATCTAATCAAAAATTGTACATTGATCTATCCTACTTGACATGTATTATTGCATGGCAGCTCCGAGCCACCTGATACATGTTATCCGTTATTACAATTGAAATCGAACTATATATAGTTACAACAACAACAAAATCACTATAATCCTAATACTTTAAAAAGAGAAACGAAAGAATTGATCAAATGCTTTTTAATTCTTATTACTTGAAGAAACTTCCAGCCATCTTTAACAAGTCTCCTTTTTTCTCACCTTTCATCTCTAGAATCTCTGGTGGGGCTACGGTCGCCGTGGTCGGAATCTTTTTTAAACATACCTTGAGCCATTTTCATGACCCCGCCGAACCCACCACCGGAATCTCCATCATCCTTCTCTGGACCATCTTCGTCACCTGATTTTTTCTTAAGCATTCCTTGAGCTTTCTTGATATACTCACCGTATCCTCCCCCGGATTCACCATCACCTTTCTCTGAACCATCGTCGTCACCTGACTTTTTCTTAAGCATTCCTTGAGCTTTTTTCAAATACTCGCCGTACCCTCCACCGGATTCGCCATCACTTTTCTCTGAACTGTCGTCGTCGCCGGATTTGTTCTTGATCATTCCTTGAGCTTTCTTGAGATACTCGCCATATCCACCTCCAGAACGACTATCATCTTCTTCTGAACGTTCATGTTCGGAGTTGTCACCAAATTTTTTCTTCAACCTCCCTTCAGCTTTTTTCATATGTTCGCCGTGCCCACCTCCGGAGTGATCATCATCATCAACTTCCTCTGAACGTTCATGCCCATAATTATCACCACCAGATTGTTTCTTGGATATTCCTTTTCCCTTAGTCGTATGTTCGTCGTGCCCTGTTCAGACATAATATACTTAATGAAATAGAGTAATTAAAAGTGAACTTTTCGATAAGATTATTACATAATTTAAAATGAAATTACAGCATAGCTCCTAGGTTCATATCTCACCGCTACTCAAAAAAATGATATTCATGTGGTTGGTTAATACAATAAAGAATTAGGTCTTATATAGAGCATGTTGAAGAATAATACTCTCTCTCTTCCACTTTACTGATAATCTTACTTTTTGGAAAGTCAAAACAAGGTTTTATTTAAATTTTTTATAAATAATTTTTAAATATTTTAAATTGCTAATTAGTGTGACTTATACTTTCTATATATATAATTTTTATATATGTAAATTTTATTCAAAAAATTTGAAAACTTTATGTCTGAATTCACACCAAAAGTAATTTTACTGTTGTACTCCTCCGAAAAGATTTACATAAACTGAGTATAAATAAATAATTAGAGATCTTTGTAACACTTCAACACTCACCTCCAGCATGATCATCATCTTCCTCTAAACGTTCGTGTTCGGAATTGTCACCAAATTTTTTCTTCAACCTCCCTTCAGCTTTCTTCATATTTTCGCCATGTCCACCTCCAGAATGATCACGATCACCTTCCTCTGAACGTTCATGGTCGTAACGTTCACCGGATTGTTTCTTCGGCATCCGTTTATGCTCTCCGTGCCCATCATCATCATCTCTAGAATTGTCGTCATCGCGGCGATGCTCCGACGAGCCCTTGTTAGCCGCAGTACCGGAACCCTTTTTGGATGCGGGACCGGTGCCGGTGCCAGCAGCTTTGTTGCCTTTGGAATTTTTGAGCTCATAACCGTGGAGATAATCTTCAGCTTGTCCAAGATACTTTCCAATTCCTTCTTCCCCAAATTTCCCGTAATGTGAGGCGGCGCTAAGAATGTCAGCGGCAGCTCCGGCAAGCTTTGCATTGTCGAATTCTTTTTGTGCGCCGCCACCGCCACCTAATTTAGCTTGTGCGGCATCAGCTATCAGCTTTGCGCTAGCCATCAGCTCAGAATTTGTTGGCTTTTTGTGCTCGTTGGGATTATGAGCAGCAGCACTGCCGCTTGCGGCAGCGGTCTTGCCACCTGCTCGGGTGCCGGAAGTTTTCTTTTCATGGTGGTCATCGGAAGTTTCTGTGTCGTCATTGTGTGCGGTGGTCTTGCCACCTGCACGATGGCCGGAAGTTTTCTTTTCACGGTGATCATCATCTGAAGTTTCTGTATCATTGTGTGCGGCGGTCTTGGCGCCACCACCACGGTGGCCGGAAGTTCTCTTTTCACGGTGATCGTCATCGGAAGTTTCCTTGTAACGGTCGTCGGGATTTTCTTTGTCATCTTTGGAACTGAGAAACTCCTTTCCCTTTGCAAAAAGGGCGTCCATTATTATTAAAAAGTGAAGTAAAAATTGATTTATTTATTTTTTTGAGTGTTGATGAAAAATAAAATGTGCTTTAAATGGGAAGGATAATAAGAAATGGTGAATGTGAAAATTTATATGGGTGTTTTAGAGATATTTTCTGAAGAATGGAGCGTTGAACAAAATTTTCGTAATTTTATGGCTATAAAGTCAACACCGTAGAGTAAGTATAAGTGGACAACGATTGTTTTCCCCATAATACTAAGGTTCTTCTTCAAATTAAAAGAATAAAAAACAGACTATCTCACAAACTGTTGTTAATATGCTCTCTTATTATATATCTAACATTAATAACTTAGATTTAGACCTGAATGATGTGGAGATTATCTATGTCACTTAGCGAAAGCAAATCAAATAAATATGGTGGCATAAGTAGGCGTTTGGACATAAAAATTGTAAAATTCTAAAAATGGTGGAAAAAAATTTCAAGTGAAAATGGTATTCGAAATTTAAAGTTGTGTTTGGACATAAATTTTAGTTTGGGTTATTTTTGAAGTTTTGTAAGTGATTTGAGTGAAAATTTTAAAAAACAGCTTTTTAGAGTTTTTTAAATTTTCGAAAATTTCCAAAATGCATCTTCAAGTGAAAATCGGAAATTTTATGAACACACGCTGATTTCGAAAAAAAGTAAAAAAAATAGAAAAAAGGAAGAAGGATGTATACCTAAAGCATGTTTATTTTTTCAAAATAGGAAATGTTATACCAAGTACCTTTCTTTCTAACTTCTCACTACGAGTTGGAATCTAGGGGAATAAATTACTTAGGGGTATTAGTAATATCAGGAATAGTTATGGATAAATTAGCTATGCAAGGATCAATTATACAAGATTTTGTTATGCATGATCTAATTATGAAGAAATTAGTTATATAAGGATTATTAATGCATGGATAAGTAATTTATAGATTGTAAGGTAGAGATTTTTTTGTTTATGTTAAATGTTTACTTTATTTTAATTATACATATGTAATTTAAAATATGTGGGTTTGTTGGTCATTTGATTGTCTAATTCATGTATAACTAATACATGTATTAGTTATTCCATATTTTACCTTGCATAAATGATACTCCCATAGATTTGTTGTACAAACTTATCTATGCATTACTTATACTTCTAATGGAAAAAACAACCAAACATAACATTGGTTTTGCTGACTTCTATACTAAGTAACTAAAAGTCTGCCAAATATATATGATATTAGTTATGTTGCTCATAATACGTGAATAATCCTATAACCAGCTACCAAATTACCAAACAACCCTTACTATTTTTTTACAGTATGTCTTATACATTCTCATATATACTATGCGTGCAATGGTCTCTTTGACTTTACTCAGAACTAAGGGCTGGTTTCGTAAAAGGGATAAGGGATAATTAATTCAGGGATTAAGTTTAAATGAGTTTATCCAACGTTTGGTTGGATAAAATTGCGATATAATTAATCCCGGGATTAGTTATATAGCAATAAAGGCCTGTCATCCGGAACATTCAATGAAGAATATTCTATAGCATTAAGTGCGTAGTCCGTTACAAAGAATATGACATTCATAGCCAGCCGTACACATTCTTTAAAGGCCCCATAATTGTCATTTAAGAGGGGCTTGATCCTAGAACATTGTTCTCTAGGTGCGGTTATAAATAGTAAGCTCAACATCCATTGTAAAAAAAAAGAACTTTCTAACAAACTTATGTGATATAGTGTTCAAAGTTCAATAACATTCTCATTTTCTTGCTCATTAAGATCGTTATTACTGCCTTCAGAAGCTCTGTTCCCGAAACCAAGCTCTTTGTACTCTCATCTAAATTTTAACGCTAAATCTTGTATTTTTATTTAATTTTATTTATTATTTTGGAATCAAATCGATTCGCTTGTCTATAAATCATGTATAAATTCAACTGTACCGTTTTACGAGTAAATAGTTTGGCGTCCGTCGTGGGGCTTAGACAATTGCGTAATTGGATTGATCCTTGCATATATTACTAACCTGTTTGATTCTTTGTTCACAGCAAATCATTAAAAAATGGAAGATAACAATGTCAACATCCCATATAATGTTGAGGCCCTAAGGAAATCAGCCTCAGTATGAAGACTCGATCAGTGATACCGCAACGAGGGGTATGAGGCCACACAAGTCCATGGCGGATAATATTCACGACATATTCGAGAGGCAACCCCTGATGATGCTGAAGACGAGCACGCTGCCAAAATAGTTAAGATTCCTGAGAGAGCAAAAAAAGGCTATTATGGGCCATCTGTCACGACACGATCAGGTCATGACAAAGTTGAGGCAGGCGTTGTCAGGCGCTTCCAACAACGTTAATGGACGAGGACCAGCTCCTCCCGGTGCTCCAGCGAACCAAACAACGCAGAGGGTTAACAAAAATACCCCGAGGGGAGAAGTCGGCTTTGACAGGGCCCGGGGGAAATAGTAGCGGATCCAGTAGTAACAATGAGAATGATCACTTTAAAACCGAACTCATGCGGTTTATGAGAGAAATAAATGCCCGAATGGATCAGATACCGGTTGCACCACCAGTATTGAAAGGACGGGACTCAAAGAAATACACCCAATTGCCATTTAAACCAAGCGCGACGCTAGAGTTGATCCCGAAGCAGTTCAAGATGCTAGACGTCTCGAAATATGATGGACTTCGGATCCTCATGAGCACATCACCACCTATACAACAATAGTGAAGGGGAATGACTTAGCTCTGCACGAGATTAGGTCAATCTTACTGAAGAAATTTGGGAAAACCCTCACGAAAAGGGCCCTGACGTGGTATTCGCTTTTACTTGAGCACACAATAGATTCCTTCGAGATGCTCGCGGTCTTTTATCAAGGCCTATGCCGGGGAAATGAAGGTACAGGACCGAAATACCAACATATTCAGGATAGCACAAGGAGAGTCTAAATTGTTGCGGGAGTTCGTGACCAGATTCTGGAAAGAAAGGAAGTTATTACCGGTTGTACTAGACAAATGGGCAGTTGAAGCGTTTACTAAAGGGCTGAATCTGAGAAGTTTCGATGCTTCCCAAAAATTGAAAGAAAGTCTGCTCGAGTTCCAGGAAACAACATAGGTGAATGTTCACAACCGGTACGAGTCGAAGATAAGAATTGAGGATAACCAGCTCAGTTTCCCAGCATCAACCAAAGGTCAAGATCTAGAGAAGAATAAAGAGAAATTGAAGGATGATTTTGACACAGATCGACGGACTTCTAGAGGTCAGTTTTACCCTATGAAAGGGCCAAAGGACGCTGTAGAGGTTTTCGATCAGGGATAGATTCACTACTGATAGGAGAGCTGATCACGGTCGGAACAACATATCATTGCAGAACAAAGAGGTATCGAGCTCTTGAGTCTCCACTTACCCCAGATTATCCAAATACAACTTCAACGTCAGCGTGGGGAACTAGTATTTTCCATGAGGAGCATTAAGGAAGCACGGTTCCCTAGGCCAATGAGATCTAATCCCAGTCAGAAGGATCCTAATTTATTGTGCGAGTACCATGAGACCAACAGCCACCGGACTGGGAACTGCCGGCATTTGCGCGTGAAGGTGGCAACTTTGCTGAAAAATGACCATCTCAGAGAATTCTTAAATGACGGGGCTAGGAACAACTACGGCCACAACCGAGAAAACCCGGAACCCTCGAAAGCAGGAGAAGATCCCCTTATCTGACATCAACATGATTTTCGATGGGGAACGAGATTAATGGTGTAACTTTCTCGGCAACTAAAAAGATGAAGGTATCAATAACCCATAGCAAGAGACTCCATGAAGTCTCTAAGGACTACATCACCTTCATAGCAAAGGACGCATATGGACTCTTACTACCACACAACAATGCCCTAGTAATCTCTCTTAATGTTTTAGATTTTAAAATTAAACGTGTTTTGATGGACAGTGGAAGTTCAGCCAATATTATCCAATGAAGAGTACTGGAGCAAGCCAAGTTGACCGAAAGTATCATTCCGGCCACAAATCTCCTCACCAAGTTCAATCCAGAAAGCATGACAACCTGAGGAGAAATTATGTTGCCTAAGAATGTCGAAGGGGCGTGGAGACGACCCTTTTTCGAAGTAGTAGACAGTGATATAGTTTACAATATCATTTAGGGAAGATCATGGCTGCACGAGATGAAGGTTGTGCCATGAACCTACTATCAACTTCTGAAGTTCCAAACCCCAAAGGGAATCAAACGGATAAGAGGAGATCAATCGGCAATAAAGGAGATGAACGCAATCTCAATTTCCAGTAGCAAAGGTAAGAGTATGTGACATATCAATCATAGGAGCCGACACACCCCTCCCAAGCCAAATGAAGTCAGTAGGGGGGAGGAGTCATCAGAATGTTATCAGGTACCAAGATATTTCCAGGTACCATAAGAAATAGATGCAACAAAGTCCACAGCGGAAGAACTTGAATGAGTTGCGTTATTCGATAAGTTATTGTAAAGGAAGTTTCATTTGGGGACAGGACTAAATCCCGAGCTCATGATAGGATTCATAAAATTTCTTAAAATTAATGTTGACTGGTTTGCATGGTCATATGCGGATATGACATGTATCCCACCAGAAGTGGTCGTGCATAAGTTAAGTCTGGACCCTAACATCCCTTCGGTGAGGCAGAAAAATGCCTCATTGCCAAGTTTAGAAACAAATTCGTCAAAGAAGAGGTAAATCACTTGCTTAATATCGGTTTGATCTGGGAGTTAAAGCATCCTGGCTGGCTAGGTAACTTGGTAGTAGCTCCCAAGAAGAAGAATAAATTTCGTATGTACGTAGACTGTAAGGACCTACATAAGGCGTGCCCAAAAGACTCGTTCTGATTGCCAAACATTGATCAAATGACTGATGCGACGGCCGGGCATGAGTTGATGAGTTTCCTTGATGCTTACTCCGGGTACAACCAAATCAAGATGAACCCGAAGGATCAGGAAAAAACTTCGTTCATAACAAACTTCGGCACATATTGCTATAATGTGATGCCTTCCGGGCTTAAGAACGTCGAGCCACTTATCAAAGACTTGTAAATAAAATGTTTGAGAAGCAAATAGGTAAAATCATGAAAATTTACATAGATGATATGTTGGTTAAGTATTTGAATGCAGGTGATCATCTTAAACACCTACAAGAAACCTTTGACATCCTAAGGAACCATAATATGATGCTTAACCCCGAATACATTCGGAGTTAGCTCCGGTAAGTTATTGGGGTTCATGGCATCGCAAAGGGGGAGAAATCAATCTCGATAAAATCAAAGCCATTGAGGACATCCCTGACCAACTATCAAACGTAAAAGAAGTTCAAAGGTTGACAGGAAGACTGGCCGCCTTAAGCAGATTCATTTCTCGGTCTTCGGAAAAATGTCATCACTTATTTTCACTTCTCAAAAAGAAGAATAACTTCGATGAGACTCCAGAATTCCAGTGGTCTCTAAAGGATTTGAAAAGGTATTTATCGAGTCTTTCATTATTATCAAAACTGGAGGAAAGCGAACAATAGTTGATTTACTTAGCGGTCTCGGAGGTAGCGGTAACTGTTGTTTTAGTCCGTGAGGACAAAGGTACGCAATCTCCTATTTATTAAATTAGTGAAATTTTAATGGGAGCAGAAACTCGCTACCCACATCTTGAGAAACTTGACTTAGCTCTTGTAGTCACTGCTCGGAAGCTTAGGCCTTATTTTTAATGTCATCTGATAGCCGTGGTGAAAACCTTTCCCCTACGGAATATCCTTCACAAACCTGAACTTTCAGGGCTACTGGCCAAGTGGGCAGTCGAAATTTGTGAATTCAACATAGAATATAAACCTAGAAATGCGATTAAGTCACAAATTTTGGCTGACTTTGTGGCCGATTTTAGCCCAGGACTGTTGCCTTTGGCTACCAAAGAAGAAGTGATGGTGTCAGAATCGACATCTGAGTTTGGACATTTTTCACGTACGGAGCTTCCAATGTGACAGGGTCCGGGTTTGGCATAGTACTAATTGCGCCTTCGGGAGAAACCCTAAGGCAAGTCATTCATCTGACTAACAATGAAGCCGACTATGAGGCTTTGATTGCAGGACTCGAGCTGGTCAGGGGACTGGACTCCGAGGTCATCGAAATCAAATGTGATTTGTCATGACCTAAAACCCTCTATAGGCCGTGATGGTACCCAACGACGCTGTTAGGCAAGCCAACGGTGAACTATTACGTTGATTGTTCATTTTATTACTTTTGAAATCACAAATTTTATTAAGTAAAGAAATTTATGCATTTAAAATCATGGATTCGTACATAATTAGTAAGGCATAAAGAAAAAATGATGAAAATAATATGCAAATCCGTATATATCAACTAGATTATCCCAAAATATTATGTCATAAGTGATGAGCATTTACTAAAGAGTACAATAATAATACAATGTCTGTCTGGAATACAAGTTAGACAGAATAAAGTAAATAAATATGATGAAAACTATGTGTTTTGTGAATCGTATCATAAAATATAGCTCACCATAAAGTTCCCTCAACAGTTGTACCTACACGCCCAAATGACTATGTCAGATCCTGCACATTTAGTGCAGAAGTGTAGCATGAGTACGTCAATCAACGTATACTCAGTAAGTACCTAGCCTAACCCCGAAGAAGTAGTAATGAGTGATCGATATCGACACTTACTAGTGATCCAATAAATCAATATGGAAAATCATAAACAGATACGAAGCACAATAGTAATAAATAATAATGGGGTAAAATTGTAACTAACATAATCCTCCACATTTCTTTTAACGATATAAATCTCTCAAATCCCATAGGCTACCTCAACAGATCAAAAATATATCAAATGTAATCTCAAACAAATAAGGAATACCATATAAATACTAGGTCTCAATAAAAGGGGCATCTCACGAGTATTCGGACTCCTAGCGGTATTACGCACGATTATGCCGAGGTCATACAGCCCGATCTAGAGTGATGTGTACACTGCTGAGGATCGACCGACGCAAACCAGAGAGGCATCTCAATATACTGCCGAGGTGTTCGGCCTGATCCACAGGAAAGGAAGAAACTTATTGAATTACGAGACACGTGCTTATAACACATGTACAAGAGCATAAAGTGAATATAACTTTGAGCGTTTATCAATTATATTACCAAACAACTCAAGGTGATAAAGCTCGGCCTAATATATTCCTAAATCAATTTCAATTATAAATTCAATTAATTAAGCTAGCAAATTGAGTTCAAATAATTCCAATATTACATGATAGAGTCATAAGTCTACCTGGACATAAACATATTTTAGCTACGTGCAGACTCTCATCACCTCGTGCTTACGTAGAACTCACAACTAGTAGCACATAATAATTTGATACCTAGGGGAAGTCTTCCCCTCATGAGGCTAGATAGGAGACTTACTTGCTCCGAAGTTCTAATAACCTGCTCCAATGCCTCTCTAACTCCTCAATTCAAAGCCAAACTATCCGGGACTATTCAAACAACATGAAAACCAATAAAAATATACTCCAACACTCATAATTAATTAATTTATAATAATTCTCAACTCTACTCGAAAAGTCAACAAAATCAACCATCGGGCTCACGTGCCCGGATTCCAAAACTTCTTGAAGATAATCATTACCCATAACACCATGAACTCAGATATATAATTTATTCCTAATTCCATATCCAATTTTATGGTCAAAATCCAAAAATATCAAATCCTAGGTTTTCTACTAAAATCCCACGATGTTCATAACTTTTCATGTTTTAAATCCACATATAACCCATGTATTTAACTCACAATATGTATAAATATCTTACATCAAGATAGATTATGAAAATGGAACCCCAAAATTACCCCAAAGTCGGCTCACATGGAAGAAAAAAAGATAAAAATAAGCCAAATCCCGCTTTAAAACAAATCTGCCCATGCTCGTCCTTCATCACGTTCGTGTGCCCCTAGTCGCGTTCGCGAAATCCTAACAGTCCAGAGCATCGCATTCATGTACAACACAATGCGTTCACGCTGACCAACTTGCCCCCAGTCTGGAACTCCTCATTCGCGTTCGCGAAGGGCAACCTGCAAGCCCAGTAACTCACCGCGTTTGTGATTGCCTTGTCGCGTTCGCATAGGGTAAAGTCTCCCCCCCCCCACAATTTCTCCTTCACGTTCGCGACTCTTCCTTTACATTTTTGAATCACAAAAGGAAGCCATCAATATCCTTCTTCACGATCGCTGAGGCGATCGAAGCAATAATAAAAACCCAATGCAAGTCGGGGTCAAATCCATAGGGAGTTAGAATTTTGATTAGGTATATACCTTGTGTGAATGTATGATGTACCTCAAATTACACTTCCACATATTTGGTTGTTGTTTTTACTTCTATTTATTATGCTAATGTTTGTAAAAGAAAAGCTAAGAGATAATATTTTTGGTTTTGGTTGTTTTTCAAGTTATAAAAGGTCTAGGGTCGTGACTTTCACCTGGGTAGTTACCTAACGGGTTGTAAACTCTAGGAAAATTTTAATTGGTTGGGGTCGTAATATAGCAATCACACGCAATTACCCACTCAATATCTCTCGGTAGTTAGAGTGATTTTGTCCAATTTGGCTTTCTCAAGTCCAAATGGGTATTGCACAAAACAAGTGATAAATGCTCAGGTCGGGTCTTACTATCTCTAGATTCAACCCTTAATTTGGGGCTATCAATTTCTTGAGTTCACCCCAATTTCTTGTTAGCCAAGTTTTCCTAGACTTAGTCTCTCTTTCTTAACTAGAAACTAAGTCAAAAAGGCATGAATCAATGTTTGCAACCATTAATTCTTGAATTCAAGAAAGAACTAGGATAAATATCACTAACCCAGTCACAAACAAGCCCTAAATCAATCACCCATCAAGTACCTACACTAGGATTGGGTCACAACCCTAGCTAGAAATTTAGCTACTTGTGGAAAATGCAGAAATTAAAGAAGAAACTAAGATAAAATCCATAATAGATGATAAGGGAAGAAAATCTAATATTAAAATGCTAAACTAGTACAATGTTACCCAATACAGTAAGTGAAAACGGCTCAAGTGCTCTCACAAAATAAAACTTAATCTAAAAATGACAAAAAGTTCTATTTATACTAAGCTGAAAATATCTGACAAAATTGCCTCTGCGAAGGTTGTGCGGCCACAAAATAATGTATGTAGTCCGCACAATGAGACTTGGCTTGACAGGTTCCAGTTCTGCGGCCGCACAATTCTGGATTGCGGCCGCACTCCTTCAACTTCTGCGGACCGCACATTTATGAGTGCGGCCGCACTCTTGCTTCTGCGGCCGCACAACTATAGTGCAGTTCGCACTCCTTGATATTAAGCTTTGGCTGTGAGAGACTTCTGCGGACCGCATAAAAATGAGTGCGGGCGTGCTCTTGATTATGCGGCTGCACAAAAATAGTGCGGTCTGCATTTCTTCTTGAACT
Organism: Nicotiana sylvestris; assembly: GCF_000393655.2. Lineage (NCBI taxonomy): Eukaryota > Viridiplantae > Streptophyta > Magnoliopsida > Solanales > Solanaceae > Nicotiana > Nicotiana sylvestris. The sequence goes on along the minus strand of NC_091066.1, from coordinate 152,172,418 downwards.
TAAAATCCCATCTCTCTCATTTTAGTCTTCTGCGGCCGCACCAGAATTATGTGGTCCGCACTTTGCATGTCATTTCTTGTCAGAGGTCTTCTTCATGATCTGCGGTCGCACTCAATATTGTGTGGTCTGCTTTCTAGCCTTGTCTTTGTCCTTATCCAAAATTACTCCTTCTTGAGTTGATTTTCATCTCTTTAGCTCGTATTCTAACACTCCTACATGCAAGCACATTTCATTAGTTTCAGGAATACCTTTAAGAAATTTTGAGCTAAAACAAAAATAAAAGAGTGCAAATAAGTAGTCAAACTCCCTACTTACCAATCGTGTAATCCCACTCACGATCGTGAAGCACAACACCAGCACCAGCAATTAGCAACATCAAATCACCTAAACTTGTTCCAAAACCACCCCGAATCACACCTGGGGCCCTCGGGACCCCATCCAAACACACCAACTAGTCCTAAAATATGACTTGAATCTGCTCGAGGCCTCAAATCACACCCAACAACATCCAAACGATGAATCGACGACCAAGATCCTTCTTTTAACTTTCAAACCTTGAAACTTCGACGAACGCATCTGAATCATACTTAAGCATCTCGGAATGAGCTTAAACTTTATGTACAAGTCATAAATCACGATACGGACCTATTCCAAGGCTCAGAATTCAGAACAGAAATTGATAACACCAAAGTCCACTTCAAACCAAACATAGAAAATTCTAAAATCTTCAAAATGCCAACATTCCACAATAAGGGTTGAAATGTCCCTGGGCGACCCCATACTCAACCTGAACATACGTTCAAGTTCATCATACAAACCTATTGGAAGCTTCAAATCCCGATTCCGGTGTGATTTAGCCAAAAGTCAAACCTTGGTCAACTCTTCCAATATAAAGCTTCCGAATTGAGAATTTTTCATTTTTAATCAACTCCTAACATTCCAAAATTCAATTCCGACCACACGTACAAGTCATAAAATATGAAGTGAATCTACTCAAGGCCTCAAACTACCGAACGGCATAGTAGAACTCAAAATGACTGGTCAGGTCATTACATGATTCCCAACTGGTAGTAAATTATGTCTACGGAATCTACAAAGCCAAAGAGGAGCGTATGTAACAATATATAGTGAAAGTCCAGGGTCTGCTCGCACGGCTCAGGGAATGGTCAATTACACACATCCCGAAGGAAGAAAATGCGAAAGCAAATGTACTAGCCAATCTGGGATCATCCACGGAAATGAAGGGATTGAACTCCGGTACGGTCGTATAGCTTATGCATTCGGTACTGGACGCGGATGGTTACTATGATGTAATTGTGTCCAATTTAGTCTAGGACTAGAGGAATGAGATCATTGATTATCTCGAGCACGGGAAGCTACCCAAAGATCCCAAGGCATCCCGGATGTTGTGTACTAAAGTGTCCAGATACTACTTCAGGGGAGGCCAATTAAATAGAAAGTCTTTGCAAGGGCCATTGGGGCAAAGTTCATGAAGAGATTAGTGGAAATCACTATGGTGTAGACTCACTAGTATTAAAGTTTATTGGGGCAAGATACTACTGGCCCCGAATGGAATTAGATGATAGGGAATATGTTCGGAAATGCGAAAAGTGTCAACGCCACACACTACTGTTGGTACATCAACCGGCAGAGTTATTGCATTCAATTTTGTCTCCCTGCGTTTCATGAAATGAGGGATGGACATAGTCAGTCTGCTGCCTCCAGCTCCTGGTAAGGTAAGATTTCTTTTGATTTTAAGTGACTACTTTTCTAAGTAGATTGAAGCAGGTCCTTACCAAAAAAACGACGAGCGCGAAGTGGTAGATTTCCTGTGGGAGAACATTATTTGCAAGTTCGAGATACCAAAAGAAATATCATGCGATAATGGGCCACAATCTATAGGCGCAAAGAACACAAAATTCCTTAAAGACCTAAAAATCAAAAGAATCATATAATCACCTTACCATCCGAGCACAAATGGTCAAGCAGAATAAACAAACAAGGTTATTATCCAAAATCTCAAAAAGAGATTGGGAGCAGCCAAAGGCAAATGGCCTGAAGAGCTACGGGGAGTACTATGGGCATACCAAATAACGGCCAAATAAAGAATGGGGGAGACACCTTTCTCTCTCATATACGGAGCAGAAGCATTGATCCCGGTATAAGTAGGAGAATCTGTCATGAGATATTTCTGGGCAGACGAAGAAGCAAACAACGAAGCATTAATGATTATATTGGAGCTACTTGACGAACTCAGGGACTTGGCACATATAAGGATGGTGGCCCAAAAACAGAAAATGGAAAGATATTACAATAGAAAAACCAATCTACGACATTTCAAATTGGGAGACTTGTTTTTAAGGAAAGTAACTCAAAACATCAAGTAACTTAACTCGGGAAAGCTAGGTCCGATGTGGGAAGGCCCCTACCGGGTTTCAGTTGTCACTGGGAAAGTATCATAAGAATTGAAAAACCAAGACGGAGTAAAGTTTCCGAGCAACTGGAAAGTGGCACACCTCAAAAAATACTATTGCTAATGAGCACTGCCTATAATGAAAGTATGTGCTGCACTCTTTTTCCCTTCGTCTAGTTTTTGTCCCAATTGGGTTTTTCTGGCAAGGTTTTCAATGAGGCAATAACGAAAAGCATACTACAAAGGAAACATCGTCAGCAAAAATAAGACCTTTAAACAACAAGGCATGAAAGTGGAGAACTTCTACGGGACAGTTGGAAAATATTTTGCTTGGTAGCAAAGTTCCTAACGAGAAGTAAAGTTTGCTATCGGGTCAAAGATTACTCGAACATTCATGAGTGCAAACCACTAGGGGTGGTTAGATAGTAATTGGCTCTATAGCAAAGTTCCTAATGGTAAGTGAAGCTTGTTGTCGAACCAAAGATTATCCAACCATTCATTAGTGGGATATTCAAAGAAGCAAGATTTCCAGTGTTCAAATTTGCATTCTTCACAATCGAACACTGGGGGGATAGTATAAGAATACAACAACATAAATACCGCACAAGCGGGGACTTCAAAATCCAGAAACAAAGATGTATCATCAGGACCAGGGACTACACGGCCAGCCCCACAGAAATAAGTTGTACAAATTAGCCACAAGTAGTGGCAATTTCTTTCTAGCACAACGAATGCTTATGTACTGCTTATGTAAAAGTGAAAGGAATAAAATAAAGTCCTTTTATTTTTATCTTGTTTCTTTCTGAACGATGAATTAATTTTATCATTTAAAAGTTAAACAAGTAATTCAAATGCTAGTGGTGGAATGAACAGTAGATGTCCTCTTCAAGAGCATCACAAATATAAGAGGGCCCTCTCTTATGAAACTCTCACAGTAAAGGGTTGATTCCGGAAGAATTTATGCCCAAAATCTAAATGTTATTGGAGCAAAATTCACCTGACGCGTTGCATAATTCGACGCAACGAGAAAAACTTGTGCAATACTTAAACAAAAAAGTACTTCTATATAAAAACATGTCAAGCAGCACAAATACAAAAATATGAAGTAAAAAAATGCAAAAAGCTAAACTACTGCATCCCCAGAATCCAGGGAAGAGAAACATTTGTGCCCCTAGTAGAAGTAGGTGGATTTGCTGTCGGATCGAGATCTTGACCTTTGTCATCATCCCCTTCAAGTTCTTCTTCATTTCTCGAGAATTCCGAACCGAAACCAGAAGAGTTAGTCATATCATATTGGACCGGGATACCCCTTCGGGCAATTGACTCCAGCTCACGGGCCTTGGTGATTTTGGCATCAAAGTCAATGACACTCGCTTTGGCCTCTTCCAAGGTTTTTCTCCTCATGCTATAACTAGAATATATCTTTTCAACAGTGAAGGAAGTCGCTCGGCGCTGAAGCTCTTCCTTAAGCTAGTCAACCTCAGTCAAAAGGTTTTTCCGCTCGGATCTAGCAGCTTGAAGGCTAACATCAAGATCACGGATAGTGGAGTTAAAAACTTTATTATGCTCTATGACCTTCTTATACTTCTCCTCCATCGGGGCATGTTTCTGCTCCGCAGTAGCAGCCTCTTCACCTTTGGAGTTCATGGATGCTTCCAAATTATTTATTATTTCAGTAGAGGCAACCTCACGATCGGTAGTAGCAAGAACACCATTCTAGACCTCGGACCACTTTGCCTTGGCCTCTTGAAATTTGTACCCTTAATTTGGCGGTCTCTTGGATGAGGGTAACTACTTATTGCTCGCTCTGCTGCAACCAAGTCTCTAACTCAACGGCCTCGGTAGCTTTTGTTTCTAGTTTTGGGAGGCAAGCAGAAATTGGATCCCGCTCGGCCGACAATTGATCCCGCTTGGAGGTGAGTCTCTCCTTGTCAAGGATAAACCTCTTAAGGCCTTCAAAATCAAGGAAGTTAGCTTGAAAAACAAAGGTACAGATTAAAAATCGTGTCTTCCTGAAAGACTATATTTTATTCCTATCCTTCTCTGTTGCCGGAGGCTTCAGGTAATTAGCAAGTTCAACCAGCCAGGACAGCGGATGACATTCAGTAGAAACCGAGAGAGAGACGCTCCGCCTCCTCTGAGGATCTGCAAAGAGGACCGAATAGTTATGCCCCAAATTCCTATGGACTGGGACTGGGGAAGAGGGATATCCTCCTCTCGGACGACTGCGGCCAGTGGAGATGATGTAGTTGTTGCTGGTGGAAAAGGCAAAATTGGCAAAAAAGGAGATGAAGGTAATGGCTTTGCAGGTTGGGAAGCAGGTGTGGAAAACACAGTGCTAATTATTGGTTGCTCAACAACTGAAGACGTAAGAGGCTCGGTAGTCAGCCACGTAGTACTGGGAACAACGATTGGGGCTTGGTCGCAGGAGTTGGCATCCTCCACCATATCAAATCCCTGCTAGAGCGTTTGGCCGTCATCATCAATTGGTGTTATTAGCTCAACAGGTTGAGCACTCTGTAAAGCTAATAAAGGTCGACGTCTTCTCTATAGGGAAGCCCCTTTATCACTAGCTTCCCTATCATCATCCATCACCACAGTGGCTACATCAGGATCGGGCACGGCGCTCTTCACCTCTTTATTTTTGACCTCGGTCATAAAGGAATGTCGCCTTTTTGTTGCTTGTTCTCCGGTCGGGGATTCCAAGAAGAAGCACCTGCACAATAAGCAGATCTGATGGCACCCATTTAGGTAAAAGCCTCTTGCAGCAACCTCGCCGCCTCCGTGGAATCAGCCAAAACGTCCTCCTCAGGGATGGTAACAGAGCTCTGCGATAGATCTGAATTTGACAGAAATAGAAGTTAGTTAATTTTCTTATATGCTAGGCAGAAGCAAGATTAGTTCAAGGGTCGACTTACCATGATTTTTGACCTTTCACTCATATTTAAGGGCCAATTTTTCCACCGGCGGGTCTCAGGCATGGTAATCTACAGAATTTTTTAGACCCACTAATCCAAGCCTTCAAACCTAGGTGGTGTCCACTGAGTTGCTGAAATAATGAAATAAGAAAGGATCAGTGATAGCATAAGACAACCTTTAACCAGAATAGAGGAAAAACGTTGAACTTACGAGTACGATTCCATGATTCAGGGAAGGATGGATTTGTGGCCCGGATGATGTCCCTTGTGGCAACTACAACGAACCTCTCCATCCTTCCACGGTCGTTGCCATCATCTATGTTGGTGAGCAAAGCATGGTGACCACGTTTGCTGAAGTTTGCCATTCCCCCAGGAAAAATTCATGGGGAATAAAGGTTCATCAGTCGAGCCACTGAAAGCTCTTCTTGGGTCTCCTAGCATAGCCACCGAAGATAGGCTACCGTCTGCCACACAGAAAGGCTCACCTGTGCCAATCAGACCTGGTAACGGAAATAAAACTCCAAGAGTACAGAGTTAAGTCCCTCGCTCAATGAAAACAAGTCCAAAGTAAAGCGGTACGTATAAACATACATAAATACCTTCTTAGGGAAGGTTAGCCACTCCGCTAGATCGGGAGCAATGATGTCCAGATCATGGCAACCACAATCTTCATTCACATCAAGGATGCTAGATGAACGGACGAAAGAAAGATATACACCAACAGCCCATGTGCGGGAGTTAGCAGAAGGGAACTTCTCTTCGAAGTCCTTGGCCATAGTAAGACTTATGGGGATAATGGTGCTGACCGTAGGAGGAGCAATATCATCAATACTTTCGTTGTTCTTTGAAGAACTAGAGTTCTTGGAAGAAGAAGCCATAGTTAACAAAGGGAAATAAGGTTTTCTCTGAAGAAGGAGGTTGAAAGCAATAGTAAGTTGAGTAAGAAAGTTTGAGATAGTTTGTAAAATTATGAAGTGTTAAAAGAAGAAGATTGATGCTTATAAGTAAAGGAATAGGAGGCTAAAATAGTGACTATGATTACCTCGAGAACTGGCAAAAGGGTTGCTAAATTATCGGATGACGTATGTTCTGGGCATTATTTACAAAGAGACGTGCGTCTAATCAACCGTCAGAAATTTTTTAGAGGGGGTCAAAGAATTTTTCGCCAAGAAAGGTATCTTCATCAACTTCCCGGTGACATAAGGATGTGCCACCAGAAAGCAGGGGTACTATCTGTATAGGACAAAATATGTTCATATTAAATACTCACATAATAGAGCGGCACGTGGAATCGGAGACAGATGAAAAACAAGGCAAATAGAAATCGAATCCGGGGACAACAATCTCGGTTGTCCCCGAAGGGAATATTGATCATAAAGGCTTGCCACCGGGAACATTTAATGGAGAATATTCTATAGCATTAAGTACGTAGTCTGTTATAGAGAATATGGCATTCATAGTATGTCGTTATACATTATTCAAAGACACCATAATTGTCATTTAAGAGGAGCTTGATCTTAGGACTTTGTTCCCTATGTGCAATTATAAATAGTGAGCTCAACAACCATTGTAAAAAAAATCTGACAAACTTATGTGATATATTGTTCAAACCTCAATAAAAATTTCATTTTCTTGCTCATTAAGATCGTTATTATTGCCTTCGGAAGTTCTGTTCCCGGAACCAAGCTCTCTATCGTCATATCTCAATTTTAACGCTAAATCTTGTATTCTTACTTAATTTGGGATCAAATCGATTTCCTAGTCAATAAACTACGTATAAATTCAACTGTACCGTTTTACGGGTAAACAATATTAACATAAGCTAAGTTTTTAGAGTACTCAATAATTATATATCTTATTGAAGTGTACGATCCTTGTTATATTTGTAATTTTAGTTTTAAGAAATTATGTCTCATCACCTATGTCATTTTGTGCTTGTTCATGCAAATTCCATATGCTATAAATCCAACTGCTAAAATAAATTCAACAGTAAAGGTTCTGCTGGTGCTTCATTAATAACTAGGCGGCCCAAGCATTTGTATATGTAAAGACTTTCTCGTGGCCCTTATATTCCATAGAAAAATAATCAGACGTTATGTTAAACAGGAAAAAACAACTTATACAAAGATAATTAAAAAACAACAACAACATATCCAATGTATTTCTACACGTGGCGTCTTAGGAGGGTGAGGTATACGCACACCTTATTCCTACCTTAAGAAATAAAAATGTTGTTTTCGATAGATCCTTGGCTCAAGAAAAATATTTTCAAAATAAATTTGAAAAATACAAAGGTAAAAAGGTTAGACATCAAAATAATAATAATAATAATAATAAGAAAACCAATAAAAAAAAATTACAGTAGTAAAGAATGATTTGAATCATTGTTGCTTATACGCTAGACTAGTGAAGGTTGGCTCGTGCTGTATTATGTGACGCGAGAATATTTTGGTAAAGTTTCACAATATATCTATCTGTGAGATTTACTTTTATGATATATCTAAGTTTAAAAATTACAAGAAATATCCAAAAAAGCATTACACGTTGTACCTCCAAATCTTTCCATTTAACACATGGACAATCGCCATTTCAATTCATTTCGGGTATTATTACTTTCATAATCTTTTTGTATTCATATTTAATCTAGAAAAATGAAAGATTCATAATTAATACTCCGGCCATTTTATTTATGAAAAAAAATCGTTTATTTTACTGTGACATTCTTTTATTATAGATAGTCTAAAAATGCTAACATATTGTTATATAGTATTATAAAACTTTTTTGCTTTTCTTTCTTGCATTTCTAAGTATCTATATTTATAAATTTGATAAAGGGGAGAAGTACACCATTAGCTAATTTTAAGTGGATTTAGGATTTGAGGCTTATGGGTTCCTACCGTAATTTTAGATTAATATGTAATAATAACTGGGTTCACAGTTAGATATTTATAAATATTTAATAAATTTCTTAATATAAATACAGGGTCTATGCAAAAGTTACTGGGTTCCCGGAAACCCATATTCTATACTCTACGTCCGCCCTTGATTTTAAGACTATTGTTTAAAACCTAGTTGAAAATTAGTATAGAGATGTAATCACTTCCTAATTTAAGCAAAGGTCCACTTGATCTGCATTTTTTTTTTGGGGTTGGGGGGGGGGGGGGGTTTTAAACCTCCAATTCACAAGATGATATGGTGACGTCCTCCTTCAGGGTATATTACCTAACTATATTTTAAAAACTGATTAGGAAATAATCTAAGGTAGAACATTTTCTTGTTTAGTAGCAAAAATACCCTAATAATCGTAAAAAATCAGAAAGCTTAATACAGAATATGGGGAGCAGCTATGAGTTAGAGTTGGATAATTGAGGAATGGACACGTGATTTACAGTTGTAAAATATAAGTAGTAAATAAAAATTAGTTTAAATATTAGTAAGATATTTTGTAGCGTTATTTTTTCTATTCAAAATTCTGTGTCGTAAAAACAAAAAACAGAAAAGAAAAATCCTCTATTGTCTTGTAAATATCCTTTGTTATAGAGGGGAGGCGAATGTGATTTTGGAGGGCCAAAGTCCGTTGTATCTTGCACTGTTAGTTAGTCCGACTATATAAATATTTTTTGGTTTTTTTGTTTGCTAAATGCCATTGGTGAATATACCCCTACTGTTAGTAAAAGATATGTATGAGCTACATATCTTTTTAATCAATCACTATGTTCTATTTTAGCTCAAATAACCAAACTACCCTTTATATCCTAAGCAGGCATGTTGACCTGTTGCCTGCTTATTCCCCCTTATTAATAGTTAGATTAAAAAATAGAAAATAGAAAACATATTGATAGCCTTGTATATTATTTGCCAAAATATGGAGATGAGTAAAATATTTTCAGTATTCAAAGAGTAGTAGAGTACGACAATTAGGCGTGTATGAAAACAGACGAAGGAAAAAAGGAAATGAATCCTGTAAATTGAAAGGCTAATATAGAAAGAACGTGTTTAGGTTTGCTGCCTAACACCTTTCGTAAATAACCCGACAGCAATAATATGCGCCTAAAAGTGTAAATGTGACGTAAAAATAGCACGGTATAGTTAGTTTTCGGATTGGTCATTTAAAAATAGCCAATATTTACCAAGTTAATGAAAAATAGCCACTATTTTGCTGCAAGAGAGACCGGTCCAGCATAATATACTGGAGTTCGGTGCACCTATGTATGAACTACAGCATATTATGCTGGATCGGTATATTTTGCTGGCTCCAGTATAATATATTGGAAACTGGGGCACCAGTGCTCCAAACTCCAGTATATTATGCTGGACAAATATACTTGCTAGAACTTCAGTATATTATGCTGGAGTTCTAGTGTATTTATGTTGGAACTCCATCATATTATGCTGGAGTTCCAGCATACTTATCCCGGAACTCCAGTATAATATGCTGGAGTTCAAGTATACTTGTGCTGGAATTTCCAGCATAATATACTGGCATATTTTCCGGATTTTGAACAGTGTTTTCGCTCAAATTTATTTTTACATAAAAAGTGACTAAATTTCGATTACTTTTGAAACTGGACTATTTTTGAACGACCAGTTATAAATCTGATTATTTTTGAATTTCTCCCCCTACAGCTTCGGCCTTGTTATTATTCAGATAAAATAAAATGCATGCGTAGAATACGAACAACCAAGGAAAAAGAATTTTCTCGTACTATAAGTTATAATTTTACTCTCATTCAAGAGAAACAAATTTATTCCAGGCAGGACGTTCAAATATAAACGTGGCCCAAAGTTAAAGTTTAATATGAGACCTAAATATTTAAAAGAAAGTTATATGATATGTTTTTATTTAAAATTTATTTTTCTAGTTTTTTGAGATACAAAGTGTTAATAATTCTTTGTATAATCGATTTTCCCTAATAATTCATTTTCAATTGATAATATAGACAACTCATTTAATCTTTCTTGAGATTTGTTAATTTTAGATAAGATTTTTTAGAGCAATGGAAGTATAGAACTATTGGAAGCTTAAATTTCTGGAAGAAAGAAGGTGAGTAAGAATATTAAAGAAAAATACAAAAAATATGTAGGGCTTTTTGAAATATGAAGAGATTGGGAAAAGGAAGATTGACTTGGACAAATTAAGAAAGGGAGAGTAAAATTTTTATACGTTATTTAATGAAAGAGTAAGAAGTGAAAAATTGGAAAGTTGGGAAAACTATTCATCTCCCCATATTTAAGCAAGTCAAATTATTACTTTATTTATGTATCTAAAGATCTGTCTTTTTATTTATATTAAGAACTCTACTTTTGTATTAAAAGTACTTAATATTAATATTTTTTAAATACTGATAAACTTATTATTTTTAAAAAAATGGGGGCCCTAAAAACCTTACTGCTCAACGCATTAGCCGGCCCTGATTCCACGGCACGTAAAATATTTTATATTTGATCACTTTTATACTAATTAAATATAATTTTTTTGATAAATATCAATTGAACTTAAAAGATTGTAAAAATCATTTAATTTGAAGATTAAACTGATTATCTACTTAATTAATATATGCTGAAAGCTGGGATCCAAAAGACGTGTAACGACTCCGTACGAACTCGTCAGCTTGCTCACATATATAATTAATATATGTTGATATATTTTTTTTAAAACTACGTTCGCATATGATCAATGTGAATTAAAGTTTACTGATGATGATAAGAAAACTTAAAATATTTCAAGCTAATTGATATTTTACTTACCGAAGTATCGAACTATAGGTTTTTTTAAGTAAAATTTATATCTAAAAGACAAACTTTAACTTTTTAAACTTTAACTTCAATATTTTTCCAACTTCAACCAAAGTTAATATTGCCCAAAGCCACCAATTAATTTCATGATCTCCAAAACTTTCTTAGTCAATTTAGTAATTTCTCAAGTTGCATTACAAAAGGAAAATTGAAAGAAATGGAGAAAAATAAAGGGAATTTGGCGCTATGTATCAATTCAACCTATTAAATTGGCAGAATTAACATATTTCTTATTTACTTGTGTCAAATAATCAACAAATATATATCGCAATAATAATATGTAACATGTATTATAATTTTATTTTCTTCCTTTGTGTACGTCAAAAATATATCAAAATCTAAAATATAAAACTATAAATATATAATTGTTCATAATTATTGTCTCTATATCCAAATGTATAACATAAAAATAATTATATTATTTAGTATATATAATACATCAAAAATAAATGGAAGACAAATATAATTAAGAGTCACGCTATATCATATACACCAATAACATCATAAAAGATCACACTTTATCCATATAACACAAATTCCATTACACTCTAAAAATCATACTGGAAAAAAAAAAAAGCACACACAAATTACATACATGCCAAGTAAAAACCAGCTCCGGCGACGGCGACTGGAGAAATTCGCCGCCGGTAATGAACACTGAACAGTGGCAAAGAAAATGAAAGAAAAAAAACTTGGAAAATAACAGCCATTATTAAAAAAATCTGATTAAACTAATCACTTCTTGCCTAAGAAGTCACCGGCCATCTTAAGATAATCTGATCCTCCTTCAGATGCTTTCGCCGATTCACCATCTCCTGGTTTCAGAAATCCTTCGGCCATTTTCACGTATTGCCCATACCCTTCTCCCTTCTCTTCCGGTGCCGGTGCCGGTACTGGTGCCGGTGCCGGTGGTTCTTCGGTATCTGTGTCCAAGGATACATACAAGTCGTCAGAATACAAATCACTAAAAAATGACATTTTTTCTAAATTTGAACACAATTTAATTTTAATAACAAAAATTTTATTAATACACATGTTATAAATATTTAATATCACAAATTTAAAAGTCTTATAGCAACTTAAATATTATTGTATATTTTAAATTACAAATTTTCAAAGTCTTTGTTTGTTAATCTCAAACCATGTGACCATTAAAAAGTACACTCTTTGTTCCGATTTACATAAACACTCTTTCCCGTTTAATTAGTCCCAAAAAGAATAATATACATCTTTCTATACTTACTCCCCTCTATCATTTTTCAAATTTTGAGAGTCAAACACATTATTCATTGAATGCCATCTTTTCATATTTTTTTAAAATAATTTGAATGATTAATTATTGTAATTTATAGTAGTAGTTATCTTTTACATAATTTTTCAATATATAAGTAATACTTAAAAAACTTAAAAATTATATGTCCAAATTTATAATAAAAACTAAGAGTTTGAATCTCAAAATTTAAACCAAATAGCGTCACATACATTAGGACGAGTCAAACTTCGAACGGTGTTACATAAAATGGGACGATAAAATGGGACGACGGAAGAAGTAACAATTTAACCTTTTAATTAACTAATTCAATAATTTAACACTATACAAATATCTTATGACTTATTTTAGATTCCAAATTTCAAAATATTTCTTTTTTTCTTTGGCAAGTCCACTTATATATTACTCCATATATTGCGACAGAGAAAGTACTACTTAATTAAATTATCTTAACCTGCCGGTGCCGGCGGCTTTGTTTCTTCAGTATCTACTGCCGCCGGTGCCGGTGGCTTTGTTTCTTCAGTATCTGCTGCCGCAGGAGCCGGTGCCGGTGCCTTTGTTTCTTCAGTATCTGCTGCCGCCGGAGCCGGTGCCGGTGCCTTTGTTTCTTCGGTATCTGGTGCGGCTGCCGGAGCCTTTGCAGCGGCGGCATCGGTGGTGGTGGATGGGTTAGCAGAACCGTACTCGTGGAGATAAGTTTCAGCTTTTTCAACATACTGTCCAACACCTTGAGTTTCATCTAACTTTCCATATTTCTGTGCAGCGTCAAGAACATCAGCAGCAGCAGCAGCCACCTTTTTGTTATCGATCTTGCCGGAATCTTTGTTGAATTGACTTTGAGCTGCTTCTGCTAACACTTTAGCACTAGAAAAAAGGTCAGTAGTTGAAGCTTCCTCACCGGCGGTTTTCTTAGGCTCGTCGGCGGATTGACCGCCGGCGCTCTTAGCCAAAGATGAGAGGAAATTCATGATATTTTCTTGTGAAAAAGGAAGAGAATAAGTAACTGTGTTTTATGTGTTGGAGATTGGTTTGAATAGTGAGGAGGTTTATATTATGGAGTTGCTATATATAGAGGTAGCTTTTCGTTAAGTTTCATTATTGATATACCGACCAATAAATAGTGATTTTTCCCAATTCGGTAATACCACTTCAAGAAAGCAAAAATGCATTTTTCGTCCCTGCATTTTCGTTTAGATTTCAATTCGGTTCTTAAAAGTACTAGTACTCTACTATAAACCATTTACCTCTCTATATAGTTTGGTCTAGTCTTAAAAAATGTAATCAACTTATTTCTTTTTCAAATTGATAATGCGTTAATTAGTGCATCTTTCAATGACGTTACTACTTACTTTTTTTTAAAAAAAAAAAAAGAAGGTTTGAAATTTTTTTAATGGTGTTTGGTTAGGTAACAAAAAATATTTTTTGAAAAATTATATAATTTAGGCAAATATTATGAGAGACGGAATAGGTAAGGACAAATAGGATAATTGGTTAGGGTCTAGGGGCCAAGGTGGCGATGGCAAGGAGGATAATTGGTCAAGGTCTAGGGGCCGAGATGGCGGTGGCGAGGTTAGGGGTGGGGGTGGCGGGGTGAGGAGATGGAGTGAGAAAAATGATGGAAAAAGAATTTTGAAAAATATTTCTTCTTCTTTTAGTCGGAAATTTAGATGAAAAATATTTTTTAAAATAGTTAATCCAACTAAATACGAAAATATTAAAAAATAGTTTACTTCATACAAAATACACTTAAGTCTAACTCACTTTTCCCTATTATTTCTTTGCTAAATGAAGTCTCATAGGAATGTGTGTATCCTCCAATTGACTTGTAAAATGAGATTTCTGCTCATATGTACATATATGACTTCTCTAGTTCAATAATGAGTATTAAAGTTCCTTATTTGGAGACCCAAAAAAAAAAGAGCATGAAATAGAACTTTTAACAAAACCGTAGGGACTAAAGTTGAAATTATAGTAAACATATTGGAGGATATTGAAGATTTTTTCTTGGAAAGCATGGCAAGCCAAGACCCCCACTCTTCTAGTGGGGCCCATAACGTGACAGATCAAAATCAATAAGAGGATATGATTAGGTGTCGGCCACACACATTATACGCGACTTTTCCTCAAATAATTCAATTGTTTTCAACTAACAAAGCGTCAAAAAGGGCTCTATGACTGTGAGTAAGAGCAGTGTAGTCAATCTGTCAAAAATAATTTATTTTGAAAAATATTTTTTTTTAAAAAAAATTCAAAATAATACTTTATATTTAATCAATTTATTTGAATAGTGCTTTTTACAAGTTCATTGTATTTGCCCAATCTTTTAAAAAATACATTTAAATATCAAAAAAAAAAAAAAGGACACTAAAAGTTCAATTTGCGATTAGTATTATTTTGAAAATATAAATTAAAACATTTATTATAAAAGAATTCAAATTAAAATATTTATTATAAAAGAATTCAAATTAAAATATAAAACGTAACGAAAAAATATAAATTAAAACTCCCAATCAATATTAAATATATTTATTTCAAAGCAATAACGTTAAGTGTTTGGTATTATTTATTGTTTATATGATAATTTAAATATATAAAAATATATCATTCAACATAAATTTAAAATCTACTCGTAGGAATTAAAGAAAGAGAATAAAATATGATTAAAATAAAAATAGAAAAAATGTATAATATAAATTTTAAAAAAAAAAGGAAAAGAAAAAAATATTGAATTAATGAGGGATAATTTAAAAACTATAAATTTTATTGTAAGGTTATATTTGTCTTGAATAAATTAGTTTTCTGCTTCTTAGCTTTTCCTACTGCTCAAAAGTACTTTTTCATTTTAGTCAAACACCTTAAATTTTCTAAAAAGTATTTTTTTGACAAAACAAAAAACTTTTGAACTCCTAGCAGTGTCACGATACCCAATGGATGAAAATTTCTATAGAGCTTATGACTTGTACTATCGGTTTTTGGGATTGTAAAATTATATAGAGATTTCTATTTCGAAATTGCTCGATGTTAGTTAAATATCAGTTAATATTAAACTTACCTTGTCACGACCCGGATTTTTCACCCTCAGGAGTCGTGATGACGCCTACTCGTAGAAGCTAGGCAAGCCACTAAACATAGAAATTTCTAACTCCTTCATTTTTAATCCTTTTTAACAATCTGAATTAACCGGTATCCAACATTTAGATATTAACGATAAATGAAATCAAGCAGAAGACTTAATCTAATATAATAACCAAGACCAGTACAATAATGACAACACACTTCTACCCGGAACCTGGTGTCACAATATCACGGACGGACTAAGATTACTATAACAAATGTCTGAAAGAAATACAATCTGTCTCGAAATCTAATAAAAACAGAGTATATAATAAAGTAGAAGAGAACGTCGGGCCTGCGGACGCCTGCTGGACTATCTCGGGATCTCTGGCTGGACTAAAGGCAGGCTCCCCAAGTGCTACTATCCAAAAGCTGCTCCGAAATCTGCACATAGTGCAGAGTGTAGCATCAGCACAACCGACCCCATGTGTTGGTAAGTGTCTGGCCTAACCTCGGCGAAGTAGTGACGAGGTTAGGACCAGACTCCAGATAAACTTGTGCAGTTATATAATATACAGCGGGAAATAAATAAGAATAAACAATTAACATGTGAAGGGGTACATGCTACGGGGGAAATATCGAATCCAGCAGAAACTTAAGAGAAATATGAGAGAACAATTCAAGATTTACAACAAAACCATAATAACACTGTTGTAGCGCGCAACCAAATTCCTATCATTTAACACTGTTGCAGCGTGCAACCCGATCCATTTATATCACTGTTGCGGCGTGCAACCCGATCCAATATAACATTGTTGCGGTGTGCAACCCGATCTAATATAACATTGATGTAGAGTGCAACCCGTTCCATATATAGTATTGTTGCGGCGTGTAACCGGATCCAACATAACATTGTTGCGGCGTGCAACCCGTTCCATATATAGTATTGTTGCTGGGTGCAACCCGATCTAACATAACATTTATATACCTCTAGCAACAACCATACCAAGAGTCCCGACAAGGGATCAACAATAAGCTACACTATCCCGGCAAGGGATTCGACAGTAAAAGTAAATACGTTCCGGCAAGGGAGAAACAACTATAACCAATCTTAACCCAACTTCTACTCATCTCAGCTAACACCAATACTCAATCATAAGTAATTTCCACGAAAACAAACTTAATCCTTGCTCAATATCGAGAATCATCAATAGTACTATTTAAGAACACAAAATAAATTGCAATTTAAGACTCACGGTCATGCTCGACACCAACGTATAGATACTTGTCACCATGCCTATACGTCGTACTCAACAAGAAGCAAATAGCAAATAGGACACAACTCCTAATCCCTCAAGCTAAGGCTAGACCAAGCACTTACCTCGAACTTCCACGGCCAACTCAAGCCTCAAACACCGTCTTTCCTTTTGAATTTTACTCCAAATCAATTGTATCTAGACATAATCGACTTAATAACATCAATAAACGCTAAAAAATCCAATTCCAATGCTTAATTATAGCTTTCCCATCATTCTTTCCAAAAAGTCAAAAAATGACCCCGGGCCCGCTTGGTCAAAACACGAGGTTCGGACCAAAATCCGATCACCCATTCACCCACGAGCCCGAATATATATTTTGTTTTGAAATCCGACCCCAAAACGAGGTCAAATTCCCAAATAATCAAAAAGCCATAACTCTACCCAAATCCCTAATTTTCTACCCTCAATCTCATGTTTTAGGCCTAGAAATCTAGTGGGTGTTGATAAAAATGGAAGAAAACAAGCTTAGGATTACATACCTATGAAGTTATGGTGAAGTTCCTCTTCAAAAATCGCCCAAGAGGTGTGGAGAAGATGAAGTTTATGAAAAATGGTGGAATTCCCGTAATACATTCTATTTTTGGAACTTAAAATAACTGGGCGAATTTGCTCTATGCATTCGCGACAGGCTCATCACGTTCGCGATGAGCTAGGCCTCAGAGACCTTCGCGTTCGCGAAAATGGGCTCGTGTTCACGGAGAACTAACTCCTCGAGCCTTAGCGTTTGTGTCCAGGTGGTCACGTTCGCGTAGGTATAATACCCCCTGCCCAGGCTCATAAGCCATCACGTTCGCGTATGCTGGGTCGCGTTCGCGAAGGGTATCCCCCCTTAGCCTCGCGTTTGCGTCACCAGCTTCGCGTTCGCGAAGAAGAAATTTGGCACCTGGGAGATTTGCCTTACGCGTTCGCGAGTGTGCCCACGCGAACGCGAAGAAAAGAATCCTTGGGCACTGAATAGCAAAAACCTGCAACTTTTATGAGTTCAAAAACCTTCTAAACACACACCCGAGCCCTCGGGGCTCCAAACCAAACATACGTACTAACTTAAAAAATCATATGAACTTATCCGTGCGATCAAATCGCCAAATTAACCCCTTAAACAACGAATTAAACCTCAAAATCAATGAAATATCTCAAAACTTCTTAAAACATCAAATTTTGCATTTAAGGTCCGAATCACGTCAAACGGATTCCGTTTCTAACCAAACTTCACAGAATTATCTTAAATCATATATAAGACTTGTACCAGGCGTCGGAACCAAAATACGGGTTCGATACCAACATGTTCTAATCAAAATTCATTTCCAAATTCTTTAAACAATTTCAGAAAATAATTTTCTTTAAAAATTCATTTCTCGGGCTTGGGACCTCGGAATTCGATTCCGGGCATACGCCCAAGTCCCAAATTTTCCTACGGACCCTCTGGGATCATCAAATCGCGGGTCCGGGTCCATCTAACCAAAACATTGACCGAAGTCAAATTAATTCATTTTATAGTCGAAATTTATCATTTTTCATAGATTTTCACATATAAGCTTTCCGGCTACGCGTCCGGACTGTGCACATAAATCTAGGTGATGCTAAAAGAGGTTTTTAAGGCTTCAGAACGCAGAATTAAATTTAAAAATAAGTGATGACCTTTTGGGTCATCACATACCTAGTCCCTAGGGTGGCAAATGAGTGGGTTGGGTTGAATTTTTACGGGTCAAGATAGGTTAGGTCAATAAATGGGTCATTGTCCAACCCAGCCAAAAGTGTACTTGGGCTAAGATGGGCTAAACAATGGGTCATAACCCAACCCGCCCAACTTGAGCCATGTGTTAGAACCATGCACATCTTGCATAAAAAAAGTCTTTTACCGTAAAATGTGTAAGTTGAAAAAACAATTGGAGGTGGAGGTAGGGGTGAGGTTGGGGGTGCGTGGGTGGTGCAGAAAAAAATAGAAAATTGAAAATACAAAAAAAGGTAAAAAAATTTTGGGGGGGAGGGGTGTAGGAGTAAGGTGGGTGGGTGGTGCAGAAAAACAAAAGAACATAAAATTGATAAATTAAAAAAAAAAGTAAAGTTGGGGCAACTAAATAAATTTCTATATAAGTTGAGTTGAGGTACCTTTTGTTTTGAGTAAGTTTCATGGGTTCTATTTGGGCTGCTTAATGGGTGAGAAAGGGTTATAAAATATAATGGATTAACTTGGGCTCAGCCCAAATTGACCCATGAGCTAAAATGTTTGTAACCCAACCCATTAATCTCTGGGCGGGTTGGACTAGGGGTGGACATTAGTCGGTTCGGTTTGGTTATGAATATTATCGATTTTGCCTATCGGTTATCGGTTAACAAATATCATAACCCGATAACCAATTCGATAAGATATTGGTTATCGGTTATCGGTTATCGGTTATCGGTTAATCGGTTATCGATCATTATCGGTTCGGTTATCGGTTTACCCGATAAGATAAAACAACTAAAACAGTTTCACAATGTATAAAATAGTTTCTGTATAAATTTTTTTTGCTAAAACAATTTTCTAAGATTTTAAGAACTGTTTTGCTAAAACTATTTTGTTAAAACTCTTCTCATAACTGTTCTATTTCACAAAAATTTAAATTTACTGCAACATCCAATAAAATAAACACTAACCAAAGTTTCTATCCTTCATTTTCAACCCAAAAAATATAAACAAAAATTTCAATATCAGTCAGTGATGAAAAAATAGAATATCAGTTATATTTTCACTTCGACACTTTCTGCAAATACAAGGGATCTAAATGAATAACAAATACAAGATTATTAAGTTATGAAATATAAATTTTATAATAACTGACATAAGATAACTTCGTAACAGCTCAATAATTAAAGCACACAATAAATCTCACTTCAGCTTTCAAACAAACTAACAAAAATCCAGAGCCAGAATGCTTTCAAACAAACTAAGAAAAAGATGAAGATGAAGCAACTAAAAACTTACAGGAAGAATCAAGATGAAGCTGAAGAATGTAGCTGAGAAATGCGACTAAAGAGTGAAGTAAAAATGCAACTGAAGAATCTGATGGATTTGAGAAATGAAGTAAAGATGCGACTGAAGAGTGAAAGAAAGAAGCTGAGAAATGTGACTGACGCCGGCCTGAGTCTTGACGGGCTGGCTGGTGAGGGCGTGATGCGACTGACGCCGACCTGAGTTTTGACAGGCTGACTGGTGAGGGTATGAGGCGGAGAAACTGAGAAAGAATAGGGAAATTAATAAGTGAACTATGAATTATGAAGCCCTAGTATGTATATACTTAAGGGTAAACTAGTAAATTAGTTAGTCCTTATTGTGTTGTCGGTTTTACCGAATAACAAAATTGAAAAACCGAGCCCAAACCGATAACCCAATAGAACAAAAGAACATAAAATTGAAAATAAAAAAAAAAGTAAAATTGGGGCAACTAAATAAATTTCTATATAAGTTGAGTTGAGATACCTTTTGTTTTGATTGGATTTCATGGGTTCTATTTGGGCTGCTTAATGGGTGAGAAAGGGTTATAAAATATAATGGATTAACTTGGGCTCAGCCCAAATTTACCCATGAGCTAAAATATTTGTAACACAACCCATTAATCTCTGGGCAGGTTGGGCTAAGGGTGGGCATTGGTCGGTTCGGTTCGGTTATGAATATTATCAGTTTTGCCTATCGGTTAACGGTTTACAAATATCATAACCCGATAACCAAACCGATAAGATATTGGTTATCGGTTATCGGTTAATCGGCTATCGATCATTATCGGTTCGGTTATCGGTTTACCCAATAAGATAAAACAACTAAAACAGTTTCACAATGCATAAAACATTTTCTGTATAAAACTTTTTTGCTAAAATAATTTTATAAGATTTTAAGAACTATTTTGCTAAAACGATTTTGCTTAAACTCTTTTCAGAACCGTTCTATTTCACAAGAATTTAAATTTTCTGCAACATCCAATAAAATAAACACTAACCAAAGTTTCTATCCTTCATTTTCAACCCAAAAAATATAAATAAAAATTCCAATATCAGTCAGTGATAAAAAAATAGAATATCAGTTATATTTTCACTTCGACACTTTCTGCAAATACAAGGGATCTAAATGAATAACAAATACAAGTTTATTAAGTTATGAAATACAAATTTTATAATAACTGACACAAGATAACTTCGTAACAGCTCAACAATTAAAGCACACGATAAATCTCACTTAACTTTCAAACAAACTAACAAAAATCCAGAGCCAGAATGCTTTCAAACAAACTAAGAAAAAGATGAAGATGAAGCAACTAAAAACTTACACGAAGAATCAAGATGAAGCTGAAGAATGCAGCTGAGAAATGCGACTGAAGAGTGAAGTAAAAATGCAAATGAAGAATCTGATGGATCTGAGAAATGAAGTGAAGATGCGACTGAAGAGTGAAAGAAAGAAGCTGAGAAATGTGACTGACACCGGCCTGAGTCTTGACGGGCTGACTGGTGAGGGCGTGATGCGACTGACGCCGGCCTGAGTTTTGACAAGCTGACTGGTGAGGGCGTGAGGCGGAGAATCTGAGAAAGAATAGGGAAATTAATGAGTGAACTATGAATTATGAAATCCTAGTATGTATATACTTAAGGGTAAACTAGTAAATTAGTTAATCCTTATTGGATTATCGGTTTTACCCAATAACAGAATTAAAAAATCGAGCCCGAACCGATAACCTAATAATTTTTTTAATCCGTTACCGAACCGTTAACCCAATAACTCAATACCGATAACCCAATAAATAATTAATGGTTTGGGTTATCGGTTTTACCCGATATATACCCACCCTTAGGTTGGACGAATTAGATAGATTTGGACTCAA
This sequence comes from Nicotiana sylvestris, assembly GCF_000393655.2. NCBI lineage: Eukaryota > Viridiplantae > Streptophyta > Magnoliopsida > Solanales > Solanaceae > Nicotiana > Nicotiana sylvestris. The sequence continues at coordinate 152,150,798 of NC_091066.1, read as the reverse complement.
ATTACCACCCTACTAGTCCCTAAGACTAGGTGCTATCATGATACCCAACAAATGAAAATTTGGGTCGTGACAAGTAGCTTGGTCAAACATGCTCTAAGACTTTTGATTATAATGTTTATTGAAAGCCATTTATTGTCTCTCCACTCCACTTCAAGACTTCAACTACTTCCAAATTACTTTTGCAACCCCATCTAAACTTTTGATCACATCAGTGGGACCACAATTGAGGGTAATTTTTTTAAATTTCTATCCAACATTTGATATTTAATGGAGAACTCACTAATTTAAATTTGCTGACACATAAGATCCTATAAAGGGAAAGTGTTCCCTAATCCCTGTCAGAATTCTTTTATCCAGACCAATGAGACAGAATATTTAGCAGAAAACTTCTTATAAAATAATACCTTTTTAAAAGTGATTAAATATAAAATTCTTGTATGACGGCAATATAGTTGGTCATATAAGAAAAAATAATTTTAGCATAATTAATGTACGATTTAGTTGGCGGTATTGCATAATACCGATATTAATTAAGTTAAACTAAGGATGTCTAACGAGTGGGCTGGGCCGGGTCGGGTAGGCAAAATTTGGAACCTTACGAGTTGGGAACCGGGCCGGTTACGGGTTAGGGGTCACCGGATTTAACGAGTTCGGGTTCATCGGGGTAAAAAATGAACTATAAGGGTTACGGGTACAAGAGGCCGGGTCGGGTTAGTGTAATTTTTATTTTTATTTTATTTTGTATAACTATTGTAAGTTATATTAATATAAAGTAAAAATATAAAGAATACAATGAAGATGGAAAAAAATTGCATTTATAAATTACAAGTGCTACATTTATTTCAAAATTACAAAATTAAAGTTTGCATCTAACAAGTAAATTAACGAAAAAAGAGTAAAACTAAATTTTCATGCATAATAATATTTCAAATTTATCTAACAAACTGAAATATTAAGCATAAACACGTCTAATAATTTTAAAATAACACAAATTGTCTCAAATCAACTTAAATACGAATTTATGGAGGACGCTCAAGACAACTCTTCATATGCCTCCTTAAAATGCATGTGCCACACTTTAGACGAAGATTTAAGACTCGACCACAGTTCTTGCACTTTACTTTCTGAACTTCTTCATTTTCTTCTACCACCTCAAAGTGTTCCCAAGCATATGAGCGCACTCTAGAAGTACGGGGCATGATTTAACTTGAATTGAGAATTTGAATTTGAGAAATGAGAGATGAGTGAAGAAATGAAGAAGATGGAGGTGTATTTATAGTTTTTCAAAGGGCTAAATTATTAATTACAAAAAGTGTTAAATTTAAAAAAATTGGCCCAAAAAAGGGCTAAGTGTAAAACAGCTGTTGGGCCAACGGTCAGAAAGTAGAAACATTTTAAAAAAAAATTGAAAGTAGCCGTTATACCGGTCTGGGCCTATCGTAAAAATTGTTGACCTGGTTTGATCGGGCCGGTTAACCGGTAGCCCCAACGTAAACGGACCAACCCTCTTTACCCTATTAATCCAGCCCACCCGCCCCCTTTGTGCTGATCCTGGCCGGTTTCGGTTTCAACCGATCTGAGCCGGTTCCGAAACGGGCTGACCCGGCCCGTTAGACACCCTTAAGTTAAATAAAAATTTATGTAGTTTTTATGTGGAATATAATATGGAATAAGAAGATATGTATTACTAGGATTTAAAGATAAAAATATTCTTAAAAGTAAGTATTACTTACATAACTTCTTGTATTATTATTCGATGCATGATATCCATTCATCATTATTAACGTCATGAAATTTTTGCATTATAATTCTCGATAGTTAGTACGTGAACTAATTGAGCCTTAAATTGTAATTTGGAAAGTCTTAAGAAAAAAAAATTAGTGACAATTTGTGTGTTTACAATAACAACAATAACAATAACATGTTCAGTGTGATCCCATATAGCGGGAGTCTGGGGAGGGTAGTGTGTGTACGCTGATCTTATCCCTACTTTGTGGAGATAGAGATATTGTTTCCAATAGACCCTCGGCTTAGTGAGAATAAGTCGTGCGTTTAATTTTGTATTTTTTTTATTTTTTGTAGAAAATGTTTTTGGAGAGTAATTGTGTTCGTTCTAATATTAAACTTAAAGACATATACCTCTAGTTATTCTTTTTTAGTTCAAGAAATGTGCTTTGACATAATTCCAGAAAATTAAACAAAGTTTGTTCTTGCAAACCAGTATGACTATCTTCAATTTTTTATACCTTATTTATTTAAGAACTCAAATGAATAAAGTATAAAAATATTGAATGTATGAGAAAAGCATAACGCGTGGATTGAATCTCATTACTGCCATTTTCTCCACCTTAAATAAAAAACTTATAATAACCACATAACCAAAGATTTTTTTTTTGAAGTTTCCTCCTCCTCACAAGAATCTTCCCTTGTGAAATTAATAAATTAATAAATTAAAATTGCTCAAATACGTAAGCTGCGTATTCTATTATTTACCATATCTCAAACTAATATGTAGTGATCACATGGCACGACAGACAATTTAAAAGAACAAAAAGTTAAATTTGGTGATCATGGTGACAAAGTATTCTAGATATAGTGGCGGAAGCAGGATTTTCTCGAGAAAATTTAAAAAATAAAAGAAGTAAACACGGAAAGAAGCTAAAAGATTCAATATTTAATGTAAATACGTAAAAAATTTAACTTTATATACATAATATAATCTTTTGCAAAGAGTGTTCGACTAAAACCCTTTCCGCCCACCTAGCTCCACTCCTATTGAGATGACTACAAAGAAAAATATAAAACATATTTTAATTTCTGTCGGCAGAAAACGATACTACAAAATTCCTTAAATTCGCAGTTTTATATTTTCCATCATTATATCATGCTAGGATATTAAACTTCTATGGCTTCCTTTATTTTAATTTTTTTTGGGTTGAAAATCTTTTTCAATTGTCGTGAACCTCATGACATTTAATATGTATCCACAAGTTGGGGAAAAAAAAAGAAAAAGAAGTAAGAAAAGATGGTAGAAATTGTGACACTATGACCCCATCAGTTAATGCCTTGCCATGTTGCCCTTAGGCAGGGGCGGAGCTAGAGCTTCGGACGCGAGTTCGCCTGAACCCAGTAGTTTTGGTCCAAATTCTATATTTGCCTTTAAAAATTTATTGAATATGTAAGAATTATTAATTTAAAATAAGAATTATTAATTTAGAACCCAATAACTTAGAAGGAATAGAATCTTGAACCCATTAGCTTCAAATCCTGACTCCGCCTCTGCCCTTATATACCTTATTTCAGTTTGACTTTAGGAAAGGACGATCGTATCATCTTTATTTGAATTTATTATTTAACCAAAAAATAATTTTTATGGTTAAAGTTAATATTTAAAAAAATTAAATTTCGAATAACTAAATTTACTTCACTTTTTCAAAAATACGAGAATAAATAAATAATTGAGCGATAAATGAAAAAGAAAGAAAAACTAATTGTTGATCACCGATTTCTCCCAGAATTATAGATTGGAATCTTCAACCAAGTAAAAGTTAAAGACTAATTGTATTCAGATACCTATACAAAATAAAGTAAGGGTCCTTATATAACGATACACAATTGTAGTAGTTCTTTTGCTTTAATTTCTACCCATTACTTACATTTAATGCATTAATTGCCCGTTACTAAATTTACGTTATGGTAACAATAGATGATTGCGCATAATCAGAGTTAATGTTAATTCCGTTTCCATATTTATAATTGATTCATGAACCTTTTCGTTTTATGGTCTTCATGCATCTCGTGTCTATTTCTTCTTTCCTAGCTGTCAAGTACAATACCTTCTTTGATTAAATATCGTGAGTATTTTATCCGTGCCTCATTATCTTTCTTTATTGACTTGATATGGATGCCACCTGTCATTATTATAATGTTAATACATGTGTCATGCATTTTTTCTACCATTACATTTATCATTTATTAGATTATTATTTTTCAAAGATGATGTGTTTCAAAAGTATTTGATGAGTTTGTGGGATCTTATATAATCGTACCTATTTGTTTTTCTTTTCTTTGTGATGTTGAATGATGTGATTATTTTATCTCAAAATTTAAATTATTAAAGAAAGTATACTTTTATATACCTAATTAAGTCTTTCTCATGCCTCCTCCCGTATGGCTTTGAATTTTTTTTGGATCAATCACGTAAAAATTCTTTTTTATTATAAACGGTGAAATTTAAATCTATAATCTCTGTTAATTTTATAACATATTGAAATATGCGAACCCCTCTTTAAAAATTTTAAGCATTTAAATATCATCAAAAAGTTTAAATACTTTAGATGACTGTGGTCACACCTCAACATCAATTTAGAGTAAAACTTTGTAATTAAGGTCGTTTGCACAGGCACAAATTCGAATATAGTCGAGCTCCAATACGAATACTGAACATCAGATGGGAAACAAAAAAAAAAGGTTGTTTACACACAACTTCTTCAAATCATGTTCTATTGTACAAATGCTAAAATTGTGCAAGGATGTTAGAGAATACTATCATTCTTTATCCCAAAGGTTGTGGTAGCCGGTAGGGGTGTCAATGGTTCGGTTCAGCCGGTTATTTTATAAAATTTGTACCATATTAATTTTTCGGTTACTCTATTATGTATAACTAAAATTAGACTTTTTGAAATCATCCCAATCGTGTCGGTTTCTCTTCAGTATCGGTACGATTTGGTAAATTTTTGGTATTTTTTTTAATGTTATATAAAAATCACTAGTAAAAGTAGAATGCAATAACATACGTATTTTTATAGGACTTAGTAAAACTCTCTAAACATTTTAGAGTTTAAAAGATGATGAATTAAGAAAATATAAAGATGACTAGTATCCATCAACCATTATACATCAACATAAAAGAAACTAAGCAAATACAAAAATAATATAAATCACACGAGTAAAAAAATATTAACTAAGCTGGGATTGAAGAATAAAGTCGATAGAAGATTAAATATTCAAAAAGATAAATCAAAATAATACGAAAGGAAACATATTCAACACATTGTAGTTTTGCTACTCATAATCACTACAATACCTTGTGTCTTGCTAGTGAACATGCTAGAAATAATTTAGTTTCAATAGGAGTAGCATAGTAGGTTTGGGAATTAGAATTTTGAGTTTAATTTGTCACGACCCGGAATTTCCACCCTCGGGAGTCGTGATGGCGCATACTCGTAGAATCTAGGCAAGCCACGAACCTAGAAATCTTGAACTCTTCTGCTTTAATCCTTGTTTTATAACTTATATTAACAAGTGATAAACATCTAAATGACAGCGGAATATGAGATTCAAGCGGAAGTCTTAAATAAATATAAAACCAAAATGTTTTGAAAGTCAACACATGCCTCTACCCAGATACTGGTGTCACAATATCCACGGACTACTAAGAGTACTACATACAACAGTTTGAAGAAAAAATAACAATGTTTGTCTCGGATACATGAGATAACAGAACATAATAAAAGATAGAGGAGACGCGGGCCTGCGGACGTCTGCAAGGTTACTTCGGTGTCTAGGTGGACTGAAGGCTGACTTCCCTACTGCTGCTGATCAAGTGCCGCTCTGGTATCTGCACAGAGTGCAGAATGTAGTATCAGCACAACCGATCCCATATGCTGGTAAGTGTCTGGCCTAACCCCGGCGAGGTAGTGACGAGGCTAGGACCAGACTCCTGATAAACCTGTGCAATTATATAATATATGGCGTAAAATAAACAGGAATAAGCAGTTTAAAATGGGAGGGGGTACATACTTCGGGAAAACATATCAAGACCAACAGAAACTTAATAAAATATGAAAGGACAACTCAATATCTACAACAATACTATAACAATATTGTTGCGGCGCGCAACCCGATCCATTATTATTTAATATTGTTGCGACGTGCAACCCGATCCACATATATATAGCTGTTGCGGCATGCAACCCGATCCAATATAATATCTGTTGTGGCGTGAAACCCGATCCAATATAATATCTGTTGCGGCGTGCAACCCGATCCAGTATAATATCTGTTGCGGCGTGCAACCCGAACCAATATAATATCTGTTGCGGCGTGCAACCCAAACTAATATAATATCTATTGCGGCGCGCAACCCATTCCAGTTATACAGTCAACAATAATCATAATTAACCGTCCCGGTAAGGGATCAACAATAGACTACACTATCCCGGCAAGAGAACTCAGCAGTACAAGTGTATACGTCCCGGAAAGGGAGAATCAGCTATAACCAATCTTAACTCAACTCCTACTCGTCTCAATTACCACAATTTCTCAATCATAAGGAGATTCCACGATAAACAAACTAAGTCTTTGCTCAATATCAAGGATTTACTCATTATTTCAACCATAGTAACATTCAAAAATACAATACGTATCAATTTAAGACTCATGGTCATGCTTGACACCAACATATAGATACTCATCACCATGCCTATGCGTCGTACTCAACAAGAAGCAAATATCAAATAAGAATCAACTCCTAATCCTTCACGCAATGATTAGACCGGACACTTACCTCGATGTCACGAACGCAATTCAAGCCTCAACTATTGCTTTACCTCTTGATTCCACCACCAACTCGCTCGTATCTAGCCACAAGTTACTTAATTATATTAATAAATGCTAAATGAATCAATTTGAATGCATGAAAATGGATTTTTCCAAAGTTTTACCCAAAAGTCAAAATCGCCCCCGGGCCCACATGGTCAAAACCTGAGGTTCGAACCAAAATCTGATCACCCATTCCCCCACGAACTCAAATATGTAATTTTTTTTGAAATCGAACCTCAAATCGAGGTCCAAATCCCCAATTTTTGAAAAACCTAGTTTCTACCCAAAACACCCAATTTCCCTCATGAAAATCATTGTTTTGAAGTTGAAATCATATTAAAAGATGTTAATGATTGAAGAAAACTAGTTAAAAATGATTTACAATTGATTTGGAGAAGAAAAGTTGTTTGAAAAATCGCCTCTTATATTTTTGGGGTTTTGAAAAATAAAAAATGACTGAAAATCCCGTTTATTTATACCTCTCTCAGACCCCATGTGCGGACCACACAAAATGGACTGCGGCCGCACAACCTCCACCGCGCACCGCACAAGGTCGACCGCGAACCGCACTGCAGCGCCCTGTGCGAACCGCACAAAGTCGACTACGGCCGCACAGCCTCCACCGCGCACCGCACAAGGTCGACCGCGAACCGCACTGGTGGGTTAAGAGACCTGCAACTTCTGGTTTTCTAAAACCCCCGAACCTACCTGAAACTCACCCGAGCCGTCGGAACTCCAAACCAAATGTGCATACTAACTCAAAAACATCATATGGACCTACTCGTGTAATCAAATTACCAAAATAACATCATGAATATCAAATTAGACCTCGAGATCAATAAAATTTTCTCAAAATTTCTTTAAACATAAATTTTGTGATTTAAGTCCGAATCACGTCACATGACATCCATTTTTCACCAAATTCTACAAAAATATCTTAAATCATATATAAGACCTGTACCGGACGCTGGAACCAAAATACGGGCCCGATACTATCATGTTCTAATCAAATTTTATTTCAAATTTCTTTAAGCAATTCCAGAAAATAATTTCCTTTAAAAATTTATTTCTCGGGCTTGGGACCTCGGAATTCGATTCCGGGCATACGCCCAAGTCCTATATTTCCTATGGACCCTCCGCAACCATTAAATCACGAGTCTGGGTTCGTTTACCTAAAACGTTGACCGAAGTCAAATTAGCTCATTTTATAATCAAAACTTATCGTTTTCCACAGATTATCATATTTAAGCTTTTCGGCTACGCGCCCGGACTGCGCATGCAAATCGTGGTGATTCTAAATGAGGTTTTCAAGGCCTTAGAACACAAAAATTTTGTTTTAACCATTCGTCCTCGAACGGACAGAAGAAGGAAGTGCCTGAGTCAGGGAAAAGATGGGGATAACGGCTTCGCATACCGGACTCAAACTCCCAGGTCGATGCCTCAAGAGGAACTCTTCGATCTCAACTGACGAACCTGCCGGTCTAGAATAGCTACCGGCTCCTCCTTATAAGACAGGTCCTTGTCCAACTGGACAGTGCTGAAATCTAACACGTGGGATGGATTGCCGTGATATTTTCGGAGCATGGACACATGAAACACTGGATGCACGGCTGATAAGCTCGGCGGAAATGCAAGTCTATAAGTCACCTCTCCCACTCGATCAAGAATCTCAAACGGACCGATGAACCTAGGGCTAAGCTTGCCCTTATTCCCAAATCTCATCACGCCCTTCATAGGCGACACTCGGAGCAATACCCGCTCTCCCACCATAAAAGCCACATCTCGAACCTTGCGGTCTGCATAACTCTTTTGCCTGGATTGAGCTGCACGAAGCCTATCCTGAATAATCCTGACCTTGTCCAAAGCCTCCTAAACCAGATCCGTACCCAATAATCGAGCCTCTCCTGGCTCAAACCATCCAACCGGAGATCGACACTGCCTACCATATAAAGCCTCATAAGGATCCATCTGGATACTCGACGGGTAGCTGTTGTTGTAGACAAACTCTGCTAAAGGCAAGAATTGATCCCACGAACCTCCAAAATCGATGACACAGGCTCGGAGCTCCTCCAAAATCTGAATAGTCTGCTCGGACTGCCTGTCTGTCTGAGGATGAAATGTTGTGCTCAACTCAACCTGCGTACCCAACCCTCGCTGAACTTCTCTCCAGAAACGCAAGGTAAACTACGTACCTCGGTCCGAAATGATAGACACAGGCACATTATGAAGATGAACAATCTCCCGAATAATGAATAGGAGACTGCCACAAGAATAAAATGTGCTGACTTGGTCAGCCTATCAACAATGACCCATACTGCGTCGAACTTCTTCCGAGCCTGCGGGAGTCCAGTAACAAAGTCCATAGTGATCCGCTCCCACTTCCACTCGGGAAGCTCAATCCTCTAAAATAAACCACCAGGCTTCTGATGCTCGTACTTAACCTGCTGACAATTTAAACACCGGCCACATATGCAACAATATCCTTCTTTATTCTACGCCACCAATAATGCTGCCGCAAGTCCTGATACATCTTTGCAGCGCCCGGATGAATAGAGTACCGGGAGCTATGGGCCTCCTCTAAAATCAACTCCCGAAGCCCATCCACATTTGGCACACACACTCGACCCTACAATCTCAAAACTCCATCACCATCTAAGATAACCTACTTGGCACCTCCGCACTGCACCGTGTCTCTAAGGACACTCAAATAGGGATCATCATACTACCGATCACGGATACGCTCCAATAGAGAAGAACGAGCGACCATGCAAGCTAATACCCGACCAGGCTCAAAAATATCCAACCTCACAAACCGATTGGCCAAAGCCTGAACATCCAAAGCAAGCAGTCTCTCACCGACCGGAATATAAGCAAGACTGCCCATACTGGCTGACTTCCTACTCAACGCATTAGCCACCACATTGGCCTTTCCCGGATGATACAAGATAGTGATATCATAATCTTTCAACAACTCCAACCACCTTCTCTGCCTCAAATTTAACTCCTTTTGCTTGAACAAATACTGAAGACTCTTGTGATCCGTGAACACCTCACATGTCACGCCATACAGATAATGCCTCTAAATCTTCAATGTGTGAACTATGGCTGTGAGCACGTGATTTTTTCCCTATGAGAACTACTCCCAAAAATTCAAAATAAAATGGTTTTGTGTTGTTTGTGATTTATTTGTATTTTTGTCTGTGCATGTTTATTTCTACTTTAATTAAGAAAAATACAAAAATATGTGCATTTAGGATTTAATTTTACAATTTTGGAATTAATTAAACAAACAAGTTTGTTTTACAAAATGGAAAAATCACAAAAAAATATGTACTTTGCATTCTTGCATTTAATGTCCGAGTTGTGTGATTTTATCTTTATTTGATGTTTAATTTCGTGTGATAGCTATTATTAAGAGTTAATGTTTTAGTTAACTGTCAACTTTATAATTTAATTAGGATTTTTAGTTGAAAAGGAATTAAAAGAAAATGAAAGAAAAAGAAGAAAAGAGTGAAAATTGGGCCAATTTCAGTACAAACAATCAGGCCCAAATCACCCATGAACCAGGTCCAGTTTGGCAAGGCCAAAGACGTCTTAAAACGACGTCGTTTGGTCACTCTTAATCAAGGCCGTTGGATTAAATCGATCCAACGGCTGAGATTCAATCTCTCTTACCCATTCCCTGGCCCGACCTGACCAGTTCCCCTGTTCAAACTGCCCCAGTATTACTCCAAACGACACTGTTGCCTATCAAGTGAATTGATCCAGGCCGTTGATCGTGCTTGATCCAACGGCCAGGATTAAAACACCCCCTCCGTATATATTCCTAAATCTTACCCCATGCCCCCAAAGCCATACCCCCCTCACCTCTTCACCTTTGAGCTTCAGAGACCAAACAGATCCCCCGCCCCTTGCCTTCATGCACCGCCCACCGAAAATCGCCTCACGGCGGTTCCGGTGGTCCAAAAAGCCCCAAAATTACACCACAACCTCCCCACGACGTCCTCTTTCCAAATCCTATATCGGTTTCCTTCGAATCAGTACCCAACGTCTCGAATCTTCAATCAAAGAATCAGCCTAAAACCTCACCCCCTCCGATGACTACCAAATTAACACCCCTAAGCCATCTGACCACCCTCATTGCAGATCCGCTAACCGTTTGCATCGAATCAACCTCCAGCTTCTCTAATCTTCAATCGAAGATTCGAGCAAAACCTGAAATTACCCCAACTGACCCCAAACTCACACCATGCCACCCCCTGACCTCCCTCGTTCCCAAACCACCCTTAGTTTGCGTCGAATCACACCGGAAAGCCTCAAATCAAAAGTCTCAGAGTGGTGATCTGAAGCTAGTTCAGAGACTGAGGTCAAAAACGGACCTTAGTCGAATGTGTTCTCGTTCAGGAACACTCGACTAGGGTCCGTCTTGGCCCCAAGTCCAAAAGGCATCGGAGGTTCGAACCTAGGCCCCGTTTAGTTGGTAGGTTTTTGTTTTATCTTCTTTTTGTTCAATAAATTCATCCTCTACTCCTTTCTTATTTTTTGTTTAAATTCGAATGTTTTGTGTTTACTCTGTATTTTGTTTCTTCTTTTGTTTTTTGAATGATTCGAATTAGTCAGTGTTAGTAAGTTTTGTATAAACTGTAGCTATTCCCGTAATTACTTGCTATTACTGTTAGTTCAAAGTATGTCATCTGTGATCGCCCATCACTTTGTATATGAATTCAGTGTTTTCATTTAATATATTTACGGTGTTGTTCGTATTTAGGTTTAACATGGAATTATGTTTAGTTTATTCCCTGAATCATTGTTCTTATGTTGATGCCATTTGATCTGATTTAAATTCTAGTTTGAATGGTCATTTGAATTCGAATTGAATTGGTTATAGCTGAAAGATGTAGTATAGATTAAAGGGTTTAAGGTCGGACATTAAATCACAGGTGTTTTCCGGGGTATTTTGGGGTTTTAAAAGGATTGAAATGTTTAGTGTTAGTGGTCTGACCGTAAGGGTACTTAATTGACCATTAAACTAATACTTTGTCTAGTAGTAGTGGCTTGGGAAACATAATAGCATGGGGGATTAATTGAATACTATAAGCTGCCCATGCCTTTGGACACAAGACACTAGATAATGGGCTGTAAGAGAATATCATGGGCAAAGATGGTGGTGGTATTAGTTTAAGTGCTTTTGAGAGTTGGGGGGGTCTTTCTTGGTGATAAATAGGGTCACTCAAGACCAGAAAAGGGGCTGGTTTTTTGGAGCAGAAAATTAGTTCTTTTTTTTAGTCTGGTCGAGTTGTTCTTTGGGGCAGACTTTAGAAGAGAAAAGACTCAGGAAATCTTAAGGGTTTGAACATCCGGAAAACTGGAAGAGAGTTTTAAGAGCTAGTCTAGTTCAACTAGTGCTATCCCATTGAAACTAAAAAGAGTTTCAGCTTTAACTGTGGAGTTGTATTTTCGAGTTTTCTTGACTTCTGAATTCTAGGGGGTGTTTATGCTTGTGTTTTGACTGATATTTGGTTGCTGTCAAGCTGTTGGGGTCAGTTACTGGTTGTATGTGTTGCTGTTGGTATTGCTGGGAATTTTAACTGGTTTTTCCTGAGTCACTGCTGGTTATCTTTTGGTACTGGGCTGTTAGTGGATTGCTGGTTGTATTGCTGTATTGTATTGCTACTACTGCTGTTGATCCTCTTCTTCCTCTTCTTGTATTGTCAATACCAGGTACACATTTGTATATCCTTGGCTATTGGAATGAAATGAAGCATGATCCGAGTCTCTGTGCTGCCTGATTGTTGATAGTTACTGCCTAGTCGTTATTTCTGATGGTTTTTGAGTTGTATTGGATAGGGATTTGTTTAGTTAGAATTATCTTCAGTTAATGTAAATTGTTTCCTGAAAATTGAACTGATAAACCCTATGCCCAGTTTGTTCATGTGGTTATTAGTTGAGTGTTAGTGTATTTATATTCCTGTGCGTGATAGAAACGGTGAACTATAGTTGGATATTTGCCCCCTTAGCCATGCTATAGTATAATCTCAATTGACATAGTTTATTTTTCTTGAAAAAGCATAATTGAAGTAGAATAGGGAAGTAGATTTAGAGTACCGGAAATATCTGATGAATGTTAGAGCTTGAGCTGTTAGTTGTCAACTTAATTTCTCATGTATATCAATCTGAATCAACTTCAATTTACTGCAGTTTACTTCAGTCTACCAAACACGCCTAAGTTTGCATTTAGCAGAATCGAACAATTTGAATGGAATTCAATTGAACAGTATCTTCTCGTTTGGTATAACCGCTGAAATTGTTAAGTTGTTGGAGCAAATAATAAAAGCTGGGCCATTATACGCCTATAATTAATTATGACTTTTCTTTATCTTTAGAAAAAAAGAATAGAAAAATCTTAGTCACTTTAGGATCGCCCTTTTAAAATAAACGAGATGAGCCTCGCCAAATAAAACGCACAAATTGCGGGGCCCTCGATAATTGTATATATTAAAATACTCAGATTTCGGGACGAGTCTTTTAGCGAATTTCACGGCCACTTCCCAAAATAAACCCGCGTTAGTCTCTTTAGGCACGTACTTTAAATAACATTACCTCTTTAAACCCGGGTGCACATTTATGTGACCCAAATCCAAACCTCAATGAAGTCGAAATGTGTCGCTAATCACGGGTACATTGATTGTGACGTGGTTCGAGATGCATTTCCACGACGTTGCAAATTCCTTTTAAAAATAATAAATGAGACGAGCCTCGACAAACAAAAATACACAAGCCGTGGGGTCCTCTATACGTGTTGGTAAAGTTACTTAGACTTCGGGATGGGCCGTTTAGCAAAATTTCATGGCCCTACCCAAAATAATGATACGCTAGTCGCTTTAGGCGCGTATTTAATAATGTTATCTTCTTAAACTCGGGTGCACATTTATGTGACCCAAATCCAAATCTCAACAGAGTTGAAATATGTTAATAACCACGGGTGCATTGATGTGACGTGGTTAGAGATACATTTTCACAACGTTGCAATTCTCTGTTAAAATAATAATGATAATAATAAAAGCGGTTAAAAGTTAAAATTTGAACATAGGTTCATAATTGTATAAAATCAGATAATTAAGCTGAATATGACAGTTGAGCGACCGTGCTAGAACCACGGAACTCGGGAATGCCAAACACCTTCTCCCGGGTTAACAGAATTCCTTACTCGGATTTCTGGTTCGCGGACTGTAATACAGAGTCAATCTTTTCCTCGATTCGGGATTCAACCGGTGACTTGGGACACCATAAATCTCCCCAAGTGGCGACTCTGAATTAAATAATAAATCCCGTTTCGATTGTCCTTTAATTGGAAAAACTCCCTTTACGTCCCTTCATGGGGGTGTAGGTAAAAAGGAGGTGTGACAGCTCTGGCGGCTCTGCTAGGGACCGAACCCAGAATCTCTGGTTCAAGGTTCAGAATTCGAGCTTAGATAAATTGTTATATTTGAATTTGTTTATTATATGATTTTTACATGTTTGGGCCTAATGTGCTAAATGCTGCTTTTACCGCTTTGATATTATCTGAACTGTATATAAACTGTGCCGAAACCCTTCTCTTCTTACCTCCGGGAATGTGCTTGCTGGTTGAGACTCCCTATTCTGTTAGTGTCATACCTGAAAAAAGAAAGAGACCGGACAAGTTACTAAGCCGGATGGCCTTTTTGTTCCCGGTACGTAACCCCCTCCTCAACTCGAGTTGTCCGCTCGGGTACACAGTCTAGAACAAATACCCAGGTTATGAACCTAGAATAACTCAGCTTCATGTCAAATCCCTAGTAGGAACGTTTGTTTGCATCACGTGCATTTGACTTTGGAGGCTCAACACAGGGGTTGGGTCTGTCTAGGACAGGTGTACTAAAAAATGGAAATGACCATCCTGATGCATCTTACTTGCTACCTGTGCATTTATTTGCTTCGGACTTGCATGCTGACCGACTTTTTGAGGAAAGAGAAATAGCAGTATGAGGGTTAAGGAGAGTTAATCGCCTGTTTTCGAAAAAAACCAATGTCCAAATAGTGTCGAAACTCTGCCGATTTATTTGAGAAAATGGAAAAAAAGGAAAAAGAAAATATAAGTTTTATTTGCCAATGAAAAGAGTCTGGTTTTCAAAAAGAAGTTTGTTTTATTGACCCGAACTACGTCGGTTTGATTCTCACAGGATGCAGGATACGTAGGCAACCCTCATCGGGTCCAACCTCCTCTTTTACAAAAATAGCCAAAAATGTCAATTTTTAATTGTCAACATAAATAAGTCGGGTGATGCCTTTTTTGGCAAGAATAGCCGAATATTCCCGAAAGGGACGCCGGAAGGCTGACTTTGCATAAACGACCACTTTTAGTCATTTTTGGATTTTTGACCGGTTGACTCACCCAGCTTTAAAATCTTCGTTCCTGAAGTGCTGAAAAGCCGTGTGTGGAGCCGGATCTTCCTTTTAATATGTGAAAAATTAAAAATAGTCAATTTGTTGAGTCAAATAAATTTTATTTCTTAATCACCTAAATAAATGTGCAGGACGAGCACGATGCAAAATGAACCTTTTTCAATAATGACTAAAATCCCTTTCAAGTTGTGGCTATGGTGGGATGATTTAGATGGTGAAGGGCAAGATGAGGTCAAGAAATATCTAAAAGGTCTTACGGGTTTATTGGAAATCCAGCCTCGGGGGATATCATAAGAGCTTTGGTCACCTACTAGGACCCGACACACAATGTCTTCCACTTCTCCGATTTCGAACTCACTCCGACTTTGGAGGAAATAGCCGGGTACATCGGAAATGTTGAAGTTCCGTTGAGGCAAAAATACCTGGTTGCTCCAAGAGCTGTCACTGCGCATCGGTTTTTGGATTCGTTAAAGATACCCAGGATGGTCCATAACCCAGATTTGGCCATAGGTTTTTGTAATCCGCGCTTCATATACGACAGATACAGTTATGTCGGAGGATTCAACAACCTGGGTAACAAGTTATGCAGCAAAAGCAACCGTCAGAAATGGGACGAGCATAGACAAGTGGCTTTTATGATAACCTTTTTGGGCCTTTTGGTATTTCCAAGGAAAGACGGAAACATTGATCTGAAAATAGCCGGGGTCGTCAGTACCTTGCTCACTCAAGATAAAAGCACTTTTGCGCCTATAATAGTATATGATATCTTCCGAGCTCTCACTGCCTGCAAAGCCAGAGGGAACTTTTTCGAGGGGTGTAACTTGTTTCTACAAATATGGATGACTGAGCATCTCTGCCATCGTTCCTAGCTCTTGAGTTATGGTTCCTCGAAGAAAACTTGCATAGAAGAGTTCTACACAAGAATCAAGGGGGTCAGTCTACCCGAGGGAGTTACGACATGGACATCATTATTTCGGACCCTCACCGCCAGCCAAATACAGTGGACACTAGGATGGTTGCCTGTGGATGAAATCATATATATACCAGCCACTGGACCCCATTTCCTTTTGATGGGACTCCGGAGTATTCAGCCCTATGCCCCGTATCGAGTCTTGAGACAGTTGGGGAGATGCCAAATAATTTCGAAAGATGAAGATCTTAGTGGCAAAGTAGTCGAGATCGGGCCCAACGGACAGTTTCCTGAAGTAGCAGTCCGACAAATTTGGAGTGAGTGTCAATACTTAACAGCCAATACATGTGTACGCGATCGGTCCAAGGGTGAAGTTTCGCCGGGATACCTTGCTTGGTTTGGGAAAGAAATCGAGTTTGGGAGACCGGCCAAAAGGCCCCATCTCCAGGAGTTCGTCCAGGCGTCGCAAGAATAGTGGGATTGGTTGGATAAAGAAGAGAGTTGCAGGGCAGAAATAGGAAAGCTGAGGCAACAGATTAGAGACCTGGAATTTGAAAATAGTCTACAAGTTGATGCCGACCGGGGAGAAAAGAGCAAACTGGCCCAAGAAAATGAGGCGCTGAAAGCCCAAATCCGACAAATAAGGAGAGATGTTGACAAACAACAAAGGAGTCGGTCAGATGAGCGGTTAATAAAAGGATTGGAAAAGGAAATCGGTGAGTGCCGGGATGATTTGAAGAAATCTGAGGATACCATAGCACAACTCCAGGCACAATGGGCAAAAGAACGAAAGAGCGCACACAGTACTTACAGCAGGCGAGGAAAGATTATGGAAAGACCATTTCCAGTCTAAAAAGGAAGGTGACCACCCTAGAGAGCGAGACGGCTAAACAAGCCAAGGCTTTTGAAACCGAGAGTAAACACTGCTATAATCTGATGGCCTCAATGGAAGATGAAATACAACAGTTATGGAAACAACATCTGCATGATTCTTGGGTTTTGAAGGCTAAAGGGGATCAGATAGAACGCCTACTCCTAGGGAAAGACCAAACCAGAAAAAAGATTCTGACTATTGCTTGTGCTATTACCAGGAAATGTCGGGAGTGTGAAAACATGACCCATACTACCTTCTTCTCGGCGGTGATGATATTTGTGAAGCACATCATGTATGAATTGGAACAGCTGGAAAGGAACCTTACACCTAAACCCGCGGCGAGGCCGAATGACGCCCCGCGGGCACCCAAATTTAAAACTTTAATGTGTTCATAGTTTGAATCTGCATTTTCTTTTTCTTAGAGTCTGTCTTTATTTTGCATCAGAGTATGTCAGTGGTTATTGAGTCCGTACTTGGTTTGGTTTAGAGTATGTTATTTTCCTTTCCAAAAAAGCGTCTGGTTTGTAATAGAATGTTTATTAGTGAAAAATCAAAAATTTCCAAAACTATCTTTTTATTTTCTGCACTTATAGGGCAGAACTACGGCCGGTCTGATTCATGCGGGGACATGATACGTAGGCAATCCACATAGGATTCGACCACCACTAAAAAAAAGAGGAAAAGGCAAAGTGAATAAAATAAAGGAAAAGAAAGAAATAAAAAGAGAGATAAAGAAAGCTTCAGAAACACTTAAACGAGGCACAAACAAAGTAAGCTGGAATGACGCATGCGGTCGAAGCAAAGACATGTTAGAAATGGTTAAAATGCCTAGGAACATTGCATCCCCCAACGTGAAATTGCAATATGTGTTAAAATCTAACGCTAACGAGTTTGTTGTTTATTCAAAGATTTCGAACTAGTTAGTTTGTTAGAACGTTCTGGTATTACCATTACCAAATAAGATCCAAAGGGCCCATACTAAAAAGCATGACCAGTTTAGACCAAAGTGTCGAGGATGAAAGGACGGAGAATCAAATGCTAAAGGAGGAAATGGATAAGATGAGACAGGAGATGAAAGAAATGCAGCTGGCCTTAGCTAGGGTACAAAAGGTGCCTAACCCTCCCATTATTCCCACTCTCCCACCAGGACACACGCCGGAATACCCTCCCCCTGGCCCTTCAACAAGCTTCCCCAGTCACCAATGCTATCAGGGAAGAAATGCCTATGATCCCCAAGCTTCACAACCCAATCAGAACCCTCCTCCACCAAATGTTCCTGTTTTCGTGGCACCCCACCAGCCACGCTGCAAAGATCATCCAGTGAGCCGTTGTTTCAGGCTCACGATAACCAATATTACCCCCTGAACCAACCTTCAAAGCACCCGAGCCTCATACTTATAACACTCACTTCGGGATCCCAGTAGAGACTGAAAAACCGGCTAAGAGCCCAGAGCAAGACGAAGTGCTTCGAAAGTTTAAAAGCCTAGAGCAGTCCTTCAGGAATATCCATGGGTTAGGCAACCAAGTCAGTGTGGCCTACAAAGATCTGTGCCCATTCCCCGACATTCAATTGTCGGCAGGGTTCAAGATGCCAAAGTTTGATCTATACGAGGGGCACGGTGATCCAATGGCATATCTGCGAGGTTTTTGTAGCAAGATGAGAGGAGCAGGTAGTAAAGATGAGCTGCTAATAGCTTACTTTGGTCAAAGTCTAAGTGGGTCTGCACTGGAATGGTATACAAGACAGGATCCGAGCAGGTGGTACATCTGGGACGATCTAGCACAAGCATTCGCAGGTCACTTCTAGTACAACCTTGAGATCGTCCCTGACCGTCTCACATTGCTGAAACTTGAGAAGAAGCCCAGGGAAAGCTTCTGAGAATTTGGGTTCCGCTGGAGAGAGCAGGCGGCAAGAGTTGATCCTCCGATGAGAGATGGGGAGATGGTGGACTACTTTCTGCAGACCCTGGAGCCAACTTACTTCGGTCACCTGGTGACGTCAGTTGGCAAATATTTCAATGAAGTAGTAAAAATGGGCGGTATGATTGAAGAGGGACTTAAGTCCAACAAAATCCTAAGCTATTCGGTGATTAAAGCAACCACTCAGGCCATCTAGAGCGGCACAGGAGGTGCGCTCGGAAAGAAGAAAAGGGAAGATGTCGCAACAGTCGAGGCAGGTGCTTGGTCTATATCCATAGATCCCCCACCTCACTACCAACCTAGACCCCATCACTCAAATTACCCACACACTCCATACGGCCCTCCACAACCCTACTACCCACAACAAGAGCCATATTTCTTTGTCCATCTCGCCCAAACTTACACCCAGCCTCTGGCTCGCCCGCAATGGCATGCTCTGGCTCCCCAGAATACATATCCACCTCCACAAAACACATATCCACCTCCACAAAACACATATCCACCACCAAGGGCCTACAGGAGTCCTTCGGGACCAGGTTTCCGTGGGAAATAGATTTTCAGGAATGAAAGGGTACAAAGGTAGAGAACATTCACTCCGCTGGGAGAAACTTATACTACTCTGTTCCACAAATTGAGGCAGTTAGGCCTATTGAGTCCTGTGGAACCCCCTTCCCAAAAATCTGGACCACTTGGTAAGCTGTGAATATTGTTCGGGGGCTCCCGGGCATGATACTGAGAAGTGTTGGAAGTTGAAGACTGTCGTACAAGATCTCATTGACATAAATAGGATCAAGGTCCACGAGCCAGAGGTACCTAACATCAATCAGAACCCATTACCGGCACACCATGAAGCCCACATGATCGAACTGGTGCATGAAGGAGGGAAGCTCAAGAAGCCCTCACAAACAGTAATAATGATATGTGCTAGTCCGAAAGAAAAGTTGATCAGTGGAAAAGCAGTAGTACAGTCGGAAAGGGTAGAAGGCAAGCCAGTGGTGGTGATAGGGAAGAGTTCATCTGATGTTGCCAAGAATCCAGAGCTGGTCAAAGTAACGGTGTAAGGGATATCAAGCAAGCCAGTAGCCGTGAAGGGGGAATGCATAGGGCCAGTTGTTATCAGGCCAGTAATGCAGTTGCCGATAATCAGCGAGAAAGTTGTGCCATGGAGCTACAGTCAAGTAATGGTAATGCATAAGGGGAAGGAGGTTGTGGAAAAAATATGTGAGTCACAGGGGTTAACTCGTTCGGGAAGGTGTTTTGCCCCCGCAGAGTTAAGAAGGGCCAATCCAGTAGCAACAAAGAATCCAGTTACCGAGGAAGAGGCGGAAGAATTTTTAAAGAAAATGAAGGCGCAAGATTACTCCATTGTGGAGCAGTTGAGGAAGACCCCGGCACAGATCTCATTGTTATCATTGTTGATCCATTCAGACGAGCATCACCAGATATTGATGAAAATTCTGAACAAAGCCTATGTTCCGGATAAGATCTCTGTAAATCATCTGGAGAAAATAGCAAACAAGATTTTCGAGGTCAATAGGGTTACTTTTTCAGATGATGAGTTGCCCGTGGAGGGTACAGAACATAATAGAGCCCTTTATTTGACTGTGAAGTGTGAAGACTCGGTAGTCACTCGAGTACTGATTGATAATGGGTCCAGTGTCAATATCTATCCTTTGGCCACATTGAACAAACTGAAGGTCGATGGTGACAGGATTCACAAGAACAACATCTATGTTCTAGGGTTTGATGGTGGTGGTACAGACACAGTGGGTGACATCATACTTGAATTAACAATTGGTCTAGTCGATTTCACCATGGAGTTTCAAGTGTTAGACGTGGCAGTGTCATATAATCTTCTGTTGGGGCGACCCTGGATCCATACCGCCAAAGCAGTGCCTTCTACATTACATCAGATGGTCAAATTCGAGTGGGATAGGCAAGAGATCATAGTACATGGGGAAGACAATGCAAGCGCCGTAAGTGATGCTGTCGTGCCCTTCATAGAGACTGACGATGATAAGGGACCGTGGGTTTACCAGGTTTTCGATACAATTTTAGTAGACAAAGTTCCCGAAGGTAAAAGCATCCCACTTCCCAAAATAGCAGCCCCAACTGTCATGGTAGCCTCGGAGATATTGAAGAACGGGTTTGTACCAGGCAAAGGTTTAGGGGCTGATCTTCAGGGTATTGTTCAGCCGGTTTCTTTGCCCAAAAATATGGATACCTTTGGGTTGGGGTTCAAGCCTACAACGGCGGATGTAAGACGGGCCCGCAAGGTGAGGAAAAGAGTCTGGGTCCTTTCTAAGCCAATCTCACACCTATTCAGATCATTTGTCAGAGCAGGTATCAGAAAGTTGTCGGTCCCGAAAGTTCTCGGACCACTGATTAGGCCAGATGGAGATTTGAATGAGGGCTTTGAAAGGCTGTTCACCGATGTCAACATGATAGAAGCTGAAGAAGGGTCCAGTAGGTTAGATGTACAGTTTGTGGGGCCTAGGGAAAATATCAACAATTGGATGGCTACTCCCCTTCCGACCCAGAGGGAGTCTTGGTAGTGGGCTCTGATTTTTCTTTCCTGTTTTGGATTATCCCAGGGTTGTAATCCAGTTTTGTTTTGTGTTCGGCAAAGTGTGAAACTCTGTTATCCCGTATTTTAATAAAGTGAAAGTTTTTGTTTTCCTTATTTTGTTCTAATTTTGTTTTCTTCTTTTCTCTTTCTGAACAGTTCCCTTTATACTGGTTCTAATGACATGGCATGCACAGTGGATCTTCAACCTAGTCTAAAAGTTAATCTGATTCCGAACTAATTGTACAAGAGGTCGATTATGATCATGAATCGGAATACGATGAGGATGAAGCCTTTGAAGAGATAAACAGAGAATTAAGCCAGTTCGAAGAGAAACTCAAGCCCAACTTAAATGACACTGAAGCTGTCAATTTAGGGGATGCAGACAATGTCAGGGAAACCAAAATAAGCATCCACATTGAGCCAAACATCAGGGAGGAACTAATCAAAGCACTCATTGAATTCAAAGATGTTTTTGCATGGTCGTACGATGATATGCCGGGCTTAAGCACCGATCTAGTGGTTCACAAATTTCCCACTAACCCGGCGTGCCCTCCCGTCAAGCAGAAATTGAGGAAGTTCAAGATAGATATGAGTGTGAAAATTAAAGAAGAAGTAACCAAGCAGCTGCAGGCAAAGGTTATTCAGGTCACTCGATATCCTGATTGGTTGGCTAATGCGGTGCCAGTGCCGAAGAAAAATGGGAAGATCAGAGTGTGTGTCGATTACCGCAATTTGAACAGGGCAAGCCCCAAGGACAACTTTCCATTACCCAACATCCATATCTTGATCGATAATTGTGCCAGACGTGAGATCGGGTCTTTTGTAGATTGATATACTGGGTATCATCAGATTCTGATGGATGAAGAAGATGCGGAGAAGATGACATTCATTACACCGTAAGGGACTTATTGCTACCGAGTAATGCCTTTTGGCTTGAATAACACTGGGGCAACGTACATGAGAACAATGACTATGGTGTTTCATGACATGATACACAAAGAGATTGAGGTGTACGCAGATGATGTAATCATAAAATCTAAGCGTCAGGAAGGCCACGTAGCAGACCTAAGGAAGTTTTTCCAAAGACTTCGAAGGTACGATATTAAGCTCAACCCGGCCAAATGTGCATTTGGTGTTCCATCTAGAAAGTTGTTGGGATTCATCGTCAGTCGGCGAGGCATTGAGTTGGACCCGTCAAAGATCAAATCCATCCAAGATTTGCCACCGCCGAAGAATAAGATAGAAGTAATGAGTCTGTTGGGAAAGTTGAATTATATCAGCAGGTTTATTGCTCAACTCACAGCAACTTGTGAACCCATTTTTCGGCTACTGAAGAAAGATATTGCGGTAGAATGGATGACAGAATGTCAAGAAGCATTTGACCAAATCAAAGGATATTTATCAAATCCACCTGTGTTGGTTCCACCTGAGCCGGGAAGACCGTTAATTCTTTATCTAACGGTCCTGGATAATTCGTTTGGCTGCATATTGGGGCAACACGACATTACAGGAAGGAAGGAGCAAGCCATCTATTATCTCAGCAAGAAGTTTACAGGCTATGAGGTTAAGTACACTCAACTCGAGAAGACATGTTGCGCCCTAACTTGGGTGGCCCAGAAATTGAAGCATTATCTGTCATCATATACTACTTATCTCATTTCACGCTTGGATCCACTGAAGTATATTTTCCAGAAGCCTATGCCCATAGGGAGATTGGCGAAATGGCAGATATTACAGAATTCGACATCGTCTATGTGACGAGGACGGCTATGAAGGCCCAAGCATTGGCTGATCACTTGGCTGAGAATCCTGTTGATGAAGAATACGAGCCATTGAGGACGTATTTTCTTGATGAAGAAGTGATGCATATAGATGAGTTGGAATTATCTGAGGAACCAGGTTAGAAGCTCTTCTTTGATGGAGCCGCAAATGCGAAAGGAGTTGGAATAGGAGCGATACTTATTTCTGAAATAGGACATCATTATCCTGTTACGGCTCAGCTGCATTTCTATTGTACCAACAACATGGCTGAGTATGAGGCATGCATTTTAGGGCTACAGCTAGCTGCAAACATGGATGTCCGGGACATCTTGGTCTTGGGAGACTCGGACCTCTTGGTGCATCAGATTCAGGGTGAATGAGAAACAACGGATTTAAAGCTCATACCATATCGACAATGCTTGCTTGATCTGAGTAAACGATTTCGATCAATGGAGTTCAGACACATCCCAAGAGTTCATAATGAGGTTGCCGATGCTTTGGCCACTTTAGCATCGATGTTGCACCACCCAGACAAAATTCATGTTAACCCTTTGCATATCCAAGTTCGTGATCAGCATGCTTATTGCAACATGATAGAGGAAGAAATGGATGGCGAGCCATGGTTTTATGATGTCAAGGAATACCTCAGGATGGGGATATACCCAGAGCAGGCCACCGGAGATCAAAAGAGAGCCATTCGGCGATTGGCAAATGGATTTTTCCTCAGTAAAGGAGTGTTATACAAAAGAACACTAGATTTGGGATTGCTGAGATGTATAGATGATGGTCAAGCCACGACTGTGATGACAGAGGTACATGCGGGAGTTTGTGGGCCATATATTAGCGGATATGTATTGGCAAAGAAGATTCTTCAAGCAGGGTATTATTGGCTCACTATGGAGCGTGATTGTATCAATTTCGTGCGAAGATGCCGTCAGTGTCAGATACACGGAGATTTGATTCATTCTCCGCCAACAGAATTGCATACAATGTCAGCACCATAGCCATTTGTTGCATGGGGCATGGATTTCATTGGACCGATTGAGCCGGCAGCTTCCAATAGTCATAGGTTCATTCTGGTCACCATTGATTATTTCACCAAGTGGGTTGAGGCTAAAACTTTCAAGTCAGTAACCAAGAAGGTAGTGGTGGATTTCATTCATTCCCATATCATCTGTAGATTTGGGATCCCCAAAGTGATCATCAAGGACAATGGCGCTAATCTTAACAGCAGTTTGATGAAAGAAGTATGTCAACAGTTCAAGATTACACACCGTAATTCCACCCCGTATCGTCCCAAGGCGAATGGCGCGGTTGAGGCAGCCAACAAGAACATAAAGAAGATATTTAGGAAGATGGTAGAAGGGTCCAAGCAATGGCACGAAAAGTTACCATTTGCATTGTTGGGATATCGCACTACTGTTCGTAGTTCAGTAGGTGCAACTCCTTATTCGTTGGTATACGGAACTGAAGCAGTGATACCGGCGGAAGTTGAAATTCCATCCCTTCGGATTATCGCTGAGGCTGGGATTGATGACGATGAATGGGTCAAAGCTCGATTGGAGCAGTTGAGCTTGATTGATGAAAAGAGATTGGCAGCAGTATGTCATGGCCAGTTGTATCAAAAGAGGATGGCAAGAGCATATAATAAGAAGGTGCGTCCCAGGAAATTTGAAGTAGGCCAGCAAGTGCTGAAAAGCATCCTCCCACATCAGGCCGAAGCAAAAGGCAAGTTCGCCCCGAATGGCACTCTGTGTTTAACAGATATCGAAGGGAAATGCATCGACATGGCTATCAATTCTGACGCAGTTAAGAGATATTATGTATGATTTCTTTTGATTGTAATTGTTGTTTGTTTGTACTTGGCATTTATCGGAGAATGAAATGACGGAGGAAATTCTTTCTTCTATCCAAACACTTTAACCTTTGCTTCCCCTTTTGAGCCTTATTTATTCTTTCATACCCCTCTTTTGGAATCAGTAATGGAAATGAAAGAAAAAGAGAAGAGAAAAATAATGATAATAAAGACAAAAGAAAAGTCACAAGAAAAACAAAGGAATTGGGAACTACGTTTGACCTGATTCCTCAAAGAGGATACGTAGGCGCCTCACGGCTCGGTCATAGTGTAACAAAAAACCAAAAAAAAAATCTCCAAGCAAGAAAAACTGGGGCAGAAGTTGTGTTTATAATTTTGGGAAAGAAAGTTGATTCCAAGAGTTGTAATATTTTACCCATCAAAATTATTTTGAACCTTTTACCCTTTTTTTCTTTTAGCCATACACAAAAACCCATATTGATGTCCAAAAAAAGACCTCCCGATCAGTATCCAAGAAGTTCCAAGTCATGCAAACGGAAGTTGGGAATAACACTTTGATCCCTAGCAGAGAAAAGGATCATAAGCTGGAAATGAATTGGTAGCTGAAAGAATCCCCAGCAGAGAGAGTCATATCGGCAACACTCCGATCCCCATCTAGAAAAAATAAAATAAAATGAGAGAGTCTTATCGGTGAAAACCTCTACAAGCACCATAAGGCGACGTAAGTTGAGAGAAATAAAACAAGAGAGTCTTATCGGTGAAAACCTTCACAGGCACCATAAGGCGACAGGTGTTGAAAGAAATGAGAGAGTCTTAGTAGTGAAAACCCCTAAAAGGGCACTACGAGGCGACAAGACAAGATTGGCGGAAAGGATCCGCATTTGGCAAAGAGTTGGGTGCCTGCATATCCCCCAGCAAAATGAGGCCACCAGAAAGATTGATTGATACAAATAGACTAGGTTGATTAATCCGGAATGTACGACATGATCGTTGGGATCGGTTATATCATTCAGATAAGTTCTTTTCTTTCCTTTTCCCCAGCATTTGTTTAGAAAGATTTCTTCTTTTTCTATCTTTTGAAATCACCACTTTTTCATTTCTTGGTCTAAAGACTTTATCTCCCCAGCAATTTGTTTTTGAAAAGGATTTTTCAGAGCTTATTACCAGTTGCCAAGATGGTGCAAAAACACAATGTGGATAGGACGGGCCAAAGATAAGGCAACAAAGCAAAAAGAAGTTTGTCGCAAGACCAAATGCTGAATGGGTCTAGATTCCAGGAGGACTGAATTTCCAGGGGAAATTGGAGAAAAACAGAAAAAACAACAGTTGAAAAGTTATGGATCAAATTCCAAGATGATCCCCAGCAGATTTGTGAGATGCAGGAACAACTCTGACAGATTATCGACCAAGTTCCGCGATGGTCGGACAACACAGAGCAGGGAAGGAAGAGAAAAGAAAAACCATCCCCGACAGGAATATCATCCCCAGCAAATAATATCATCCCCAGCAAGTTTTGTAATAAAGCGCAAAACAGGGAAAGGAAGAAGGAAAAAATCATCCCCAGCAGGAGTGGCACGACCACTCACCACATTTTAAACTAACAATTTTTTTTTTGATTTGAAGCAGGGAAAGGAAATGTTATTGATAGCGGGAAGACATGGCCACAAAGAAGATTATCAAACTGGGGCAGAAAATTTTCTCATTGCAAAATGTTTCTTGAAATCAGATAGCCACTTGGGGGAAGATGGAAGATAACACAAGTTTTGAAGGAAGTGGAATCTCCAGCAGTTTACGGGAGAAGGCAATATAAGTTTTAAAGAAAGCAATCTTGGAAGAAGCAAGATAACCCAAGTTTTAAGGGTAGTGGTCTTTGAATCAGTATCATTCCCACTATTGTTAAAAGGAGAAAAGTAACTAGTCTTAAAGAATGAAGATAATTCCCCAGCAGTGTTATCCCCGGCAGGTTTCAAAGAAGTGAAAGCACCAGCTTTAAAAGAAGTAGTCTTTGAAGAAGGAAAATAACATATTTATGAATAAAATATCGGTGTTATCCCCAGCACTTTTCAGAGGAATAAGACACCAGTTTTGAGGGAAGCAGTTCTGAAAGAGGATGATTCAAGTTAGAAAGAAAATGGTTCGGGAGGCAGGAAGGAACAACAGCAATAAAATGCATTGTTTAAGAAGTAGTTGAAGTCAGGAACCCACCTGGAGAATGGAGATATTACATTTTACGAAATAGTTGAAGTCAGGAGCCCGCCTAGAGAATGGAGGTGTTATATTTTAAAGTTTATTGAAGTCAGGAGCCCGCCTGGAGAACGGAGGTGTTATAATTTTAAGAAGTTTATTGAAGTTAGGAGCCCGCCTGAAGAACGGAGGTGTTATATTTTAAAGTTTAGTTGAAGTCAGGAGCCCGCTTGAAGAATGGAGGTATTATCTTTAAATTGTTTATTGAAGTCAGGAACCCGCCTGGAAAATAGAGGTTGCTATATTCTCAAGTTGTAGTTGAAGTCAGGAGCCCGCCTGGAGAATGGAGGTATTACATTCTGAGTCGTAGTTGAAGTCAGGAGCCCGCCTGTAGAACGGAGGTTGTTACAATTTCAAGTCGAAATCAGGAGCCCGCCTGTAGAATGAAGGTATTACGTTTTGGGAAGTAGTAAAGTTAGGAGCCCGCCTGGAGAATGGAGGTACTACATTTCGAGTTGTAGTTGAAGTCAGGAGCCCGCCTGGAGAATGGAGGTTGTTGTCATTTCAAGTTGAAGTTGAAGTCAGGAACCCGCCTGGAGAATAGAGGTGCTATGTTTTAAAGTCAAGTTGGAGTTAGGAGCCCGCCTGGAGAACGGAGGTGTTACATTTTAAGTCATAAATTGAAGTCAGGAGCCCGCCTGAAAAATGGAGGTGTTATGTCTTTAAGAAGTTGTTGAAATCAGGAGCCCGCCTGAAAAATAGAGGAGTTATATTTTTATGAAGCTGTTGAAATCAGGAGCCCGCCTGAAAAATAGAGGTACTATATTTTTAAGAAGCTGTTGAAGTCACGAGCCCGCCTGAAGAACGGAGGTGTTACATTTTAAAGTTTATTGAAGTCAGGAGCCCGCCTGAAGAACGGAGGTGTTACATTTTAAAGTTAGTTGAAGTCAGGAGCTCGCCTGGAGAATTGAGGTATTATCTTTTAAGTCGTAGTTGAAGTCAGGAGCCCGCCTGGAGAATGGAGGTATTATCTTTAAATTGTTTATCGAAGTCAGGAACCCTCCTGGAGAATGGAGGTGCTATATTTTTAAGAAGTAGTTGAAGTCAGGAGCCTGCCTGGAGAATGAAGGTATTATCTTTTAAGTCGTAGTTGAAGTCAGGAGCCCACCTGGAGAATGGAGGTATTATCTTTAAATTGTTTATCGAAGTCAGGAACCCGCCTGGAGAATGGAGGTGCTATATTTTTAAGAAGTAGTTAAGGTCAGGAGCCCGCCTGGAGAATGGAGGTATTACGTTTTGAATCGTAGTTGAGGTCAGAAGCCCGCCTGTAGAATGGAGGTTGTTAATTTTAAGTCGAAGAAGTCACGAGCCCGCCTGTAGAATGGAGGTGTTTATTGTTATAGTTGTGGTTGAAGTCAGGAGCCCGCCTGGAGAATAGAGGTGTTATATTTTTAGGAAGTGGTTGAAGTCAGGAGCCTGCCTGAAGAATAAAGGTGTTATCTTTAAGAAGTTATTAAAGTCAGGAGCCCGCCTGGAGAATGGAGGTGTTATATTTTAAGAAGTAATTGTTGTTGAAGTCAATAAAGCAGAGGAATACAACAAAAATCCCCAGCGGGAAACAACAAAAATCCCCAGCAGAGGAAGGCAGTTCAAGATTCGAAGGAAAAATAATGTGAAGCTCACAAGAAGGAAATAAGCAGTTCGAGATCGGCAATCAAGGGAGAATACAAGTCAAATCAGAAGTAAAGAAATACCAGAGGAAACACAAGGCAATAAGGCAGCAACAATCACATGACCAAGTTTGAGAATAAATCTTTGTAATTCATAGATCATAGCTTAGTATAACTTCTTTATCTTTCATCATGATGTAATAAGGAGGTCAGTAAGCGGTAACATCAGCAGCAACAGCAGTAACAACAAAAGGCAGTCTCATGGTAGTCCCAGCTACCGAAACTTCCCGAACTACATTGACCTGATTCCCTTTTAGCCAGGGATATGTAGAAAACCTTTGAAGCAAAGGTTCGGTTTAAATCTCTTCAAAAAATGCTTCACATGGAGTATTCCAACAGGCAAAAATCGCTCGTATCCGCTCACTTTATCTTTGCACGAAAACTCTTTGTGTTTTCGGACAAAGAGGGGCAGCTGTGAGCACGTGATTTTTGCCCTATGAGAACTACTCCCAAAAATTCAAAATAAAATAGTTTTGTGTTGTTTGTGATTTATTTGTATTTTTGTCTGTGCATGTTTATTTCTACTTTAATTAAGAAAAATACAAAAATATGTGTTGCATGTGCATTTAGGATTTAATTTTATAATTTAGGAATTAATTAAAATAACAAGTTTGTTTTACAAAATGGAAAAATCACAAAAAAAATATGTACTTTTTCATTCTTGCATTTAATGTCCGAATTGTGTGATTTTATCTTTATTTGATGTTTAATTTCGTGTGATAGCTATTATTAAGAGTTAATGTTTTAGTTAATTGTCAACTTTATAATTTAATTAGGATTTTTAGTTGAAAAGGAATTAAAAGAAAATGAAAGAAAAAGAAGAAAAGAGTGAAAATTGGGCCAATTTCAGTGCAAAAAATCAGGCCCAAATCACCCATGAACCAGGTCCAGTTTGGCCTGGCCAAAGACGTCTTAAAACGACGTCGTTTGGTCACTCTTATTCAAGGCCGTTGGATTAAATTGATCCAACGGCTGAGATTCAATCTCCCTTACCCATTCCCTGGCCCGACCCGTTCCCCGGTTCAAACCGCCCCAGTATTACTCCAAACGACATCGTTGCCTATCAAGTGAATTGATCCAGGCCGTTGATCGTGCTTGATCCAACGACCAAGATTAAAACACCCCCTCCGTATATATTCCTAAATCTTACCCCACGCCCCCAAAGTCATACCCCCCTCACCTCTTCGTTTCTGAGCTTCAGAGACCAAACAGATCCCCCGCCCCTTGCCACCGTGCACCGCCCACCGGAAATTGCCTCACGGCGGTTCCAGTGGTCCAAACAGCCCCAAAATTACACCACAGCCTCCCCACAACGTCCTTTTTCCAAATCCTGTATCGGTTTCCCTCGAATCAGTACCCAACATCTCGAATCTTCAATCGAAGAATCAGCCTAAAATCTCACCCCCTCTGATGACTACCAAATTAACACCCCTAAGCCATCTGACCACCCTCATTGCAGATACGCTAACCGTTTGCATCGAATCAACCTCCAGCTTCTCGATTCTTCAATCGAAGATTCGAGCAAAACTTGAAATTACCCCAACCGGCCCCAAACTCACACCATACCACCCCCTGACCTCCCTCGTTCCCAAACCACCCTTAGTTTACGTCGAATCACACCGGAAAGCCTCGAATCAAAAGTCTCAGAGTGGTGATCTGAAGCTAGTTTAGAGACTGAGGTCAAAACGGACCTTAGTCGAATGTGTTCTCGTTCAGGAACACTCAACTAGGGTCCGTCTTGGCCCCAAGTCCAAAAGGCATCGGAGGTTCGAACCCAGGCCCCGTTTAATTGGTAGGTTTTCATTTTATCTTCTTTTTGTTCAATAAATTCATCCTCTACTCCTTTCTTATTTTTTGTTTAAATTCGAATGTTTTGTGCTTACTCTGTATTTTGTTTCTTCTTTTGTTTTCCTGAATGATTCGAATCAGTCAGTGTTAGTAAGTTTTGTATAAACAATAGCTATTCCCGTAATTGCTTGCTATTACTGTTAGTTCAAAGTATGTCATCTGTGATCGCCCATCACTTTGTATATGAATTCAGTGTTTTCATTTCATGTATTTACAGTGTTGTTCGTATTTAGGTTTAACATAGAATTATGTTTAGTTTATTCCCTGAATCATTGTTCTTATGTTGATGTAATTTGATCTGATTTAAATTCTAGTTTAAATGGTCATTTGAATTCGAATTGAATTGGTTATAGCTGAAAGATGTAGTATAGATTAAAGGTTTAAGGTAGGACATTAAATCACAGGAGTTTTCAAGGGTATTTTGGGGTTTTAAAAGGCTTGAAATGTTTAGTGTTAGTGGTCTGACCGTAAGGGTACTTAATTGACCATTAAACTAATACTTTGTCTAGTAGTAGTGGCTTGGGAAACATAATAGCATGGGGGATTAATTGAATACTATAAGCTGCCCATGCCTTTGGACACAAGACACTAGATAATGGGCTGTAAGAGAATATCATGGGCAAAGATGGTGGTGGTATTAGTTTAAGTGCTTTTGAGAGTTGGGGGGGTCTGTCTTGGTGATAAATAGGGTCACTCAAGACCAGAAAAGGGGCTGTTTTTTTGGAGCAGAAAATCAGTTCTTTTTTTTAGTCTGGTCGAGTTGTTCTTTGGGGCAGACTTTAGAAGAGAAAAGACTCAGGAAATCTTAAGGGTTTGAACATCCGGAAAACTGGAAGAGAGTTTTAAGAGCTAGTCTAGTTCAACTAGTGCTATCCCATTGAAACTAAAAAGAGTTTCAGCTTTAACTGTGGAGTTGTATTTTCGAGTTTTCTTGACTGCTGAATTCTAGGGGGTGTTTATGCTTGTGTTTTGACTGATATTTGGTTGTTGTCAAGTTGTTGGGGTCAGTTACTGGTTGTATGTGTTGCTGTTGGTATTGCTGGGAATTTTAACTGGTTTTTCCTGAGTCGCTGCTGGTTATCTTTGGTACTGGGCTGTTAGTGGATTGCTGGTTGTATTGTTGTATTGTATTGTTACTGCTACTGCTGATCCTCTTCTTCCTCTTCTTGTATTGTCAATACCAAGTACACATTTGTATATCCTTGGCTATTGGAATGAAATGAAGCATGATCTGAGTCTCTGTGCTGCCTGATTGTTGATAGTTACTGCCTAGTCGTTATTTCTGATGGTTTTTAAGTTGTATTGGATAGGGATTTGTTTAGTTAGAATTATCTTCAGTTAATGTAAACTGTTGCCTGAAAATTGAACGGATAAACCCTACGTCCAGTTTGTTCATGTGGTTGTTAGTTGAGTGTTAGTGTATTTATATTCCTGTGCGTGATGGAAACAGTGAACTATAGTTGGATATTTGCCCCCTTAGCCATGCTATAGTATAATCTCAATTGACATAGTTTATTTTTCTTGAAAAAGCATAATTGAAGTAGAATAGGGAAGTAGATTTAGAGTACTGGAAATATCTGATGAATGTTAGAGCTTGAGCTGTTAGTTGTCAACTTAATTTCTCATGTATATCAATCTGAATCAACTTCAATTTACTGCAGTTTACTTCAGTCTACCAGACACGCCTAAGTTTGCATTTAGCAGAATCGAACAATTTGAATAGAATTCAACTGAACAATATCTTCTCGTTTGGTATAACCGCTGAAATTGCTAAGTTGTTGGAGTAAATAATAAAAGCTGGGCCATTATACGCCTATAATTAATTATGACTTTTCTTTATCTTTAGAAAAAAAAAGAATAGAAAAATCTTAGTCACTTTAGGATCGCCCTTTTAAAATAAACGAGATGGGCCTCGCCAAATAAAACGCACAGATTGCGGGCCCTCGATAATTGTATATATTAAAATACTCTAATTTCGAGACGGGACTTTTAGCGAATTTCACGGCCACTTCCCAAAATAAACCCGCGTTAGTCTCTTTAGGCACGTACTTTAAATAACATTACCTCCTTAAACCCGGGTGCACATTTATGTGACCCAAATCCAAACCTCAACCAAGTTGAAATGTGTCGCTAATCACGGGTACATTGATTGTGACGTGGTTCGAGATGAATTTCCACGACGTTACAAATTCCTTTTAAAAATAATGAATGAGACGAGCCTCGACAAACAAAAATACACAAGCTGCGGGCCCTCTATACGTGTTGGTAAAGTTACTTAGACTTCGGGATGGGCCGTTTAGCAAAATTTCACGGCCCTACCCAAAATAATGATACGCTAGTCGCTTTAGGCGCGTATTTAATAATGTTATCTTCTTAAACTCGGGTGCACATTTATGTGACCCAAATCCAAATCTCAACAGAGTTGAAATATGTCAATAACCACGGGTGTATTGATGTGACGTGGTTAGAGATACATTTTCACAACGTTGCAATTCTCTGTTAAAATAATAATGATAATAATAAAAGCGGTTAAAAGTTAAAATTTGAACATAGGTTCATAATTGTATAAAATCAGATAATTAAGCCGAATATGACAGTTGAGCGACTGTGCTAGAACCACGGAACTCGGGAATGCCTAACACCTTCTCCCGGGTTAACAGAATTCCTTACTCGGATTTCTGGTTCGCGGACTATAATACAGAGTCAATCTTTTCCTCGATTTGGGATTCAATCGGTGACTTGGGACACCATAAATCTCCTCAAGTGGCGACTCTGAATTAAATAATAAATCCCGTTTCGATTGTCCTTTAATTGAAAAAACTCTCTTTACGTCCCTTCACGGGGGTGTAGGTAAAAAGGAGGTGTGACAATGGCTGTCAACTCTAAATCATGAACTGGATAGTTCTTCTCATGAATCTTCAATTGTCGCGAAGCATAGGCAATGACCTTGCCATCCTGCATCAACACTGCACCAAGCCCAATACGAAATGCATTACAATAAACTATATAAGTCCTTGAACATGTGGGCAAAACCAACACCGGTGCCGTAGTCAGAGCTGTCTTGAGCTTCTGAAAGCTCGCCTCACACTCGAACGACCATCTAAACTGGGTACCCTTCTGAGTCAACCTGGTCATCGGGGCTGCGATAGATGAAAACCCCTCTACAAACCGACGATAGTAGCCTGCCAATCCCAAGAAACTTCGAATTTCTGTAGCTGATGTTGGTCTAGGCCAGTTCTTGACTGCCTCAATCTTCTTCAGATCAACCTGAATACCCTCTACTGACACAACATGACCCAGGTATGTAACTGAACTCAACCAGAAGTTACACTTCGAAAATTTAGCATACAACTGACTATCCCTCAAAGTCTGAAGAACTACTCTAAGATGCTGCTCGTGCTCCTCCCGGCTGCGGGAGTATATCAAAATATCATCAATGAAGACTATCACGAACGAATCCAAATAAGGTCTGAACACCCAGTTCATCAAATCCATAAAAGATGCTGGGGCATTTGTCAACCCGAACGACATAACCGAGAACTTATAATGCCCGTACCGAGTGCGGAATGTTGTCTTAGGGACATCGGATGCCCT
Organism: Nicotiana sylvestris; assembly: GCF_000393655.2. Classification (NCBI taxonomy): domain Eukaryota; kingdom Viridiplantae; phylum Streptophyta; class Magnoliopsida; order Solanales; family Solanaceae; genus Nicotiana; species Nicotiana sylvestris. The sequence continues at coordinate 152,116,565 of NC_091066.1, read as the reverse complement.
AATCCTCAACTGATGGTAGCCAGATCTCAAATCAATATTTGAAAATACCTTAGCACCCTGAAGCTGATCAAACAAATCATCAATCCTCGGCAATGGATACTTATTCTTGATTGTAACCTTGTTCAACTGCCGGTAATCAATACACATTATCATCAACCCATTCTTCTTCTTAACAAACAACACCATTGCACCCCAAGGTGAAACACTAGGCCTAATGAATCCCTTATCAAGCAAGTCTTGCAACTGTTCCTTCAACCCTTTCAACTCAGGCGGGGCCATACGATACGACGGGATAGAAATGGGCTAAGTGCCCGGAGCCAAATCAATACAAAAATCAATATCCCTGTCGGGTGGCATGCCCGACAAGTCTAAAGGGAATACCTCAGGAAACTCACGAACAACGGGCACAAAATCAATAGAGGGAACCTCAACACTAGAATCATGAACATATGCTAAATAGGCCAAACACCCCTTCTCGACCATGTGTTGAGCCTTCACATAAGAGATAACACTATGGGTAGAATGACCAGGAGTCCCTCTCCACTCTAAACGAGGCATACCCAGTAAAGCTAAGGTCACAGTCTTGGCATGACAGTCCAAAATAGCGTGGTAAGGTGATAACCAATCCATCCCCAATATAATCGAAATCGACCATGTCTAAAAGAAACAAATCTACACGAGTCTCAAGACCCCCAATCACCACAATACAAGAATGATGGACTCGATCAACTACAATAGAATCACCCACCGGTGTAGACACATAAACGGAAACACTCAATGAATCACTAGGCATAACCAAATATGGTGCAAAATAAAATGACACATACGAGTAGGTAGACCCTGGATCAAATAACACTGAAGCATCTCTATCACAAACCAAAATAGTACCTGTGATAACCGCATCTGAAGCCTCAGCCTCGGGCCTGGCTAGAAGAGCATAACATTGGGGCTGGGCCCCACCACCCTGGGCTCCATCATTGGGATGGCCTGCAGCTGGCTGGCCTCCACCTCTAGCGGCCTGAGCTCCACCTCTAAATCCTCTACCTCCACCTCTAGCACCTTTACCCCCACCTCTAGCTGGTTGGGCGGTCTGTGGAACACCTGGTGCCTGGATCATAGCACGGGAACCCTACTGCTGCGACTGAGTACCCACCAACCTCGGACAAGTCCTCCTGATATGACCATACTTACCATACTCAAAACATCCACCTGAGTGTTGTGGCTGAGGAAACTGAGACTGACCCTGGTGACCCGAATGACCACCCCGAAAACTCTGGAGCGGCGGTGCACTGATAGGAGCTGGCAGTGCACGGTAGGAATGCTGATCAGAATATTACATCTACGGACCACGGCTACCTGAGGCACCGTGAGAAACCTAAAGGGCTGACTGAAAGGGCCTAGGAGGATGGCCTCTACCATACGAATCTCTGCCTCCAAACGAGGCACCACTAAATCTACCTGAATGACGGGGCCTCTTGTCCGGCCCATGACCACCTCCCTGTGACAGGACCATCTCAACTCTACGGGCCACATTAGCCGCCTCCTGAAAAGTGATCTCACTCCCAGCCTCCCTAGCCATCTGAAGGCGAATCGGCTGAATAAGACCATCAATAAACTTCCTCACCCTCTCTCTCTCTCGGTAGGAAGTATGACAAGAGCATGGCAAGCTAAGTCGATGAACCTGGTCTCATACTGGGTAACCGTCATGGAACCCTGTTGGAGGTGCTCAAACTGCCTCCAATAGGCCTCTCTCCGAGTAATGGGGAGAAACTTCTTCAGAAATAGCTGTGTGGACTGCTCCCAAGTCAAGGTTGGCGATCCGGTTGATCTAGCTAAGCAATAATCCCTCCACCAAGTCTTGGCGGATCCAGACAAGCGAAATGTAGCAAAATCAACCCCATTGGTCTCAACAATACCCATGTTCTTGAGAACCTCGCGGCAGCTGTCTAGATAATCCTGGGGATCCTCAGTAGATGCACCGCTGAAAGTGGAAGTGAAGAGCTTGGTGAACCTATCCAGCCTCCACAAAGCATCGACAGACATAGTCGGTCCATTACCGGTCTGAGCTACCACACCCGGGTGAACTGCTCCAACCGGCTGAACTGCTGGAGTTTGAATCTGAGGAACTACTTGCTCCGGAGTGCGAGTAGCAGGAGTCTGGGCCCCTCCTCTAGCCTGAGAGACGGCTGGTGCTACAGAAAGCAAGCTCGCTTGGGTGACACTCTCCATGAGGCCCACTAATCGGACAAGAGCATCCTGAAGGACTGGGGTAGCAATAAACCCCTCTGGGACCTGAGCTAGGCCCACCGGAGTTGCTGGGGTCGGAACCTCTTCATCAAAGTCAACTGAGGCTTTGTTACTGGGGCTGCTGCTCGGGGCTGAGCTCTACCCCTAACTTGGCTCTGTCATGGCCTCGGCCTCACCCTCTGCCCCTCGTGGGAGCTGCTGCTAGGGGATGAGGCTTCTGAGCGGAGGATGAGGAAGCGCGTGTTCTCTCCATTTGCGAAAGAACAGAGAAAAATTCAATTAGCATTGAGAAACAGAACCGCACGACATGAAAGAACAAATGTGAAGTTTTCCTAACTCTGTAGCCTCTGGGGATAAATACAGACGTCTCTGTACCGATCCCTCAGACTCTACTGAGCTTGTCTGTGAATTGTGAGACCTATGTAACCTAGAGCTCTGATACCAACTTGTCACGACTCGGAATTCCCACCCTCGGGAGTCGTGATGGCGCCTACTCGTAGAAGTTAGGCAAGCCACGAACCTAGAAATCTTTAACTCTTCTGTTTTAATCCTTGTTTTATAACTTATATTAACAAGTGATAAACATCTAAATGACAGCGGAATATGAGATTTAAGCGAAAGTATTAAATAAATATAAAACCAAAATGTTTCGAAAGTCAACACATGCCTCTACCCAGAAACCGGTGTCACAATATCCACGGACTACTAAGAGTACTACATACAACAGTTTGAAGAAAAAATAACACTGTTTGTCTCGGATACATGAGATAACAGAACATAATAAAAGATAGAGTAGACACCGGGCCTGCGGACGCCTGCAAGGCTACCTTGGTGTCTCACTGGACTGAAGGCTGGCTCCCTTACTGCTGCTGATCAAGTGCCGCTCCGTTATCTGCACAGAGTGCAGGGTGTAGTATCAGCACAACCGACCCCATGTGTTGGTAAGTGTCTGGCCTAACCCCGGCGAGGTAGTTACGAGGCTAGGACCAGACTCCAGATAAACCTGTGCAATTATATAATATATGGCGGAAAATAAACAGGAATAAGCAGTTTAAAATGGGAGGGGGTACATACTTCGGGGAAACATATCAACACCAACAGAAACTTAATAAAATATGAAAGGACAACTCAATATCTACAACAATACTATAACAATATTGTTACGGCGCGCAGCCCGATCCCTTATCATTTAACATTGTTGCGGCGTGCAACCCGATTCATATATATATATATATAGCTGTAGCGGCATGCAACCCGATCCAATATAATATTTGTTGCGGTGTGAAACTCGATCCAATATAATATCTGTTGCAGTGTGAAACTCGATCCAATATAATATCTGTTGCGGCGTGCAACCCGATCCAATATAATATCTGTTGTGGCGTGCAACCGAACCAATATAATATCTGTTGCGGCGTGCAATCCGAACCAATATAATATTTGTTGCGGCGCGCAACCCATTCGAACTATACAGTCAACAATAATCATAATTAACCGTCCCGGTAAGGGATCAACAATAGACTACACTACCCCGACAAGGGAACTCATCAGTACAAGTGTATTCATCCCAGAAAGGGGGAATCAACTATAACCAATCTTAACTTAACTCCTACTCGTCTCAATTACCACCATTTCTCAATCATAAGGAGATTCCACGATAAACAAACTAAGTTTTTGCTCAATATCAAGGATTTACTCACTGTTTCAACCATAGTAACATTCAAGGATACAACAAGTATTAATTTAAGACTCATGGTCATGCTTGACACCAACATATAGATACTCGTCACCATGCTTATACGTCGTACTCAACAAGAAGCAAATAGCAAATAGGACTCAACTCCTAATCCCTCACGCTAAGGTTAGACCGAACACTTACCTCGATGTCACGAACGCAATTCAAGCCTCAACTATCGCTTTACCTCTTGATTCCACCACCAACTCGCTCGTATCTAGCCACAAGTTACTTAATTATATTAATAAATGCTAAATAAATCAATTTGAATGCATGAAAATGGATTTTCCAAAGTTTTACCAAAAGTCAAAATCGCCCCCGGGCCCACAAGGTCAAAACCTGAGGTTCGAACCAAAACCTGATCACCCATTCCCCCAAGAACTCAAATATATAATTTGTTTTGAAATCGGACCTCAAATCGAGGTCCAAATCCCTAATTTTTGAAAAACCTATGTTCTATCCAAAACACCCAATTTCCCCCATGAAAATCATTGATTTGAAGTTGAAATCATATTAAAAGATGTTAATGATTGAAGAAAACTAGTTAAAAATGACTTACAATTGATTTGGAGAAGAAAAGTTGTTTGAAAAATCGCCTCTTATGTTTTTGGGGTTTTGAAAAATGAAAAATAACTGAAAATCCCGTCTATTTATACCCCTCTCAGACCCCCTGTGCGGATCGCACAAAATGGACTGCGGCCGCACAGCCTCCACCACGCACCGCACAAGGTCGACCGCAGACCGCACTGCAGCGCCCTGTGCGGACCGCACAAAGTCGACTGCGGCCGCACAGCCTCCACCGCGCACCGCACAAGGTCGACCGCGGACTGCACTGGTGGGTTCAGAGACCTGCAACTTCTGATTTTAAGTCTAAAACATCCCGAACCTACCCGAAACTCATCCGAGCCCTCGAAACTCCAAACCAAGTGTGCATACTAACTCAAAAACATCATATGGACCTACTCGTGTAATCAAATCACTAAAATAACATCATGAACATCAAATTAGACCTCGAGATCAATGAAATTTTCTCAAAACTTCTTTAAACATAATTTTGCGATTTAAGTCCGAATCACATCACATGACATCCGTTTTTCACCAAATTCTACATAAATTTCTTAAATCATATATAAGACCTGTACCGGGCGCCGGAACCAAAATACGGGCCCGATACCATCATATTCTAATCAAATTTCATTTCAAATTTCTTTAAGCAATTCCAGAAAACAATTTCCTTTAAAAATTCATTTCTCGGACATGGGACCTCGGAATTCTATTCCGGGCATACGCCCAAGTCCCATATTTTCCTACGGACCCTCCGGGGCCGTCAAATCACGGGTCCATTTACCCAAAGCGTTGACCGATGTCAAATTAGCTCATTTATAATCAAAACTTATCGTTTTTCACAGATTATCATATTTAAGCTTTCTGGCTACGTGCTCGGAATGCGCACGTAAATCGAGGTAATTCTAAATGAGGTTTTCAATGCCTCAGAACACAGAAATTTCGTTTTAAAACAAGTGATGACCTTTTGGGTCATCACATAATTACTTGTTGGTTTGTAACTATTTCATAATTCCAAGGCGAAAGAAAAAATTTAATGCTTTATTATTTTTAAATTTAATATATAAATTTATTGTTCACATTGTAAATTTATTTGGTACAATTTGGTATTTTTTTGGTCTATTTTTATAAAATAAAAAACCTACCCTGATTATCGGTACGCTTATAGATTTATATAAAAATATATGGTTTTATTAAAAAAAAAACTAAAATTCAGTTTGGTACGGTACGGTTCGATCGATTTAATCGATTTTTAAATATCCATTGACACCCCTAGTAACCGATAGACTAGATAAGATTCCTCTCCACCGTTAATTAAAGGTCGCAAGTTCGAACGTCAAATAAAAAATACTAATAGGGAGTGCTTATAGCTTTAGGCGGCACAAATCCAAAGGGAAACAGAGGGAGTAGCTTTGGCAAAATGACTCCTAAAAAGGAAACACTTCTCTATGTAATGTTATAAATAATAATCGTAGAAATATCAACTTTGACTTGGACAAAAAATATATAATTTGAGTTTACTAATTTGTGAAACAATATGAAGTCTCGTACAACTATGTTTCCTTAGGATACCTTATTTTAGTTTGACTTCCGACATGAATGATTTGAGTATATTCATTTATTTGAATAGAATAATTATTGAGTAAATTTCACAAATAGTCATATAATTATGATTTTTTTCATTAAGGTCATATAATTTTATTTTCTCACAATAAAATTATAAAATTTTACTAACTCACATAAAAATCATAGTGACTGAAAAACACAAAATTTTTATAGTATTTTCTTATTCACATTTTTTTTTATTTTCAGTTAATAAATAATAATTCAATTAAAATAAGAGAAATATATATGTTTAGCCGCTCCAAAAAATAATAACCGATAATACACACACACACACATGTATATATACATACATACATACATACACACACATATATATACATACATACATACATACATACATACATACATACATACATACATACATACATACATACATACATACATACATATATATGTATGTATGTATGTATGTATGTATGTATGTATGTATGTATGTATGTATGTATATATATGTGTGTGTGTATTATATGCATATAATGTACATATTTTATATATTTTATGTCTAGCGATGCAATTAATTTCCAGCGATAGGCTATTTTTGTATATTTTCTTAAATTAGAAATGACGCGACCCAATACCCATATACTTATATTAAAATAACAACAAAAATAATTCTTTCTCCACAATAATAAAAACTTAGTTTAGAGTGCATGAGATTCTGAACTAAAAAATAATAGGTATCATTGGAGAGCACTTGAAACAAAAATGTTATAAATTTGAATGAAAATCCTGAAAAGAAAAATAAAAGATAGAAGTATCGAATTTTTAAAAATTTATTTTTAGTATTATTTTAATTTCTATATATTGGTATTAAGTCGAGTGAATCGGTTCGGATTAGGTCATTCTTATTTTAATTGGATTATTATGAATTAGACAAAAAATAAAATATAAAAACTTTGGAATAAGAAATAATACTGAAAAGTTATATTTTTTGGTCACTATGATTATTGTGTAAGTTAATAAAAGTTTTATGATTTTGTGTGAGAAAACAAAGTTACTACATGATATTGGTGAAAAAAAATTATAGTTATATTAGCATTTGTGAAATTTACTCAACAATTATTAGATCTTTTCTTTCAAAAGATCATGTGCTCTAAAAAAATTAGCAAATATTTAGGATCTCATACTCGTACTTCTTTTGCTTTCTTTTGAGGGGGACATGTACAATTGTTAGCATTGTGAATATCAACTTCCCTAAATGACTAAAAAGGAAAAACTTCTCTTTGCAATATTATAACAGTCGTAATATTGTTGTGAATAGTATGTGGATGAAGTTCATGTATGAATAATTTGTGGACGGATTTCTACTTTTTGTCCATGCCTTATACTATTTTACTATAGTGGTCTTTACTTTTTATGCGCATGAAATGCTATGTAAATGACATTGTAAATACACACCAAAAGGAAGTGAAATACTCCTTCTTCTATCTTTGTTTCTTATTTACATTTTACTAAATTACTTTTATTTTATAACACGTTATTAGCACGAGACTCTAGCCAAATTCATAATCTCTAAGTTGTGCTTATTCTCCTCCTCGGATCAAGTATGTTTCTTTTAAAGTTATTCTAAATACTGCTGATGTGCATATTTTGCATGTAAACTTTAACAAGTGCTTTACTCTCATATAACCATGGTATCTGCTATCTCATGTACATAATACAATTACAACTATGATGAGTTATTCTATATTTTATTAAGTGACTTCTACTCCAATTCTCCTTAAGCAACTATCTGCTCAATAGGATATTTATGTTTGCCTACAACAACAATAACCCAGTATAATCCCACTTAGTGGGGTATGAGGAGGGTAGTGTGTACGCAGACCTTACCCCTACCCTGAGGTAGAGAGGCTGTTTCCAAATAGACCCCCCGACATCCTTCCCTCCAAGAACTTCCCACCTTGCTCTTGGGGAGACTCGAACTCACAACCTCTTGGTTGGAAGCGGAGGTTGTTTACCATCAGAGCAACCCTTCTTGTCTTGATAAAATGGACAGGTGGCCCCATATAATTAAAGGAACTAGCATGGCCATATATATATCTTTCCAATAATCAATAACTGGTTGATAGTCATTAACATATATTATAGATATAAGATTAATGATCTGATGGTACTGTTAATCTTATGTAATAGGGTTATTGTATCACTGCTTTAAGATTATTCCATTTGTTTCTATTTCACGATTATCCTTATATTTATTTTTACAATTTTTTTATTGTAGTTTTTACTATGTCGACTTTGTCAAAACTTGAATTTGTGGCACTTGATATCACGAGGAAGAATTTTTTATCATGGGTCCTTGATGCTGAAATTCACCTTGACGCTAAAGGTCTTGGAAATACTATTATACAAGGAAATGAAGCATCAAATCAGGATATATCGAAGGCCATGATTTTTCTTCGTCATCATCTACATGAAGGGTTAAAACTGAATATTTAACCATAAAAGATCCCTTTGAATTATGGATTAATTTGAAGGATCGATATGACCACCTAAAACTTACGGTATTACCAAAATCTCGGTATGAGTGGATACATTTAAAGTTGGAAGACTTTAAAACCGTAAGTGAGTATAATTCTGCAATTTTTAAAGCAAGTTCTCTATTAAAATTATGCGGAGACACTATCGCATATGAGGACTTATTGAAAAATATATTTTCTACTTTTCACGCTTCAAATGTGGTGCTACAACAATAATATCGTGAAAAAGATTTTAAGAAATATTTTGAGTTAATCACATGTCTACTTGTGGCTGAACAGAATAATACTCTATTAATGAAAAATTATGAAACCCGTCCCATTGGGTCAGCTCAATTCTCGGAAGTGAATGCTGTAGCAACCTATGATAAGTTTACCGTGGTTGTGGGCATGGTCGTAGACGTGGACGTGGCAGGGGATGAAACAATTATCGTCATTATGGTGGAAATAAACTGGAGAACAATAAGGGTTCTCAAATTAATCCTTCAAAAGGTAAAATTAGTATTTGTCACCGATGTAGTATGAAAGGTCATTGGGCATGCATTTATCGTACGCCGGATCATTTTGTCAAAATTTATCAAGCCTCCCTCTGAAAGAAAATAATGTGGAGGCACATTTGATCTTTCAAAATAATGATGATGAAGCAGGTCCCTCAAACAAATATGATTCCGAGGCACATCTTGCATATAAAGATGATAATTTTGGAGGCCTAGCAAATATTACTCATTTAGAACCTGGAGACTTCTTTGAGGATATTGATTGAAGAACTAATCATCTTAGTGGGGAATGAAGTTATAATAAAAGTTGTCATTTTTTTTTATGTTTGCAACTTGTTTATTTTTCTTGAGTTTAATTTCCTAATGCATCATGTGTTGCTAGTTTCTACATTCCTAATGTATTTCTTAATGTTCTTTTTCTGTTTGTCTTTCATATTTCTTATGATGTACTTTTTGATTTTTTATGAAGAATATGAAAAAAATTCAGTCTTCAGTTAGACTCAAGATTAATAAAGATGATATATGTTTTCTGGATAGTGCTACAACACACTATTTTAAGAGATAAGTGATATTTTTCTTATTTGGTAACGAAAGAAGTCAATGTTAATACAATATCCGGTGGTACACGATTAATTGAAGGTTCTGGAAGAGCCAATTTATTACTACAAGGAGAAATAAATTTGGCTATTGATGAAGCACTATATTGTAGTAAATCTCAAAGAAACGTATTAAGTTTCAAAGATATTCGCCAAAATGGATACCATATTGAGACTACAAATGATGAAAAGATTGAATATCTTTATATTACTACAATAATATTTGGTAAGAAATATGTGCTTGAAATGATACCTGCTCTTTCCTTCGACTTATACTACATAAGTATTAGCAGGATTGAAACACATACCATAATAAACGAGAAGTTTATTAATCAAGATAATTTTTTTATTTGGCATGATCGATTGGGCCATGCTGGTTCTAATATGATGCGTAAACTAATTGAGAATTCACATGAACATTCAATGAAGAATCAGAAGATTCTTTAATTTAAGGAATTATCGTGTGTTGCATGTTCTCAAGACAAATTAATTATTAGACCATCAACTATTAAAGTTATGATGGAATCCCCTGCATTTCTGGAATGTATACATGGTGATATATGTGGGCCCATTCACCATCCATGTAAACCATTCAGATATTATATGGTTTTAGTAGATGTATCTACAAGATGGTCACATATGTGCTTACTATTAACTCGCAATATGACATTTGCGAGATTGTTGGCTCAAATAATAAAGCTAAGAGCATAAGTTTCAGATTATTATGCAATTAAGACAATTCATCTTGATAATATTGGTGAATTTACATCCCAAGCCTTTAATGATTATTGTATATCAACTAGGATAACAATTGAGCATCCGATTGATCATGTTCATACATAAAATGGTCTAGCGGAATCATTGATCAAACGCCTCCAATTAACTGCTAGATCAATGCTTATGAGATCAAAACTTTCCATTTCAGTATGGGGTCATGCTATTTTACATGCAGTAATAGTTGTGCGGATAAGGCCCACAAGTTATCATAAAGTCTCCCCATTGTAATTGACTTTTGGTCAGGAGCCAAATATTTCCCATTTTAGAATCTTTGGTTGCGATATATATTCCAATTGCTCTACCACAACGCACAAAGATGGGTCCCCAAAGAAGGTTGGGGATATATGTTGGATATGAATCTCCTTCTATTATAAAGTATCTAGAGCCGATGACTGGAGATTTATTTACGGCAAGATTTTTTGATTGCCATTTTGATGAATCAGAATACCCAACATTAGGGGGGAGAAAATAAGCAGTTGAAAAAGGAGATAGATTGGAATGCATTATCGCTGTTTAATTTAGATCCTCGAACAAATCAATACGAACAAGAGGTTCAAAAGATTATTCATTTGCAAAATATTGCAAATCAATTTCCAGATGCATTCACTAACCTACCAAGGGTGACTAAGTCACATATTTCAGTTGCTAATGCTCCAATTCGAGTTGATATCCCAGCAGGACAATCAATTAAAGCAAATGAGTCTAAGTCACGTTTGAAATGTGATAGACCAATCGGTTCTAAAGATAAAAATCCTCGAAGAAGAAAAGGAGCAAATGATCAAAGTGATCAAAATACGGAGGTAGTGGATCAAGAAGAGCCCCAAGACATAATAAATGATAAGACCTTGGAGGAGGTCCAAGTACCTGAAAATAATGAGAATGAAGAGATATCAATAAGTTATGTCTCAACGGAAAAAAGATGGAACCGAAATAATATTGTTATCGATAACATTTTTGCTTATAATATTGTTGTTGAAATAATGCAACAAGCTGAGGATCTTGAACCAAAATCTGTCGATGAATGTAGACAGAGAAATGATTGGCCAAAATAAAAAGACGCTATCCAGGCGGAGTTAACTTCACTTGAAAAATGTGAAGTCTTTAGACCCATAGTTCGAACACCTGAAGGTATAAAGCCAGTAGGGTACAAATGAATTTTTATGCGAAAACGAAATGATAAAAATGAAGTCGTTAGATATAAAGCACGACTTGTGGCACAAAGATTTTCGCAAATACCTGTCATTGATTATATGGAGACATATTCTCCTATGGTGGATGCTATCACGTTCGGTATCTTATAAATTTGGCAGTGCATGAAAAACTTGATATGCGTCTAATGGATGTTGTTATAGCCTATTTGTATGGCTCATTAGACAATGAAATCTTTATAAAAAATCCTGAAGGATTTAAAGTACCCGAAGCATATAAAAGTTTTCGAGGAACTTGTTCAATAAAGCTTTAGAAATCCTTATACGGATTGAAACAATCAGGGCGCATGTGGTATAATCGCCTGAGTGAGTACTTGTTGAAAGAAGATACAAGAATGATCCAATTTGTCCTTGTGTCTTTATAAAAAGGTCTGGATTTGAATTTGTTATAATCGCTGTATATGTTGATGATTTGAATATCATTGGAACTCCTGGGGAGCTTCCAAAAGCAGTAGACTGTTTGAAGAAAGAATTTGAAATGAAAGATCTTGTAAAGACGAAATTTTGTCTTGGTCTACAAATTGAGTATAGGAAAGATGGAATTTTTGTCCATCAATCAACATACACCAAAAAGATCATAAAGCGATTCTATATGGATAAAGTAAATCCATTGAGTAGCCCAATGGTTGTAAGATCACTTGATATAAATAAAGATCCATTCCTACCTCATGAAAATTATGAAGAGTTTCTTGGTACCGAAATACCATATCTTAGTGCAATTGGGGCGTTAATGTATCTTGCCAACAATTCTCGACTAGATATAGCTTTCTCAGTAAGCTTGTTAGCAAGATTTAGTTCTTCACCAACACAAAGACATTGGAACGATATTAAGCATATATTCAGATACTTGCGAGGGACAATTGATATGGGTTTATTTCATTCAAATAAATCCAAATCAGCATTAGTTAGTTATGCAGATGCAGGATATATATCTGATCCACATAAAGCTCGATCTCAGATGGGCTACTTATTTACATGTGGAGGTATAACTATATCATGCTGTTCAACGAAACAAACTATGGTTGCTACTTCTTCAAATCATGCAGAGATAATAGCTATTCATGAAGCAGACCGAGAATGTGTTTGGTTAAGATCAATAACTCAACATATTCAGGAAACATGTGGCCTTTCTCTGAAAGGAAATATTCCAACAACATTGTATGAAGACAATGCTGCATGTATAGCTCAACTGAAAGGAGGATATATTAAAGGAGATAGAACAAAACATATTTTACCAAAATTCTTCTTCACTCATGATCTTCAAAAGAATGGTGAAATAGATGTTCAACAAGTTCGTTCAAGTGATAATTTGGTGGATCTGTTTACTAAGGCATTACCAACCTCAACATTTGAGAAGTTAATATACAAGATTGGAATGCAGCGTCTCCGAGACCTTAAGTGATATGTTAATCAGAGGGAGTAAAAATATGCGTTGTACTCTTTTTTCCTTAACTAAGATTTTGTCCCATTGGATTTTTCTGGCCAGGTTTTTAATGAGGCAACAAGTAATGCATATTATAAATGACTTGTATTTCCCATATTGTTTTCTAATAAGCTCTTAATGATATTTTGTTTTGCATGACCATCCAAGGGGGAGTGTTGTAAATAATATGTGGATGAACTCCATGTATGATTAGTTTGTGGATGGATTTCCACTTTATGTCCATCCCTTACACTATTACTATAATGGTCTTTACTTTTTATGCGTAAAAGTGTCACGACCCCAGTTCGCCCTCCGTGAACTGTCGTGACGGCACCTAGTCCCTATGACTAAGTAAGCCTAACAAGTGCGGAAATAAAATTGAAACTTGCAGAAATATAAATAAAGGAAAACCAAGAATAACCAAAAAAGGAAGCAATATATAGAAAGCCGCTCATCATATACATCACGACATCTCAAACTTCTACGACACTATCCCAAAACCCAGAAACTCACGGGAACACAAGCTAGACGAGATACCATAAAGTGCTCTAATCTCCAGAATGTCTACATCAGCAGTAAGATAGAAAAGGCTAACACTACAGGATAGAATAAAGATAGAGACTCCTTGGTCTGTGAATGCAGCAGATGTACCTTGAAGTCTCCGAAAGATCTCCCTGCCTCAAGGGTGATAAGCCTGGGTAGAGGTACCTAGATCTGCACATGAAAAACATGCGCAGAAAGAGGCATGAGTACACCACAACGGTACTCAGTAAGTGCCAAGCCTAACCTCGGTCGGGTAGTGACGAGGAAGGTCAGGGCCCTACTGAGATAAATAAATAATAAATGACAGAATAAATAAGCAGTATAAGTAAAAATCTATACAATATGATAAGAGTTCAATAACGGAAACAGAATATAAAGGCAAACCAGAAGGAAGTACCACTCATAACAAGGATGACAATTGGGGATTTCTTAGTATCCCGAGGATCTCTTAGTACCCTCCATATATGCCAGAGATCTCTTGGTATCCCAAGGATCTCTCTTTATCCTCAATGTATGCTAGGGAGATCTTGGTATCCCGAGGATCTCTCGGTATCCTCAATGTATGCTAGGGATCTCTTGGTATCCTCAATATGTGTGCCAGGGATCTCTTGGCATCTCGAGGATCTCTTAGTAACCTCAATATACGCTAGAGATCTCTTGGTATCCCGAGGATCTCTTGATATCCTTAATATACGTGTCAGGGATCTCTTGGTATCCCGCACCTCAGCCCAGAACATAAATACGTACATGGGATCTCCCGAAATGCCATCCCGTAGTCCCAAAGTAAAACACACACCAACAACCAGATCATAAATACATACAGGGGATCTACCGGGATGTCGTCCTGTAGTTCCAAAGTAAAATACACAGCAGCAACACAAGAATACCCGATTAAGCTAAATTTTGTACCAAGTAAACAGTTAATTCAAGCCCAACATGCTCCACATAATGCAATTAAGGCAGTTTAAACAAATAGGCAATTAGGTCAATTAAACATGCTTCTCTAAACTAGCAACAGGCTAAATTCACCAGTAGAATAAAATAGGAAAGAGATCTCAATTTAAATACTTAAGGAAAACTGGATTTTCAACAATTAGCTCAAGTACGCGCTCGTCACCTCACGTACAAGGCATTTCAATTACCAAATATACCATATCCTAAGGGGAAGGTCCTCCATACAAGGTTAGACAAGCCATTTACCTCGAACCGGCTCAAAAATCAATTCGAAACCACACGTTTGCCGCGAGTATCCAACTCCAAATGGCCCAAATCTATTCAATTCAATCGCATATTGTAAATAACACTTCAAGTAATGGATTCTGCAGTTAAATTCTAAGCTAATACGCAAAAACATGTAAAATAACCAAAATGCCCCTCGGGCCCACATGGTCAAAACCCGAGGTTCGAACTAAAATGCGATTACCTATTCCCCCACGAACCCAAATATTTAATTTGTTTTGAAATCGGACCCCAAATCGAGGTCCAAATCCTCAATCTTTGAAAAACCTAGGTTCTACCCAAAACTCCCAATTCCCTCCATGAAAATCCTTGATTTTAAGTTGAAATCATGTTAAAAGATATTAATGATTGAAGGAAATGAGTTAAAATTAACTTACAATCGATTTGGAAGAAGAGTTGTTCTTGGAAAATCGCCCAAAGGAGTTTGTGTTTTGAAAAAATGTGAAAAATGGGTTTGAAATCGTGTAAGTATAAAGTTGCAGGTCGCAGGTATGGAAAATGCAAACAGGGGTTCGCAATTGTGAACCCTGGCCTCTGCTTAATCTTGGGAATTGCGAAACAATGTTCGCATTTGCAAAAGCTTCAGGAAAGCTGGACCTTCGCATTTGCGAACAGAATGTCGCATTTGCGACTGGGGAATTGCGAAGAATGGGTCGCATTTGTGACCCAAGGCTGGACAGGTATTTTTGCATTTGCGAAGAAATACTCGTATTTGCGAGCAAGTCAGGCCTGGGATGTTTTTCGCATTTGCGAGCCTGCAAGCCTGATCATACCAGCAAAAATTCTGTAATTTTCTAAGTTCCAAATGCACCCCGTGGCCTATCCAAAACTCATCCGAGCCCTCGGGGCTCCAAACCAAATATGCTCACAACCTCAAAAACATCCCACAGACCTATTCGTGTAATAAAATCACCAAATAACCTCAATAACAACGAATTAAGCCTCAAAATCATAGAATTTTCTCAAACTTCTTAAAACATCAACTTTAGCAATTTAGGTCCGAATCACGTCAAATGGCATCCGATTTTCACCAAATTTTACAGAAATGTCTTAAATAATATAAAAGACTTGTACCAGGCACCGGAATCATAATACAGGCTCGATACCATCATGTACTAATCAAATTTCATTTCAAATTTCTTTATACAATTTCAGAAAATAATTTTCTTCGAAAATTCATTTCTCGGGTTTGGGACCTCGGAATTTGATTCGGGGCATACGCCCAAGTCCCATATTTTCCTACGGACCCTCCAGGACCATCAAATCATGGTTCCGGGTCCGTTTACCTAAAATGTTGACCGAAGACAAATTAGCTCATTTTACAGTCAAAATGTATCATTTTTCATAGATTTTCACATCTAGGCTTTTCGACTACGCATCCAGACTGCGCATGCAAATCGAGGTGATGCTAAAAGAGGTTTTTAAGGCCTCAGAACACAAAATTTTGTTTTAAAACAAGTGATGACAAAGGTCATCACATCCTTCACCTCTAAAACAACCGTTCATCCTCGAACGGACAGAAGAAAGAAGTACCTGAGTCGGGGAAAATATGAGGATAACGGCTCCACATATCAGACTTGGACTCCTAGGTCTATGCCTCGGGAGGCTGACCTCTCCACTGAACACGAACAGAAGGAAAACTCTTCAATCTCAACTAGCGCACCTGCCGATCTAGAATAGTTACTGGCTCCTCCTCATAAGACAAGTCCTTGTCCAATTGGAAAGTGCTGAAATCTAACACGTGGGATGGATCGCCGTGATACCTCCGGAGCATCGAAACATGGAATACCGGGTAAACTCCGGCCAAGATGGGAGGTAAATCAAGCTCATAAGCAACCTCCCCAATACGTCTCAATATCTCAAAAGGGACAATAAATCTCGGGTTCAACTTTCCTTTCTTCCCGAATCTCATGACGCCTTTCATAGGAAAAACCCGAAGTAGAACCCGCTCTCCAACCATATAGGAAACATCACGAACCCTCTGATCCGTGTAACTCTTCTATCTGGACTAGGCTGTACAGAGTCTATGCTGAATCACCTTAACCTTCTCCAAAGCATCCTGAACTAAGTCTGTGCCCAATAATCTGGCCTCGACTGGCTTGAACCAACCCACCGGGGATCTACACCGCCTCTCATATAAGGCCTCATACGGTGCCATCTAAATGCTGGACTGATAGCTATTGTTGTAAGCAAACTTCGCCAATGGCAAGAACTGATCCCAAGACCCTCCAGACTCAATCACACATGCACGGAGCATATCCTCAAAAATCTGAATAGTGCACTTGGACTATCCGTCCGTCTGAGGGTGAAATGCTGTACTCAGCTCTACCCGAGTACCTAACTCATGCTGAACGGCTCTCCAGAACCGTTATGTGAACTGGGTACCTCTATCTGAAATAATGGAAACTGGAATACCATGCAGACAAACAATCTCCCGGATATAAATCTCCGCCAACCGCTCCAAAGAATACATAGTACACCCGCGAATAAAATGAGCGGACTTGGTCAGCTGATACACAATCACCCAAATAGCATCGAACTTTCTCAAAGTCCGTGGGATCCCAACTACAAAGTCCATGGTGATCCTCTCCCATTTCCACTCCGGAATCTCTATCTGCTGGAGCAATCCACCCAGTCTCTAGTGCTCATACTTCACCTGCTAATAGTTGAGGCACCAAGCTACAAATCCCACTATGACTTTCTTCATCCGCCTCCACTAATAGTGCTGCCTCATATCCTAATACATCTTCACGGCACCCGTATGAATGGAATACCGCGAACTATGGGCCTCCTCCAATATCATCTCCCAAATACCATCAACATTGGGTACACAGACCCAACCATGCATCCTCAATACCCCGTCCTTACCAATAGTCACATCTCTGGCATCGCCATGTTGAATCTTGTCCTTGAGGACAAGCAAATGAGGGTCATCATACTACCACTCCCTGATACAATCAAGTAATGAAGACCGAAAGACCACGCAGGCTAGAACACGACTGGGCTCCGAAAGATCCAATCTCATAAATCGGCTGGCTAAGGCCTAAACGTCCATCGCCATAGGCCTCTCTAATGCTGGTAAATATGCCAAACTCTCCAAACTCTCCGCCTGGCGACTCAAAGCATCGGCCACCACATTGGCCTTGCCCGGGTGATACAAAATAGTAATATCATAATCCTTCAACAACTCTAACCACCTCCTCTAGCACAGATTTAGATCCTTTTGCTTGAACAAATGCTGCAAGCTCTGATGGTCAGTATAAATCTCATAAGACACACCGTATAAGTAATGGCGCTAAATCTTCAAGGCATGAACAATGGCAGCTAACTCAAGGTCATGAATAGGGTAGTTATTCTCATGTATCTTCAACTGTCTGGACGCGTAGGCAATCACCCTACCGTCCTGCATCAATAGGACACTGAGGCCAACCCTCGAGGCATCACAATAGACCATATAAGACCCCGAACCTGTAGGTAGTATCAAAATTGGGGCTATGGTCAAAGCTGTCTTGAGCTTCTGAAAGCTCGCCTCACACTTCTCTGTCCACTGAAACAGAGCACCCTTTTGGGTCAACCTGGTCATAGGGGCTGCAATCGATGAAAATCCCTCCACAAAATGACGGTAGTAGCCAGCCAAACCAAGGAAACTACGGATCTCGGTAGCTGTGGATGGTCTGGGCAACTCTGCACGGCCTCTATCTTCTTTAGATCCACCTGAATACCCTCACTCGATACCACGTGGCTTAAGAATGCCACCGAATCCAACCAAAACTCACATTTCCAGAATTTAGCATATAACTTCTTATCTCTCAGAGTCGGAAGCACAGTACTTAGGTGTTGCTCATGATCTTCCCGACTCCGGGAGTATACCAGAATATCATCAATAAAGACAATGAAGAATGAGTCAAGATACGGCTGGAACACACTATGCATCAAATGCATAAGGGCTGTTGGGGCATTGGTCAGCCCAAAAGACATAACAAGGAACTCGTAATGACTATACCGAGTCCTGAAAGCGGTCTTCGGGATATCTGGCTCCTGAATCTTCAACTGATGGTAACTTGAGCACAAGTGAATCTTAGAAAACACTTGTGCGCCCTGAAGCTGGTCAAAGAGATCATCAATACGAGGCAAAGAATAACGGTTCTTCACCGTAACCTTGTTCAACTGGTGATAATCAATACACATACGCATAGAACCATCCTTTTTCTTCACAAACAAGACATGAGCACCCTAAGGCGATACACTAGGCCGAATAAAACCCTTATCAAGCAATTCCTATAACCGATCCTTCAACTCTTTCAACTCAGGAGGAGCCATATGATATGGAGGAATAGAAATGGGCTGAGTGTCCGTCAATAGATCAATGCCAAAATCAATATCTCTATCAGGCGGCATGCCTGGAAGATCAGCTGAAAACACATTGGGATAATCCCGTACTACAGGGACTGAGTCAACATAAGGGGTATCAACACTGACATCTCTCACGTAAGATAAATACGCATCACACCCCTTCTCAACTATACACTGAGATTTAAGAAAAGAAATAACTTTACTGGGGGTGTAATCTAAGGTACCCCTCCACTCAACACACGGCACACCTGGCATAGCTAGCGTCACGGTCTTGGCGTGACAATCAAGAATAGCATAATGGGGCGACAACCAGTCCATGCTTAAGATAATATAAAAATCAACCATGCTGAGTAACAATAAATTGGCTCTGGTCTCAAAACCACTAAGAGCAACCAAACATGACCGATAAACGCGGTCCACAACAAGAGAATCTCCTACAGGAGTACAAAAATAAATAAGGGAACTCAAAGAATCCCGAGGTACACCTAAATGTGGAGCAAAATAAGAAGACACATAAGAATAAGTGGAGCCTGGATCGAATAGAACCGATGCATCTCTATAACAAACCATGACAATACCTGTGATGACAGAATCAGAGGCAACAACCTTGGTACGGGCATGAAGAGCATAATATCTGGCCTGACCTCCCCCTCTAGGATGACCTATACCTCCCCGACCTCCACCTCTAGCTGGCTGAGCAGGTGCGGTAGCAACTGGAGCTGTAATCATAGCCTGAGAACTCTGTGGGGCACGCTGTGGCTGAGAAGTCTATGGAGGTGCACTCCTCCCAAGTCTAGGGCAATCCCTCACCACATGGCGGGTGTCACCACACTCAAAACAAGCCCTGGGAGGACGTGGTGGCTGTGACTGACTCGGGCCAGGTCTGCTGGACCGACCTCTGAAAGCACCCCGCACCGGAGGCGCGCTAGAAACCAGAGGTGCATAATAAGGCTCTTGAAGCCTAGGAGGAGCTGGAGCACTGCTGGCTGCTGGAAGAGCTGAATGAATGGGGTGACTCACATAACTCCTACCATGACGTCCTAAAGCTGGGGCACGGGCACCAGAGAAATGGCCCGACTCTCGAGACCTCTTGGCCTCCCTCTCCTCCTTCTTCCTAACATGCATACCCTCAGTCCTCCTAGCAATACTCACCACCTGCTGATAAGAAATATCCATCTCCAACTCACGAGCCATGCTAGATCTGATGGGGGGAATAAGCCCCTCAATAAACCAGTGAACCCTCTCGCGAACAGTAGTAACCAAGGTTGGTGCATGCCTAGCCAAACTAGTGTAACGGATAGCATACTCTGAAACAGTCATAGCACCCTGGCGCAAATGCTCGAACTCTGCGCGCCATGCGTCCCTGACGCTCTAAGGAACATACACTCTCAGGAACAGATTCGAAAACTGAGCCCAAGTCAGTAAAGCAGCCGCATCTGGACTGTCTAACTCATAGGTGCGCCACCAATGATAGGCGGCCCCTCGAAGCTGGGAAGTAGTGAAAGAAACCCCGCTCGATCCTGAAATACCCATGGTACGGAGAATGCGGTAACACTCATCAAAAAATCCCAGAGCATCCTCCGATGCTAAACCGCTAAATATAGGAGGGTTGTACTTCTTGAACCTCTCAAGCCTCAACTGCTCATCCTCGGAAGCAGTTGCCCTGTCCTCAGGCTGAGCTGGCACTACAGGCGGTACATGAATAATCTCAGGGACCTGTTTGGCATGCACTCGCTGCTCAGGAGTTCGGGCGGCGGGAGTCTGTGCTCCTCGCCCAGCCTAGGATATAGCTGCAGCAAAGGGAAGCAACCCTACCTGAGCCAAAATGGTGTACATGCTCATGAATTGTGCCAGAGTCTCTTGAAGGGCTGGAGTAGTAGTGGCAGTAGGCGTGTTAGGTGCCTGGACTCTGGCTGGATTTGCTGGTGGTACCTCGGCGGCAACTCGCGCAGGTGCTCTCGCTGTACCACGTGTGCGCCCTCGGCCTCTACCCCATCCCCGGCCTCTGACGGCTGTAGTAGGGGTGCGGGTGCCTGATCATCTCGAGTAGCACGTGTCCTCACCATCTGTGAGAGAATAGAAGACAGAAGTTTAGAATTGTGATGTCAAAATATCGCACAACAAGGAAATCAAATGAAGTGAAGGATTTTCCTAACAATTACATAGCCTCTCGTAGATCGGCCTGTGTCAGACGTCTCCATACCGATCAATGAGACACTAATAAATCGGCCTGTGTCCCGTGACTCCTATGAACCTAGAGCTCTAATACCAACATGTCACGACCCCAGTTGCCCTCCGTGAACTGTCGTGACGGCATTAGTCCCTATGACTAGGTAAGCCTAACAAGTGCAGAAATAAAATTGAAACTTGCGGAAATATAAATAAAGGAAAACCAAGAATAACCAAAAAAGGAAGCAATATATAGAAAGCCGCTCGACATATACATCATGACATCTCAAACTTCTACGACACTATCCCAAACCCGAAAACTCACGGGAACACAAGCTAGACGAGATACCGTAAAGTGCTCTAATCTCCAGAATGTCTACATCAACAGTAAGATAGAAAAGGCTAACACTACATGATAGAATAAAGATAGAGACTCCTTGGTCTGCGGACGCGGCAGATGTACCTCGAAGTCTCCAAAAGATCTCCCTGCCTCAATGGTGATATGCCTGGGTAGAGGTACCTGGATCTGCACATGAAAAACATGCGCAGAAAGGGGCATGAGTACACCACAACGGTATTCAGTAAGTGCCAAGCCTAACCTCGGTCGGGTAGTAACGTGGAAGGTCATGGAAACAGAATAAATAAGAAATATAAGTGAGAATATATAGTAAGAATCTAACAATATGATAAGAGTTCAATAACGGAAACAGAATATAAAGGCAAACCACAAGGAAGTACCACTTATAACAAGGATGACAACCGGGGATCTCTCAGTATCCCAGGGATCTCTTAGTACCCCCATATATGCCAGGGATCTCTTAGTAACCCGAGGATCTCTTTTTATCCTCAATGTATGCTAGGGATCTCTTGGTATCCCGAGGATCTCTCGGTATCCTCAATGTATGCTAGGGATCTCTTGGTATTCCGAGGATCTCTTGGTATCCTCAATATATGCTAGGGTTCTCTTGGTATCCCGATGATCTCTTGATATCCTTAATATACGTGCCAGGGATCTCTTGGTATCCCGCACCTCAGCCCAGAACATAAATATATATAGGGGATCTCCCGGGATGCCATCCCGTAGTCTCAAAGTAAAACACACAGGAACAATCAGATCATAAATACGTACAGGGGATCTCCCGGGATGCCGTCCCGTAGTCCCAAAGTAAAATACACAGCAGCAATACAAGAATACCCGATTAAGCTAAATTTCATACCAAGTAAACAGTTAATTCTAGCCCAACATGCTCCACATAATACAATTAAGGCAGTTTAAACAAATAGGCAATTAGGTCAATTAAACATGCTTCTCTAAACTAGCAACAGGCTAAATTCACCAGTAGAATAAAACAGGAAAGAGATCTCAATTTAAATACTTAAGGAAAAACCGGATTTTCAACAATTAGCTCAAGTACGCGCTCGTCACCTCACGTACAAGGCATTTCAATTACCAAATATATCATATTCTAAGGGGAAAGTCCCCCACACAAGGTTAGACAAGCCACTTACCTCGAATCGGCTCAAAAATCAATTCGAAACCACACGTTTGCCACGAGTATTCGACTCCAAATGGCCCAAATCTATTCAATTCAATCACATATTATAAATAACACTTCAAGTAACGGATTCTACAGTTAAATTCTAATCTAATACGCGAAAATATGTAAAATGACCAAAATGCCCCTCGGGCCCACATGGTCAAAACCCGAGGTTCGAACCAAAATCTAATTACCCATTTTCCCACGAACCTAATTATATAATTTGTTTTGAAATCGGACCCCAAATCGAAGTCCAAATCCTCAATTTTTGAAAAACCTAGGTTCTACCCAAAACTCCCAATTCCCCCATGAAAATTCTTGATTTTAAGTTGAAATCATGTTAAAAAATGTTAATAATTGAAGAAAATGAGTTAAAATTAACTTACAATCGATTTGGAAGAAGAGTTGTTCTTGGAAAATCGCCCAAAGGAGTTTGTGTTTTGAAAAGATGTGAAAAATGAGTTTGAAATCGTGCAAGTATAAAGTTGCATGTAGCAGGTATGGGAAATGCGAACAGGGGTTCCCCGACCTCTGCTAAATCTTGGGAATTGCGAAACAATGTTCGCATTTGCAAAACCTTCAGGAAAGCTGGACCTTCGCATTTGCGAACAGAATGTCGCATTTGCGACTGGGGAATTGCGAAGAATGGGTCGCATTTGTGACCCAAGGCTGGACAGGTATTTTCGCAGTTGCGAGCAATGCAGGCCTGAGATATTTTTCGCATTTGAGAAGCAATACTCGCATTTGCGAGCAATGCAGGCCTGGGATATTTTTCGCATTTGCGATACATCCTTCGCATTTGCGAGCCAGGCCTGATCATACCAGCAAAAATTCTGCAATTTTCTAAGTTCCAAATGCACCCCGTGGCCTATCCAAAACTCACCCGAGCCCTCGGGGCTCCAAACCAAATATGCACACAACCTCAAAAATATCTCACGGACTTATTCGTGTAATAAAATCACCAAAATAACCTCAATAACAACGAATTAAGCCTCAAATTCATAGAATTTTCTCAAACTTCTTAAAACATCAACTTTAGCAATTTAGGTCCGAATCACGTCAAATGACATCCGTTTTTCACCAAATTTTACAGAAATGTTTTAAATCATATATAAGACTTGTACTGGGCACCAGAACCAAAATATGGGCCTGATACCATCATGTTCTAATCAAATTTCATTTCAAATTTCTTTAAACAATTTCAGAAAACAATTTTCTTTGAAAATTCATTTCCGGGCTTGGGACCTCGGAATTCGATTCCGGGCATACGCTCAAGTTCCATATTTTCCTACAGACCCTCCGGGACCGTCAAATCACGGGTCCCGGTCCGTTTACCCAAAATGTTGACCGAAGTCAAATTAGCTCATTTTACAGTCAAAATTTACCATTTTTCACAGATTTTCACATCTAGGCTTTCCGGCTACGCACCCGGACTGCGCACACAAATCGAGGTGATGCTAAAAGCGATTTTTAAAGCCTCAGAACACAGAATTTCGTTTTAAAACAAGTGATGACCTTTGGGATCAGCATAAAAAGGCTATGTAAATGGCATTGTAAATACACACCAAAAGGAACTGAAATACTCCTTCTATCTTTGTTTCCTATTTATATTTTACTAAATTGCTTTTATTTTATAACAAATATCCACTTTTAGTTGTGATTGCATTATTAATAGACAACTTGTCTGTATTCCAACTGAAAATCAAGATATAGAATGACAAAAAAGCTCTTGAAAAGACTGGAAATTACAACTTGCTAAGGTCGAGTCACAAGTGTCTCCTTAAATAAAAAAGATGATGTGGCCCGAGAGCGAGGGTCCGTATACAACTCATTCACTATAACTAATCTAACATTTTCAGAAAAAGAAGTGCATAAAATTAGTGAATGGACAGCTAACAGGTTTAGATTACGTGCCCTATATGTTTGTATTTTTGATAGACATTTTTTTTATAACATTAATGTACAAGCCAGCAAAGACATCACTTGATATTTTTTCCTTTGATGGGTTGAACTTGAAACCATAGTTCTCAACCTAACTTCGTTGAAATGAATTGAATCCGTATTAAAACTGAAAAAATTTTATGAGTCAAAATAAAATTATATTTATACAATGATGTACTATCAAACCATTCTATAGCAACTTTGTTTGTTTCAAATATTTTTTGATGTTGTAGCGAAATGTTGTTATAGAGAACATATATTATAACATAACACAAGAATTTGTTTCAAAAAAGCTCGACTTTTATAGTGAAGTATTATTATATTGGGATGCTGTTATAAAAAGGTCTAACTGTACGAATTTGACGAAGTCAATATTCAAAGACTAGCATCCATATTGAACTTTCTAAACGAGCCTTCAAACGTATAGCGCATAGTTCGATGACACTGCGATAGTTGCACTCATTCCGACGCGAATTCATAATTTAAAATTTTGTATTCAAATTCATAAAATTCAATGGTTTAAAAAACAAACATGGTACAATTGCTTAACGGTTTTTGAAAAGGGTCAAGGTGATCTAATAAGTAAATTACTTGAAAAGTGTCACCGTACTTTCTATGTCATCCTTCAACATAAACATAAATAGCACTAGCATAAGTATAATCAACTCACGTGTAATAGAAACTTTAGGTATTTTGTAAAATACAATTACTTTCCTTATTTTTATTTATTTTTAAAATATTTATTTATTAAGCTTAGGGCAGTTTTATGAATATTATTATATTATAGGTTATGACAATGATATTTGAAATATGACAACATAATATTCTCCTTGTGTTGATAGAATGACCACATTGTGATGCTGCAATTGCTTTACATGGACATATAAAAGAAGGCCAAACATATGTTATAAAGTGTATTCTCATTTATATGGTCATTATCAATGAACAATGGTGCACCCTAGAGGAGTGAACATGGGAACACATGTGCATTTTGGTATTTTTGTTTTGGCTAAAATCTTAATGCACTTGTGTTCTCAGGTCACCCCTTTGGGGTCACCTTGCTAATTTTTTAATTTTTACCTTATATTTTTTTTCTTCTTAAGCCGGGGAGTTGTCGGAAGTCACTCTATTTACACAAGATAAGGATAAGATCTGCATACACATTATCCTCCCCAGACCCCACTTATGAGATTATACTGAGTTTGTTATTCTTGTCGAATTTTTCTTTTTTAAATTTGTTCCTCAATCATCATTCGCTATTTATATATTTGTGAGATTTCCATTCTTTTTGCACCATCTCGTCTTTGAGTGCACCTTGATTACGGTATTGTCATCTCACTACTAAAATTTTGTAAGGTTTACTAACTTATCCTTCTTTTTTTTTTTCATTCAGCTACATTGGATCCCCAATTAATTTAAATTCGCAGCACACAAGATCCATTAAAGAAGAAGTTCTAAAGTTCGTAACACTCGAACTCAAGATCTCTAGTTAAAAATAAAGAGATTTTATCTATCCCACCATAATTCTTGATTTAAATGTCATCGGATCGGAATCTTTTTTCATCAGAAGTTCATCCAAAGAGCTGGATTCCAACTGCAGCTAATAGCTTGTTTAATTTCCGATGGCCTTTCGGCCGATTTTTTGGCTGAAATTTCCGGAAAATCCAGCAGTGTGTTGCATTATTTATTTGAGAATGATGTATCATAGCAAAATATCTTTTTATTCCTAATTCTGTGGCCAATGTTCGTTCTGATTTATCCTATAAATCCTTATTTATAATATATTTCGAATTTAGAAGGTGCAATTATAGTTTAGAGAGACTTCAACAGGGGCGTGATTACCTTCAAAAGATGGGATGCATAGACGGAAATGAAAAAAAAAAAAATTAGTAGTGAGCATCCCCTTCTTTAGAGGATTTTATGCGTCGAAACTTCAATATGATTGTCAAATTAAAACTAATAAAAAATAGAGGCGTGATCTTTAGGGTTCACTTTTTTAACGATGGAACGCAAAAAAAGAAAAGAATAAAGAACCATATATTATCCTCATTTGAACACGTCAAGGGAGGTCCCATTATTGTTCGGTTGCTCAGAAAAATTGGAAACTTATTCGTGAAAAAAAGTAGTTTTGAAAATTAAATTGATAAAAATATATGTTGAGTTCTTTTCGTGAATATCAATTGTTATAACTCCATATAACAATTATCAACAATACATCATCTTTTAAAATATGTTTTTAGAACGTTTCCAATAAAAGCTTCACTAAATATATTTATACAGAAACTGCAGACGCTAATATAATCCTTTGAGTCCAATATATTATCTTAATTAATGATTGATCACATCGTCCAATATCAACTCTTCCTATACCATCGAGTGATGTGGCGCAGTGGATGAGGCTGCTCCTCCCTTAACCAGATGTCTCGAGTTCGAGCTCTGGGTATGGAAAAATCCTTAGTAGGAAGTGTAGACAATAATTTTGCGTCGAGAAAATAAAATCAAGACCGATAATATCGCAACAATCGTAGTATTTTATTTCAAATATTTGAGTGTTACAATCTCTATGATTCCTCTGATTCTACTTTTCAATAGTAAATAAATTCAAGAGCCTTTGAACTTGATCTTGAATCTATGTTTGTTGCCACGAACGATGATTTTGTTCTTGAGCTTGAGTTTGATTGCTTGGACTTGAACTTGATTTGGTCTTCGTTCTTGAGATTGAACTTGATTTGTTCTTCGTTCTTGAGCTTGAACTTAATTTGTTCTTCGTTCTTCGTTCTTGAGCTTGAACTTGATTTGTTCTTCGTTCTTGAGCTTGAACTTGATTTCTTGAAATTGAACTTGAAGCTTGAAACTTGTGGAGGAATTTTCAGCGTTTGATCCACGAGCTCTTTCTTGCTTCTTGTTATAACTTCTGGTCCCCTTTCTGAGTTATGAAGACCCCTATTTATAGTTGTGCGAGGGAAGAGTTATGATAAGAACAAACTCTTTCCGACCAATCAAATTGAAGTGTGACATGGCCGCATTTGATTGGCCAGAACATGTCACTTGCACACGTGGCGCGATTTCATTGGCCTTTTAGCGTGACTGGACATGCCTTGTCATTTTGACACGTGGCATGGTCCTATTGGCTCTTCCGCTTGACTTGGCGCGCCACGTCATGTGACACGTGGCACCAAACTAGGCCTCTAGGAAGATGACATCTTGGGCTTAATGAAGTGGGCTCATCACTTTAGCCCAATTAAATGGGCTAGTCCAATGGATTAAGACTTATTTATTTAATCCATATATATTGGACTTATATAATTAATCCAATTATATTAGCCCGTCATATTTAGTTGGACTAACATATTTAATATTTAGTCCAAATTATTTTATTGAATTTAAATCCAATAAATTTTGTATTCTTACAAATGCCCCCTACTTCAAGACTTGTCAAAGTTTTTAACCTTTTGAAGAGTAGGCTTGAAGTAATTGTATTTGTATTTGTATATTCGATCATACGAAATATTAAAGTTATTGAACTTTAAATTTCAAATTCACTGTCCTGCGACTTAATCACGCAAAGCATAGAAGCTATTGAATTGTAAATCCCAGAGTCATAGTTTTCTAGTTTAAAAAAAACTCCAAAATTGGTTAGCTCTTTCCATGTACACTTCAAACAATTCCAATTCATTTAATATGTGACATTGCATGGCTTACGTAACTTTTTAATTACAACCATCTTTCCCTAACTCAAATGGAAGTAGAAGACTTCTGTCGTCTTTCCTCTGCAATTTGGATTAGGATACCCAATTGTCCTTGAATTCTAATAATTAGTAGTCCCATACCGTAACTAGTCCTCTAATAGCCACGTTATTGCACCTATAAATACATCATACCTTCCATTCAGCGACATCAATTGTACTGTTTGCAGTCTACTTTTGGCGGCTCAGGAAGCATTGACGCAAGGTAATTTCTTTTTTTTTTCTCGTGCTTTTTTTTTTGTTGTCTTTTTTCCCCCCCTTTTTTTGTAGGTCAAGTGAGAAAGATATGTTTTTGTTCAACAAGATGATCCACGCATGAAGAAGATAATCTTGGGGTGTGAGGGGATGAGTATTCATCCTTGCCCGATTCTTGGAGAGATTACTCTCAATGTGGCCCAATTCTTGGAGAGATTACTCTCAAACTTGGAGAGATTACTCTCAATGTGACCCGATTCTTGGAGAGATTACTCTCAAAATGGCCCGATTCTTGGAGAGATTTCTCTCAAAATGGCCTGATTCTTGGAGAGATTACTCTCAAAATGGCCCGATTCTTGGAGAGATTACTCTCAAAATGACCCGATTCTTGGAGAGATTACTCTCAATGTGACCCAATTCTTGGAGAGATTACTCTCAAAATGGCCCAATTTTTGGAGAGATTACTCTCAAAATGGCCCGACTACCGGAGAGATTACTCTTAATGTAGCCCAAACTATCGGCGAGGGCAACTTAAGGTGCAAGGGACTCATATGTCCACCTTAAGATTGGAAAGTTATAGTTCCTTTTAAGGACAAACCCAAGAAGAGGCCAACTTAAGGTGCAAAGGGACTTATATGTCCACCTTAAGATTGGAAAGTTATAAAGTTTCAATTTGAAGACGACATTTACTTGAACACTTGAAAAACTTTGAAGATTTGGCGGACTTTGCAGACTTCAACTCGAAGATTCAGAGGTCTTAAACAATTCAACTTTAAGATCGGCAAATTTGAAGACTTCAACTTGAAGACTTCAACTTTGAGACTTGGAGGGCCTAAATATTTCAACTTGAAGATCGGCGAATTTGAAGACTTCAACTTGAAGATCGGCGAATTTGAAGACTTCAACTTGAAGACCGACGGAGTTGAAGACTTCAACTTGGGGACTTTAACTTGAGTACCGACAGACTTGAAGATATCAATTTACCATGGAGGGTTGCCCCTTTTAAATCAAATGAGATCAAAGTTCCACAAGAGGATGGCATTTCAGCTTGATTTTGCATTCCTCCATACTTTACTCGGACAACAATTGGGGCAATATGTATCTTTTGAACTTATGCGACTGAACTTAGAATGAAACTTTAAGCTGCCTACGTACCTCGGTGAAGAGGATCAAGTCATACTGTAGTTCAGACTGGGTAGATTTTTTTTTCACGTCCTAACTTTTGCCTAGGCCGCCTCTTTCGAGATTTTTAACCTAGCGGACTTTTTTTTTGGGCCGTACACAGTTTATACTCTTGCGGGCCAAGAGTGTAGCAACATGCAGTTTAGGCTCGTACGTCAAGGAGCGTCATGACTTGCAGTTTAGGCTCATACGTCGAGGAGCGTCATGACTTGCAACTTCATGGATAATACTTCTTCAAAAACTTGTCATTGATAGGGCCGATTCTCATACCATCTGCATCAACCAGCTTGTAAGCCCCACTTGAATAAGCTTCTTGTACGACATATGGCCCATCCCATTTTGAAGTGAACTTCCCTACAGGTTTATGGGAAGTAATTATGGGTCTTCGTACGGCAAGGACTTGATCTCCTACTTGAAAGGATCTCGGACGAACTCTTTTGTTGAAGGCGCGGGACAATCGAGCTTAATAACATTCAAGACTCTGTTGAGCTTCCAATCTCTTTTCATCAAGAGCTTCCAACTTTGCTAATCTAAGTCGAGCATTTTCTTTATCAGTGATCCCTTCTTGAATAGCTAGTCGTAACGAAGGTATTTGACGCTCAAGTGGCAAAACAGCTTTGACTCCATAAACGAGTGAATAAGGAGTCGCCTGTGTTGGCGTGCGATGAGTCATTCTATATGCCCATAGAGCTTCTTCCATACGGTCATTCCAATCTCGTTTGGATTTGGAGACAACTTTCTTTAACAAGTTGCATAGGGTCTTGTTGAATGCCTCGGCTAGACCATTGGCGGCAATATTGTACATCGAAGCGTTACGTTGCTTAAAGCCAAAAAGATCACAAATCTTGTTCATCAACCTATTATCGAATGGCTTTCCATTATCCGTTATTATGTAACGAGGAATGCCAAAGCGATAAATAATGTTTACTCGGATGAAACTTGCAACATTTTCCTTTTTTACTTCCTTAAGAGCAACAGCTTCAGCCCATTTTGAGAAGTAGTCAGTTGCAGCCAAGATGTATAGATGCCCACCAGAGGACTTTGGTAGTGGTCCAACAACATCCAATCCCCAAGCGTCAAATGGCCAGGATGCAACAATCGGGTGCATCACTTCAGGAGGTTGATGAATAAAATTCGCATGGAATTGACAAGCCTTGCATCTTCGAGCGTAGTCCAAGCAATCTTTTACCATCGTTGGCCAATAATATCCCATCCTTTTTATATGGAAGTGGAGCTTTGGTCCGGACTGGTGTGACCCACATACCCCAGAATGTGCCTCTTGCAAAGTTTGGAGAGCTTCTTCTTCTCCTAGGCATCACAAGAGTACTCCCTCGAACGACCTTCTATATAGAGTATCCTTATAGTAAAGGAAGTGAAGTTCACGACGACGGATTTCAGTCCTCCTCCTCGGATTTTCTGGAAGTATCCCATAACATAAGTAGTCGATGATAGGTTGTCGCCACTCTTCTTTCTCAACTTCAGAAACAACAACAAGATGCTTGAGTTCGTTTTCTTCACATTCGACCTCATTTGGCGGCGGTACTACCCATTTTTGGCAGACGGTAACTTGCCCTTGGTCAGGCAGGGTTAATGATGAAGCTAGAGCAGCTAAAGCATCAACTTTCTTATTTTCTTTCCTTGGTACATACTGAATAGTCACATCGCTGAGCCACTCCATCAACTTTTTTGCGTAATCGTGATATGGGCGTAGTTTAGGCTTCTTGACCTCGTAACTACCCAAAAGCTGATTGAGAACTAACTGGGAGTCACCAAAGACTTGCAATTGCAATTGCTTCATATCAACGGCCATTTCAAGCCCAACTATTAATGCTTGATATTCAACAACATTGTTGGAACAGAGTTGTGTCAAGGCGAAGGAGTAGGCAAGACTTCACCTTGAGGAGTGACAAATACTATGCCAGCCCCGGCTCCCCCATGATGCGCAGCACCATCAAAGTACATCTTCTATGGAGGTTGAACTTCAACGGCCATTGTGTCCTCATCAGGTAATTCATCAGTTAGCTCCCAGTCATCAGGTATCAGATGATCTGCCAAGAAGTCTGCCAATGCTTGTCCTTTTACAGCCTTTTGAGGGATGTACAAAATCTCGAATTGTTGAAATTGGAGGTACCATCTCTCTAGTCGATCACTAAGAACAGGTTTTGACATCACGAACTTGATGGGGTTTGCTTTAGAAACAAGACGGACAACATGAGCTTGAAAGTAGTGCTTCAACTTTTGAATTGAGAAGACTAGCGCCAAACACAACTTTTCAATTGGCGAATAATTCAACTCGTTAGGTGTCATCATCCTGCTCAAGTAGTAAAGAGAGTTTTCTTTCCCCTCACTATTTTCTTGGGCCAACAGTGCTCCAACAGACCTTTCCTACACCGCAATGTATAGTATCAACGACTTTCCAGGTATAGCAGTTGCTAAAACCGGAGGCTTCATCAAGTAGGTTTTGATACTTTCGAAGGCATTGCTACAAGCTTGGTCCCACTTGAAAGGAACGCCTTTCTTCATAAGGCGACTAAACGGTTGGCACCTCCCAGCCAGGTTTGATATGAATCTTCTAAGGTATGCTATCTTTCCTTGCAGACTTTTCAATTCATGGATATCTCGAGGCTCAGGCATTTTCAAAATGGCATCCACTTTGGCTTGATCAATTTCGATCCCTCGATGTCGGACAATGAAACCAAGGAACTTTCCAGAAGTAACTCCAGAGGCACATTTCAACGGATTCATCCTAAGTTGGTACCTCCGGAGCCGGAGCAATTCAAATACCATCCTCAAGTCTTTCATGTGGTCGCCCTTCTCTCTTGATTTCACCACCAAGTCGTCAACATAGCATTTGACATTCTTGTGGAGAATATTGTCAAAAATATTCTGCATAGCCCTTTGGTAAGTAGCACCAGCATTCTTCAAGCCAAAAGGCATTACCTTGTAGCAATAAATACCCTTGGGGGTGTCAAACGCAGTAAGCTCTTCATCTTTTGGTGCCATGCGAATTTGGTTATAGCCCGACGAACCGTCCATGAAAGACATTGCCTCATAACCAGTAGTAGCATCGATCATCAGCTCTGGAATAGGAAGTGGGAATTCATCTTTGGGACATGCATTATTGAGGTCCCTAAAGTCGACGCATACTCGAATCTGGCCATTCTTCTTCCTTACAGGAAAAATACTTGAAACCCATTTTGGGTATTTAACTTCCCGAATAAATCCAGCTTCAATGAGCTTGTTAACTTCAGTTTCAATCAGGGGAACCAAGTCCGGCCTAAAACGCCTTTGAGCTTGTTTAACAGGGCGAGCACCATTTTTGACTACAAGGTGATGGACTGCTACTTTCGGGTCCAAGCCAGGCATCTCTTTGTAACTCCAAGCAAAGACATCTTTGAATTCTTTGAGTAACTCAATATAAGTGTTCTCTTCGTCAGCTTCTAGTAAAACACTTAGGTAGGTGGGTCTTGGTTCCTCATCGGTGCCAAGGTTAACTTCTTTTAAGGCATCAACTATCGTCTTCACTCCTTCTTCAAGTTCAGGTAGAGCATCTTTCGCATCTTCATCTTCTTGAGGGTCCCCATCATTGAAGGATATGTGATAACACGGCGAAACATCCTCCAATTCCGCATTATCTTCCATTGAAGACGAAACACCATTCTCGCCTTGTATAGTGACATGATACGAAGAACCTACACTTTATTCATCTTCGTCACGTTCCTTAGTGTAGACCATAGTATATGGCTTTACCTTCAGTACTTCTTCACATGAAACCACCAGTTTTGTTTGTCGCCTCATTTTGGAAGGAACCAAACTTTGGAAATCCTTAGAGATCTCTTGAATTTTGGGTGAAGCGGGTGTTCTTGTATTTCGATGATTTCTCTGGAACTTATTCCCCTTCTTTAATGGACCCAATCTCTCAAATACAAAAGTTCTCATAGTTGATTTTCCAAGCCTATCAAAGACAGAAGGCCTGTTAAAAGCGGCAGATTTGTCTTCTACACTGATATAGTTGCTACTCGCCCTTTTTATTGAGATGCGCACTAGTGACAGTTGCTTGTATCCCAGACCTTCACGTCGTTGCCTCGTTGCAGCTTCTGATGGGAGCTTCCCTAACTTTGACGGCTCATTGGGATTGTATCCAGCTTTTGCAAATAGCTTGTAAGCGTTAGGATCAAAACCTTCATCTGTTCGCTTTGTAGGGAGTGCCACATTCTGCAAACGATTATGGGCTACAAACCCTGCAAGCGACTTTGAGGGAAACTTTACTGCCTCAATTCGTTTTACCGGAAGAGTTAACTCCCTTAGCGTCTTGGTTTGGAGATTATATGATTCGCCCTCGTCTTTCTTCCTTTTAGGGACATATTGGAGCGCGGGACTTACTTTCTTTCCATAAGACGCAATACCCTCTTTATGAGATTTATTCACGTTGGCGGGTACCTCCTGTAAGCACGTGATTTTTGCCCTATATGAGAATTACTCCCAAAAAATCCAAAAATAAAATGATTTTTATTTGGTGTGCAATTTTGTGATATTTTGTGATTGTTAGTGGGAATAAAATCAGTACCCATGCGGGAAAGAATAAAGATAACGCCAGTCTCAAGGGAAGTGGTCTTAGAACCAGTGTTGCCCCCAACATACTAAGTTCTATGGAGGAAGTTGTTCCCCAGCAAAGGGATGAAACTTGAGCTCAGTGAAGCACTAGTTCTGAAAGAATTAGAATCCCCCAACAGTGTTAGCCTCGACAGCATTATCCCCAGCTGATAACATTTTACCCCCCTAACAGGTAAGTAAATAATTCCCCAACAGTGTTATCCCCAACAAATATTCGAGGTAAGACATTTTCAAGTCTTAAGGATATTTTGGGTTCATCCGCCCTCGAATAGGATATTTTGGGTTCATCCGCCCTCGAAAGGGACATGACATGGCTTTCTCCCGGGTTAACAGAATTCCTTATCCGGATTTCTGGTTCGCGGACTGTAATATGAAGTCATTCTTTTCCTCGATTCGGGATTAAAATTGGTGACTTGGGACACCCTAAATCTCCCAAGTGGCGTCTCTAAAATAAATAAATAAATCCCGTTTCGATTGTCCTTTAATTGAAAAAAACTCCCTTGCACCCTCGCGGGTGCGGAAAAAGGAGGTGTGACACCTCCTCAGTAACAACTTTGGCTTTATCAATAGTCACCTCAGCTCTTTTAGTTATGGGTTCGTCATTCTTGTTTTTCATACCATCATCAACTTTCAGCTCCTTCACAATGCGGTTCTTCAAGTATGACTTTGCATCGGCGAAGTGTGACTCAGCCTCGGTGAATGGATCATCATCAGCAACTACCGTTTTCTCGACTTCGCCCTCGTAGTATTTCAAACATTGATGGTAGGTAGATGGAACAACTTTATTCTCATGTATCCAAGGCCTCCCAAGCAAAACATTGTATGAAGTCTTCGCGTTGATAACATGCAGCCATGCACTTGATCGCATATCTTCAATAGTGATTCCCAGCCTGATCGCGCCTATGGCTCTTTTCCCCCCTTGGTTGAATCCTTGGATCATCACACGACTTTCTGAGAGTTCGTTCATGAGAATACCAAGTTCTTTCACAGTATGGATTGGCAAAATGTTCACTGAGGATCCTCCATCAACCAAAATTCTATTTACCCTTTCATCGCGCATATAGCCAACCAGGTACAACGGGCGGTTATGAGGAGTGTCACCTAGCAAAAGATCGTCATTTGTGAATGTGACCTTTTCCTCACAAGCATTAACTTCTTGAGGAGTGGACTCAATGGGCTTTTCCGAAGGTGGTGCCAACAGTAGGTCATCAATCTTTTCTTCCCCTTTGTCAGCATGGCAACAATAGGCATCAATGCCCTCATGGAAAATCTTCGTGCGGAACCAACTTGGTAAAAACTCCTCCAAGGTCACTGGATTTCGTGGCTTTTGAGGATGGTGCATCTCCACTTTTGCTTTCTTCAAATGCCTAACTGGATTCTTTTTCGTTGGTCTTTTTACCATTATCTTCCTTGTTGGTTGTTCTATTGATTCTTTTTGTGGGCTCCTTTTGTGGTGCCAACGACGAGTCACCAATGTCCAACTTTCATCGTCATCAGGTTGATTGACTTCAGCTTTGTCGCTCTCCAGTAATTCTTCATCTTTACTTTCTTTAAAACCACATAAGTCATCCAGACTGAGTGAGCCAAAGGTGATAGAGACTTGGTTTGTGCTTGCTTTCTCATCTTCAAGCACGATCTTCTTTCGCGAGCCAAGTCCATGACTTTATCCTTGAAGACAAAGCACTTCTCCAGAAGGTGGCTTACAAGTCGGTGATATTTGCAGTAGTTTGGGTCATTTGTTTTCCCAGCTTCATTTGGTCGCTTCATCTCCGGAAGCTCAATGAGATTTAACTCGAGGAGTTCTTCGAAAATGGCTGGCACATCAGAATCCAAGAATGGGTACTCTTTTTCCTGCATTTCTTTTAGAGTCAACTTCCCACTTGGCTTATCTTGAAACAAAGTGGATTTCATACTCTGCTTCTTGCTCTCCTTCGTTGTGAACTTCACAAGTGACGTATTGACATTCATAGCTTCTTTGCTTTCAGACTTGGGTACGAACTTGCCCCACTTCCTGACTTCTTGCTTCTTGCCCCACTTTGCGAGGTTCATAGATGGGTAGCCTTTCATTTCCAGTGGAAGCCATGCTCAATTCCATGTCATGGGCACGAGTTGCAAGTTCTTCAAATATGCTAGGCTTGATACCTTGCAAGATGTAGCGCAATCCCCAATGCATGCCTTGGATGCACATCTCTATGCCTGAAGCTTCACTAAGTCTGTCTTTGTAGTTGAGGCTTGCATTCCTCCAACGATTGATAAAGTCTATAACTGGTTCCCCCTTTCGTTGACGAGTATTTGTAAGCTCTATCATACTCACCGTGCGTCTTGTGCTATAAAAGCGATTGAGGAACTCTTGCTCTAGTTGATCCCAACTGTCGATAGATCCAGCCTCGAGATCTGTGTACCAGTCAAAAGCATTTCCTTTTAGCGAGCGAACAAACTGCTTGATGAGGTAATCTCCATAAGTCCCAGCATTGTTGCACGTCTCAACGAAGTGCGCAATATGTTGCTTTGGGTTACCTTTACCATCAAACTGTTGAAACTTCGGAGGTTGATAGCTAGCAGGCATCTTCAACATATCGACCCTTGCAGTGTATGACTTTGCATATGTAAGGGAGGATTTGGCAGCAACTTCATATTTGTTCTTAATGGTTCCTTCGATGAACTCCTTCAGTTGATTGATTGGAATCATCCCTTCAGATGAGACAGGGATAGCCTTAGTGGATGCTGCTTGTCTTGGGGAGAGTCACTCTCTAGAACTTCTGGGAGCTTGCCGAGTGCATGGGTAGATTCTTCTTCCATAAAGATTCCCACCCTGTCTGTTAGCTTGTCAATTCTAGCCTCTTGATTTTGCATGAATTTGGTCAAGCCAACGATTGCTTCCATCAAGTTTGCCAACTGCTCCTCCATAGATGAAGTGTTTGTTACCATGGCTTGCATG
Organism: Nicotiana sylvestris; assembly: GCF_000393655.2. Taxonomy (NCBI): domain Eukaryota; kingdom Viridiplantae; phylum Streptophyta; class Magnoliopsida; order Solanales; family Solanaceae; genus Nicotiana; species Nicotiana sylvestris. The sequence continues at coordinate 152,078,957 of NC_091066.1, read as the reverse complement.
ATTGTCGTCGATGACAGAGAGTAGCATGGATTTTCACACAGATTGATCTTTCACTGGCTCACGCTATGTGGTGTAAGTGGGGAGGATCCATCGCTTGAAGCATCATCATCTTTCTTCACAGCAGAGTGCTTGGAGCCGGAGAGGTCAAGCAGAGCAAGAGTTTCTTGATCTTTTCAGCAACATCGCTTCCTCCTTCAGATGCATTTGTGGAAGATCTTGCTCCTTTTGAGGATGAAGATCCGAAAACAGGGGTTGATGCGGATGACACTTGGGGTGCTTGTTGTCCTAAAGAGCTTGCTTTGCTCCTCGTAACTGGTCTGAAGCTTCCAAAGGTGACATCGAGGATGCTTTCCACATCAGAATAGAACCTGGAGTTAGCAGCCTTGGTGGATGTTGATTTGGAGTTGATTTTCTTCGAAGCCATTTCAATGTTCTTGAACTTTGGTGATTGAAAAGTTGAGATGAGAGGTAGAGATTGTCCCACTGGGTGTGCCAGAATTTGTAGACAATAATTTTGCGTCGAGAAAATAAAATCAAGACCGAAAATATCGCAACAATCGTAGTATTTTATTTCAAATATTTGAGTGTTACAATCTCTATGATTCCTTTGATTCTACTTTTCAATAGTAAATAAATTCAAGAGCCTTTGAACTTGATCTTGAATCTATGTTTTTTTGCCACGAACGATGATCTTGTTCTTGAGCTTGAGTTTGATTGCTTGGACTTGAACTTGATTTGGTCTTCGTTCTTGAGCTTGAACTTGATTTGTTCTTCGTTCTTGAGCTTGAACTTGATTTCTTGAAATTGAACTTGAAGCTTGAAACTTGTGGAGGAATTTGCAGCGTTTGATCCACGAGCTCTTTCTTGCTTCTTGTTATAACTTCTGGTCCCCTTTCTGAGTTTTGAAGACCCCTATTTATAGTTGTAGGAGGGAAGAGTTATGATAAGAACAAACTTTTTCCGACCAATCAAATTGAAGTGTGACATGACCGCATTTGATTGGCCAGAACATGTCACTTGCACACGTGGCGCGATTTCATTGGCCTTTTAACGTGACTGGACATGCCTTGTCATTTTGACACGTGGCATGGTCCTATTGGCTCTTCCGCTTGACTTGGCGCGCCACGTCATGTGACACGTGGCACCAAACTGGGCCTCTAGGAAGATGACATCTTGGGCTTAATGAAGTGGGCTCATCACTTTAGCCCAATTAAATGGGCTAGCCCAATGGATTAAGACTTATTTATTTAATCCATATATATTGGACTTATATAATTAATCCAATTATATTAGCCCGTCATATTTAGTTGGATTAACATATTTAATATTTAGTCCAAATTATTTTATTGAATTTAAATCCAATAAATTTTGTATGGTTACAGGAAGCGCTACCTCCCGAATGGGGCCTTACCCAGCGCGAATCCGGATATAGTCCAGCTCCAATGCGGGTACCGGACACCGAACACCGGGTAGGAAACCAAAAAAAAAACTCTTCCTATAGTTTTTCAAATAAATTAATTACGAGTATTTGGTTTGCTTACATGATTATAATTACCAAAAATTTTCAATTGCTTACTCTATTTTCATATTACACTCGTTTTTTTCCAGCTTATAAAAAAAACATATATTTTATATTTGAAACTCCTTAATTTCAAACTTTTCATTTTTTTACTTTAATAACTTGTTCCATAAAACTATCGCGGTAGGGATATAAAATAAACATAGGGTAAAATATAAAACCTACCATCAGTTGAAACTAATTTTATTTGCTAGCCGAAAAGTGTATAAAATATGTATATTTTTTAATATATAATATACCTATATACATGAACTATATATCAACTAGTATTATTTTAGGAGCGACTAAAATATGCATATCTCATAAACATATTACTAATATTTTGTAATCTACGGGTGAAAAAAAAAACTATCTATATTCTATCTATATAGAATAAGAGAAGCAAATCAATGTAATGATGCCAAGTGTCACAACAAAAATTCAACAAGTGTCAAATTTTAGGATAAAATTAGTTACTCTTTTTGAATTTGAATTAAAAAATAATTAAATATCTATATATTTTTAAGGAATTTATTATAAAAAAAATATAAATAAATAATTCCAATAGAGAAATATATAAAATGATAAGACTAATTTATTTTTTGAGATAAGAATTTTTTTCAATAATAATTCATATAGTCTTGCTATATGAATAAGATCATGTAATTAAAAGATTATAATAGATAAAACTAAAGACAAAATTATAAACAATAATTTCAAGAAATAAATAAAATATATAAAGATATAATTTAAATTATTATATAGTAATTTTAATAAAAAATTAAACTTTTATATTAAAATTATATTATTTAAATTTTTAGTAAAATAATATAATTAGATAAGCAAGGGAAAAAAAGAAATATAAATTAGCGGGAAAATATAAAATATAAGACTTATAATTAGAGTTACAACGAGAAAAGTAGTATATATAACATAAGTTTAAAAAATAAAAATATTTTCAGCGTAAAAAAAAATATATTTATGTTATATTAAAATATAAGTACCATCAATATATTAAGCCAATTGATAAGTTAATAAAAACTCATATTAGTAATTGTATAGTATTAAATACTTGCTAATTTAATAAAGAATAAATAAGGAACAATCAATTTATTTAATTACTATATGATGCGGATATTTTGTATGCTATATTAAATAATAAAATAATAACTAATATTTATTAAAATACTATAATATATTATATCATAGCTTTATAAAATTAATATTCTGTGGGCTAACACCAATAGAGAGGGAACAAAAGGCAGGGGTATAATTCCAATAGTACCCTCCATTTCATCTCAAAACTACACATCGGCAAATTCTTCAGTCTTGAGTCTCAAACCCACCGTCGCCAGCTAAAACCCTACAAATTCCGGCGGACAATGGATTCAGCAAAACCCTCAGCTCAAATAAAGGACAAAGACTTGTTCAAAGCTGCTGAATCTGGCGATTCATCGCTTTTCGAATCACTTACAGAAGAACAGCTCCTTAAAGCCCTCTCTCTCCGTAATGAAGATGCCCGTTCTCTCATTCACGTTGCCGTCTCTTCTGCCCACATTCAGGTTCTTTCTCTCGCACACTAACATTAACTCACTCCGTCGCAATTTATGTAGAAGTGTAACTGGACACGCATTTTAAGAAAGAAAAACTTTTGAAGCTTATCTAAAATAAGGTAGAGACATTAAAAGTAAAATAGGAGGTTTAAAGTTAAAATTGTTTCATAGAAAAGTGTCATCCCAATCTAAAAATGAAAATTTGCCATACAAAATTGGACAGATGGAGTTTGATAATTTTCTCTTTTCAAGTTTCAAATTAATTAGTTTAACCAATGTTATGAAATGTATGGAACGACAACAACAACAAATACAGTGTAATCCCACAAGTGGGGTTTGAGGAGGGTAATGTGCACGGAAACTTTACTCTTACCTTGTGAAGGTAGAGAGACTGTTTCTCTTGTCAAGGAACAGAGAAAATAAAGCAACAAACAATAGCAATGTACATGAGAAGGGGAGCCTTGGAGCAATGGTAAAGTTATCTCCTTGTGATACTACATGTCACGAGTTTGAGCCGTGGAAACAACCAGTAATACTTGCATTATGGTAGATTGTCCACGTCACATCCCTTGGGATTTGGCTCTTTCTCGGACCCTGTGTGAATACGGATGCTTTTTGCACCGGGCTTCCCTTTAACAATGTTGTATCTGTGCGCACGTCAACTAATCAATTGGGTTTAAAATGTATCATATTGCCACTTTGATACAGGGAATTGTAACTTATTGTAGTTTACAAAAATCTTGAGTTTTAACTTAAGAAAAAATTAATCTTGTCTTGGAAGTTACTCTAATTGACTTCCTATTATAAGGGAAAAGTGTTAAAATAAATATTTGGGTAAAAGGGGAGACTAATATAAATCACATTTCTTTTAAAGTTAAAATATATACGTGACATTTGAATCATCATAGAAAAGAATATTATGTTTGATTCTCCAGGACAAATTTGGACACGCAAAGTATAATTTTTATGTAATCCCTAAATGTGGTGTTTACAATGTTGAAGCTAGGGGTTGAAGTAATAAGTTTGTGAAGTTTGGGTTATTTTGGTGATGTATATTAGGTGGTGAAGATTCTTGCGGCTGCTGATCCCTCAGCGAGTGGTATAAATAGTGGTGATGAAGAAGGTTGGGTGCCATTGCACTCTGCAGCAAGCAGTGGTAATGTGGAAATTGTGGAGATTCTGCTCAGCAGAGGTGAGCAGTATAACAATTTGCTGTGTTGTATGAAAATTAACACCTTATTTATGTCATATAAAGTATATATCTTTACAAAACTGGAAAAATTAAAAAATGAAAATATAAGGACTTTCAGTTTTTGGAGCTTATTTTAATGAATTTGTGTGCGGTAAGTCCATTGAATCATGGATATTAAGGAGTAGAAGAAAGAAATTGAATGGATGTGCTAAACCTGAAATCAGATGGATGTACATTTAAAAAGAGAGTGTGATTGAATTTGTTGAGGGTTACTAACTTTTTTTTTTACCTTGTTGAGTGTTAACTTATATACGAAACTTTTGCATTGTGCCTACCTGATATCAAATCACTTGGGTCAGCCATCTAATGAAATCAAATGAATCCCGGCAGAAATTGCACTGAACAATTTTGTACTAATCCATCTACCAATACTTGTATTTCACTATTTCTCCAACATCAAGCTAGGGTTCCCTGTTCTCATGAAATTTGTTGCAGGGGCAGTTTTCTAAGATGAAACAATGTTATCCTTATGTCAGCTATATGTTATTTGTAACCTTTAATCCTGTGTATCCTGTGAGGATTCTGGCGCTGTCCCCTCACTGGGAGGGTGAGTTGTGAAAGTGTACCTACTTTTGTCAGCATTGTTTACTGAATCCAGTTCAGTGGTTTTAGTGGTTTAGCCATGTATTTGTGATAGTAAATGTGAATATATTTGTAAATAGGTGCTGATGTAAATCTGAAAAATGATGGTGGCCGCACTGCCCTTCACTATGCTGCTAGCAAGGGTCGAGTGAAAATTGCTGAACTTTTGATTTCACACGGTGCTAAGATCAATGCGAAAGACAAGGCTTGTAATCTTATGCTTGGGACTAATCATCTTCTTGGAAAGCTTATTATGGTTTCAATATATTTGAAGATTAGGGTGTTCGTAACTTCTTGCTATTGGTTTTATTAACATGTGATATAGGTAGGATGCACCCCATTGTACCGTGCAGCTAGCACGGGGAACTCTGAGCTGTGCGAACTATTAATTGAGGAAGGCGCTGAAATTGATGAAGTTGACAAGGCAGGCGAAACGCCCTTGATGACTGCTGTTGTATGCGGCAATAAAGAGGTAATTCTGCAGAAGTTATTTCCATCAACTTGGATGAAAATATTATTGTTTCTTAGGTTTAAGTCTTTAATCTTGTTCATGAGCTATATAGCAAAAGGGTCATAAATATCTGACAGGTGAACAGTGCATAGATCTTTTTTATTCTTAATACTATATACTTAAGCATGTCAAGTATCAGATATCTCATGCTGCCCTTTTCTAAGTTATTGCACCTTTTTATTTGGTTTGAGGAATGACCCTACTACCCCATTTGTGAAAGAAATAACAGTTCGATCTTTTTCCCCTTTGTTTGTTAGGTCAAACCGCTGAAACCAACTTATATTTGAGCAAAGTTGTTTCCCCGGAAACTTGGTACGAAACTCTGGGTTTACTCACCTGCATGATGCATTCCTCTGAAAAGCTCACTAGAAATCCATCTAATGTATATCGAAGGGTATGACCTAGTGATCAATTTTGAAGGGCCCTGCGAGACCATGGTTCAAATCTGAGAAAAAAAAGTGATTTCTTTCATTTTCCTAAACCTTCGTGGGCGTAGTTACCCGGTATATGTGGTGATGGGAGGCAGTAGGTACCTTGTGGATAGGTGTGGATAGGTCTGAGGTTCTGCAAGCTGGCCAGAACACCGCTCTTGTAAATAAACACACATCTTTGTTGTAGAATTAGTGATGTGTGCCTCTCGAACGAAGCACTACCAAAATTTCCGAGCCTTAAGTTTCTGCTTAATTGTACCTTGAACTTCCTCAATGTTAGTATTCTACCCAAATCAAATTTATATGAGCTGAAGAGTCCACTGCTGATGCTCTCTTGAATACATTTGGTACTAAGGTTGATTCATTGCGGTGTCTGCAATTATTGGGGAAAAAAAATTTGGTTCTAGAGAACATTCTTAAGGATCCAACACTTCTTTAGAATTATTATGACATTACGTAACAAACAACAAAGCACATGGTGATTATTGTTACTTGACAGGTAGCTATGCTCCTCATAAGACATGGAGCAAATGTCGACGCTGAGGACAAGGAAGGTTACACTGTGCTTGGTCGAGCTTCTAATGATCTTCGCCCAGCACTGGTTGATGCTGCAAAGACAATGCTCGAAGGATGAACTCCACGACTTCATCGCCTATCAGAAAATTCGAGCCGACTCTGTAAAGCATTATGAATACGTAAAGTAGATTGTTTGCAAGCAGGTCATGGTTCTTTTTTTAGTTGCATGGGAAGAAATCTAAATGTTGTTCTGCCTAATTTATAGTATTGCTTTCTACTAACTTAAACATACATGTTCACAACAACGACAACAACATACCCAGTGTAATTTCGCAATTGTTGATATTTACTATTGACCTCACGTTGGGAAAAATCGGACAATGTGTCTTCCAACAATATTTCCTATTTTGTTCTTTTAAGCGAAACCCTTCTTTAAAATTACTCAGCTAAATTTAGTTAGAGATCATTATTCAAAAGTCTCTTTTTAAAAATCAGATGAATTTAAATTCATGATATTGTAGTCCGAAGAGTGGCCTTATAGAACAAATTGTTGGGGTGGGGATGGAGAATAGGGTGGGGAAGGTTGAAAAAGGAGTTTTGGAAAATGTTTTCCCTTCTCCTGACAGGAAAAACATTGTACTCCAATTGCAGGAAAATGAGTTCACGAGAAAAATATTTTCCAAAATATTTAGGTCAACCAAATATGAGAAAATTGAAAAACATTTTCCTTAATAGCAAACCACACCCTATATGTCATAATGTTTAGGACTAGCAAATACTAGGCCAAAGTTTACTCATATGGTCAATTTGAATAGCACCAAAGATATTGTTTTGAAGATTCGTACTACCTCCGGAGTGATCCTATAATAGGAATTGTACGAGGTATTCGCCTAGAGAACCTTTATTAAATTATATTTAATTTTTAAAAATATTTAAAGTTTAGTCTATATTGACAAATTCCACTCCTACGCTATTGTTCCTCACCTCCTCGGTTCCTCCTTCGCTTCTACTTCTTCTTCTTCTTAGTAAATAGCAAAATCAAATTTCTGGTCTTCCAAGCGGCTATTTGCATAGCACTAAAGCATGCCGGTCTTGTCTGAATTTGACTTTGAGTAAACATTAAAAATTTTGTAAGCTTCGGCTATTCTTTAAATAATGGTCCTCCAAGCGGCTATTTGGTAAAAATAGCACAGTGTATCCAGTTTTCGGACCAGTCATTCAAAAATAGTCAGCGTTTACGAAGTCAATAAAAAATAGCCACTATTTGCTACAACAGAGACCGGTCCAGCATAATATACTGGAATTCGGTGCACCTGTGTATGAACTCCAGCATATTATGCTAGACCGGTATACTTTGCTGGCTCCAGTATAATATACTGGAGACTAGAGCACCGGTGCTCCAAACTCCAGTATATTATGCTAGACCGGTATACTTGCTGGAACTCCAGTATATTATGCTGGAGTTCTAGTGTACTTATGCTGGAACTCCATCATATTATGCTGGAGTTCCAACATACTTATCCTGGAACTCCAGTATAATATGCTGGATTTCAAGTATACTTATGCTGGAACTCCAGCAAAATATACTGGCGTATTTTCCGGGTTTTGAACAGTGTTTTCGCTCAGATTTATCTTTACATGAAAAGTGGCTAAATTTTGATTACTTTTGAAATTGGACTATTTTTGAACGACCAATTATAAAATTGACTATTTTTTAATTTCACCCGGCTATTTGTGCAATTGCCCCGATCTTACTTAGCTTCTTTGTACCTAAGATTGGATTTGGGCCTGGCCAAATCCTTGAAAGAGCAAAGGAAAAGGGAAAATGACACTAGGTGGACAGACACATAAGAAAAATTGGCAATTTTTTAGTCTTATATTAGATTTGACAAAGACAGCCCTAAACAATTAGTTTTGGGCTTGGCCCAATCTTTGAACATGAAATAAACAAAGCAAATACGTTTTTGGGATTGTTACACAAACAGCCGGCCAGATTCAATATTTACTTTTTTTTGCCAATATATATAGATTATACATTACTTACACACAGTTATACATATATTATATATGAATTATATATATATTTGCGGTTATTTTTAGTTTAAGAGACAGCTGGACAGCTATTTGGTTTAATTCTTCTACGTTTTTTTGGGCGAAATGCGCAAAGCCGCTTTTAGGACAGTTATTTAAAATAGAGCCGAAATTTCCATAGTATTTAAAATTAAGCAACATTATCAAATTGAAAAAACTTCATTTGCAGCCATCCGGGGAAACTAATGACAATAGGTAGCCACAAAATAAACCATACAATTAATAGCACAAAACCAATTAAAAGGGCTAGCTCAAAACTACTGCCACTCTTCCCCCTTCAAATTTCAAACTTTTCAACTCCGTAAGCTAATTTAATTCATACATTCCCCTTATTCTGCCACCTACTTAGAGAAAGTCGAAGTAAATTGGCTACTTTTCCTATTTTCATGTGAACTTTTTAGGTTAGAAAACACATAATCATTAGCTTAAGTAGTCGCAAACAAAAAAATCTATAACTAGTGCGTAAGAAACTAGGATACCAATGGGTCAAAGACTTAGAAAAGGTAAGCAAAAAATAAGAAGATACCTTTATCATGATGATATTGAGATGCGGATCCACATTTTCAAAGAAATAGAAGTAAATCAATCAATACAATTAGGTATGCAGCAAAATATACCATCAGGTCTAAGAATAGGGGAGTAATTAGTGTCACTTGATCCATCTCGAACTTCTTTAAGTAAAGATACAAAATTGCTGAAGTGCACCATTGTAAAAGTTCTCAGCTCAAAATAACTGTGTTGATGCATATGTCAAATAGGGGGAGGAAAAACAGATCTAGAACGGCCAAAAGCTTGAGAAGAATTTTCTATTATTAAGTGTGCATATGGTAGGACAGAGTCGACGAGTATGCAATATCTATAGGGTCAGAAAGAGAGCAATATGTTTTGATTGGAAAAGGGATATTAACAATGTAAGCTAGTTAAGAACAAGCCTTGTGTTAACATCCTTTGTTTTGGTCTATTTTAAAGTCTCATAGAAAATATAATAACGGAGTCAGCAAAAACACCATACTCAGCTGTTATTAGGTATAAGAAATGTAGGATAAAGTATATTCCAATTTCTCTCTCTAGGCTCTCGGCCCACCGGAAACAGCCATGGGGAGAAGGGGACGGCAAAAACAACAACTCGTCACTGTTGGAAGCTCTGTAAGTGCAAAGGTTATAACGGAAACACTAAAAAGAGGTAGTACACAAAAGCTCGCAACACCGTCGGAAAATCAATTTCCGTCAAGTTCATTGATTGTAAATACACCACAGCTACCAAATGCAACAACAAAGCGATTAAACCTAAGTGGGATGTCAGTTGAGGAACACCACTAGTCGACGTCACTGAAATCGTTAACTGGGGATAAAACCCAGGTGAATATGGGAGAAGCATCAAGTAGCAATCAAAGCAGATCTCAAAATTTCATAAAGACATTCAACATGCATTATCTGAGAATGGAAAAAAAGAGATTACAGTGGAAAATCAAGTAACTGACCAGCTTGCATCGTCTGGTAATAAAAGCAAACACGTGGTGGGCAGTGAAATTGAAGGCCGGGGAAAGCTTGAAACTAAGGCAACAAAAGCAGGAGGGCCTAATAGAACATGGGTTAATCTGTTTGCAGGAAATAGAGCAGCTGAGAATGGCATGATGTTGACATATATGGCACTAGACATTGTCAATGGCAAGGTAGTGGTGAAATTAGACAAAGAGGAGGTCGAGAAGGAAACCATAAAATGGAAGAATGCTCTGACTGTATACATTACCGGTGAGACACCTGGATATAATTACATGAAACAGTTTGTGGCTCGCACCTGGTGCAATGTGACTGAACCAATTCTTTACCTCCATGAAGAAGGTTATTACATTGTGAAGTTCCAAAATATAGAAGATCTTCAGGAAGTTTTGTATGGAGGGCCTTATAGTATCAATAACAGACCTATGATCTTAAAGAAATGGGTACCAAATTTTGATATATCAAATGAATTCCTAACAAAAATTCCTTTGTGGGTCACTTTTCCCCAATTAACAATGAACTGCTGGGGATATAAATCACTTAGAAAAATGGCTAGTGCAATTGGTAAGCCTCTATTTGCAGATCAATGTACAGCTAACCAAACTAGAGTATCATATGCTAGGATCCTAATTGAGGTAAATGTTACTAAAGAAATTCCAAGCGAGATAACAATGGAGGATCCATCTGGAAGACATTTTCAGCAAGCCATTTTTTATGAGTGGAAATCAGAATATTATGCTGAGTGCCTCAAGCTTGGGCATGATTACAGCAAGGCCAAGAAAGAAGTAACAATAGGGCAGGCACAAAGAGGTAGAAGACAAAGGAGAGTAATTCCAACTTGGATACCTAAGGGCACAATCACACAAAGGGAGAAAGAGGATACATAAGATCAGCCACAACCAAATACTAAAGAGAATAGAGGATCTCATCAAGCTCAAGAGTACAAGGGCCAGGGACATCATATACATGACACTAACCAGCAGGAGAATTGGCAATTAGCAAAGAAGGTAGTAGGGAGCCCAAAGAAAACAACAATGCTTATACAAGGAGGAACATAACACAATGAGGCAATTGATGGAGGATATGCTATAATAATCATGAATGGATTTCAATCACTACAAGCTGTGGAAACTGAGACAGAAAAAGCCAAACCTCTTGATATAGGAGGGAAATCACAACATCAACGATGACTTGGTTAATTTGGAATGTTATATGATTGAATAAGAGATATAAACAAAAGAAATAAAGTAGTATCTAAAAGAAAAATACATAAAAATAGCTGGGCTAGTGGAAACTAAAGTCAAAGAGAAGAATGTTGGGGCTATATCAAAATGGATTGCACCATATTGGAAGATAATCATCAACTACAACAATGACTCCAATGGAAGAATTTGGATCTTGTGGGATGAGAAAGCATACAATGTGCAAGAAATTGAGAATGATGCTCAATTCATACACTGCTATATCACAAATACAAAAAATACTTTTGCTTGCTATATGACAGTGGTGCATGGATACAATGCAATGGAGCAAAGGAAAGATATGTGGAAGAAGCTACAGAGTTTAGCACCTGGGAAACAACCATGGCTGATTAATGGAGACTTCAATGCTATGCTAACTCCACAAGATAGAATTTCTAAAGTATCTGTGACTCTAGCAGATATTCATGACTTTGCAAAATGGTACCATAATCTATATCTAACTGAAATCCTATGGAGAGGTGAATACTACACTTAGACAAACAAGCAACATGGAGATGATAGAGTCAGAAGCAGGCTGGATAGAACATTTAGAAATGATTGTTGGATGATGCAACATGGTCATCTTACTGTCAATTTTGAAGATCCCTTTATTTTTGACCATACACCAATGTTGATCCCCATTACTCAGCCCACTACCAACATCAAAGTACCTTTCAGATTTTTCAATGTTTGGGCTGATCACTCGGAATTTTCCCACATAGTGGTTGCAGGATAGAATCAAAATCATGTCAGGGGGAGAATGAAGAGTATCTGGTACAAGCTGAAAGAACTTAAACTAAGGTTCAAGCAACTGAATAAAGAGAAGTACAAAGGAGTTATAGAGAGAATTGATCAAGCAAGGAATAAGTTGAAGAGCATACAAGCGCAAATGCACAATCAGTATACTGATTCATTAGGTGACCAAGAAAGGGATTGCTTGCAACAGTTGAAATCCTGGTCCCTAATTGAGGAAAGCATACTATAGCAAAAATCTCGAGCTAATTGGATTCAATTGGGAGATTCAAGCAACAAATACTATTCAGCAATCATGAAAGAGAAGAAACAGAAGAAGCAGATCACTGAACTTAAATCACTAACAGGAAGGAACCTTAATGAAGCTGCTGATATCAAAGAGGAGCTGATGCAATTCTATAAAGCTCTAATGGGAACATCAACCAAACATCTTCCTACAGTTAATAGAATGGTTATGAAAAAAAGGGCCAACCTTGACTCATCAACAACAAGTGGAGTTGTGTGCCGAAGTGACAGATGCAGAGATATATATAGGATTATGCTCAATAGGCAATGAGAAGGCTCCTGGAATAGATCGCTACAATGCAGTTTTCTTCAAAAAGGCTTGGCCAATCATTAAGGAGGAGGTTTGCAATGCAATTAAAGAGTTCTTCCAGACAGGTATTATGTATAAAGTAATTAACTGTACAACCATTACTCTGCTCCCCAAAGTGCCTAATCCAGAAACAGAAAGAGAATACAGACCTATTGCTTGCTGCACAATACTATACAAGCTGATTGCTAAGGCGTTAGCCAACATAATGCAAATAGTGATGCCATACATTATATTTGAAGCACAAGCGGGCTTTATTCCTGGAAGAAGAATCTCTGAACTGGTGAAAGCTTATAATAGGAAACATATTTCTCCTAGGTGTATGATTAAAGTGGACATGATGAAAGCATATGACTCAGTTGAATGGGTATATATCGAACAGCTGATGGAGACCTTACCATTCCCAACTAAGTTTATAAAATGGATCATGGCATGTGTGTCCTCTGTTAGCTACTCTATTTTGTTCAATGGTGAAGCAATGGAACCATTCCTAGCAGCAAAAGGCCTAAGACAAGGGGATCCAATATCACCTTACCTATTTGCTATAGCAATGGAGTATCTGAGTATGTTATTGGGTAATCTCAAGCAGAACAAAAAGTTCAAATATCACCCTAGATGTGGGAAACTGGGCATAACTCATCTTAGCTTTGTGGATGACTTGTTGCTATTTGCAAGTGGTGACTTAGACTTTATACAACAATTGCAAGATGTTTTCTAACCTTTTCTGGTGCTTCAGGGTTACAGGCAAATACCTCTAAGAGTGCAATATATTTTGGGGGTGTTACACCAAATATTCAGACAATCTTGTTACAGAGAACATGGTATGCTCAAGGGGAGATGCCCTTCAGATACCTGGGGATTCCTTTGGATAAAAATAAGCTTACATTGGCACAATAGTTACCTCTCATAGACAAGATCACAGCAAAAATATCATCCTGGACAGCCAAGAAATTGTCATATGCTGGGAGAATTCAATTAATGCAATTAGTATTATTTGGCATGCAAGCATATTGGGCCCAAATGTTCATATTACCTGTCAAGGTAGTCAAATTAATTGAGGCATACTGCAGAAGTTATGTGTGGTTAGGAGGGAATATCATCACAAAAAGGCATTGTTGGCCTGGGAAAGAGTATGTCTACCCAAATGTGATGACCCAAGAGGTCATCACTTGTTTTTAAAAGGAATTATGCATTCCAAGTCTTTAAAAACCTCTTTTAGTACACCTCGATTTGCATGCACAGTCCGGGCGCATAGCCGGAAAGCCTATATGTGAAAATTTATGAAAAATGATAAATTTTGACTATAAAATGAATTAATTTGACTTCGGTCAACGTTTTGGGTAAACAGACCCAGACCCATGATTTGACAGTCCTGGAGAGTCCGTACGAAAATATGGGACTTGGGCGTATGCCCGGAATCGAATTCTGAGGTCCCAAGCCCGAGAAATAAATTTTTGAAGAAAATTATTTTCTGAAATTGTTTATAAGGGTTGGAAATGAATTTTGATTAGAACATGTTGGTATCGGGCCGTGTTTTGGTTTCGGAGTCCGGTATAGGTCTTATATATGATTTAAGATAATTTTATGAAGTTTGGTAAGAAACGGAATCCGTTTGACGTGATTCGGACCTTAAATGCAAATTTGATCTTTAAAGGAGTTTTGAGAAATTTCATTGATCTTGAGTTTTAATTCGATGTTCATGATATTATTTTGGTGATTTGAGTACACGAATAAGTCTGTAGGATGTTTTTGAGGTTGTGTATATATTTGTTGGAGCCCCAAAGGCTCGGGTGAATTTTGGATAGGCCACGGGTTGCATTTTGAACTTAGAAAAAATTGCAGAAATTTTGTTGGTATGATCAGGCCTGCAGGCTTCGCATTTGCAAACCTGGCTTGCAAATGCAAGGGCTTGGTCGCAAATGCGAACCAGCCCAGGCCTGCCTTATCTCGCAACTGCGAGCTATGTTTCGCAAATGCGAAGACCCCCTTCGCAAATGCGACGTATGCTGGGAAGGCTTGAAGTCGCAAATGCGACCTATTGTTCGCAAATGCGAAAAGCCCAAATTTCCTAAGGGTTCGCAAATACGAGCTTTCTTTTTCAATTCCTAAGCCAGCAGAGTCGGGATTCGCAATTGCGAACCCCTGTTCGCAATTCCCACATCTGAGACCTGCAACTTTTATACTTAGACGATTTTAAACTCATTTTTCACATCTTTTCAAAACACAAACTCCTTTGGGCGATTTTCCAAGAACAACTCTTCTTCCAAATCGATTGTAAGTTAATTTTAACTCATTTCCTTCAATCATTAATATCTTTTAACATGATTTCAACTCAAAATCAATGATTTTCATGGGGGAAATTGGGTGTTTTGGGTAGAACCTAAGTTTTTCAAAAATTGGGGATTTAGACCTCGATTTGAGGTCCGATTTCAAAACAAATTATATATTTGGGTTCTTGGGGGAATGGGTAATCGGATTTTAGTTCGATCCTCGGGTTTTGACCCTGTGGGCTCGGGGGCAATTTTTGGCTTTTTGGGCAAAACTTTAGAAAAACTCATTTTCATGCATTGGGGTTGATTCATTTAGCGTTTATTGATGTAATTAAGTAACTTGTGGCTAGATTCGAGCGAATTGGTGGTGGAATCAAGGGGTAAATCTATAATTGAAACGTGAATTGTGTTCGTGGTATCGAGGTAAGTGTTTGGTCTAACCTTAGCTTGAGGAATTAGGAGTTGTGTCTTATTTGCTACATATTAATTGTGGAGTACGACGTATAGGCATGGTGGCGAGTATCTATAGGTTGGTGTCAAGCATGCCCATGAGTCTTGTATTATAATTGTTATGACTCTGTAGATTGTGTCTTATTTCCCTTGACGGGATATTGTTTGATATTAATGATCCCTTGTCGAGATGTTTGTTTTGATAGTATTGTTCCCTTGTCAGAATGTTTGTTTTAATATTATTGTTCTCTTGCCGGGATGTTGTAGAAATATCATTGTTCCCTTGCCAGGAAGTTGTTATATTGCTCTTGTTCCCTTGTCGGGATTCCTTGTGATTATTGTTGGTTTGTAAATGGGAGTGAGTGATACGCCTACCACAAGGTATAATGAAATGGGAGCGGGTGGTACGCCTACCACAAGATATAATAAAATGGAAGTGGGTGGTACGCCTACCACAAGATATAATGAAATGGGAGTGGGTGGTACGCCTACCACAAGATATAATGAAATTGGAGCAGGTGGTACGCCTACCACAAGATAAATAAAATGGGAGTGGGTGGTACGCCTACCACAAGATATAATGAAATGAGAGCGGGTGCTACGCCTACCACAAGATAAATGAAATGGGAGCGGGTGGTACGCCTACCACGAGATAAATGAAATAGGAGAGGGTGGTAGGCCTGCCACGAGATACATGAAATAGGAGCGGGTGGCACGCCTGCCACGAGATACATGAAATGGGATTGGGTTGCACCCTTGCAACAAGATGTGAAAAGAAAGTGAAATCTGCCTTTATTTTCCTTATTCTTGTTAGTGGTTGATTTTGATTCCTTTATAATTCTCTTGATATTCTGTTTTACCTGTTATTCCCAGAAGTATGTTTCCCCCTCCTATCCTTATTTGTTTAATTCTGTATTTCTTTTCCGCTGTATATATATTTAAACTACACAAGTTTATTTGGTAGTCTGGTCCTAGCCTCGTCACTACTTCGTCGGGGTTAGGCTAGACACTTACTAACACATGGGGTCGGTTGTGCTGATTCTACACTCTGCACTATGTACAGATCCCGGAGCAGCTTTTGGACAGTAGCTTGGAGGCTTCCTTCAGTCCATCCGGAGACCCAAGGTAGACCTGCAGGCATCCGCAGGCCCTGGCGTCTCCCTCTATCCCTATTTCCTATTTCATTTTCCTTTTATTCAGAAACAGTGTACTATTATTTCTTCAGACTTTGTATGTAGCAATCTTAGATAGTCTGTGACACTGTGGCACCAGGTTTTGGGTGGTTAAGGCTTAAGTATTTGTAATAGATGCAGTTTTTTTCATAAATTTTATTGTTGTTTTCCGCTTAAATTTGAATTTCCGCTATTAACACGTTATCGTCTTATATTTGTTAAAAAGAAATAATTGGTTAATGAAGTAATTAGATTAAAGGTATGGCTTGCCTAGCTCACATTAGTAGGCGTCATCACAACTCCCGAGGGTGGGAAAACCGGGTTGTGACAAGTTGGTATCAGAGCTCTAGGTTACATGGATCTCACAGTTCACAGACAAGCTTAGTAGAGTCTGAAGGATCGGTACAGAGACGTCTGTATTTATCCCCCAGAGGCTACAGAGTTAGGAAAAACATCACATTTATTCTTTCCTGTCGTGCGATTTGGTTTCTCAAAGCTAATTGAATTTGTACTATGTTCTTTCGCAGATGGCGAGAACACGCGCTTCCTCATTCACTAACCAGCAGCCCGATCCCCTAACAGCAGCTCCCATGAGGGGCAGAGGGCGAGGCCGAGGCCGTGCTAGAGGCCTAGGTAGGGGCAGAGCTCAGCCCCGAGCAGCAGCACCCGCGGCGGAGCCTTAGATTGACTTTGATGATGAGGTTCTGGCCCCTGGAGTTCCGGTGGGCCCAGCTCAGGTCCCAGAGGGGTTTATTGCTACCCCCGTACTCCAGGATGCTCTGGTCCATCTAGTGGGACTTATGGAGAGTGTCACCCGGGCAGACTTGCTTCCTATAGCACCATCCGTCTCTCAGGCTGGAGGAGGAGCCCAGACTCCTACTACTCACACTCTGAAGCAGGTAGCCCCCTAGATTCAGACTCCAGCAGTTCAGTCAGTTAGAGAAGTTCAGCCAGGTGTGGTAGCTCAGACCGGTAATGGAGCGGCTATGTCTGCCGATGCTTTGTGAAGGTTTGATAGGTTCACCAATCTCTTCACTACTACTTTCAGCGGTGCATCTGTCGACGCCCCCTTTTTCTATACGTGGATCGAAATCGGGTATACGACATTGGGAGGACAACTCTATTCCCTTTCGAGAATTGGGTCTTAGAAATTGAAGAGTCGCCACCTAATGATTATAGTGCATTAGGACACTTTAAGAAAGAATTTGAGATGAAGAGACCAGAGATTAAGGTAAGAGCTAGAAATTATCCCGAGGGGAACGTGTTAGGCACCCCTCAGGATCCACATGTGTGGTTCCCGGCCATGCTACAATTGTGACTTTACAAGTAAACAATCAAGTATCAAATAAGGACTCGCATATAACATTGTAATTAGGTTGAAAACTTTTGAAGGCAACTAGAGAGGGCAGAAATTTATGAAAAAGAATTTGAAGAGTTTTACAAGAAGAGATGAAAGCAAATAAAGGGAAGGGGGTCCTAGGTTTATGATTAATATGGATCACTTCAATGCAATATCTAGCAAACACTCCTCAAAAGAGGGGTCGCATGTGATATTAGCGCACCGGTCATCATATCCATATTCTACCCTTCCCACCCTGTTAAGGTATTAAAGCGCGGAATGGTATCATTACTTATTGCATGCTATTACCTGCCCCAATCCTATCAGTCTCGGAGGCATTGAGACTACTAATCCTACAGGGTAAGGAGTAGGCTGAACCCTTAGGTTTAAAGAATAAAATGCTAAGCGACATACATAACAAATAGGACCGCACATAAGGGAGCATACAAAGACAAATAAAGGCTCACAGATCCCTCCACAAGTAAACATGTATTAACAAGTCTCTAACACATTTAAGGTCTCAAGGATAGAAGTTTTAAAGAAAAGGAATAAGTGACAGTAGTTGAGTAAGTAAAAAGCTAAGGGAACTGTTAAAACCTGGTTTGAAAAGGTAAAGACTTGAAAATACAGTAGTTTAAATCAAAGCCACACGATTCTGGGCAGAAAAGGTAGCCCAGCAGTTTGAAAACTTAATAGAGCAAGAATCAGAAAAATCAGTGAGAGTAGATATGTGATTTCAAAAAAAACTTATTTCCAGATAGAGGTGGATTTTAAGTAAAAGAGTGAATTTCAGAGAGTCACAACAGGAATGAAAGCAGCAGAATTCAAGTTAAACAAAAGCTGGTTAATCTTAAACTGATAAGAACATGATTAATCGATTCTTATTAGGCCTAAAGTTTGTCTAGGCGTCGTATGTGTTGCCTAATTATCTTAAAGGGTGAACATGCATATTTAATCCCAGTTTTAAAAGGATGCAGTTAACCAAGCTTGTATTAATGGTTTAAACCATACTGGTGATGCGTTCAACAAATTGCAACTCAGACAGAATAAAACCCTAAGTAACATGGTGTCTAATGCACACAAAAGTCCTAGAACATGGTCTCTAAATGCCAGTGAGAATGCAGTAGTAGTTTTATGACAATTACTTGTTAGTTATTAACGGATCATGATTACGAAATGAGTATGATAACTGGTTGAAAGTAAAGGGCCTAAAAACAGGATCTCTAATTGTATGAGATGCATGTCCTATACAGGATATTTATTGCACAAATAAGTAAGTAAGGTCTTATAAGCATGTTTTCTACCCATTATTTAAACTAAGCATGCATAACCCCTCCTAATTTCACTATAACCCCAATCAGTTGTTTACAAGTTATTACAAACCATGATATATGAATTACAATAATAAAGAAAAATAAGAAGTTATTCTATAGGGAGCCTTCAACCAGGCCCAATCTTCCAATCTCACATCTTTCAAGTTTCACAGCCATGGTCTAGGTGCGGCAAAGCTCCCTAGGACCCCATTGGGTCCCTAGCCAATACCAGCACCCAAACATTTACCAAAAAATGTTGGACAAGTGCAATGTGGAATTACCAGCCTTGTGCATCAAAGTTCAGTGGGTATTCAGAGATACCCAAAGCAATGCTTACACGAAAGGGGGCAGAACCTATTTTCTAAGAGTAGTGAGAGTGTGTGATAGAGTTTTTTTAAGAAAATTAGTTGGGAGGAGAAGATAGTTTTAAAAATAATCCATATAGAATCAGTTCTTGAAAGAAAACCAATAGAAGAGTGCGACAGGTTTTGTAAGAAGATGAGTAAGACAATCTCAGAACAAAAATATCACACAAAGTTCAGGGAAAACAAACACAAACAGGGGATAGGGGACATGGGGACAAGTAGTTCACATGTAAGAGCACAATTGCACATACATAGACATCAGAGAAAAGCACTTCAGAACTTAAACAGTCACAACATATTTCATCCCAAAAAGGTTCAGGGTTACATGCTGATAATGTACAGGGGTTAGGGGTAAGGAAGAACATGCATTAAAAAAATAAGGGAAGCAGTAGGTATGCTGAATTAAAGGAAAGATAATCACATCAATGAACTTACACAGAGGCATGCTAGTTGCAATGAGAACAGCAATACCATAAGTAGAAGCATAAAAGAAACAAGAGTAAGTGTAATACACATAAAAACATGTTGTTTTGGAAACCGTAAATCAAATAGAAGACATACCAGTAAAAGAGCAAAAGCAAGATACAAAGACAAAGTAGTAACACTATATTGGCCTTGGCTTTCAGCCGACTGATAATAAGCAGGAGCAAAGAACAACAATAGAGCAAGAGAGCAAGAGAGCAAGAGAGCAAGAGAGAATGCATATTTTGAAAGTATTCAGTGGTGTGTATAAATCAGAAGACTGTTGTTTTTTTGCAAAAGAGAATGAGGAGTATTTATAGTACTGAATACGAGTAATCAATAAGGCAGCAGTCCCTTAATTAAGTAACTGGCATCAATCAAAATCAAGTTAGTATATGGACTTCCCTTTAATTAAGGAATCCAAATCAAACGGTAAAAATCAATCATTAAAAAGGAAAGAAATCACAAAGTAGGGTATAATCATATAAGGAAACAGAGTAACATATAGTATTCAATAAAGACTAGGTACATGACACTCTAATTAGGGAAATAGGTCAGGCAAATCAATCAACAAATTTGTGCACATATATAGGGCAAAATACCACTGTAATTCAGGAAAATAATTTTCAAAATAATGAACGAGATTGAAGACCTAGGAAATCGGTATTAATCGAGGCGAGTATCCCACAATTTAAGGAAGCAGTTCAAACTATAGGGAAAATACACATAATCACAATTTCAAAGCAAGTATCACAGTCTCAAAGAGGGCTTGGATAAGCAGTATAAAATCCTCGTGTAAGCAATCAGAGAAGCTTTAAGCGAAGAACACATAATGGTTGGGGAATGAAACACTAACAACGAGATTAAAGCAAAGAGCATGGGACTCGGAGAAGAACCCATAAGAACACAGAAACATGCAAATAATGCAAGCACAATCATACAAAGTTAGGGTTTCATCAAACTTAAGCCAAATGTTTGAAAAATAATACTGAGAATCACGAGTCAGTACTCAAAATTAGAAAATAAAGTAATTTTAAAAAGGGGTTCAGAAACCCTAGTTTCAAAAGGGGAACAAAACGTTTTAAAATTTGAACAATCATAAAGATCGAGTAGAGAATAGTGTAAAATACCAGGGTGTGAGTTAAATAATCGTAAAAACTATAGGGATTTAAGAGGTTGGGTACAGATTAGGGTTTCATAAGAAACCTGTGAGAAGTGAGAAAAAACTGGCTATGAAACTCAACAATAATGGTGTTCATAGCACCATCGGAGGACGGCCGGAGATGAACCAGGCAAAGAACCATCTCGCATGGTGGAGGATCTTGGGGTCTCAAAGATAGAGGGAAGCAACGAGGTAAGGCTTCACGATGACTGATGATCGAAAGAGGTGAGGCTGGAGGTAGCCGGAGAGGCGGTGGGTTCATCGGAGAAGAAGAGAACCAGAAGGTTATAGAGAGAAGGGAGAGGGAGAGTCAATACAGAGAGAGAGATACCGTCTCGGAAATGAGGGGCCTAGGGGGGTAATTGGATTTTAATTAAGGAACTGGATGCTTCTTTTGCTTCGACATACCTTAGTAAACCCAAATCGGGAGTCCTCCTGTACAGGATTCCTCCACTATGAAAGAAGTTGCTGGATAACCTACGAAGTGTGCACTTCTGAGTAGCGTTGGCAAGTTCTGGATATTCCCCTATTGTCAAGTACTCCTTGATGTCATGGAACCATGACTTTCCATCCGCTTCTTCCTCAACGTAGGCGCAATAAGTTGGGTGATCATGAATCTTTATTGGGATGAGATCAATGAAATTTGTATCTGGATGCTGGATCATGGATGATAAAGTAGCTAATGCATCAGCAAACTCGTTCTGGACTTTGGGGACGTGCTGAAATTCTGTCTTTGTGAACCTTTTCCTCAACTCCTGTATGTGATGCAAGTAGGGAATTATCTTAAAGTTCTTGGTTGCCCACTCTTCTCGAACCTGATGTATGAGCAAGTCTGAACCCCCGATCACTAGAAACTCCTGAACGTTCATGTCAATGGCCATTTTGAGCCCCAAGATGCAGGCTTCATATTCGGCCATATTATTGGTGCAAGGGAACCTGAGCTTGGCGGATACCGGGTAGTGCTGGCCGGTTTCTGATACTAGTACTGCTCCTATGCCAACTCCTTTGAAATTTGCAGCTCCGTCGAAAAACAACCTCCAACCATCATAGGATTCTGCAATATCTTCTCCTATGAAAGATACCTCTTCATCGGGAAAATACATTTTTAGGGGCTCGTATTCCCCATCCACGGGATTCTCGGAGAGATGATCCGCCAAGGCTTGCCCTTTGATCGCTTTCTAGGTCACATAAACAATGTCGAATTCACTTAGCAAGATTTTCCACTTGGCGAGCTTGCCAGTGGGCATGGGTTTCTGGAAGATATACTTCAGAGGGTCCATTCTGGATATGATATAAGTAGTGTAAGCACAGAAGTAATGCCTCAACTTCTACGCAGCCCAAGTCAGAGCACAACAAGTGCATTCTAAAAGAGAATACTGGGCCTCGTACGGTGTGAACTTCTTACTGAGATAGTAGATGGCCTGCTCCTTTCTCCATGTTTCATCAAGTTGTCCCAGAACACAACCGAATGCTCCATCCAATACCGCAAGGTAAAGCAATAGGGGTTTTCTTGGTTCAGGCGGAACCAAGACCGGCGGCATTGACAGGTATTTCTTGATTCTGTCGAAGGTTTTCTGACAATCATCAGTCCACTTGGTAGCATCATCCTTTTTCAACATTTTGAAGATAGGTTCACAAATGATAGTGGACTGAGCTATGAACCAGCTGATATAGTTGAGTCTCCCCAGGAAACTCATCACGTCCTTCTTATTCTTTGGCGGCGGCAATTCTTGGATAGCTTTGACCTTTGATGGATCCAATTCTATTCCTCGACGACTCACTATGAAACCCAATAATTTACCAACAGGAACCCCGAATGCACACTTGGTGGGATTCAATTTCAGATTGTACCTCCTCAGTCTGTTGAAGAACTTTCTTAGGTCTTCCATGTGATCCCTGGCTTTCTTGGATTTGATGATGACGTCATCCACATATACCTCGATCTCCTTGTGTATCATGTCATGAAAGAT
Source organism: Nicotiana sylvestris (assembly GCF_000393655.2). NCBI lineage: Eukaryota > Viridiplantae > Streptophyta > Magnoliopsida > Solanales > Solanaceae > Nicotiana > Nicotiana sylvestris. The sequence goes on along the minus strand of NC_091066.1, from coordinate 152,055,874 downwards.
GGTAGTCATGGCTCTCATGTAGGTGGCACCAGTATTCTTCAAACCGAATGACATTATTTTGTAACAGTACATTCCCCATGGTGTGATGAAAGCCGTTTTCTCTGCATCTTCCTTATCCATCTATAGGGCTGCCTACGTATCCCCTCTTAAACGGGAATCAGGTTAGGCGTAGTTCAAATTACATCATAGAGGGAATCATAAGTGGTTACACATAATATCGTTTTACTGCATCTGAATTGATCGGGTTTGGCCAGACTTCTCCGTCCATTTCTTCAAGAATAAGGGCTCCTCCAGTTAGAACCCGATGAACCATGTACGGACCCTGCCAATTGGGAGAGAACTTCCCCTTGGTTTCATCTTAATGTGGGAATATTTTCTTCAACACCAGCTGCCCCGGTGTAAACTTCCTTGATTTAACTCTTTTGTTGAAGGCTCTGGACATTCTGTTCTGATACAACTGACCGTGGCAAACTGCATTCATCCTTTTCCCATCTATAAGGGCTAACTGCTCATAGCGACCTTTTACCCATTCTGCATCATCCAACTCTGCTTATTGTATGATCCTTAAGGAGGGAATTTCTATCTCGGCAGGGATGACCGCCTTTGTACCATAAACCAGCATGTAGGGAGTTACTCCGGTCGATGTGCGGACTGTGGTGCGGTATCCCAATAAGGCGAATGATAACTTCTCATGCCATTGTTTGTGCCTTTCGACCATCTTCCTTAGTATCTTCTTGATATTCTTGTTGGCTGCCTCCACAGCTCCATTCATCTGTGGCCTGTAGGCTATAGAGTTCTTGTGTTTGATCTTAAATGTTTCACACATTGCTTTCATCAAGTCGCTGTTGAGATTGGAACCATTATCGGTGTGATTGATTCCGGAACTTCGAACCGACAAACAATGCGGTCGCGGACGAAATCCGCCACAACCTTCTTAGTGACCGCCTTGTATGATGCTGCTTCAACCCATTTGGTAAAATAATCGATTGCCACTAAGATGAACCTGTGCATATTTGATGCGACAGGCTCGATAGGTCCGATAACATACATTCCCCAAGCGACGAATGGCCATGGTGAGCTTGTTGTAGTAAGCTCGTTTGGAGGCACCTTTATCATATCTGCATGTATCTGACAGCGATGACATTTGCGAACATACTGGATACAATCTGTTTCCATAGTCATCCAAAAATACCCTGCTCGGAGTATCTTCTTTGCAAAGACAAAACCATTCATGTGCGGCCTGCAGGTCCCTGCATACACTTCGTCTAATATCCTGGATGCTTCTTTTGCTTCGACATACCTTAGTAAACCCAAATCGGGAGTCCTCCTGTACAGAATTCCTCCACTATGAAAGAAGTTGCTGGATAACCTACGAAGTGTGCACTTCTGAGTAGCGTTGGCAAGTTCTGGATATTCCCCTATTGTCAAGTACTCCTTGATGTCATGGAACCATGGCTTTCCATCCGCTTCTTCCTCAACGTGGGCGCAATAAGTTGGGTGATCATGAATCTTTATTGGGATGGGACCAATGAAATTTGTATCTGGATGCTGGATCATGGATGATAAAGTAGCTAATGCATCAGCAAACTCGTTCTGGACTTTGGGGACATGCTGAAATTCTGTCTTTGTGAACCTTTTCCTCAACTCCTGTATGTGATGCAAGTAGGGAAGTATCTTAAAGTTCTTGGTTGCCCACTCTTCTCGAACCTGATGTATGAGCAAGTCTGAATCCCCGATCACTAGAAACTCCTGAACGTTCATGTCAATGGCCATTTTGAGCCCCAAGATGCAGGCTTCATATTCGTCCATATTATTGGTGCAAGGGAACCTGAGCTTGGCGGATACCGGGTAGTGCTGGCCGGTTTCTGATACTAGTACTGCTCCTATGCCAACTCCTTTGAAATTTGCAGCTCCGTCGAAAAACAACCTCCAACCATCATAGGATTCTGCAATATCTTCTCCTATGAAAGATACCTCTTCATCGGAAAAATACGTTTTTAGGGGCTCGTATTCCCCATCCACGGGATTCTCGGCGAGATGATCTGCTAAGGCTTGCCCTTTGATTGCTTTCTAGGTCACGTAAACAATGTCGAATTCACTTAGCAAGATTTTCCACTTGGCGAGCTTGCCAGAGGGCATGGGTTTCTGGAAGATATACTTCAGAGGGTCCATTCTGGATATGATATAAGTAGTGTAAGCACAGAAGTAATGCCTCAACTTCTGCGCGACCCAAGTCAGAGCACAACAAGTGCATTCTAAAAGAGAATATCGGGCCTCGTATGGTGTGAACTTCTTACTGAGATAGTAGATGACCTGCTCATTTCTCCCTGTTTCATCATGTTGTCCCAGAACACAACCGAATGCTCCATCCAATACCGCAAGGTAAAGCAATAGGGGTTTTCCTGGTTCAGGCGGAACCAAGACCGGCAGCGTTGACAGGTATTTCTTGATTCTGTCGAAGGTTTTCTGACAATCATCAGTCCACTTGGTAGCATCATCCTTTTTCAACATTTTGAAGATATGTTCACAAATGATAGTGGACTGAGCTATGAACCGGCTGATATAGTTGAGTCTCCCCAGGAAACTCATCACGTCCTTCTTATTCTTTGGCGGCGGCAATTCTTGGATTGCTTTGACCTTTGATGGATCCAATTCTATTCCTCGACGACTCACTATGAAACCCAATAATTTACCAACAGGAACCCCGAATGCACACTTGGTGGGATTCAGTTTCAGATTGTACCTCATCAGTCTGTTGAAGAACTTTCTTAGGTCTTCCATGTGATCCCTGGCTTTCTTAGATTTGATGATGACGTCATCCACATATACCTTGATCTCCTTGTGTATCATGTCATGAAAGATGGTAGTTATGGCTCTCATGTAGGTGGCACCAGTATTCTTCAAACCGAATGACATCATTTTGTAACAGTACATTTCCCATGGTGTGATGAAAGCCGTTTTCTCTGCATCTTCCTCATCCATCTATATCTGATGATACCTAGCAAAACAATCAACAAAAGACTTCAACTCATGATTGGCACAGTTGTCTATAAGAATGTGTATGTTAGGCAAGGGGAAGTCGTCTTTGGGACTGACCCGATTAAGATCTCGGTAGTCAACACAAACTCTAACTTTCCCATCCTTTTTTGGCACTGGTACGATGTTGGATAACCATGTCGGATACTCTACTACCCTGAGAACCTTGGCTTTGACTTGCTTGGTAACCTCTTCTTTGATTTTCAAACTCATGTCGGGTTTGAATTTCCTGAGCTTCTGCTTTACTGGGGGACATGTTGGATCTGTTGGAAGTTTGTGAGCTACAATGGATGTACTGAGATCAGTCATATCATCATACGACTAGGTGAATATATCTTCATACTCCTTTAGGAATTCCGTGTACTCTTTCTTTTCTGATGGTGACAGGTGAACACTGATGCGCGTTTCTTTGACATTCTCTGTATCTCCCAGATTAACGACCTCAGTTTCGTCCAAGTTAGACTTAAGCCTATTTTCAAAATTCTCAACCCCTCTGACGACCTCTTCTGGTATATCATCCTCTTCTGAGTCTGTTTCCGTTTGTTGCGTTGTCTCATTGCAAGTCACAATCGTTGGTTCATCGTCAAGGCAAGTAATAGTAATGCTGTGTAAAATAAAGTGAATGATAGAAAAAATAATAAGAGAGAGATATATAATGAACTGAAATGATTCGATTGAATTCATAATTGTTTTGAATATCAGAGCTCTTTTCAGAATTAAAGACAATGCGGAAATAAAATCAGCTAGTAAAAAGTAAAATGTGATGCACGGTGCTTTTGTTTAGCCTTGCTACCCCGAAGCTTTCCGGGCCCTGGTGGTTCTGAATGACCAATTGCTGAGGCACTCTCCTCGGTTCACAACTTGTATAGAAGGGCCTTCCTCCCCTTCCTCCTCGAAAATAACACAGCAGTCCATATCATCGTCTTCCAGAAACAGATTCTTCATGGCTGCCAATGCTTCATCTTCCTCTGATCCATATATGATGTCTGCCGGCTGGAAGGTCTACTCCAGGTGAGGTATCGGATGCTCCAGTGGGTAGTAGGGACCGCGCCATGGTGGCGACCAGTGATTGAACTCCTCCCAAGTGTACTCATACCCCAAACCAAATGTAGTGCCATATTTCTTCAGCTTGATGGGTTTGGCGATTCCCTGGAGGTTTTTGCCGAGTCCCTTTCCAGGTTCGTATCCACACCAATTCAGGATACTTTCAATCTTGTTATCCCACCATTTATCTTTGTCTACAGCGTTGACTCTTTCAATGTGGTGGTATGTTTCTCCGCCTATTCTCCTTCTGCCTCCAATCATCGGGATGGTCTGGCAACTATATATGGGGTTGCTACCATCGCCATGAATGATCACCTCTTGGTGATTCCATTTGAACTTCACTGCCTGATGCAGGGTCGATGCTACAGCTCTAGCGGCGTGGATCCATGGTCATCCCAACAACAAATTGTAGGATGCTGGGACATCTATCACTTGAAAGTCAATATCGAACCAGGTTGGCCCCATTTGCAAGCATATGCTGATCTCTTTGATAGTAGACCTTTGGGAACCATTGAAGGTTTTGACATTGATGGGCCCATCTTTGATCTCGTGCAGGCTCTTTCCCAATGTTCTGAGAGTTAGCAACGGACATACGTTGAGGCTGGAGCCTCCATCGATCAAGACTCTAGTGATGAAGTAATCCTCGCATTGCACGGTGATGTGCAAGGCCATGTTGTGACTCAGTCCTTTCGGTGGCAGCTCATCTTCGTGGAAGGCGATTTTGTGACTTTCCAGTATTTGTCCTACCATATTTACCATTTCGCCTCCAGTTATGTTGCTGGGCACATAAGCTTCGCTCAATATCTTCATCAAGGCATTTTTGTGTGCGTCAGAGCTCTGTAGAAGAGCTAGGATGGAGATATGTGCTGGTGTTTTGTTCAACTGCTCAACGACCGAATACTCCTTAGCTTGTATTTTCCTCCAAAGATCATTGGGCCCAGTTTCAATAGTCCGTCCAGAGGCTTGCTTACTGGACTCGACTAGGTGCTCTGGAGTGTAAACCCTGCCTGTTCTGGTCATACCCTGCGCAGCAATTGCTTCTCCCGTCTTGGTCTTCCCTTTCCTCCTAGCTTCAGCTGTGTAATCCCATGGTATGGCATTTGAGTGTACCCTCGGTGGTAACACAACAACTTCAAAGGGTACAGGTGCTTTTGGAGCCCCAAACTCAGCCTCAATTGGCCCGGCCACCTTCGCAGAAGAAGGTGCCTCAAATTCGAGAGGTATAGACATGTTTACTTCATCGCCCCTAGAGGGCTGATTCTGCACAACCATCGGGTTAAGTGTGACTGTCGGTTTCTTTGGCTCATCATTCTCAGCAATCAATCCTATCGACCCCTTGGGGTGCCAGTCATCTTCGATCTCGATCATGTGAATGTCTCCACCGTCGTGGTTAGGTAGAGGGTTGTTGCGGACATTAGGAGCAGGCTCCTTTGCTACGATAACCTTATTGTCGATCAGAGTTTGAATCTTGTCCTTCAACGAGCGGCACTCGTCAATAGTATGTCCCTTTATGCCGAAGTGATATGCACAGGTCTTATTAGGGTTGACCCACTGGGAAGTATTTTCTAAAGTTATGGCAGGGATAGGGGAGACGTAACTAGCAACTTTAAGTTTCTCATACAGCTGGTCAATTGGCTCAGCGATGGCTGTATATTGTCTGGGAGGTCTGCGGTCAAAATTTAGTCTAGGTCTAGGGAAATTCTGGCGAGTGGGAGGTGATTGGTAGTGAGAGGGTTAGGCGTTATAAGCTTGGTAAACAGGTGCAGGTTGAGAGTATCTGGGTGAAGTGGTTTGATATGCGGGTGGTGGATTTTGGTAAGAGGGTGCGGGTGCTTGGTAATTCAGGGTAGGTTGATATGTAAGTGGAGGTGACGGGTAAGTGTGGTATTTTAGTGGTGATTTGGCTCCCTGTGCGACTATCACGGCATTGACATCCTTCTTCTTGGACGTGCCACCAGACTGTAAAGCCTTGTTGGTGGCCTGCAATGCTTCAAGATTAGTAACCATACCATTCTTAATGCCTTCCTCAATTTTTTCTCCCAGCTTGATGATATCGGAGAATTTCTGGTCCTCGATCAGCATCAACCTCTCATAATATTGTGGATCCTGAGCTCGGATGAAGAATCTGTTCATATGTTCCTCTTCTAAGGCCGGTCTGACCTTAGCAGCCTTTGATCTCCAAAGAGTAGCATACTCGCGGAATGTCTCGGTGGGCTTCTTATTCAAATTCTGGATGTAAAATACATCCGGTGCATTCTTTGTATTGAATCGGAACCTATCCATGAAATCCGATGCCATACCTACCCAGCTTGTCCATTTCTTGGGGTATTGACTGATGTACCAGGATAAAACATCCCCCTTCAGACTTCTCATGAAGAGTTTCATACGGATTTTCTCATTCCTTCCGACTCTAACCAGCTTATCACAATATGTCCTAAAAGGGACTCTGGGATCTCCCGTGCCATCGAACACTTCAAACTTGGGAGGTTTGTACCCTTCCAGAAGTTCAACATTTGGTTGAATGCAGAGGTCCTCATAATTCAGTCCCTCTATACCTTTGTTTCCTTCCATGCCTTGGACTCGGCTGGTCAACTTCTTGAGTTCCGCTGCCAAGTTTCTGATAAGAGAGTCCTTGTCATCAGACTCAGGTGCACTTGAGATTGGTTGAGTGTAGTGAGGTACGGTATCTATGTAGATGGGAGTGTTGTGGAGGTGGTCGTTTGTGGTGTTCAGTGGTTCAGGAATGAGTAGTGGAGTGTTATTTGGAGTGTGGCATGTGTTGCAGTATTGAGCATGAGTGGGTTGCATCTGTGGTTGTGGGGTGTTCTGTGGAGGTGCGGGATTTTGAGCATTTGGAAAGTTGACATCAGGAGCGGTGAGAAAGAATGATAAATTTGCCAAGTTCCGAACTTGATCCAGTTCTTCTCGAAACTTCAATAATTTCTGCTCAAGTTGGGCAGTAGTTTCCTTAGTAATCGGGGTATCCTGAGGAATCTCAATTCTTTCAATTTCCTTTCTGGCGCTTGAATCTCCCATCCTGCCTTTGTTCTTGTTCCGGATAGGACTCGGAGGAGGAGGATGTGGAGGGACATTGGATATCGTACTGTATGATGATGGTGCCAGAATGCACGAACTAACCTTTGGGGAGGGAATAAAAAATAAAAGAAAAACAAAAAACAAGGTAACAAGTTAGTGCGGATTATGAGGAAAAATGTTGCAGTATTTAAACACATTGTGCAAGAATATAAATCGCGTCCTAATTTAGGTGCCTCATTGTGCCCGAGGTAGACCTAGCGACAAATTAATTTGGAGAACTTATAATGCTAAATGCCTCATTTTATTGATAAAAATAAGACGAATCCAAAACGACACTAAATAACGGAAAGTAAAAATGTCACTAATGGCCATTGGCCTTATTACATTAAAAGCAAAAAGAAAGACTCCTAACTACTTGGTCCCAGAAGGACCTTCTTCTGGTTGAATGTTCTCGTTGATCAAGTCCTCCAGCTCGCGCAGATTTTCCAGTAAAAATGCTATCGGCAGACGGTCTCCTTTGCCTTCCTCAGCATTTTGACAGTCGATGACTCTTTTCCTCACTTTCCCTTCCAATTCCAGCAAGTTGTACTCCAGGTATTCTAGCTTCTCACTAGCCTTGGTGACTCTCCCTTTCCATTCATTGATTTGGTTGCTCGATGGGAGGTTTCTCCACCAAGTCTGCAAGAGTGAAGGTATGTTTACCATACCGAAGTCAGGAACTTTGTCATTTATTTTCTGCAAAACAAAAGGGTTAAGACCTCACCCCCACCGGACTCGACTATTAAATACCAATAATCAGCATAAAAAGCATTTAGTTCTCCAAATAAATGCATAGAACATGTAGGTGTCCATTTGGGTTTCAGGGAAACCCGATGGACTTTGGACAAGGCTATCTTAATGAGTCATTATATGGACAACATGACTGACTCGGCTAGGTTTGACCATGATGCATGCACAGTTAAACAGAGTAAGGTTTCTATTGGGGTATTAGACAGGTACCCTTGAGCGGACAACTCAAGAGGGAAAGGCATGGAACCGTCGACTGCACCGCTGATCGACTGGTTTTACCGCAAATACGCCTTTGCCGAATTTAAAGGGTGATAATATTGGAAGAGCGCAACCACTCATTATAAGTGTTGCTATGGTATTTGTTTGGCATGAGTGGAATATGATGTTGAAGATGCAGTTTACAAGAATGAAATAATTTGACATGCATTTCCACGTTCATAAGATAAATGACTACAATAATTGCAGTAATTACAACAGTATTGAAATAAAGCAGTAAAGGAAAGCAGTTAAAAGAAAGAAAAGACATGAAGAGCCAAGTCAGTATCGTAGTGAAAGAATAAAAGACAGTAAATAAAGCAATTAATGAGATGGTAAAGTCACAAGCAACATGCAATGATAAAAGCCTAAAGACTCCCCAGCAGAGTCGTCATGCTGTCGACGCCCCCTTTTTCTACGGGTGGGTCGAAATCGGTTATACGACATTGGGAGGACAACTCTATTCCCTTTCGAGAATTGGGTCTTAGAAGTTGAAGAGTCGCCACCTAATGATTATAGTTCATTAGGACACTTTAAGAAAGAATTTGAGATGAAGAGACCAGAGATTAGGGTAAGGGCTAGAAATTATCCCGAGGGGAAGGTGTTAGGCACTCCTCAGGATCCACAAGTGTGATTCCCGACCATGCTACAATTGTGACTTTACAAGTAAACAATCAAGGCTCAAATAAGGACTCACATATAACATTGCAATTAGGTTGAAAACTTTTGAAGGCAACTAGAGAGGGCAGAAATTTATGAAAAAGAATTTGAAGAGTTTTACAAGAAGAGATGAAAGCAAATAAAGGGAAGGGGGTCCTAGGTTTATGATTAATATGGATCACTTCAATGCAATATCCAGCAACACTCCTCAAAAGAAGGGTCGCACGTGATATTAGCGCATCGGTCATCATATCCATATTCTACCCTTCCCACTTTGTTAAGGTATTAAAGTGCGAAATGGTATCGTTACTTATTGCATGTTATTACCCGCCCCAATCCTATCAGTCTCGGAGGCATTGAGACTACTAATCCTACAGGATAAGGAGTAGGCTGAACCCTCAGGTTTAAAGGACAAAATGCTAAGCTACATACATAACAAATAGGACCACACATAAGGGAGCATACAAAGACAAATAAAGGCTTATAGATCCCTCCACAAGTAAACATGTATTAGCACGTCTCTAACACATTTAAGGTCTCAAGGATAAAAGTTTTAAAGAAAAGGAATAAGTGACAGTAGTTGAGTAAGTAAAAAGCTAAGGGAACTGTTAAAACCTGGTTTGAAAAAGTAAAGACTTGAAAATACAGTAGTTTAAATCAAAGCAACACGATTCTGGGCAGAAAAGGTAGCCCAGCAGTTTGAAAACTTAATAGAGCAAGAATCAGAAAAATCAGTGAGAGTAGATATGTGATTTCAAAAAAAAAACTTATTTCCAGATAGAGGTAGATTTTAAGTAAAAGAGTGAATTTCAGAGAGTCACAACAGGAATGAAAGCGGCAGAATTCAAATTAAACAAAAGTTAGTTAATCTTAAACTGATAAGAACATGATTAATCGATTCTTATTAGGCCTAAAGTTTGTCTAGGTGTCGTATGCGTTGCCTAATTATCTTAAAGGGTGAACATGCATATTTAATCCCAGTTTTAAAAGGACACAGTTAACCAAGCTTGTATTAATGGTTTAAACTATACTGGTGAGGCGTTCAACTAATTGCAACTCTGACAGAATGAAACCCTAAGTAACATGGTGTCTAATGCACACAAAAGTCCTAGAACATGGTCTCTAAATGCCAGTGAGAATGCAGCAGTAGTTTTATGACAATTACTTGTTGGTTAATAACAGATCATGATTACAAAATGAGTATGATAACTGGCTGAAAGTAAAGGGCCTAAAAACAGGATCTCTAATTGTATGAGATGCATGTCCTATACATGATATTTATTGCACAAATAAGTAAGTAAAGTCCTATAAGCATGTTTTCTACCCATTATTTAAACTAAGCATGCATAACCCCTCCTAATTTCCACTATAACCCCAATCAGTTGTTTACAAGTTATTACAAACCATGATAGCTGAATTACAATAATAAAGAAAAATAAGAAGTTATTCTATAGGGAGCCTTCAACCAGGCCCAATCTTCCAATCTCACATCTTTCGAGTTTCACAACCATGGTCTAGGTGCGGTAAAGCTCCCTAGGACCCCATTGGGTCCCTAGCCAATACCAGCACCCAAACATTTACCAAAAAATATTGGACAAGTGCAGTGTGGAATTACCAGCCTTGTGCATCAAAGTTCAGTGGGTATTCAGAGATACCCAAAGCAATGCTTACACGAAAGGGGGCAGAACCTATTTTCTAAGAGTAGTGAGAGTGTGTGATAGAGTTTTTTTAAGAAAATTAGTTGGGAGGAGAATACAGTTTTAAAAATGATCCATATAGAATCAGTTCTTGAAAGAAAAACAATAGAAGAGTGCGACAGTTTTTGTAAGAAGATGAGTAAGACAATCTCAGAACAAAAATATCACACAAAGTTCAGGGAAAACAAACACAAACAGGGGATAAGGGACATGGGGACAAGTAGTTCACATGTAAGAGCACAATTGCACATACATAAACATCAGAGAAAAGCACTTCAGAACTTAAACAGTCACAACATATTTCATCCCAAAAAGGTTCAGGGTTACATGCTGATAATGTACTGGGGTTAGGGTTAAGGAAGAACATGCATTAAACAAATAAGGGAAGCAGCACGTATGCTGAATTAAACAAAAGATAGTCACATCAATGAACTTACACAGAGGCATGCTAGTTGCAATGAGAACGACAACACCATAAGTAGAAGCATAAAAGAAACAAGAGGAAGTGTAATACACATAAAAACATGTTGTTTTGGAAACCGTAAATCAAATAGAAGACATACCAGTAAAAGAGCAAAAGCAAGATACAAAGACAAAGTAGTAACACTATATTGGCCTTGGCTTTCAGCCGGCTGATAATAAGCAGGAGCAGAGAACAACAATAGAGCAAGAGAGCAAGAGAGAATGCATATTTTGAAAGTATTCAGTGGTGTGTATAAGTCAGAAGAATGTTTTTTTTTTTTTGCAAAAGAGAATGGGGAGTATTTATAGTACTGAATACGAGTAATCAATAAGGCATTAGTCCTTTAATTAAGGAACTGGCATCAATCACAATCAAATTAGTATATGGACTTCCCTTTAATTAAGGAATCCAAATCAAACGGTAAAAATCAATCATTAAAAAGGAAAGAAATCACAAAGTAGGGTATAATCACATAAAGAAACAGAGTAACATATAGTATTCAATAAAGACTAGGTACATGACACTCTAATTAGGGAAATAGGTCAGGCAATTCAATCAACAAATTTGTGCACATATATAGGGCAAAATACCACTGTAATTCAGGAAAATAATTTTCAAAATAATGAACGAGTTTTAAGACCTAGGAAATCGGTATTAATCGAGGCGAGTGTAAGCACGTGATTTTTGCCCTATATGAGAATTACTCCCAAAAAATTCAAAATAAAACAATTTTCCTTTGTGTGCAATTTTTGAATTTTCGTGGCATTTTTGGATAATTATTTGTATTTTTGTTTGTGCATGTTTATTTGTTATCTTAATAAAAAATATAAAAATATGTCGCATTTGTATTTTAATATTTAAGTTTACAATTATTAGTAATTAAGTTTGTTTTACAAGAATGAAAATTAAAAAAATAGGCATCTTTTGCATTTTTAGCATTTAATGTCCAAATTGTGTGATTTTATTTTATTAATGTTTAATTTTGGGTGATAATTATTATTAGAAGTTTAATTAGTATTTTAAGATAATTTTGGTTTTTATAATTTAATTTTAGTTTTATCAATAAGAAAAGAGAACAAAAAATAAACGAAAATCGGATTGGGCCTCTTCTTCAATTTTAAACCACAAGCCCAAAGATACCCAACCTTCCCCTACGATCTGGTCCATTTCGACCCGGGTCGACCAGTCCACCCCATAACCAAACCACCCGCCCAACTCCTTTTCTTCATTTTTCATTTTCCATCCCCCTCCAAACCCTAAAACCTATCCGCCCCCCCCCCTCTCTCCTTCTCCTTCACGTCCAAACCACCCGAAGCTCCCCACCCATGGCTGCCCGTCGACCACTGTTGTTGCTTCATCTTCTTCATCACCTTCTCCGCTGGCGACCACCAACAACACAACAGCTCCAAACAAAAGCCAAGCAGGTTGCTTTCTTCTTCGTCGTCGAGTTCGAGGTCGAGCTCCCATGGCTGCCTTCCTCGTCGACCAGTGGCGATGACCAGCACCCCAGCTTCACCTACTGCTTCTTTTGCTTCGTTTTCACCAATCCATCGACCTCCAGCCTCACGTCCTAACGACCTTTCCAGTCGCCGGAAAAACTAAACGACCACCCCATCCCAAGCAACCACTCGTCGAGCACCCAGCTCACTCGCCCGACGCACAGCAATCCGTCGACCACACTGCCATGGTCCGCCATGACGAGCATGCAGCACTGCTGTGTCGACCAGCTGCACCCAGCTTCATCGGCGTCTTCGTGGTCGAGTTCTTGGTCGTCTTCGTCGTCCAGCCTCATCGCCTAAAATCAACCAGAAAACATACAAAAATTTTGGGTAGATTTGTTTCCGTTCGAGTTCGTCGTTGTTCCGAACCAGTTAGTTGGTTAAGTTTCATTTCTGTCCATATTTTGTTTGATATTCTCGGATCTGAAATCAGTATATGTTTGACTCTTTTCTTGTTCTTTGTTTATCATTTCTTGATTATTTCTTCAGTTTGTTTTTTATTCATTTGTTCTTGATTAGTTTTAATATAGGAATGTGTTAGATTTAATTCAGGTTCATTTTTTTTGCTTGAAGTTTGTTAGTTTCTCTTCCAGTGATTTAATGTGAATGTTTATATGTTGGTCTTTAGTTTTTGATCTAGTTCGAATCAATCATCTTTGTTATGATGTTGTGGGATTTAAGTTCAATTGATTTTTGAGTTTAGTGATTTGAATCTACTTGTTTGTTATGATCAATTTGTTATTATTGTTGAGTCTGACAGTAGGTTTGTTGTTAAAGAAAAATATTGTTCGGTCAAAATAATTCCAGTTGTTTCTTTGTTGTTCATCATTTAGTTTGAATTTGTTGTTTGAATTTGTTTAGGAATTGGTTATAGCTGTTGTATTTTGTTTAGAACTGATTAGGCGAATTAATTATAGCTGATGGGGGTAGATTGGTAAATTACAGTATTTTCAAGGATAAAATGGTAATTTCAGTAAGGTTGGAGGGGTATTTTTGGAATTGAAAATTTGAACAATTATTTAATCTGAGTGCTCCGTCTACTAGGCATTAATAATATTACAATAGTACATGGTGGGAGACAAGACATAATGGAGTGGGAATAATACATTTGTTTAATATAATGGGGGACAAGACACAAGATAGTGGGGGGATAACTCTTTAGTTTAATATAGTAGCAGACAAGACACAAAATAGTGGGGAATAATTCATTTGTTTAAGGTAGTGGGGAACAAAGCATGCAATCATGGGAATATTTTGGGGAGTGGTTCAAGACAAGAGTCTTGTTATAAATAGAGTGATTCTTTGACACAAAAAGAGGATATAAAAAAGAGAGAGACTTTTGGGAGGATAGAGGAGAAAGTTGAGAGAGTTGACTGAATTTTGAGAAATCGGAATTTGAGAGCAAAAAGAGAAAAACAAGCTGCACTTTTACTTGAATAATTTCAGGCTGCTTTTCCTTGAGTGTTTCAAAAATCAGTAAACTACTGCGTCTTGTATTCGTCTCTTTTCTGCTTTGACTGCGATTGCATTCTGGTACTGCTGGTTTTCAATCTGTTACTGGGTTATTCTACTGGTCGTTACTGGTTTTGTTGTTGCTGAACCTGTTGTTGCTGTGTATTTACGCTACTGCTGCTTCTACTGATCTTCCTCTTCTTTTACTTCCAATACCAGGTACATGGCCGTAACCTTATCGATATTGTAAGCTGAAATGTGAAAGCATGAATGCATATGAAGAATGGAACTTTGAAGTTTTAATTTAGCTTTTTTCTTTGTCTCTTTTACTGATTGTGTTTAGGTTATCTCATGTATTATTATTCTGTAAATTTCGGTTGCTTTGCATAACTAGGCATCTTGTAGTGATGTATTAAATAATACTATGTTTTAGTTTGGTTATTAGGTAGTATATGTTTAAGCATGCTCATTACTGTCAAACTGTTTAACAATTGGAGTAAGAGGAAAATAACATAAGTTGGTCTTTAGTGAATCGGCTTGGTAAAACTGGTTAGTTCACTAGCTTGAAGGTTTTAATATTGTCAACAGTAGGTTAATCGTGAACATGTAGCTAAATTTAGTTAAAGCATGAATTTAAATTAATTTCGTGAATTAGGCATTATGGCATGATTTGAGTTCAAACAAGACGAGTTAACGTTTGAATTTAATAAACTTTCGAATATGCATTAGTAATTAAGATTGATTCTAGTTTCAAATAGTCGTAAATAATTAATTCCAACGGTTCAAGTCATCTAACAATGCGAGTTTAATCTAGTTATAGGATAATTAGTTTCTTTTGAACATATTATTTGTCGATTCCGTAGTTTATTTATAATTTCAATTTTAGTAATATTTCTTTCCATTAACATTTGTCTTAATCTAGCATTTAATATGTTACGCCTTTTTTTAAGCATGTAACTAATTAGGATTTTTTTCTATTTTATTTTAGAAACAATTTAATAGAAATGTAGTCACTTTAGGATATCCTTAAAATAAATGAGGCGAGCCTCGCCAAATAAGGACGCACAAACTGCGGGGCCCTCAATAGATGTTAATAATTACTTAGATTTCGGGAGTGGCCATTTAGCGAACTTCACGGCTTTCCCCAAAGATAATAACGCGTTAGACTCTTTAGACGCGATTTTAATTAAATTACATTCTTAAATTCGGGTGCGCATTTATGTGACCCAAATCCAAATCTCAACGGAGTCGGAACGTATTAACAACCACGGGTGCATTGATTGTGACGTGGTTCGAGATGCATTTTCACGACGTTGCAATTCTATTAAAAAATAATAATAAAAGCAATTTTAAACTTAATAAAAGCACACAGGTTATAACATGTATAAAATCAGATATTTAGCCATTACAACAATTTAAGCGACCGTGCTAGAACCACGGGATTCGAGGGTGCCTAACACCTTCCCTCGGGTCAACAGAATTCCTTACTTAGAATTTCTAGTTCGCAGACTTCATTTGGAAAGTCGAATATTTTTCTCGAATTGGGATTCAAGATAAACCGGTGACTTGGGACACCAAAAGCCAAACCTTTCCCAAGTGGAAACTCTGAATTAAATAAATAATCACATTTCGAATATTGTCACTTAAATTGGAAAAACTCCCTCACGCATTTATCCTTCGGGGTAGGCGCGCAAAAAGGAGGTGTGACAGCTCTGGCACTCTGCTGGGGAACGAACCCAGAATCTCTGGTTCAGGGTTCAAGAATTCGAGCTTAGAATAATTGTTATATTTGGCTTTATTATCTGATCTTTATTACATGTTTTGGCATAACGTGCTAAATGTTGTCTTTTACCGCTTTGATATTATCTGAACTGTATATAAACTGTGCCGAAACCCTTCTCTTCTTACCTCCGGGGAGAAGCTCGCTGGTCGAGACTCCCTATTCTGTTAGTGTCAATACCTGAAATAAGAAAGAGGCCGGACAAGTTACAAAGCCGGACGATCTCGCGGGTCCCCGGTACGTAGCCCCCTCCTCGACTCGAGTTGTCCGCTCGGGTACACAGTCTAGAACAAATACCCAGGTTACGAACCTAGAATAACTCAGCTTCATGCCGGATCCCTAGTAGGAACGCTTGTTTGCATCATGTGCATTTGACTTTGAAGGCTCAACACAGGGGTTGGGTCTGTCTAGGACAGATGTACCAAAATGACAAAAGACCATCCTGATGCATCCAACTTGTTACTTGTGCATTTGTTTGTTTCGGACTTGCATGCTGACCGGCTTTTGAATGTCTTGAGGAAAGGGAGATAGAGGTAGTTAATCGCCTGCTTTGAAAAAAATCAACGCCCAAATAGTGTCGAAACTCTGCCGAATTTTTGAAAAAAAAAAAAGAAAAAAAAAAGAGTTTTGTTTATGAAAAATGGTTTTGTTTGCCAATGGAAAAAGAGTCTTATTTTTCGAAAGAAGTTTGTTTTATCTTACCGAACTACGCGGGTCTGATTCTCACCGGATGTGAGATACGTAGGCAAACCTCATCGGTTCCGACCCCAATTTTCAAAAAAATAATCCAAAAATATTTTCTTCCAGTCCCTTCTTTGAAAATATTTCCTTAAAATTTTTTAAAAACAAAAAAAAGTACTTTTTAAACTCAAAAAAAAATGGTTTCAAGGATCACAAGAGTCTTCAGTATTTGTTCAAGCAAAAAGAGTTGAATTTGAGGCAGAGGAGGTGGTTGGAGTTGTTGAAAGATTATGATATCACCATCTTATATCATCCAGGAAAGGCCAATATGGTGGCTGATGCTTTGAGTAGGAAGTCAGCCAGTATGGGCAGTCTTGCTTATATTCCGGTTGGTGAGAGACCGCTTGCCTTGGATGTTCAGGCTTTAGCCAATCAGTTCATGAGGTTGGATGTTTCTGAGCCCAGTTGTGTGTTAACTTGCACAGTCGCCCGTTCTTCTTTGTTAGAGTGTATCCGAGATCGACAGTATGATGATCCCCATTTGTGTGTCCTTAGAGACACGGTGCAACGCGGAGGTGACAAGCAGGTTACCTTAGGTGATGATGGAGTTTTGAGATTTTAGAGTCGAGTTTGTGTGCCTAATGTGGATGGGCTTCGAGAGTTGATTTTAGAGGAGGCTCATAGTTCCCGTTACTCTATTTATCCGGGCGTCGCTAAGATGTATCAGGATTTACGGCAGCATTATTGGTGGCGGAGAATGAAGAAGGATATCGTTGCATATGTGGCTCGGTGTTTGAATTGTCAACAGGTTAAGTACGAGCATCAGAGGCCCGGTGGTTCATTTCAGAAGATTGAGATTCCTGAGTGGAAGTGGGAGCGTATCACTATGGACTTCATTATTGGTCTCCCACGGACTTAGAGAAAGTTCGATGCAGTGTGGGTTATTGTTGATAGGCTAACCAAGTCAACATTTTTCATTCTTGTGGCAGTCTCCTATTCTTCTGAGAGGTTAGCTGAGATCTATATCTGAGAGATTGTTTGTCTTCATGGTGTGCCCAAGTCTATCATCTTGGATCGGAGTACGCAGTTTACCTCTTATTTCTGGAGAGATGTTCAACGAAAGTTGGGCACGTGGGTTGAGTTGAGCACAACGTTTTATCCTCAGACGGACGGGCAGTCCGAGCGGAATATTCAGATTTTGGAGGATATGCTCTGAGCTTGCGTCATTGACTTTGGAGGCTCGTAAGATTAGTTTTTGCCTTTAGCAGAGTTTGCCTAAAACAACAGCTACCAGTCGAGTATTCAAATGGCTCCGTATGAGGCTTTATATGGTAGGCGGTGTCTATCTCCGGTTGGATGGTTTGAGCTGGGAGAGGCTCGGTTATTGGGTATGGATCTGGTTCAGGATGCCTTGGACAAGGTCAAGATCATTTAGGATAGGCTTCGTACAGCTCAGTCCAGGAAAAAGAGTTATGCCGACTGCAAGGTTCGTGATTTGGCATTCATGGTCGGTGAGTGGGTATTGCTTCGAGTGTCGCCTATAAAGGGCGTGATGAGATTTGGGAAGAAGGGCAAGCTTAACCCTAGGTTCATTGACCCGTTTGAGATTCTTGATCGAGTGGGAGAGGTGGCTTATAGACATGCGTTGCCATCGAGCTTATCAGTTGTGCATCCAGTGTTTCATGTATCCATGCTTCGAAAATATCACGGCGATCCATCTCATGTATTAGGTTTCAGCACTATCCAATTGGACAAGGACTTGTCTTATGAGGATGAACCGGTAGTTATTCTAGACTGGCAGGTTCGCCAGTTGAGATTGAAGAGTTTTCGTTATGTTTGTGTTCAGTGGAGAGGTCATCCTTCTGAGGCATCGACCTGGGAGTATGAGTTTGATATGAGGAGCCATTATCCCCATCTTTTTCCCGACTCTGGTACTTCCTTCTTCTGTCCGTTCGAGGACGAACGGTTATTTTAGAGGTGGAGAATGTGATGACCCAAGAGGTCATCACTTGTTTTTAAAAGGAATTATGCATTCTGAGGCTTTAAAACCCTCTTTTAGCGTCACCTCGATTTGTGTGCGTAGTATGGGCGCGTAGCCGGAAAGCCTATATGTGAAAATCTATGAAAAGTGATAAATTTTGACTATAAAATGAATTAATTTGACTTCGATCAATGTTTTGGGTAAACGGATCCGGACCCGTGATTTGACGGTCCCGAAGAGTCCGTAGGAAAATATGGGACTTGGGCGTATGCCCGGAATCGAATTCCGAGGTCCCAAGCCCGAGAAATAAATTTTTGAAGAAAATTGTTTTCTGAAATTGTTTATAAGTGTTGGAAATGAATTTTGATTAGAACATGTTGGTATCGGACCCGTATTTTGGTTCTGGCACTCGGTACAGATCTTATATATGATTTAAGATAATTTTGTGAAGTTTGGTAAGAAACAGAATCCGTTTGACGTGATTCGGACCTTAAATGCAAATTTGATGTTTAAAGGACTTTTGAAAAATTTCATTGATCTTGAGGTTTAATTCGATATTCATGATGTTATTTTGGTGATTTGAGTACACGAATAAGTCCGTAGGATGTTTTTGAGGTTGTGTGTATATTTGGTTTGGAGCCCCGAGGGCTCGGGAGAGTTTTGGATAGGCCACGGGGTGCATTTTGAACTTAGAAAAAATTGCAGAAATTTTGCTGGTATGATCAGGCCTGCAGGCTTCGCATCTCACAAATGCGATATCGCAAATGCGAGGGCTTGGTCGCAAATGCGAACCAGTCCAGGCCTGCCTTATCTCACAAATGTGAGCTATGTTTCGCAAATGCGAGGACCCCCTTCGTAAATGCGACGTATGCTGGGAAGGCTTGAAGTCGCAAACGCGACTTATTGTTCTCAAATGCAAAAAACCCAGATTTCCTAAGGGTTCGCAAATGCGAGATTCCCTTCGCAATTCCCAAGCCAGCAGAGGTCGGGATTCGCAATTGCGAACCCCTATTCGCAATTCTCACATCTGAGACCTGCAACTTTTATTCTTAGACGATTTTAAACTCATTTTTCACATCTTTTCAAAACATAAACTCCTTTGGGCGATTTTTCAAGAACAACTCTTCTTCCAAATCGATTGTAAGTTAATTTTAACTCATTTCCTTCAATAATTAACATCCTTTAACATGATTTCAACTCAAAATCAAAGATTTTCATGGGGGAAATTGGGTGTTTTGGGTAGAACCTAGGTTTTTAAAAAATTGGGGATTTGGACCTCGATTTGAGGTCCGATTTCAAAACAAATTATATATTTGGGTTCGTGGGGGAATAGGTAATCAAGTTTTGGTTCGAACCTCAGGTTTTGACCATGTGGGCCCGGGGGCAATTTTTGACTTTTTGGGCAAAACTTTAGAAAAACTCATTTTCATGTATTGGGGTTGATTCATTTAGCGTTTATTGATGTAATTAAGTAACTTGTGTCTAGATTCGAGTGAATTGGAGGTGGAATCAAGGGGTAAAATTATAATTGAAACGTGAATTGTGTTCGTGGCATCGAGGTAAGTGTCTGGTCTAACCTTTGCTTGAGAGATTAGGAGTTGTGTCTTATTTGCTACATATTAATTATGGAGCACGACGTATAGGCATGGTGACGAGTATCTATACGTTGGTGTCGAGCATGCCCGTGAGCCTTGTATTATAATTGTTATGACTCCGTTGTGGTTTATTGTGCTTCATATTTTATTATCACCATTGTTCCCTTGCCGGGATGTTTGTTTGATATTAATGATCCCTTGCCGGATGTTTGTTTTGATAGTATTGTTCCCTTGCCGGAATGTTTGTTTTGATATTATTGTTCCCTTGCCGGAATGTTTGTTTTGATATTATTATTCCCTTGTCGGGATGTTGTAGAAATATCATTGTTCCCTTGCCGGGAAGTTGTTATATTGCCCTTATTCCCTTGCCGGGATTCCTTGTGATTATTGTTGGCTTGTAAATGGGAGCAGGTGGTACGCCTGCCACAAGATATAATAAAATGGGAGCGGGTGGTACGCCTACCACAAGATATAATGAAATGGGAGCGGGTGGTACGCCTACCACAAGATAAGAAATGGGAACGAGTGGTACGCCTACCACCAGATATAATGAAATGGGAGCGGGTGGTACGCCTACCACAAGATAAATGAAATAGGAGCAGGTAATACGCCTACCACGAGATAAATGAAATGGAACGGGTGCCACGCCTGCCACGAGATACATGAAATGGGAGAGGGTGACACGCCTGCCACAAGATACAGGAAATGGGATCGGGTTGCACGCCTGCAACAAGATGTGAAAAGAAAGTGAAATCGGCCTTTGTTTTCCTTATTCTTGTTAGTTGTTGATTTTGATTCCTTTATAATTCTCTTGATATTCTGTTTTACCTATTATTCCCGAAGCATGTTTCCCCCTCCTATCCTTATTTGTTTAATTCTGTATTTCTTTTCCGCTGTATATATATTTAAACTACACAAGTTTATTTGGTAGTCTGGTCCTAGCTTCGTCACTACTTCGTCGGGGTTAGGCTAGACACTTACTAACACATGGGGTCGGTTGTGCTGATTCTACACTCTGCACTATGTACAGATCCCGGAGCAGCTTTTGGACAGTAGCTTGGAGGCTTCCTTCAGTCTATCCGGAGACCCAAGGTAGACCTGCAGGCATCCGCAGACCCTGGCGTCTCCCTCTATCCCTATTTCCTATTTCATTTTCCTTTTATTCAGAAACAGTGTACTATTATTTCTTCAGACTTTGTATGTAGCAATCTTAGATAGTCTGTGACACTGTGACACCAGGTTTTGGGTGGTTAAGGCTTAAGTATTTGTAATGGATGCAGTTTTTTTTCATAAATGTTATTGTTGTCTTCCGCTTAAATTTGAATTTCCGCCGTTACCACGTTATTGTCTTATATTTGTTAAAAAGAAATAATTGGTTAATGAAGTAATTAGATTAAAGGTTTGGCTTGTCTAGCTCACATTAGTAGGCGCCATCACGACTCCCGAGGGTGGGAAATCCGGGTCGTGACACTAAAGCAGCTAGAGGCTACAACATTACCAATATACAAGTGTGGAATAAAGCAGCAATAGTAAAGACATTCTAGGATATTGCACATAAGACAGATAAAATGTGGATAAAATGGACTCATCTCTACTATATCAAAGGATAAAACATCTTCGAAATGAGCATACCAAACCAGGCAAGCTGGATGGTAAAGAAGATATTGGGGGCAAGGGATGATATCAAGAAAATACAAAGGTCTATTGTACAGAAGAAAACTATTATCAGATACATCTACAATCAATTGCTAGGGGATCATCCTAAAGTTGAATGGAGGAGGTTGATATATCATAACAGAGCCAGACCTAAAGCTACCTTCACTTTATGGTTGCATTGTCATGGGAAACTTGCTACTACAGACAGACTTCGCAAATGGGGTATCAATGTGCAATCACTTTGTGTGTTGTGTCAAGTCTCAGATGAAAGCAGGGATCACCTCTTTGGGGAATGCAGTTTTTCAAGAGGATTGTGGAGCAGAATACTACAGTGGCTGCAAATGCAAAGTCCAATAGGACAGACATGGACTGATCTCTTCACATGGATAATGCAGAAGACTAAAGGGAGAACAACTACAGCAAAGATTATCAAAATGACATATACAGAGTTTCTACATGCAATATGAAAGGAAAGAAACAACAGAATTTTCAAAGGAGAAACTAGAGATCAACAGAGCATAACTAGAGAGATAACATGTGTATGTAATATTAAAGGCACACGTGATATAAGGAACCAGCTACAGAATTTGAGCTTTTAAAGATACAATCCATAGCCTAGCTTACATATATAGAATTAGACTGCTGGATAGAAGAACCAATACGAGGTAAGAGTTAGATTGTTTGTTTTCTCAGAGAAGCTAGTTGTGCATAGCTATGCTTGATTTGTAATGACTTCGCTGGTGATTAATATAATATTTTAATTACCAAAAAAACACCCTACTCATTGTTCTAGCGGTGTAGTTAATACTTTATCACAAAATTAAAGTGATCATTACTATTTATGCTCTCACTATACAAAAAAAGAATCTCACTATACAAAACAAATATACAAATAAACTGCCACTATGCAAAAAATACACAAAATAGACTGTCATTATACAATTTACATACTAAATAGACTGTCACTATATAAAAAATATACAAAATAGATGTCATTATACAAAATATATACAAAAAACACTGTCACTATATAAACAATATACAAAATAGATGTCACTATACAAAATATATACAAAATAGATTGTCACTATATAAAAAATATACAAAATAGATGTAATTATACAAAATAGACTGTCACTATACACTTTAAATACACAAAAGCACTAGGAATACATTAATGATACGTTGGGAATACATTTCAAAATACATGATACACTCTAAATATACGGTGTGCACACATTACACATACAAAATGTGTATATAATTTATATGCACTATGTTTACATATTAGACAATATACACGTGTATACAATTTTGATACATTGTTTAGACAGATTATACATTCATGATATAAAATACACTTGGGATACACCAAATATACACTTTAGATAAATAAGCACACTCGAGATAGGCTCAATATACACTAAGGATACACTGTCGAACTTAGGATATAATATATATACAATATTTATTCATTGCAAAATAATATATATACAACTTTTCTACAAAACTATAATTTATTAAAATTATCCTGTATGTACACCTTTATACATACACATATATATATACACACACATGTTGCACTAAATATACACTAAGGATAGTCTGTACTCTGTCGAGCTTGGATACTATATATATATATATATATATATATATATATATATATATTGCTGCACTTCGCCTATCATTAAATCCAATATTAGATAGTATTAAAAAAAAGTAAAAGCAAGAGAGAGAGAGGTTAGAATTAAAAGAACTGAAGATAAAAATTAAAAAAATATAGAAAGAGTAAAAAGCCAAGTGTGATACGTAAGAAAGAGAAAACAATTTGGTGTTAAGAAGGAAAGATATTTGGGGAAGATAAAAAAGTTGTACCCAAATTTACTTTTGTCTTTTGTCTATTGGTTTTATTCGATGGGATACAATTTGATATTAATTTTGTCTAATTGAATATTTCGGGTTACGTGCATAACTTTGCGTTAATAATTTTTTTTGACGGCCATACAAGGTAGTTTTCTCTATCAAATTTCAGTCCCCAGGTCGAAAGCTTGACCACCGAACTTCTGACCTGTTGTTTCAAACTTTAGACGTTCGGGGCGGAAATTAGGCTAGCAGTTCAAAACTTAAAAATTGCGGGAGGAAATTTGAAACTTCCATCCAAAGGTCTGAAGTCTTAAAATGTTATTATTGAAGCTGTCTGAAGTTTGCTTCATCTGGCTAAACTTTCAACATATTATAAAAACTGGCTAATTCTTTAAATAGCGTATATAAAAGCGGCTACCTGATGCTATTTCTACGTTTGTTCTTCGAAATGGCCCAACAAGAAAATGATGGCCCAAGCCCAACAAGTCAACTACCACTTCATTTTCATTGAAATTAAATGATGACCGTTTGTTTCTTCCACTTCCCTATCTTCTACTTTTGCAGAAGAATGACTACTCATATTTCTCCAATGGCATCAACAATAAAGCAATTCCCATCAACTAGCTTCAATCTTCAGCCACTCCCATCAGTTTTCCATGGATTTAGAACAAAACCAGCTCAAACTTCTGTTGCTGCTTCCCTTAAAAAAGCTCCTCATCTTTTCTCTTATTCACCTCCATTGCCTTCTCAGAACATCACTTTTCAGAATTCATTTATTCCACTTTCTGCTTGCCTTGCTATTCTTCTCTGGTCCTCTCCTGGTAATGTAATCTTGATTAATCTTTCTTTTGCCCCTTTGATGTTGCCTCTTTTGTTATGCTGTTATTTTACTTTATACAGTTTGATGTGATTGTATGAGATAGAGTATCAATTACGGGTTCAACAGAACCCGCAGTAACTTTTGCCCAGAACATGTATTTGTGCTACAAAATTCACTTAATATGTATAAATAATCTATCTTGAAACCACTAAGTTATTATGTCTTAGAATTTGGAACCCATAGCTTACAATTCTAGCTCCGCCTCAGGCTATGCAACCTTGAAATAATGGACCCACGTAATATAGAGGATTCATATAGCCATCCCAACTAGTTTGGCATTAAAATTTTAGTAGATTGATTGATTAATATGAGGCCTTGACACCCATCATTCTCGCAACACCCTATGATTAGGTTTGTAAGAGAAAACTTTGGAGTTCTTGAATGTTGAGATTTGGCAGAGAACCACACCAAAGGATGTGGTGCAGTAGATGTGACTGCTCTTCCCTTGACCAGACATCTCGGGTTCAAGCCCTGGGTATGGAAAAATCCTTGGCAGGGAGCGCTTCCCCCCGAATGGGGCCCTACGCGACGCGAATCCGGATATAGTCGGGCTCCAATGCGGGTACCGGATAACGGGTGGGAAACCAAAAAGAAAAAGAAGAGATTTGGCAGAGAAACTCTGTAGAACCAAGTAATATTTTTTATCTTTTCTATTTATGGATTCCATTAGTAACATATAGAGAATTCCTAGTGCTTTTTAAATTTTAATTTCATTTTTTAATAATATTGAACTAAGATGAGCTTAAATGTGGACAGTAAGAAATCATAGAGCAGATCAACTTGCTTGGTACTGAGGCCTAGTTGTTGTTGTTGACTATTTATAAGGAGCTTTTTTTTAAAGATGGAATTATAACTTGTGGAATTATATTATCTCATCTGCATTTTGAGTTGTGACTCTGTATTTGTCAAAAAATGGGAACAATGAACGCTTATTGATTTAAGGTAGCCTTCTTTTCTTTGTTTTGAATGTTTCCTTTGTTTCCTTACTAATTATCCATGAAGATATTGCATCAATGTTAGAAACTTCAGCTAATGGTAGTTAGCAAAATGCTATTGAACAACATTTTTAAGATTCAAGAAAACAGGAAAATGTTGTCGTGCAGATGGAGGAGTTAGTCTCTATTATGGTTTAGCATGTCTATTAATTAACCACTAAATGTTTCTACAAAATTTTGGTAAATTGGGAAGTGTATAAGTTTTAAAAGATGCATTGATATAAACTTGAGATCCTATGGAAGTTTAAGTTATCTAATTCCTAGGGACGTACAGAATATCTCGAGCCATGTCAGAATACACACACCTCGCTTGGCAGGTAGCCATGCTAAGAACTTGCAGTCTGATAAACCCATTTGTTACTTTAATGGATTCTCTTAATTTCTTTTGAATAGTATTTCGATAGAACGTGACTCGTGATAAACTGAGTTTCTACTTGCTTCTTATTAATGGACATAGAATTTACGCGATCCTTCCATTTCTTCAGTTGTCAGTGCTTGAAGGCTAATAAAGATGTAATTGTGTTTTAATTTGCAGCTAATGCTGGATTTCTTTCGGGTTCAACCGGAATAGAATCAGTTCCTGGCCCTGAATTACCTAAGATTGATTTTCTTAATCGGTGGAATGGTATGTATGTAAATAACATTTTAAAAAGTTTTTGCTAACATGCATTAAGATGATGTACAGAAGTTGATCCTTTTTGCAGATGATAATCAGAAAAGGTATGCAGAACTTGATTCAAAATTCAAAGACTCGCCCCTGCTTAAACAGTTACTTGAGAAATCCAAGCAAAACAAAGAGAAGTAATTTTCTTTCCTTGCTTTGACTGTTCCTTCAAAATGACTAGCTTTTTGTTACAGAGGCTACAATATCATATTGCACTTCTCACATTTTTTATGCCAATATTCTCAAAATATGGTTATTTCAATATGATGGCTAAACTCGGAGACTTTCACTATTGTATTTGTTTCTAGTAGTGGTTTGATCCGCTTTGCTTGGAGGAGGGTTGACTGAATTCTATTCAGTTCATTTTCTCGTGATAATGATCAACTGTAATAGGCAGTACATTAGTTAGGAATTTTAATAAGGGGATTCAAAAAATTGCAAGAATACCACACTTTGGGGTTTCAACGTGAAACGGAAAGCAATTTTTAGCCTCATTTATGCTGCACTAGAAACTTCTCTCTATATTTATATAGTTGATCAACCGATTCCCCCGAGCTTTGGGGTCAATTACAGGGGAGTAGGAAACTGTCTGCTTCAGATGATCCTCCTACAACCTCTGTCTCCTCTCAATTACATGTGTTTTAGGGAGTTGACCGTGTTATTCTTATGAGTGGTCTCATCACTTAGTGGTCTGTCGTGCAGTTAAAAAGGTTGACCATGGAAACCGCTTTCTTAAGTATGTTGTACTAGGGGACAATGTAGGAGGACGGTCTTGTATATGAAATGTTTTTTGGGTATATATGTATACATACGTTATGCAGCATAATTTTTTGATTGAGGGGATTCAATGGAACCTTCTTTGGACCATATCGCTCTCTTAAGGTTGCATCTTGCAAGTGTTTGCGTTTTCAAAAGCTATGACATGTTGTCTTTCAAAGTTTCTTGAAGTATATGTGCGAACTGACTTAAATCACATACTAGCAACAACCGGTGGTAATTAGTTGTGTGATTTTCAGGAACAAAAAATCAATTGAAGACAAGTATTGCCTACGAGGAGCTGAGTGGGGAGTTGGAGATTGCTCTACAGCAGGAATGACACCAGAAGAAAGAGACAGCTTCATTGCCATGTTGAAGCAGAAGGCAGGAGTAGAATGAACGCGCAACTATGTACCCTTTATCACCAGTGTTGGTTCCGATATATACTCTTCAAATTTTCAAGAATGCAAATGGCTGATGCAAAGAGTAGAGATTGAACCTTAATGGTGAAATTTCGCGTTATTTTTCTGCAGAGACCGGGAGTTTAATTGAGCCTCAAGACATCAGATGATCAGAAGCTATTAGTATTAGCAGTAGAATATGTCAAGGGCCATTCTTGCCATTGTTCAATAGCTTGTAGATATATTATATTAGTAAACTATATAATACATTATGAAGCTTTACACCTACTGCTTTCTTCTAGACATCATTTTTCTGAGCTAAACTTGATAGCAAATAACAAGATTATTTTGTTCAGTAATGGATTCTTAATAAGAAGTGTGATTTTAGTAATTATCTGTTTCATCATTGGATATAAAAGACAATGAAGTTGGGTAATTGAGGTCGTGAATAGAAAGAGATTGAATGCCTTTGATGAATAATTTTCATTATTATTTAAAAGCTTTCATTCTGAAATGTTGGTTGGAACGAGTTGAGACTCCTAGTTCTAATACAACTCTATCATATTCAATGTATCGATTAAACCTGCTTCTGCTAACATATCTAAAACATAATAATTCAGGCCTTTCTGTTTAGAGTGAAAATCATTTAACCTGCTCCTCTCTCTCTATATATATTGTAGGAAAAAAACACAGGAAAAACAATAATATTATTTGTGAGCGGAAATACACCAATTAGCTTGAGTCGTGCTAGACACTATCCTAAGAAACTATTTCACCAATGTAAAACGGTTCCCTAGAATTAATTAGCCTACCTCTAAATTTTAGATGATACAGGAATCAACAAAATTAATAATAAATCCAACAAGTTAAAAAACTGTAAAAGAAATAAAAAATTTGGATGAAAGAGGACTATAGAAGAAAGCTTAATAATTGTTATGATAATGGCTACGTAGCTAGATAATGATTGAACTACAAAGGAGAAGCAATTTGCTTTTTTCTGTTTATAATGATTCGGATGGGACAGATTGTAGCTATATATGGGCAAGAACGATGATAATCTTGACAAGTGATTTTAACACTTGTCCATGAACAAACATGCAAAATGTCACTCTTTCTCTTGGAAGGACACTTGGACAAAATAAGTCATTTGTCCAGAATAACTTTGAAATATTGTCACGTGCAAAAACTTTTGTCATGCACCAATTATCTAAGAGTATTTAGTCACAATGCTTCATGCAAGAAGCCACTTGAAAATAAATATGATACTTGTAAAATTAAAAAGATACATGACTGTTCATTTTTAAAGTAAATAAAACTCAATAGATGATAAGAATTTAGAAAAAATATAAAATTTGGAAAAACAATGAGTAACAAAATAGAAAGGAAATACTGTAACAAAGAGATCGAAGAATGACCAATATAGTATTAGAGTCAAAAGCTTAGTCATTCATATTTCTTCTTCTTTTTTTCACTTTCTTTCACCAAATTATTTATATATTAGTCATTCATATTTCTTCTTCTTGTTTTCACTTTCTTTCACAAAATTACTTGTATATAAATATTATATCGTCATCAATCGACATGCATATATGGAACGCTTGTCGTGATGACAAGTAAGATTGATTGTAATCTTTATTGTATACTAAAAAATTATCATCTACAATTTATTTTTCGCTAAATAACCTTCCAATATATTAACATTAATAGATTGACTCCACCATAAATTTTTTGTTCTTTTTTATTTTTATTATACAAGCGATTCAATCCTTACTTGCTTTTTCCTTTTCCTTTGCTCAAAAGGTCAATCGAGAAAAAAAGAAAATAACTATAAGGAGAAAGTCAAAGGAATATCCACAGTGGTCCTTTTGCGAAACCCTGACAAAAATTATTTCACAGTGATTACAAGAATAGAAAATGATAAAAACAACCCAAAAATAATAACTTAAAGATAAAAATATTCCACAAATTAGCAAATCCACTCCCCCATCTCCCAAGGGAGTCTTATTTTGCGTTTAGCTCATTAGGACCCCAACTGCTTCCTCCAGCACAATTCCCTCAATTTACAGGTAATTTTTTCTGTTTGAATTTTCAATAGATGAATATATTTTATGTGTCTTTAAAAAAATCATATTCTTGATACATATTAGTTTTTTTCTTTTTTCTTTGTGGGTGATAATCTGTTATTCTGAATCTGTGGAAGAACTTCTAAATTGGGTTCTGTAGGTATATGCTTTGTTGAGGTTCTAAATTTGTTAACTTTGTTCAATTAGATAATTTTTTTGATTTAATCTTAAATGGGGTTGATCTAAATGCCAATTAATAGTTTGCAAATAGCTTGAATGTTAAGGTTCTTGATTTTGATGTATTAATAATGTGTTTTCTCATTGAATATATGGGAATTGAGGGTTAGTTCAGTAAGGTGAGTTATTTTAGATGTAAAGATTCGATTTTTATTGGAAGATTTGCCTATATCCAGCCTAATTATTTATGGTAATTGTGTCCTGTATACAAAGTTGTGTAATACTTTCTTTCCTTCCAGGGGATTCATTTCTTTTAGCGGAATTCACGTGGGGTTAGTCAGATTTCAGTATGTGTTTGACTTTAGGTGTAATGAAGGAATAGGAAGTGAAATTGGAGTTAAGAGAAGCAAATTATGTATTGGCCTGTAGCAACTACTACCCGAGGCGGGGTACCTACTGATAGTGGAGATTCTGTGGTGACATTGGATCAAGTTCCACGATGGATTGATTCTGACATTAGGTACTTGTATGAGAATGAAGATCCTAATTCCGACTATCCGGATCCCTTGTCGTCTGCTTCTGGTTCTGAGGGCAATGCAAATGGTATAGTTTCCAAGTTTCCGCTAGATCATGAGGTTAACTCCAAGATATACCTGTGGAGAGGAGACCTCTGGAATCTTGAGGTAGATGCTGTTGTTAACTCTACAAATGAGGTGAGAAGTAACTTCTATCGCGTTTTCTTTGTATTTATTTGATGTTGTTTCTTGACTTAGGTAGTACTTACTTCTTTTGTTGATGAGCAATGTGCATATTTTGTTTTTTTTAATGTGGAGACTAAGGGATTAAATGCCTTTTTGCTTGTATCCATCCACCTGAGATGGTGGCAGAAACATGAACTTGTAGCCAACAGAATAGCAGAAGATTTTGTGTCTTAAATGCTGTATTGGGTAGGATATGCTTAAAGTTATGTGTTTTTATTTGAGCTAAGACTTGAAATATCCAAAAAGAAGGATTTTCTTTTATAATCGTGGTGTCTGAGCCAGCTTGTGTGCACCTCGACTAATTCCAGGAGTCGACTTGCTACCTTCAACCAGCCCAGATACTAGGTAACTTTATCCACCAAAGCTTGAATAGATGGGAAGAAATTACATAGTGCTTATTTGCCTCCGTTGGGATTTAACTAACGACCTCATAATTCTCAACCAACTTTATTGGCCACTAGACCACACCCTTGGATGCTCCAAAAGGAGGAATATTTTTCAATCTTGTTTCAATTTCTTAAGGGATGGGGAAAGGTTCCGGGTACTTTATCCATAAAAAGTGGGAGTAAGTTGATTCCATTAAAGGAGAGAGGGGGTTAAGTATGTATTCAAATTTGTATTCTCTTTCTACTTTGCAAATTTATCATTACTGGGAAGTACCTAGAAACTGAAGCATGCAAATATAGGATTATGTTTGCATTTCTCCGACCAAGTTGATGACCTAATTGTTCTATACATACCTTCTAATTAAGATATGGCTGCGATTGTTTTATTTTATTAAGAACATTTGTAGAATTGCAGTTAGCAATGCAAATTTGCTAGTTACCTACATCAAGAAACCACCTTTTGCTGTCAGTGGAATTGTTGACAATTGTACTTATATTTTGTGGTTAACAGAACTTAGATGAAGCGCACAGCAGCCCTGGATTGCATGCTGCAGCTGGACCTGGTCTTGCAGAAGAATGTGCTACTCTGGTAGGTTCCCCAGTATGTGCATATATCTTCCCCATGCTCCCCCTCCCCCCCCCCAAGTTCACTGATTACTTATTTCCTGAGCTGGTTCACAAATAGGGTCTGAACCATAACTTGTGGCAACCAATTGAACTTCAAACAGTTTCTTTACATTTTTGTATATGAACAGTTTCTTTACATTTTATTTTTGTATTTTCTGTTTATTCTATCTTAAGGATGTTATATAATACTTTCTCCAAATTTTTTACCCTTTAATTCAACTTATGATTCTGACAGTAGAAAGATATGGATGGTTTACTTTGCTTCATAGGGAGGCTGCCGGACAGGAATGGCGAAAGTTACCAATGCTTATGATCTTCCTGCTAGGTGGGTGATGTTGGGTTTTTTTATCAACTGTGTGCATTATTTATGAGTATGTTTATAACTGAATTCTTCGTTAGTTGATCTGCAATACCTTACCTTTACATATGCAACAACATTTGCGCTTAAATCCCAAACTAGGAGAAGTCGGCTATGTGAACACTCTATATTTATTCTACTCCATCTGAGCCTTGTTCCTTCCGGTACTCAATTATTTGTCTTATAGGACAAATCATGCAATTTTTTAAGGTTATCTGTTCTTTCAATCTCTCGTACATCCCTGCATTATCATACAATCTGAACCAAACTTAAAAGACTCCTGTCAAACACAGCACCCCATGTAAGTGCATCAATCAAAGCTAACCTAAATTTTAACTGGTTGGTATCACCTAGACGGATGTTTTCACTTTCATTGTATTCTTTTATTTGCTAAGTCAGCATGCATTCCAAGAAATTGTATTTTTGAGACAACTTTTCTCCATGTGATTTTTGGCCCCTTTTAATCCCTTCAACAATCATCGTATCACATCTATGGACGGGCATATTTGAAGATCTCTGTGGGAAATTTAGTTGTTTCCCTTGATATCCACTTTTCAAGTATACTCTCATAGTAGAAGCAAGAGAAGATAGAGGTGGAAACTGTGAACCTAGCTAACCTGGTCTTCAGAGGAATATCCTGCATACCATTCAGGGATATCCTGACCTTGTCTACTTCAGCGGAATCTTCATAATACGTAGTGTATGAGTTGGTTATGGAACTGTTATATGAAGCCAAGTTGCAATGATATCTGACATACTGATAAGAAATTTCATGATCACAAACAATGGGATCCTACTGGTGTTGGATAATCTAAATAAGCATCTGATTATGTGAAAATTTAAATAAATCTTCGATCATGTTTTTCGACGACATGGTTAGGAGGCAGTACTACCTATCTCAATTCAATGCCATTATGTCTTACCGTAATGTTTTTCCAGAGAAACTGATGAGAATGAAGTCATTGAGCTTCATATATCTTACTCTTGACACTTTTCAGATAGGAAAACTGGTGATATCACTTAACAATTTACTATTCAAATGGTGATGACTGGGTGTTGAGTAGTAGTAGTAATAATAGTTGCGTTCCTGTGTCACCCACCGTATTTAGCTACTAGTACATACAGTTAATTAAGGTACCCAAAAAGAAAAAGAAATATTTACTGTTCTCTTTCCCTTTGAACTTAGTTCATGATATTTAATCACAATTTTAGCATGGGAATAAATGCAGCATAATCATAAGCCTTTGACATACTTCTGATTGTGTTTCATGTGTAGGAGGGTCATTCACACTGTTGGTCCGAAGTATGCGGTAAAATACCACACTGCTGCCGAGAATGCTCTAAGTCATTGCTATCGCTCTTGCCTTGAACTTCTTATAGAAAATGGGCTACAGAGGTTGTTTAATGGCCATATATTCTGCGATTTACTATTAATTAATGCCGTGATTTTGTGTATTAAAAGGAAAAAGGGAGAGCCAGTCCATTGATTTCATTTTGATTTTAGGGTTTCAATAATTGAAAATGCAACTTACTATGTTGGGTTATGTGGTGCAGCATTGCTATGGGCTGTATATATACTGAAGCCAAAAATTATCCGCGAGAACCAGCTGCTCATGTTGCAATAAGTGAGAGATCCTCTCTGTTTTCTTAATCAAGTACTTACTTGTTTGTTTTGATTTTTAAGATAATTCTTTCTGTGATGAGACTGTAAACATCTATGATATCTCCATCAGAAAGATTCTTTAATGTGTCAACTATTTACTTAAATTTTTTATCTGCCACTTCTTAGACTCCATCATTTGTTGCTTCGCTTAGGAACTGTACGACGGTTTCTTGAGAAACAGAAAGATAAAATAGAGGCAGTCGTTTTTTGTACAACTACATCATCTGATACGGAGATATATAAAAGGTATACATTGTACATTGTTTTCTGCCATTATGCGTATATTGGCATTGCTGTTAAAATTCACAGTATCTTAACCTTTGCAGATTGCTTCCTCTGTACTTTCCTCGGGATAATCATGAGGAAGAAATTGCCCGTTTAAAACTTCCTGCAGATGTTGGGGATGAGAATGGAGAGACAACTACCGCGGAACGTAAAATTAGAATAAAACCGCTGCCAAATGCAAAAATTTCTAGTCCAAGGACCCCTGAAGCCTCTGTTGATCTGTCTGCCAGTAATGTTGGTTTGTCGAGAAGGTTAGTGACAGATTTAAGCAGTTCACCACACCATATATCATATGAACAGTGGGATTGCAGGATATTTCAGTTGAAATGTTAAAGTTGGTCAGAACTCAAATCTGGTTTCAGTGCTCATATCTACCCTATTTTTGAATCTATGCGTGCAACAGTAGGATGAAATTGACAAAAGAAATTATTATTTACGTAAAGAATAGCTCATCGTCGCCCGAAGCTTTTGTGTAGTCTTCTTATGATATCACTACCTTTTTACGTAAAGAATAGCCTTTTTATTATTTATTTATATATATATATATGTGTGTGTGTGTGTAAACCTGACTAACAAAGTTTTCTGAAGCAGGAGTTCATCTTACTTGGGTTTATTTTTGGATCCTGCTTTTATGTCCTTGATCAAAGACCCAGACCAGCGACGCAGAGAACAATGGGAAAAAACAGCCCAAGCGCAAAGTAGTTGGAATTGCTTTAAAATGCTTGGATATGGTGACCTTGGGGGGCCTCCTTTATCAGCTGCAGAAGAATATTCCCTTCATTCTAGATATCTTGCAAAAGCAAATTCTCTAAATCTTTCAGAAATTGCAGAAATGAAAATCGTGTAAGCAGATTTTGGTTAGATCATGTCTTCTGGTCCGTGGTTTTGTCAAATAAAGTAGAGTGTTTGGAGTCTCAGATATGCACTCGAATTGAGTGGAAGTAGGACGAGATCTGACTTTACTCGATTGCATGCAAATGTTTTGTTAAATTAACATGACTAATTTAGACAGAAAAAAAAAGTTTTCGTGAGTAATAGATAACTGAAGTATCATTCACATATCCATGAATAAGTGTTGCCTGGCTTATTCTAAACTTAAGTTGCTCATTGACTATGTTTTCAGTTACCGCGGAGGGGTTGATAGTGAGGGTCGTCCAGTTATGGTAGTCGTGGGAGCACATTTCCTGCTAAGATGCCTTGATCTTGAGAGATTTATTCTATACGTTGTAAAGGTAGTGATAGTTACTTCTGAAAATAGATTGCATGAGATCTATCCCTAGCAATTGTGTGATTCAATAATTAGTTTTGCTTCAAAAAAATTCCTGCATGATTTTGGCAGTAAATAGATATTCTACTTGTCACATTTCAGGAGTTCGAGCCTTTGATTCAGAAGCCTTACTCTATCGTGTATTTTCATTCGGCAGCATCTTTACAGATGTAAGTATTATCTTCTGGACCGTGTATTCATTGGCTCATGTCTGTGTGATTAGTATAAGTGAAACAATCAATAGTTTAAATTTGTCTCTCTCTGAGTAGAAAGATATAAGATCATCACTATCTCCAAAACATCTTGTATGAGCTCCGGATCAAATGTGTATGCATTGCCGGACATCAATGTTTTCCTTTTTCTTGTCATTTTGTTTTTAGGATCCATTTCTATAGCTCTCCGTGTCCATATGGTTTTTGACGTTGAGGATCAAGAAGCGTAAAACTTAGGGGCTTTTTTCCTTCTTCTTCTTCTTTTTTTTTTTTTCCTCTTACTTCAATCCCTGAGCTCCATGCGGCTGATTTACTGAAAGAATCCTTTTCTAAAGCTCATTAATAAAGCTTTTGTGATCTATTTTCCTTCGGCAACTCGGTTGTCTTTGAGCAAAGTCAGAGGGGAAGGTGATATGGAAACTGTGTTTCTCACTTTGATGGTGCTAAGCTTTTGCATTGTACTCCAAATTTGGCAATTCTTTTTCTGTTAAATAGATGATTCCGCATTCTGTTGTTTGTATCAAAACAGGCAACCTGATCTGGGATGGATGAAGAGATTACAACAAATACTTGGACGGAAACACCAGCGTAACCTTCATGTATGAATGCTTTCACCCTTTTTCTTGTGCTTTGCATGGTTCCGAAGCTGGACCTCACTCCACACTTTATTTTTTTTCCTTTTGGGTTGCTAAATCTCGTTTTTCTGTGAGCAGGCAATATATGTTCTTCACCCTACCTTTGGACTGAAGACTGCAATTTTTGCTTTGCAACTCTTTGTCGATAATGTGGTACTTATATACTTAGGACCTTTTCTTTTTTCCTTCGACTAATCCCATCAGCACTTGTATATAACTCAAACTTTCATTTTCTCTGAAAGCTTGTCACTTGTTACCTAATCTGCAGGTGTGGAAAAAAGTAGTATATCTTGATCGTCTCCTACAGCTATTCCGCCATGTTCCTCGTGAACAACTAACCATTCCAGATTTTGTGTTCCAGTTAAGTTATCATTTTGCTACCGTTTCATTTTTCACGCCAAAATGAACAAGGATTGAGTGCAACATGCCTTTACGTGATAGTATTAGACGTTGTCCATAGTTTTTTGCTCCTTTTTTTGGGTTTTGGGGGGGGGGGGGTGGTGTTAATAATTACAACTTGCCTATCTTGGATTTAGGATTGCCATTGTCTCTGTTATAGCCTGAATTTCTTGTCCGAGTCTGACACTTTCATATATATATATATATATATATATATATATATATATATATATATATATATATATATATATATATACACACACACACACACTATACTCACTTAGATTTCGATAGATGCTGAAGTTCGGACGCTTAATTCAAACGCTCAATGTGTTAAGTGGTAGCAACATACATGTAGAATTCATCAAGTTTAATTCCTGGATCTGTTTCTGTATCAATGATCATTACGGGAACTTGAACTACTACTCATGTTGTGATTGCAGGCATGATTTGGAAGTAAATGGAGGGAAGGGACTAATAGTGGATCCTAGAACAAAGTATGTTTATCAACGACCTTAAGTGTTTATATCCATTAGAGCTTCAACTCAAGATTCATCAGTTAAATCCATGGAAGCTTGTTATCTTTTATTGAGGTAGTTATTGGTTGTTATTTAGTGGCATTTGTTTATTTCTCTTTTCTTTGTAATTTCATTTATTTGTTGGAATATGTCTCGTCTCGTGTGGCAATAAATAGTCCCTCTATGTAACATTTTCCGTGTAATTATTTACTTTTAGAATTTGATTGAATATGTAGTAATCTTTGAAATATTTTTACTAAAAAATATAGGGAGAGGAATCAAGTTGAAGAAGGCCTAGCAAAAATAATCATAAAAGAAAATGCAGATGGAGATATTTTGTTCCAAAATACTCCCATCCCTTTTGTAATGAAATATTACTTACAAGGCCTTCAAGGGACTATAGAAATATTCTTATTCTATATAATTATATTTTGATTAATGTATACTATATCCTCCGTTCAAATCTATGTGAACCTATTTTTTTTATATTAGTTCAAAAAGAATGAATCTATTCCTAAAAGAAAAAGTTGAATTTTATAACTCAAATATTATCCCTAATGAGAAGTTTTCTCAACTAGTGATATGTTTTGCGCCATAAATTTTAATAAATATGTTATGATATATTTATAATCACAAGTTTTAAAGGTCTTTTCTTTTTTCCTTCTTTAAATTGCATGCTCAAAATAGATTCACATAAGTGGGAAAAAAGAGGAAGTAATATATCTAACCTTTTGAAGCAAAAAAGGAATACACAAATAGCATGTTTAGACACACTTTTTTACTGAAAAGTACTTTTTTCAAAGTTAATTGTTTGGTCAAACTTTTATAAAGAAAAAAAAGTATTTTTGATTAGGAGCATTTTTGAAAAGTAGAAACAGTAAATTCTCTTCAAAAGTATTCTATTTAAAAAAAAAAAAAAAATTTATAAAAGTTTGGTCAAACACTAACGGTTGCTCAAAAATAATTTTTAAATTAATTAATACTTATTTTAGAAGTTTAGCCAAATGGGCTAAAAGTAATTTTCAAAAGAATCGGTTGTAGGAGAGCCACAAGATTGAAAAAACAAACATAAATAAATAAATATCTAATGGGGGAGTAGTATGTAAAATTCGTGGTCGCCATTGTGCAATCAACAGTGTCCTCTTCCGGTGAAGCTCCGCTCTTCTTCTCCGGTGATCTTTCTGCAAGTGAGTATTCTCTTTGCTCAGTTACAAATACACTTCGTATATTTCAAATTCAAATAATTGAGGTGTAGGAATTACATTACTTACGGAGTTCAAATGTTTAATTTTAGAGCATATCTTGAGCAAATTAATATAATTTGAAATTACAAAATGAGAAATTCCTATATATAGTTGGTCAGCTCTACTTTCTTGTTGTGAAGCTGTAAATACAATTCGTTTTTTCCTCTCTTTTTTTTTTACCTTTGTTCTGCAAAACGACGTAATTTTTAGTTTCCATTGCAGAAATGCTTGAATTGGAATTTGGAATTACAGGTCGTTTTTGACTTAATGATTTTCTGTTGAAGGTTAAATTAGTTAATTATGAAGTTACAACAAAAATAGAGGTTGAATTAAGTGAACCAAAATAGAGTAGAATGGCTATTGAGGATTATATAGCCGTCCAACTAGTTTCGAATCATGGTTGTTGCGATAAACATTTAGATATTGTTGTGAAGCTGTCACGATGGTTCTTGTTTTTGACTTTTACTCTGCAAGGCAGTAGACTAACCAGGGCCGGCCCGACGAGTTCTGTGGCCTAAGGCCAAACTTTACGAGGGGCCTTAACTTATTTTTTAAAAAAAAATTATTTATTTATTTATTTAAAATCTATTTTTCTAGCGTTTCTTAGATACAAAGTTATTAATAATTTTCTTATAATCAATAACTCCTAATAAGTCTTTCTTAATTGACAATATAGCTAATCCATTTAACCTTTCTTGAGAAATTGTTGTTCTTAGATGAGATTTTATCAATTTTAATTTTGAAAATTTCTTTCCACTGAAGCGACGGTAACAAGAGTTATTAACATTACTCCATAAGTAATATAGGCATTGGAAAAAGGATCAAATCTTTTTATTTCACTGAGTGTATCAAATAAACTATTATCTTCTATTTGTAGTATTTTTTTAAATATTTTTTATTCCGAAAATAAATCTAAATCATCAATATCGAATTTATTATTATGCTTTAAGGAACATTCAAGATTAAGACAATATTTTTTCAAATTTCTATCATCTAGTGATCTTAGTTCTTACCACTAAATAGAAAACCAAAAATATTTTCATATGCTTCGAATTGATCAAATCTATTTTGAAGTGAAAAAAATATCCTTATCTACTATGTATAAAATAATCAACTCCAAAAGACTCTTCGAAAGATTTTGAGATTTTATTATCAACATTCTCATCAAATTGTTACTTTCTATATATCATACATTTCTTACGCAATTCGGGTTCGATATTCATTTCCAGTGCAATTTTCGTGGCAGAAATCATAGTAGTTGTAAATCCTTCATCTCTATACTTGTTAAAGAAAGAAATCAATTTTTTCACTTTACAGAATCTTTTTTAAACTTATACATAACTTATTAGGTGTAATAAAAAATGGGGCCTCTACAAATGTGGGGCCTAAAGCAGTTGCTTTACTTGCTTTATGGAAGGGCCGCCCCTGAGACTAACTTTTAGTTTCCCTGAATTTATCACAGAAATACTGAAGTTCAAATGTTTGAAAAGAATAACTTTATTTCAAAACTAGATTGAGCGGAAAGGAAAAATATACTTCTTTGGAGTCGGGTCCTCAACAGTAGACATGGTGCAGAGTATGTCAATGAGCACTCTTGCTACTTCTAGATATTGCGGAGCTTGTGGTTCCACCTACCTGAGGAGTCATTTTGGACAGATAAAAGAAACCGCAACTGGTTTTGGGGAAAGATTTGTGTGGAATGATCGTCGGAAAAGCTTGTCTTTTTCTACCCACTTTGATATGCTAAAGCCGAGAAATTTGAGAGCGCAAGCTGGATGGTTGTTTAAAGGGGGCGATCAAGCCTCAGAAGCAAGTTGTGAGCGCAGCGAGAATGCCAATGAAGATATCTTGATGTTCTTTTTCCAGCTGGACTTGGCTACACGTGTGCAGGTTCCCATCTAGCTCTATGATTTATTGTAGTTTATTTGGTATATCTTCGGCTGTTGCTTCACCAGGTGTCTATCCTGCTTTATTCACAGTATGCCTTGAACGTGGAGCAGTATGAAATTGCACAACAACTAAGAGAGAAGCTCACTGAGGTTAGACTATGGAGATCTTAAGTTTCTTGTATTCATCTCATCTTTAATGATTTTCCATTTTTAATATCAAAGCAATTGTTGACACTGTTCTTCCTGTAATTTTATGGATTTTAGTTGTCTGAAATTGGACAAGCCAATGGATCAATGAAAACTGTTTACTAACTAGAATCAGCACATTTCTTATATGCTAATGAAGGTGGAAACAGAGGTTCTGAAGCAGCAGGAATCCCGAAGGGGATCAGCCTCAAAGAGTGAAGCTCAAGATATGGCCATAAGCATCTTGCGTCTACGGTAAGCATCCTCACATTCTTTTTTACGAGCTTTGGGTGCCGAATATCAAGGTATTAAATGAACTGAATATAAGGGCTTCTAGCTATGGTATGTTCCAGAGGTATTCCCTTTTGAAGCATCTCTGAGCAGCTTTTGCTTCATCCAGTGCAGACCTGCAGAATGCAGTTCAGAGTGAAAACTATGATTTGGCGGCTAAATTACGAGACGAAATTTCCAAACTAGAGGCAGAGTCTCTAACTGCATCAATAAGAGCTCAAGCATACGTAAATGCTCAATATGCATTTCGATTAGGCCAGAAAGTGAGGCACAAGAATTTTGGTATGGAAACTTTTAACTAATTTTTTAACTTTTACATTGATCTTTTATTATTTAGGTGAAGTTCTGGCAGATACTTGCCTGTGTCACGGGTACCCTAAATTGTTGTTGGTGGGGAATATTTACTTTATGTTAATACTACCATGGTGCAGATGAACTGTGTGAAGCTAAGTAATACTATATATTTGTTGATACTGAAAGTTCTACTTATGCACACAGGGTTCAACAAGTTGCCCTTTTTTTTTCTTCAAAAAAAAAGCAGGGTTGATCATCACGCTTGTCATTTGTATCCAAACAAACTGAAAGAGGAAAAATGGAAAAGCTGATGAAGCGGAAAAGGCTAAAAATTCTTCGGAAATAGTCTATAAGGTGGAAGGGAAGGAACATTCTGTTTAAAATTCTAAAGACCAAAAAAAAAAAAAAAAGAGAACGATATACAAATTCACATAGGTTCACATATAACTGAGTTCTAGATAAAACAGATATATAATTTGGAGCCTAGTATTCAGTTTCTTTATGGGATCGTCAAATCTTGATGATTGGCAGAAGTTTTTTTTATTGAACTGCATGAGCTACTGGACTGCACCTCACTGAGTAAAGAAACCTTGCTAATTTGTTGTGTTGACCTATGAAGATATTCAATATTTCCTTCTGTGATGTGCTATGACTTGCATGGATATCTATTATCGCAATGTACAGGTTGATATCAGTACTCAATTTGCGAATTTATTGCTTCCTTCTGGGGAAAATGCGTTCTCTTAACTGATATTTATGGAACCCCCAGATTCAGCTTCATTAGTAAGTGTTACTCAACTTGTTTATTCGAAACCTGATCTTCTGACTTCAGGATATCGTGGTGTAATATGTGGGATGGACCCAATATGTTGTGAATCAAGTTCATGGATGGAAACTGCTCAAGTTGATAAGTTGAGCCGTGGTCCTGATCAGCCATTTTATCAGGTTTTTCGCATTTTTTTATCAGAGAAAAAAATTCAGTTTTTTCCTAGATCTTCTAACATAAATTTCATGTTCCTGCTGCAAACAAAGATTTATCACCTCATTCCCATTCTCAATCCAATTGATTTATCTGAACATGATCTGGTATTGTCAGTGATGCTTCATAGCCACATCCCGAAGAAAAGACCAAATAATGTTTTAAACTGCATATGTCAAATTGTCGTCAACTACTTGTTCTAATCCACTATCCTCCTAATATCTGAACTCTGAAGTTTAATTTACTGCTTATGCTCTAGAGTCCCACTTCCTGGTTTGATCATCT
This sequence comes from Nicotiana sylvestris, assembly GCF_000393655.2. Taxonomy (NCBI): domain Eukaryota; kingdom Viridiplantae; phylum Streptophyta; class Magnoliopsida; order Solanales; family Solanaceae; genus Nicotiana; species Nicotiana sylvestris. Next base: position 152,014,172 of record NC_091066.1, on the reverse strand, counting down.
TGAGGGAATTATGAGATGTTGTCCATCCCCATTGACCTGATAATTTACCAGCTTTAATGTGGTCCTCTAGCAATTGCTCATCAACTAGTTACTGTAGTGTCAACTATACGTGTCACTTTTCATCAATGGCTCACTTGGCAGTACGAACACAGTACGGTAGTTTTACCTTTAGACCCTCATTTTGGAAAAAGTGCATACAAGTTCAAAAATTGATTCTGAGTGATGTGAAATTTTTTCATTTTTAGAGTTAAGGTGCCGGTATGATATTGTACAGTGCAATATCTGTTTGAGCTTCATAAGAGAAACATTTAATTGGTAAAAACAAAAGTCTGGTTGTCTTGTTGACTTTCCTTTACTTACATCTTCTGGCCAAAAAAAAAGGCGTCGAAACTCTGAGGGGAGGGGTTTGTTTAGAGAATTTCTTAAGCATACTGCAAGTTCCTGATCCTAATCCAGATTTCAAACTTCAGCTCTCATTTTGCTGCATTAGAGGGACCGAAAGTGCTGCTGCTCCACCGGAGGCGGATCTAGTATTTTTAAAACATGGCTGCACCACTAAAGAAAAAGAAAAAAAAAGTACTAAGTGAGAATTGATCTTTGTTCCGTTGGGTAAATAACTCGGTAGTCACCCAAGTGCACCATTCAACCTTTGTGGAGCATGGGTGCCAACAAATAATATTGGATTAATTCTAACAAATACATACATAAAATACCTAATTTTGCGGAACGACCATGGGTTCACCTGCCCCATAAACTAACCTATACATCCGCCTATGTGCTCCACGTTATATTTTTCTCTATTTAATACTTCAGACCTATTTAGCTTTGATTCGATATGCTTTCAGGTGCTGGTGGATGTACATACAGATCCCAATCTGTTAGTTGCATATGGTAAGTGAAATTTGACACGATGAATGAGTATTTTTATGATTAGATAATCTTGTCTGAGCTAAGGAAGGTCATATACTGTGTTGAATTGTACAATATCAACCTCTTAGAAAAGTCTGATAATTGTTCATCTTGCAGTTCCTGAGGAAAGTTTAGTGGCCCCCAGCGAACCAGATAAGGTGTGTATCCCACCAATCTGAAAATACAAACGGAATTGTCATTCAATCTCTAACTTGGTTAAAAATGCAACACGCGTGTAGGATAGATTTGATCATCCCTACACCTCATTCTTATTTTTTGGGATGGATGCTGCTGGAGATTTCATACCAATCAAGCAGCTGCGCGAGAAATACAACAGGCCTCGACATGAGGTGCCATATGATCCAGAGGACGAGAAGAGTGGAGAAGGATCCTAGGTGTCACCAGGAGCAATGCTGTCCTCTTGGGCAAGATTTGAATATATGAGAAATCCTTTTCCTGATTATGGTCGAGTTACTTCATTTCGAGACTACACAACATGTTTTCCTGCACAATGTCCTTAGAATACATGCAATTGTGGAGGTTTTGGTGTATTGTGGTAGAGATTTAGGATGATAATGATCAAAGTACATAGAGCTTCTGTTATTATGAGCCAGTTTCACAGAAAATGGTCAAGTTTAGAACAAATAGCAAAATGTGTCTGATGATGTATGGTTATTGTTCCACTTTTCGGATCTTTACCCTAATAGCCGGCGATGTTCGTTGTTTATTTTTTCTAGTCATATACATAAATTATACATTGATTAAACATAATTTTACACATATAATACATAAATTATGCCTCAACCGACTATTTTTAGTTTAAATGGTTGGGTGGGCGGCTATTTGGGTTAATTCTTCTTCTTTAAACTTGATTACAATTAAAAACATCAATATTAATTGGATACAGTGGAATGTATTTTTTTTCTTCATACAACGGAATAATGGGTCCTACCCTCTTCCGTTCTCTCACTCGACCTCAAAAGGAAAAAAAGAGGTTTAATATTTTATATGGCATAATATTAGGAGTATAATTTTTTTAACATTATCAAGTCATTTAAAAGTCTATTACAAGGTACTATTTTGTAGCATGCGGGGTATAATAACCCATTAATTGTGGTAATGCCATGTTATATCAGATTAATTTTTCACCTTTAGTCTGCACTATATTGAGATTTGGCTTTGTAGTCCAATATAAATGTTATTTTAATAAATGATATTTTCTCAAATAATAAAAAAGACAGTAAATAAAACAGGAGATTTTTGTAAGATCATTTCTTCTACTACTTTTAAATTGTAAGGCGCATAAGAGATCCAAATCCTATGAATATTTCATACTATGATTAGTTGTAATTGTAATCTTTTTCAAGCTATTGATCAGTTTATTATAAATAGTTTTTACGCAATATACCTTAAAAACATGTACAATAAACTGCTGACACTAAAAATAAATTATTAGGTTCTAAATTAATAATTTATAGGTATTAAATAAATTTCTTAACATAAATATAAACTTCTTGTTCCCTCCAAAACTCTAAACAAACATGAAAATCAGCAAACTTCAATATATGCCACTGTTCAGAGCATGCTCAAACTTGAGATCATTAGTACAACTCCATGCACATCTCATTATCAATGGTCTCCACAAAGACCCACTTCCTTCCACTAAGCTTATTGAGTCCTATGCCCAAATGGGTTCCCTTAAAACTTCAAGACTCGTTTTTTACACATACCCAAATCCAGATTCTTTCATGTGGGGTGTCTTAATTAAGTGCCATGTTTGGTATAACTGTTTTCAAGATTCCATTTTTCTTTATAACAACATGGTTTGTCACACTAAGGAAACAAATAGTTTTATTTACCCTTCTGTGTTGAGGGCTATTTCTGCAATTGGTGATTTGGGTATTGGCCGAAAAGTTCATGGAAGGATTTTGAAATGTGGGTTTGAGTGTGATCCTATAGTTGAGACTGCATTATTGAGTATGTATGGTGAACTTGGGTGGACAGCTTGTGCGCGCAAAGTGTTTGATGAAATGTCTGTGAAAGATGTTGTTTCTTGGAGTTCGATTGTTTCGAGCTATGTAAGGAATGGGCAAGTTCGGGAAGGGTTGGAGATATTTGGAAATTTGGTTAAGGAAGGGGTTGAGATTGATTCTGTGGCTTTGCTTAGTGCTGTTGAGGCTTGTGGTGAGTTGGGTGTATGGCGACTTGGGAAATCTGTTCATGGTTATATATTGAGAAACAGTATTTGGGGTGATGGGTCTTTGACGAACTCGCTTGTTGCAATGTATGGAAAATGTGGCGATACGTGTAGTGCAGAATTGCTTTTTGACAATGCTGTTGATAATAGTACTTATACTTGGACAGCTATGATCTCCTGCTATAATCAAAATGGTTTCTATAAGGATGCGTTAGCGTTGTTTGTTAAGATGCATGAGTCTGATGTGGAGTTCAATGAAGTTACTCTTATGGCTGTTTTATGTTCTTGTGCTAGGTTAGGTTGGCTAAAGGAAGGGAAGTCGATACATGGATTTATACTTAGAAATGGTTTAGATTGTGGCAATGATCTTCTAGGCTCAGCCTTGGTTGACTTGTATGCGAACTGTGGCAAGGTAAGCGATTGCCACAAGGTATTTGATACATCCCAAGACAGACGTATTGTGTCGTGGAATATGCTCATATCAGGTTATGTACAGGAAGGATTGTCTGAGAATGCATTGACACTTTTTGTGGATATGTTAAGAAAAGGAATACTGCCGGACTCGTATACTCTGGCAAGTGTTCTCTCAGCTTCTGGAGATATTGGGTTTTCCGAATTTGGGTGTCAAATTCATGGCCACGTTATTAGGACTGGCTTTTCAACTGAGGAGTTTGTCCAGAATTCCATGATTGACATGTACAGTAAATGTGGAATTGTGGATTGTGCATTCTTGATATTCAAGGACGCACAAGAAAGAAGTGTTGTGACTTGGAATTCAATGATGTGTGGGCTTACACAAAATGGTTTCTCTCGTGAAGCTATCAATCTCTTTGATGAGATATACTCAAACTCGAGTGAAATAGATGAAGTGACCTTCTTGGCTGCAATTCAAGCATGCTCGGCTATAGGATGGCTGGAGAAGGGAAAATGGCTTCACCACAAGTCAATCATCTTTGGCGTGAGTCAGGATATGTATGTCGATACTGCTCTGACGGACATGTATGCTAAATGTGGAGACCTCCGGATGGCTTGGAGAGTTTTCGGCAATATGTCGGAAAGGAGCATAATATCTTGGAGTGCCATGGTAGGTGGTTATGGAATGCACGGTCAAATCGATGATGCCATCTCACTCTTCCATGAAATGGTAAATAGTGGAATAAAACCAAATGACATCATTTTAACAAATATTCTGTCTGCTTGCAGTCATGCTGGCTATCTGGATGAAGGGAAATATTTCTTCAATATGATGATTAACTTGAGCATTGAACCAAAACCTGAACATTTTGCATGTCTAGTTGATCTTCTGAGTCGAGCTGGTGATATAGATAAAGCCTATGAAGTCATCACTTCGATGCCATTGCCTGCAGATGTTAGCGTTTGGGGTGCCCTAGTAAGTGGATGTCGAATTCACAAGAGAATGGATATTATCAAGATGATTCAACAAAGGCTTGAAAACATGCAGACAGATGATACTGGATACTATACCTTATTATCCAACATATATGCAGAAGGGGGAGAATGGAATGAATCTAGGACGGTGAGGTCAAAGATGCAAAGTTTAGGTTTGAGAAAGGTCGGTGGATATAGTATGATCGAAGTTGAGAAAAGAATACATACTGGTAAAGCAAATGACACAATCTCAAAAAGGGAAATCTCCAGCTTATGATTTTCCATAGTTTTGGAATTAAAGAACAAATTAGTCTGGGAAGATGCAATATTCATTTCATACAGTCTCTGAACTTGAAGTGATTGCTGATCCGCAAAGCTGGCTGAGAGGGATAGCTCTGTTTCGGTTCATCAGGAGACTATCTTCAACGGCTTCCCAAGATCGAACTACGTCTGCTACAGATCTCACTACTATCGTTCTCTTTCTTTCAAGTAGCTATTCTCATGGATAGAGAAAAAACTTGATACAGGGCCGACTTGTCAACTCCAACCTGCCTTGGCATTCAGACAGCACTATGCTAAAGGAGACAGTCCTGATGGCGACTATGAAACTCATAAGTCGTGAGAAGCCGAATCAAGAAAGATGAGAAACGGAATGAAATGCATGTTTACCCGACACCAGAATGCAAACGAAAAATGGATCAAAGAGAAGGGTCCATAATCCATTTTATGATGTTGCATGGCAACATGGCTTTCTACTTGAAGCATTGATGCTGCAAGTGTGAAGCCAATGTTAGCAACGCTGTTGCAGTAAACTTGCGGGTCGTCAGATGCGTTTATTCCATTGAATGGCCAGCACAAATCTCTCTTAGGCCTAAAGCAGATTCTCCATATGGTAAAACAACTCAATTGTTGCAAAGGTGGTGCCTAAGGCGGATGAAAGATTTAAATTTGATAAGTTCAACCTTTAGGTTCTTACCACTGAATCCATTACACTTTTGAAACTACGGGTTCAAACTTTAATATTTTTCGCATTTTAGTGATTTTTCACATATGTACACCTCTAGTCGAAAATGCAGGGTTCAATTTAACCCATTAGTTATATACTACATCAGCCTATGATAGCGCCATTACTTCTGTACTTTACTCTTTCTGTATTATTTTCCCTTGAGAGTTTTAAGGCATTGGCTAAGACAATCTCATATGGTGTACAATATCAGCTACATCAAAGAAATCATGTGTAATAAACTCTCATTCTATACAAATTTTCTAACTTAGCACTTAATAATTTGCTTTCAAAGTTGTCAGAGATTCTGCCAAGCATGTTTTATTTTTTTGGTTACCCACCCGGTGTTCGATATTCGCTTTGGGGTCCGATTAATCTGGATTCTTGCTGGGTAGTCCTACTTTGGGGGTAAAGCGCCCCCCTACCATGTTTGTCGTTCAATTTGTGCCAGAAAGTCAAAACTTGATACTCCTTAGTGCTACTAGATATAGAATTAGTGCTATATCTCTACAAAGTTGAAAATGACCATCTAATAATATCTAGGTTCAATTTGTAGGTGTGTTTGGTATGTCGTAAATGTTATCCATGAAAATAAGGAAAATGACTTTCTCACTTATGGACGGAAGTCATTTTCCGTAGAACTACTTTGACATTTAAATTCATGTTACTCGTTCCAACTAATACTTAAACGTTATTATTAATCTTTGGTGCTCAAGATTTTATCAAAACACATTACAACTTGTGAAACTTTTTATTATTTTCTTAATATATATTTTTTACGAAAAATATTTTTCACTCACAGCCCAATTAGAAAATATATTTTTCAAGGACAAAGACTTCCATCAAATCAGACACACACATAATCTTTTGGATTCTTGTGATGATCCACACCTTTGGACACAAACCGATTACGTATCAGCCACACAGACGAAGAAGTGGAGAACCAACCAAACAATGGTCAAAGCGTGGTAGTACATTGTCCAACCTAGTACTTTGTAGGCCCAAACAGGAAATCTATTAACTAAATACTTTTAGGCCGTAGTCAAAATTATCTATATTCGACAATCACAAAATGTATAAAATTTGTATTTTTTTATATATATAATATATAAAAATGTATATACACAAAAAAAATATTTTTTTCCCGTTATTCGACCATTGATGTTACAATTATTAGTTCCTAACAAGAAAATAAAAGAAAGAGGTTTTTATTTATTTTTATTAATGAAGGAGGTATTATTCTTTCGGCTATTCTGCCTAATATGCAATAAGAGAGAAATCAAGGCAACATAAGGAACAAAACTACTTGGTGGTTAAATTGAGAATGACGTTATCCAAATTATTTTTCTATTAGAAAAAGAAAATAAAGAATTTATTCTCAAATATAATCTTTGGCTTCTTTACAGTAATAATAGCATTTCTCATAAGATCAAATGACCAAATCTCATGAGAATTAGATGTTAAGATTAAGGAAAAAGCACGTGGAACCAAACAACAATACTAAAGGGCAGCCCGATGCACTAAGCTTCTTCTATGCGCAGGATCCGGGGAAGGGCCGGACCATATGGGTTTATTGTACGCAACCTTACCCTGCATTTCTGCAAGAGGCACTGAATAACATTAATACACAGCTAAAGAAATGCTGTATAAAAACACAAAGACATTATGCAGCAGCATCTTCCTGAATACAAGGTCAGTAATCCAATGTAAGAAACATAATAATGGGGGCTCCAAATTATAGAGCAAACAAAGACATGTACAAAAACAATCCCCATTTAGCTAAAAACTCACTCCTGAAACTCATAAACAAAGCTCCCTAAATCCGTTGAATGTCATCTCTATAAATGATGAATCGACAATATTACAACGTCATTTTTGCTCGTGTTTAAGTTAACAGGACAGCCGGAGGATTACCTGCAGGGCATCTTTGCCTCCGCGGGCGCCTAGGTGTCTTTCCCCACCCTGTTAGGTTTTTATCCTCCAAACTAGCTTCAATGTTATTAAGTTGGTGCATTAGCGGAGAGCTCGTCGTGGTCAACACCGTTGCAGGGGTGGCGACCACAATTGTTTTCCGCCTTCCCCTAGCACCTCCATTTCTTGTCCCATTCCTTCTTGTCAAACCGGAGTTCCAAGTATGGCCCGTTGCTCTCATCAACCCTCCGAACGTCTGAATGTCTTCGGTCACCTCGTGCCTTGACAATGAAACTAGACCGGGAAGGATATCCCTTTGGAAGTCCCTCCGTTGCCTTCCCCTCCTTGCTTGCCCTCTTCGGGGTCGGGTTGTTAGTGAACTGGTCCCTCCATCTTCCGCTGTTTGGAATTCAGGAACAAAAGGCTTTGGCATGTAATCTTCCTCCTTCGTTTCTGTTAGTCGCAATGTCATTTCCTCAAAGCAATCTATTTCCTTAGAACCACAACGTGCAACAATCGTGCCATCAAGCTCGGCTGCACAAGAAGAGATCACATCGACAAACCATCGTAGGGATTCCAGAGGATCATCGGATGGATCATTGCATGTTTCCTTTACGGAGATGCATTGACTGGACGATGAGATGGCAACTATAGCTTCTGCTGCAGTCCTGAGTAATTCCTCCTGTGTGTGCTCAGGTTTATCGTCAAGTAGCTGCAAAGATGCTTCACGTTGCTTGTCTTCTTCTCCAGGCAAACTGTCCTGTTCAATGTCCATAACTACAGGGGCTTCCAAATCTATATCCAGAATAGTCTTCACCTTAGCCTTATTGCTCTCAGCAGAAACTGGTTCTTCATCCTCAGTAATACATGAGTTCAAATCAAAGTGATTTTTGATGTTGGTAGCTTTTGTCTCCATAACTTTCCCAGTAACAATTGGTTCCACAGCAGCAGGTTTCTCGGGCTCAACCTCAGAAAGGTCACAAGCTATGTTAATGTCAATCACCATACTCCTCCTTTGATGTCTGATACTCTCCCTCTTGGGAGAGGAACGAAGAGTAGCGGAAGTGGAAACAAGTGATGATGACTCATTTCTGGAAGCAGAGGGAATATCAAGGATTGGAACACCAAGAATTTTTCTTATATGCCGCGTCTCCCCTTCTTTTGCGGTCTTCATGCGGTGACCTTCAGAAACTGATGGATCAATCGGTACACCAAGAATTTTTCTTATATGCCGCGTCTCCCCTTCTTTTGCGGTCTTCATGCGGTGACCTTCAGAAACTGATGGATTAATCGGTGTTTGGCAAAAAGAAGGGCTTGAGTAGGCCTGGACAAAGCCAGAATTTGTTGAAGTTCCACCTATCCTACTATTGACGCCCTCACTTTTACCATTTGCTTTAGCTTTAAGCCATGGCAAAACTGTAACCGGATCTTGAGGCTCTCTTTTTTCATCACCAAACTCAACACCTTGCCTAGGAAGTTCTTCACTAAGTGCACTCTTTGATAGTTCATTTAAGTCGAAACCTTTTCCAGATGTCACAACATCCACATTGTTAGAGCTAGTGAGAAAATTCTCACATGCATTGTCAGAGGAGCGCTGAGACATAAAATGGTCCCCCTTAATATGGTTCAAAGAGTCAAAAGCAGCTGTAGGAAAGTGAATTGATTCTTTGGTCCTGGATGAGGACCCATGGTAAAAACCATTACGGATAGGATGCAACCTAGAACTGCCGTTCACGTGCCAATTGTCACCAATTTGGCTCTGAGATGACTGTGAACCCTTACCAACTACTGCAGAAGAGTTGAAGAATGAGTTTGCATGCATTGAGGATAACCTCTGAGTAAAGCTACCACTTGGCTTCTCCCACGGAGAGACAGAGTGCAGCCACGAACTGCTAAATTCGGAGGAACTCGGACATGGATATGGACTAGCCATCTTGGAAGTAACAAATGGTTCACCATGAGTATAATTGGACTGCTCGCCATTTCTGTGAGAGATATCTAAACTATGCCCTGCTCTATCTTTCCAAAAGCCATCCTTACTATGGTGAATTGGATGAACCCCCGGCGGTTGATAGGCTTTGTTAATCATAACTGTTGCTTGATGGGAAGCTGCAGGTATCTTCTCTTGTTCAAGACCTCTCGGTAATGAAGCCGAGCTACCTTTGGTGTTACCTGCAAATTGAAGCAAACCCCTTATATATCATCACGGAAATCAAGAAACAAGGAACCTCTCTCTCTCTCTCTCAACGGTAACTAACCCAAGGTACCACTTGATAACAACTAGGTTGGGAATCCAAATTAGAGTAAGAATTTGAGAAGTAAATGCGAAAGCAATAACAACAAGGAATTGAACAACTAGAATTAAAGAAATGAAAATAAAGGATATGGGAAGAATTCAAGGAAAGAATTCCAAGAACTTCCAAGAACGCAAGTTCTATAGCCTTGACAAGATCAAAGTAACAACGTCTTGATTTATGGAAGAAATCAAACGCCTTTACTTAAAAAGCAAATCAAAACAATAGATTCGGATCTTGACCACTTTACGAGTAACATAAGATACAACATTTATTGATTAAGTATATCATACTTTGAGAGTTCTTTTGAACCTTTGTTACTTGTGCTTTGAGATTTATCTTTCAACCTTTACTAGTTCTTAGTTCAAGGTAGTAAGATTACTTCTCTTTTATGATATCTTTGATTCCTTTGTGGTATTCTTACAAATGAACTCCGGAAGTTGCGAAGGAATTGTTACCTGTTTCATATGCCGATGCCAACCACTCCCTCTCTTTGCTTCTACTGTCAACATATACATTACTTAAAGAGTCATTTGGACGTGCACAATTGGAATTCCAAGGCAAAGCCACAAACGGCGGATTTGACCTTGCAGAAGCATTTATGCTTCTAGTTTCTTTATGATTATTACCATAACCAAGAAAAGCAACAGGACGGGTGGCTTCGTCAAGCTGCGCTGGTTCATTTAGATCAGCCAACCCAATAGAGCTTCTCAAACACGAATTGGATGCCGAAGCATCTTTTCGGCTATCACTCTTTGCACCACCACCAAGAAACAATTTATTTCCACTCTCTTGGGCAACTATGTAATTTCCATTAGAAGGATAACTGGGAAATGAAGATCCTACATTATCTCGCAACGGCTCATTTTCATCTGTATCTATGTATTCATCAGCTGGAAGTTGAAGATCAAACAACTTTTTCCGGACCTTCGAGGGCCTAGCCTCCAAAACATCAGAGGCTTTTGAAGAATAACCGTTCTGCATTTGAACTCGACCAGACTGCACACCATTTCCTTTTGAAGAACTAAAGGGAGAATTAACAATTTCAGTACCAGATGTAGATGGTCTAGTATAACTGGAATTTTCCAAGGGGAAGTTTGTTATGTGCCATTTTCGAGCATCTTCAGACGGTACTTGAGATCCTAGGTGACTAGATGAACATGATGGCTCCATCGATGAGCGAAGTTTATGCATTCCCTTCCTTCTAATTTCGTCCATCATGTCCCTCTGAATTCTGTAAAGGCGATGAAGTTCCACCACCTACAACCAAACCTTTGCATAAGTATATTTTTGTAATGCCGGTTGAAACAAAGCAAAAAAGGGCAATTGAAATTTCCAATTAAATTTTTTCTTTAAAGAAAAAGGCAAGATTACCTGATTCTTGAATATGGCCTCGTGTTCAAGCATCTTCTGCTTCAGAATGTCCTTATCATATCCTGGATATGCATCAGTTATAGTCCTTGACGTGAAACCATTACAATATTGACCGTTCGGTAAGGTTTTATCTCCATAAAATAGGGGCCAACTGCTGCTATTAGAGTCCTCATTAAGGTCCCTCATAGAGTAATAGCTTGCTAAGTAGCCTTTACAGTGCACTTGTGTTCCCATTCCTGCCAGGATTAGGAATCAAGATTTAAATTAAAACCGAGCAGTTTATTTTGAATAAACTTCAAAACTGTTCTAAGAAGATGTATGGGTTACAAGGAAACAGAATTGAGATATTCAGTCCCCACATATCTATTTATGCACATATGATCCCAACACATAACAGCAAACACCAACGGCATTACAAACTCCAGTAGGCATTAGTACAGCACGTTAACATTGAGAGGGTAAACGTATTATTATGTATCTTTTAGTATGTGACGGAGCTAGTTAAAATCAACCAAAAACTGGAAGTATAGATATCCATATTAGAGAGTAAAGGTTTTAGGATACCACACGTTTAGCAAAGTGAAAGCTAAGTGAGAGTAGATGGGATTCTGTATCTAATTACAGATAATTCAAGTATTCAAGTTTAGTCGTCCAGGAGAATGAATAGTATTATTAAAATAGGAGTGGAAAGGAGGAGCGCTATGGGAGTGTGATATGATAAGAAGATACTAACAAAGTGAAAGCCAATTTCTATAATTCAAAAGAAAACATAAAACTATAGAATGGAACAGTAGCACACAAAGATGATAAGAGAGGTAACCTAAGATGGCTTAGCTATATCCTACGTAGACTTAGCTAAAAATAAATCAGGATCGATGTAGGCGACAGTACTAGTAGCAATTAAGACTAAGTTGTTGGTAAACTTATGTAAGGTCGGTGCTCTCAAGAGTCTTTTAACTATGCTTAGAGACTTGTATGTTCGTATAGGGGTATGTACGAGAATTCGATATTCTCTAATTTTAGAGGACCCCTAACTTTGTCTCGAAAGACATTATTTTGTCAACTAGTGGATATGTTCATTGATGGGCCTACCCTAAACAAAACTAAAAATATCAGCGCGCCTTGAAAAATTGATGAAGAGAAGATCAAACGCATAGATATTGTCCTGAAGAAGAATCTTTCAGTTATATTTTCCCCCCATAAAGGGGGAAAAAAAGCTATTCTGCTTCAAGTATATCTATCAAAATCTAACTTCAATGACTTTCCCTTTACATTAATCAGCAATTAATTTTTTGTCAACATTCTCATATGATTGATTGAATAGATTACAAATTAAAGATGCCGGGTCAGCACATGCAAGATTATCTCCAGGTGTAGAAGATTTCGCCTGCATTGTCTCAACTTGTGCACTTCTCTTTTATACCATTTAACTTTTGTCCACTCGGTCATATAACTCGGTCATATAACTTTGACAGAGACGATTCTTGGACACTCGGTCATATAACTTTTGTCCACCAATTAAAATGATCCAAAGGGACCTATAAAAGTTATCTTAGAAACCTGACCACATCGATTATCAAAAGACAAATTGCACCAGAGAAATCCGAGTATTACACACACTCTGCACGATTCTCATCAGCAACACGCGGAAAAAAATCGAGAAGTTTTCACACTCTTTCAGAAACCAAGATATAAGACTTCATATACTTTTTCAATCACTCCTCTGTCAAATTTATGTTCACACGCACCACATGAAAGCATACTCTGAATTAAGTAGACCATTTATCATTTCCCAAGAGAACCAAATGAAAACCCGTACTCAGTTCAGATTGCAGTCTGCAACTCGCCTGCATGAAGCCGGAATAGCTAGTAATCGGCGCTCAGCCATACAGCGGTGAATTCGTTCCCAGTCATTTAAAGACTTAAAAACTAATTGCTCCTTATAGCACATAGAAACAAGGAATCACAATGTAGGGTCCAAGGATAGCAGAGGAAACAAACAAGATAACAGACTGCGACTAACATTACAATTAATCTGGAAATTTGTCTCTAAGCAGCACTGAAATCCAAAGCTCTCCAATTACCTGTAATCTACTAATGAAGACAAGCAATCTTGTAATAGCAGATAAATTGGATTTTAATGTAATCCATTTTCACTAAGAACTTCTTACTTGTCACATTGGAAATTTAATAAAAGCTAGTGCAGTAGGAATCAAATTAACCACACACAAAATGACTAATATAGGACCTTTTTCTAATAAAGTCTCAATCTTTAACTCATGCAATTTAAACTCTTAACCCCCACTTTTCTTCTTCCTAAAAGTAATAGTTTGCTTACCTATTTTAGACAAATAAATGAATTTAAGAATATCATTCCAATAGAAACCACTTTATAAGCAATTAAAGTTCCAATCTTTTTCACTTAGAAGAGTAAATGAGGTAAAAAATATAAACACAAAAGCAAGAAAAGATCCAAAATAGATAAGATCACCAGTAAAATCCAAGAACTTAATCAAATCTGCAAGTAACAAAGAAAAATGTACAAACCCAATTAATCATATTGACAAAGCTCATAATTTTAGAATCTAAAACCATTAATTAAACTAAACAAAGCAAAAATAGAAATATTCTGTTCTTGGGGGGGTCTTAAAAGTCAAATAAGAATAAATCTAAAAGCAAATAAATATATAATAAGAAGATGAATTTACCTCAACCCCACATCTTGAAACCAACTCTTCTCAATAACCTTTTCGTGGATTGAACAATGAACATAAATTGAAGTAATTCACCAACTCAAGAATCATGATAAATTGAGTGACCCCAAAAAAAGTGGAATTATTAACTCAAATAATGGGAAATAAATATTTAATAATAATAATTATGAAACAAGTAGACCATTGAATTAAAGAAGCTTCAGATCCTAATGAAACTGAAAAAAAAGATTGGAGATTTACATCTGATGGGGCCACCACACAAGAATTCTTTTTTCTCTTTCTTGGTTCTAATTCTCAGAAAAAGAGAAAAAAGAAAGCTCTTTTTTTTAGAGAGAGAAGAACAAGAAGTAGAGAGAGAAAGAGACAGAAGTTGTATAAGACTTCAAAGGTTTGTGTACTAAAGAAAGAGAGAGAGATCCCAGATAAGAAAATCTTGACACAAACAAACAGAAGCTGCTTTGCTTTGCTTCTAATAAGAACAGTGACATGAAATTTGTCAACATCCGGTCTCCTTTTTATTCCTCTCTGCTTTTTTTCCTTCACTTATACTACTACTTTTCTCTTTCTATATGATATGAATGATTTCCTTATTTGTTATTTAATTAATAATTTTTTATGTGTTATTAAGGAAATGAAAAAGAAATGGGGGCATTTTCTAGATTCTCTCCACCTTCCTTGTTTTTGGTACAGATATTAATGAATTAAATTTAATACCCCTCTCTTGTCGCCTTATTTTAAATTTTATGCTCCCTCCCTCTCATATTAAAAAATCGTGATTGCTAAAAATAGTTATTTCAAATTATTCGTCATTTTAAAAATTCGAGATAAAATTAATTATTTTTTTTCCTTTGGACCCTTAGTAATAATTATTTTGGAAGATGGAGATAACACATAAATGAAATAATATTCAATGAAGAGAGATTCTACCTTATGACATAAATAAGGGTAGAATAGTTCAATCCCTTTCCTAATTAATATTTCTTAAGGGTCGTGTAAAAGAGAAATACGACACATAATATGAGACGGAGGGAGTAAATATAAATTATATACTTGTCTTGTGCGGAGATTGCGAATTAAGGTAGAAGGTTAATAGGTAGTCAACGTCTTTTTTACACACCTATTGTATTTATATTATTCGTGCATTTCTTTCTTAGATTTTTGTTACTATCAGTTATTTCTTGTGTTTCGTTTATGTTATTATCTTGTTATTGTTCCTGTTTCTTTTCATAGCTTCTCCAATACTGCAATTTTTTCAATTATTGTTGTAATTATACTTGTCTTGAGTCGGTGGTCTATCTGAAATAGTCTTTCTATTTTTATTAAGTAAGAATAAAATATACGTAAAGACTATCATCCTCAGCTTCCACTTACCGGATTACATCGAGTTTGTTGTTGTTGTACTTTTATTGTGTGCAGAGGCAGAGCTAGCCTATAAAGTGCGGGTTAGGCCGACCTCAGTCACTTTTGCATAAATATTGTATTTGTACTAGGAATTCTTTAAATATATATAAATATTTAATTGTGAACTCATTAACTAAGACAAGTTATGAGTTCCATGGCAAATTTAGAACCCATAAACTTCAAATCTTGGTTCTGCCTATGATGTGTGCTTATTCTTGTGATATATTCGATGATTTTATTTGAATAGAGTTTGATTAATCCTTTCGCTTATTAAATGTGACGGTTTGTGACTTTTAATTTCGTAATTAACGGACAAAATGAGATAATTATTATTTAATGGTAAAAAAGGCCGAGTGCTCCACCGAAACAATGAATATATAACATGTTTCTTTACACATATTGCTAGCACTAAATCCTAATAAATGAAAACAGAATTTTACCTTAATTTATCACTTGGCTATACTTTCTCAGTCCATTTTAATTAATTTTTTTACCTTTTTCTTGTGATCTATAATATTTGTTTTTTAGATATTTTTAATGAATAAATTAAGATTAATATAATTTTTTTTATTGTTAATTAATATTAAAAATGAATTCCTTAATATGTATGAAAATAATCAAAAAATAATTAAAGTGGAGTGGAAGGACAAGTAAATTAATATGTTCTGTGTAAATATGAGTTGTAGTAAATTTTACACTTTAACTCATCGTTGACATACTTTTCGGAAGGATAAAAATAAAGCTCAGTTATTTGGGTCTTTGAAGAAAAAGTTACTAATAGTAACTAAAAATATTAAAAGAGTTTAATTTACATATACTGACTGTGTAAAAATTTATCGATAATCTTTGTAAAATGTAGAATTTGTAATAGTTAAAATAAAATAAATTATCTATTACAACAAGTAAAGATAGTATTAAAAAAATGTATACAATGATTGTATATAAGTTAAACGCATATTAAAATTAAACTCATGTCTTTTCGGTTTAATTTTCGTTTGAATTTTCAATACCTTATAATTAATTCCTCCAATATCGATATTTCAAATAGAATATTTCCTTCTAGATTTTTGTTTTTAGTTCCAACCGTTAAATCTTACATGTACTAATCGATTGGTGAAGATTCCTTTGTCATCTTTGGGTCTTTCTCCTATGTTTCATTCCTTAGCTCGCGTTTGGACATGAATTTTTTCTTTTACTTTTAAAAAAATTTAAATATTTTCTGTTCAAGGAATTTAATCAGTTTCTATAAAAAATTGAAGAAAAAATTTTAAGTTCCAAAAATTTGTTTTTGAGTGAAAATCTTTTCTTCCACGCATAATATTTCAACTTTTTTCAAGTAAAATGTATGTTCAAATACAACTTCAATTTTCAAAAATTATTTTTCAACACAACTTCAAAAATACTTTATTTCAAGTTTCAGCCGAATACATGTCCAAACGCTAGCTTAGTCTATTCATTTAAATTAGTTCATCAATAAATGTTTTGAGAATACAAATAAACAATGATAAATGCCAAAATATTTTTGTTCAAATGCTAAAATGTTTTATAAGGAATGGAGCATGATTTGAGAAAAGGTGAAGTAGGTACTCTTTTGCAACTTCAAAAAATTAAAGGGGTTAATTAGAGTTATTACTCTCTTAATTAACATTATGAAAGTTATAGGATACTTTGCATTTTAATATTTTTTACGTTACATCTCCAAATTATTGATGTACGCGGGTTAGTCTTTCTAATTATGCATCTAAGTTGTATGTGCAAGTGCTCTCTTTTAATAGTAAGAACAAATTTAATGATACAAATTATGATTTATGTTACAAAACTGAGGCTTACTCAAATGTCTTATCAAAAAACCATGAATTTTATTATGTAAAAGTAGTTAACTTTCAATACTTTTTTTTTGGTAATAAACTGTGAATATTACCATAACCATGAATTTTATTATGTAAAAGTAGTTAACTTCCAATACCTTTTTTTATATATAATAAATTGTGAATATTATCATAACAACCAAAAAGCTTTACAAACAAAGAGCATCTAGTTTCCAAACGCATCTTCTAGGAAGGGTACTCAGAATACTAAGACCTCAGAAAGACACCTCCCCATCTATGTAATCTAATTACAGAGCCTATTAATCAAAACTTGATAGTTCCTACCTCTCCTAGAGCCTGTACAATTGCTAATTCTCTCCCTAAGTTCTTTTTGAATCTGTAAAACTATAAACTCACTATTCACAGTTAATTTCCGGAATATCTTCCAATTCCTAGCTTGCCATGTATAGTAAATCATGGCTCTGTAAACAACAGCACCAACTTCTTTTCTGAATTGCCTCCATTATCTATTTCTGATCCATTGCAGAGTACTTCTAGCAAGCTTCTGTGGGAGAGAGATACCAGTCCATATAGCCAGTTTTTCCTTTACTTTGGTGGCCCATTCACATCCAGCAAAAAGATGCAGCTGGCTTTCTGGAACTCCAATGTCACGACCTAAAAATTACAAGTCGTGATGGCACCTAACTCGACCCGCTAGATAATCCAACTAACAAACAATACAAGCCAAATGAAATCATAGGAAAATAGTGAAGGATTATTTGAACTTTTACAAATTAACTCAAGAACTGGTAGTACGAATCATGAGCTTCTAAGACTTAGAATTTACAAAGCTGATACAAATAATTACACGATCTATTTGAAAGCTACATAAATAGATTAACAAAATCTAAAGCTACCAAGGACAAGTGGCAGCTATATCCGGAGTGCACGAACATCTTCAGGGTCAGCTCCCGACATCACTAGTAGCTCGCTCCAAAAGTCTGCATACAAAGTGCAGAAGTGTAGTATGAGTACAACCGACCTCATGTATGCAGTAAATATTTTTTCCAACCTCGTTGAAGTAGTGACGAGGCTTTTTAGTTAAAAGATGCTCACTGATAAAATCTGTAATGTAAACTAACAATAGAACTATACTAAGATATAACAGAATAAAGCATGCGAAACGAATGTACGAAGCAATAACAGAGTACTAGAAGTGATCACAATTCAACAGTTTTCAATATCTCGGCCAATCTTTTACTTAGAGCGAAACTCAATGAACCACAATAATCACCTCAAAACTTTCATAGTGTGAGAAATATACTGAAGACATCAAATTCAACGGCACGACAATACCCTTCGTGCATTTATCTCATCCTCACCAAATATACGTAAAACAGTACTAACCGAATGGCAGAAATACTGATAATAGAAATGACAAAGTAGGAAATACGCAAGTAGCAATAATGAACGTGAATGTACATAAGGATATCAGTAACATACTAAGAGGAAAGCACAGAGGTAATGACAACAATTAGGAAAATGAATGTAACTTCTGTCACACCTCCTTTTTCACTCGCGCCGCCGTAAAGAGCGCAGAGAGAGTTTTTCCAATTAAAGGACAATCGAAACGAGATTTTATTTAAAGATTCAGAGTCGCCACTTCGGAGATTTATGGTATCCCAAGTCACCGGTTGAATCCCGAATCGAGGAAAAGATTGACTCTGTATTACAGTCCGCAAACCAGAAATCCGAGTAAGGAATTCTGTTAACCCGGGAGAAGGTGTTAGGCATTCTCGAGTTCTGTGGTTCTAGCACGGTCGTTCAACTGTCATATTCAGCTTGTTTATCTAATTTTAATACATGTTGAACCTATGTGCAATTTTTTTACTGTTTACCACTTTTATTATTGTTATTTTTAACGAGAATTGCAACGTCGTGAAAATACATCTCGAACCACGTCACATCAATGCACCGTGGTTATCGACACATTTCAACTCTGTTGAGATTTGGATTTGGGTCACATAAATGTGCACCCGAGTTTTAGAAAGTAAATTATTAAAGGTGCGCCTAAAGCGACTAGCGTATCATTATTTTAGGTAAAGCCGTGAAACTTTGCTAAACGGCCCATCCCGAAGTTTAAGTAATTTTACCAACACGTATAGAGGGCCCCGCAGCTCGTGTATTTCGTTTGTCGAGGCTTGTCTCATTCATTATTTTTTAAAAGGAATTTGCAACGTTGTGGAAATGCATCTCGAACTACGTCACAATCAATGTACCCGTGATTAGCGACACATTTCGACTTCGTTGAGATTTGAATTTGGGTCACATAAATGTGCACCCGGGTTTAAGAAGGTAATGTTATTTAAAGTACGCGCTTAAAGAGACTAACGCGTGGTTATTTTGGGAAAAGGCCGTGAAGTTCGATAAGCGGTCGATCCCGAGTTTTAAGTAATTAATACATACATTTGTGAGGGCCCCGCAATCTGTACGTTTTATTTGGCGAGGCTCATCTCGTTTATTTTAGAAAGGTAAACCTAAAGCAATTGTGATTTTCTACTCTATTTATCTCTAGTAATAAAATAAAATCCTAATTAATGAGCATTATTTAGGAGCTATTACTTTTGAACCTATGACTTCCAACTAAGTCAAACTCTCAACGGTTTTGGGGCCTCAAGGTCTGACCAGGAACGAAATAGCCAACCTGCCTTGACAAGTTGCTACGTGTGTGAAGTCTGGGCTGTCTGTGAAGGACATTGAAGCCCAAACCGTCCGCTAGTGGACTGTTAAGCCTTTAATCAGACCAAATTTTAACTCGAGTTAAATACACATACACTGAGATGCTACAAATTATTCAACATGCACTCGATGATTATGAAGATTACCTTACTTGCTTATCTATTAGTGAGTTCCTAATTATCCCTATAAAGGGAAATCAGACGGGAAGCATGATTGGATTTGAGCAACAACAATTACTAACCCAAACTAACAATATTAAACCAACAGTCAATACTTAAAGGAACCATGAATTTAGAAATGGATTACTAAAGACTATTATAACTGCTTATCGCCCTAGCGTCTGTTGATTATTAATTCAATGTCCAATTGCAAAACTATTCCTCATACAGATCCAAATTGCCCTACATTGATAACAATAGCTAGACCAAAATAAACTGCTAACTCCGGATTCAACATACTTCTATAATTAGTTTAACAATCCTTAAGCTAACAGTCCTAGATTTACCATTCAAAATAGTCTTATATTTATTACAATAAGCACTCAATCACTATATACAGAACTACCTAACGTAACAAAATTATCAAAATAGAACTATGACAGATATTCAGCTTCAGTTTCATTTCACGTTTCCAACAGATGGAGCTACATTGACATAGGCTCAAAATGTGTACCTAGTATTGGAATACAAGAAGAAGAAGATCAGCAGAATAGTATGTAACACAGCAACAACAATAATAACCAGCAACAACCAGTAAACAGAGCACCCAGTGACAGATTTGAAACCCAACAGGATTCCAGCACACTCAATGAAACAGTACCAACACAAACCAACACAGCAAGGACAACACCCAAAATAAACCTAACTTGAAACCAACTTTAAACCAAAAGAGTAGTAGAAAGCAGTCCAGGAATCAACTTTAACTAGACAGCACACCAGTTTCAACTTCAGGAAGGAAACCAAACAGCTACAACAGACCCAGCTTACTCAAAATCAAATCAGCAACAACTCTGGACCCCAATGGCACAGTAAGAAACTCCATGAATGCCTAACCTTTTTTCCTTTTAAACTGATACTCCCAAGCTAAAGAAGAAACAAGAACTGACTTAACATCTATCCTAGACTGATTTTAGGACCTTTTCCATTGATTTTCAAACGTGTGACTTCTTGAAAGAGTGGTGTTTTCAAAAGTCAACCCTTTTTAAACTCTCAAATAGTGATCTTTTTTCAGATTCAAAAGCCCCTTAAGATTTCCAGCCTTCAGATTTTCCGACCCCCTTTTTCTTCTAAAATCTGCCCAAAAGAACAGCCAGACCAGATTCTAAAGTCCCCTACACTGTGTAAAGCTCCTTTCATTTATAGCCAAACCTTATTCACCTTCCAGATCTTAGGAGCATTAAGTTAATTAAGAAAGTATTTCTGCCTATCATATTCTTCAACCACTACTACATGTTTTGTTCTCTTTTTAATTCACTTGTTCCCCACTACCCTTGTCTTTTCTTTATTTAAATTCAAATAGGTATGGGCACCTATTTCTTAATCCATTTCCTTTAAACCTTCCCCTATCATTATGTCTTGTTCCCCATTAGCACTAAACAAATGTATTAGTTTAATGTTAATTAGTACTTACTGGACATAACACTTAAACTAGCCATTTTTAAACTTTTCAATTCCCAAATTACCCTCTTAAAGTCCTTGAAATTACTGAAATTACCATTCTATCCCATCAGCTATATCCAATCCTGCTAATCAATTAACCAAACTATAGCAGCTATAACCAATCTTAAGTGAGAAATCCTAACAATTGACTAATCAAATCATATGAGACTAACTCCCAATTGACAACACTTAGGAATCAGTTCATCATGGTCAGATTCATATCAACATTCAAGATCAGATTCATATCAGAACAACATTAAGATTCATCAAACTCAAATCACAATTTAAGCTTGAAACTCAATTCAGACCAAATATCATCAAAATAAAGATTCAGTGATTAAACTAACACACTTCTAGATTAAACCTAAACAAGAACAAATGAGCACTGTCAACATACTGAATGAAAACAAACTGACTTATATGAAAAAACATGGTGAATAACAATGAGAAAGGGAAATTTGAACAATTTGAAACAAATGATACCAACAGGCTTATTTCAGCACAAAATTAGAACAGAAAAATAAACAGGAGGGTAATCGACGACACTCAAGCAAAAATTAACCAATCGACAACATAAAAGCATTATCATGCTAATCTAACATTCAAACATATCAGACTAATCGGTGACACTTATTCAATCGATTACACAAATTATAACATATAACAATCGACAACAATGATAAAATTGGACCAAATAAAAGGTCTGATTCGAGAAAGAAAAGAGTAATCAATAAAAGACGAATTTGAACTCATCTTAAACAAACAAACAACGAAACATGAAAAACAAACAGGGAAACAGAAGAAATACCTCCAAACTCAAAAACTGGACGACCCTGACTTGGACTCTGACTCGGACCTTTAATTAAGGTCGAACGGACCTTAATCGAGTCTTCTCAACTGAGAACACTTCGACTAAGGTCCACTGGACACCCAACTTCCTTCAATTTGGACAGATTTCAACCTTTGGTTTTCTAGGGTTCTAGGGGGTTCGATTTGGGGTTCGAACAGTTCTGGTCTGATTCGAACCAAACCAACGGTGGTTTGGTGACGAGGGAGGTCAGGAAGATGTCCGGTATGAGTTTGGGACTGGTTGGGGTAGGTTTAGGTTTTGCTCGAATCTTCGATTGAAGATTCGAGAAGCTGGAGATTGATTCGAGGCAAACGGTTAGCGGATCTGTAACGAGGGTGGTCAGATGGCTTAGGGGTGTTAATTTGGTGACCGGCGGCGTTGTTGCCATCGGGTTTCAGGCGGAGGTGTAACAATGGCGGCTAGGGTTTGGGGGGTCATCTCTGAGAGAGACGATGAATAGGGGGTCTGGTTTGGGGCGTGGGGTAAAGGATTAGGGTTATATACGGAGGGGGTGGTTTAATCTCGGCCGTTGAATCAAGCACGATCAACGGCCTGGATCAATTCACTTAAAGGAAACGGTGACGTTTGGTCATGCATCGAGACTAGGGCGACCCGGGTTGAAATGGACCGGGTTATTGGGGAAGGCTGAGACCGTTAGATCATTGGGAATGGACGGCTCGGATCAACTTGCCTAAAATGGCGTCGTTTCAAATAATGCTGGGTTGAACTGAGCCTCTGATGGAAACAAATCAACGGCTTAGATCTGAGGCGCCGAGACGACGTCGTTTGGACTGTCTGAGAGACCAGGCTTATTGGATTGGATCATTTGATATGATTGGGCCTGATTTTGCATTGAAATTGGCCCAATTCCAATTTGGTCCAATTTTTCACTCTTTTCTTTTTTCCTTCCATTTTCTTTTAATTCCTAAAAATAAAAATTCCTAAATTAAATTATAAAACCAAGATTATTTTAAAAAGATATTAATTAACCCTTAACAATAATTAACACACAAGATCAAATATTGATTAAAATAAAATCACACAATTAAACAATAAAAATGACAAAGCTACCAAAAATTCATATTTTTGTGATTTTCATTCTTTAAAATAGGACATGGTTTAATTAATTCAAAAATGCATAATTAAATCCTAAATATGCATGCAACATGTATTTTTGGTATTTTTCAATTAATTAAAACAAGGTAAACATTCACAGACAAAAATAATTATCCAAAATGTCACGCAGAATTCTCAAAATTGTACCCAAAGGCAATTTATTTTATTTTTCGATTTCTTTTGGAGTAGTTTTCGTGAAACAATAATCACGTGCTCACAACTTCAACTAACTAGCATGGTCGAGGCATGAAGATAGATATAAAAAAAAATGGGGCACATGCTCTTTATAAGTTAACAAGTAGAGACATGGAAGAATACATGTACTTAAGTGCAATAAAACATATATACATGGATGCAATTATAACAACAGGAAGTAGGCATGATATTTACAACTACAAGTTACGCAAGTAGAAAGCATGGGCAACACAACAACAATTGAGATGGAGTATAAAGACAGAACAGAGACGACGAGTCACATAAGAACCATAAGTACGACAATAACAAGTCAAGGTAAAGACATGAAAATATCTGCAAGAAAAGGATATCACGACATAATGTATGTCCCTCGTCCTCACTTGCACAGAAACACCCTTCGTGCCATGAACTCGCAATAACATAAAAGCATAATAATATAAATGCAATGGCACAACATCACCCTTCGTGCTTTTACTCACAAATGATATGGCACGGCATCACCCTTCGTGTTTTTACTATCAATAATATGGTATGGCATCACTCTTCGTACTTTTATTCTCAGATAATATGGCACGGCATCACCCTTCGTGTTTTAACTATCAATAATATGGTATGGCATCACTCTTCGTACTTTTACTCTCAGATAATATGGCACGACATCACCCTTCATACTTTATACTCTTCCTTACCAGGCATATGTATATCAATGACAGACAAGGCAGGAAATATAAATAACGTCAAGGAGAGTGTTTAAACGAATATTCCAAATGAATCCCAATCACAACTTTCCAGGCCAACAATAGTTTAATAAACCCGCAAGAACCTTATTATTCAAGTATTCCAAGAACTCTCACAAATGATCCACTACACAAGTATAGAATCTAGTATCTTAAGAATATCGACTGTAGCAATGTATTAATAATTATACATAGTGATGACCGAATTAGGCACATCAATGTGTTCTCGGAACTCCATCAAATTTGATCAAGTTATAACAAGTTAAGTCTTAGTTCCTAACATTTAATACAATGATCTTAGTATCTAAGAGTCAAGTAAGGCATGAAATAAGAAGGTCACGTGATTCTACAAGACACGATTTACAACATAATTTACCCCTGAGCATGGTTAACTCTGGCACATGCATATATGCTCGTCACCTCATATATGTATCACCCCCGCATGTAACAAATAATATCAAATAGTAGGAAAAAGTCCCTCAACAAAGTTAGGCAGGAAACTTACCTCAATTGGGCTAACTTAATACTCAATTCAAATTTTTCCTTTACAAATTCGCCTCCGCTCGGCTCAATCTAACCAAAGACGGCTTATATATATCACACAATGTAAGGGGAAACAATTTCAATTAATGAAACTTTGATTTTTATTCAATTTTTAAAAAGTCAACTCTCGGGGTCCGCATGTCAAAATCCGGGTTCAAAGGTAGGTTTTGACTACCCATAGCCTCACGAGTCCAAATACGTATTTTATTTCAAATCTGAGTCCTATTAGACTCTCAAATCCCAAATTTTTATTTTTTTAAAAACTTTGACAAAATCCCCAAATTTTTTCCCTAGATTTCTCATGAATTTGATGTTAAATTTTATGTATAATCATGAAACGTAGTTGAGGATTGATTAGAGGTACTTACCCAATAATTTGGTATGAGAATCCCTTCACACAATTGCCTCCCATCGAAGCTAGGGTTCAAAACATAACAAAAATGAAGCTAAGACTCGGAATTCTCAGCATTTAGTAGGCTGCAGATGCCGCATTTACGATAGAGGGTTCGCAAATACGACCTCCGCAAATGCGATGACACCAGTACCAATACTCAAAATCATGAAAAATTATTCTGAGACCAATCTGAAATTCACCCGAGCTCCCGAGGCTCCAAACTAACCATGCACCCAGGTCTAGTAACACAACCCGAACTTGCTCGCGCGATCAAAACATCAACATAACCTCTTGTCACGACCCAAAAACTAACCCTGTCGTGATGGCGCCTACCGTGGTACTAGGAAAGTCAACACATTATCAAAACAATTCGATATTCTCATTTCAAAGATAATTCCAAAGCTATTTAATATAAAATCTTCATAAAGGAGTTCAAATCAAAACAAAAGTGCGGAAATGAAAGACCGATATCAGGATGTTACTAATCATGAGCATCTACTACAACTGTTTGACAATATCAAGACTAACATAGTGTGGAAATAACTGAATACAACTAAGGGAAGATAAAGAGGGAGGAAAGTAGGGTTGCGATCACCAAGCAGCTGCTTTGGTAACTCCGATGGATCTGCAACTGAATAATCAACACCCGCTACCATGTCGAGAAATGCCTGGATTTGCACATAAGTTACAGGGAGTAACGTGAGTACGCCAACTCAGTAAGTAACAACAATAAATAAAGACTGAGAAGTAGTGACGAGCAATAATGCAAGTAAAGTTCATATCACAAAAACTCGGTAAAATACGGCACACTTTTAAAACCATAGTTCGAATCAAATCAGTTTGTTTAGATCTAGTTCCAGTAAAATCGTTTTAAAACAGCTTTCAACAGTTTTTGAACAAAGATTTAATGCAAAAGTGAGCAAAATGATGAAATCATAAACAGCCCCTCGGGCAAACATCACTCATTGATAGCCCTTCGGGTAAACCTCACCATCGCTCGTATACAACCCCTCGGGCAAACCTCACCATCACTCATGCCTCCCAGTCACTCAGCACTCAGCACTCGGCATTCACACTAAGTAGGTACCTGCGCTCAGTGGGGGTGTGTACAGACTCCGGAGGGGATCCTTCAACCCAAGCACTAAATCAAGTCAATCATGGCATAAATCAATGAGGCCCTCAGCCTATATCAAACATGTCGCAGCGTGCAGCCCGATCCCATAAATATCCTAAAAAATCAGGCCTCAGCCTCACTCAGTCATAAACCTCTCCAGCCTCTCGGGCTCTTAGAAAAATAAAGTATTCAGCCCAAACACATTTATATGATACATCAAAACAGAGTAATCGAGACTGAGTTATGCAGTAAATAAGTATAAACATGACTGAATATAGATTTCCAATCGAAAACAATGAGAGGATAGCAAGAAAAGACCCCTCAGGGTCCAAACAATTACACTAGCATAAGTCTTAAATATGGTATCCAACCTGATTTACAAAAATTATTTCTAAAACACGTAAGAAGCATGTAGATTCAACAAAATATAAAACTTTACAATTGATACGAGACAGACCAGGTTACAATCTCCAACGGTGCACACCCATACGCCCGTCACCTAGCATGTGCGCCACCTCCAAATAGTAAAATGATATAAAAATTTGGGGTTTCATACACTCAGGACCAGATTACAATCGTTACTTACCTCAAACCGATCAAATCTTTACTCCGCTATGCTTTTTTCCTTCGATTCAACCTCCAAATGCTCTGAATCTATTCACAACCAGTACAATACTATCAATATACGCTAATAGAATGAATTCCACAAGAAAACTATCAAATTAGACCCCAAACCAGAAATCGACTCAAACCCGGCGCCCCGACTCACTTCTCGAAATTCGACAAAAATTACAAAACTTAAAAGCCCATTTACTCATGAGTCCATACATATGAAATTTATCAAAATCTGACTTCATTTGGTCCCTCAAATCAAACACTCCAAAATCCCAAGCCCTAACCCCTCATTTTTACCTCTAATTTCCACTAATTAATTGATAAAACAACGGAAAATACCATAGATAGGAGTATTAGGGCTCAAGAAACTTACCTCACTGAAAACCCTTGAATCTCCCTTCAAAATCACTCCAAAAGCTCCAAAAACCGACTTGAAAATGGTGGAAATGAACCAAAATTCGCGAAGTGTTCTATTTATACTTTCTGTCCAGGCCTTTTGCACCTACGGCTAAATTTGCACACCAGCGCAAGAACCTCCTCACCTGCAGAACATCATTAAATCCCCCAACTTCTAACATGCGCTCCATATCTGTATTTGCAACTATACAGGTGCGGAAAAGACCTCGCACCTGCGGCCACTGCCTGGCCTCCTCGCTTCCGCTTTTGCGGGCACCTATCCGTATCTGCGGTTTCGTAGATGCGACCTCTCCTACGCATCTACTGACCCAGCCTATCTCAACTCCGTACACACCTGCGAACTCCCCACGCGCTCCTGCGACCTCGCATCCGCGGCTCCCCTTCCTCAGGTGCGGAAAACACCAACAGTTTCAGAAACCAGCAAAACCAGCTATCTCCCAACACCAATAATTGATCTGTTAACCACCCGAAACACACCTGAGGCCCTCGGGACCTTAACCAGTCATACCAACAAGTCATATATCAACATTAGAACTTAGTCGAACCTTCGGAACACTCAAAACAATATCAAAACACCAAATTACCCTCAGATTCAAGCATACGAATATCTAAACTTCCAAATCCCCAAACGACGTCGAAACCTACCAAACCACATCCGAATGGCCTCAAATTTTTACACACACGTCACAAATGACACTACGAACCTACTCCAAATTCCGGAATTTTATTCCGACCCCGATATCAAAAATTTTCACTGCCGACCAAAATGATCAAATTTTCAACTTTCGTCAATTCAAGCCTAATTCTACCACAGACCTCCAAATCACATTCCGGACGTGCTCCTAAGTCCAAAATCACCTAATGGAGCTAACAGAACCATCAGAATTCAAATCCGACATCGTTTACACATAAGTCAATATTCGATTGATTTTTCCAACTTAAGCTTCTCAAAAAGAGACTAAGTGTCTCAAATTCTCTCTAAAACCACTCCAGACCCGAGCCAACTGACCCGACATATCAAAATATAGCTGAAGAACACAAAAAGAAGCAGAAGTGGGAGAAATGGGCTATAACTCCTGAAATAACTGGTCGGGTCGTTACACCTCTAAAAGCACGAATCGGGCGCCAAAACGCATGAAGATCAAAGCAAACTTCAAGAACTTCAAGAATCACAACCAAGCGTTCTAACCATATCAAATCCAACTCCAAATGGCTCCAATTTTGCAGACAAGATCCATATGACGACACAAACCTACTCGAAGCTTCAAATCACGCATAACAACCTCGAAACGACGAATCGCACCTCAAGTCAAAATCAATGAACTTTGAAACTTCAACTTCTACAACCGATGCCGAAACCTATCAAAACACGTCCGATTGACCTCAAATTTTGTACACATGTCACATTTGATATTACAGACCTACTCCAACTTCCAGAATCAGAATCCTCCCCTGATATCAAAAAGTCTACTCCCAGTCAAACTTCCCAAAAATCCAACTTTCGCCATTTCAAGACTAATTCGACTACGGATCTTCAAATTACAAATCCGGACACGCTCCTAAGTCCAAATTACCCAACAGAGCTAACAGAACCGATGAAACTCCATTCCGAGGTCAAATGCTAAAAAGTCAAACTTGGTCAAGTCTCCCAATTTAGAGCTTAAATCTTGAAGTTCATTCTTCCAAATCGATTTCGGATAACTTAAAAACCAACACCAACGATTTAGCCAAGTCATAATACATCATGCGGAGATACTCGAGCCCTCAAAATATCGAGTGAAGTACATATACTCAAAACGCCTAATCGGGTCGTTACATCCAAGCTCACATAAGCAGCAGTTCATGTTCCCATCAGCGAGTTTCTAAATTCCAATACTTGTAACTATGCTTGCTGACGAAAAAAAATCCTAGGTTTAGTGTGATAAAAATGTAATATCATGCAAAAATATTGTAGTAGTTAATATCTTGATTTTAATATCATGCTACGTACAATTGAAATGCTCAAAGATCATATAATCTTAATATAATTAGGTAGCTTTTAGACATAGATTCGGTTGAAACTTTAAAAAAGAATTTTTTAAGTTGTATTGTGAAATAGTTTTTGGAAGTCGAAATTATGTTTGACGTGCGATTTACTTGAAAAAAAGTTGATGTTTTGTGAGCGAAAGAAAGTTAAAATTTTTTAAAAGCTGACCAAATCCATGAATAAACAATATTTTCATTTTTTCTCGAAAAAAAAAGAGTCAAAATTTATTGGCAAAACGGGAGCTCAAATTCATCACTAAGTTCATGTCTGCATAACAGTTGAACAACAAAGACAGCCAACTGGATAAACCTTCTAAGCTAATTGTTCACTACAATTCATAAGAATAGTATTTTTAATATTTATAGAGTATTAATGGTGTTCAATTAATTTTTTTTACCTTTTTAACTGTTGTTTCAAGTATCTAAATATACTTAATTTTGTTATAAATATATTATATTATGGATGTTCATTTAGTACTCCGTTGTAAATAAGTTTCTTGAAGAAGCTTATCCATATGGGACTCCACCGTAAATATGTTTATCTATTTAGTACTCTATTGGAAAGAAGCTTATCACTTCAGTACCCGGTTATGGATAAATATTACCCCCGGTAGAAGATTATCCATACCGGGTATAATAAGTTTATCCTTTCAGTACCCAGTTATAGATAAATATTACCCCCGGTAGAAGATTATCCATACCGGGTATAATAAGCTTATCCTTTCAGTACCCAGTTATGGATAAATACCGCTGGTAGAAGATTACCAATACCGGATATAATAAGCTTATCCTTTCAGTACCTAGTTATGGATAAACATTACCCCCGGTAGAAGATTATCCATATCGGGTGTAATAAGTTTATCCTTTCAGTACTCCGTTATGGATAAACATTGCTCTCAGTAGAAGATTATCAATATCTGGTATAGTAGCAGCTTACACAACAACTTCCTTTCTTCTATAAATAGAAGAGATTTCAGTTCATTATGTACATCAGTTTGAATTCGAATAATATATCAGTTTCTCTCTATACTTGTCTTTACTTTATAGTCTTTATTTTATAACACGTTATCAGCACGAGACTCTGCCATCTCGAGCAAATATTTTGAAAGTATCTGAGGTAAGAACTTTCTTTTCCTAAACAATGTCAAATCTTTCTAAACTTGAATTTGTAGCCCTGGATATATCGGGCAAAAACTACATGTCTTGGGTGCTTGATGCTGAAATTCATCTTGATGCGATGGGTCTGGCAGACACCATCAAGGATAAAAATCAGGCATCAAACCAAGACCGTGCCAAAGCAATGATATTCCTACGCCATCACCTTGATGAGGGCCTGAAAATGGAATATCTCACTATTAAAGATCCAGTCATACTGTGGAATAATTTGAAAGATAGATATGACCACCTGAAGATGGTCGTTCTTCCACAGGCACGTTATGATTGGACTCATCTAAGGCTACAAGATTTTAAATCTATCAGTGAGTATAATTCTGCTATGTTCAGAATTATTTCCCAATTGAAATTATGTGGTGATAATATTACTGATCATGATATGTTGGAGAAAACTTTCACCACTTTTCATGCCTCGAATATGCTCCTGCAGCAGCAATATCGAGAGATGGGATTTAAAAAGTATTCTGAACTTATCTCACATCTTCTTATAGCAGAGCAACATAATGGGCTATTAATGAAAAATCATGAAAGCCGACCTATTGGTTCTTGTCCATTCCCTGAAGTGAATGAGACGAACTTCCACCAAGCTAAACGTGGAAGAGGTCGTGGCCTCAGTCGTGGTCGGGGAAGAAACCCCAATCATGGTAATAATAATGCACCAAAGAAGCCTCATCACCACCAGCAGTGGAAAAGGAAGGAACAAAAGCATGAAGCGGTGCAAGCGCCAAATGCAGAAAATACATGCTATAGATGTGGAGGAAAAGGGCACTGGTCACGTACCTGTCGTACGCCAAAGCACCTGGTTGAGCTTTATCAAGCCTCCCTGAAGAAGACAGAGAAAAATGCTGAAGCAAATTTTATTTCTGAAGATAATTTAGATTTCATGCATTTGGATGTAGCTGATTACTTTGTACTCCCAGAAGGAGAAACAAGTCATGTAATCGGTAGTGAATCTGTAGAAATATAAATATTTTAATTTTTGTTGTTTGTAATAGATAGTATGGTTATGTAATTGTTGTACATAAATAAAAGTTATGCTTTGATAATGATGTTTACTATAATATATTTTATTTATGTTATTTTGAAGAATATGGATAACCCTCAAATTATGTTTGGATCAAAGACAAATCATGAAGATATTTGTGTTATTGATAGTGGAACAACTCATGCCATATTCAACGATCAGAAATACTTTTCTTATTTGCATAAGGAAAAAGCAAATGTTTCAACAATTTCTGGTAATATAAGTTTGATTGAAGGCTCCGGAAGAGCCATAATATTTCTGTCTAAGGGAACAAAACTTATTATAGACAATGCATTGTTCTCCTCCAAGTCCCGAAGAAACTTGTTGAGTTTTATAGATATCCGCCGAAATGGGTATCATGTTGAGACAATAGATGAAATGAACAGGGAATATCTTTGTATTACAAAGAATATTTCTGGCCAGAAATGCATTGTAGAAAAGTTACCAACTTTATCTTCTGGCTTATACTATTCAAAAATTAGTACAATTGAAGCACACTCTATCGTAAACCAGAAGTTTACGGATTCAAATACTTTTGTGCTTTGGCATGGCCGTTTGGGCCATCCCGGATCAATAATGATGAGACGAATTACTGAAAATTCGAGTGGGCATCCATTAAAGAACTTGAAGATTCTTACAAATGACGAATTTTCTTGTGATGCTTGTTATCAAGGAAAAATGATCACTAGACCATCACCAATGAAGGTTGGTATTGAATCCCCTGCCTTTTTAGAGCGTATACATGGGGATATATGTGGACCTATTCACCCACCAAGTGGGTTGTTTAGATATTTTATGGTCCTAATAGATGCATCTTCAAGATGGTCTCATGTGTGCCTACTATCATCTCGCAACCTGGCGTTTGCAAAGCTATTAGCCCAAATAATTCGATTAAGGGCACAATTCTCAGATTATCCTATAAAGGCTATTCGCCTTGATAATGCTAGAGAATTCTCATCTCAAGCTTTTGATGATTATTGTCTATCCGTTGGGATAAAAGTTGAACATCCCGTAACTTATGTTCATACTCAAAATGGCCTTGCAGAGTCATTTATTAAACGCCTGCAATTGATGGCAAGATCACTACTTATGAAAACAAAATTGCCCACTACTGCTTGAGGCCATGCTATCTTGCATGCAACATTACTTATTCGTCTCAGACCGACACATTATAATAAATATTCTCTGTCACAATTAGTTTTTGGTCATGAACCAAATATTGCCCATCTACGAATTTTCGGATGTGCTGTATATGTGCCAGTAGCACCACCACAACGTAGTAAGATGGGACCACAGAGAAGGATAGGAATATATGTTGGGTTTGAATCACCCTCTATTATTCGCTATCTTGAACCATTGACAGGAGATTTATTTACTGCTCGATTTGCAGATTGTCGGTTTGATGAAACAAATTTTCCACAATTAGGGGGAGAGAAAAAGGAAATCAAAAGAGAAATTGTGTGGAAAATTTCATCATTATCTCACTTTGATCCCCGTACCCCTATATGTAATCAGGAGGTCCAGAAGATCATCCATTTACAGAATATAGCAAATCAAATGCCAGACGCATTTACTGATTTGAAAAGGATAACTAAGTCACATATCCCAGCAGAGAATGTGCCTATCCGAATTGATGTCCCAGTAGGACCATCTACTAGCATGAGAGATAGTGAACCTAAAGCACGCCTGAAGCGTGGTAGGCCTTTGGGTTCTAAGGATCGAAATCCTCGAAAAAGAAAATCGACAAATGATCAAAACGATACTATGAAGGGATCTCCTGAAGAGACCCAAAATCTGATTAGTTCTGAGATTCCTGAAGAAATCAATGAACCCGAAGCTCATGTGAGTGAGGAACTTTTAATAAGTTCGATCGGTGATGGGATTAATTTAAATCGATCTGAAATAGTGGTGGATAATATTTTTGCATATAATGTTGCACTTAATATTATGCAAGATAGTGAGGATCTTGAACCTCGATCTGTCGAAGAATGTCGACAAAGATCTGATTGGCCAAAATGGCAAGAGGCAATTCAATCGGAATTGAAGTCACTTGCTAAAAGAGAGGTCTTTGGACCAGTAGTCCAAACACCTGCTGGTATAAAACCAGTTGGTCATAAATGGGTTTTTGTGCGAAAAAGGAATGATAAAAATGAAGTTGAAAGATACAAAGCTCGCCTTGTTGCACAAGGATTCTCACAACGACCTGGAGTCGATTTTGATGAAACATATTCACCTGTTATGGATGCCATAACATTTCGATATCTCATCAGTTTAGCACTACATGAAAAGCTTGAAATACATCTAATGGATGTAGTTACAGCTTATCTGTACGGTTCACTTGATAATGAAATTTATATGAAAATCCCTGAAGGATTTAAAATGCCTGAAGCAAAATCTCAGGAAATGTATTCAATCAGATTACAAAGATCTTTGTACGGTTTAAAACAATCTGGGCGCATGTGGTATAATCGCCTTAGTGAATATTTGCTGAAAAAAGGTTACATAAATGATGTTATTTGTCCATGTATTTTTATAAAGAAAATGGCATCAAAATTTGTTATACTTGCTGTTTATGTTGATGACATAAATCTTGTTGGAACTCCAGAAGAGCTCCAAAAGGCAATTGAATATCTTAAGAAAGAATTTGAGATGAAAGATCTTGGAAAGACAAAACTTTGTCTTGGTCTGCAAATTGAACATTTAGCAGACGAGATCTTTATCCATCAATCTGCCTATACAGAAAGGGTCTTAAAACGCTTTTACATGGACAAAGCGCACCCATTGAGTACACCAATGGTTGTTCGATCACTTGAAGTGAATAAGGATTTGTTCCGACCTCCAGAAGAGGACGAGGAACTCCTTGGTCCCGAAGTACCCTATCTCAGTGCAATTGGTGCACTAATGTATCTTGCTAATGCTACAAGGCCTGACATAGCATTTTCTGTTAATTTACTAGCAAGATATAGTTCTTCTCCTACACGGAGACATTGGAACGGGATTAAGCATATATTGCGATATTTAAAGGGAACTCTTGATATGGGTTTGTTTTATGCTAACAAAGATAGTGCAGACCTTGTTGGTTATGCAGATGCAGGTTATTTATCTGATCCCCATAAAGCTCGATCTCAAACCGGCTACGTATTTACATATGGAGGTACTATCATATCATGGCGCTCCACAAAGCAATCTATTGTTGCTACTTCTTCAAATCACGCTGAGATAATAGCTATTCATGAAGCAAGTAGGGAATGCGTATGGTTGAGATCAATAATTCATTTTATTCGAGAAAAATGTGGTTTGGAATGTGAGAAAAGACCCACAATTTTATACGAAGACAATGCTGCATGCATAGCCCAATTGAAGGGAGGATTTATAAAAGGAGATAGAACGAAGCACATTTCACCAAAATTATTCTACACACACGATCTTCAGAAAAGTGGTGACATTGATGTGTAACAAATCCGTTCAAGTGATAATCCAGCAAATTTATTCACTAAATCCTTGCCAACTTCAACTTTTGAGAAGATGGTATACAAGATTGGAATGCGGAGACTCAAATATTTGAAACAAGGTTTTCATCAGGGGAGTAAAATACGCGATGCACTCTTTTTCCCTTACTAAGGTTTTTTCCCATGGGGTTTTCCTTATAAGGTTTTTAATGAGGCACCTAGCAATACGTCTTACTAAATATGTGTACTCTTTTTCTTCACTGGGATTTTTTCCCACGTGGTTTTTCCTAGTACGGTTTTAATGAGGCACATTATCTTTTAATGAACATCCAAAGGGAAATGTTATAAATATATTATATTATGGATGTTCATTTAGTACTCCGTTGTAAATAAGCTTCTTAAAGAAGCTTATCCATATGGGACTCCACAGTAAATATGTTTATCTATTTAGTACTCTATTGGAAATAAGCTTTCTGAAGAAGCTTATCATTTCAGTCTCCGGTTATGGATAAATATTACCCCCGGTAGAAGATTATCCATACCGGGTATAATAAGCTTATCCTTTCAGTACCCAGTTATGGATAAACATTACCCCCGGTAGAAGATTATCCATACCGGGTATAATAAGCTTATCCTTTCAGTACCCAGTTATGGATAAACATTACCCCCGGTAGAAGATTATCCATATCGGGTATAATAAGCTTATCCTTTCAGTACTCCGTTATGGATAAACATTGCTCTCAGTAGAAGATTATCCATATCTGGTATAGTAGCAGCTTACACAGCAGCTTCCTTTCTTCTATAAATAGAAGAGATTTCAGTTCATTATGTACATCAGTTTGAATTCGAATAATATATCAGTTTCTCTCTATACTTGTCTTTACTTTATAGTCTTTATTTTATAACAAATTTGG
The DNA here is from genome assembly GCF_000393655.2 of Nicotiana sylvestris. Classification (NCBI taxonomy): domain Eukaryota; kingdom Viridiplantae; phylum Streptophyta; class Magnoliopsida; order Solanales; family Solanaceae; genus Nicotiana; species Nicotiana sylvestris. The sequence continues at coordinate 151,978,209 of NC_091066.1, read as the reverse complement.
TGTTGTAGCAGAGTTCTAAGATATCAGACAAAAGTGGGACCCACTGTCACTGTGGGTAGGATGAGGTTTCTAAAAAGGTTTTCTTTTTCTTTCTTCTAGGGCTTAGGTACTTTTATTAAAATGCCCTCGTAATTTAGGTATGTTTACTGAAGTAGAGAGGGAAAATACATTTGATTATTCTGATTGGTCTATACTAACTTAAAGTATACTGTACTGAGTAATTTGTAAGCCTTTGATTAGGTGCCCTGTACTGTACTGTGTAATAATAAAATAAGCAAGTACAAAATACCATTAGATTTTGACGTACCAACATGGTATTTTGTAGCAGCCCAATTTAATTTTTTCCCTATTCGGAGTTCACTATTTACATTGGGGTCTGACTAAGTGGCATTTGGACATAAGAATTGTAAAATTTTAAAAAAAGGTGAAAAAAAATTTCAAGTAAAAATGGTATTTCAAATTGAGAGTTGTGTTTGGACATGAATATAATTTTGGGTTGTTTTTGAAGTTTTGTGAGTGATTTGGGTGAAATTTTGAAAAACAGGTTTTTGGAGTTTTTCAAATTTTCAAAAATTTCCAAAATGCATTTTCAAGTGAAAATTGGAAATTTTATGAACAAACGTTGATTTCAGAAAAAAAGTAAATTTTTTTTGAAAAAAAGGAAAAAATTTCTTATGTCCAAACGGGCTCTAATTTAAAGTCATATTGAGAAATTTCACTTTGAGAATAAAATGTTTCTTACCAAAGAAAACTTATTTTCAAGGCTCGAAATATCTTTGATTAATAATAAGGGAGTACTTGTACTTACTCATAATAAGGCTCGAAATTAGATATTTCGGTTCGGTATTTTCAGTATTCGATTTCTTAAAATCCTATACCAATACCGTACCTAATTAAATTCGGTATGATTAGGTTTTTCTCCTTTCGGTTTCGGTTTATTCGGTTCGGTAACTTCGGTTTATTCGGTTTGAATACTAACTAGTGCATAGAGTCATACACTCTAATATTCTTAATTAAAGTACTCAAAAATACAAAACCGAAAATATTTTTTGACAAAAATATTTTTCAAAACTAGCAAATATCGACCCAAATATAGAAAATTCTACATAAAAGAATATTTGATCATTAGAAATATCTTGTTACTTGTTTAAAGTTAATTGATGAACTTTGAGAATAAAGGAAAGTAAAATTTTAGATTTTTTATATTTATGTTATAATTAGTAATATGTGTTTTGTGTAATATAATATATATTTCGGTACAGTATCAGAATTTCGGTATTTTATTTTAAAATACCAAATATCATACATGATACCAATTTTTTTTTTTAAAAAAAAGCTTAAACCAAATACCATACCAAATACCAAAATACCGTATACCAAATATCAAAATTTTTGGTTTCAGTACAGTAATTCGATATTTACCAAATTATGCCCAGCCCTAGTTGTAGCACAGCTGCACAAGGACTTATAAGAAAATCCAAACAAACCCCAATTTTTTTTTAAAAAAATAAGTTTGATGAAATTGTTAACTTTAGAAATCGTACCCTAGTGGACCCCCTTTTATATATTAAATAGGCGTTTGGACATTGATTTGACTGAAACTTAAAAAAGAGTTTTTAATGTTGTGTTGAAAAATAGTTTTTGGAAGTTGAAATTATGTTTGGACACGCATTTTACTTAAAAATATTTTACTTATGTTTGAAACTTGAAAATTTTTCTTCAAATTTTGTTAAAAACTGATCAAATTTTATAAATAAGTAATATTTTCATTTTAATAAATAAATAAATAATATTTATCCCAAACGGGAGCTTATCGCATTGCTATTTCAAATAGTCAAATAATTTATTCTTTGTTATAATTTTTTGCATATTTTTTTTTTAAATGCGCTCATTAACTTTTGTGATTAATAGTAACTTTTGTGTAGCACTTAGATACATAACTTTCATTTTAAAATAAATTAAGAAGTCAATGTTCAATTTCCAAACGAAAATTAGTTGGTTTTTATTTTCTTATTATGAACTAATGTTCTTTTGGGACACATGGTGTAAAATTTGTGAAATGGACTTTGAAAGAATATTTGCAGCACTAAAACATTGTAACTTCAATTGCATAATATTCTGAATTACTAATAATCTTGAGCTCTATCTTAATGAAAGCTTATTAGTTGTAGATTGTCTTGAAACATTAGCTTGCCTAGGTAAATTAGACCAATTGATTTGATATTTAGCTAAACAATAATCTTGAGCTCTAATATGATTTTCATTTACTCACACTTAGTTGGCGAGCTATATTTTCTCTAAATAACTAAAATCTTGATAGTGACTTTTGACCTAAAAGATGAAGATAAAAACTATTATTAAAAAAAAGACGAAATAATTAGAATGGTTGGTTCACATTTTAATTATAGGTACTAGGTAACAAAATAATAGCGTTGCTAATGGCAGTCAAAGGTAGGTTTCTTTTTTTTTTTCTTCTTCCCAAAATGGAAATTAGCATGTATCTCCTCAATTTATTTCAGATTAAACTTTTATAGAAATTTCAAACACATGGAAACACAAGCAAAAAAATTATAATTACACAAATATTATTATTTATTTAGTCTAAGCAGTCCAACATAATTTTATGTATTACACTCAACGCCATATTAGGAATTAAAAATAAAATAAAATAGAGATTTATATTAGAAGTTAATAAATACGTAAGTCAGTTTGAAATTAATTTTTAATAATAACAACGTAATAAGATTCCACAAATCATGAAAATGATATAAAGTTGGTAGGATACACTTTGAGCCAAAAAAAGAGATGCGTACATTACCAAAACTACCCTTCCTTTTTTAGCAGTGTTACAGAATTTACCAACCTAAAGCTAGGTAGTCACAGTCAAAAGTTGATTTCTGAATGGACATATTATAAAGTTATTGCTCCTATTTACTTAAGTTTGTTCATCTCTTTTGACTATTCAAACAAAATTTATTGCGAAATTATTAAAGTAATAATCTTTAAGTCAATGGGTTGATCAAATAAATGAGCTTTATATAATCCAAAATGTAAGACTTAAAACATATAGTATTTTGAATCTACTAGATATAAGCAGTCAGCCTGGATAATTTATTTTTTTGCAAGTCTTTTCTGTTTTTATATTTTTTTTCCTAGGTGCTGGTCAATTAAGATTTGACAATATCAAATAATTGGCATATGTGCAGGAGCACACTGAAAAAAGAAACGAACTTAACAGAAAATGTGAAATGCATCATGCAACTCAAATGCATATACAACTTTGATAGGTGAATAAAATTTGAATAAGTAAATATGATTTCAATTGGCCATTTGAATTTCTTTTACCATGGCCACTGTGCTCTTGAGATTAATGAATATAAAAGAAAGAAAAGTTTGTCAACTTCCTACCTCCCTGAGAACCAGTACTAAATGAGGTATTTATACATAGCTGGAGGGAGCTACCTGAATAGGCTAAAGGATAGTTAAGGATGGATAAATTACTTGCAATTCTCATCTTCCAGGGCATAAACAACAAAAAGGATATACCAATTTTGAAAACAAACAAGAATACATGTCTAATTTAGGAATGATAAGGTTGTACAGAGCTAATGTAAATGAAGTCCTTCATGATCTTAGATTTATAAGAATTGGGTGGCTGTATATTGTTTGAGGAAAGCTAGGCTTAAAGTCCTCTTCCTTATGTAATCGTGTTTAAGCATATAACCTTTTCCACCCAGAAACCAAGCAGGGAGGTTCCTTTACAAAAAAGACCGCTATTACAAAATGGTGAAAAACTAAATATCATCTTGAACAGGGAACTGCTTCGATCATAGTTGAAGACTGGTAAAATCCATTCAAACCATCAAAGGAAGAATAAGATTAGAGTAGAGTGCTAGTACAATATAGGAATGCAAAACAAGAGAAACAAATTGTTTAAATACTAATACCAAATTGGCTCGAAAATAGCATTGTGTGATATTTTTTTTTTTTGGGTAAGTAGCATAAGTTCCTGTGTAATTCTAATCTTGATGCTCTTCTCCCAAGCAATCCATAAAATCTCAAGCAACTTGACGTACGATGTTATCAATTAGTTGATCTATTAGTGTGCCTAAAACATAGCAACATTCATATTAAACTTTACATAAGTCACCTCACATCATTGTTACAAAATGAGCTTAACTAATTAACACATTGGCTTTATTATCTCACATATTTATATTATTAACTCAAACACTCAAGATTATAAAAAATATCACGTGAAAGCATTCAAATATCCGAAGATTGAAAGAAACACATATCCTTGCATTAAAAGTTATCGCATTGAATAATGAAATGCCAGCCTTAATATCTTGCAATATAGCTTTTAAAGAATCCATTTGGAACTCCAAATCTTGCCCCTTCTTTAAATAACCTCTGTAAGCACGTGATTTTTTGCTTTACGAGCAATCGCTCCAAAAGAAAATAAAAATAGTGACAAATGATTTCGCTGTACAATTTTTCGATCTTTCCGTGACATGTGTTGTTAGTCGTTTGTGAGTCTGTCCATTTTGCATCTAGTCCTTATCAAACAAAAATACAAAAAATATATGCGGCGTTAAGAGAAAATTCAAAAAAAATAATAATATAAATATACGTGCATCGTCCGTTTTAGGTTGTGATTTAACTTACTTGGTATGATAATTATGTTGAAATGACATATTGTTATTTGTTTTAATTTCATTTGTTTTATTAATTATTTTTATTTTTATTTTTATTTTAAATTGGAAAACAAAAGAAGTTGAAATCAGTTGGGCCCAAAAAATAAGACAAAAACAGGCCCAAACCAACGATCTGACCCGGTCCAAACCCAGCCTGCCCAGGCACGGACTCAAACGACGTCGTATCGGCGTCCCCATTTGAAGCCGTTGATCTGATTCAAAGGAACGGTCCAGATCAGGTTGTCCAACTCACCTCAACGACGCCGTTTCAGGCAAGTTGAATCTGAGCCGTCCAACCTCATTGATCCAACGGTCCCTGGTTCCCTCATGACCCGACCTATTTAGCCGGTTTAACCCAACCCCTCACCTAAACCAAAACGACCCCGTTCCCATACCAAACGACCCCGTCCTGTTACCCACCAATAGATCTAAGCCGTTCAGATCACTTGATCTAACGGCTCCAATCTCTCTTCCCCTTCCATATATAAACTTGACCCTTTACCCCGCACCCCCTATCCGAACCCCCCCTTTCAGTCATCTCCTTCCCCGAACCCTGAAACCCCCAAACCCTAACGCCGCCCTGGTTTCCTTTCCACCAAAACCCGGCGGCACGAACGCCGGTGACCACCCCCTTCACACCCCTAAAGCATCCAACCACCCTGAACACGAATCCACTAACCACGAACCTCGAATCACTTTCGTTCGTCTCGAATCTTCATTTGAAGATTTGAGTCGAACCCGGATCTATGCCAAATCATCCCATCTTCATACCAGACACTCCCCTGACCTTCCTCGTGACCAAACCAAACTTGGTTTGGTCCGAATCTACCCACAACTCCCAAAAATCCAGATCTGGAAATCCAGACTTTAGAACACATGCACTTGGGGAATCCGGCCGGTTTGGACATAGGTTTGAGGTCTAATAGACCTTAATCAAGGTGTTCTCATGTGAGAACACCCTGATTAAAGTTTGTTCGGCCTCAAAAGTTCGAAGTCGAGTTTGATTTGAGTCCGTTTGATTTCAAACTTTTTCAGTAAGTTTCCTTTTCTCTTTGTTTGGTTCTAATTAAGTTGTCAGCATATTTCTTTGTGTTTGTTTGTTATTTTGTTATTTTTCATTCGGATTTCTTCCATCTCTGTTAAAGGCCTTTTATTTGGCCAATTGTCTTCTGTTTGTGTTCTGAATATACCCTGTGATATACGTGTTCATCAATTAGATTAATCGTCAAGCGAGTTTAATTCATATAAGTTCCCAGTGTTTGAACAAATTTATCTGAGGTCATTCGGGACTCTATACGTGTTGTTTATATGAACGATTGATTGTTATGTGTTACGATTAATATAGTCGAGTCGATATATGTCGTCAATTAGTTTCAATCGTTAATGGTAACAACTTGATTCGTATTGCTTATTTCTGCTGTGATCGTATTTGAGTCTCATTAGGAACTGAATTGTATTGCCTGTTGATTTTGTTCAAATTAAATTAAAAGAACATCTAGGGGAAAGGTTATAATGGCAGATTCAGATTTTGGTTTTTAAACACAATGCCATTTGGTTTGGACTGTGGGCAGCATGTGTATGGTTTGCTTTAAGGAATTAAAATAATCGGACAGCATGTGCTGTCAGATTATATTCCTACTGCCCATACTTTGTTTAAACAAACAAGTGATCAGTACACTTTAACAACCAAAAAGAGAGAGGGGCTGTCAGGGATTTCATGGGGGCTTGGTTATTTAAAACAAGTGAGTGGAAAAGCAACATGGGGGGGGGGCAATTTTGAGTTGTAAAACAGACTGTAAAGTGTTAAGGTTAGGCTATAAAAGAGGAGACCATCCGTTAGAAAAGGGGGTTGATTTTCGAGTCTTGAGAGAGTCTATGAGTAAGAAAACTGGAAAAGGAAAAAAAACAGGAATAAATTTCAGAACATTGTGAAGGAGTATTGCCTAGAAGAAACTGTGTAAGAATCCAGTTTGATCAGGTTGTCTTCGTGGCTTTGCTTTTTCTGTCGTTTGCCAAGTTTTCTTGTGGTCATTGGATTTCTGTTGCTGTTACATTCAACATTCTGGGCTGTTATTTCCTACTCTGTTTTACTGGGATTGTCCATTTGTTGTTCGACTCTTTGCTGAGCTTCATCATTATTGGCTGGTTGTTTGTTGCTGTGTTGTTGCTGTGAATCTGCTGATTGCTGTTGTTTGCTGTGTGCTACTCAGCTGACCCTTTTCCTTCTTCTTCTGTTCCTCTACATCAGGTACACAACCAAGGCACTATCAAATGTAATTAGAACATTGAGCATGAATGCAAAAGAAAGGAAAAAGACTTGAAGTTGATTTTCATATATATACTGTTATATTAGATATCATGTATTGTATGATAATTTTCATTCTTGTATTGACAATCGAAGCAGCCTATATGCCTAATGTATATTAATATAAGTTAGCTAAATGGTAGCTTACATATGTATGCTGATAGGTGATAATATGTTCAATGAGATATGTTGCATTTCAGATTCTAGTTTACTTTGCAGTATATGTTGATATGTATACCAAGTATGAACACTGTACATCCTGGATTAAGTTCTTCCTTTTTCGGATTGATGGTCTCATATAACTAGTAAACCACCTGTTAAGACAAAGAATACCAAACTTGCAATATCAACCCCGTAAAGGTCGAGTTCAGACCAAAACAGGCCTAGCCGGCCTGCTTCGAGCAAGCAGTGGCCCAGGTTTGGCCCATCACGCATGGGTCGAATTTGGGCCCATGACTACTTATTCGACTGACTGTGCGCGCAGCCTTGTTCCTGATTTTAGCATTTCCGAATTCTGTCATAAAATAACTTGCAAGCATTAATTAATTAGGATTATCTACTGCTTTCGATTGATAGAGACAAACACGACAAGAAACGTAGTTGCTATAGGATATCCTTTAAAAATAAGAATGAGATGAGCCTCGCCGAATAAAAACACAGATTGCGGGGCCCTCAGTAAATACTTGTTTTAAATTACTTAGAATTCAGGAGGGCCGCTTAGTGAATTCCGTGGCCTTTCCAAAAATAATAACGCGATAGTCTTTTTAGGCGCGTGTTTAATAATTTATTTTCTTAAGACTTAGGGTGTGCATTTCATGCGACCCAAATCCAAATCCCAAAACATCAAGTAAGATATGTTCCGGATTGTGGGTGCATTTCATGTGACGCAATCCAAAGACATGTTTTAAGCGACGTTCACATTCCTAATAATGATAATTAATAAAGTGGTTAAAAGATAAAATTTGCACATGGTTCATAATTGTATTTAAAAATCAGAAAAATAAGCCGAATATAACAGCTGAGCGACCGTGCTAGAACCACGGAATTCGGGAATGCCTAACACCTTCTCCCGGGTTAACAGAATTCCTTATCCGGATTTCTGGTACGCAGACTGTAATATAGAGTCATTATTTTTTCCTCGATTCGGGATTAAAATTGGTGACTTGGGACACCCTAAATCTCCCAAGTGGCGACTCTGAAATAATTAAACCAATCCCGTTTCGATTGTCCTTTAATTGGAAAAACTCCCCTGCGCCCTCCCGGGCGCGGAAAAGGGAGGTGTGACAGCTCTGGCGACTCTGCTGGGGAGATGGACCCAGAACCACTGGTTCAGGGTTAAGAATTCGAGCTTAAAATAATTGTTATTATTTGGCTTTATCTATTATCTGATTTTTACATGTTTGAGCCTAATGTGTTAAATGCTGCTTTTACCGCTTTGATATTATTTGAACTGTATATAAACTGTGCCGAAACCCCTATACTTTCTGAGTCTTCTAAATCATGAAGAAGGGCATACTTCGTATGACTTCTTTTCTGTATAGTGTCAAATCCCAATTTAGAACGAGGTTCGGATAAGTTGCTAAGCCGGTGAAGCTTCTGTATTCCCGGTACGCTGCCCCCTCGGCTCGAGCTGTCCGCTCGGGTAAGCCAGGTCTAGAACAAACACCCAGGTTCTGAACCTAGTATAACAAAGCCACATGCCGGATCCCTAGTAGGAGCGTTTATTTGCATCACGTGCATTTGACTTAGGGGACTCAACACAGGGGTTGGGTCCGTCTAGGAATAGCAACCTGAAATAGAAAAGGGCCATCCTGATGCATCCTACTCACTGCTTGTGCATTTATTTGCTTCAAACATGCATGATGACCGGTTTTGAATGTTGGGAAAATTTTACAAAAAATTATATATATATATATATATATATATAAAAAAAAGGTCACCCTAATAAATGTCGGGTCCAACTCTTTTTCCATTTTTACCAAAAAAGATATACCATAAAGCATATATGTATATATGTATACACATGTATATAAATAATTTTTTTTTGTTTTTGTCCAAAGATTTTGGTTAGAGGCAAAATAAAGGTTTTTGTTTTCACCTAAAAGGTCACCCTAATAAGTGTGCAGGATGAACACAGAGCAAAATGAACCATTCTCAGCCCTCAGCGAGGTCCCTCTACAACTCCACATGTGGTGGAATGACTTGGAAGCCGATAGCAAAGGGGTAATAGGAAGAATATTGGGAGGTTTTGTAAATTTGTTGGGTGTTGAGCCGAGGACAGATATTCTTGAAGCTCTAATACCATTTTGGGACCCCACCTGCAATGTATTCCGTTTTGCTGATTTCGAACTTTCACCGACACTTGAGGAAGTTGCCGGGTATGCGGGACTGAATGAGAAGTTAAGAGGGCAATATTTGCTTTCGCCAAGGCCAGTGTCCCCGCATGCGTTTCTGGATCTACTAAGCATTAGTCGGAAGGTACAACATGACGATTTGTCGAGAGGGTGTTGTGATCTCCATTTCTTGTATCAGCGGTACGGGACCCCGCAGGGTTTCGAGGAACCGAACCTTGGGCTAACTCACGGCGGGAACAGAAACAAATGGGAAGCAAGACGTACTTTGGCTTTTATCACAGCATTCTTGGGAGTCATGGTCTGCCCAAGGAAGGACAAAAAGATAGAGATAGGTCTGGTAGGGATGGCCGACGTGGCAATCAAAAGAACCAATAGTACTGTGGTTCCTTTAATTTTGTCCGAAATCTACCGGGCTCTGACTATATGCCGAGAAGGAGGCAAGTTCTTCCAAGGTTGCAACCTGTTACTTCAGCTATGGATGCAGGAACACCTCCATCACCGAGTAGGATACATGAACCACGGGTTGACCGAGAGGAACTGTATCAGCGGATTCAAGGAGCGCATGACAGGCGCCAGATTTCCTGAAGGTGTCGAAGAATGGTTTACACGGTTAAGGTCAACAACATCTGACCAAATTGAATGGGCATTTGGTTGGTTGACTGATACTGAGGTTATCTACATGTCGGCTGAAGAATGTCATGTTCTCTTAATGGGGCTTCGCAGCATCCAGCCATATGCCCCTCATCGGGTATTACGACAACTGGGCAGGTTTCAAGTAGTCCCTAATGATGAAAATCTGAGCAAGCATGCCTTGGAATTAAGCCCGGGAGTCATATTCCCCGAGGGGAAGATTAGAAAACTGTGGCATGAATGTAGATTCTTGGAGCCCAAAACCATGGTACGAGAGCTAGCTAAAGGTGAGGTAGACCCAAAGTACGATGCTTGGTTCGAAAGAAGGTTTCAGACTCGGCAAAGACCTGCTAAAAGGGCCCACGTCCAACACTTCACCAATGATTCACAAGAGCAATGGGGATGGTTAAAAAGGGAGAAAGGTTACCGGGTCGAAATCGGGAAGCTAAAGCAACAAGTTGAAAGGCTTGTATTTGAGAACAATGTGCAAGTCGCCTCGGAGCAGGCTGAAAGAAACAAGTTAGCCCAAGAAAACCAAACCTTGAAGGCCCGCCTTCGCCAAGCCAGTAAGAGTAACGTTGACCGACAGAAGCGTCGCTCTGATGAAAGATTGATAGCAAGTTTGAGAAATCAGGTCATCCAAGGCCAAGAAGAATTAGAACAATCAAGAGCTTGCATAACAAGGATGAAGGTCAGAGGGGCAAAGTACGCAATGGCCCGGAAGTAGCATTTGCAACAGGTCATAAGGGATTATGAAATGAGCGTCAGAATATTAAGGGAAACGAGCTCCACTCTACATGATCGGATCGTCAAACAAGCACGAGACGCCCAGGCCGACAGAAGACAGTGCTATGATGCAATGGCCTGCATGGAAAGACAAATGGGGTTGTTTCAGGATCGAATTGCTGACGATGCTCAGGCACTGGGGCTAAAAAACCAACAAATCAGGCAGTTGCTCAGTGAAAGAGATGACATCCGAGCAAGGATTGATGAAATAGGGCATTACATCTACATGAAATGCTTGGCATGTGAGCAAACACCTCGGAAGACCCTCCTTGTTTCCATCATGGGCTGCGTCCGCCGGATTATGAGCGAGTTGAAGAACCTGCAAAGAGACCTTACACCTAGAGCCGCGGAAAGGCCGAATGATGCCTCGCGGGCCCTTAAATTGGAGAATTAGTTTTGGTCGAGTCCTGTTTATTTGGCTTTGGTTGTTTTTCCATATGTTGTTTTCTTTTCATCAAACCAAGTTTAAAACCGTGGAGTCTGTACTTCTGCTATTTTTATTTAAGTACTGTGTAATAGCAAATTTTGATAATGAAATTAAGTGACTCCAGAAGAATTACTGTGTGTCTTTGCTTTAAGGCAGAACTACGCCTGGTCTGATTCACGCGGGGACGTGATACGTAGGCAATCCCCATAAGATTCGACCGCTTTTAATAAATAAAGAAAAAAATGTAAATAAAATAAAACGCGGGGTTTCGCAAAATACTTTAAAAAGAAACGAATGAACAAACCGGGATGACGCATGTGGTTTGAAGCAAAGCATGTAGAAACGGTTAACTGCCTAGGTGCATTGCATCCTGTATGTGTTATGATCAAATCTGTTAAGCTCTAACACTAACAAAGTTTGTTGTTGTCTGATACCAGACAGTTAGTTGTTAAAGAATTCTGGCAACACATTCATACCAAACCAGATCCAAAGGACCGGTAGCAACAAGCATGACTACTTCTGAGAATAGTAATGAGGAAGAAAGGCCGATGAGCCAGTTGCTAAAAGAGGCAATGGAAAAGATTGAAAGGATGGGACTAGAGATGCATGCAATGCAGCTAGCCCTGGCCAAAACGCAAAAGAGCCCTGAGACACTGGGACACGTGCCGGAGTACCCTCACTCTGGCCCTTCCACAAGCCGCCCAAATCCCCTCTATCATCAAGAAAGAAGCCCTCATGATTCCCAAGCTCCACCACCCCATCAACCTCTCCCAACACCCAATATTCCCATTTTTGTGGGACCTGCATCAGCCCCTTTGCAGCGAACGACCAGTGAGCCATTGTTTCAGGCTCATGATACACAATACTATCCCCCTGAGCCTACATTCCATGCACCCGAACCACAGGCTTACAATCCCCATTTGGAAGTACCGGCAGAGGTTGAGAAGCCGGTTAAGGCCCCTGAACAGGATGAAGTGCTGAGAAAGTTCAAAAGCCTGGAGCAATCCTTCAGGAACTTGCACGGTTTGGGCAATCAAGTCAGCGTGGCATACAAAGATCTGTGCCCTTTCCCAGATGTCCAACTCCCGGCTGGGTTCAAGATGCCCAAGTTTGATTTATACGAAGGGCACGGTGATCCCATGGCACATTTGCGGGGATTCTGTAGTAAAATGAGAGGGGCAGGAGGCAAGGACGAGCTCTTGATAGCTTATTTCGGCCAAAGTCTGAGCGGATCTGCACTGGAATGGTATACCAGGCAGGATTTCAGCAGGTGGTACACGTGGGATGACCTGGCGCAGGCTTTTGCAGGTCATTTCCAGTACAATCTGGAGATAGTCCCTGACCGTCTCACGTTATTGAGAACTGGGAAGAAACCCGGGGAAAGTTTTCGCGAGTTCGGGTTCCGCTGGAGAGAACAAGCAGCTAGAGTCGATCCTCCCATGAGAGAGGGAGAGATGGTGGACTATTTTTTGCAGACATTGGATCCAACCTACTTTGGTCACTTGGTGACAACGGTTGGAAAATCTTTCAACGAGGTGGTCAAAATAGGGGTCATGATAGAAGAAGGTTTGAGGTCGGACAAGATCTTAAACTATTCGGCACTTAAGGCCACAACCCAGGCTATTCAAAGCGGCACGGGAGGTGCGCTAAGAAGAAAGAAAGAAGAGGTTGCCACGATCGAGGCAGGCAGTTGGTCCAGGGCTGGCAGGCCGCACTACAACCAACCCAGGCCTCACAGGTCAAACTACCCATACAACCCACCACAAAATTTCTATCCACCTCGAGAACCACATTGTTCCGTACACCAAGCCCAGGTATACACTCAGCCTCCGGTTCGCCCACAATGGCGCGCACCGGCTCCCCAGAACATATATGCACCACCACAAAACACTTGCCCTCCACCAAGGGCATATAGAAATCCTTCAGGGGCAGGTTTCCGGGGAAATCCAGATGCCAGAAATGACAGGTTGCGGAAGCAAAGAACCTTCACCGAACTGGGAGAAACCTACACCGCTGTGTTCCACAAGCTGCGGCAATTAGGTTTGGTTAGTCCTGTCCATACTCGGGAACCAAATCCCCCGCCTCAGAAATTTGGATCGTTCAATCAGTTGTGAATACTGTTCAGGGATGCTCGGGCACGACACCGAGAAGTGCTGGAAGTTAAGGCATGCCATACAGGATCTTATTGACACCAATAAGATCGAGGTCCAGACACCGGAGGCTCCTAACATCAACCAAAACCCACTGCCAGCGCACCACGAAACTCACATGATTGAGTTGGTGTGTGAGGGAGGAGAATTAAGAAAACCCTCACAAACAGTGATGATGATCCAGGCTGCCCCAAAAGAAGTCTTAACCAGTGGAGGAACAAATGTACAGTCGCAGGAAGAAGGCGTCAAGCCGGTAGTAATATGGGGGAAGAGCCCGTCCGTCATAGCAAGCAAACCCGAGCCAAGCAAGTTGGTAATACCAGGGATCCTGCCCACACCGGCAGTCATGTTGAAAGGGGTATGTGGAGAACGGGTGACCATAAAGCCGGTGGTCCAACTGCCAATGCTTGACAGCAGGGCTGTGCCCTGGAAATATGAAAAAGCAGTGGTGACGTACCAAGGAAAACAGGTGGAAGAAGTCAGTTGTGAAGCGCAAGGGCTGACTCGATCAGGTCGATGTTTTGCTCCGGTGGAGTTAAGGAAAACCAACCCAGTGGCAACCAAGAAGCCAGTGTCAGAAGAAGAGGCTGAAGACTTCCTGAGGAAGATGAAAGTGCAAGACTATTCTGTGGTTGAGCAGCTGAGAAAAACACCTGCCCAGATCTCACTATTGTCATTACTCCTCCATTCCGAGGAACATCGCCGGGCCCTGTTAAAGATATTGAACGAGGCCCATGTACCCAGTGAGATTTCTGTAAACCACCTGGAAACCATTGCCAGCAAGATTTTCGAGGTGAACAGGGTAACATTCTCAGATGATGACCTGCCGGTGGAAGGTACGGAGCATAACAAAGCTCTATACCTAGCTGTCAAATGTGAAGACTCGGTAGTAACTCGAGTATTGGTGGATAACGGCTCAAGCGCCAATATTTGTCCATTATCCACCCTGGACCAGTTAAAGATTGACCGTGGAAGAATCCGGGAGAATAGCATCTGTGTCCGAGGGTTTGACGGAAACGGAACAGCCACTGTGGGGGATGTTGTACTTGAACTAACCATTGGCCCGGTCCTGTTTACCATGGAATTCCAGGTATTGGACGCCACGGTATCTTACAACTTGCTGTTAGGACGACCCTGGATTCACGCAGCTAAAGCGGTGCCTTCCACCCTACATCAGACAGTGAAGTTCGAGTGGGAAAGACAAGAGGTCGTGTTGCACGGCGAGGATACAACATGCACCATGGGCGGAACCATTGTGCCTTTCATAGAGACCACTGATGACAAGGGTCCCTGGGTCTACCAGATTCTCGATACAGGGTCGGCCAACAAAATTTCTGAAGGAGAAATCATCCCGCACCCTAGGGTAGCTGCCGCAACAGTCATGATGATATCAGAAATGCTGGGTAATGGGTTTGTGCCGGGAAAAGGCCTGGGAGTTGAACTTCAAGGGATAGTCCAACCTGTCTCCCTTCCTAAGAATCTGGAAACTTTCGGGTTGGGGTTCAAACCAACCGCAGCAGACAGGAAGCAAGCGCGAAAAATGAAGAAGAGAGTCTGGTTTCTGCCTAAACCAGTGCCACGCCTCTCAAGGTCTTTTGTTAAAGCTAGTGCCAAGGGGTCAGCGATCCCAAAGATTCGAGGACCTTTGATCGGCATAAGTGAAGACCTGAATCAGAGTTTTGAGAGACTATTCGCGGATGTCAGTATGGTGGAAGCTGGAGAGGGTTCCAGCAGAGCAGAGATAAAATTTGTGGGGCCTGAGGCCAAGACCAACAATTGGACGGTTACTCCTCTTCCTGTCCGAGGGGAGTCTTGGTAGTAGGCTTTGATTAATGTTTTGTTTGTTTATTTGTTTGATCGGATTATTCAAGGGTGTAATCCAAATTTTACTCCCGTTTTGTAAAAGTGTGAACCCTTTTTATCCTGCAAATTTAATAAAGTTCTTTTCTTTTGTCCCATTTTAATTTCTTGTTTTGTTCTTTTTCTTTCTGAACAGTTCTCTTTTTACTGGTCCTAATGACATGGCATGCACATCGGATCTTCGACCTAGTCTAATAAATCAATTTGAATCTGACTCAATGATGCAAGAGGTCGTTTGTGATAATGAATCCGAAGGTGACGAAGGGGAAGCCTTCGAAGAAATAAACCGAGAACTGTGCCAATTTGAAGAGAAACCCAAGCCTAACCTAAATGACACTGAGGCTGTGAACCTAGGAGACGCTAATAACATCCAAGAGACCAAAATTAGTATCCACATTGAGCCGAATGTCAAAGCAGAATTGATCGAAACTCTCAGGGAATTCAAAGATGTTTTTGCATGGTCATATGATGATATGCCTGGATTGAGCACCAATTTAGTGGTTCACAAACTACCCACTGACCCGGCATACCCTCCGGTCAAGCAAAAACTAAGGAAATTTAAAACAGAAATGAGTGTAAAAATCAAAGAAGAAGTGATCAAGCAGTTGCAATCGAAGGTCATTCGGGTCACTCGATATCCCGAGTGGCTGGCCAATGTGGTACCAGTCCCAAAGAAGGATGGAAAAATCAGGGTGTGCGTCGACTACCGCAACCTCAACAAAGCAAGTCCCAAGGACAATTTCCCGTTACCCAACATTCATATCCTGATCGATAATTGCGCTGGGCGCGAGATCGGATCCTTTGTGGATTGCTATGCGGGTTATCATCAGATCCTAATGGACGAAGAGGATGCTGAGAAGACAGCGTTTATTACGCCATGGGGAACCTACTGCTATCGGGTAATGCCGTTCGGGTTAAAGAACGCCGGGGCAACGTACATGCGAGCAATGACTGCTGTGTTTCATGACATGATACACAAAGAAATAGAGGTGTACGTCGATGATGTGATCATCAAATCTTGGCGTCAGGAGGACCATGTGGCAGACCTAAGGAGATTTTTCCAAAGACTCCGGAGGTATGATATCAAGCTTAACCCGGCCAAATGCGCATTCGGGGTTCCATCAGGAAAGTTGCTAGGATTCATCGTCAGTCGACGGGGGATTGAGTTAGACCCATCCAAAATTGAATCCATCCGAGACTTGCCACCGCCAAGGAACAAAACAGAGGTAATGAGTTTGCTGGGTAGACTCAATTACATCAGCAGGTTCATCGCTCAACTCACAGCAACTTGTGAGCCCATATTTCGGCTGCTAAGAAAGGATGCTGCGGTAGGTTGGACAGCAGAGTGTCAGGAGGCTTTCGACCAAATCAAAGGGTATCTGTCTAATCCACCCGTATTGGTCCCGCCTAAGCCCGGGAAACCCCTAATCCTTTACCTGACGGTCTTGGAAAATTCATTTGGTTGTGTACTGGGGCAACATGATGACACAGGAAGGAAGGAGCAGGCCATCTACTATCTTAGCAAGAAATTCACAGTGCATGAGGTCAAGTACACTCAACTCGAGAAAACATGCTGCGCCCTGACTTGGGTAGCTCAGAAGTTGAAGCACTACCTGTCTTCATATACTACTTATCTCATATCCCGCTTGGACCCATTGAAGTACATCTTTCAGAAACCTATGCCCACGGGAAGGTTGGCAAAATGGCAAATTCTGCTCACAGAATTTGATATCATCTACGTAACGAGGACGGCCATGAAAGCCCAGGCACTGGCAGACCATTTGGCAGAGAATCCCGTTGATGAAAAATACGAGCCCTTAAGAACGTATTTTCCTGACGAAGAGGTGTTGCATACGAATGATTTGGAATTACCTGAGGAACCGGGTTGGAAGCTTTTCTTCGATGGAGCTGCAAACGCAAAAGGGGTTGGAATAGGAGCAGTACTCATTTCTGAAACAGGACGGCATTATCCTGTTACGGCTCAACTACGCTTCTATTGCACCAACAATATGGCCGAATATGAGGCTTGCATTCTGGGTCTGCGCTTGGCTGCTGACATGGATGTCCAAGACGTCTTGGTCTTGGGAGACTCGGACCTCTTGGTACATCAAATTCAGGGTGAATGGGAAACACGAGATCTAAAGCTCATACCATACCGACAATGCTTGCATGATCTGAGCAAGCAATTTCGATCGGTAAAGTTCAAACACATCCCGAGAGTTCACAATGAGGTTGCGGATGCCTTAGCCACCTTAGCATCAATGCTGCACCACCCTGACAAAATGTATGTTGATCCTCTGCACATCCAAGTCCGTGATCAGCACGCCTACTGCAATGCCATAGAAGAAGAAGCGGATGGCGAACCCTGGTTTCATGATATCAAAGAATACCTCAGGATGGGGATATATCCAGAACATGCCTCTGGAGACCAAAAAAGAGCCCTTCGGCGGTTGTCGAATGGTTTCTTCCTCAGTGGAGGGGTATTGTACAAAAGAACCCCGGATTTGGGATTGTTGAGATGCATAGATGCCGGGCAGGCAACGACAGTTATGGCAGAAGTACATGCTGGAGTTTGTGGGCCACACATGAGTGGATATGTATTGGCAAGAAAAATCCTTCGAACAGGGTGTTATTGGCTCACCATGGAACACGACTGTATCACTTTCGTGAGGAAATGCCATCAGTGCCAAATACATGGAGACTTGATTCACTCTCCGCCAACAGAGTTGCATACGATGTCAGCACCCTGGCCGTTTGTAGCATGGGGCATGGATGTCATTGGGCCCATCGAGCCAGCAGCGTCCAACGGTCATAGGTTCATTCTAGTGACCATTGATTACTTCACCAAATGGGTTGAGGCTAAAACCTTCAAATCAGTAACTAAGAAGGCAGTGGTGGACTTTGTTCACTCCCATATCATCTGTAGATTTGGGATCCCAAAAGTGATCATCACGGATAACGGTGCGAATCTTAATAGCAGCTTGATGAGAGAGGTATGCCAACAATTCAAGATTATACACCACAATTCCACCCCATATCGTCCTAAGGCAAATGGAGCAGTCGAAGCAGCCAATAAGAATATCAAGAAGATACTGCGAAAAATGGTGGAAGGGTCCAGACAATGGCACGAGAAATTACCCTTTGCTTTGTTGGGTTACCGCACTACCATCCGGACTTCCATAGGCACAACTCCTTATTTGTTGGTGTATGGAACTGAGGCCGTGATACCAGCGGAGGTCGAAATTCCGTCCCTCCGAATTGTCGCTGAAGCCGGAATTGATGATGATGAATGGATCAAAGCTCGCTTGGAACAGTTGAGCCTGATAGATGAGAAAAGATTGGCAGCAGTGTGCCATGGTCAACTGTATCAGAAGAGAATGGCAAGAGCGTATAATAAGAAGGTGCGCCCCAGGAAGTTTGAAGTAGGGCAGTTGGTATTAAAGAAGATCCTCCCACATCAGGTCGAGGCAAAAGGCAAATTCGCCCCAAATTGGCAAGGGCCTTATATCGTGACCCGAATATTGTCCAACGGTGCTTTGTGTTTGACAGATGTCGAAGGTAGATGTGTCGACATGGCTATCAATTCAGATGCAGTCAAGAGATATTATGTGTAATTTCTTTAAATTATGGCAATTTTGGTTTATTCGTTTGTATTTGGCATTTATTGAATAATGAGATGACGGAGGCAATTCTTTCTTCTATCCAAACACTTTTAACCCTCGCTTCCCCCTTTGAGCCTTAAGCAAATTCTTTCAATACCCCTCTTTTGGAATCACTAATGGGAAAGATATGAAAAAAAAAGAAAGAAAAGAAAAGAAAAGAAAAAAGACATGAAAAATGAAAAGAAGGAAAAGAAAAAGGAAGAAGATAAAATCACAAATGACAAAACCGTGGGAACTACGTTTGACCTGATTCCTCAAAGAGGATACGTAGGCGCCTCACGGCTCGGTCATAGTATGCATCATAGCAAATATAGGATGCATAATGTACATAGTGTGCATAATAGGCACAATGTGCGTAACGCACATAGCTCAACATAAGCATAAAAAATAAATTCCCCAAGCAAGAAAACTGGGGCAGAAGTTATGTTTTGAGTTCCAACAAAGGTTTGATTCCAAAAGTCGTAGCACATCACCCTTCAAATTTGTTTTCATTTTTATAGCCTTTCTTCAAACCCACACCAAAACCAACGTCAACATCCAAAAGACCTCCCGATCAATGTTCGAGAGATGCCAAATCCGGCAAATAAGACCGAGAATGATACACTGATCCCCAGCAAAGAAGAGGATCGTGAGACTGGGAATGAATTGATAGTCAAAGGAATCTCCAGAAGAGAGGGTCGTATCTACAACGCCCCGATTCATCGAAAGAAATAAAATGAGAGAGTCTCATCGGTGAAAACCTTCGCAGGCACCGAGAGGCGACGTAAGACGAGGGATATGAAATGAGAGAGTCTTATTGGTGAAAACCTTCACAGGCACCATAAGGCGCCGGGAGATGAGAGAAAAGAGAGAGTCTCATTAGTGAAAACCCCTCGAAGGGCACTATGAGGCGACAAGATAGAGCAGCAAAAGCTACCACATTCGCAACAAGATGAACATCCATTTATCATCCCCAGCAAGTCAGACCATCGGACAAATCGATTGATACAAATAGACTGGGTCGGGAATCTATGGTGCACGCCATGATCACGGGGACCAGTCATGTCCTCCAGATAAGTTCTTTTGATTAGCTCCTCCCACAAAATATTGGTTCACAAAGTTTTTCTCTTTTCCATATCTTTATTTTCTTTTCCTAAAATGTGTCTTTAAAGGATTTTTCAAAGCTTACTACCAGAAATCGAAGGGGAATTCATCCAATGCAGGAGAATACAAACAGTCCTAAAAGCCGTCCCCAGGCAATGTAGGGATTGTGCTCGGAAATTTTGAAAGAAGTAAGCTCCAAAAGGGAGTGGTTTCGGGAGGTAGAAGCAGACTCCCACAGAATATGCTTAAAGAGAAAGCAGAAAAGGGGATAAACTGAAAACCGATCCCCAGCAGGCTAGAAACCCCCCCCCCAACAGGCAACTTTGCCCGCCAACCAATTATGGGGACAAAGAGCAAGAGAAGGGGAAGAGAGAAAAATGGCTCGCCAGAAAGGCACCCTCTACCACCACGATTAAAACTGATTAAATCCTTTTGTCTGCTGCAGGAAAACAAAGGATTGATGATGGCAGCAAGATGCACCGCCATGGAAGTCACCAAAAACCGGGGCAGAAAATTTTCTGCCAATTGTCGAAAATTTTCTCGGAAGAACGGGAAAGCAATTTCAATACTTTTAAGTTCTAGGTCGCCCACCAGTATAATGCGGGAATACATTTAAGTTCTAGGTCGCCCACCAGTATAATGCGGGAATACTTTTAAGTTCTAGGTCGCCCACCAGTATAATGCGGGAATACATTTAAGTTCTAGGTCGCCCACCAGTATAATGCGGGAATACATTTAAGTTCTAGGTCGCCCACCAGTATAATGCGGGAATACATTTAAGTTCTAGGTCACCCACCAGTATAATGCGGGAATACATTTAAGTTCTAGGTCACCCACCAGTATAATGCGGGAATGCATTTAAGTTCTAGGTCGCCCACCAGTATAATGCGGGAATACTTTTAAGTTCTAGGTCGCCCACCAGTATAATGCGGGAATACATTTAAGTTCTAGGTCGCCCACCAGTATAATGCGGGAATACTTTTAAGTTCTAGGTCGCCCACCAGTATAATGCGGGAATACATTTAAGTTCTAGGTCGCCCACCAGTATAATGCGGGAATACTTTTAAGTTCTAGGTCGCCCACCAGTATAATGCGGGAATACTTTTAAGTTCTAGGTCGCCCACCAGTATAATGCGGGAATACATTTAAGTTCTAGGTCGCCCACCAGTATAATGCGGGAATACTTTTAAGTTCTAGGTCGCCCACCAGTATAATGCGGGAATACATTTAAGTTCTAGGTCGCCCACCAGTATAATGCGGGAATACTTTTAAGTTCTAGGTCGCCCACCAGTATAATGCGGGAATACATTTAAGTTCTAGGTCGCCCACCAGTATAATGCGGGAATACATTTAAGTTCTAGGTCGCCCACCAGTATAATGCGAGAATACTTTTAAGTTCTAGGTCGCCCACCAGTATAATGCGGGAATACATTTAAGTTCTAGGTCGCCCACCAGTATAATGCGGGAATACATTCAGCTCTAGATTTTGGAATCAGTCACCCCACCTGAAGACAGAAGGTTACAACAGAGATCCCCAAACGGGAAACAATAAAATCCCCAGCACCAAGAAGCAGACAACTGCAAAAGCAAGCGCACATTCAAAGGGAAGAAGGAACGCGTCTCAAAAGAAGTAGTTTGGGAACGTTGTAGCATGCCCAGTATAACAATTCTGATGAAAAGCCATACCACTGAAGAAACCATTGGAAGATCTAAAGAAGAAAGCCGTGTCCCCAGCAAATCAAGCAAAGTGATGAGAACTGACATTCAGAAAAGGTGAAGGACCAGCATCATCTCCAAGTTCACAAAATAAAGGCGTCGGAGGAAAGCATTAGCCGACAAGAAAGCAAGGCAACAAGAACAAGTTGAAGATGGATGAAATTTCAGGATCCTCAGTTTAACTTAGCTTCTTGTTTTCCTTTTAGAGCAATGTAATAGGGAGATCGGTTGAGCAGTAGCATCCTACAGCAGCATACAACAGCGCACAACAACAGCAAACACTACAGTCACACGGTAGTCCCAGCTACCAAAATTTCCCGAACTACATTGACCTGATTCCTGTTTCAGCCCAGGATATGTAGGAAACCTCTGAAGCAAAGGTTCGGTCAAATCTTTTTCAAAAAATGCTTCACACGGAGTATTCGGACGGGCAAAAATCGCTCGCTTATCTTTGCGCGAAAACCCTTCGTGTCTTCGTGCAAAGAGGGGCAGCTGTAAGCACGTGATTTTTTGCTTTACGAGCAATCGCTCCAAAAGAAAATAAAAAAAGTGACAAATGATTTCGCTGTACAATTTTTCGATCTTTCCGTGACATGTGTTGTTAGTCGTTTGTGAGTCTGTCCATTTTGCATCTAGTCCTTATCAAACAAAAATACAAAAAATATATGCGGCGTTAAGAGAAAATTCAAAAAAAAAATATAAATATACGTGCATCGTCCGTTTTAGGTTGTGATTTAACTTACTTGGTATGATAATTATGTTGAAATGCCATATTGTTATTTGTTTTAATTTCATTTGTTTTATTAATTATTTTTATTTTTATTTTTATTTTAAATTGGAAAACAAAAGAAGTTGAAATCAGTTGGGCCCAAAAAATAAGACAAAAACAGGCCCAAACCAACGATCTGACCCGGTCCAAACCCAGCCTGCCCAGGCACGGACTCAAACGACGTCGTATCGGCGTCCCCATTTGAAGCCGTTGATCTGATTCAAAGGAACGGTCCAGATCAGGTTGTCCAACTCACCTCAACGACGCCGTTTCAGGCAAGTTGAATCTGAGCCGTCCAACCTCATTGATCCAACGGTCCCTGGTTCCCTCATGACCCGACCTATTTAGCCGGTTTAACCCAACCCCTCACCTAAACCAAAACGACCCCGTTCCCATACCAAACGACCCCGTCCTGTTACCCACCAATAGATCTAAGCCGTTCAGATCACTTGATCTAACGGCTCCAATCTCTCTTCCCCTTCCATATATAAACTTGACCCTTTACCCCGCACCCCCTATCCGAACCCCCCCCCCCCTTTCAGTCATCTCCTTCCCCGAACCCTGAAACCCCCAAACCCTAACGCCGCCCTGGTTTCCTTTCCACCAAAACCCGGCGGCACGAACGCCGGTGACCACCCCCTTCACACCCCTAAAGCATCCAACCACCCTGAACACGAATCCACTAACCACGAACCTCGAATCACTTTCGTTCGTCTCGAATCTTCATTTGAAGATTTGAGTCGAACCCGGATCTATGCCAAATCATCCCATCTTCATACCAGACACTCCCCTGACCTTCCTCGTGACCAAACCAAACTTGGTTTGGTCCGAATCTACCCACAACTCCCAAAAATCCAGATCTGGAAATCCAGACTTTAGAACACATGCACTTGGGGAATCCGGCCGGTTTGGACATAGGTTTGAGGTCTAATAGACCTTAATCAAGGTGTTCTCATGTGAGAACACCCTGATTAAAGTTTGTTCGGCCTCAAAAGTTCGAAGTCGAGTTTGATTTGAGTCCGTTTGATTTCAAACTTTTTCAGTAAGTTTCCTTTTCTCTTTGTTTGGTTCTAATTAAGTTGTCAGCATATTTCTTTGTGTTTGTTTGTTATTTTGTTATTTTTCATTCGGATTTCTTCCATCTCTGTTAAAGGCCTTTTATTTGGCCAATTGTCTTCTGTTTGTGTTCTGAATATACCCTGTGATATACGTGTTCATCAATTAGATTAATCGTCAAGCGAGTTTAATTCATATAAGTTCCCAGTGTTTGAACAAATTTATCTGAGGTCATTCGGGACTCTATACGTGTTGTTTATATGAACGATTGATTGTTATGTGTTACGATTAATATAGTCGAGTCGATATATGTCGTCAATTAGTTTCAATCGTTAATGGTAACAACTTGATTCGTATTGCTTATTTCTGCTGTGATCGTATTTGAGTCTCATTAGGAACTGAATTGTATTGCCTGTTGATTTTGTTCAAATTAAATTAAAAGAACATCTAGGGGAAAGGTTATAATGGCAGATTCAGATTTTGGTTTTTAAACACAATGCCATTTGGTTTGGACTGTGGGCAGCATGTGTATGGTTTGCTTTAAGGAATTAAAATAATCGGACAGCATGTGCTGTCAGATTATATTCCTACTGCCCATACTTTGTTTAAACAAACAAGTGATCAGTACACTTTAACAACCAAAAAGAGAGAGGGGCTGTCAGGGATTTCATGGGGGCTTGGTTATTTAAAACAAGTGAGTGGAAAAGCAACATGGGGGGGGGGGGGCAATTTTGAGTTGTAAAACAGACTGTAAAGTGTTAAGGTTAGGCTATAAAAGAGGAGACCATCCGTTAGAAAAGGGGGTTGATTTTCGAGTCTTGAGAGAGTCTATGAGTAAGAAAACTGGAAAAGGAAAAAACAGGAATAAATTTCAGAACATTGTGAAGGAGTATTGCCTAGAAGAAACTGTGTAAGAATCCAGTTTGATCAGGTTGTCTTCGTGGCTTTGCTTTTTCTGTCGTTTGCCAAGTTTTCTTGTGGTCATTGGATTTCTGTTGCTGTTACATTCAACATTCTGGGCTGTTATTTCCTACTCTGTTTTACTGGGATTGTCCATTTGTTGTTCGACTCTTTGCTGAGCTTCATCATTATTGGCTGGTTGTTTGTTGCTGTGTTGTTGCTGTGAATCTGCTGATTGCTGTTGTTTGCTGTGTGCTACTCAGCTGACCCTTTTCCTTCTTCTTCTGTTCCTCTACATCAGGTACACAACCAAGGCACTATCAAATGTAATTAGAACATTGAGCATGAATGCAAAAGAAAGGAAAAAGACTTGAAGTTGATTTTCATATATATACTGTTATATTAGATATCATGTATTGTATGATAATTTTCATTCTTGTATTGACAATCGAAGCAGCCTATATGCCTAATGTATATTAATATAAGTTAGCTAAATGGTAGCTTACATATGTATGCTGATAGGTGATAATATGTTCAATGAGATATGTTGCATTTCAGATTCTAGTTTACTTTGCAGTATATGTTGATATGTATACCAAGTATGAACACTGTACATCCTGGATTAAGTTCTTCCTTTTTCGGATTGATGGTCTCATATAACTAGTAAACCACCTGTTAAGACAAAGAATACCAAACTTGCAATATCAACCCCGTAAAGGTCGAGTTCAGACCAAAACAGGCCTAGCCGGCCTGCTTCGAGCAAGCAGTGGCCCAGGTTTGGCCCATCACGCATGGGTCGAATTTGGGCCCATGACTACTTATTCGACTGACTGTGCGCGCAGCCTTGTTCCTGATTTTAGCATTTCCGAATTCTGTCATAAAATAACTTGCAAGCATTAATTAATTAGGATTATCTACTGCTTTCGATTGATAGAGACAAACACGACAAGAAACGTAGTTGCTATAGGATATCCTTTAAAAATAAGAATGAGATGAGCCTCGCCGAATAAAAACACAGATTGCGGGGCCCTCAGTAAATACTTGTTTTAAATTACTTAGAATTCAGGAGGGCCGCTTAGTGAATTCCGTGGCCTTTCCAAAAATAATAACGCGATAGTCTTTTTAGGCGCGTGTTTAATAATTTATTTTCTTAAGACTTAGGGTGTGCATTTCATGCGACCCAAATCCAAATCCCAAAACATCAAGTAAGATATGTTCCGGATTGTGGGTGCATTTCATGTGACGCAATCCAAAGACATGTTTTAAGCGACGTTCACATTCCTAATAATGATAATTAATAAAGTGGTTAAAAGATAAAATTTGCACATGGTTCATAATTGTATTTAAAAATCAGAAAAATAAGCCGAATATAACAGCTGAGCGACCGTGCTAGAACCACGGAATTCGGGAATGCCTAACACCTTCTCCCGGGTTAACAGAATTCCTTATCCGGATTTCTGGTACGCAGACCGTAATATAGAGTCATTATTTTTTCCTCGATTCGGGATTAAAATTGGTGACTTGGGACACCCTAAATCTCCCAAGTGGCGACTGTGAAATAATTAAACCAATCCCGTTTCGATTGTCCTTTAATTGGAAAAAACTCCCCCTGCGCCCTCCCGGGCGCGGAAAAGGGAGGTGTGACAACCTCAATTGTTTGTTTAAACGTCACTTCACCAAAATAACTCTCTACTAAAGGAACTTACATGTAAGCCAAATCAAAAAATTATCCAACAACTCAAAATTAGGATTACTGTTCACATTTAGTTTAACTAACACAAAATTAATTGAAAAGAAGTGGCCTCATGCCCTTATCTTTTGTTCAAAAAAGGAATTCACAAAAATGCTACAACCAATAAAGAAGGTAAAAACTGAACCATATGTCTAGAAGTCTTGTTGATCAAATATATATCATCAGATAAGCAAAATAAAGTTAGATATAACATGCTCAACTAAACCTTTGCCATACAACACTTTTTAGCTACTTTTTATATAAAAAAAGGAAAAGAACGCCAACAACTAATGTTTGTTGCACCTGAAATTGGTACATCCTAAACTCACACATAATTCAAGATAAGTCGAATAACTCCAATTCAGGATTGATTACTAATATTTTTTGTCTAATGACATAACACAAAAGCTAAAAGGCTCATACCATCTATAAAAAGTTATCGCATTGGTAAAAAATTGACAATATGTTTTATATTTGATGCATGTAAGGTGTATTCATTACCGGAAGCACAAAAAAAGAGTTGGTTTACGAAAGATAAAAGAGACTGGAGATCCAAGAGCAAACACAATAAATGATTGATAGGCTTATCTCTAAAATTAATTGCCACAACAAAAACAGAAAGAAATTTAAAATATATGCCTAATCTTCGTGGAAAAGTTTTCTAATGCTTCTATAAGGTGGGAGTACTTTAAACATACTTGTTCAAAGTATGCAAGAATTTGTGTCTCAACAAACTTCATACAATAGAGGAGCAGAATGCTATGGCTTTTCTGCTGAAGCCACTGGATATGGCGGCAAAGTTATCGGTGATGTCATTTTTTACTGCACGCTCTACCATTTGACTGTGATTATAAAGCTCATTTGTTTATGTACAACATTCTAACATTCCCAATTTAGAATCTTATGTAAAAATTGTAGAATCCCAGAAACTACAGAATCATAATTACCAATTTATAACCAAAAAAATAAATGCAAACACTTAAATTAATCAATTACCGTTCTGAAGCAAAGTTGGACCTTTAGAGTAAGCTAAACCCAACTTGTGTATTCAAATACTTGGTTAAGAACTCCATGAATCGAACTGAAATGTCAAGCAACGCCACTTTAGAGAAACCTAACGACAGAAATGAAGCTTTATTTATTTGAGATTTCACAAATCAAAGACGAAATTTACGTCTTAGGAACAAAAGAAAATTCTAGAAAAACAATGAGCGAAGAGTTTGATACAGAGAGAGAGAGAAAGAGAGAAATTTTTGTCACGACCCAAATCGATGGGCCGCAACGGGCACCTGGTACCTTACTCAACCGAGTACCAACGTAGCGTATCTTTCTTATTACATCATTATATACACGTGACATACGGGCCTAGTAGGCCAATATAATCATTTATAGACTCAAACATAGGCCGACAAGGCCGTACAATCTTTTACGTATATGACATATGTCTACAAGCCTCTAAGAATACATAAGTGTCATAGAGGTAGGGATAGAGTCCCGCCGTACCAAGCAATACACGTTTAAATCATACTAACCAAACAAGCAACTCCGAAGTAAATGGAGCGCATCAAAATCTTCCGCTGAGTTGATAGCCTACTTGGAGGGCTCTTGACCTGTGTATCGGAACCTGCGGGCATGAAACACAACATCCCAGGCAAAAGGAACGTCAGAACAAATAATGTACCGAGTATGTAATGCACATAAGTAAGTACATTAGAGACATGAAGAAATATAGAGTACATGACTCAACCTGCAAGTCTGAATAACTTTGTAAATTATAAATTACTTTTAGTGTCATGCATGTGCGAATGAATGTCATGTCGTGCATAGGTACATGTTTCATAACATCATTGGCCTCTGAGGGCATCCATTATATCAAAACGACCACTGTGGGCAAAATCATCATCGTATACTAGCTGATCAGGTGGTGCGTATATAATGCCATAATCTTTTCCATATCCCATATACATATATTTACATATATACGCGTATATAACGCCGTTTGAGTACATACATATATATGCGTATATAACGCCGTTTGAATCATATTTCAGCCATTGTGGGCAACATCATCATCATATACCAGCTGATCAGGTGGTGGTGCGTATATAACGTCGTAACCTTTTCCTATATCCCATATACATATATTTACATATATAAGCATATATAACATCATCTGGTCATAGGTCAATGCACATGAATGCAGTGCATAAAAAGTACGTCAATAAAATCATTCGGAATGTCATAAGACCATTTTGCCTCTGAGTAATATCATAAAGTAAAATCTTTTCAATTTTCGTATTTTTCTGAGACCCATGAACAGATGATAAGATATTATAACACACGAACATTCAAGAACACAGATATCTCTAATACATCTATGAATAGAGTCATTCATGGAATTTGTGCATTTGCACGTTCCGTTCATATCGAATGGATCATGCCAAAAGAAATAAGGGATAGCCTTAACATACCTGGAGTAGGGAAAAATACGTATTATATTCTTGAAAAAGGTTGCACCGTACTCCCTTAGAATCACATAATCTCATGTTGCTAATGTGCCAAGAAATTTCGTTGGATGAAGAAATTACGTTGTACTGTTCTTGTAGGAATTGTAGGAATTTTTGAAGAAAATCACGTCTTCGAAAGAAAGACTTCGTAGTGTTTGTCCATCCATGATTGGTTCTCCAGATACATGGATCCACCTTGATCACTTAGTTTTTCCATGACAAGAGCATGGATGAATTATTGCAATATATTAGTTGCCATTGAATCCTTACGAGTAATAAGGTTGCTAATATCCCTTTCTTGTTGAAGTAAATACTTTGCTTTCTTGTGATTTGATCCAGCAGATTGTAAGAAATAAAGTTGTTGTATTGAAAATCTTGGTAATCTATTAAGTTGCAACTTAACCAAAATGGATCAAGAGTCATTTGGTTGAGAATTACCTTGCTGCCACGTTAATATTTTATAAGTCTTATCCAAAAATTATCCACTTATTAGTTAACTGGGTAATGTCCTGTTACCCGGTAATTAATTAATTACCCGCAAAATTGAGAATTATTCCCACTTACTTGAAATATTACTCACTTTTCACATACCTTATACACCTTACTATTATGGTCTTGTAGTACCTCGCATGACACTAGTCCATAAATATCGGATATTAACAATCGGCCCGAATTCTATTCCAACATGCCAAACTTGGACGAAAATTCATTTTCTTTGATTTTCTTACCCTCTCACCTTCATGAATTTACTTATAACTTGTTTGAAATAACATAATACTTAAAAACTCAAAAATAATCTCATTCACGAGCTTATATCAATTTACTCATAGTGTATTTTCATGTACGAAAACTTGGGGTGTAACATCATTCCCCCCTTTTGGAACATTCGTCCTCGAATATTGACTAGTGCACTTATCATTTTCATAACCTTATGTCTTCCGAATACTTTAGTAATCTCCTTGCCATCTAGGTGACTATTCTGTGAATAAATCCAAAGGTCGGAGCATTCCCCCCTTTAGGCCTCTTTCTCACACCATGGCTTATGGTCGGAATCCTTCCAACCTCGTAACTGTTGCTGCCTTCCATTATGCAGTCTGTATGACTCAGAACTTGTATGCACGCCTATGTGACTCTTCTCTCCTTATTCCCCAGTTTTTTGCCAATATCTAGGCGTCATATGTAGAACTTGATAAGATGTCCTTTTGGGCATATATGAGTATATTGAAGTTCTTTGCTTGGTACTTTGTTGAATTCACGAATATTGCTATATCTCATTGAATAAGTCCCGCATAGGTCCGTTTAGCCGTCCGCATGAATTTACTGCCATAACTCTTACTTTAATTTATCGCTGCTGAGGTCTGCTACCAAATCCCAGCTTACTCTCATTGCTTATTCCATACGTATAAATTTAAGTCCTTTAATGTTTCCTCATTACTGCTCATCTTTAGAATGACGACCTAATCTCATCTCATACTTTGTGACTTTTGTCCATCCATTGTTGATTCACCCTATAGGGGTATCCTAATTTCGTGCCGCCAGCAAAATCTTTTCTCCTTCTCTTCTTTTTTTTTTCTTTTCAAATCATTATTCAGACGAAGGCCCAAACGTCATTCTTTATCTATCACAATTATACCCTCATTTTATTACCAGGTCAGCATTTCATTCCTTCTAAATGCTATTAATCCTAGACTTCTTTGAGTTCACTCAGGCTATACTGAACTTTCAATAACTTAGAGAAACCATTATCTCTCTTGTTTCCATGGACTTAATCCTGAGGACTTATCCACTCTCGTCACTTTTTTACTTGCCTTTCTTCATCCTTACTCATGTTTCCTTAAAACTTTGTCTCTCTGCCATACTTTAGCTTGTGACCTATACATATCCATTATACTGTTCCCGCTGAGAAAGATTTGGATTTTCCAGAGAGTGTTTTTCTGGTGTGGTGTAACCAATAACTCAAGGCTATCAAGGGAAGGAGTTGCAGGACCGGAGTTCTATCTCGGATCCACAGAATGACCTAGCTTTACTTATGTTATTCTGGAATATCAAGCGAGACATCACATCATCTCCAACTTTTCTCTATTCTCTTAACTAGATCTCTCAGTACTTAGAAACCATAGGCTGGAAGACATGCCGCCGACGAAGCCGCTATCATTCCCGATTTTTGGATCCCCAGGCTTATAGCCTTCTATCCGAAGTATGGACTATTCATGATCTTCTGCCTTTAAGTATCTCGTACGTTGTTCACCTTTACCTCCTTAAAATCTCGCAGCATATCTTCTATCTCTTTCCTGACCTCCCTTCTACCTAGGTGTAATTCACGTCCATAACTTGAAGCTCTATTTCAATACTCGCACCCCTGGTACATACACAATCCGGTGGAAGCTTCATAATGAATTCTTATGAGGCTAGTACTCTTCAGTTGGTTTCATCGTAGTGTCGTTATAAACTATGGCTACTGCACTATCTCTCTTATGCCTCTGCTACTAAAGAGTGATCCCGAGGCCTATAATTCTCTTGGTCCCTTCTGTTTTGCTTAGTCGATGTAACTCTTTAGTTTCCTCTCTTTTATTTTCTCATCAGCCTTTATGTAGGCTTAAGCTATCTTCCGATATGCGACTCATGGTATTAGTTATTACTTTAGCCTTTCATAGGCGATGGGCGATATCCATGATAAAATCATTTAATAATTCAATCCTTCGTCTATGACCTGGGCTCAATTCCTTCTTTTAACGTATACCAGAATCTTCTACGGCTGTATATGCTGCAGGTATAGAACTCCAAACTCTTAAGTGCGTTCATAACGTCATCAACTCGGGATCATTGATTTAATAATTCCTTTGGTTCCTTCTTCGCTTCCTTTAATGTAAGCTATTACTTTTCTTGGTCTTTTTACCCCTTTGTTACGTGTGTACTTAGCTTATCTTAGTGCTCACACTTGCCAGAGTTTCCATACAACTCGTATGATCTCGAATATTACTTTTAATTCTTACTTCCCGTATTATTAGCCACGGTAGGTGCCACTTTCCTTTGGAATGCTTAGAATGTTGTTGCGAGACTGTTGTTACACGACCATTTTCTCTTTAAGTCATTGTGCTTAGGTTGAAGCCTTCTTCCTTATTTCCTTAGCTAGTCTTTCGTTCTAGTACTTAGGGAGAACCCTTGACTTTCATAAATCTATGAGCTTATTACGGACCTTTTTGATGTCCTTACTTGCCTATAATCATCCGTAGTTGCTTACTTTCATGCCCTTGTGCTTATATGGTTGCTTCTGAACTGATATCTTGGCTGTTTTCCTAGTGGCACATTCTTTTATCCCCGTAACACTCATATGGTACCCTTAACTATCCCGACTTTTGTTTGAATATATCTCTAGTACTATAATGATATTCTTTGAGGTTGAATTCTCCATGTTGGGTTCTACTATGTTTATCTTACACGATCTGATGACTCGTCTGTAACTTCCTGTTTAGCCATAACTGGGATCTTTCCTGACCAATTACTAACTACTCGTTGGCCCATTCTCATATCGATATTCCTCGTAATCTTTCTTGGGTTATTTCTTTTGTCTTAACTTACATCTCGCACTGGATCCTTATTTATCAAAAACATCCTGGCTAGGAACCCTTACTTCCTTTTCTTGGTGTCGTGCTTACATAATGTTCTGGAATCATAGCATATCTGTAACATTTGAATAAGTATAGTATCACCCCTTTCTTATTCTTATCTCGTTCTTCCTTTATCATTCCATAGTCACTAGAACCACTTAATTCTGACTTAATGTCATATCACTCCATATTTCCCCCTTTAGGGGTGTACTAAAAGCTGAAGTCGCGAGGATCTACCTATAGATGTTTTACCTCTTTATCTTTGGCATTGTTTCTCAACATCAATGATCCTTACTCATCTTGCGGCAATCCTTGTGTACCAAGGATGACTAATTCCCTTACTCGCAAGGGTGACACTTAGCGTAACTGGCATATACAGTTTCTTAAACTTAACTTTGCTCACATTGCTTGCTATAGGCAAGCGTCTCCCTGAATGACCATTCTCTGAATTCATCATGGATCTTCTTCTGTGGTCCATTCTATTACCGTCGGAACAAAATTTGAAATTACCATGATGCCGAGTACTTTCCAATAATTCGGTCCCTAATTCATATTTAGTTTATCTTGTTTACCAGTCCATACTGATTTTTATTACTCTGAGGTCTAACTCTCCCTTCGGGTAGTCACGTTGGAGTCACGAACTTATTTTTCGAAATGAGGATATAACTTTATGGCCTATACCCTTTTGTTATCTCAAGGCCTGGCTCCTCTCGTCTTTTCCTTCATTTGACTATAGGTTCTGTAATACTCTACCGTTTTCATCCATGTATCATACCTTATTCATAAAGCTTCTTTATTTCTCTTCTCATTACTCTTCTAATATTTCTGCATATCCCTTTTCTTGTGAAAACTTCATACGACATTCTTTTGCTTTTAGCTTTCCTTTGCTCCATCCAGTGGCTCTTCAAGTTGCTTAATGTTCTCGCTTTACTAGGGACACGAGCCACACTAAAGTAATATTTATCCTTTCAAGGCTTATAGTGTATGTCTTTGTAGAACTCATATATGGTTGCACTATTTTAGAGTGCACCATCTAGGTGTCTCATAAAGAGATCTATTAGTACATTTGCAATATCCTTTGGAACTGTCAACTGACGCAATCAATTCATCCATCATATCTTCTTGTACTACTTTTGTTAACCCCCACAGGACATATTTGAAAAGGGGTGTGACCAATTGTATATACCTCTGTTACTACTGAATATAACTCAAAAAGCTTATGTTCTTCTGCCTCAATTATAAACGCCGTTAGCCTTCATTAATTGGGTGCCTCGTACTCTTCTTCCTCTTGCTTCTTTTACTTGTTGAAACTTGTATTTATCTTCTTAATCTCTCATTGTCTTTTACTATAAATATGGATAGATATTCTTGCCTTAAGGCTTCTTATAAGGAAGCTTGCACCTTTCCGTACACCCATGATCTGCTAAAGACCTTACATTTACTTATCGTAGGCATTATACAAAAATCCAATTCCTCTGACTCAGCTCTTCCACATCTATATCTCTTTCCAATCATTCTTTCTCGATGTAAGTATCGACTTATTACGAATAATAGGAAAAAAAATTCGAAATTTGAATTCTTATAAGTGAGCTCTACCACACGATCTAGAGTAAGAAGAAAGAGTGACAATCCTAAATGCCCTATAGCCTCCTGCTTATAAGTGTGGTGCACGACACACCCATAAACAAGACTCTACTAGACACGACTTGTAGACTCCCTAGGACAGAACTGCTCTGATACCACTTTTGTCACGACCGAAACCGATGGGCCGCAGCGGGCACCCGGTACCTTACTCAACCGAGTACCAACATAGCGTATCTTTCTTATTACATCATTATATATACGTGACATACGGGCCTAGTAGGCCAATATAATCATTTATAGACTCAAACATAGGCTGACAAAGCCGTACAATCTTTCACGTATACGACATATGGCTACAAGCCTCTAAGAATAAATAAATGTCATAGAGGTCGGGATAGAGTCTCGCCATACCAAGCAGTACACGTCTAAATCATACTAAACAAACAAGCAACTCCGAAGCAAATGGAGCGCACCAACATCTTTCGTTGAGCTGATAGCCTACTTGGAGGGCTCTCGACCTGTCTATCGGAACCTGCGGGCATGAAACGCAGCGTCCCAGGCAAAAGGGACGTCAGTACGAATAATGTACCGAGTATGTAAGGCACATAAGTAAGTACATCAGAGACATGGAAGAAATATAGAGTACATGATTCAACTTGCAAGTCTGAACAACTTTGTAAATCATAAATTACTTTTAACGTCATGCATGTGCGTATGAATGTTATGTCATGCATAGGTACATATTTCATAACATCATCAGCCTCTGAG
The DNA here is from genome assembly GCF_000393655.2 of Nicotiana sylvestris. Taxonomy (NCBI): domain Eukaryota; kingdom Viridiplantae; phylum Streptophyta; class Magnoliopsida; order Solanales; family Solanaceae; genus Nicotiana; species Nicotiana sylvestris. Next base: position 151,943,615 of record NC_091066.1, on the reverse strand, counting down.
GGCATTCCATTATATCATACCGGCCACTGTGGGCAAAATCATCATCGTATACTAGCTGATCAGGTGGTGGTGCATATATAATGCCATAATCTTTTCCATATCCCATATACATATATTTACATATATACGCGTATATAACGCCGTTTGAGTACATACATATATATGTGTATATAACGCCGTTTGAATCATATTTCAGCCATTGTGGGCAACATCATCATCATATACCAGCTGATCAGGTGGTGATGCGTATATAACGCTGTAACCTTTTCCCATATCTGGTATACATATATTTACATATATACGCGTATATAACGCCATCTGGTCATAGGTCAATGCACATGAATGCAGTGCATAAAAAGTACGTCAATAAAATCATTCGGAATGTCATAAGACCATTTTGCCTCTGAGTAATATCATAAAGTAAAATCTTTTCAATTTTCGTATTTTTCTGAGACCCATGAACAGATGATAAGATATTATAACACACGAAAATTCAAGAACACAGATATCTCTAATACTTCTATGAATAGAGTCATTCATGGAATTTGTGCATTTGCACGTTCCGTTCGTATCGTATGGATCATGCCAAAAGAAAGAAAGGATAACCTTAACATACCTTGAGTAAGGAAAAATACGTATTATATTTTTGAAAAAGGTTGCACCGTACTCCCTTAGAATCACATAATCTCATGTTGCTAATGTGCCAAGAAATTTCGTTGGATGAAGAAATTACGTTGTACTGTTCTTGTAGGAATTGTAGGAATTTTTGAAGAAAATCACGTCTCCGGAAGAAAGACTTCGTAGTGTTTGTCCACCCATGATTGGTTCTCGAGATACATGGATCCACCTTGATCACTTAGTTTTTCCATGACAAGAGCATGGATGAATGATTGCAATATATCAGTTGCCATTGAATCCTTACGAGTAATAAGGTTGCTAATATCCCTTTCTTTTTGAAGTAAATACTTTGCTTTCTTGTGATTTGATCCAGCAGATTGTAAGAAATAAAGTTATTGTATTGAAAATCTTGGTAATCTATTAAGTTGCCACTTAACCAAAATGGATCAAGAGTCATTTGGTTGAGAATTACCTTGCTGCCACGTTAATATTTTATAAGTCTTATCCAAAAATTATCCACTTATTAGTTAACTGGGTAATGTACTGTTACCCGGTAATTAATTAATTACCTGCTAAATTGAGAATTATTCCCACTTACTTGAAATATTACTCACTTTTCACATACCTTATACACCTTACTATTATGGTCTTGTGGTACCTCGCATGACACTAGTCCATAAATATCGGGTATTAACGCTCGACCCAAATTCTATTCCAACATATCAAACTTGGACGAAAATTCATTTTATTTGATTTGCTTACCCTCTCGCCTTCACGAATTTACTTATAACTTGTTTGAAATAACATAATACTTAAAAACTCAAAAATAATCTCATTCACGAGCTTATATCAATTTACTCATGATGTATTTTCATGTACGAAAACATGGGGTGTAACACAAAGAGCCCAAAATGAGACTTAAAAGTTAATTCGATGTAGTAAAATAAAAGGCAAAGCAAGTCAATAGATGTACAAACAAAACGAGTGCGGAACCATACTATTGTTAATTTTTACTAAAGTTACTAAAATAAGTGTAAAAAAAAAAAGTTACCAAAGTATATATAACGCCACTAATAGTGGCGCTATATAGTAACGTTAACTGTACCGTTACTGTATAGCGCCACTATTAGTGGCGTTATACTGAGAAACTTACATAGCGCCATTAATAGTGGCGCTATATGTCTTTTATCCTGACCCCACCAATAATGTCCGGGTTCAATAATTTAAATGTGTATAACGCCACTTTTTGTGGCGCTATATACAAAAAAAAAAACCCGGCTAGCCATTTTCTATATAAACATCTTATAATCGCTCCAACATCATTCAAAATTTATTTTTTAACTCTTCTTGCTTTCTATTGTTGTTAAATTCTCCAGCATTTTTTCATTATGTCTGAAGAACGTAGAATAAGAGTATCATTATATTGGGGGGTGAGGTTGTGATGGAGAATAACTCTGTGGGCTACAGTTTACCTGCTAAGTGTAATGTTAAATTGCCACTTTCAATTGAGTACGAAACATTGATATCGTTGTTATGCAAAAAAATGAGTGTGAGAAAACGTTCAGTGATACTCAAAGTAACCAGAAGATATCCGTATTCCGTTACGCCGCAAGGGGTTGCTTTTTACTCAGAGTTTAACATCGACGATGATGACACTTTGAGTGATTTCTTGAGGACTCCCGATGAATGCCGGGAATTTCTTGTAATCACAATGTTGGAGATGTACGTGAAGGTCGAAGATGTTCCAAAAAATGAGGTTGTGCGTAGTAGAGATAACCCCCAGTCATCGGGTGGTTATTGTGGATCAGTTTTTGCTGGGCATGTTCCATATGAAAGAATTTTTCTTGATTTAAATTTATCACCGTCGGCGAATGAGCAGCGAGAAGAGAGGTAAACTACAATTTTTATTTGTGTTAATATGTATATTTTTGCGTATTGAATAAATTTTAACGCTCATTTATTTAATAGGGGGTACCGGTCGGATATGAATTTTACAAGTGACCCATCCGGTAGTCATCACCTAACTGAAAACGTCCATCATGGAATGTCATCACATTACAACTTGTAAGTGAAAAACTACAACCATATATAAAGCATTTATTAATTTAGCAACTTATATTTTTGTTGAAATGTGCAGTGAAAACGAGCAAGTTGAACTACCCGTACTCACTCAATTACCCGAAAACGATGTATTACATCAGGATCTGGCAGATGAACAGAGTGAGGAAGAGAACAGCGATTACGATAACAATGCCGATGAATTGGTAGATGAGACACCATTTGCTCGTGAGGATGGTGATGAAGAGGATGAGGAGGAAGAATCGGATTTGAAGAGAGCCCCTCATAGACGAAAAGTGAACGAGTCTGAAGTGCCGTTTCATTCAAGGGAGATTCCTTATATTGATAACTTGCCAGCCGTGCCGGATGTGGAAGCTCTCACAAGGGATTTTGATGAAATCCGGACAGCAATGTGGGATGAGTCTAGACCAACGGTGCTTGCAAAGGGGATGCTTTTTCCTGATAAAGCACGCGTAAGCAGGGCTTGTAAAATGCACAATGTTAAAGAGTGTCGTGAGATGCAGGTATCGGAGTCAAGTCCGACGGTATACAAGGCTATTTGCCGCAGGTGGTTTTGGCCATGTAATTGGATGTTGCGTGCGTCGAAGAAGAAAACAGGTATGTGGAAAGTGGGTAAATACATTCCCACCCACACATGCGAAATGGACACTTTCAACGGGAATCACTTCAACTTGGATATTGACTTGATATCTCTTGTACTTATTCCGCACATCGAAGCGTCCATCAGGTATAAAATCAAAGAGTGCATTACAGCAGTCTACCAGGAATATGGCCACACAATTACTAAAAGAAAGGCATATCTTGGGCGCAAAAGAGCGTTTGAAATAGTCTATGGTAACTGGGATAAGTCATTTGCAGATCTGCCTAGCTACATGGCTGCACTGCAGCACTTTAACCCCGGAACAGTTATTGAATGGAAGCTTGAGCGGAGTCCGGGTAAACCAGAATATATATTCAATTACGTGTTTTGGGCGTTTAAGCCAGCAATTGATGGTTTTCCGTATTGCCGGCCCGTAATATCCATAGACGGAACTCATGTCTATAGAAAGTACGATATCAAGCTATTGATAGTCGTGGATGTGGATGCAAATGGACAGATATTTCCTCTAGCCTTTGCTATTTGTGCAAATGAAAGCACAGAGACGTGGACAATATTTTTGAACCACTTGAAAGAGCACGTTGTCAAACATCGTTCAGGTATTTGTCTAATATCTGATCGGCACGAGAGTATATTAAGTTCTGTAGAGAACCTTCCTGCCTGGCAAGAACCTTATGCATACCACCGTTACTGTGTGAGGCACTTTAAGGCCAATTTTAAGAAGGCACATCCCAAAAAAGATCTACATGATTTGATGTGGATGGCAGCAACAGACCACCAACAACATAAATTCCGGAGGCATATGGATTCTATCAGGCAAGAAGACGATGCAGCATATCGTTGGTTAATGCGACATGATCCTGAAAAGTGGACGTTGCATGCAGATGGTGGCAGACGCTGGGGAATTCTTACTACAAACGTGTCAGAATCCTTCAACGGGTTATTAAAGTCGGCAAGAGGATTGCCCGTCACAGCCATGGTGCGTATGTCATTTAAGCAGATGGCGGAGAGGTTTGTACAACGGTCTGCAGCTGCAATGGAATTGATGGAAAGGGGTGTTGAATTTATGTCAGTGCCTATGAAGAGATTAGAGAAATACAGACGGCGAGCACATTGGCATTCCTTTTTGCAATATGATAACGAACGAGGTATTTTTGAAGTTCGCACCGCTATCCATAATAATCAGAGTAATAATGTACATACTGTAAATGAATCCACAAGGTTATGCTCATGTGGGAAATGGTCAATATACCACATTCCTTGTTCACATGCCATCAAGTGTTTTCAACGTGTTGGTTATGCAGAGACCAACTATATTGATCAACAATATAGTGTTTCCAAATACGTAAACACATATAGTGGTCAGCTGCAACCAGTGGGTTCTGAGCATTACTGGCCCCCAGAACCATTTAAAATGGTGTGTAACAAGTCCTATTTGCGTAAAAGACAGGTGCAGAAGAGAACGCGTATACGGAACCAAATGGATGTTAGTGATATCGTATATGCACGCAAATGTGGTATATGCTAGCAAACAGGCCACGACCGTAGAAAATGTCCTTTGGGTGGAAACAATAATCAAGCTCAGGGCGGGTGTTCTTCTATTGTACCTAACTACCCATGAGTTCATGTTGTAATAATTAGTTGTTATTTATACGATTTAAGTATTTATGAAAAAATATTTTTTTGTTTGTTAATTATGATTTGTAACTTTCCCTTTTTACCTATTTAAATAATAATTTATACTTAATTATCGGTATATTTATTATGTGTGTTGTCTTGTCGCTATCACGATATTTAATACACAAATTATATATATGGCGCTATGTGTGTCTTGTCTTGTCGAACTGAAAAAGCTGAAAATATAATGATATGGCGCCATTAGATATGTGTGACCGGCTGACATAAAGTCGTCTCGTCAACATCATGATATGGCGCCATTACATATGGCGCTCTAATGGCGCTATTTAATATAGCGCCATTAGATATGACGCTATCTAATATAGCGCCATTAGATATGGCGTTATATGTATATTGTTTAGCCTATAAATAACGGGGTCATTGTATTTATTTAGTGTGCTAAAAATTTCCCCCAAGAAATATTTCATTAAAAGTAAGTAAGGTTTTTATTATAAGCAAATAGTTCACAAATGGCTCAACATGGTCGTCCACCAATTTGCTCTTGTGGAAAACCATGCATGATGGATTGTGGGTGGGAAGGTGCTAACGTTGGACGCCGCTATTGGTGTTGTATGAACAAGTTGTACAAGCAACCCGACGAACCTACTTGTGAATTTGATGAATGGGCTGAGGAACCATGTGTAAGCACGTGATTTTTGCTTTACGAGCAATCGCTCCAAAAGAAAATAAAAATAGTAACAAATGGTTTCGCTGTACAATTGTTCGAGTTTTCGTGACATGTGTTGTTAGTCATTTGTGGATCTGTCCATTTTTGCATTTAATCATTAACAAACAAAATATGTATGTCAGGATGATTAAACCATAATTCGGTCAGTAAAAGAAAATTCAAAAATAGATATATATGTGTGCATCGTTTGTTCTAGGTTTTTAACTTACTTAAATAATTTTTGTGGTAATTGTGTTAAAATGTTGCATTGTTGTTTAGTTTTAATTTCGTTATTTATTATTTTTATTTTTATTTTTGTTTTAAAAGAAAAAATGAAATTAGAAAACAAAAGTGAAGGAAATCGGTTTGGGCCAAAAATTAAACAAAATAACAGGCCCAACCAGCACTCAGGCCCAGTCCAAATCCGGCTGCCCAGGCATCTCCTGAAACGGCACCGTTTCAGGCCAATCCATCTCAGCCGTTCCAATCAATCCAATCCAACGGTCCAGGATCACTTTCAATAACCCAGGTTCAAACCCGACCCAAATCTGACCCAACCCCTCACTTAAACCAAACGACCCCGTTTAACTACCAAACGACCCCGTCTCAGTTCTCACCCTCAGATCCAAGCCGTTGAGATCATCTGATCTAACGGCTCAGATCCAATCCCATAGACCATATATAAACCTTCCCTTACACCCACGCCCCCTATACCAACACCCCACCCCTTCGTCCCCAAGTCGAACCCGGACCTCCCATTAGAAACCCTAGCCGCCCTCGTCTCCCTCGCCATTAAAGCCGGCGGCACGAACGCCGGTGACCACCTCCTGAACACCCTAAGACCCCCTCACTCTCCTGAACATGGATCTGTTACCCTCTTGCCTCGAATCACCTTCCCTCGTCTCGAATCTTCGTTTGAAGATTTGAGTCGAACCCGGACCTATGCCAAACCACCCCATCTTCATACCAGACATTCCCCTGACCTTCCTCGTGACCAAACCAAGCTTGGTTTGGTCCGAATCTACCCACAACTTCCTAAAAATCAGATCTGGAAATCCAGACCTTAGAACACATGCACCTGGGGAATCCGGCCGGTCTGGACAAGGGTTTGAGGTCTAAAAGACCTTAATCAAGGTGTTCTCATGTGAGAACACCCTGATTAAAGTTTGTTCGGCCTCAAGAGTTCGAAGTTGAATCAGAATTTGGGTCGTTTTGATTTCAAACCTTTTTGGGTAAGTTTTCCTTTCTTTCGTTTTAGTTCTAATTAAGTTGTCAGCATATTCCGTTGTGTTTGTTTGTTATGCTGTTATTTTTCATTCGGATTTCTTTCATCTTTGTAAAGACCTTTTATTTGGTCGATGGTTTTTGTGTATGATTTGAATGCATCCTATGATAAGCATGTCCGATTAATATAGTCGTCGTATGAATAACTTATATAGGTTCCTAGTGACTGACCAAGTTGTCCGAAGCCCTTTAGGTCCCCGTATGTGTTGTTTATTTGAACGACTGATTATTACCTGTTATAATTAGTATAGTCGACTCGATAAATGTCGTCGATTAGTTTTCTATAACTAATGAATCAAACGAGCTAATAATGTCGCATGACTAATTGAGCGTTGCCACTAACTGAATGCCCCAGCATTGTTTAAAATGGTTTGTTTGCATTGTAAAAATGACTGAAAAGGTTCAGCCCAGGCAGCCTTGAATTTGAACTTTCATTAGTTCAAAACTGCCCTGATGCTGCAATAGGCAGGGCAGTAATAATCAAGGTTAAGCAGGGGTATTCTGGGGTGTCAAAAAGGACAGGAAGATTAGTTTAAATGAAGTTGACAAGTAGGGTACTAATTAAGATTAAACTAATACTAATGGGAAACAAGACACAAGGGTATGGGGCTTAAAATGAATAAATAAAATGAGCCCATAATTCTGGATTAAACAAAAACCAGGCGTGGGGAATAAAGGGGCTGGCACCAAAAGATGCTTAGGCATGGGCTCTAAAGAGTATGGGCAGGCTGCAAGTTGCAGCACGAGGGCAGCTCAGCTGCACTGGGTCTTTTGGCTTATAAATAGGCCATTTGAGAACTTAAAATGACTGGATTTTTAGTCTTCAGAAAAGGAAAAAAAGGCTGGAATTTTTAGTCTTAAAGCTGAAACTTTTAGTCTGAAGAAAGGTTTACTGAGTTTAAAGAAAGCTGAAAAACATAAGTTAGTTTCTAAATAGATTGTAACCAAACACCATCTGAAAGTTGAATAAGAATTCATATTGGTCAAGCTGCCTTGGCCAAGTTCTGTCATCTGCATTGACTGAGCTGTTTGTTGGTTGCTGAACTGTTGGTATTTGCTGCATTGAACACTCTTTTACTTCTGGGGTTTCATTACTCTTCGTCTGGAATTACTGGTTTGGCACTCGACCATTTGCTGGTTTCTTTTGTTCTGGGAATTATTGTTGGTTGTTCGTGGATTGTGGAAAACATTTGGTGTTTGGTTTGTTGCTGTGCTGTTGCTGTGTACCTGTTGTTGCTGTGTTTACTGCATACTGCCCAGCTGATCATTCCTTTCTTCCTTTCATTTCCTTACCAGGTACACAATTGATACCACCAATGTAACTGAGAGTTTGAGCATGAATGCAAAAGAGAGGACCTGCAGATTGTTTTTATATATACATGAACTATTACATTAAATGTCATGAAATAGTTACATTTTCGTTTGGATAATAGAAGTAGCCTACATGCTCAGTATATCAATGTAGGCTAATGAATAATAGTCATATATGTATGCTGTTAGGTGAAAAACATTCCCAGTGTAATAAGTTGTATTTTAGACTTAGTCTGATGGTGTAGTATATTCTCTAACGTAGGCCCAATAGGAAAACTATCCACATGAGTTAAAGTTCTTTCCCTTTTTGCCAAATTGTCACATATAAATTGATAAAGAACAAAGAATCAGTTCTAGGCCTCAACCTCAGGAAGGCCGAACCCAAATCGAAACAAATCAGCTAGGCCTGTATCGGGAAAACAGGGCCCCAAATCTGGCTATCTCGCATGAGCTGGGTTTGGGCCCATAATTTTCGACTAGTTGTCCATAAGTGCAGTCACGTTTTATTATTCTGTAAAAGCACTTTAAATCCTGTTATAAATAAGCTCGCAAGCATGTAATCGACTAAGGCTATTTACTGCTTTCGATTGATAGAGACAAACACGACAAGAAACGTAGTTGCTATAAGATATCCTTTAAAAATAACAACGAGATGAGCCTCGATAAAAATAAACAAAACGCAGATGCGGGGCCCTTGTTAAATATATATTATGGAAGCATTTAGTTTCCAGGACGGTTTGTTTAGCAAATCTCACAACCCTCCTAAAATAACAATACGTTAGACTTTTTAGTACGCACCTTAATAAATCTTACCTTCGTAAACTCGGGTGCACATTGATGTGACCCAAATCCAAATCTCAACGGAGTCAAAAGGTGTCGACGACCACGGGTACATTGATTGTAACGCGATTCGAGATACATTTTCACAACGTTGCAATTCTTGTAAAAACAATAATAATAAAGCGGTTAAAAGTTAGAATTTGCATATAAGGTCATACTTGTATAAAATCAGATAATCAAGCCGAATATAACAGTTGAGCGACCGTGCTAGAACCACGGAACTCGGGAATGCCTAACACCTTCTCCCGGGTTAACAGAATTCCTTATCTAGATTTCTGGTACGCAGACTGTAATATAGAGTCATTCATTTCCTCAATTCGGGATTAAAATTGGTGACTTGGGACACCCTAAACCTCCCAAGTGGCGACTCTGAAATAAATAAACAAATCCCGTTTCGATTGTCCTTTAATTGGAAAAAACTCCCCATGCGCCCCCTCGGGCGCGGAAAAAGGAGGTGTGACAGCTCTGGCGACTCCACTGGGGACTCTAAACCCAGAACCACTGGTTCAGAGTTAAGAATTCGAGCTTAGAATAATTGTTATTATCTGGCTTTATTTATTATCTGATTTTATTACATGTTTTGAGCCTAATGTGCTAAATGCTACTTTTACCGCTTTGATATTATTTGAACTGTACATATCAACTGTGCCGAAACCTTTTCTCTTCTTACCTCCGGGGAGAAGCTCGCTGGTCGAGACTCCCTATTCTGTTAGTGTCAATACCTAAAATAAGAAAGAGGTCGGACAAGTTACAAAGCCGGACGATCTCGCGGGTCCCCGGTACGTAGCCCCCTCCTCGACTCGGGTTGTCCGCTCGGTTACACAGTCTAGAACAAATACCCAGGTTACGAACCTAGAATAACTTGACTTCATGCCGGATCCCTAGTAGGAACGTTTATTTGCATCATGTTGCATTTGACTTAGGGGACTCAACACAGGGGTTGGGTCCGTCTAGGACAGGCAACTTGAAAAGAAAAGACCCCCCTACTGCATCCCATTTGTTTTGTGCATTTATTTGCTTCGGTTCCGCATGCTGACCGGTTCCTAGAAAAGGAAAATTTTTTTATTGTCCTTTTATTGAAAGTGAAAAAAATATATATAAAAAAAAAATTCTTTTATCACTTTCAAAATCAAAAAAAAAAAAAGGAAGAGAAAGGGTATTTATTTTAAATGTTGTTTCTTTCATAAATTCAAAAATGTTGTTTCTTTCATAAATTCAGACTAATAATCCAAATATTGCCAAAAAATAATAATAATAAAAAAATAAATATATAATAACAATAATAAATATTTTCTTTAGCCTTTATCTCTCTTCATAATAATAAAAACGCTTATTCTTGATTTCTAGATTTATTTGATTTTTTCTCTCTATTTACGATATCTCGAACTACGCCGGTTTGATTCTCACCGGATGTGAGATACGTAGGCAACCCTCGTCGGGTTCAACCCCATTTTTTGCTAAAATAGCCAAAATCAATAAATAAATAATTAAATAAAAAAAGAAAAAGAAAAAAAAAAGATGTGTCGAATTTTAAAAGTCATAAATAAGTTAGGTGATGCTGTTGTGTCATAAATAGCCGAATGTTCCCGAAAAGGGACGCCGGAAGGCTGACTTTGCATAAACAGCCACCTTTGGGTCTTGTTTAGCAGTTGACCCACACAGCCTTAAAATCTTCGTCCCCGAAGTGTTTAAAGGCCGTGTTCAAAACTTGATCCCCTTTGTAAAATATTTTTGAGTCAAGTCGTTTTGTTAAAATCACCTTAATAAATGTGCAGGATGAGCACGATGCAAAATGAACATTTTTCAATAATGACCAAAATCCCTGTCAAGTTACGGCTATGGTGGAATGATCTAGGTGTTGAAGGACAAAATGAGGTCAAGAAATATCTGAAAGGTCTCGTGGGTTTGTTGGAAATCCAGCCTCGGGGAGATATCATAAGAGCTTTGGTTACCTACTGGGACCCGGCGCACAATGTTTTCCATTTCTCTGATTTTGAACTCACCCCGACTTTGGAAGAAATGGCCGGGTACATCGGGAATGCTGAACTTCCGTTGAGGCAAAAATACTTGGTCGCCCCAAGAGTTGTCACGGTACACCGGTTCCTAGATTCATTGAAGATACCCAGAACGGTCCACAACCCGGATCTGGCAGCCGGATTTTGTACTCCATGCTTCATATATGATAGATACGGTCATGAGGGGGGATTCAATAATCCGATCAACAAACTGTGCAGCAAAGGAGTTCGTCAGAAGTGGGACGAGCACAGACGGGTAGCGTTCATGATAATGTTCCTAGGCCTTCTGGTATTCCCAAGGAAAGATGGAAACATTGATTTGAAGATATCCGGGGTCGTCAGCACTTTACTCACGCAAAGGGACAGTACTCTCGCACCTATGGTGGTGTCCGACATCTTTCGAGCTCTTACAGCTTGTAAAGCTGGGGGAGATTTCTTCGAAGGTTGTAACTTGCTCCTACAGATATGGATGTCCGAGCACCTCTGCCATCATTCCGAGATTTTGAGCCATGGTTCCCCGGAAAAGACCCGCATAGAAGAATCTTACACAAGAACCAAAGAGATCAGCTTGCCCAAAGGAGTCCTGGCATGGACCTCGTTCTTTCAAGCTCTTACTGCCAGCCAAATACAATAGACGTTGGGATGGTTGCCTGTTGATGAGATCCTGTATATGTCTGCAGCTAAAACTCATTTCTTACTAATGGGGCTTAAGAGCATTCAACCTTACACACCCTGCCGAGTTTTGAGACAGTTTGGAAGATGCCAGACAGTACCTCATGAGGAAGATCTTAGCACTCAAGCACTTGAGATAAGTCGTGACGGACAGTTCCCAGAAGCGAAAATTCGCCAAGTCTGGAGTGAGTGTCAATATTTGAAATCAGATACTTGCGTGCGGGATCGAGCCAAAGGTGAGACGGCACCAGGTTACCTCGCGTGGTATAGAAGGGAATTTGAGCATGAAAGGCCAGCTAAGAGACCCCACATCCTGAATTTCGCTGAAACATCGCGAAAACAATGGGATTGGCTAGCAAAAGAAAGAAGCTATTGCGCCGAAATCAGCAGGTTGAAACAACAAGTGGAAAGCTTGAAATATGAGCACAATGTGCAGGCTGCTGCCAATCTGGGAGAGCGGAACAGGTTAATTCAGGAAAACAAAATGCTCAGATCCCAGATCCAACAGATAAGGATGAATGCGGATGAACAGCCAAGGCGTCGATTAGACGAGCAGCTGATAAAAAGGCTAATAGGTGAAATCAGGGAATGGCAAGATGGTTTGGAGAAATCCGAAAGCGTCATAGCAGAGCTCAGGACACAGTGGGATACACGAGTAAATAAGCATCGCCGATGTTTGAACCAAGTGAAACATGACCACGAGAAGACTGTTGCCAAAATAAAGAGAGAGATGGCTACACTTAAGTTTAAAGCAGTTAAGCGGGCCAGGGATTTCCAATTGGAGAGTAGATATTGTTACGACCTGTTGGCCCAAATGAAGACAGAAGTACGGCAACTGAAGAATCAACATATACAAGACTCACAGGTGTTCAAGACGTGCAGTGATCAGATAAGACACCTACTCATAGAGAAGAAACAAGCCAGAGATAAGATCAGGGCCATTGCCCATGCCATCATCAGACGGTGTCGGCGGTGCGAAAACATGACCTGCGTTACCGTTCTCCCAGCAGTGATGGGTTATGTCAAACAGACCATGCACGAGTTGGAGCAACTCGAAAGGGATCTCGCACCTAGAACCGCGAAAAGGCCGAATGATGCCGCGCGGGTCCCTAAGTTGGAAAATTAACCTCTGGTCGAGTCTTGTTTTAATTGAGCTTTGATGCTTTCCCACATGTTGTTTTCTATTTTTCTTTCAATCAAATAGGGTCAGAGAACCGTGGAGTCTGTACTGTTGCTATTTTGTTTGAAGCAATGTGTAATAGCAAATTTTGATAATGAAATTAAGTGACTCCGGAAGAATTTCTACGTGTCTTTACTTTGTGGCAGAACTACGCTTGGTCTGATTCACGCGGGGACGTGATACGTAGGCAATCCCCATAAGATTCGACCCCTTTTAATAAATAAAAAAAAGAAAATGTAAATAAAATAAAACGCAGGGTTTCACAAAATACTTTAAAGAGACGAATGAGCAAACCGGGATGACGCATGTTGTTTGAAGCAAAGCATGTAAAAACAGTTAACTGCCTAGGTGCATTGCATCCTCTATGTGTTATGATCAAATCTGTTAAACTCTAACACTAACAAAGTTTGTTGTTGTCTGACATCAGACAGTTAGTTGTTAAAGAATTCTGGCAACACATTCATACCAAACCAGATCCAAAAGACCGGTAGCAACAAGCATGACTACTTCGGAGAATAGCAATGAGGAAGAAAGGCCGATGAGCCAGTTGTTAAAAGAAGCGATGGAAAAGATTGAAAGGATGGGACTAGAAATGAATGCAATGCAACTAGCCCTAGCCAAAACACAAAAGAGTCCTGAAACACTGGGACACATGCCGGAGTACCCTCACTCTGGCCCTTCCACAAGCCGCCCAAATCCCCTCTATCATCAAGAAAGAAGCCCTCATGATTCCCAAGCTCCACCACCCCATCAACCTCTCCCAACACCCAATATTCCCATTTTTGTGGGACCTACATCAGCCCCTTTGCAGAGAACGACCAGTGAGCCATTGTTTCAGGCTCACGATACCCAATACTATCCCCCCGAGCCTACATTCCATGCACCCGAACCACAGGCTTACAATCCCCATTTGGAAGTACCGGCAGAGGTTGAGAAGCCGGTTAAGGCCCCTGAACAGGATGAAGTGTTGAGAAAGTTCAAAAGCCTGGAGCAATCCTTCAGGAACTTGCACGGGCTGGGCAATCAAGTCAGCGTGGCATACAAAGATCTGTGCCCTTTCCCAGACGTCCAACTCCCAGCCGGGTTCAAGATGCCCAAGTTTGATTTATATGAAGGGCACGGTGATCCCATGGCACATTTGCGGGGATTCTGTAGTAAAATGAGAGGGGCAGGAGGCAAGGACGAGCTTTTGATAGCTTATTTCGGCCAAAGCCTGAGCGGATCTGCACTGGAATGGTATACCAGGCAGGATTTCAGCAGGTGGTACACGTGGGATGACCTGGCGCAGGCTTTTGCAGGTCATTTCCAGTACAATCTGGAGATAGTCCCTGACCGTCTCACGTTATTGAGAACTGGGAAGAAACCCGGGGAAAGTTTTCGCGAGTTCGGGTTCCGCTGGAGAGAACAAGCAGCTAGAGTCGATCCTCCCATGAGAGAGGGAGAGATGGTGGACTATTTTTTGCAGACATTGGATCCAACCTACTTTGGTCACTTGGTGACAACGGTTGGAAAATCTTTCAACGAGGTGGTCAAAATAGGGGTCATGATAGAAGAGGGTTTGAGGTCGGACAAGATCTTGAACTATTCGGCACTCAAGGCCACAACCCAGGCTATTCAAAGCGGCACGGGAGGTGCGCTGAGAAGAAAGAAAGAAGAGGTTGCCACGATCGAGGCAGGCAGTTGGTCCAGGGCTGGCAGGCCGCACTACAATCAACCCAGGCCTCACAGGTCAAACTACCCATACAACCCACCACAAAATTTCTATCCACCTCGAGAACCACATTGTTCCGTACACCAAGCCCAGGTATACACTCAGCCTCCGGTTTGCCCACAATGGCGCGCACCGGCTCCCCAGAACATATATGCACCACCACAAAACACCTACCCTCCACCAAGGGCATATAGAAACCCTTCAGGGGCAGGCTTCCGGGGAAATCCAGATGCTAGGAATGACAGGTTGCGGAAGCAAAGAACCTTCACGGAGCTGGGAGAAACCTACACCGCTTTGTTCCACAAGCTGCGGCAATTGGGTTTGGTTAGTCCTGTCCATACTCGGGAACCAAATCCCCCACCTCAGAATTTGGATCGTTCAATCAGTTGTGAATACTGTTCAGGGATGCTCGGGCACGATACCGAGAAGTGCTGGAAGTTAAGGCATGCCATACAGGATCTTATTGACACCAATAAGATCGAGGTCCAGACACCGGAGGCTCCTAACATCAACCAAAACCCACTGCCAGCGCACCACGAAACTCACATGATTGAGTTGGTGTGTGAGGGAGGAGAATTAAGAAAACCCTCACAAACAGTGATGATGATCCAAGCCGCCCCGAAAGAGGTCTTAACCAGTGGAGGAACGAGTGTACGATCACAGGGAAGAGGCGTCAAGCCGGTGGTGATATTGGGGAAGAGCCCGTCCGTCATAGCAAGCAAACCCGAGCCAAGCAAGTTGGTAATACCAGGGATCCTGCCCACACCGGCAGTCATGTTGAAAGGGGTATGTAGAGAACGGGTGACCATAAAGCCGGTGGTCCAACTGCCGATGATTGACAGCAGGGCTGTGCCCTGGAAATATGAAAAGGCAGTGGTGACGTACCAAGGAAAACAGGTGGAAGAAGTCAGTTGTGAAGCGCAAGGGCTGACTCGATCAGGTCGATGTTTTGCTCCGGTGGAGTTAAGAAAAACCAACCCAGTGGCAACCAAGAAGCCAGTGTCAGAAGAAGAGGCTGAAGAATTCCTGAGGAAGATGAAAGTACAAGACTATTCTGTGGTTGAGCAGCTGAGAAAAACACCTGCCCAGATCTCACTATTGTCATTACTCCTCCATTACGAGGAACATCGACGGGCCCTGTTAAAGATATTGAACGAGGCTCATGTACCCAGTGAGATTTCTGTAAACCACCTGGAAACCATTGCCAGCAAGATTTTCGAGGTGAACAGAGTGACATTCTCAGATGATGACCTGCCGGTGGAAGGAACGGAGCACAATAAAGCTCTATACCTAGCTGTCAAATGTGAAGACTCGGTGGTAACCCGAGTATTGGTGGATAACGGCTCAAGCGCCAATATTTGTCCATTATCCACCCTGGACCAGTTAAAGATTGACCGTGGAAGAATCCGGGAGAATAGCATCTGTGTCCGAGGGTTTGACGGAAACGGAACAGCCACTGTGGGGGATGTTGTACTTGAACTAACCATTGGCCCGGTCCTGTTTACCATGGAATTCCAGGTGTTGGACGCCACGGTATCTTACAACTTGCTGTTAGGACGACCTTGGATTCATGCAGCTAAAGCGGTGCCTTCCACCCTACATCAGACAGTGAAGTTCGAGTGGGAAAGACAAGAGGTCGTGTTGCACGGCGAGGATACAACATGCACCATGGGCGGAACCATTGTGCCTTTCATAGAGACCACTGATGACAAAAGGTCCTTGGGTCTACCAGATTCTCGATACAGGGTCGGCCAACAAAATTTCTGAAGGAGAAATCATCCCGCACCCTAGGGTAGCTGCCGCAGCAGTCATGATGGTATCAGAAATGCTGGGTAATGGATTTGTGCCGGGAAAAGGCCTGGGAGTTGAACTTCAAGGGATAGTCCAACCTGTCTCCCTTCCTAAGAATCTGGAAACTTTCGGGTTGGGGTTCAAACCAACCGCAGCAGACAGGAAGCAAGCGCGAAAAATGAAGAAGAGGGTCTGGTCTCTGCCTAAACCAGTGCCACGCCTCTCAAGGTCTTTTGTTAAAGCTAGTGCCAAGGGGTCAGCGATCCCAAAGATTCGAGGACCTTTGATCGGCATAAATGAAGACCTGAATCAGAGTTTTGAGAGACTATTCGCGGATGTCAGTATGGTGGAAGCTGGAGAAGGTTCCAGCAGAGCAGAGATACAATTTGTGGGGCCTGAGGCCAAGACCAACAATTGGACGGTTACTCCTCTTCCTGTCCGAGGGGAGTCTTGGTAGTAGGCTTTGATTAATGTTTTGTTTGTTTGTTTGTTTGATCGGATTATTCAAGGGTGTAATCCAAATTTTACTTTCGTTTTGTAAAAGTGTGAACCCTTTTTATCCCGCAAATTTAATAAAGTTCTTTTCTTTTGTCTCATTTTAATTTTTGTCTTGTTCTTTTTCTTTCTGAACAGTTCTCTTTTTACTGGTTCTAATGACATGGCATGCACAGCGGATCTTCGACCTAGTCTAATAAATCAATCTGAAACCGACTCAATGATGCAAAAGGTCGTTTGTGACGATGAATCTGAATGTGACGAAGGTGAAGCCTTCGAAGAAATAAACAGAGAACTGTGCCAATTTGAAGAGAAACCCAAGCCTAACTTAAATGACACCGAGGCTGTGAATCTAGGAGACGCTGATAACGTCCAAGAGACCAAAATTAGCATCCACATTGAGCCGAATGTCAGAACAGAATTGATCAAAACTCTCAGGGAATTCAAAGATGTTTTTGCCTGGTCATATGATGATATGCCTGGATTAAGCACCAATTTAGTGGTTCACAAATTGCCCACTGACCCGGCATACCCTCCGGTCAAGCAAAAACTAAGGAAATTTAAAACAGAAATGAGCATGAAGATCAAAGAAGAAGTGATTAAGCAATTGCAATCGAAGGTCATTCGGGTCACTCGGTATCCCGAGTGGTTGGCCAATGTGGTACCAGTCCCAAAGAAGGATGGAAAAATCAGGGTGTGCGTTGACTACCGCAACCTCAACAAAGCAAGTCCCAAGGACAATTTTCCGCTACCCAACATTCATATCCTGATCGACAATTGCGCTGGGCGCGAGATCGGATCCTTTGTGGATTGTTATGCGGGTTATCATCAGATCCTAATGGATGAGGAGGATGCTGAGAAGACAGCGTTTATTACGCCATGGGGAACCTACTGCTATCGGGTAATGCCGTTCGGGTTAAAGAACGCTGGGGCAACATACATGCGAGCAATGACTGCGGTGTTTCATGACATGATACACAAGGAAATTGAGGTGTACGTCGATGATGTGATCATCAAATCTTGGCGTCAGGAGGACCATGTAGCAGACCTAAGGAGATTTTTTCAAAGACTCCGGAGGTATGATATCAAGCTTAACCCGGCCAAATGCGCATTCGGGGTTCCATCAGGAAAGTTGCTAGGATTCATCGTCAGTCGACGGGGGATTGAGTTAGACCCATCCAAAATTGAATCCATCCGAGATTTGCCACCACCAAGGAACAAAACAGAGGTAATGAGTTTGCTGGGTAGACTCAATTATATCAGCAGGTTCATCGCTCAACTCACAGCAACTTGTGAGCCCATATTTCGGCTGCTGAGAAAGGATGCTGCAGTAGGTTGGACGGCAGAGTGTCAGGAGGCTTTCGACCAAATCAAAGGGTATCTGTCTAATCCACCCGTATTGGTCCCGCCTAAGCCCGGGAAACCCCTAATCCTTTACCTGACGGTCTTGGAAAATTCATTTGGTTGTGTACTGGGGCAACATGATGACACAGGAAGGAAGGAGCAGGCCATCTACTATCTCAGTAAGAAATTTACAGTGCATGAGGTCAAGTACACTCAACTCGAGAAAACATGCTGCGCCCTAACTTGGGTAGCTCAGAAAATTGAAGCACTACCTGTCTTCATATACTACGTATCTCATATCCCGTTTGGACCCATTGAAATATATATTTCAGAAACCTATGCCCACGGGAAGGTTGGCAAAATGGCAAATTCTGCTCACCGAGTTTGATATCGTCTATGTGACGAGGACAGCCATGAAAGCCCAGGCACTGGCAGACCATTTGGCAGAGAATCCCGTTGATGAAAAATACGAGCCCTTAAGAACGTATTTTCCTGACGAAGAGGTGATGCATACGAATGAGTTGGAATTACCCGAGGAACCGGGTTGGAAGCTTTTCTTCGATGGAGCTGCAAACGCAAAAGGGGTTGGAATAGGAGCAGTACTCATTTCTGAAACAGGACGGCATTATCCTGTTACGGCTCAACTACGCTTCTATTGCACCAACAATATGGCCGAGTATGAGGCTTGCATTCTGGGTCTGCGCCTGGCTGCTGACATGGATGTCCAAGACGTCTTGGTCTTGGGAGACTCGGACCTCTTGATACATCAAATTCAGGGAGAATGGGAAACACGAGATCTAAAACTCGTACCATACCGACAATGCTTGCATGATCTGAGCAAGCAATTTCGATCGGTAAAGTTCAAACACATCCCGAGAGTTCACAATGAGGTTGCGGATGCCTTAGCCACCTTAGCATCAATGCTGCACCACCCTGACAAAATGTATGTTGATCCTCTACACATCCAGGTCCGTGATCAGCACGCCTACTGCAATGCCGTAGAAGAAGAAGCAGATGGCGAACCCTGGTTTCATGATATCAAGGAATACCTCAGGATGGGGATATATCCGGAACATGCCTCTGGAGACCAAAAAAGAGCCCTTCGGCGTCTGTCGAATGGTTTCTTCCTCAGTGGGGGAATATTGTACAAAAGAACCCCGGATTTGGGATTGTTGAGGTGCATAGATGCCGGGCAGGCAACGTCGGTTATGGCAGAAGTACATGCTGGAGTTTGTGGACCACACATGAGCGGATATGTATTGGCAAGAAAAATCCTTCGAACAGGGTGTTATTGGCTAACCATGGAACACGACTGTATCACTTTCGTAAGGAAATGCCATCAGTGCCAGATACATGGAGATTTGATTCATTCTCCGCCAACAGAGTTACATACGATGTCAGCACCCTGGCCGTTTGTAGCATGGGGCATGGATGTCATTGGGCCCATCGAGCCAGCAGCGTCCAACGGTCATAGGTTCATTCTAGTGACCATTGATTACTTCACCAAATGGGTTGAGGCTAAAACCTTCAAATCAGTAACCAAGAAGGCAGTGGTGGACTTTGTTCACTCCCATATCATCTGCAGATTTGGGATCCCAAAAGTGATCATCACGGATAACGGTGCGAATCTTAATAGCAGCCTGATGAGAGAGGTATGCCAACAATTCAAGATTATACACCGCAATTCCACCCCATATCGTCCCAAGGCGAATGGAGCAGTCGAAGCAGCCAACAAGAATATCAAGAAGATACTGCGGAAGATGGTGGAAGGATCCAGACAATGGCACGAGAAATTACCCTTTGCCTTGTTGGGGTACCGCACTACCGTCCGGACTTCCATAGGCACAACTCCTTATTTGTTGGTGTATGGAACTGAGGCCGTGATACCAGCGGAGGTCGAAATTCCGTCCCTCCGAATTGTCGCTGAAGCCGGGATTGATGATGATGAATGGGTCAAAGCTCGATTGGAACAGTTGAGCCTGATAGATGAGAAAAGATTGGCAGCAGTGTGCCATGGTCAGCTGTACCAGAAGAGAATGGCAAGAGCGTATAATAAGAAGGTGCGCCCCAGGAAGTTTGAAGTAGGGCAGCTGGTATTGAAGAAGATCCTCCCACATCAGGTCGAGGCAAAAGGCAAATTCGCCCCAAATTGGCAAGGGCCTTATATCGTGACCAGAGTATTGTCCAACAGTGCTTTGTGTTTGACAGATGTCGAAGGTAGATGTGTCGACATGGCTATCAATTCAGATGCAGTCAAGAGATATTATGCGTAATTTCTTTAATTATGGCAATTGTTCGGTTTGTTTGTTTGTATTTGGCATTTATTGGATAATGAGATGACGGAGGCAATTCTTTCTTCTACCCAAACACTGTTTAACCCTTGCTTCCCCCTTTGAGCCTTAAGTTATTCTTTCATACCCCTCTTTTGGAATCAATAATAGGAAAGACATGAAAAAAGAAGAAGAGAGAAAAAGAAAGAAAAATGAAAAGAAGGAAAAGAAAAAAAGAAGAAGATAAAATCATAAAGAAATACAAAACCGTGGGAACTACGTTTGACCTGATTCCTCAAAGAGGATACGTAGGCGCCTCACGGCTCGGTCATAGTATGCATCATAGCAAATATAGGATGCATAATGTACATAGTGTGCACAATATAGCACAATGTGCGTAACGCACGTAACTCAACATAAGCGTAAAAGATAAATTCCCCAAGCAAGAAAACTGGGGCAGAGGTTATGTTTTAAGTTCCAACAAAGGTTTGATTCCAAAAGTTGTAGCACATCACCCTTCAAATTGTTTTCATTTTTATAGCCTTTCTTCAAACCCACACCAAAACCAACATCAACCTCCAAAAGACCTCCCGATCAATGTTCGAGAGATGCCAAGTCCGGCGAATAAGGCCGAGAATAATACACTGATCCCCAGCAAAGAAGAGGATCGTAAGACTGGAAATGAGTTGATGGTCAAGGGAATCTCCAGAAAGGAGGGACGTATCTACAACACCCCGATTTCCCGAAAGAAATAAAATGAGAGAGTCTTATCGGTGAAGACCTTCACAGGCACCGAGAGGCGATGTAAGATGAGGGATATGAAATGAGAGAGTCTTATTGGTGAAAACCTTCACAGGCACCATAAGGCGCCGGGAGATGAGAGAAAAGAGAGAGTCTCATTAGTGAAAACCCCTCGAAGGGCACTATGAGGCGACGAGACAGATCAGCAAAGGTACCACATTCGAAACGAAATGAACACTCCTTTATCATCCCCAGCAAGTCAAACCATCGGGCAAATCAATTGATACAAATAGACTGGGTCGGGAATCTATGGTGCACGCCATGATCACGGGGACCAGTTGTGTCCTCCAGATAAGTTCTTTTGATTGTCTCCTCCCACAAAAATATTGGTTCAGAAAGATTTTCTCCTTTTTTTTTCTAGCTTTTATTTCTTTTCCTAAAATGTGTCTTGAAAGGATTTTTCAAAGCTTACTACCAGAAACCGAAGGGGAATTCATCCAATGCAGGATAATACAAACAGTCTTAAAGGCCGGTCCCAGGCAATGCAGTGATTGTGCCCGGAAATTTTGGAAGAAGTAAGCCCCAATGCGGGAATACTTTTAAGTTCTAGGTCGCCCACCAGTATAATGCGGGAATACATTTTAAGTTCTAGGTCGCCCACCAGTATAATGCGGGAATACATTTAAGTTCTAGGTCGCCCACCAGTATAATGCGGGAATACATTTTAAGTTCTAGGTCGCCCACCAGTATAATGCGGGAATACTTTTAAGTTCTAGGTCGCCCACCAGTATAATGCGGGAATACATTTTAAGTTCTAGGTCGCCCACCAGTATAATGCGGGAATACTTTTAAGTTCTAGGTCGCCCACCAGTATAATGCGGGAATACATTTTAAGTTCTAGGTCGCCCACCAGTATAATGCGGGAATACTTTTAAGTTCTAGGTCGCCCACCAGTATAATGCGGGAATACATTTTAAGTTCTAGGTCGCCCACCAGTATAATGCGGGAATACTTTTAAGTTCTAGGTCGCCCACCAGTATAATGCGGGAATACATTTTAAGTTCTAGGTCGCCCACCAGTATAATGCGGGAATACATTTAAGTTCTAGGTCGCCCACCAGTATAATGCGGGAATACTTTTAAGTTCTAGGTCGCCCACCAGTATAATGCGGGAATACATTTTAAGTTCTAGGTCGCCCACCAGTATAATGCGGGAATACTTTTAAGTTCTAGGTCGCCCACCAGTATAATGCGGGAATATATTTTAAGTTCTAGGTCGCCCACCAGTATAATGCGGGAATACTTTTAAGTTCTAGGTCGCCCACCAGTATAATGCGGGAATACATTTTAAGTTCTAGGTCGCCCACCAGTATAATGCGGGAATATATTTAAGTTCTAGGTCGCCCACCAGTATAATGCGGGAATACATTTTAAGTTCTAGGTCGCCCACCAGTATAATGCGGGAATACTTTTAAGTTCTAGGTCGCCCACCAGTATAATGCGGGAATACATTTTAAGTTCTAGGTCGCCCACCAGTATAATGCGGGAATACATTTAAGTTCTAGGTCGCCCACCAGTATAATGCGGGAATACATTTAAGTTCTAGGTCGCCCACCAGTATAATGCGGGAATACATTTTAAGTTCTAGGTCGCCCACCAGTATAATGCGGGAATACATTTAAGTTCTAGGTCGCCCACCAGTATAATGCGGGAATACATTTAAGTTCTAGGTCGCCCACCAGTATAATGCGGGAATACATTTTAAGTTCTAGGTCGCCCACCAGTATAATGCGGGAATACATTTAAGTTCTAGGTCGCCCACCAGTATAATGCGGGAATACATTTAAGTTCTAGGTCGCCCACCAGTATAATGCGGGAATACATTTTAAGTTCTAGGTCGCCCACCAGTATAATGCGGGAATACATTTTAAGTTCTAGGTCGCCCACCAGTATAATGCGGGAATACATTTAAGTTCTAGGTTGCCCACCAGTATAATGCGGGAATACATTTAAGTTCTAGGTCGCCCACCAGTATAATGCGGGAATACATTTAAGTTCTAGGTCGCCCACCAGTATAATGCGGGAATACATTTAAGTTCTAGGTCGCCCACCAGTATAATGCGGGAATACATTTTAAGTTCTAGGTCGCCCACCAGTATAATGCGGGAATACATTTAAGTTCTAGGTCGCCCACCAGTATAATGCGGGAATACATTTAAGTTCTAGGTCGCCCACCAGTATAATGCGGGAATACATTTAAGTTCTAGGTCACCCATAAATCCCCAGCACCAAGAAGCAGACAACTGCAGAGGCAAGCGCGCAATTCAAAAGAAAAAGGGAATGCGTCTCAAAAGAAGCATCTCAAAAGAAGTAGTTTGGGAACGCTATGGCATGCCCAACATAACAATTCTGATGAAAAGCCATACCGCTGAAGAAACCATTGAAAGATTTAAGGAAGAAAGCCATGTTCCCAGCAAATCAAGCAAAGTGATGAGAACTGACATTCAGAAAAGGTGAAGGACCAGCATCATCTCCAAGTTCACAAAATAAAGGCGTCAGAGGAAAGCGTTAGCCGACAAGAAAGCAAGACAACAAGAACAAGTGGGAGATAGATGAGATCTCATACTCTAGCTTAACTTCTTGTTTTTCCTTTTAGAGCAATGGTAACAGGGAGATCGGTTGAGCAGTAGCATCCTACAGCAGCATACAACAGCGCACAACAACAGCAAACACTACAGTCACACGGTAGTCCCAGCTACCAAAATTTCCCGAACTACATTGACCTGATTCCTGTTTCAGCCCAGGATATGTAGGAAACCTCTGAAGCAAAGGTTCGGTCAAATCTTTTTCAAAAAATGCTTCACACGGAGTATTCGGACGGGCAAAAATCGCTCGCTTATCTTTGCGCGAAAACCCTTCGTGTCTTCGTGCAAAGAGGGGCAGCTGTAAGCACGTGATTTTTGCTTTACGAGCAATCGCTCCAAAAGAAAATAAAAATAGTAACAAATGGTTTCGCTGTACAATTGTTCGAGTTTTCGTGACATGTGTTGTTAGTCATTTGTGGATCTGTCCATTTTTGCATTTAATCATTAACAAACAAAATATGTATGTCAGGATGATTAAACCATAATTCGGTCAGTAAAAGAAAATTCAAAAAATAGATATATATGTGTGCATCGTTTGTTCTAGGTTTTTAACTTACTTAAATAATTTTTGTGGTAATTGTGTTAAAATGTTGCATTGTTGTTTAGTTTTAATTTCGTTATTTATTATTTTTATTTTTATTTTTGTTTTAAAAGAAAAAATGAAATTAGAAAACAAAAGTGAAGGAAATCGGTTTGGGCCAAAAATTAAACAAAATAACAGGCCCAACCAGCACTCAGGCCCAGTCCAAATCCGGCTGCCCAGGCATCTCCTGAAACGGCACCGTTTCAGGCCAATCCATCTCAGCCGTTCCAATCAATCCAATCCAACGGTCCAGGATCACTTTCAATAACCCAGGTTCAAACCCGACCCAAATCTGACCCAACCCCTCACTTAAACCAAACGACCCCGTTTAACTACCAAACGACCCCGTCTCAGTTCTCACCCTCAGATCCAAGCCGTTGAGATCATCTGATCTAACGGCTCAGATCCAATCCCATAGACCATATATAAACCTTCCCTTACACCCACGCCCCCTATACCAACACCCCACCCCTTCGTCCCCAAGTCGAACCCGGACCTCCCATTAGAAACCCTAGCCGCCCTCGTCTCCCTCGCCATTAAAGCCGGCGGCACGAACGCCGGTGACCACCTCCTGAACACCCTAAGACCCCCTCACTCTCCTGAACATGGATCTGTTACCCTCTTGCCTCGAATCACCTTCCCTCGTCTCGAATCTTCGTTTGAAGATTTGAGTCGAACCCGGACCTATGCCAAACCACCCCATCTTCATACCAGACATTCCCCTGACCTTCCTCGTGACCAAACCAAGCTTGGTTTGGTCCGAATCTACCCACAACTTCCTAAAAATCAGATCTGGAAATCCAGACCTTAGAACACATGCACCTGGGGAATCCGGCCGGTCTGGACAAGGGTTTGAGGTCTAAAAGACCTTAATCAAGGTGTTCTCATGTGAGAACACCCTGATTAAAGTTTGTTCGGCCTCAAGAGTTCGAAGTTGAATCAGAATTTGGGTCGTTTTGATTTCAAACCTTTTTGGGTAAGTTTTCCTTTCTTTCGTTTTAGTTCTAATTAAGTTGTCAGCATATTCCGTTGTGTTTGTTTGTTATGCTGTTATTTTTCATTCGGATTTCTTTCATCTTTGTAAAGACCTTTTATTTGGTCGATGGTTTTTGTGTATGATTTGAATGCATCCTATGATAAGCATGTCCGATTAATATAGTCGTCATATGAATAACTTATATAGGTTCCTAGTGACTGACCAAGTTGTCCGAAGCCCTTTAGGTCCCCGTATGTGTTGTTTATTTGAACGACTGATTATTACCTGTTATAATTAGTATAGTCGACTCGATAAATGTCGTCGATTAGTTTTCTATAACTAATGAATCAAACGAGCTAATAATGTCGCATGACTAATTGAGCGTTGCCACTAACTGAATGCCCCAACATTGTTTAAAATGGTTTGTTTGCATTGTAAAAATGACTGAAAAGGTTCAGCCCAGGCAGCCTTGAATTTGAACTTTCATTAGTTCAAAACTGCCCTGATGCTGCAATAGGCAGGGCAGTAATAATCAAGGTTAAGCAGGGGTATTCTGGGGTGTCAAAAAGGACAGGAAGATTAGTTTAAATGAAGCTGACAAGTAGGGTACTAATTAAGATTAAACTAATACTAATGGGAAACAAGACACAAGGGTATGGGGCTTAAAATGAATAAATAAAATGAGCCCATAATTCTGGATTAAACAAAAACCAGGCGTGGGGAATAAAGGGGCTGGCACCAAAAGATGCTTAGGCATGGGCTCTAAAGAGTATGGGTAGGCTGCAAGTTGCAGCACGAGGGCAGCTCAGCTGCACTGGGTCTTTTGGCTTATAAATAGGCCATTTGAGAACTTAAAATGACTGGATTTTTAGTCTTCAGAAAAGGAAAAAAAGGCTGGAATTTTTAGTCTTAAAGCTGAAACTTTTAGTCTGAAGAAAGGTTTACTGAGTTTAAAGAAAGCTGAAAAACATAAGTTAGTTTCTAAATAGATTGTAACCAAACACCATCTGAAAGTTGAATAAGAATTCATATTGGTCAAGCTGCCTTGGCCAAGTTCTGTCATCTGCATTGACTGAGCTGTTTGTTGGTTGCTGAACTGTTGGTATTTGCTGCATTGAACACTCTTTTACTTCTGGGGTTTCATTACTCTTCGTCTGGAATTACTGGTTTGGCACTCGACCATTTGCTGGTTTCTTTTGTTCTGGGAATTATTGTTGGTTGTTCGTGGATTGTGGAAAACATTTGGTGTTTGGTTTGTTGCTGTGCTGTTGCTGTGTACCTGTTGTTGCTGTGTTTACTGCATACTGCCCAGCTGATCATTCCTTTCTTCCTTTCATTTCCTTACCAGGTACACAATTGATACCACCAATGTAACTGAGAGTTTGAGCATGAATGCAAAAGAGAGGACCTGCAGATTGTTTTTATATATACATGAACTATTACATTAAATGTCATGAAATAGTTACATTTTCGTTTGGATAATAGAAGTAGCCTACATGCTCAGTATATCAATGTAGGCTAATGAATAATAGTCATATATGTATGCTGTTAGGTGAAAAACATTCCCAGTGTAATAAGTTGTATTTTAGACTTAGTCTGATGGTGTAGTATATTCTCTAACGTAGGCCCAATAGGAAAACTATCCACATGAGTTAAAGTTCTTTCCCTTTTTGCCAAATTGTCACATATAAATTGATAAAGAACAAAGAATCAGTTCTAGGCCTCAACCTCAGGAAGGCCGAACCCAAATCGAAACAAATCAGCTAGGCCTGTATCGGGAAAACAGGGGCCCAAATCTGGCTATCTCGCATGAGCTGGGTTTGGGCCCATAATTTTCGACTAGTTGTCCATAAGTGCAGTCACGTTTTATTATTCTGTAAAAGCACTTTAAATCCTGTTATAAATAAGCTCGCAAGCATGTAATCGACTAAGGCTATTTACTGCTTTCGATTGATAGAGACAAACACGACAAGAAACGTAGTTGCTATAAGATATCCTTTAAAAATAACAACGAGATGAGCCTCGATAAAAATAAACAAAACGCAGATGCGGGGCCCTTGTTAAATATATATTATGGAAGCATTTAGTTTCCAGGACGGTTTGTTTAGCAAATCTCACAACCCTCCTAAAATAACAATACGTTAGACTTTTTAGTACGCACCTTAATAAATCTTACCTTCGTAAACTCGGGTGCACATTGATGTGACCCAAATCCAAATCTCAACGGAGTCAAAAGGTGTCGACGACCACGGGTACATTGATTGTAACGCGATTCGAGATACATTTTCACAACGTTGCAATTCTTGTAAAAACAATAATAATAAAGCGGTTAAAAGTTAGAATTTGCATATAAGGTCATACTTGTATAAAATCAGATAATCAAGCCGAATATAACAGTTGAGCGACCGTGCTAGAACCACGGAACTCGGGAATGCCTAACACCTTCTCCCGGGTTAACAGAATTCCTTATCTAGATTTCTGGTACGCAGACTGTAATATAGAGTCATTCATTTCCTCAATTCGGGATTAAAATTGGTGACTTGGGACACCCTAAACCTCCCAAGTGGCGACTCTGAAATAAATAAACAAATCCCGTTTCGATTGTCCTTTAATTGGAAAAAACTCCCCATGCGCCCCCTCGGGCGCGGAAAAAGGAGGTGTGACACCATGTTATCAGGAAAGCTACAGGGATAGATTACATGAATTTCATAATATGTTGTTATACCAGCATAGAATACAAAAGGAGGCAGATAGAATTATTACAGATATGAGGGAGAAACTAAAGGAGGTGGAAGATAAAAAATGGAGAGCTGAATGGAATTGTGAAGCACACAAGGAACGCAACAAAAAATATAAACGGGAACTTGCGAAGGTGAATGCGAGAGTGAAAGAGTTAGAAGAAGAAAAAGAACAAATGGAAGAACGATTTAAGTGGTTGGAGCGAAGAATAAATGACAACTGAGTATCTGAACATTTACGTGTATGTGTTTAGTGTCATTTTCATATGTCATGTCTTTTTATTATGTTGGCCTGTTATGTTTGTGTTTGTATTGTACTAATGTTTTCCTTGTTTGTTGTACTTAATTTTATTTTAATTTAAGTGGAAGTTAAGTTTAAGTTGTTGTGTTACTATACCAAAAACTATAAAACGAAATTTGAACTAAAAAAAGCAACTGTCATATTCGACTAAATATTGTTGTTAATGTACAAAAAAATATTATTTACACCAAAAAAACAAAAATATGGAAGACCGAATCAATGTGTCCCGCATCCGGTGTGTCTCAAAGTAGCCGTTGGCCTGAGGCGCATCCCCTGCCGCCCGGGTACGCTATCAGGATCATCATCATCAAGTCGTCTCCTTATGGCCGGATGCGGCACAGGATGACATGTATCGGTGGTGCTGTCAGGTCCAGTAGAAGGCTACATAATAATATCAAACTTAGTATAGAAAACTACATAACAATTCACAAAAATATATATTGTCTTACCATAAA
Source organism: Nicotiana sylvestris (assembly GCF_000393655.2). Taxonomy (NCBI): domain Eukaryota; kingdom Viridiplantae; phylum Streptophyta; class Magnoliopsida; order Solanales; family Solanaceae; genus Nicotiana; species Nicotiana sylvestris. Next base: position 151,914,625 of record NC_091066.1, on the reverse strand, counting down.
CGTGTCTGGATCCTGAATGTAGTCATCTGTCGCAGCATCGCATGAAGCCTAAAAAAGTAAATTAATAAAGTTAAAACAAAATAAATAAGTTATAGTAAAAACAGTAATAAAATTAATACTAATAAACTCATACCTGCGCATGTGATGAGCTGCCATAACTCAGTCGGTGCCCACTATCAAAATCTCGGATCGGTCGAGACTCATCAGTGGTAGACGGTCTAGGGAAATATCTACCCAACTCCACTCCTTGAAAATCCGAACCCATCATCAAGAATTGACCCGATGGGGTCACCTGCGACGTCCCTGGAGTGTCATAAATGCCAAGGCTGTAAGACGGCATGGTCGGTCTCAACACCTCTCCTCTCCGCCCACGACCGCGTCGTCCAACACCAGCAGGTCGTCGTGGAGCAGCAGCAGCTCGTCGGCCACCACCCCGTGGCATACCACGACCTCGCTGGTATGTGGCTGGGTCAACATAATCTGGCTGGTGTGCCAAACGCTGATCCGATCGGCCTCGCTGCAGTGTCTGGGCAGCCACATCCATTATGCGACGACTATAGTCCTGCATGATCACAAGGGTCGTGGACATAACTCTGCATCTGCTGCCCCATACGATATACGGTATGCAATCCAATCGCCTGCACAAAAGTTTTTAATATAAACTACGTATTTGACTAGAAATTACTATTAAAGTAATTGATAATAACAGAAAACATACCAGAGCCTCATGTCTCCCGGCGTATGAGACGTATCGACCATCTACCTGATGAACTGGGTTCCCGATAAAAAGTCGGGAAACAGTGCGGTACCATGCCATATAAACTTCGATAGGAAAGTGTTGCGGAGCTGGGGTCAAGTCCCCTCGGCTGTCCCAAATACCCAACTGCGTTGTCAGCCACTCAATAAATGTGTCGTCCACTCTCATCCTATCATCCCTTTCATAATGTAATGGGTCCCATGCAGGCTGAGTCGGTATAGACTGCGGAAATCCAAACTGACGAAATACTCGCTCTGAGGCATGATGCTCAACAATATCGAGGCACGTGAGAGGGACGGAAGCCCTCCAAATATGGCGACCGTGCGTGCAATACGCTGGCAGGGTACCTATCAGCTCTTCGCTGTACGGCGTCCAGATGAACTATCAAATAATAACACAAACTGTTAGTTTGCGCAACACCTAGTTAAAAATAAATTGGTAAGTTTAGTTAGATATTCACCTGTGCATCCTCCAGAAAATCCAACACATCCCTACAGAACGGGAGATTATGATGGCCATGATACTCTCGTGCAAGTCTACAACGCAATACCCACTTACAAGCTAGAGGGAGATCAGGAATATGTACATTATCCGGTAGCTGTGGTAGAGGTGGCCGAAGTTGCAGAAATCGCTCCCACACCCAAACCTAAAACAGAAAGTTGACGTAAAGATTAACTCTAACTAGGTAGAATTGGAACTAAACGACAAATTATTTGAATAAGTTGTCACCTGTAGAAGTGGCAGAAAGCCACAAACGTCTCTCTGTGTGCCCATGGATGCCCGACACATCTGCCTGTACAAAAAAGATAGGACAACACCACCCCAGCTGTAGCTGACTGTATCATCAAAGTCCGCAATATGATGCAGAAAACGAAGGCTCACTAGGTTCCCCGAAGTGTTCGGGAACAAGACCCCCCAAATAGAAGGAGCAACAACAGCCTCGTATATTGCTCCACATCCACCTCCGCTGAGTCGTCGGTGATAGTATCGTAGATCTGCACCAAGTGGTCTCTAATAGGGACCAACTGCATACGACTACTCCCAATTGCTACATCTGGGTCCTCGGACCTGAAGCCCGTGAGCCTGTGCAGCAACTATATATATGCAGCCCGGTTAAAAAATCTCATGTTCCCAGGCAGTAAAACTGGCAAGCCATCGGTGGACAGGCCATATAAAATCTCGACGTCCTGGAGTGTGATGGTGGCTTCGCCGATGGGCAGATGGAAAGTGTGCGTCTCTGGTCGCCACCGCTCAATCAACGTCGTGATCAAAGCATAGTCGAGCTGTATCCGCCCAATGCTAATGATCCTATATAATCCCATTTCCTCCAAGTGATGGACCACACGGGGATGTAGAACGCGGGGAGGAGTCAAAAAATCCCACAATAAATCCACTCTCCTCCCCCGAAAAGTCTGCGTAAGCAACTCTCCCCCCATATATGCTCGGATCTATGCTGGGGCTGTAGGGGTAGTAGCTCCGACGTCCGAGGGCCGGGATGTATAGGTGCATCCATGTCGTCAACTGAAAATTCATAATTTTTAATAACTATCATTAAAATTTATGTGTGTTTTTTATAATTTAAATTCATATTTTTTAACAACTTAATTGTATAAAATTATATATAAACTTATGGGTTTCGTGCCCAGTGATACAAAACTATCATTAATAATCTTATGTTTTTTTAATAATTTAAATTCATATTTTTTAATAACTTAATTGTAACAATTATATATATATATATATATAATTTTTATAATTATGGGTTTCGTGCTAGATTTTCTAAAACTCAGTGGTACCAACTATCATTAATAATTTTATGTTTTTTAAATAATTTTTATTCATATTTATTTAATAACTAAATTGTAAAATATATATATATATATATATATATTTATAATTATGGGTTTCGTGCTAGATTTTCTGTGGCCCAGTGGCACCATAATTAGATATATATGGGTTTCGTGCTAGAATATAATATAATTAAACAATTACTACACAATACTATGCTACAAGGCTCTACATTTTACTACGCTAAAGGGGTCTACGTTTTACTACGCTAAAAAGGTCTACGTTTTACTACGCTAAAAAATAATCTAAACTAAACGGCATAAAAACACATAAATATACATGAGGATATTAACAAACACATTTTTAGACTAATTTACATATTTTTATACAACACTAAAATTAAATCCGGATAAAATTTAACATGCTAGTTTCGGAAAAAATAAACACAAACCGAAATAGAACACATACAAATCAAGTAATATGCATTGTTATAAAAGTTTCAACTTAAAATAAATCGAAATACCTCGATTTAGAATTTTTGAAATGTAGATAGATCGAAATTTTGACTCCGGAAGAATGAATCCACTAAAACACGAAGCTCTACTCGACAGTGGGACCTCAAATATTAAACTTTTATGTGACGGGGGACCCAAAAAAAAAATTTTTAAAAAAAATTGGGCCAGATCGGTGGTGTGTGTGTGTGGAGAGGGGGGGACCAGAAGCGAAAAGAGGTGGAAGACGGAGATGGAACGAAGAAGAAGAAGAAGATGGGGGATTTGTATTAAGGGGTATAGCGCCAATATTAATGGCGCTATGTCTTCAGATATAAGACATATAGCGTCACTATTAATGGCGCTACGTAAGTTTCTCAGTATAACGCCACTAATAGTGGCGCTATACAGTAACGGTTCAGTTAACGTTACTGTATAGCGCCACTATTAGTGGCGTTATATATACTTTGGTAACTTTTTTTTTTTTACACTTATTTTAGTCTATTTTGTAAAAATTAACAATAGTATGGTTCCGCACTCCAAACAGAACTATAGTGAGATGTGAAATGGCAATTTTGCCCTTGATCGACCATCTCCTCTTTTCTATATAATAGATAAATAAGACTTATAACCTGAGGGGTCGTTTAATTAACAATGTAAGACTTGTAAATTTGCAATGCAAAAATGATAATATAGGGATTGCATAAGTTATGCAGAATCTATATAAAATTTAGAGGGTGGACAGTTTTGCTTGAGGAGTTTAATTTGTTTTGAGGAATCTATATCTGAGGGGACATTTATGGAATATGATCAATTTTTTTAAACAAAATTTTAGTTCTCAAAAATTGGTCTAAGACAGTGTTTGGGTGAAAATTTTCTTCCACTCATAAAATTTAAATTTTTTTTCAAATAAAATAGATATTCAAAAACAATTTCAACTTTAAAAAACTCATTTTTTCAAGTTTTAACAAAATATATGTCCACATGCTAGCTAAATTACTATCGAAGAGAAGAAGAAGTAAAAAAAAGGCAACAACTTGACTATTTTGGAACAAACTCCCATATTAAACAAATTAAATTATACAGTAGCACTGAAAAGTTGTCCACGAGATGTACAGTTCTGACCTCATTCCCCACTGTTTTGTTATCAAGATATATTTATTCGTACATATAAAATTTGTAGAGGAGTGATCCTTAATTAAAAGTCTTCGATCAATCAAAACTGAATATAGAGTCGTTTTTTGTCGGAAGTATTTTACTCCTAATTAATACTCATCTCCTTTCAATTTAAATGATGTACTAGTTTGTTTTGGCAAAAACTTAAAAAAAAAAAAGATTTTTCAAAATATATGGTCCTAAAAATTTATGGGGTAAAAGCTTTATGGCTATAATATTTTGTGAATATAAAAGCTTATAACTAATAATAAAGTGGATAAAATAAAAAATTTAAAGTAAATTATTTTTAATTATAGAAATATATCATTCTTTTATCGGACTAATAACCAAAATATCTCATTTAAATTGAAACAGAGGGGAGTATAAAACTGGCTGACATGATTCCATATTTAATTAGCCGAGCCCCAATAAAGATTGAGAATGGAAAAAAAAAATGTTTATTCCCACTGCATTAATGTCTGATGTAACTCGATAGCCCTTGGAGTTTGGCAAATCAATAATAGTCTCACATGTTCTCATTTTCCTTTAGTCACTTATTTCCAGCAAATATTACTACATATATCCTACTAATTTATAAGATTAAAATATCCTGCACACTTAGGTTTGAGTTCATTGTAGGAAGTACCTCCCAGTATAGATATTACTCTTTTTACCCATATTACGACTTTAAAAATTGTTGACCAAGTCATTAAATATGTCAAATATACTTATTGTGTCAAGTTTGACGGTGAAAAATAAATAAGTCAGTGAAGGAATTATAAGCACCAGATTAGAAATTGTATGAATTTCAGCCTATTATGCTGGATCGGTATATTATACTGGAATTTCAGTATATTATGCTGGAGTTCCAGTATACGTATGCTGGAACTCCATTATAATATACTGGAACTCCAATATGGCCTGGTCGACCCAATCATGATATTGAAGGAGGGGACCTTTTCTCGAAAAAAAATTTCTTGCAACTACGAAAATCACAACACAAGCACCCCTTTTCCATTCATTCTATCTAAGAAACATTATTTTCGTTCAGATTTATCTTTACATGAAAAGTGGTTAAATTTCGATTACTTTTGAAACTGTGACTATTTTTGAATGATCACTTTTAAATCTAGCTATTTTTGAATTTCTCCCATGTTTTCCTTTTATCATCTTACGAAACTCTCATTGTGGCCTTGTTGGTTGATTTTGATTAGTAGTTTAGCTTGTGTTTTACTCAATCTTTTGATAAGTTGCTCGTCCTAGGCCTATTTTAACATTTAAATTAATATAAAATATATCACTCATCTCGTCTGTCGAAGTTTGGATGGTTTAGATTTTTATCAAAATTGACGTCTACTAACCATATTTATAGGACCTTTGTGGACGTACAACAATGTTACTGAAGTGCCCTTTTTAGATTAAAAATAATAAATAAAATTACGGCTTCGAGCTCCGAAAATGAAGAATTTTCAATAAAGAACGTTTTTCTTAGATGGATCATGATAATACATGGTTGTAAGCTTCAAATTAAGAAGGGAAATTTTGCAATAATAGTAAAATTATTTCCGTGTGATATATAAATCACGATTTCGAATTGTAAAAACAACCACTAATGCTTCTTTACGATGAAGTCTTTCATCGACCCCTACGCGAACATAATATGCATTGTGCACCGATCTATCCAATAACGAATGGCTGAAACAAAAAACACGAGAAAAGTATTTACTACTCGAAGGAGGCCGCAAATGAGTTACTATTTGGTAACTGTCGTTCTCGGAATTAATGCAAAAAAGACGTAAGAGATTTAAAAAAGAAAAACAAATAATCATTTAATTCACCCCAATTTTACCCAAAAAAATATTGGAGAAAAATTTGCAAATTGCACCACTGCTCAGGCAATAACTACTAAAAATAGATGTAAAGAAAATTGATCCATAAATGTCACGGCTCGTTGTTATTGGTGAGATATTTAGATAATTAGATAGAGGCAGCTGTCATTATCGACATATTAATTAAGAAAGGCAAAATGACCTCCTGACTACTTAAACTTGTACCGAATTTTAAAGCCGATATATAAACTTTTGACTTTCCCATTTTAGCACATCAACTCAACCAGTTGATTATAAATAAACCCTTTCTTCAGAGCGTGTAGCTCAGTTGCCTGACAAAAAGACCACGTCAAATACTAAAGCCATTTATTATTTTACACGTGTCATCAGGGGTCCTATTTTTTTATAATTAATTTATTAAAATTTCCTTCTTATTTTATTTCTTTCATTATTCCTTCTACACCTTTTAGAAGGAGCTTTGCTTGTTTACAGAGAAGCCGCGGGAGCTTCGCTAATTTGAAATTGCTTTCCTTCTACACCTTTTGGTTACGAGGGCATATTACAGAGATGCCGCAGGAGCTTTGCTTGTTTACGATGTGACTAAAAGGCACACTTTCGAGTGGTTGTCGAGTTGGCTTGAAGATATACTGCAACAACGCGACACGACAGTAATAGTGGTGAGGAATAAGTGAGTGTGACGCTGGAGAAATTATTAGGACTGTTACTGTAGAGGAAGGCGAGGAATTCACGAAGAGTAATGAATGTTTGTTTATTGAAGCTTCTACTAAAACGGCGGTGAATGTGGCGGCGACATTTGATAAGACGGCGGAGAAAATATGTGAGAAGATGAGATACGGGGATGTTGAGGAGGTGGATGAAGCTCTAGGAATTAATACTTGGAATTGGAAAGGGTTTAGGATTGGAAAGAACACAGGGGTGAATGGAATTTTGCGGGGATGGGGGAAGTGAGTCTGATTTATTTTCTTTCTTTTTAATTTTTTTTCCTGATTTTAGATTTTTTAAATCAAAACTATTGCAGTCACGCGCGTAATTTTCGTGACTTGCACACACTTTGTCCACATCATCTTTGTCACTGCCACATATGCATGGTCAACGATCAAATATATTTATTAATTACCAGATACATGAGTTTGAGTGTTCAAATGGGAACAATGTAAGTTCGTATATCGGCTTTAAAATTCGGTACAAGTTTAAGTGGCTAAAAAACCATTTCGCCATTAAGAAACTCTTATGAACTTTCAGTACATTGGATAGGTTGCAAGTTCATTACATTTAATCATTTTCAATTTTTTTTAAGTAATGTGAATGCTAACAAAGTATACAGTATTGTGTGGGTCAATTTTATTAAAACAACGAATAATTCTTTGACTTTAGTGATACAGCGGAAAAAATTTAATTACCATATATGTGAAATTAGCCCCTTTGTTTATCTTTTTTGTATATTCTCTATACTGTGATTGGATTGTAACACATTGATATTAATATCGATTTGGTCGTACATAAATTATATATAATAGTTGTTGTGATCCTATAACCAAGAAAGTGGTCCCTAGAAGACATGCCATGGTCGCTTTCAATGAAAAATGTGTGACACTTTCCAACTAGTAGAAGATTTTGCTTGAATTGATGCTAAGGGCCCCTCTCCAACTCTCTAAATCACACATAAGTCCCAATTTGATCTGATGTCAGATATTCGTATTAAGGCTCGATTAAATTCAAATTTACACCAAGAAGTTCTACATCGAGAGGGATAGCGAGGGGGATTCAACGCTCATTAACACAAGTAACTCTGTATTCAGGACTCGAACCCGAAATTTCTAATCAAGCATGGATTATTTCCCACTTCACCACAAGCCACAACTCTTGTTAATCACATAAGTCTCTTAGGGATCATTTGGTACGCAGATTAAATTATTCCGAAATTATAATCCCTAAACTAATTTTTTCCTATCTGGGAGGGGATAATATAATTCCAAGTTTGATGGGATAAAGTGGATAAGGTGAATATCCTCTATTAAGGTTGGGATTAAATTTATACTATATATGATTGACAGTATAGATTTATTTAATCTCACGCCTTATCCTACCTTATCCCACGTACCAAACGACCCCTTATTACTTTTAACTTATTGGCGATGGGACTTACTTTTAATCTTCCTTTATTTATTCTTCTAGATTTGGATTTTTCCTTTGGAGTTTCTTTTACATTTGTTGCATAGAAAATGGGCTTTTGTTTCTATTTGTGTTACTATCATCCCTATTCAATTGCCAACTACCACCTTATAAATTGTGCTAAACAAAGAAATTGATATCTGCACTAATTTTCCTTTTCATATTATTGGAAAATAGTCTCAAAAACTCTAAAATTGTTATGATAAAAATCAAAATATGGTAGATTTCTACTCTTCCTCCATGATCTTTCTCTCAAATGGTTAATGACATATTCAATGACATATTTTCTATGTTCAATGACATATTCCATGACATATTTTCTTCACTTTTCATGCCTATATAAAGGCTTTGTAATAGATAAGAAAATACACACAATTGAAGAAGAAAATCTCTTCCTTCTCTCTCTATCTCTTTCTTGTTCATGTTTTACTAAATTATCTTTATTTCTTGTTCATGTTTTACTAAATTGCTTTTATTTCATAACACGTTATCAGCACAAGTCTCTAACCAATTGTATATATACAAAAATTTTCCTACATCCGGAACGATTACAATTAGAAGCTATACATATCATCACATGGTTAAATGTAAAGAGAAACTACATATGGTAAGTAATGAAATGTAAGAAGGTATGATTATCTTATACTTGTCATTCCTCTAAAATCTCATATGCATACAACTTCGTACTACACCTATATTGCATAAGCACATATTAATATTACATCTTTAATATCACATGAATGGAATAAAATTTTCGAAGTTCTATATGTGAAAATCATAGTAGCAGTTAATTGTTGATATGATGCATGTCATGGTAACCAAGGATATTTTATATAAATTGTCTTATGCATATTTGTGTGTTAACTATCTTCAATTTGTCCTGATGCTTTTAACATTTTCTTTTACTTGGATGAATATTTTTTTTTCCTTTTGGATTTTTACACTTGCATATAGTACAAAAAAAAGAATAAAAAAAATGGTCATACTGATTAAAAAGCATAAATCATCTTGAAGAAAACAAGAAATACTTCACATCTTTATCTAGGTTGATTAATTACTTCTTTGAAATTTGGAAAACAAACCAGCTATTGAGAAAGTATACTTCATAATTTATGGTCGTATCATTTGAAAGCAAACAATGATTAGTATGACTACTAGAAGAGGTATTTTTGAGTATCCATGACCTACTTGATGTTTGCTACTGACTTACCATTTTTAAGTATTTTATATGAATGATGCACAAGCTACAACTGGTAAGTTGTTACCTATAATGTCACTTTTCAGGTAATATAAATACTGAACTTATGTATTAGTATTATATGTGTGTTGTTACCTATATGGTGTACTTTTGATAAATTTATTCACTAATTGCTTGGTTGAATTGAGTGAAGGAAAGTCATGGCGTTAAATCAAATCCAATAGGTAGGATATACCCCGAAAACAATAATATTTTTGAGAGAGACTCAATAAATATTATGACAATGATTTTATGATCCTTTTAAACTCTAATAGAATTTAGAAGAAATATTCTGACTATAAACGACTGTATTTCATATAGATGCTACAAATAATTAATAAAGTCTTACGCTGATTTGAGATTTGTACACTTATTTAAGAAAGCAAATTTGATTTGCTAAGTTGCAAATTAGTTGTGTATAACTTTTTTGACATGTGATTGAAATTAAGGTTTGAGAATGAATCTCAATATTGTTTAGCCTATTATGCCATTAATTGAGGAATAGACATCGGGATCAAGTCCTGATGCTCCATAATGATAAGAGTTGGGTTTGAGTCCCAATTTATTATGACCTAACATGCCTTTATATTGGTAAGACATTGGGTTTGAGTCCCAATGTACCATATTGATGATATAATGATGACTAAAGAAAATAATATATTTTTCATGAAAAGGCATGAAAATTGTCCCACTTGATTTGCTCCATTCTTGAAGTGAATGTAATAACAATGCATAATAAGTTTCAATGAAGACAAGTGGTTGAACAATGAATGTGGGCGTTCCAAATATCAAAATAATAATAATCATCACTATGATTATAAAAGGAGAACAATAAGGGTTCTCAAAATAGTCCTTCAAAATGTGAAGGCAATGCTTACCATCAAATTGGTATGAAAATAATAAAGCACGTCGCTGATTATGATCCATTCCTTGAAGAGAATGTGAACTTATGATAAGCATTGAGAATGCAAACCCATTCCTAAAGTTGAATGTGGCAATATGTGATAAAAGCAATGAATAAAGACATGCAATTCATGATTATATGAATACCACACAACTCACCTCTAAGGGAGGTTTGAGTAAAATAAAGAGAATAAATATTATTGTGTGGTTACATGAATATGTCATTGGTCGCGTACATGTGATATGCCAAATATTATTTTGTCATGCCTTATAAAAGTTATTAAAGGCAAAATTAAAGCAAGAAAATAATTTTGCTTATGATGATTTTGACCATGACAATTTATTATGATATAATTTTCTCCGTGAAGGAGACATTTACCATATGAATGGTATGATAAAAGATCTTGTAGTACAAAAGTTGTTAAGAACTCCGGAAAAACTAATTTGTTACTACCCGGATGAATAAACTTATTCATGACATTGATATTGTAAAGTCTCAAAAGAAACTTTTTGAGTTTCAAATATATAAGTCAAAGTGATTGGCATATTGAGACTATAAATGAAAGGAAGATTGAATATCTTCATATTTCTATAATCATACCGGGTAAATATGAAAGGTTACCCGATCTTCTTTCTATTTGTACTACACAAATATAAGCATAATGCTGGAATCATATGCCACAAGTAAACTAGAGGTTTACTAAAACAAATATTAATTGGCATGACCGGTTGACCATCTCGGTTCAATTATGATGCGAAAAATTAATTAAGAATTACATTGACATATATTGAAGAATAGAAGATTCTTCAAGAATTTTCTTGTGCTGCTTATTCTCATGATATACCAGTTAAAGGTTGGGATTGAATCCTTTGATTTCTGGAAGGAATAAAAGGTGATATATATATGGGCCCAGTCACCTGCCATGTGGACCGTTTACTATTATATGATTTTAATAGATGCATCTATTTTATGGTCACATGTGCATTTGTTATCAACTTGCAGTTTGGTTTTTGCAAGATTGCTTGCTCAAATTATTAGAGCACAATTCCAGAATATAAATTATGATGATTTATCTTAATAATACTGGTTTAAATCCAAGTTGGTTTAGCAGAAATTGTATGCCTCCAATTATAGCTAAATCATTGGTTATGAGAACAAAACTCCCAAAAATGAAATTTGGTATGAGATTTATTATTTAATATACATCAACACTTGTACGCATCTAGCCAAGTTATAAAAATTTCTCCCTATCACAATCGGTTCAGGATCAGGAACCAAATAATTTCTATATAGAAATATGGATGTATTATATGATTTAATTATGCCACCAAAATGCACAAAGATGAGTTCCCAAAGATGGTTGGGAAATGTGTTGGTGATCCCAACATTAGGGGGAGAAAATGGGCAGCTGAGAAAGTGATACGTGAAATGAATTATTATGAATACATATAGATCCTCGTACAAGAAAATATAAACTTGAAGTTCAAGTGATAATTCATTTACAAATTATTGCCAGACGCATTTGCTGACCCAAAGCTAAATGTCATATTTCAGCTGCTAATGCTCCAAATAGAATAAAGTCCATGAGGGACAGAGTCTATGGCACGCATGAAGCGTAACAGACCAATCGGTTCCAAAGATAAAACTCCTTGAAGAAGGAGAGGAACAAATATTCAAAATGGTCATAATAAGGAGACAAGTGCCCTAGAAGAGCACCACGACATAACACTTCATAAGGCCTCATGAGAGAGGCTCAGGTACTTGAAAATAATGAAATAAAGAGATCTCAATAAGTTATGTCTTTATTGGGTAATAATAGAACCGACATTAAATGATTGTCGACGATATTGTTAATATAATGTAGTGCTCAATATGATTAATATTGACGAGGATCTTGAGATCAAATCTGTCATGAAATTTGGACGGATAAAAGATTGGCCAAATAAAAAATACGCAATGAAATTGACTTCACTTGAAAAATGTGAAGTTGGACGGATAGTCCAACACCTGAAAGTATAAAGTCAATTGAGGTATAAATGTGTTCTTGTGCGAAAGGTTCAAGTCGATAGACATAAAGACGACTTGTGGCACAAGAAAATTAGTAAATATCCTCACATTGATTATATGGAGACATGTTCTCTTATAGTGGATATAGTCACTTCAGGTTTTAATCTGGCAATATATGAAAAACTTGATATGCGTATAGTGGATATCATTGAAAGATTTAAATTGTCTTGGAGCATATTAAGGTTTCCAAGAAATTTATTAAATAAAGCTTCAAAAATCCTTATACGGATTGAAACAATCAGGGCGCATGTGGTATAATCGCCCGAGAGAGTACTTGTTGAAAGAAGGGTATAAGAATAATTCAATTTGTCCTTGTGTCCTTATAAAAGGATATGGATTTGAATTTGTTATAATCGCCATGTATGTTGATGATTCAAATATCATTAGAACTCCTGGAGAGCTTCCTAAAGCAGTAGACTGTTTAAAGAAAGAATTTGAAATGAAAGATCTTGGAAAGACAAAAGTTTGTCTTGGTCTACAAATTGAATATATGAAAGATGGAATTTTTGTCCTTCAATCAGCATACACTAAAACGATTTTAAAGAGCTTCTATGTGGATAAAGCACATCCATTAAGTACCCCGATGGTTGTGAGATTACTCGATATAAATAAAGATCCACTCCGACCTTATGAAAATAATGAAGAGCTTCTTGGTCCTAAAGTACCATATCTTAATGCAATTGGTGCGCTAATATATCTTGCTAACACTACAAGGCATGATATAACTTTTTCAGTTAATGTCTTAGCAAGATATAGCTCCGCTCAAGGAGAAATTGGAATGAAATCAAGCACATATTGCATTATCTAAGGGGGATTACCGATGTGGGCTTATTTTATGGCAATGATTGCAATACCGATCTTGTTGGTTATGTCGATGTGGAGTATTTATCTGACACACACAAGGCTTGATCTCAAACATGTTATGTGTTTACATGTGTGGCACTGTCATATCTTGGCGATCGACTAAGCAATCAATCGTGGCTACTTCTTCTAATCATGCTGAGATAATTGCTATTCATGAAGCAAGTCGAGAATGTGTATGGTTGAGGTCTACTATACATCTTATTCGAGACAAATGTGGTTTGAAGTGTGATAAACTACCCACAGTTTTGTATGAAGAAAATACAACATGCATAGCCCAATTAAAGGGAGGATTCATAAAGGAGTTAGGACAAAGCACATTTCACCTAAATTATTGTTCACACATGATCTTCAAAAGAATGGTGATATTAATGTGCAACGGATCCGTTCAAGTGATAATATGGCTGATTTGTTCACCAAATATCTACCGGCGTCAACCTTCAAGAAACTAGTGTACAAGATTGGGATACGAAGGCTCAACGATGTGAACTGATGATCTCATCAGGGGGAGTTAATACGCGTTGTACTCTTTTTCCCTTACAAGGTTTTGTCCCATTGGGTTTTCCTTGCAAGGTTTTTAACGAGGCAACCAAAAGGCGTATTTCTAAATATGTGTACTCTTTTTCCTTCATTAGGATTTTTTTCCCATAGGGTTTTTTCCTAATAAGGTTTTAACGAGGCACATTATTTATGGACATCCAAGGGGGAGTGTTATGATAAAAATCAAAATATGGTGGATGTCTACTCTTCCTCCATGATCTTTCTCTCAAATGGTTAATGACATATTCAATGACATATTTTCTATGTTCAATGACATATTCCATGACATATTTTCTTCACTTTTCATGCCTATATAAAGGCCTTGTAATAGATAGGAAAATACACACAATTGAAGAAGAAAATTTCTTCCTTTCTCTCTATCTCTTTCTTGTTCATGTTTTACTAAATTGTCTTTATTTCTTGTTCATGTTTTACTAAATTGCTTTTATTTCATAACAAAAACTAATATTATGCGCAGCTTATTAAAGGTTGTTTCTTTGCTATTATTCTTTAGAACTTAGAACGAGTTCTGGGGCTACCAGCTACCCCATATATATTCAGGAAGGTATGTTTATGGGTTTAACCGAACCTAATATTTTTATGCAAAATATAATATATGTATGCAAATTTGACGTGAACTTCCAATAAATATTAAATTTTAAAGTAAAATGAGTTTATAATTTGATCTTAGGACTTTAAAATTAATCAATTCATCAAATTTAAATCAAGATCCACCTCCATTTCTCTCCCGTTTGTGTACTTTTACAAGGTCCATATGAATATAACTTAAAGATAGAAGATTCATGTAATAAAGAGGCTTAGGAGTCTCTGCGTCCCCACAGTGGCGGACCTATGTTGCAAAAAGAGGGTCACCCGAAAAATTCGGCAAAAATTTCATATAAATATGTATGTGTTTTTAGATAATGGTGATAAATTAGTAACGACACCCTATATAACAAGAAACTTTAATTGAATATAAAAATTCACTGACGACCTTCCAATCCTAGGTGCTCCTTTGTTTCCACCCCTCCCCCTCCCAAAAAACAAAATCCCATAAATTCTGAGAATTGTTATGTTTGTGTACTGTAAGTTTATTGTGATAAAAATAAAGTAATTCTCTCAAACTGAAGCACTAAAAAACAACAAAAGTTATTTATCACCTTTGCTTATCTATTAAGACTAATACTTATATTTATTTTCTTGTAATTGTGCTGAGTCAACACTAGTTAGTGTTAGTGTACAAATCAGTTAGTTAGTGAATGTCACATGTATATATTGAACTGTACCCAATACATTGAATATAGTTTTCATTTCACAACTTAACAAATTCTCAGCATCTCTTCTTCTCTCTCTCTACGAGCTCCTTTTAGAAGCTTCTGAATCCTCTATTGGAAGAGATGCAGAGCTCGATTCATATCTGAAATCTCGACATGGTATCAGAGCGGAGGTTCTATCAACGACCACGCCCTCTCTCCTTCTATTGTTTCTAGTCACCAAGCAATCTAGGTGTCACGATCCAATTTAGGATCACGACAGGCGCTGAACAAGTGCTCCCAAGTAAGCCTCGTCGGTAATCTACAGAAAATCGGACAGAGTTTCCCCCGTTTTAGGACTATCCAAAAATAAACTTGTCTTAGAAATTACCAACACAACCAACCAATATGCACCTAAATCATTCATAATCTTCATCAACTAACCAAAAATGAGTTTTTACTATCATTACCAACCTTATAATCATAATAATACCAAACCCATTTCAAAAATATGGAAAGAAGTGCAATAGTAGTAACTAGTCCAATATAACGAATGAATACTCATGACGCTAATAAAAATGACTATGGAGCTACTCTAAGAGTTCATAAGGAAGGACGATAGTAAATAAATAAATCCTTCGCCCACGCGAAAAAGTGCGGAGCTCACAAGGAACTATCAACTCGTATACTCTAATTAACAAAATCCTCGCTCGCGTCAACTGCTTTATCTGTAAAAAAAAAAATAGCAGGGAGTGAGTCGCTAGCTCAGTGAGTAATAATATTTAACCACAACTGTTTTTAATAGGGGACAAGTCAGAAAACATGCTTGTCTAATAATCACAAAATCAAGTGCCCTTTTTAAAACGGTAATAATAATCAGTATCATCATGTGTTTCCTATAACACAATCAAATTTAACAATTCAGTAATAAACTCGGTAAGTACTGTGTCATAGCAAATCTTTATATTTGGGAGGTTTCAGAAAAGGATCATGTAATCTGTATCATTGTGTGGACCTTCGTAAAAGAAGTCAAATATAATTGTAGGTCCTTACTCGAGGAAAAACTGTAACTATATGCTAGTTTTACAATCCCACTAGCGAGGGCTCTAACTGTACTTGGTAATCGATAAATACAAAGGTGCACCAAGTCTAACGAACTCGTCGTTAGCTACGGGATCCTTTAAAGTCTCCTCCCTTTTATACTTTTCTTTGTAAACAGTAAATCTTTACATGGAAACATTTTCAAAACAGTACAGGGCATTTTAAATTTTTTATCAAATCATGTAATCCAATTTCGGTAACGGTAATTATATCTATAATAATAGTAAAACATGTCTAGTAACAGTGAGAACATTTTAAATAACTGTAACCATCTCAAGTAAACTATTCAATACTATATCAAGTAAAGGACTTGTCCCACATGCAATTTCAAATATTCGGTAACACATTTTATTTTCAAAATAATGTATACACCATGCAGGTTATGAAAACACAAATTGCGGTAAGATTACTTCACACAGTACTCGTGTCGAAATACAAAACTCGTCGTCTCGAGCGATTTGTACGACCTTCTTCAATCAATCTATAATCACATCAATATCGATCTTGTGTTAATTTCTTTACTTAAGCTAATTCATAGCTAAATTTAGATTCCAAATCCTTAGAGTTTTATGTTATACCATCAATTCGCTGAATTATATTTATCCATGCTATGAGTAATTCAACTAGTCTATAATATATCAATTTCAAGTTACTCGTATATTTATTCATTTTTTTCAATTTTCTTTTTACCCAAATTATGCCAACTATGTGTATATATCTAAATCATATAGGATCACTATCGACAATACTTTCTTTCGTACCTAACAAAATTATATACACCTATAAGATAAACTTAAGCAAGTGAAGTAAGAAAGTTTATCCTTTGAATTAAAAAGAATGCCTTTAACAAATTGCGTTTGTTTCTATGTGTATTCCCATATTTAATTCATATTACTACATACAAAGACATTAAGAATTTGATTTGTTTTAAAAAATTAAATCTTCAGTACAAAGTGTTCTACAGTCACCCATGATTCTTCCACAAAGTGCTATGAGTTAGGGAAGGATTACTTAATCTTTTTTTGTTTCTAATTATATTAGTCAATCTCACTATATAACTCAAATTATTAAATTTATATACTCTCATATTAGTAAAACAAAATATAAGAATATTATATTACCTATTTTCCAAAGTTTGTTTCCAGCCTCCTCCTCCTCCTCCTTCTTCTTCTTCTTCTTCTTCTCTGCGTTTCTTTTTGCTTCTGTTGCAGCAACGCTGCTTTTCCCTTTCCCCCAATTCCCTTTTCTTTATTTGTCTCATGGGATTTTGCCCCTTTTTTAAATTGATTAGGTTTTCCTTTTTTCTTTTCTTGTATTTTTTTTGTTATGTTAAAAGACCAACACACCCTAACTTAAATATGGGTCACTACATCCTACCCACCTTATGAATTTGGTCCCCGAATTTAATTTAAGTACGTACCTGTGGATTGAAATAAATGGGGATACTTTGCTTGTATATCTTTTTCTACTTCCCACGTAAATTCTTCAACTATATTATTTCTCCATAACACTTTAACGAACACAATTTCTTTTGACCCTAGCTTCCTTACTTGCCTATCAATAATAGCCATTGGCTCCTCCTCGTAAGACAACTTCTCATCAAGCGGTGTAACAAGTGCTTCAAGCAATTGAGATGAGTCTAATATATATTTCCTTAGCATTGAGATATGAAAAACTGGATGAATAAAGGACAACTCAAGAGGAAGTGCCAAACGATAAGCCACCGCTCCCATTCAGTCTAGTATTTCGTACTGACCTATAAACCTCGGGCTCAACTTACCTCTTTTTTCGCATCACATCACGCCCTTCATAGGAGATACCTGTATGAACACTTTGTCTCCAGTTGTAAACACTAAACCTCTTCTTCTCTTATCCGCATAAGATTTTTGTCTACTTTGAGCTGTAAGCAATCTCTATCAGATCATTTGGACTTTGTCCATAGCTTCTTATACTAAGTCGGGTTCCCATAAGTTAGTCTTACCAGCTTCAAACCATCCGATAGGAGAACGACATCTACTACCATACAATGCTTCGTACGATGCCATTTGAATACTGTACTGGAAGCTATTGTTGTAAGCAAATTCAGCTAAAGATAGATAAGCGTCCCAACTACCTCCAAACTTAAGAATACACTCTCTGAACATATCCTCCAAGATCTGTATAGCACCTTTGGACTTTGTGTTTGCGTGCGATAAAACTAGTACTAAGATCTACTAGTGTACCTAACCTTTCTTGAAAAGGTTTTCAAATCATAAAGTGAATGCGATAGTTTATTAGAACTGATGGACAATAGAGCTCTATTGAGTTAGATAATTTTCTGTTCATGTATATCTATGCATATTTTACCTCACTATAAGAAGTTTTGACTAGCAAGAAATGTTCCTACTTGGTAAGTTAATTTACAACTTTCCCACATATAATCATACCTCTAACGGTTTGAGTAATTTAGTCATATATGTATTGTTCTATTGTATTTCCACTTTAGAATCTTGAGTTGTTTTAGTGGGCCTGTGAGTCGCAAGTCCTTGCCTTAACATACTGACATGTCAAATAGTTAGAAACAAAATTAACGATTTTTTTTTCCTTCTTTCTTTTCCAACCAATCAATTTTTTTTATATTCATGGTGCATCTTATAGACCTGAGATATACACTATATCTAGAGTTGTGAGCTCCATCAGGAATAGCTTGTCTCAACCCATATATGTTTGCTACACATAATTAATTACCTAGTCGGAGAATACCCTCACTATTAACAATCCTATGCTTGCTTTACCAGCTAGAAACTAATCTCGGTAATTAAATAATCGCTCATACTCGTATTGGCTAGCCTTTATACATCTATATCGGGCTTGACCAATAGCCAATAATGTCTTTTGAATTTTTTTTTACATTGAATCTAATACGTGTACGTTCTAGTCTATGCATATCTTTGTCCAGAAGTATCTATACAGAAGCTAAATGCGTCAAATCACCCATAGTTTTTTTTGTTTTGCATAAGTTATAATATTTATCTTTCCCGAATAGTACAAAACAATACAATTATATCTTTAGTAGTTCCCTCCATCAACATTGCTAAATATTTATCTCTGTTGGTTTTAAATATACTTCAGGCTCTTGTGCTAGGTATAAATCTCATAGGTTTCTTCGTATAAATAGTGTCTCTAAATCTTAAAACGAAACACCAATATGACCATCTCCAAATCATGAATGGCATAATACGACTTGAGCTTCTTCAATTTCCTTAGAGCATAGGTTATCACGCGACTATTTTGCATGAGAAAATATCCTAATCCTACCCTCGAAATATCACATAACATCGTGAATTCTCTAGAGCCTATTGGAATAAGGCTAATATTAGTGTGATTGTCAAACATGCTTTCTCGTTGTACATTTCTCCATCCACCAATATTTAGCGATTTTCTATGTTAACTTGGTGAGTGGTGGTGCTATTCTAGAAAAATCCTACACAAATGCCTATATTAGCTTGTCAAGCCAAAAGTAATATCTGTAGGGGAAATGGATCTCGGCCATTTATGAACTGTTTCTATCTTCTTAGAATCTGCCATATTTTTTATTCTTAGATCCCATGTGTCCTATGAATACCATCGAGTCCAGCTAATTGAAGAACTTGGAAAAAAGTTGATTTTCCTGCAGCATGTTTGACATAACTTTCAAGTAATTCTCGTGCTCTTCTTGGGTACGAGAATATAGTAAGTAAAAGCTATGAATATTTTCTCCAAAAGCAACTTTGAACACCATATTCATTATACACAACAATGCAATTGGAGCATTGGCCAATCTAAAGGACATCACATATAACTCATAATGTTTGTACCGAGTACAGAAGCAATATCGAAATATCTTCCTTTCTTATTCTAAGCTGATGATAATCAGACTAAAGGTCAACAGCTCCTTGTAACTGATCAAACAAGTTATCAATACAAGACATGGGATATTTGTTGTGTATTGTTATCCTATTTAATTATCTGTAGTTGGCCCACATTCTTAAAGACTCATCCCCCCGTTTTTCAAATAATATTGGTATAACCCATGGTGCAACACTCGACATGATAAAACTTGTATCTAGTAGGTCTCTCAATTATTCAATTAGCTCCTTCAACTCTGTTGGTGCCATATGATATAGTTTGCGTGTCAGGTATCAGCTTAATACCCGAAGTCTATTTCTCATATTGGAGGTAGTCCTAGTAATCTTTAGGGATACATTAGGGAATCTCTCATTATGATACCCTTTTTTTTCTCAAACTAAGTGTTTCTTCTATTGTGCCTCTTACCGTACCTATGAGATCCAAACAACCTTTCTTCTATGACCGTTAACTCAAATAATATAATTTGCTCGTATCTAAAACTTATAATCCCCTTTTTGGACAAAACCAGTTTTTAAAGTTCGCCAAACCTAATATTCTTTTCACAGTAATCGAGGGTAGCATGGTAAGAAGATAATTAATCCATATCCATCTGTACTTTGGAGTCAATCATATCAAGTACAACTTGGTTAGATAGGGTTTCCTTCTCATAACTTGAATCTTAAAAGTATTAAACATATGTCTAACTACTATAAATTTTTCATTGATGTGGCAACCTGAAAAGGATTACTTAATATCTCAAAACATTCTTGATTTTTAAATCTTCGACTCATATTAACATTCATACTAAAAGATATTCTAATCTCGATCTTCTTACGTGAGTTCTTGCACGCCTATCATGTCCATTTCTGGTAAATGCAACTGCTAAAGAAGAGGTTCAAGTCTTCATATATGCAGTTACTATCTTATTTAAACAATTAACCAACCTTTCAACAAACCTCTAAACTTAAGATGTCGCTTGCATATCCAGCTGAGAAAGTTTGGTGTTATATGTAAGTATACCCAACGTCTAAATCAATTTCTTAAATGATTTAGCAGGCAAGTTCACGTCACAAACTGTCAAGAAGGATGTGATTCATAAACACTTTAGTGAAATTTATTCCCAAATTAGTTGTGTTGCTCTTGTTGGCATCTCTAAAAGTACAATAGCATTTTATGTATTAGCTATGTTCTCTAGTCTAAAAGTTGCCTGTTCCATAGACCTCTTCATGAAATATCCTATAGCTTATAACGTGGTAAGTATTCTACTAAAACCTTTAAGGATCCTTTGAACTATCAGAAATAGTAAACTTAGTAGTTTCAACTTTAGAAACTTTATTAAGAATATTTTGTTGTTCCCCATAATCTTCTAGGTGCATGAGGACTTTAGAGCCCCAATTCTGTTGCTCATTCTTCTCATGTTTATCTATTATATCCATAAAGATCTCTTTCTTTTTGTAATAGCACTCCTCTATCGTTGTAGTAGTAGACTAGTATAAATTTTCGAAATGAACCCTATTATGCATCTTACTAGAAAGCACCTCATACGGCACAATGAACCTTTTACTGGTCTTGTATACTACTTATGTAGCATTTCTTTGCTTGGAGATGGTTGCATGTCCATTGGCAAAATTTGACGTCTTTGAAGTTTGAACCTCTAGCCAAATTCTATTATAGGGTAATTGGTCCGAGCCATACACGAATAGGATAAGTAATGATAGATTCAGTTATCTGACCCTAATCGCGACAGACATACGGAGGAATAAGAAAGAAAGACAAGACACATCCTATCACGCCCTCGCAGAATCACGATTATGGGAATGGCCGGCTACATAACCATAATTGAGATTCTACTATCGACGTGTGCTCCATTAGTCACAAGAATAACCTAAGTTCTGATACCAACTTTGTCACGATTCAATTTACGATCATGTCACGACCCGAATTCCCCACCGTCAGGAGTCGTGATGGCGCCTACTGTCGGAGCTAGGCAAGCCAACCCTAACATACCTTTTCAACTAATTTTCAACAAGATAATAATAAAAACAATAAATTCAAGCGGAAGCCTTAATTTAATATTAAATGAATGAAAATGCGGAAAAATTAACATCATCCTCTACCCAAGATTTAGTGTCACAATACTCACGGACTACTATAAGATACTACAAATAAGAGTTTGAAAGAAAATACATAAGGAGTCTGCTTCGATACAATGAAAACAAACAGAAATAAAATAGATGAGACTCAGGGCCCACACACGCCAGAGAACTACCTAGGAGTCTCTAGACTGAAGGCACGCTCCCAATCTACTGCTACTGCGGTCCGTAAGCCACTCCCGAATCTGTGCACAAAAAGGGCACAGAAGTGTAGCATCAGCACAATCGACCCTATGTGCTGGTAAGTGCCTGGCCTAACCCCGACGAGGTAGTGACGAGGCTAGACCGGACCTACCTCAAATAACCTGTACAGATATATGTGCAACAACGGAAAGATATACAGAATTTAAACAGATAATAGGGAGGGGACATGCTGTGGGGTGTAACAATTTAGATATAAGACCAACAAACAGAGAGATGGAAACTGAATAATTAGCATCTATGAAAGAGAGCAAGTGAATCAACAACTGCACGGCACCAACCTTCGTGCTTTTACTCTCAATTCTTACCAAAACTGTCAAATATAGTGCACGGGCATCACCCTTCGAATTTTTCCTCACATAACTCTCACATCAAGGCACGGAATGACCCTTCGTGCTCAATAATTAGAGACATGGCACGGAAAGACCCTTCGTGCATAAATAATTAGAGACATGGCACGGAAAGATCCTTCGTGCATAATTATCAAAACATGGCACGGAAAGACCCTTCGTGCATAATCGCTCTTCCTCACCCAATCATCAGTCACAACCAATCGGGGAAAGGGAATATACAACATTAAACATCCCGGCAAGGGAGAACAAATCAACAATAGGTCCCGGCAAGGGAAAAATACCACACTTCCTTCTTTAACTCATCTGCTTCTCAACTATCACTTCATAATTATATTAGCAAGTAATTAGCTCAACTGTTTCACATCTTTCGAATTTAAAAGCAACTACGACTCACGGTCATGCTAGACTCCGGTGTATAGATAACCGTCACCATGCCTATACACCGTACTCCACAGTTAACACGTAGCAAATAATATCCAAATCCTAATCCCTCAAGCCAAAGTTAGAACAAACACTTACCTCGAATGCTCCAAACTCAACTCACGCTTCTAGTATAGCTTTACCTCTTGATTCCATCACCAATCTGCTCGGATCTAGTCATAAGTTACTTAATCACATTAATAATTACTAAATGAATCATCCCCAATGCATGAAAATAGATTTTTCAAGGTTTTTCCCAAAAAGGTCAAAAATACCCCCAGACCCACGTGGTCGAAACTCGAGGTTCGGACCAAAACCCGGTTACCCATTCCCCCATGAATCCAAATATATGATTTGTTTTTAAATTGGACCCCAAATTGAGGTCCAACTTCTCAATTTGTAGAAAACCTAGATTCTACCCAAAACACCCAATTTTCCCCATGAAAATCTTTGATTTGAAGTTGAAATTATATTAAAAGATGTTAAGGGATAAAGAAATTAAGTTAGAAATCACTTACCAATCGTTTTGGAGAAGAAAAGTTGTTTGGAAAATCGCCTCTTAGGTTTTGGGTTTTTGTAAAGTGAAAAATGACTGAGATTTCCGAACTTGTATACCTTTCTGAGGACCTGGCGCGGACCGCACAAAAATGTGTTGCGGCCGCGCCGAGTAGGAGAAAAAATTGGGGCTTCTCTGAACCCTTCCAGCGCGGACCGCACTGTTTTGGTGCGCGGCCGTGCTGGTTGACCTGAACCCTAGCCCTCAGACTCAGCCACGCGGACCGCACAGAAATGACCGCGGCCGCGCTGGTGTCTGCAACACCTGAACCTGCATTTTCTTAAGTCCAAGACCTCCCGGGCCCCATTCAAAACTCACCCGAGCCCTCGGGGCTCCAAACCAAACATGCACACAACCTTAAAAATATCTTACGGACTTACTCGTGCGATCAAATCGCCAAAATAACATCATATACATAGGATCAAGCCTCAAACACATGATTTTCTTTTCTTCAACTTTCATAACTCAAATTCTCCATTTTTAGTCCGAAACACATCATATGACGTCCGTTTTTAGCCAAACTTTACAGATAGTGCTTAACACATATTTAAGACTTGTACCGGTCATCGGAACCAAAATACGAGCCCGATACCTATATTTTCTAACTCCTTTTCATTTCAAATTTTCATATCAAATTTATGAAAAACAATTTCTTTCAAAAATTCATTTCTCGGGCTTGGGACCTCAGAATTTGATTCCGGGCACACGCCCAAGTCCCATATTTTTCTACGGACCTCCGGGACCGTCGAATCACAGGTCCGGGTCCGTTTACCGAAAATGTTGACCGATGTCAACATTATGCATATTAATACCAAAATTCATCAAATGTTTCACATAATTCACATATTCTAACATAAAAACTTTTCGGCTATGCGCCCGAACTACACACGCCAATCGAGGCAACTAAAAGCGAGGTTTTCAAGGCCTCAAAAGGGCGGAACAAGGAAGAACTACGGTGATGACCCTTCGGGTCGTCACATTCTCCACCTCTAAAACAACCGTTCGTCCTCGAACAGACAAAAGAAAGAAGTACCTGAGTCGGGAAATAAATGAGGATAACGGCTCCGCATATCGGACTCGAACTCCCAGATCGATGCCTCAGGAGGCTGACCTCTCCACTGAACACGCACCGAAGGAAAACTCTTCGACCTCAACTGTCGAACCTGCCAGTCTAGAATAGCCACCGGCTCCTCCTCATATGACAGATCCTTGTCCATAGCTTCCTGAACCAGATCCGTACCCAATAATCGAGCCCCTCCCGGCTCAAACCATCCAACTAGAGACCGACATCGCCTACCATACAATGCCTCGTACGGAGCCATCTGAATTCTGGACTGGTAGCTGTTGTTGTAGGCAAACTCTGCTAAAGGCAAAAACTGGTCCCACGAGCCTCCAAAATCAATGACACAGGCTCGGAGCATGTCCTCAAGAACCTGAATAGTCCTCTCGGACTGACCATCCGTCTGGGGATGAAATGTTGTACTCAACTCAACCTGGGTGACCAACTCTCGCTGAACCGCTCTCCAGAAATACGAGGTAAACTGCGTACCCCGATCCGAAATGATAGATAGCGGCACCCCATGAAGGCGAACAATCTCCCTGATATAAATCTCGGCTAACCTTTCGGACGAATTGGTGGCTGCAACAGGAACAAAATGCGCTGACTTGGTCAGCCTATCAACAATGACCCAAATTGCATCAAACTTTTTCCGAGTCATCGGAAGTCCAGTAACGAAATCCATCGTAATCCTCTCCCACTTCCACTCGGGAAGTGCAATCCTCTGAGATAGACCACCAGGTCTTTGATGCTCGTACTTAACCTGCTCATAATTCAAACATCGAGCCACGTGCGCAACAATGTCTTTCTTCATCTTACGCCACCAATAGTGCTGCCTCAGATCCTGATACATCTTCTCGGTGCCCGGGTGAATAGAATACCGAGAACTGTGGGCCTCCGCTAAGATCAACTCTCGAATCCCATCAACATTGGGCACACAAACTCGCCCTTGCAATCTCAATACACCATCATCATCTAAGGTTACTTTCTTGGCACCTCCACGCTGCACCGTGTCTCTCAAGACACACAAATGGGGATCCTCAAACTGCCGCTCGCGGATACGCCCTAATAGTGAGGAACGAGCAACCGTGCAAGCTAACACTTTGCTAGGATAAAAAATATCCAACCTCACAAGACGATTGGCCAAGGCCTGAACATCCAAAGCAAGCGATCTCTGGCTGACTGGAATATAAGCAAGACTACCCATGCTGGCGGACTTCCTGCTCAATGCATCGGCCACCACATTGGCCTTCCCCGGGTGGTATAAGATAGTAACATCATAATCCTTTAGCAACTCTAACCACCTCCTCTGCCTCAAATTCAACTCTTTCTGCTTGAACAGATACTGAAGACTCTTGTGATCAGTGTAAACCTCACACGTCACGCCATATAAGTAATGCCTCCAGATCTTCAAGGCATGAACAACGGCTGCCAACTCGAGATCATGAACCGGATAATTCTTCTCGTGGATCTTCAACTGCCTCGAAGCATAGGCAATGACTTTGCCTTCCTGCATCAACACTACACCAAGCCCAATACGAGACGCATCACAATAGACCGTATATGGACCTGAACCTGTGGGCAAAACCAATACCGGTGCCGTAGTCAGAGCCGTCTTGAGCTTCTGAAAGCTTGCCTCACACTCGTCCGACCACCTGAACTGGATACCCTTCTGGGTCAATTTGGTCATAGGGGCTGCAATGGATGAAAACCCCTCCACGAACCGACGGTAGTAACCTGCCAACCCCAAGAAACTCCGAATATCCGTAGCTGAAGCTGGTCGAGGCCAGTTCTTGACTGCCTCTATCTTCTTCGGGTCTACCTGAATACATGCTGCTGATACGACATGACCCGGGAATGCGACCGAACTCAACCAAAACTTGCACTTTGAGAACTTAGCATACAACTGACTATCCTTTAGGGTCTGAAGGACAACTCTGAGGTGTTGCTCATGCTCCTCCTGACTGCGGGAGTATATAAGAATATCGTCAATGAAAACTATCACGAACAAGTCCAAATAAGGTCTGAACACTCGGTTCATCAACTCCATGAACGCTGCTGGGGCATTAGTCAATCCGAATGACATGACCAAAAACTCATAGTGCCCATACCGAGTGCGAAATGCTGTCTTAGGGACATCAGACGCCCTAATCCTCAACTGGTGGTAGCCAGATCTCAAATCTATCTTTGAAAACACCCTTGCACCCTGAAGCTGGTCGAACAAATCGTCAATCCGCGGCAGTGGATACTTGTTCTTTATCGTCACCTTGTTCAACTGCCGGTAATCAATGCACATTCTCATCGACCCATCCTTTTTCTTCACGAACAACACTGGTGCACCCTAAGGTGATACACTGGGTCTAATGAAGCCCTTATCAAGCAAGTCCTAAAGCTTCTCTTTCAACTCTTTCAACTCTAGCGGGGCCATGCGATATGGCGGAATGGAAATAAGCTGAGTGCCCGAAGCCAGATCAATACAGAAATCAATATCCCTGTTGGGCGGCATACCCGGCAGGTCTGAAGGGAAAACCTCGGGGAACTCCAGAACAATAGGAACAGAGTCAATTGATGGAACCTCTGCGCTAGAGTCGCGAACATTCGCTAGATATGCTAGACACCCCTTCTCGACCATACGTCGAGCCTTGACATACAAAATAACACTGCGGGTGGCATGGCCTGGGGTCCCTCTCCACTCAAGTTGGGGCAAATCTGGCAAGGCCAAGGTCACGGTCTTGGCGTGACAATCCAGAATAGCATGATACGGGGACAACCAGTCCATCCCCAATATAGCGTCAAAGTCCACCATATCTAAAAGCAATAAGTCGACACGGGTCTCAAGACCGTCAAATACCACCACACATGAACGATGCACTCGGTCGACCACTATAGATTCACCAACCGGTGTGGACACATATATAGGAATACCCAAAGCCTCACTAGGCATGATCAAATAGGGTGCAAAATAGGACGACACATAAGAATACGTAGATCCCGGGTCAAATAACACAGAAGCACCCCTACCACAGACCAAAATAGTACCTGTAATCACAACATCTGATGACTCGTCCTCTGTCCTGGCCGGCAAAGCATAACAACGGGGCTGACCCCTACCTCCCTGAACTGTGTCTCTGGGGCGATTGGCTGCTGGCTGACCCCTGCCTCTGGCGGTTCGAGCTCCACCTCTACGGTCTCTCCCTCCACCCCTATGATCCCTACCCCCGCCTCTAGCTGGCTGGGCGGCCTGTGGATCACCTACTGCCTGAATCGTAGGGCGAGGACCCTGCTGCTGAGAACTACTCGAGGCTCGGGGCAAAACCTGACAATGTGACTCGGGTCACCACAACCATAACATGCCCTCGGCTGCTGAGGCTGCTGGCCCTGTCGACCTGTATGTCCTCCCCTGAAGCTCTAAAGTGGCAGTGCACTGATGGGGGCTGGTGGTGCGCTGAAGGTCTGCTGACCCGAATAATACTACTGAGGACCACCACCGCCTGGAGTACCATGAGAAACCTGAAGTGCCGACTGGAAGGGCCTCTGAGAGTGGCCTCTGTCATATGAATCCCTACATACAGATGAGGTACCACTAAATCTACCGGAATAACGGGGCCTCTTATCAGACCCATGACCACCTCCCTGAGCAAGTGCCATCTCTATCCGGCGGGCACCATCTGTCGCCTCCTGAAATGAAATCTCACTACCGGCACTCATGGCCATTTGAACACGGATCGGCTGGGCCAACCCATCAATAAACCTCCGCACCCTCTCTCTCTCTCTCTCTCTCTCGGTGGGGAGTATCACAATGGCATGATGAGCGAGATCAATGAACCGGGTCTCATACTGGGTGACCGTCATAGGACCCTACTGGAGATGCTCAAACTGCCTGCGAAGAGCATCTCGCTGAGTAACTGGAAGGAACTTCCCCAGAAATAACTCTGAAAACTAATCCCAGGTCAATGATGACGACCCTGCTGGCCTGGCTAAACAGAAATCCCTCCACCAAGTCTTGGCGGATCCTACCAGGCGAAAAGTGGCGAAATCGACCACATTGGTCTCTACAATGCCCATAGTCCGTAGAACTTCATGACAACTGAATATGAAATCCTGAGCATCCTCTGAGGGAGTGCCACTATATGTAGTAGTGAAGAGCTTGGTGAAACGATCAAGCCTCCACAAAGCATCCGCGGACATAGCCGCACCATCACTGGACTGAGCCGCAATACCTGGCTGGGCTGCCACAGCTGGCTGAACTGCTGGAACCTGAGCCTGAGGAGCTACCGGCTCTGGAGTACGAGTATCGGGAGTCTGAACTCCTCCCCCAGCCTGAGATGTGGCTGGAGCTGCGGGAAGCAAACCCGATCTAGAAATGCCCTCCTAAAGCCTATCAGTCGGACCAAAGCGTCCTGAAGCACTAGAGTGACTATGAAACCCTCTAGGACCTGAGCTGGGCCCACTGGAACAGCTGGGGCCGGAACCTCCTCCTTAAAATCGACCTGAGGCTCCGTCGCTGGAAATGCTGCTCGGGGCTGAGCCCTGACCCGGCCTCGGCCTCGCCCTCTGCCCCTAATAGGGGCTGCTGCTGGGGGCTCAAGCTGTTGCGCGGTAGAAGAGGAAGCACGTGTCCTCGCTGTCACACCTCCTTTTTGCGCGCCCCCGCCCCGAAGGGTTAAATGCGCGAGGGAGTTTTTCCAATTTAAGTGACAATATTCGAAATGGGATTATTTATTTAATTCAGAGTCGCCACTTGGGAAAGGTTTGATTTTTGGTGTCCCAAGTCACCGGTTTATCTTGAATCCCAAATCGAGAAAATTTTCGACTTTTCCAAATGAAGTCTGCGAACCAGAAATTCTAAGTAAGGAATTCTGTTGACCCGAGGGAAGGTGTTAGGCACCCTCGAATCTCGTGGTTCTAGCACGGTCGCTTAAATTGTTATAATGGCTAAATAACTGATTTAAATACATGTTGTGATTTATATGCTTCTTATTAGATTTATACCGCTTTTATTATTATCATTTATTTTTATAGAATTGCAACGTCGTGAAAATGCATGTCGAACCACGTCACAATCAATGCACCCGTGATCGTCGACACATTCGGACTTCGTTGAGATTCGGATTTGGGTCACGTCAATGTGCACCCGAATTTAAGAATATGATTTAATTAAGCCGCGCCTACGGAGTCTAACGCGTTATTATTTTGTAGAAGGCCATGAAATTTATTAAATGGCCTATCCTGAATTCTAAATAATTATCATGGTTATTTATTGAGGGCCCCGCAATTTTGCATTTTTATTTGGCGAGGCTCATCTCTATTTTAGAAAAGGATATCCTAAAGAGACTACATTTCTAATGTGTTTGTCTCTAAAATAGAAGAAAAGATGCATGCTAATTCAATTATATGCTTTGGCCAAATTAAGATTTTAGTTAATCGTCTGATTAATTATTTACAGAATGAAGAGACGTTGTACCTCATGAAACATGCTTTTAACTTGATAGAAGAATTATATACAAGATTGATGAAATGCTACGACTGCTGCAAGATCTCCCTAACCCTAACTTATTTAGGCAAGATTAATTAAAACTACTTATTAGAAAAATGCGACTAATGATATTTGAAACTCATCCTATAAACTGCTTCATGAAAAACTGAAACTCAAGAGTTTGAAACTGTATTGTCTTTAGCTAGATCTAAACAATTATTTGTCCTTACATATTCGAAACATGCTGAAAGAGCGAGTTTGAATTAGCAATTGTATTAAATGGCTCTGCATATTTCACGGATTGTATTTACATCTTGTGTACTCCTAAACGAATAAAATGTCACAATTTCCAATTGGCATAAACTTTAATTAAATACAACCTTACTAATCTGTCTCCATTAGGCTAACAGACCCAGAAACTGCATATCTTAACAACATTTATATAAAAATTTGTAAGCAATGCAACAGATGATTATAACATCCTTCAGATCTTTCGATTCAACTTTCATTGCAACATCAGACAGATTCGAAATGTGTACCTGAGGAAATGCTTACAATGAAGAAAGTAAGGCAGTCAGTTGAGCAATAGAAGCGATACCAAACAGCAGCAGTAACAGTAGGTTCCAATAGAACAAAAAATCCCAGGGCAAAAGACCAGTAAAGCCAATGGAGGAAGGGCAGAATGAAACAAATTTCCAGTAGTACGGAATAAGAGATCTAGGCAATCCAATTCCAGAAGAAACAAACAATACCAATCCAAACCATAGACTTAGCCAACACTTGAAAGAAGACAGAACTAATTTGGACAGTTTGAACAAAACTGAGAATCGAACAAATAGTAGGAAGAAGACAATTTCTGATCTTTGTGATATCCCTTTCCTTATCTCCTTTTTTTTCAAATTCAAATGTCAATCCTCAGTTTTGAAATCTATTTGGGTTATCAAAAAGAATTCTTTTCCAGTTTCTGTTTTCGGAATTTGAACTCTCAGGTGTTCCCTCTCAGTGTCTCTCTCTATATCTGTAGGCTCTCTCTGTATGTATTTCAACTCTCCTTCCCTAATCTCCCAGTCTCCCTTTATCTTTTCAAGTGGTATCCCCTCTAATTATGTCTGTCCTCTTTCTATCAGATGTAAGTCCCCCTTTATAAGCCTCAGAACTATCTCTTTTAACAGCCTGTTTTCAGAATATCCCAGTACCCTTCCCATGTGCCTTCCATTTCAATTCCAACTTTAGC
This sequence comes from Nicotiana sylvestris, assembly GCF_000393655.2. Taxonomy (NCBI): domain Eukaryota; kingdom Viridiplantae; phylum Streptophyta; class Magnoliopsida; order Solanales; family Solanaceae; genus Nicotiana; species Nicotiana sylvestris. The sequence continues at coordinate 151,883,132 of NC_091066.1, read as the reverse complement.
TAATCAAGTATTAAACCCCATCAACATTCCCTGGCAGACTTACTTTTAAAAGGTTTAACATTTTTTAAACTTAAAGCAAGGTATGGGCAGTAGAATATATCTGACAGCATATGCTGTCAAACCATTTTTAAAATTGAAAGCCCTTTTATGCAGGAAAAAAAAGCTGTGCACAAGGCACATGAGGTGCACCAATGCACATGCTGTGCCAAGTGCACATGCCCTCCATTTCAGAACTTTAAACAAAACAATCCTTTTTACATTACTGATCAATTCAAACAAGCTATAAGTAAACAAAAACTGGTTCTTAATTGACTCAACACATGCTTAGCAGAAGTAAGTTGATTTGTTATTGTTCGGACAGTTGAAACTAATTGACGACACATGTCGACTCGACTATATTAGCATTAACACATACAATCGTAGCCAAAAATCAGACATTTAACAGTATCACATAAGGGGTTCATTTTGCAATGTCAAACAGAAAGGCCCTAAGAACTAAATGAATGACCAGTTACGGATTCAATTGAACATACATTTATACACACGCATTATGAAGAAAGAAACTGACTGAATACAGAGGTCCGGCCAAGGTGGACAATAGCAGTTCAAAAACACAAAACAAAAAGTTTGGCCATGCGGACAGGCCTTTAACAACACACAAACATACGAACTGAAATAAAGAAAAGAAAATTAACTCACCTTAAAGCTTTTTAAGGAACAAATCAGAAAAATCCACTGGTGTTTGAACGGACCTTCTTTAAGGTTGAATGGACTTTTAAACGAAGTGTTTCTCGGATGAGAAACACCTCGATTAAGGTCCATTAGACCTTAATCTCTTCAGTTTGAACAAAGCACGGAACATGCACAGGGAAAACTAGAGTTCAAAAACTTAGATCTGGGATTCGTGTTTCCCTGGTTAGATTCGGACCAAACCAAATATGGTTTGGTCACGAGGGGGGTCTGGGGAGTGTCTGGTATGAATTTAGGGCAGATCGGTGTAGATTGGGTTCCGACTCGAATCTTCAAATGAAGATTCGAGATGGTGGGATAGGATTCGAGGTGTGTGGTTGATGGATTTGGGTTCAGGACGTCAAGGGGGTTCTATGGTGTTAAGGGGAAGGTCACCGGCGTTCATGCTGCCGGTTTTCATGGTGGGGGATACTAGGGCGGCTCTAGGGTTTGGGGGTTGTGGTGAGGACGACGAAGGCTGGGGTTTGGATAGGGGGCAGGGTAGTGTTAGGAGTTTATATAGTTAGTGAGCAAATGGATCCTGGCCGTTGGATGAGATGAGATGAAGGGCCAGGATCCTTTGTCTATTAGGGAACGACGTCGTTTCAAGGGTAAAGGGTTAGGGTCGGTCCGGGTGAGACGGGTCGGGTTTGTTGATGGGTTATGGGGAATTGATCTTGGCCGTTGATCAATTTGAGATCAACGGCCCAGATCAACCTGTACCAAAACGACGTCGTTTGGATTCTCTGGGCATCAGGTGGTGTTGGACCGGGCAGGCCTGGGTTTTGGGCTGTTTGTTTGGGCCAATTTTGTTAAAATTGGCCCAAGTCCAGAAGGGAAGGTGTCCTTTCTTTTTTTTTTATTTTTTTTTTATTTATTTCCTTTTTCTTATTTATTTTAAAACAAAACTAAGCCAAAAAATCAAATTAAAATTAAATACACACTCAATACAATTATTTGCACACACACTAAAATATTCAAAACAGGTACAGTCAAACCAAATAAAATCACGGACGAAAATGCCTATTCATGATTTTCTATTTAACGACCGGATTACGGTTTGAATTATGCAGGACACATATATTTTTGAATTTTATTTTAATAAAGTAAATAAATAAAAATGGGCCGAAGTCACAAATAAATCAACAAGGTGCCGCACAGAAATCCAAAATTGTACAGCAGGGCCAATTATTATTTTTTATTTCTTTTTTGGAGCGATTGTCGTGCGAAACAAAAATCACGTGCTCACAGCTGCCCCTCTTTGTTCGGAAACACGAAGAGTTTTCGTGCAAAGACAAAGTGATCGTGTATGAGTGATTTTTGCCTATAGACCACTCCGTATGAAGCATTTTTTTTTGAAAGATCTGACCGAATCTTGCTTCAAAGATTTCCTACATATCCTGGGCTAAACAGGAATCAGGTCAATGTAGTTCGGGAAGTTTTGGTAGCTGGGACTACCATGGGATTGCAATGCTTGCTGCTACTGCTGTTGCTGTTGTCACTGCTACGTCACTGACTGCTTTATTACAACCAAATGGAAATTGGAAACTGAGCTAACTACTTGTGTGTATGTCAACTGCTAGTTACAAGATTCCTATCTATGATTCTTTTACGACTTGATCTTGGGTCTTAGCTGATTCTGCTTGCAGACTCCGATCTGAATCTTGATGCTTGCGAGTTGTGGTGATCTGTTTAATCTCTGGGATACTGAGTGAGGCGCGACTGGCAGGGTTCAGGACCTTAATTAAATGCTGGAGTCAATCCGCCTTCCTTTTACTCCGAATCTTGGGACACCTCTTTTCTTCTTTGATTTTGAGTTGAGACTCATCTCGTGGGTCATTTCGATTCGTGTGGCTCGAGGTTAGACCTGCGGGAAAAACAAACAAACGAACGAAATTTTCTGCCCCAGTTTCACTAGGAAAATTTCGTTAATTATTCACCAAGAAGTTCATAAAATTGATGAAAGAGGATATGCATGCTCAGTTCAGGGTTGGAGCCCTAACACCGGCTAGCTGGGGAGAGGTTCGGTTTGGGGTTTAAAACCCTAACGCCGAACAAAAGAAGAATTCAGTTTAGGGTTTAAAACCCTAATGCTGATTGCATGGAAAAGCTCAGTTTAGGATTAAAAACCCTAATGCTGGCTGGAAGGAAAAGTTCAGTTTAGGGTTTAAAACCCTAATGCTGACTAAAAAGGAAAATTCAGTTTAGGGTTTTAAAACCCTAATGCTGATTGCATGGAAAAGAGTTCTCGGGTTATGCCGAAAAGATTCATCGAGTCATGCTGGGAGGATTCATCGGGTTATGCCGGGAGATTCGGGTTATGCCGAAAAGATTCGTCGGGTTATGCCGAGGGGATTCATCGGGTTATGCCGGGGGAATTCATCGGATCATGCCGGGAAGGTTTATCGGGTTATGCCGAAAAGATTCATCGGGTTATGCCGGGAAGATTCATCGGGTTATGCCGGGAGAATTCATCGGGTTATGCCGGGAAGATTCATTGGGTTATGCCGGGAAGATTTATCGGATTATGCCGAAAAGATTCATCGGGTTATGCCGGGAGATTCATCGGGTTATGCCGGGAGATTCGGGTTATGCCGAAAGATTCGTCGGGTTATGCCGAGGGGATTCATCGGGTTATGCCGGGGGATTCATCGGGTTATGCCGGGGGATTCATCGGGTTATGCCGGGGGATTCATCGGGTTATGCCGGGAGGATTCATCGGGTTATGCCGGGAAGATTCATTGGGTTATGCCGGGAAGATTTATCGGATTATGCCGAAAAGATTCATCGGGTTATGCCGGGAGATTCATCGGGTTATGCCGGGAGATTCGGGTTATGCCGAAAAGATTCGTCGGGTTATGCCGAGGGGATTCATCGGGTTATGTCGGGGGATTCATCGGATCATGCCGGGAAGGTTTATCGGTTTATGCCGAAAAGATTCATCGGGTTATGCCGGGAGGATTCATCGGGTTATGCCGAAAAGATTCGTCGGGTTATGCCGGGAGGATTCATCGGGTTATGCCGGGAAGATTCATCGGGTTATGCCGGGAAGATTTATCGGATTATGCCGAAAATATTCATCGGGTTATGCCGGGAGATTCGTCGGGTTATGCCGGGAGGATTCATCGGGTTATGCCGGGAAGATTCATCGGGTTATGCCGGGAAGATTTATCGGATTATGCCGAAAAGATTCATCGGGTTATGCCGGGAGATTCATCGGGTTATGCCGGGAAGATTTATCGGATTATGCCAGGAAGATTCATCGGGTTATGCCGGGAAGATTTATCGGATTATGCCGAAAAGATTCATCGGGTTATGCCGGGAGATTCATCGGGTTATGCCGGGAGATTCATCGGATTATGCCGGGAGATTCATCGGGTTATGCCGGGAAGATTCATCGGGTTATGCCGGGAAGATTTATCGGGTTATGCCGGAAAGTTGAGGAACGCGGTCCTATGCTACCATGATTTTTTTTTTTTTTTTTTTTTGGGATGTTCATTTTTATTCCTTGTCTTCTTTCCTTCCTTTGGTTCTCCCCTTTATATTTATCAAAATGCACGAATTTTTTTTCGGGAAACTTACCTTTGGTCGTTTTCCGCTACAAGGCTGTTTCAACGCTTGCGTGTTCTATTTCTTGCTTCTTGCATGGCTTCTTTGGGCCGCACCTGTCTCAATTTCCTATACAAAGAAAACATTGTTAGTTTGAGAATGGCAGTTGGTTTTGGGGGCCTTGACCGTTCCAATTGCTTTGTCTTAGCCTAATTCTTGTTGGAAAACTCTGCCATTGATTAGATTTACATGCGAAACCCTTTGGACTACTCAGACTTGCGTTTCCAGATTTTGCGATGATTTGCCTTATAAGGCTTTGGTTTTCCGTTCCGTTCTGCTTGGGGATTTTGGTGGGGATTTTATCAGGGAGACTCTGTGGGGATTTGTACAAGAGAAACTTCCGTGTGGATTTGTCCAATGCGAACTCTGTGAGGATTTGTTTTTTTTTTTTCTGGGGATGTGCTGGGGTGGACTTCTTTGGGGAATTGTACAAGGGATAGCTTGTGGGGATTTGTCGGTTTTGGAAGCAAATTAACTATCATGGCCAGTCGGGATGGGACTGACGCGCTACCGAGGTTGTACATTTTATTCGACTCTCGCCAAACGGGGCCCTGTAAAATCGGTCCTGCCACCTTTCTTTGTGATTACTACGGAATTAAGAGTTAGATCAAAAAGAACTCAAAGAAAACCATGTAAAGGAGAACATATGAGTTTAAAGAGAAACGCCCCTTTCGGGGAGAAAAGAGGGACTTATCTGGAGTGTATGCCAGTTTCAAACTGACATGACATGCCTTTTGGACTGGATGCCCGACCTCCGAGAACTTGCATTTCCTCATGAATCAAGACAGATCTATATTTTTTCAAAAACCCGGGAACCTTGCCAGGACTTTCTGAGGTGGAATCATCTTTTTGGCCGACAACGCCCTTTGCGGATTTTCGCTAGTCGACCTCTCTCATTTCTCTTCTTACTGTCGCCTGCTAGTACTCCTTGCGAGTTTTTACTAAACAAGCTCTCTCATTTCAATTTCTCTTCTCGCGTCGCCTCATGGTGCCCAAAGGTTTTCACCAACGAGACTCTCTCATTTTATTCTCCTCATTTTGTTGTATCAGACCCAAATAATTCCATCTTCCCACTTTGAAACGCTTTGCTGATTGATCAGAAGGACTTGGACAACGGCTTGGGGTGAAAAGAATGTGGATTGAACTACAACTTTGGAACCTTTTGGGTGGGATTATTGCCGAATTATTATAACTTCTGCCCCAGTTTTACTTTCGGGGGAATTCCTGGATTTTATTGTTGGTGTGACTGAACCCCAAGGAGAGGTTGTCTACGTATCCTTTCGGAATCAAGTCAAACGTAGTTCATATATTCTCTTTTTTTTTTTTATCATTTCCTCATTTTTCCAATTTTTTTTTTTTCAATTTTTTTTTTTCAATAATATTTTTCAGGTTTCAAAGAGGGTAATCAAAGAAGAGTAACCAGCTCAAATGGGTTTGCAAAGGGTTGATAGTGTTTGGGTAGCGAGAATGAAAGCCTTCGTCATCTGAAACTGTGCAAAGATATCGCTAGAGTGATTTAGACATATCACTGCACCTGCTTTCCAAGCAAGGCTGACGTCGTTTCTTCCGACGTCGCCCAGATACAAATGCTCCATTTGGTAACATTTTTGATGACGTATGGACCCTTATTTCTTGGTACAATTGCTCGTGACAAACCGCAATTATTAAGGTTATCATTCTGTACGGGTCTAAATCCTTTTACTGCTCTCAAACTCTGCTTTTGTGACGGACATTTTCCAAACCATGAACCACTTTTCTTTAGTTGTTCCTACTTTTCAAATTCTTTATATCTCAAATTTTGACTCATTATTTGAAATCTGATCGGAGTTCTCGTGATCCGGCCATGAAGTCCGCAAACATGTCATGTTATTTAAAGCTGCATTCATCAGAATTGAAGAGAACACAAAAGAAAACATAGAAGAAGAAAGTGAGTAATCAAGCATGATTTCATTTCTTGGCATTTTGGGGAAGATAAAGAAAAGGTTGACATTCAAGAAATTAAAAACACGAAAAATGAAGAAAACATCTGAGTCACCCTCTGGGGTAATTCGTAATGCAGAGAAGGTGGCAAGGCAGGTTCATTAGGACTTCCGTTTGATCAAGAATGGCGTAGCCTTCTAGTTTTGAAGCTTGGTGCTTGGTCCCATGTACGATACTTCAACGGTGCTAGTGCCCTCTCCTGGCTGGACCATGTGTATTTCGCATAGCTTTTCCCTTGTTGCTTCACATATTTCCTCGCTCTCGTCGAGCGGGGACACCTCATCATCTCCCTCTTTGTTGTATTTCGGTTCCCGTGGTATGCGTCCGACAAACACTGGCTCGTTCGGCCGAAGTTGTTTGATCGTCCCCCATACCATGGAGGCCTGCTCGAATACATCACTTATTCCTTTTTCTTGCTCCGGAGTTACCCTGGGTCTTTTTCCTGTATCAGCAACAGCAATTATGGCTTTAAGTGCCGGATCAACTTCCTCGTCTTCACAAATCATCCCAACTATCGGCCCATTGTTGTGGGCGGGCAGCGGATTATTGGTCACATTTGGGATATCCTCGTCTCTCAACACAATCTTCCCCTGGTCTAACAGATTCTCTACGGCTTGTTTCAATGTCCAACAGTCATTGGTGTCGTGCCCTTCTACCCCTGAATGGTACGCACATCTGACACCCCGCCGATATGATGGTGATCCCGGGTTCTGCCCGTTCGGTGGTATGGGCTGCAACAAATTCATTTGGACAAGCTTAGGGAATAGGGTGGAATAGGGTTCGCCGATTGGTGTGTAGTTGGGTCTCCTGGGTGGTTCCCGAGGACGGAAATTATTTTGAGGAGGTCGAGGATTGTAGTGGTTTCGGTGAGGAGGCTGATTCCTAGGATGTGGGGCCTGCCCCCGATTGACTGGTTGTGTCCGCTGTATATAAGGCTGGGTGCTCATGACCATGTAGGGCTGAGGAGCGTAGGTCGCATTTTGGTGGGGGAAATACTATTACGAGGTTCTTTCCGAAGAACAAAGCCCGGGATTATGATATTCTCCCACCTCTGCCACTGTCATGGACGTTTCCTCTTTTTTCTTCCCTCTTGCCATTCCTCCAGACCCGCTTTGGACGGCTTGGGAGGTTGCCCTTATGGCTGCCTGACTCAAAATTCTTCCCGTTTTCAGACCGTTCTCCACCATCTCTCCAATCTTAATCGCTTCTGCGAAAGGCTTTCCCATTGCTGACATCATGTTTTGGAAATAGTCGGACTCTTGAGCCTGGAGAAAAGTAGTGACCATCTCTATCTCGTCCATGGAAGGTTTTACCCTTGACGCTTGCTCACGCCATTTGATGGCGTATTCTCTAAAACTTTCCGAGGGTTTCTTCTTTAAATTTGACAAAGCATTTCTGTCTGGCGCGATGTCGATATTATATTGAAACTGCCCTACGAAGTCTCTGGCAAGATCATCCCATATATGCCAGCGAGATATGTCCTGGTCCATATACCATTCCGAAGCGACTCCCACCAAACTTTCTCCAAAATATGCCATCAGCAGTTCTTCTTTTCCGCCAGCTCCCCGTAATTGATTGCAGTATTTTTTAAGATGTGCAATGGGGTCACCATGCCCATCGTATTTCTCGAACATTGGGGTCTTGAAACCTGCTGGCAAGTGCACGTGAGGGAACATGCATAGGTCGGCGTAAGAGACGCTCTTCTGTCCGCTCAATCCTTGCATATTTTTCAAGCTTTGTTCAAGGCTTCTCATTCTCTTGGCAATCTCATTTTGTTCTGCAATTCTGGGGTTCTGATCCTACCTGGGTGCAAGCTCGCACTGAGGCGGTAGAGGATTAGTGCTGGTAGCGAACCTAGTTGGTTCCATTGAGAACGATGGAGCTTGGAATGTAAAAGAGGATGAGTCAAAGCTTGGCTTGTACGTGGCAGGTTGTGCCGTAATCGGGCAAGGCGATGCAGTAAAGATGTTCATGCTTGCATCGGTGGCTGACATTCGGGGATGAGGGTCAGAAGGCGATCCAGCAGAGAAGGCTGAGGTGGCTGGGTACCCGAATGGGGTAGCAGGATAATTTATGGGAACATTTGAAGTCCCACTTGACCTGGAGAATAATTCAGGGAATCCGGGGATGACACTTGGCGGCTCTTTCCCACTATTCCAGTCGTCCAGCATTTCCAGCATGCGGAGCCGTAGGATTCTATTTTCTTCCGCAGTTGCGAACTCAGATGTGAGGACGGCTGAGATCGAGCTTTCCTCGGAAACAGGGATTGTTTGCAATGGAATTTCTGAAGACATTTCCACACTGCCTTTTGACCTGGTGAAGTAAGTGTGAGTACTACTCCTGGTCCTAACAACAGGTAGTTGAACACTTCTCCTCGACCTCGTGAAGTATGAGTGCGAGGCCAGACTTTCACCAAACCAACCGTCTTTCCAAAAGCCCTGGATATACTCATCGACAAGCGCACGGTTAATTTGCAGCAAATAACAGATAGTTAATCTCATGTTGGGCATGATGCACCTATTCAGTTAAGTGGATCACTATATGTTTGCTGCGAGAGCATGCGTCATTCCGGCGTTTTTAATTAGTTTTTTTTTTTTTTTTATATATATTTTTTTGCAGTAAAAGAAATGTGACCGGATTCGATGAGGATTGCCTACGTATCACGATGCCTACGCGAATCAGATCATTACGTAGTTCGAAACTAACAAGTATAAAAATAAAGAAGCAAGTGCTCATTTAGCATAGGGCTCGAAAGATTTGACTATTCTTTGCTTATTTACTTGTTCAAAATTCTTTTTTTTTTTTGAAATTTTTTGAAGGAAATACTTTAAAAGAAGAAAGAAAATTTGTTTATTTGATTTTTGTTCTTTTTTTTTTTTTTTTTTTTTTTTTAAGAAAGACTTCTACAATTTATTTGCTTTTGTCTTGAATTCTGGAAATTTATTAAGAAAAGAAAATATGTTTGGTCGGGTTTTTTTTTTTTTTTGTTTTACCTTTTCTACGGAAGTTTATTATGATGTTGCCCCTTAAATTTTGAAAGAGAGACTTTTAAGAAAATGATGTGAAATTCTGAGTTTTATTTATTTACAAAATCACTTCCAAAGAAAAAATCCTAACATTTCGAAATTCAGATTTTCAAATATATATATATTTTTTTTTCTTTTTTTAAAAAAACATTTTACAAAAGAGAGACTAAAAGCAAAGAGTATTGTTTTTTTGGATTTTTATTGCTGGTTTTTAATTCTTATTACATTATTTCAACATGAAAGATTTCAGAAAGAAAGAGACTATTTTTATTTGAGTTTAAGAAAACTTCTATATTATTTTTCGTTTCTTTTCTTTTTATGTTTTCCAAGGAAAAATTTATAAAGAAAGAACTAAAGGGAAATATATTTTTTTGATTTTGAAAATTAGGGCCGGAACCGATGAGGTTTGCCTACGTATCTCGCATCCGGTGAGAATCAGACCCGCGTAATTCGTTCCAATTAACCGAATTATTTTAGAACAAAACTCTTTCCTTTTCAACAAACAACTTTCCCAAAAGACTATTTTTCTATCTTTTGTTGTTTTTTTTTTAGTAAATAAAACATTTTCACCTTTTATTATTGCAAAATTTCAACAGCGTTTTGACGGTAATTGGGCATTGCTATTTTTCAAAGTAGAAAATTAGTCCTATACACTGATATTTTTTTTATTTTTATTTTCAGATATTCCAAAGTCAGGTAACATGCATGTCCGAGACAAATAAATGCGCGGAAACAAATAGGATGCAACAAGATGGTCTTTTCATTTCAGGTTGCTAGTCCTAGACGGACCCAACCCCTGTGTTGAGTCCCCTAAGTCAAATGCAACATGATGCAAATAAGCGTTCCTACTAGGGATCCGGCATGAAGTCGAGTTATACTAGGTTTAAACCTTGGTATTTGTTCTAGACTGTGTACCCGAGCGGACAACTCGAGTCGAGGAGGGGCAACTTACCGGGAACCAAAAGGCCGTCCGGCTTCGTAACTTATCCGTCCTCTTTCTTATTCCAGGTATCGACACTAACAGAATAAGGAGTCTCGACCAGCGAGCTTCTCCCCGGAGGTGAAGAGAGAAGGGTTCGGCACAGTTTATATGCAGTTCAGATAATATCAAAGCGGTAAAAGACAACATTTAGTATGTTATGTCAAAACATGTAATATATATCAGATAGTGAGGCCAAATACAACAATTATTCTAAGCTCGAATTATTGAACCCTGAACCAGTGGTTCTGGGTCTAATTCTCCAGCAGCGGTTTTGTTATACTGGGTTTATAACCTGGGTATACGTTCTAGACTGTGTACCCGAGCGGACAACTCGAGCCGAGGAGGGGGCTACGTACCGAGGACCCGCGAGATCGTCCGGCTTTGTAACTTGTCCGACCTCTTTCTTATTTCAGGTATTGACACTAACAGAATAGGGAGTCTCGACCAGCGAGCTTCTCCCCGGAGGTAAGAAGAGAAGAGTTTCAGCACAGTTTATATACAGTTCAGATAATATCAAAGCGGTAAAAGACAACATTTAGCACATTATGCAAAAACATGTAATAAAGATCAGATAATAAAGCCAAATATAACAATTATTCTAAGCTCGAATTCTTGAACCCTGAACCAGTGGTTCTGGGTTAATTCCCCAGCAGAGTCGCCAGAGCTGTCACACCTCCTTTTTGCGCGCCCCCGCCCCGAAGGGTTAAATGCGCGAGGGGAGTTTTTCCAATTTAAGTGACAATATTCGAAATGGGATTATTTATTTAATTCAGAGTCGCCACTTGGGAAAGGTTTGGCTTTTGGTGTCCCAAGTCACCGGTTTATCTTGAATCCCAAATCGAGGAAATTTTCGACTTTTCCGAATGAAGTCTGCGAACCAGAAATTCTAAGTAAGGAATTCTGTTGACCCGAGGGAAGGTGTTAGGCACCCTCGAATCCCGTGGTTCTAGCACGGTCGCTTAAATTGTTATAATGGCTAAATAACTGATTTAAATACATGTTGTGATTTATATGCTTCTTATTAGATTTATACCGCTTTTATTATTATCATTTATTTTTATAGAATTGCAACGTCGTGAAAATGCATGTCGAACCACGTCACAATCAATGCACCCGTGATCGTCGACACATTCGGACTTCGTTGAGATTCGGATTTGGGTCACATCAATGTGCACCCGAATTTAAGAATATGATTTAATTAAGCCGCGCCTACGGAGTCTAACGCGTTATTATTTTGTAGAAGGCCATGAAATTTATTAAATGGCCTATCCTGAATTCTAAATAATTATCATGGTTATTTATTGAGGGCCCCGCAATTTTGCATTTTTATTTGGCGAGGCTCATCTCTATTTTAGAAAAGGATATCCTAAAGAGACTACATTTCTAATGTGTTTGTCTCTAAAATAGAAGAAAAGATGCATGCTAATTCAATTATATGCTTTGGCCAAATTAAGATTTTAGTTAATCGTCTGATTAATTATTTACAGAATGAAGAGACGTTGTACCTCATGAAACATGCTTTTAACTTGATAGAAGAATTATATACAAGATTGATGAAATGCTACGACTGCTGCAAGAGCTCCCTAACCCTAACTTATTTAGGCAAGATTAATTAAAACTACTTATTAGAAAAATGCGACTAATGATATTTGAAACTCATCCTATAAACTGCTTCATGAAAAACTGAAACTCAAGAGTTTGAAACTGTATTGTCTTTAGCTAGATCTAAACAATTATTTGTCCTTACATATTCGAAACATGCTGAAAGAGCGAGTTTGAATTAGCAATTGTATTAAATGGCTCTGCATATTTCACGGATTGTATTTACATCTTGTGTACTCCTAAACGAATAAAATGTCACAATTTCCAATTGGCATAAACTTTAATTAAATACAACCTTACTAATCTGTCTCCATTAGGCTAACAGACCCAGAAACTGCATATCTTAACAACATTTATATAAAAATTTGTAAGCAATGCAACAGATGATTATAACATCCTTCAGATCTTTCGATTCAACTTTCATTGCAACATCAGACAGATTCGAAATGTGTACCTGAGGAAATGCTTACAATGAAGAAAGTAAGGCAGTCAGTTGAGCAATAGAAGCGATACCAAACAGCAGCAGTAACAGTAGGTTCCAATAGAACAAAAAATCCCAGGGCAAAAGACCAGTAAAGCCAATGGAGGAAGGGCAGAATGAAACAAATTTCCAGTAGTACGGAATAAGAGATCTAGGCAATCCAATTCCAGAAGAAACAAACAATACAAATCCAAACCATAGACTTAGCCAACACTTGAAAGAAGACAGAACTAATTTGGACAGTTTGAACAAAACTGAGAATCGAACAAATAGTAGGAAGAAGACAATTTCTGATCTTTGTGATATCCCTTTCCTTATCTCCTTTTTTTTCAAATTCAAATGTCAATCCTCAGTTTTGAAATCTATTTGGGTTATCAAAAAGAATTCTTTTCCAGTTTCTGTTTTCGGAATTTGAACTCTCAGGTGTTCCCTCTCAGTGTCTCTCTCTATCTCTGTAGGCTCTCTCTGTATGTATTTCAACTCTCCTTCCCTAATCTCCCAGTCTCCCTTTATCTTTTCAAGTGGTATCCCCTCTAATTATGTCTGTCCTCTTTCTATCAGATGTAAGTCCCCCTTTATAAGCCTCAGAACTATCTCTTTTAACAGCCTGTTTTCAGAATATCCCAGTACCCTTCCCATGTGCCTTCCATTTCAATTCCAACTTTAGCTAATCAAGTATTAAACCCCATCAACATTCCCTGGCAGACTTACTTTTAAAAGGTTTAACATTTTTTAAACTTAAAGCAAGGTATGGGCAGTAGAATATATCTGACAGCATATGCTGTCAAACCATTTTTAAAATTGAAAGCCCTTTTATACAGGAAAAAAAAAGCTGTGCACAAGGCACATGAGGTGCACCAATGCACATGCTGTGCCAAGTGCACATGCCCTCCATTTCAGAACTTTAAACAAAACAATCCTTTTTACATTACTGATCAATTCAAACAAGCTATAAGTAAACAAAAACTGGTTCTTAATTGACTCAACACATGCTTAGCAGAAGTAAGTTGATTTGTTATTGTTCGGACAGTTGAAACTAATTGACGACACATGTCGACTCGACTATATTAGCATTAACACATACAATCGTAGCCAAAAATCAGACATTTAACAGTATCACATAAGGGGTTCATTTTGCAATGTCAAACAGAAAGGCCCTAAGAACTAAATGAATGACCAGTTACGGATTCAATTGAACATACATTTATACACACGCATTATGAAGAAAGAAACTGACTGAATACAGAGGTCCGGCCAAGGTGGACAATAGCAGTTCAAAAACACAAAACAAAAAGTTTGGCCATGCGGACAGGCCTTTAACAACACACAAACATACGAACTGAAATAAAGAAAAGAAAATTAACTCACCTTAAAGCTTTTTAAGGAACAAATCAGAAAAATCCACTGGTGTTTGAACGGACCTTCTTTAAGGTTGAATGGACTTTTAAACGAAGTGTTTCTCGGATGAGAAACACCTCGATTAAGGTCCATTAGACCTTAATCTCTTCAGTTTGAACAAAGCACGGAACATGCACAGGGAAAACTAGAGTTCAAAAACTTAGATCTGGGATTCGTGTTTCCCTGGTTAGATTCGGACCAAACCAAGTATGGTTTGGTCACGAGGGGGGTCTGGAGAGTGTCTGGTATGAATTTAGGGCAGATCGGTGTAGATTGGGTTCCAACTCGAATCTTCAAATGAAGATTCGAGAAGGTGGGATAGGATTCGAGGTGTGTGGTTGATGGATTTGGGTTCAGGACGTCAAGGGGGTTCTATGGTGTTAAGGGGAAGGTCACCGGCGTTCATGCTGCCGGTTTTCATGGTGGGGGATACTAGGGCGGGCTAGGGTTTTAGGGCTGTTTGTTTGGGGACGAAGGTTGGGGTTCAGATAGGGGGGGCAGGGTAGGATTATGGCCTTATATAGTTAATGGGTGGATTGATCTCGACCGTTAGATCAATCTAGATCTACGGTCTGGATCTGATAGCTTAAGTGGAACGGTGTCGTTTCAAGGGTAAAGGGTTGGGGTCGGTCCGGGTGAGACGGGTCGGGTTTATTGGTGGGTTATGGGGAATTGATCTTGGCCGTTGATCAATTTGAGATCAACGGCCCAGATCAACCTGTACCAAAACGACGTCGTTTGGATTCTCTGGGCATCAGGTGGTGTTGGACCGGGCAGGCCTGGGTTTTGGGCTGTTCGTTTGGGCCAATTTTAACAAAATTGGCCCAAGTCCGGAAGGGAAGGGGTCCTTTCTTTCTTTTTTTTGTTTTTTTTATTTATTATTTTTATTTATTTATTTCCTTTTTCTTATTTATTTTAAAACAAAACTAAGCCAAAAAATCAAATTAAAATTAAATACACACTCAATACAATTATTTTCACACACACTAAAATATTTCAAAACAGGTACAGTCAAACCAAATAAAATCACGGACGAAAATGCCTATTCATGATTTTCTATTTAACGACCGGATTACGGTTTGAATTATGCAGGACACATATATTTTTGAATTTTATTTTAATAAAGTAAATAAATAAAAATGGGCCAAAGTCACAAATAAATCAACAAGGTGCCGCACAGAAATCCAAAATTGTACAGCAGGGCCAATTATTATTTTTTATTTCTTTTTTGGAGCGATTGTCGTGCGAAACAAAAATCACGTGCTCACACTCGCCATCTGCGAAAGAACAGAGTGGAAAGACAATCAGTACTTGAGAAACAGAATCGCACGACAAGAATGAACAAGGTGAAGTTTTCCTAACTCGGTAGCCTCTGCGGGATAAATACAGACGTCTCCATACCGATCCCTCAGACTCTACTGAGCTTGTCCGTGAGTTGTGAGACCTAAGTAACCTAGGTCTCTGATACCAACTTGTCACGACCCGAATTCCCCACCATCGGGAGTCGTGATGGCGCCTACTGTCGGAGCTAGGCAAGCCAACCTTAACATACCTTTTCAACTAATTTTCAACAAGATAATAATAAAAACAATAAATTCAAGCGGAAGCCTTAATTTAATATTAAATGAACGAAAATGCAGAAAAATTAACATCATCCTCTACCCAAGATTTAGTGTCACAATATTCACGGACTACTATAAGATACTACAAATAAGAGTTTGAAAGAAAATACAAGGAGTCTGCTTCGATACAATGAAAAAAAACAGAAATAAAATAGATGAGACTCAGGGCCCACACACGCCAGCAAACTACCTAGGAGTCTCTGGACTGAAGGCACGCTCCCAATCTACTGCTAATGCGGTCCGTAAGCCACTCCCGAATCTGTGCACAAAAAGGGCACAGAAGTGTAGCATCAGCACAACCGACCCCATGTGCTGGTAAGTGCCTGGCCTAACCCTGGCGAGGTAGTGACGAGGCTAGACCGGACCTACCTCAAATAACCTGTATAGATATATGTGCAACAACAAAAAGATATACAGAATTTAAACAGATAATAGGGAGGGGACATGCTGTGGGGTGTAACAATTTAGATATAAGACCAACGAACAGAGAGATGGAAACTGAATAATTTGCATCTATGAAAGAGAGCAAGTGAATCAACAACTGCACAGCACCAACCTTCGTGCTTTTACTCTCAATTCTCACCAAAACTGTCAAATATAGTGCACGGGCATCACCCTTCGTGCTTTTCCTCACATAACTCTCACATCAAGGCACGGAATGACCCTTCGTGCTCAAATAATTAGAGACATGGCACGGAAAGACCCTTCGTGCATAAATAATTAGAGGCATGGCACGGAGAGACCCTTCGTGCATAATTATCAAAACATGGCACGGAAAGACCCTTCGTGCATAATCGCTCTTCCTCACCCAATCATCAGTCACAACCAATCGGGGAAAGGGAATATACAACAAGATTAAACATCCCGGCAAGGGAGAACAAATCAACAATAGGTCCCGGCAAGGGAAAAATACCACACTTCCTTCTTTAACTCATCTGCTTCTCAACTATCACTTCATAATTATATTAGCAAGTAATTAGCTCAACTGTTTCACATCTTTCGAATTTAAAAGCAACTACGACTCACGGTCATGCTAGACTCCGGTGCATAGATAACCGTCACCATGCCTATACACCGTACTCCACAGTTAACACGTAGCAAATAATATCCAAATCCTAATCCCTCAAGCCAAAGTTAGAACAAACACTTACCTCGAATGCTCCAAACTCAACTCACGCTTCTAGTATAGCTTTACCTCTTGATTCCACCACCAATCCGCTCGGATCTAGTCATAAGTTACTTAATCACATTAATAATTACTAAATGAATCATCCCCAATGCATGAAAATAGATTTTTCAAGGTTTTTCCCAAAAAGGTCAAAAATACCCCCGGACCCACGTGGTCGAAACTCGAGGTTCGGACCAAAACCCGGTTACCCATTCCCCCATGAATCCAAATATATGATTTGTTTTTAAATCGGACCCCAAATTGAGGTCCAACTTCTCAATTTGTAGAAAACCTAGGTTCTACCCAAAACACCCAATTTTCCCCATGAAAATCTTTGATTTGAAGTTGAAATTATATTAAAAGATGTTAAGGGGTAAAGAAATTAAGTTAGAAATCACTTACCAATCGTTTTGGAGAAGAAAAGTTGTTTAGAAAATCGCCTCTTAGGTTTTGGGTTTTTGAAAAGTGAAATATGACTGAGATTTCCGAACTTGTATACCATTCTGAGGACCTGGCGCGGACCGCACAAAAATGTGTTGCGGCCGCGCCGAGTGGGAGAAAAAATTGGGGCTTCTCTGAACCCTTCCAGCGGGGACCGCACTGTTTTGGTGCGCGGCCGCGCTGGTTGACCTGAACCCTAGCCCTCAGACTCAGCCACGCGGACCGCACAGAAAGGCATCGCGGCCGCGCGTCTCCAGCGCGGACTGCGCGGAAATGACCGCGGCCGCGCTGGTGTCTGCAGCACCTGAACCTGCATTTTCTTAAGTCCAAGACCTCTCGGGCCCCATTCAAAACTCACCCGAGCCCTCGGGGCTCCAAACCAAACATGCACACAACCTTAAAAATATCTTATGGACTTACTCGTGCGATCAAATCGCCAAAATAACATCATATACATAGGATCAAGCCTCAAACACATGATTTTCTTTTCTTCAACTTTCATAACTCAAATTCTCCATTTTTAGTCCGAAACACGTCATATGACGTCCGTTTTTAGCCAAACTTTACAGATAGTGCTTAACACATATTTAAGACTTGTACCGGGCGTCGGAACCAAAATACGAGCCCGATACCTATATTTTCTAACTCCTTTTCATTTCAAATTTTCATATCAAATTTCAGAAAAACAATTTCTTTCAAAAATTCATTTCTCGGGCTTGGGACCTCAGAATTTGATTCCGGGCACACGCCCAAGTCCCATATTTTTCTACGGACCCTCCGGGACCGTCGAATCACAGGTCCGGGTCCGTTTACCCAAAATGTTGACCGAAGTCAACATTATGCATATTAATACCAAAATTCATCAAATGTTTCACATAATTCACATATTCTAACATAAAAACTTTCCGGCTACGCGCCCGAACTGCGCACGCCAATCGAGGCAACTAAAAGCGAGGTTTTCAAGGCCTCGAAAGCGCGGAATAAGGAAGAACTACGGTGATGACCCTTCGGGTCGTCACAGATCATGACCGGTGCTTAGGAACAAGTGCTCCTAAGTAAGCCTCGTCGGTAATCTACAAAAAATCGGACATAGTTTCTCCTGTTTTAGGACTATCCAAAAATAAACATGTCTTAAAAATTACCAACACAACCAACCAATATGCACCTAAATCATTCATAATCTTCATCAACTAACCAAAAACGAGTTTTCACCATCATTACCAACTTTATAACCATAATAATACCTAACCCATTTCAAAAATACGGAAAGAAGTACAATAATAGTAACTAGTCTAATATAACGAATGAATACTTATGACGCTAATAAAATGATTATGGAGCAACTCTAAGAGTTCATAAGGAAGGACAATAGTAAATAAATAAACTCTTCGCCCACGCGAAAAAGTGCGGGGCTCACCAGGAACTATCAACTCGTATACTCTAATTAACAAAATCCTCGCTCGCGTCAACTGCTGTCTCTATAAATAAATAGCGGGGAGTGAATCGCTGGCTCAGTGAGTAATAATATTTAGCCACAACCGTTTTTAATAGGGGACAAGTCAGAAAACATGCTTGTATAATAATCACAAAATCAAGTGCCCTTTTTAAAACGGTAATAATAATCAGTCTCATCATATGTTTCTTATAACACAGTCAATTTAACAATTCAGTAATAAACTCGGTAAGTACTGTGTCATAGCAAATGTTTATATTTGGGAGGTTTCAGAAAAGGATCATGTAATCTGTATCACTGTGTGGACCTTCGTAAAAGGAGTCAAATATAATTGTAGGTCCCTACTCGAGGAAAAACTGTAACTGTTTACTAGTTCTACCTTCCCACTAGCGAGGGCTCTAACTGTATTCGGTAATCGGTAAATACAAAGTGCACCAAGTCTGACAAATCCGCCGTTAGTTAAGGGATCCTTTAAAGTCTCTTCCCTTTTATACTTTTCTTTGTAAACAATAAATCTTCACATGGAAACATTTTCAAAACAGTACAGGGCATTTTAATTTTTTTATCAAATCATGTAATCCAATTTCGGTAACGGTAATCATATCTCTAGTAATAGTAAACCATGTCTAGTAATAGTGAGAACATTTTAAATAACTGTAGCCATCTCAAGTAAACTATTCAATACCATATCAAGTAAAGGACTTGTCCCACATGCAATTTTTAAATATTCGGTATTACATTTTATTTTTAAAATAATGTATAAACCATGCAGGTTATGAAAACACAAATTGCAGTAAGATTACTACTCACAGTACTCGTGTCGAAATACAAAACTCGTCGTCTCGAGTGATCTGTTCGACTTTCTTCAATCAATCTATAATCACATCAATATCGATCTTGTGTTAATTTCTTTATTTAAGCTAATTCATAGCTAAATTTAGATTCCAAATCCTTAGAGTTTTATGTTATACCATCAATTCGCTGAATTATATTTATCCATGCTATGAGTAATTCAACTAGTCTATAATCTATCAATTTCAAGTTACTCGTATATTTATTTATTGTTTTCTATTTTCTTTTTACCCAAATTATGCCAACTATGTGTATATATATAAATCATATAGGATCATTATCGACAATACTTTCTTTCGTACCTAACAAAATTATATACACCTATAAGATAAACTTAAGCAAGTGAAGTAAGAAAGTTTATCCTTTGAATTAAAACGTATGCCTTTAACAAATTGCCTTTGTTTCTATGTATATTCCCATATTTAATTCATATTACTACATACAAAGACATTAAGAATTTGATTTGTTTTAAAAAATTAAATCTTCAGTACAAAGTGTTCTACAGTCACCCATGATTCTTCCACAAAGTGCTATGAGTTAAGGAAGGATTACTTAATCTTTTCTTGTTTCTAATTATATTAGTCAATCTCACTATATAACTCAAATTATTAAATTTACATACTCTCATATTAGTAAAACAAAATATAAGAATATTATATTACCTATTTTCCAAAGTTTGGTTCCATCCTCCTCCTTCTTCTTCTTCTCTGCGTTTTTTTTTTGCTTCTGTTGCAGCAACGCTGCTTTTCCCTTTCCCCCAATTCCCTTTTCTTTCTTTTTCACGTGGGCTTTTGCTCTTCTTTTAAATTGATTAGGTTTTTCTTTTTTTTTTCTTGTATTTTTTTGTTATGTTAAAAGACCAACACACCCTAACTTAAATATGGGTCACTACACTAGGGTTTTTCCTTCATCAATTAGAATTTGGGGAAAACTTGAATCGGACACATGCAGTGACGATTTGTCGACAAATAGAAGAAATTTCAACCATATGAAGATCGATTCAACTATTTTCACATAATTTCTATGGCAATCACAGAGCAGACTAATAAGACAGCCACAATGGTGGCAATACAGACGGTAATCGACGGTGGTAAACCTCTTTACTTGCATCCTTCTGATAGTCCTGGTTCCACACTAGTTCCGGTTCCATTTGATGGAATTGGATACCGTTCCTGGAGAAGAAGTGTACTTAGAGCCCTTTCAGTGAAAAATAAATTAGGTTTTATCAACGGAGACAGTAAAAGACCTGATGTAGCGTCTCCACATTTTCGTTAGTGGGAAAAGTATGACTATATGGTCACCTCGTGGATCTTAAATTCTCAGTTGAAAGACATCGATGATAGTATTGAATATGTAAATGACTCTCTTGAATTGTGGAAGAAAATGTAGGATCGATATGATGAGACAAACGGAGTTAAACTGTACCAAATTCAGAAAGAAATCAATGATTTGAGTCGCGGAGTACTTGATATCACTGGCTACTATACAAAAATGAAGAAACTCTAGGAAGAATTAAACACTCTTAGCGTAAAAACTCATTGCAGTTGTGTGTGTACCTGTGCGGTGAAAGAAAGCATGCATAAGGCAGAACAAGATAGAAGGTTGATACAATTTTTAATGGGACTCAATGAAGTCTATACAGTTGTTCGATGAAGCATACTCATGATGAATCCTTTGCTATACATGGCATAGACATTTTCTTTTCTGATACAGGAAGAAAAGTAAATTGAATTTAGGCCAAGAAATCAACTAAATGTTGACTCCACATCATTGAATGTCAATCTAGGAGGAAGAACTTTCAAGACAAACTACTCAGCTGGGACTGGAAGTCAAATTGCAAATAGTAGACCTCGACCTTTTTGTGACTATTGCAAACGACAAGGTCACACCAAGGATAAGTGCTACAAGCTGCATGAATACCCTCAGGGCTTCAATCAAGGTCCACAATAGTGCAAGCAGAGTTCTCAAGGATACAATAACAACACAAGGTTCAATAGAGGAAAAAATGCCATGGAAAATGCAGTCACAAACGTAGAAAGAGGAGAGGAGGTGGAACACCAAGGAGAAAATCAAAGCATGACCCTTTCAAAGGAGCAGTATGGGCAAATTGTCAGCTTGTTGCAACATTTTCAGATGGGAAACACTGGAGAGAATTCAGCTAGTGCAAACATGTCTAGTGGAGCATTTGTGAACTTTACAGGTATGATTGCTTGTACTTCTTAAATTGATTTTGATAATCCATCATGCAAATATTTTAGAGTAAAAGTTGATTTATGGATATTAGATTTCGGGGCATCACACCATATGACTTTTAACAAAACTCACCTACAAAACATAGTAAGCCTACCATATCATCCGTTAGTTAAACTTCCAAATGGTTATAAAGTTAAAGTAACTGAAATTGGAGATGTATCCCTAACACCTAAGATTGTTCTGTACAAAGTCTTGTTCATTCCATCCTTCAAGTTTAATTTAGTGTCTATCAGTTCCCTAGCAGTACATCTCAAATGTATTGCATCACTCTCTCACACTTCCTGTCTACTGTAGGCCCCTTCACTGAAGAGGCCTATGGAGATTGGTAAGTTCTATGATGGGTTGTACTTCTCCCTACATGCCATATTTTTCCATAATAACCATAGTACTTCTGATGCCCAACATCCTAATAGTCAGCATATTGTAAAAAACATCTGTAATGATAGAGAACCAACTTCATATGAAGAAGCAGCTATGTAACCTGCTTGGAAGAGTGCCATGACACAGGAGTTTGAAGCTTTGTATGCTAATAACACATGGGGACCTAATCCCTTTACCTAAAGGAAAACATGCCATTGAGTGTAGATGGGTGTATAAAGTAAAACATAGAGTAGATGGCAGTGTAGAAAGATACAAAGCAAGGTTAGTTGTTAAGGGGTATACTCAACAAGATGATGTAGATTACACAAAGACTTTTTCTCCAGTAGTCAAGATGACCACTGTCAGGTCCCTCATTGCCATAACAGCAAAGAAAAAATGGCAAATCTGACAACTGGATGTGAACAATGCATTTCTCTATAGAGATCTGCATGATGAGGTCTATATACAAGATCCTCCAGGTTTTGAAATAAACTCTCCAAGGTTAGTTTGCAAGTTGAACAAGTCTCTTTATAGACTGAAACAGGCAAGCAGACAATGGTATGATAAGTTAATTGAAGTCCTGTATTCAAAGGGGTACACACATTCCATGTATGACTATTCTTTATTCCACAGAAAACAAGTTTCTTCCATTATTTTTGTAGCAGTGTATGTAGATGATGTGTTGCTCACAGGGACTGACTCTGAAGAAATCAACCAGCTCAAGGCCTTCCTACATGACAAATTCAAAATTAAAGACTTAGAGCAGTTACATTACTACCTAGGACTAGAAATTCTTTACAAATCAGATAACATTATCATTTTACAAAGAAAATTTATTTTGGACTTGTTGAAGGAATATGAGTGTCTTCACTCCCCAACCTTGACTTCTCCCCTTGATCCTAAAGTAAAGCTGAAGGCAAAAGAGGGGGCTCTATTGTCTGATCCTACCTTCTACAGAAAGTTGATTGGAAAATTAAATTTCTTTACTAATGCTAGACTAGACATAGCATATGGTGTCCAACATCTCAGCCGTAAGATCCTAGGGAGCCCCACTTACAATCGGCCTATCATATGCTGAGGTATTTGAAGAAGGATCCTACTCTGGGTCTATATTTCAGCAATGCAGATATCTCTTCCTAATTGCTGTGACTCTAATTGGGCAGCCTGCCCTGATTCTAGAAGATCAGTATCTGGTTATGTTGTATTCTTAGGTGGCAGCCCCATCAGTTGGAAGTCCAAGAAACAGGAAATCATATCCCTCTCTTCAGCAGAAACAGAATACAGAGCCCTTAGAAAAGTTGTTGGTGAACTTGTTTGGCTATCAAGACTGCTTGAAGAACTCACTGTGCCAATTTATTTTCCAATACTTATGCACTGTGATAGCCTCTGCTCTGCACATTGCTAGGAACCCTGTGTTCTATGAAAGAACTAAGCACATTGAAGTAGATTGCCATTTCGTGCGTACCAAAGTTTAGGAATGACTCATTTCTTTGCACCACATTGGTACTGCCAACAACTTGCAGATGTGCTTACCAAAGCTCTCACTAGGATCAAGCATTGCTCTGTTCTTGGCAAGTTGGGTGTGATTTCCCACATCCAACTTGAGGGGGAGGGGGTATTAAGACTAATACCTATATTTATTTTCTTATAATTGTGTTGAGTCAGCATTAGTTAGTGTTAGTGTACAAATCAGTTAATGAATGTCACATGTATATATTGAACAGTACCTAATACATTGAATATAATTTTCATTTTACAACTTAATAGATTCTCAACAGCTCTTCTTCTCTCTCTGTGAACTCCTTCTAGAAGCTTCTGAATCCTCCATTGGAGGAGATGCAAAGCTCGATTCATATATGAAATCTTGACATTATCAATTACCACTGAACTACGTACGTACCCATGATCAAAGGCCATGACCTCCTAACATTTTAATGTGTAATTGTTGAAATATTCCTCTTTTTTATTTTTTAAATTTTCTGTGGCAAAAGGAAACTCCTGGACTGACTTGTGTTATCAGTCCAAGCCCAAAAAACCAATAGCCTTCATTATTTTCAGTTTCTAAATTGCGAAGTTTGTTTGGCTAGTTTCTATTCTATACTTCTGCTTTTTCTCCTTTTCTTGTCTTTTAACTCCAACCACACAAATATAAAAATAAAAAATTTCTACGGAATAATTATGTTGCGAGTTTTGAACGTGTTTAAGTAAATTAAGCTCGGTAGATAACCACAATATTTGATTAAAAAAACTTTTAATGAAGACATTAAATTCAGTACCAAGCTAACCAGTGCATTAGTTACATTCATGAGATTTGTGGCATGAACTTTACAATTCTTTTTTTCTAAAACTATAATGCAAAAGAAACCATAAGTTAAATCCTACTAATATTTATACTGGACCACCGTGCTTATTCTAGGCTTGTTTGGTAAGAGATAAGAGATAATTAATCTCGGAGATTAAATTTGAGATGAATCTATTCCACGTCTATTTGGGATAAAATTGTCATATAACTAATCTCGGGATTAGTTATCCTAGGATTGAGTATTATTTTTATCTTTATAGGAGAGTGAGATAACGATCTCGGCATAACTAATTTTGGGGTAATTAATCATGAGATAAGTTGTTTTTCAACCAAACGATTCCTAAATAAACACAAATATTATACCAACTAATAAATACAAGACATATATATTATCTACAGTTCTACACATATTTATGTCTTAAAGAATAAGATTTGGTGATATTATTTTTACTTTAAAATTAATTTATTTGACGGACAGCTAGTAGGGAAGAGACAAACGAAACTACTGATAATTTGTTCGTTGTGCATACGTAGTTGTACTTTTGTTTAGTTGAATAAGGTAAAAAATTGGTTAGGGCAAGTCGTTATCTTCCTTGAAATATGAACACTTCACCTATCGTTTTCCTTTCATATATCTCCATAGCCATTTCAGCTGCCCAAAATTATACATTTCACGTGGAACTTCAGCCATCTGTTTGCTAATTTCTAAACACACACAAAATCTATTCGTTCACTCTTCCCAACTATGGAATAACCTTAATTCAACTCTCTCTATTTCAATTTATGTGATACTAGTTAATTTTCATTCTATTTCAAAAGGAGTGGGGTATTTTTATATATATTTAGAAATATTTAATTTTAACCTTTTTATTTTACTCCTTAATGATATGATTATCAAATATTTAATAGCTTAAATTTCAAAGTTTTTCCTATCTTACTTAAGTTACATGTTTAGTCAAACATATTCACGTAAATGAAACATAGGGGCCTATTCGCATAGATGGATCTAGAATGTATACTTTATAACGGGAGAAATTCAAAAAATAGCCAGATTTACAAGTGGTCATTCAAAAATAGCCACAGTTCCAAAAGTAATCGAAATTTAGCCACTTTTCATGTAAAGATAAATCTGAATGAAAACACTGTTCAAAATCCGGAAAAATACTATTATACTGGAATTCCAGTCTAATATACTGGAGTTCCAGTATAATATACCGATCCAGCATAATACTTTGCTGGCTCCAACATAATATACTTAAGTTTGGAGCAGCGATGCTCCAGTCTCCAGTATATTATACTGGAGCCAACAAAGTATACTAGTCCAGCATAATATGCTGGAAGTTCATACACAGGTGCACCGAACTCCAGTATATTATGATGGACCGATCTCTGTTGCAGCAAAGTAGATGCTATTTTTCAATGACTTGACAAACGCTAGCTGTTTTTGAATGACCAGTCCGAAAATTGACTAGACCGTGCTATTTTAACCTTTATAAATTCAAATTCGATACTCCAACAGTTTAGTTTACTTGATTCAAAGTTCAAACTCTATTTTTTGTACTTATTTAGCTGAATTCTTAATACATATATAAAGCCTAAATCGACGTCACTAGGTTTAGTTGAACCCATAACTTCTTTATTGGCTCCGCTCTTAACTATTCGTGTATCATGATTAAGGTATATATGTAGATGAAAATATATATCATCATGTAAATAGATAAAATAATTAAATTTCTATCGATGATACATACCGTATATCCATTGGTTTGATACATAAAGCATGTCCGTTGCTAGATATTTTCTCCTCTCAATTAGGTCCCATCATATTCGAGATATACTCATTATGCTAAACTTTTGTCATATTTTAATTTTTCAATGGTAATTTAATCACAGTCACTAGGAGGAGGTAAAAGAGATATTTTTTAAATAATATTTAATGGTAAAAGTAAAATATTCCTAATTAAGGTGACTCGATGCTATAGACTCAAACTCGATACTCATGATTAAGAATTAAAAAAATATACTTACCACCTCATTACAATTTTTTTGATTTTTTTTTTATGACTTCAAATAATCTTCCAATCGAAACGTACCCCTCCTCTATCCCTCTCTAGTGGGACACGAAACACGTTTCAGTCACATGAAGATACCTACGTGTAAGTTTCTGTAACGCATTATAATATGTGTATATATTTGATTAGTGTACAGTATTAGGGTAAAAAGAATAATCCAAATATCTAAACAATTGACACGTCGTAATCAACAATTAGGTAATGTCTAGTTGTAGCTGTCATTATTTTAAGCTAATTTGCTCAATATTCACGAATCATTGGATTATCTTCAATTCATGGTCATGGAAGCAACTGCGAATTTAGAAGGAATAATATAATTTTATTGTATTTTATCTTGAAGATACTAATTTTTTAGATACATCATGGTACATAGATTATTTGGACTACAAGATCAAACTAAATTATGGGGCAAGATTTCATAAGTGATAGTCAACAATTTGGAATTCATTTATCAACATATTTTAAAATTTTAAATAATTTTTTACGAACAATTTTATCCCAGAGTTTCGAAGAGAAGAAAATTTATTCTTTACTTTGATTTTGATGAAAAATTCTCACTTAAAATGGATCGGTCGTACCTATCCAATCATGAAATAACAATTATGTCTGACTCGTTATTCACTCGATTTTTGGCTCATAATCATTATGCAAGAGAGATGGTCGAGCAGTTGAAGTTTGCAAGAGATTCAGTGGTAGATTTTGATGGAGATCAAATTAGTGTTCATGTACCTTTATCCTTGGAGGCATAAGTAGAGGCCGGTTTGATTCTATTTACGCACCAACGTAAGATATATTTATTAGACTTTATGTATTGACGAGCGAGGAATTTGCATAAATAGTTTGGAATATATAAAGAAATAAAATTTCAAGGAGAAGGGCAAGAGTGTAAAAGAGCAGAATATGAACCAACGCCAGCGAATCTAAAGGGTAGGTTTTCCGTACAAAAAAGCTCCCGACGAACTGAAAGTCTTTATTGCGGCGAAAAATTCTCGCCAAAATCTCAAAGTCTTCCACTTTCCTTTTCAAATCCCAATGTGGATTCCTGTCCACGAATCTTGGGCTTTTTCTATTTCTTTCCGTTCATTGCAATTACGTGAATGCCCTTTTATTTAACTTTTATGACCAAATTGCCATCTTTGGTGGTCCCGTCCTAATGCCACGTGGGAGACTATCTCTCTCAGATCTCATCCTTTCAGTCGCAATAACCGATGTTTGCTCAGAAATGTGTGCTTTTTACAATTATAAGATTTGTCTTTTTAAAATAGAAGAATTAATTCAAAACCCACCGCTTAAATTAAAAATAGCCAGTAAATATAATATATATAATTGTGTATAATCAATACATAAACTATGTATATGGCTAAAAAAAAGTAAACAATGAATATGAATGACTATTTTTTTATTTTTTTTTGTGGATTATAACTTGTTACTACTTTCTACTTGAATTGTACATATGTGGTTGAAATTTTATAGATGACATTACATGTATACTAAGTCATCACGTAAAGAATTTTGTGTGTAATACTCTTTCTGTTTCATTTAGTATAGCGGAATTTTAAACAATAAGGGTTAAACTACTTAACTTTTAGTGTGAAAATGAATTATAAAGTTTTAAATTCTTATAATTTTTTTTATATATGTAGAATTATATAAAAGTACTGTAAAAATTACAGTAGTTAATAATTTAAAATATATTAATTGTATTTAAGCAAATTATATGGTCAAAACAAAGCTTCTTTAACTCTCCGAATAGTGAGGGCGAAGCCAGTGTACATGTTACGGATTTGGCCAAATCCAATACATTTGGTCCAAAATTTGTATTTGTCTTAAGAAATTCATCAAATATGTATAAATTCTTAATTTAGTATCCAATAACTTAAAAAAATTAGAATATAAAACTTAATAACTTTAAATTCTGGCATTAACCCAAAGGAATAATACTTTACTTTTCCACTAACCTGAAATAGTAAATATACCGATATGAAGCATTTTAGCTAGTAATTGACAACTTGATGGACGGCAAATGCTAGGGTGCAGTGTATAGTAGTTATATAATTGAGATCTGATATTAAGAGGCCTCGTGCTCAAAATTCTCGTTGAATTTTGTTATTTATTTGTTAGTACTACATAAATTTCCATTTCATTTCAACTGTAATGGCGCAGAAATAATCAATAATCTTATTTCAAGTAAAACATACTGCGTTCCATATTTTAAAAAGAAGCATAATTTCTGTACACCTCATGTAATGTTTTTGGACAATAATAATAAAAGGACATAAAAGTAGTATGAAAGTGTGTTATAAATAATTTGATGTTGTTAGTTAATATAAAAGTGATATCATAATTCTGTCTAGAGTCATTTTCGAGGAGCCGCTAGAGTTTTTTTTAGCTACGAGTTTGACAGAGTCCAGTAATTTAGGCAAATTTTTTATATTTGTACTAAGAAATTCACTAAATATATGTAATTAATTTATCAGAATTCACTAAATTATTTTTTTCTAAAACACATAATACATAAAATCAATTCTCTGGATCCACCTTGGTCATTTCCATTTCTTTCCTAATAGATCATATTCTGAAAATTAAAGGAAAGTGACTCTCCTAGAGGGAACGAGAGGAGACACTAAACTTCTTTAAATAATGACTTTCCAATTTCCAAAAGTTAAATTAGATTATCTTTAAGAAAAAAAAAAAGATTGGTGATTTTTTTATTTTTTTTTTGTTGGTTTAACTGAAAGAGGGTAGTTGGCGTCAATCTGAAGGTGAAGTCTGAAGCTCAGATTCAGAGTATGGGCCTTATGCGATATGTGGTTCTTAATTTGGGCCGGCTTCTTTTCCAAGCCCAATGTTTACAATTTTGGGGTTTTGACACAGTTACCCACAAAAACAAAACTATTTATTCTTGTCTATCCATTTGTTTTTCTACCCATAAACTAATTACATTTCCATCTATAGTAGGTTTTGTGAGGAGTTTTTTCTTTATTCTCCAATTCTTTTTTATTTCTATGCTTCTTTTCTTTTCTCCTTTTCTTTTTTCTTGTTTTCTTCTTATTTTTTTTTCTTTTTTCCTTTTCTAATTTCATTTAACTTCTTTTGTTTATTTTTTTTTCTCTTCATAATCTAATTTCATTTACTGTTTTCACTATTTTTTTTATATATTATTACTAAAGAAAAATCAAATTGTGTACCAATTAAATGTAGCTAATACAATAAATATTAACTACATATGATACCCGTATAGTATATAGCTATACCAATAGGGTATACAATTGTACGCAAATAGGTAAAAAAAATTAATTCAATTATTAAGCTGAAATAATATCAGTTGTCAATAAAAAATTCTAAAAGGATCTAATTGTAAGAGTATATACATCATTATATATATATATATATATATATATATATATATATATATATATATTTGCATTTTCAATTTGCCCCTCACGTTGGGTAAAAGCTTAAAACAAATTAAAAAGGAAAAAACAAGTGAATTTACGGGTAATAAGTATACTATTATTCTATATTGTATACTATTACAACATATTGTTACAATATCTTGCATATTATTACAGTATACCATAACAATATATTGTATACTATAATAGTATATTGTTGCAGTATAAGTATATACTCCTATAATATATTAGTATACTGTAGCGGTATACTGTTTGTAAACTATAATAGTGTACTGTTGCAGTATAGCTATATACTCTTACAACATATTGTATACCGTAGCGGTATATTGTAGTTGTGTTCTTCTTTGATTTTCAACTGAAAATTTCGATCTCAATCACCTCAAATCAGCTCCAAATGCTATCAAATTTCAGTATGAACTTCCAGAATGTACTATAAGCAATATTTAATAGCACCCACTTTGAATCAAACAAAAAATCTTCAAAAATAAAATTGAGCTTCAAGCCCAACAATGGTGGATATTCTTAGTAATCCTTAATGGGAAGATTCTCAAAGGATGATATTAGCATAGAACCATGCAAATCAATTGGTGTTAGCTCAAAAAAAGTCAATTAATGTGTCTCTGCGTCTGGGGTTGAGTAAAAACCCCATGTAGAATTTTTTTTCCAAGAAAGTCGATAAAGAGGATGATTGTCTCTAACTATTTTGTTGTTGACTTAGTAGCACCTGGTTCTTCAGGGTCGCTAATTATATGTGGATTCTTGGAGTCTTCCTATTTCGTCAATTGAGGGATCTAGATTGCAGATGAACCTTATTGCTTTGATATTTTTTCATCGCTTCCATCTTTGGCAAAGCAACGACGGAAATTAGCGGGTAAATAATTTGGGCCCTATGGGTAGGAGTAGTAATAGTTTGGGCATGAACATTGAAGGGTAAATAGTTTGGAATTAATGGGTATAAAGTGAAATTTTTCTCTAAAATTTTATGAGTTACCCCAAATCATGATTCCAGTAACCCCAATCAAGTGTGGAAATGACATCAGGTAACCACTTTAAAAATCAACTAATTTGCTCAAACTTCAGAACACGGCGCTTTAAAGTTTAAACATAAAAGTTCAAACTTCATCGTGTCTTAAAGTTTGAAAATTGTGTCCAGAAATTCGAGTCTTATGTCCTAAATTTTAAATTAACAATTCAGAAATTTAGGACACTTAGTCCTTAAGTTTAAATTAGCAGCTCAAAAATTTAAATTCAAAATACTTAGTCCTGAAGTTTGGATGAATTGATTAATATTAAGTATATTGCAAATTGTGGATATATTTTAAATAAAATGCTTAAAAGTGGCTATTGGTGCACTTCGCTGCACATAATTCTGAAGAATTAACTTAAATAGCTCCCGACCCAACCGTTTGAACTAAAAATAGTCGGCGCCTTGGCGGAGATATAATATATGTATAACCGTATAAAACTAATACATAATTTATATATATATATATATCGGCTTGAAAAAATAGAGAGTGAAACCGACCTGGTATTTGTGTAAAGATCCCAATTCTATTACTAAGGGAATTTAACTATGTTAAGCAGTCAATCAATCGACATTGGAACCTTATTAACTTTATGATTTAGTTGGTAAGCGAGATTATTCATCAGTGTTCTATGTCAGAAGATCACCTCATCGAATTGCGTGCACAAGATTGGTACAGTACTATTGTATTATTCTTGCCCACTTATAACTGGACTAATTTTTACCTGAAACTGAAAGGATCATTACTTATTAGATAATTATAACTCATTTATACTCAAGTCGCATTAGATGATTCGAAAGATGATCATGTTATGTGATGATTAAATTACTCAAATTGTCTACTCAACTATTCCAAATTATCTTTTAAAGTTACTTTTTTGTTTTTGTTTATAACAATAAAGTCATTAAACTATATTGCACTCAGAATGTCACTCAACTAGATTTTCCAAATTTTGGATTGTCAAATACCTATTTTACCCTCTAAATTATAAATATT
This sequence comes from Nicotiana sylvestris, assembly GCF_000393655.2. Taxonomy (NCBI): domain Eukaryota; kingdom Viridiplantae; phylum Streptophyta; class Magnoliopsida; order Solanales; family Solanaceae; genus Nicotiana; species Nicotiana sylvestris. The sequence goes on along the minus strand of NC_091066.1, from coordinate 151,851,365 downwards.
TATCTTTTTTTTAAAAAAACTTTTTAGTATTAACAACAAAAATTCAAAAATTTATTTACACAATTCAGAATGAAAGAAAATAAAGATTGTAAAATATATATTCCATGCACGTAATATAAAAATAATTACTTAAATAAAGGTACTTTTATAATATACATTATATATTCTTGAAAATTATGCTCAATTATATTATTATGTTTCTACCAACTTTCCGACGATACAAAGTTATGTCACCGGAAAGCAGGGGGACTATCTGTATAGGATAAAATATGCTATGTTAAGTCGTGCATGGAATATATATAATATAATTGAGCATAATTTAAATAATTATTTTTATATTACGTTCATGGAATATATATTTTATAACCTTTATTTCTTTCATTCTGAATTGTGTAGATAATTATTTGAATTTTTTTAATACTAAAATTATTATTACTAACAAATTATTCTAATTAATTTTTTTACCATGCTCATTATTTTATTATTCCAGCATTATATATACTTAAATACTTTTTATTTTTTAAATTTATAAATAATATTTATTTATTCTATAGGTAAGTCCATAATGTAAATTAAAAAGGGAAAAATCACAATATTAAAAAGTTTATAAAAAATAAAAAGAAAATAAATATTTATAATTTAGAGGGTAAAATAGGTATTTGGCAATTCAAATTTTGGAAAATCTAGTTGAGTGACCTTCTGAGTGCAATAAACATAGTTCAGTGACTTTGAAGGTGTTTGACTAAGCTTATAAGCTGGTCAAACTGCTTATAAGCACATTTTGGCTTATCTACACATTTGGTAAACATCCAGATTGCTTATAAGTTAAGTGCTTATAAGCTAAAATCAGTCATAAGTTGGTCACCCCCAACTTAAGACTTTTAAGCTTATAAGCACTGTTAGTTTGACCATGACTTTTACTAGTTTATCCTTAATAATACTTTTTAATTCACAAAATATTTTTTTCGAATAAATTTTCTAACTTTCTCTTCATACCATATTAAATCAGCACATTGTACCCAAATACGTAACTGCTTATTTATTAAATCAGCTTCAGCACTTAAAAGTGTTTTTCAATACATAATGCTTATCAGCTACTTCAAATCAGCTAATCCAAACAGACTCTTTATTGTTACAAACGAAAGAAGAGTGATTTTAGAAGATAATTTAGGATAGTTGAGTGACCATTTGAGTAATGGACTCTTATGTGATGGACAATTTTTTTTTTTTAAACGAAACTAATGTGGTGATCATTTTCAAAACATCGAGTTGTTACAATCTTGAAATGATGAACCTCTCAATTATAAGAGAATAAATTAGGACGTTGAGGAAGGGAGCTTGGAGCAACGGAAAAGTTATTTCCACGTGACCTATGGGTTACGAGTTCGAGTCGTAAAAGAAATCATTAATGGATAGACTGTCTACATCAATGCCCTTGGGGTGTGGCCTTTCCCCGGATACGTTCATTCGGAATGCTTTGTGCACCATGCTGTCTTTTTAAAAAAAAATATAAGTATAAATTATGACGTTGAGAAAATTATCTACATTCTTGTTGAAAATTGCGCTCCTTAGATCGACAAATTAGAAGAAACAATTAAAAACAGGAACAAAAGAAACAAGAAATTAAATAAATCCATTCATGGAAATCTAACCTATATATGAATATTGACGTGAATGATGCCAAAATATATTTGAGCTTTGGGAAGTTGCACACCATGTATTTATTTGAGTTTTGTCAACAACTTGAAAGTGATATATCCAGATTTTCTTCCATGTGTTTCTCCATTAATTTCTCTTCCATTCTACCACAAAAGTCCCAATTTTTGTACCTCGTTTTTCCAAGTGATGTACAACTCAACCTATTCAAAGTATGACCATATGCTTTCCTTTTTCTTTTTATATATTTTCTTTAACAGATGTGACAAAAGACCTTTTACTATATATGTAGCTCAAATTAGAACAATTTTCTCTCTTGTCATCTCCTCCTCTTCTTATTCTTCTTCTTCAAAAAAAAAAAAAACAAGTAAAATCCCCTACATTTTCCTTCCCAGAGCAGTAATGAAGATTAATGTGGTGAAGAAAAGAGCTTCAAAGCCAACAATGGCGTTTCTCGGACTCATGCTCTTTGTCTTAATGATTATAATGGTGGGGCAAAATC